>NC_091981.1:41510740-43010361 GCF_044704955.1 Pristiophorus japonicus | reverse complement strand
CCTTCATGAATCCATGTTGTGTCTGCTTGATTGCACTATTCCTATCTAGATGTCCCGCTATTTCTTCCTTAATGCTAGCTTCAAGCATTTTCCCCACTACAGATGTTAAACTAACCGGCCTGTAGTTACGTGCCTTTTGTCTGCCCCCTTTTTTAAACAGAGGCGTTACATTAGCTGCTTTCCAATCCACTGGTACCTCCCCAGAGTCCAAAGGAGGACCTTTCTCCTCCAGCTTTGTCAGTTTCAAAATCGCTTTTCAAGAATGCTACCAGAAATGGTTGTATTTCCTGTACCATGGAATGCATTAGTCTGTTCTCTTATTTCTCCTGTTGGTCCATTTAGTCATACTGCTCAGTGTAAGATCAGGCCTACTCCCTCAGCAGTCTTTATTCTGAGAATTACCTGCTAATCTGCAAGTTATTCTGACCTTTTAGTAATTTGTAAATTCACTAAATTCACAGGTCTTGCTTGGAATTCTTAATTCAGTTATATACCTTCAATATAAAATATATTATATTTCATAATATATAATAAATTAAAATATAAAGGCGGAGGGGGCTTTTAATTCTTCTTCTCTTCCTCGGCACTATTCGGCAAAGAGCAGGGGAGTTCTCCCCAGTGTCCTATTTATTCCTCAACCAACTTCACTTTTTAAAAAAAACACTAGCTGGACATTTATCTCATTGATGTTTGTGGGACCTTGCTGTGCACAAATTAGCTGCCATGTTTTCCTATATTACAACAGTGACTACACTTCAAAATACTTCATTGGCTGTGAAGTGCTTTGGAATGTCCTGAGGTCATGAAAGATGCTATATAAGTTTGTTCCTTTTCCTTTTTATACTGATCCATGGTTTCACCCATTCTCTGTAAATGTGGAAAAATTTGCATCTTTCCTAAGTTGTACTTAATTTTAGCATCCCATTGTATCGCAATTTATTCATTGGTACAGCTTGTACCAGATTTGTTCTTTCCGTCCTCAAAGTGAATACTTTTGTAACTATCTGGTTCCTTTTCCAATAATGTAGGACAATGGACAATTTTGTCTTTGCAAATTTTCACTAATAGTTGTTCAATAAACTTCCAAACATCGTAAGAAAATTGAAGAATATTTGGTCAGATTTCTAGTCAATTGGAGGCTGCAGTTCATCATTTTGATAAATCTCTAATCAAGAGTGCCTCTTTTTTTTTCCCCTCCATTACTAACTGCTTTTCATTTCACACTTGCATAGAATTTACAGCACAGATAAAAGGCCCAACTGGTCTATGCCAGTGTTGATACTCCAAGAGTTTCCTCTCACCTTAATCAGTATATCCTTTGTATTTCTTTCTCGTCATTTACTTATCTAGCTTCCCCTTAAAGACATCAGGGAATATTCGTATACTGGAAAATTATATAGAATTACAGCACAGAAACGGGCCATTCAGCCCATCTAATCTATGCTGATGTTTATGCTCCACCCGAGCCTCATTTCACTCGACTTCATCTAACCCAATCAGCATATCCTTCTATTCCTTTCTCTCATACTTATCTAGCTTTCCCTTAAAGACATCTATATTAATCGCACCAACCATTCCATGTGGTAGCGAGTTCCACATTCTAACCACTCTCCGTAAAAAAATAAATAATTCTCAATTTTTTATTGGACTTGTTAGTGACTATCTTGTATTTATGACTACTACTTTTGGACTTCCCCCACAAGTGGAAACATCTAATCTGACTACCCTATTAAACCCCTTCATAATTTTAAAGAGCTCTACTAAATCACCCCTCAGCCTTCTCCTTTTCTAGAGAAAAGGGACTCGTCCTGTTCAGTCTTTCCAGATGGTATAACCTCTAATTTCTGGTATCATCCTTGTAAATCTGTTTTACACCTTCTCCAGTACCTCTATATTCTTCTCGCAATTTGTATCACTTATACTACGAGGAATATTTTGGCAGTGCAATAGGCTTACTACTATGTTACAGAAGAAATCTTCTCTCTGCCCCTCCCACCTCCGCATATTGCTTTAGTTCCCAATAATACAACATTGAATGGTAAAGGACTAGATTCAGTATGGTTCAGTAGTTCAGACTCTGCTTACAACCTCTGTCTTGCAGACTGACCTACTTCTTCAGTCTGATATCGACCAATGTGCTTAATAAACAGCTATAAATTCTCATGGTCAAACTGATCTATCATTGCAAAGATCAATCAGTTGTTCAAGTAGGCCTTGCCTTTACTATAGGATTGAATTTACTGGTAAGGGGCGCGACCGGACTATGTCAGCAACATAACTATTAAGCTACAAGCCATAATTTTAAAAATGAATACAAAGTACCTCTTGCCCCCTATCTTCAATAGTGTCACTTGCAGATTCCCCGTTGTGGTATCTGATAGTTGTTGGATTTAACAAAATGGGGTTGATCACTGACATTGTATGTCAACATCAGCTCGTTCCTCTAACCTACATGTAACACCAAATAGGTCCATAAAAGATAACAATGTGCAAAGTAAAGATCTAATTGCCAGGTCAGTTAAATAATTCTTTATAAATAGATAGAAGTTGAGTGCCATCATTAGTTGCAGTGACATTTATTCCATGCCCTGCCCTCCCCTACTTGACATGTGACTTGGCCACTCCCAGTGCAATAGGAGGCCCTTTACTCTTTATTTTTTTAAATAAATCTTTCCTGCATTTCTGTCAATTACTCTTCTCTCCTGAAAGCAATAACTCTTTGTTTGGTCACTGGTCAATGGAGGCAGATTGCCCTCTTCTACCTCAGCGAAGTGTCCATTTATATAATGCATAAGTTTAGCCAGCGAATGTCAGTCGACCATTCAACCACAATGGGGAGGGGGTTGGGGTAACACAGCCAAGCCTGATTCACCTGACATTTTTACATAAACAAGAGAGTAAATAGGACCATAGAAATTGCTTGATGAAAAAAGACCAAGGTCCATCTAATTCATCAACAACTTGCATTAGTTAACGTAGTAAATCGTCCCAAGACATTTCAGAGGAGGAAGAAAAATAGGGTTACTAGTCATTCAAAGTAGATAGTGAGAATTAGTGGGGCTGATATCCATCTTTGCAACTGGACGTTAACCATAGTTAAAATTGTGTGGGCTCTGTTACGATTGTGCAGTCCCCCTTGTGCTCTGCCCAGGAAAAATGAAAATATATTGCGTTATTTTTGCTTCAATCTCCTCTGAAAGCTACATGTTGGATATGCCGAACCTGGTGTATGATTAAAGAAAAAAAAAACAATTTATTTCACTGTAAACTACACAAAATGGGAATTGTAAAGGGAATCTAGCTGAGCAATATGCCATGCAACATGGCAAAGCTTGTATAAAATATTGCTTGAAAAAAATTAACATTTTCAAAACACTTGATGCTATGTGAGGTCATCAAATTAATTCATTACATCCTACCTAGCTTTTTGAGATGGCTACGTTAAATAATGCAAGTTGTTGTTGAATTAGATGGACCTTGGTCTTTTTTCATCCAGCAATTTCTATGGTCCTATTTACTCTCTTGATCATATAAAAATGTCAGGTGAATCAGGCCCCTCCCCATTGTGGTCGAATGGTCTAATGGCATTCGCTGGCTAAGCTCATGCATTATATAGAGTTGGTTTCAATCAGAAGAATATTCCCCATACTCTGCAAATCCAATACCCAGATGATATTCTCAAGTCATTCTGCATTACAGTTGTCTCATTATAAGGCTGTAAACAATCGAATGTCGGCACTTGCAACTTGTGAAGATTATGGAATTGCAAATGCCTAGACCACCTACTATTGTAATCAGTTCTGTGTGTGGCATTATTAGTATTGAAAACTACAGGGAGCACATTCAATTTCTCTGAGAAAACAGGTTGACTTGAGTATAATTGGTTGAAAAATTAAAACTAACTGAAGATTGTTGAATACTACAAAGCTTCTAAAGTTTATCAGATAGCTTTTTAAAAATAAAATCCAAAATGTAAGAATATATTTGGTGACTTGAGAGTAATGCTTCAAAACCTGTGATCATTAGTAGCCTATTTTATGAACATTGTATCTGCTGATCTTTGCCAGCCTGCAATAATTAAACCTTCAGCACAGATGGCACATGCAGACTGATTTGTATTAAAGGCTAAGATTTGTTTTTAAATTGGCCTAAATAGGAGAAATTGAGTACCAATTTGTGACATTTGTTGGCACTTAACGATTTCAAACTTTAAAACAGATTTTCTTTTTTTAAAGAGATCTTAAATAATAGGATTATACTTCTGAGAAGGTTAAGGGGATATTTGATCGAGATGTTCAACATTTTGAGGGGTTTTGATAAAGTAAATGACATACTGTGTTCACTGGCAGGAGGGTTGGTAACCAGAGAATTTAAGAGAATTGGCAAAAAAGCCAGGGGAGATGCGAGTTTCTTTAACGCAGCAAATGGAAGGCACTTTTTGAAAAGGTGGTGGAAGCAAATTCAGTAGTAACTTTTTTGAAAGGGATCGGATATATACTTGTAAATGAAACATTTGTAGGGCTTTGGAGAAAGAGCAGGGGAGAAGGACGAATTGGATAGCTCTTTCAAGAAGCCGATGCAGACACTATTGGTCGATTGGCCTCCTTCTGTATGATTCTGATGAACCTGGCTAGACTTGCACCGCTGCTCTAATACAATTTAAGTACATTATCTAATTAGTAAGATAGTCACTAAAATAATTATGGAAAAAGTCCTCTCTTGTGTGGGTGAGCAACAGGTTTACTGATGACATCACAACACTTAATTAGGTTTAAAGATGTTTACCGCAATATTCTCTAACACTGTATATTTAAAAAAAACCTACAAGCACATTGATAATGGTGATCTGAAATGCGTCATGGTGCTCCTAGATGTGCACAGAACTGCAATATATGGGGAGTTGTATGTACGTAATTGTGCTCTATGGACTAAATGGTATGTTTTCCAAAGTGTGGATCATGATTTTTTTTTTTGTTGACACTAAAGACTTAATTTATTTTTACACCTCTTCCTCTATCTTCCACGGCAACTCCCTGCTTTCTTTGATCGTCTGCCTTTGATGTCCAAAGTTACGAGCTGGAGACCTGCTTTATGGCTCAGTGGGTAACATTTTCATCTCTGGGTTCAAGTCCCACTGCAGAGCTATCTAGGCTGGCACTTAAGTGCAGTGCTGAGGAAATGTTACACCATCGGAATTGCTGTCTTTTTGGTGAGATGTCTGCCCCCCCATGTAAAAGACCCCAAGGATTCGAAGAATAGCAGGGGCGATCTCCCCTGTCCAATATTTATTACTCAACCAACAAACTGATTATCTGGTCGTTATCACATTGCGTGCACAGCATGGTCCCATAAACAGCAAAGTCCGTGTTTCCTACATTACAACACTTCTAATATACTTAATTGGCTATAAAGCACCATGGGATGTCCTGAGGTAGTGAAAGGTGCTATATAAATGCAAATTCTCTCTTTCTAAGCCACTGGGAGACACATCAGTGCAATGCAGTGAATTGACCTCCGTAATTCCTTGCATTTCTGACTTAGAGTTTGGTATCCATTGCACTGTTATAAACATAGACTTGTGTGGAGAAACAGGCTTCACGTTATATTCCACCATTCTGTTGCAAAGCATGTTGAAACTCCAATGCTGTCAATAATCGCTGCTGGCTTTGGAATGCTGATGCTAGACTAAATCTGTAATAAGTTCAATCCTAGATATATAATCAGGTACAGATGGTGATTCTCTTCCAGGGAATTGAGAATAATGATTTTTGAGACATTGCAATTAAGTGTTCGAGATGTATTATTTATTCTGCATTGATATGAGTATAGGGAAAATTGGAGAGGTCGGTTTAAATTATCTGTAGAATATTACTGAACAGCTGGAAAAACACATCTCGTTATGATGTACTAGCTTTTTACATAATTTTTTAGGTATAAAATATTCCTTACCATACTTCTCCATCGAATGATGGAATCGAGGCGATGAAGTGGTTGAATGTGGAGCAGGCGAAATAAATGTGAAGGCTGAAATTCCATTTACTGTGTTTGCAATTAAGACTACAGGTGAATTTATGAGTAACACATGGGGAATTAAAGTTGAATTTTGAAAGTTTTACTTCAACAATGACTTGTATTTATATAACACCTTTTAATGTAGAAAAATTTTCCAAATTGCTTCAGAGGCACAACCTAAAAGAAAATTGGATGCTGAGCCAAATGACATCTTAGGAGGGTTAACCCAAAAGCTTGGTCAAATAGGTGGACTTTAAGGAGGCCCTTAAAGTAGGATAGGCTATTACTGTCAAGCAGAACAGTGACTTGGTCCTCTGACCGAGATGAGTTGGTAATTGCACTTCTTTGTAGGCACCAGCTATAAGTTAGTCATGTATGTGGAGTGAATGAAGGAGATAGTTATTATTCTTCAAATGATAGTCTATTGGATTGATTTTCACTGTCTTTACTTGGCTTTAATGGGTTCATAATGGAATCGGTAGCTGTATCACCATGTTAACACCGGCAATGTGGCCGGCTTCATTTTGAAAGAGCCCTACCACATTTAATATATAAATCAGGGCCCTATGACGCAAATAGGAATCTGGTTGACATTTTAGGTCGGTGCCTGTGTCACGTGCACTCCCACCCGTTCCACAGGCGATGGAACCGAAGAGGCTCTCCAAAGGCAAGTATCAAATTATTTTTGGGTTCCAGAGGAGCCTGATGACTCAATACAACATGCTGCATTGTGGCGCCAAGTCCCGCAGCTCGCCTATCACATTTAAATGAGGTGGCCAACCAGCGGCTCTCGGGATATGGGCATCTTGAGCAAGGCCAGCATTTATTGTTCATCCCTAGTTGTCCATAAGATGGTGGTGGTGAACCTCTGCAGTCCATATGGTGAAGATACTCCCAGAGTGCTGTTCGGATGGGAGTTCCAGGATTTTGACCCAGTGATGACAAAGACGATATATATCCAAGTCAGGTTGTTGTCTGACTTTCAGGGGTACCTGGAGGTGATGATGTTCCCATGCACCTGCTGCCATTGTCCTTCTAGGTGGTGGAGCCTGGACTTGTTCTTGTTGGAGATGGTCGTTACCTGCCTCTTATTTGGCATGAATATTACATGCCACCTGTCAGCCCAAGTCTTGTCCATGTCGTGCTGAGTTGTGAATTGAATAGTTAACAGAGGGAAGGTCATCAATGAAGCAGAAGAGGATTGTAGGCTGAGGGCCCTCCCTGATGAATTTGTGTAACTAAGTGTTAGAGATGTGATGATACTAGAAATCGTGATTGTCTACATCTATGTCAAGTATGACTTCAGAAACACTGGGATATTTTCTCTCCTGAGCTCAGTTTTGCTGGGGCTCCTTGGTGATCTAACTCAGTCAAATACTGCTTCGATGTTACGGGCAGCACTGTCACTTAATTCTCAGTGGAGTGTTGCCTCAGAGACTGGCAAGGAGGGCAATGGACAAGTCAAATACTGAGATGATAAAATCATGATAAGGGTGAATGGAGCATGAGCAGAGGTTGGCAATTTTGCTGGTGATAAGCAGTTTGGTTGGGACTAGTCAATGGGCAGCAAAACCACTTTGAGGAATATTGCAAGATATTTTAGAATTCTAGCAGTAAGACAGCCCCACTTCCTCCATTGCATCATTGGTCAACATTTTTATAGCCCTTTCCCCATAAGGAGTGAATGGTTCCAGCTTTGCCAACCCACCCCTACATCTGCAAGCACGTACACTGCCTATTCCACATAGAGCCTCCTCCTGTGAACAGATATGAAAGTCTCACACGTTGGAAAGGCGAATGCAAGAGGCAATGTGTGCCATCAGCCACCTTGTATGAATGTGTACATAAGCAGAATTCAGGTTTCTCATCCTGGCAGCATGCTTATCACTTTTAATGGACCACAGGGTCAATACATTAATATAGCATTGCAATGTTTCTGGCACATAAAAATGTGTGTGGATTTCAAAAGTATGTGAAATGTTGCCAAAATGCAGGACATTCTCATTTCATTTTCTCTCTGTCTCTTTTTAAGATGCATTGTAAATTCAAGCCATATATCAGCATACTTAGTTTAGCAGCTATGCTCAGAAGATTTCCTCCTCGCCTGCTTCCCATTTGGGCTACGGGTGAGATGGCCTTCACTCAATCTGGCATTAATTGTTTTTGTTTTAAGTTTTGCTCACCTTAAGAGCTGTCACCCTTCTCTAGAGAGCTTTGTATAGCAGGATCACCAAAGCAATGTGAACGCTCCTTGTTTTACCTGCAGCCACCCCCTCCCCTTCCCTCCCCTCAGTTGCAAGATGGCTTTATGGATGACCAACAACTCTTCGGATAATCATCCCCGGTCATGTAACGAGTGTCCCATAGTGTCTTATGATTGTACCATGAATCTGGTCTCAATAACCAAATGATGTACTTTAAAAATAAGTCAGTGTTTTATTTTCAAATCTTGAGCGAGTGGTTCATTAAAACTGAGCAGAGATTGTGAGAAGAAAATCTACAATTAATAATCTGTGTTTTAGGGTATAGGAATCTGTAAATTTAACATTAAATTGGCTGAACTTTTGACACTTTGATCGTTTTTAAACCTTTTTATCCATTCTTGTTTTTGTAGTTGTCTAACATCAGCTGTAGTTAACCCATTGGAATAAAGAGGACTATCCAATTGACACTCAAATATTTCTGTGTGCCTGTGTTGTGCTTCAGTGTTTGGAACATGTTCCAAATTACTGGGGGGGGGGGGGGGGTACAATTCTCTCCTCTTTCAATCAGAGGAAAGATAGGATCCTAAAATGAATGAACAATTGATCCGCCCCCCTCGAATGGATGAGCTGAGATCCTTCAGGAGCAATTGTAATAATTTAATGCTATGTATTTTTTTTTATTGACTTCATCATCATAGGCGGACCCTTGAAACGAGGATGACTTGCTTCCATTCCAAAAAAAGAATGAGTTCACAGGTGTTTCAGTGAAGGACCCGAACTACATCCTCAAGGGTGGAAGACGCCTGTGCGTGGATTTTTTTATCGTGTGGTGGCCGTTGCACACCAGCCACCACACGGGCTTGACAGAGCTAGGTCTTGGTCCAGTGGCAAGGATTGCCCAAGACGACTGGAGACCAGCTCTGCTGCACGGACCTAATGCGCACACATATCGCAGTGTGAGCTGGCCCGTGCTGTCCCTGTGCCCTGGCCCCGAACTCGCGCTTCCCCTGGGCCCCGATCATGTCTCTCGACAGTTTCTTGCCGCTCCTTCGCCACGACTTCGCCGCTCCTGCTGTATTTGCCCACGCTCCAATCACCGACCTGGACCTTCGCTGCTGTTGCCCTCCTGCACCAGCTCGCGCTGCTCCCTGAAGGGGCCTCCACGCTTCTTTTATGGCCCCGACTTGCCTCTGGTGTTCTCGTTACTTTACTGCAGAAAATGTGGAATTTTGGGGGGTGAATTTTTGACGGTATTCTCCCGTTCATCCACTAAAATTTGAATCTTAAACCAGCATAAAAGACCACAGAAAAAATTAGCGCAAGTGGTTTTGGGCGTAACTTACCTACGTTTTAAATTTTACGATTTTTTGCACTGATTCGGCTGATTACACAAGTATTTAGGCGCGCAACTGATATAAGCAAGTGGAATCCCCTCCCCCCCGCCCCCCCCCAGGTGTTTATGACCCTCTTTAGATTTTTTTTTTTATCTGTTCCTGGGATGTGGGTGTCGCCCGCAAGGCCAACATTTATTGCCCATCCCTATCTGACCGTGAGAAGGTGATGGTGAGCCGCCGCCTTGACCCGCTGCAGTTCCAATGATGTAGGTACTCCCATAGTTAGAGAGGAGGAGGGACGAAATTCGGTTATGCCCCGTTTGGGAGCGGTAACCAAGTTGAGGCGGGACTTCCTGCGCCCGGCGCGGAAGTCCCACCCTGGCCACGAAATTCCGGTTTCTGCCTGACACAGGAAGTGAGGCGCAATGTCATGCACTGCGCTTCCTTCTGGGGAGGGTTCGGGAGTGCCTCTCCACGTAGCACTGACGCGTTTCAACTCCTCTCCCTTCCCGTTAAAGGGGAGCGACGCTGCGAACTCTGCAGTCCTCTTGAAGGCTTCCACTGGGCCACCATGATGAGGGTTGCCGTGGCCACAGCCCGGCACTGAGACGAAGTGCTAGGCTGCATGATTGCAAAAACAACGGTGAATGGCCCAACTGGTAATGGGGGCGGGAGGGGGGGGGAAATAAAAGGCTTTGGCCCAAGCACCTCCCCTTTTAAGGTTCGCCCCGTGATGGGTCTGGTTTGCGCTCAGCAAGGCTGGCATGGGCATTGTCCGCGGCCCATTGGCCAATTTCCACCATGGTGCGAAAAGGGGCCGTCGCACACAACGATGACATCGCTGGAGGCGCAGAGGCCCGGGGCACTATTGGCGGGGGCACGGCGCTACGTTTTTTGCGCCCCTGCTAACTCCTGCGCAATTTTACGGGAGCTGATAGCGCCCCCCCCCCCCCCCCCCCCCGCCACGCCCCTGGCAAAAACAGTTTTGTGTCCCTTTAGCGCCCCCGGAGGTGCTAACAGGAGGCACTGAACAGGGGAATTTCGGTCCCGGGCTTCCAGGATTTTTTCCCAGCGATTGATGAAAGAATGGCGATATATTTCCATGCAGGATGGTGTATAACTTGGAGGTGATGGTGTACCCATGCGCCTGCTGCCCATGATTTCTAGATGGTAGAGGTTGCAGGTTTGGGAGGTGTTGAAGAAGCCTTCGCGAGTTGCTGCAGTGCACCTTGCAGATGGTACACACTGCAGCCATGGTGTGCCAGTGTTGCAGGCAGTGAATGTTTAAGGTGGTGGATGGTGTGCCTATCAAGTGATCTGCTTTGTCCTGGAGCTGCACTCATCCAGGCAATTGGAGATTATTTCATCACACTCCTGACTTGTGCCTTAGAGATGGTGGAAAGGCTTCAGGGAATCACATGGTGAGACACTCGCTGCAGAATACCCAGCCTTTGAACTGCGCTTATAGCCACAGTATTTATGTAGCTGGTCCAGTTAAGTTTCTGGTCTGTGCTGATCCCTAGGAAGTTGATGAGTGATTCGGTGATGGTAATGCTGCTGAATGTCGAGGAGCGGTGCTTAGATTTTCTCTAGTTGGACAAAGTCATTGTCTGGCATTGTGTGGCATGAGTGTTACTTGCCACTTATCCGCTCAAGCCTGAATGTCGTCCAGGTCTTGCTGCACGCAGACATGAACTGATTCATTATCTGTGGAGTTGTGCATCGAACTGAACACTGCAATCATCAGCAAACATCCCCATGTCTGACCTTATGATGGAGAAAGGTCATTGATGAAGCAGCTGAAGATAGTTGTGCCTCGGACACTGCCCTAAGGAACACCTGCAGCAATGTCCTTGGGCTGAGATGATTGGCCTCTAACAATCACAACCATCTTCCTTTGTGCTAGGCGGAGAGTTTAGCCCCTGATTCCCATTGACTTCAGTTTTCTGAGGGCTCCTTGATGCCATGCTTGGTCAAATGCTACCTTGATGTCAAGGGCAGTCACTCTCACCTCGCCTCTGGAATTCAGCAATTTTGTTCATGTTTGGACCAAGGCTGTAATGAGGTCTGGAGCCGACTGGTCCTGGCGGAACCCAAAATGAGCATCGATGAGCAGGTTATTAGTGAGCAAGTGGTGCTTGAAAGCACTGTTTAGGACACCTTCCATTGCTTTGCTGCTGATTGAGAGTTGACTGATGGGGCGATAATTGGCCAGATTGGATTTGTTCTGCTTTTTGTGGACAGGACATACCTGTGCAGATTTCCACATAGCCAAGCTGTTCCAGTACAGAAAATGAGGTAAGCCTAGTTCTGGAACACCTGTCTTCAGCACGACAGCCTGGATGTTGTCTGAGCCCATAGCTTTAATGTATCCAGTGCGCTCAGCTATTTCTTAATATCATGGGGAGTGAATCAAATTGGCTGAAGATCATCACTTGGCACTTCTGGCGGAAGTTGGTTGCAAACGCTTTTTTGCAATCGTATGTTGGGCTCCACCAGCATTGAGGATGGGATGTTCATGGAGCCACCTCCTCCCGTTAGTTGTTTAATTGTCCACCACCATTCACGACTGGATGTGGTAGGACTGCAGAGCTTTCCCTTTTTTGTAACACTTAGCAGGAGCAGCATGCTAAAGATAAGTGTTTAGCATGCCTTTATCCTTCGTTGCAGCATCCCCAGGTCGGCACCCTTATTTAGATATGCTCATCTGCACTCCTCATTGAACCAGGTTTTGTCCTCTGGCTCAAAGGTAATGGTAGAATGAGGGATATGCTGGGCCACGAGGTTAAGATTGTGGTGGAATTATTTCCAGTTTATTGTCCCTAGTTCCATTCTCATCCCCTTAAATTCAGATTTTGTCCAATTTATTACTTTGGTATTTGTCTTACTATGTCTTTCTCAATCTTTATCTTAAACAGTGTTATGTTGTGATCGCTATTGCCTCGATGTTCTCCTACACTTGCTTCTCTTATCTGTTCTGGTTCATTTCCCATTACTAGATTCAGCAGTGCTCCCTCTCTTCTATGGCTTTTTACATACTGGGTTCTGCAAACACTGTTTTAAAAACTCCATTCCCGCTACACCTTTCACTATCTCTTGCCAGTTTATTTTAAGGGTAGTTAAAATCTCCCATGATTGTTGTTCTATTAACTTTACTAATTTCACACATTTGCTCACCTATTTCTTCCTCTGCCTTCTTTCCACTTTTAGGTGATCTGCCGTATTACTATGATCAATACTTTGGGGCCGAAATTGCCCTTCTCCTGAAATGGGACGCACCTCCCGTTTTTTAGATGTTCCGTCCGTTCCAATGCATGGGGCGGACATTCTGCCAATTTTCAGCTCTTTGGCTTATGATTCCGGTCGGAGTTGGTGTGGGGAGAGGAACGGAATTGCGGTCGGGTTGGAGTAGCTGCCACCAGTGGGACGGAAGTGGGGCCGGGTTCGAGTGGTCGATGCTCCAAGTCATCAGCACCATCAGTTAAAGGGGAAGGCCGCTGAAAACTCTGCAGCCACTTTAGTGGCAAACACTGGGCCACTCGGGAGGGTGCCAGGCTGTGCCTGTTGGCGGCCCGGCTGAACCTGTGGGCATAAGCGCCACCTCCCTTTTTAAGGCGGCCGCACCACCCAGCTATAAAAAGCATGTGAAAAAAGAACGGCAGTAATCATGGGGGATTTTAACCTACATATCGATTGGTCAAATCAAATCGCACGGGGTATCCTTGAGGAGGAATTCATAGAATGCATACCGGATTGTTTCTTAGAACAGTATGTTACAGAACCTACAAGGGAGCAAGCTATCTTAGATCTGGTCCTGTGTAATGAGACAGGAATAATAAACGATCTCCTAGTAAAAGATCCCCAGCTGTTTACACTGTACATTAATGATTTAGATGAGGGGATTAAATGTAGTATCTCCAAATTTGCGGATGACACTAAGTTGGGTGGCAGTGTGAGCTGCGAGGAGGATGCTGTGAGGCTGCAGAGCGACTTGGATAGGTTAGGTGAGTGGGCAAATGCATGGCAGATGAAGTATAATGTAGATAAATGTGAGGTTATCCACTTTGGTGGTAAAAACAGAGAGACAGACTATTATCTGAATGGTGACAGATTAGGAAAAGGGGAGGTGCAAAGAGACCTGGGTGTCATGGTACATCAGTCATTGAAGTTGGCATGCAGGTGCAGCAGGCGGTTAAGAAAGCAAATGGCATGTTGGCCTTCATAGCAAGGGGATTTGAGTACAGGGGCAGGGAGGTGTTGCTACAGTTGTACAGGCCATTGGTGAGGCTACACCTGGAGTATTGTGTACAGTTTTGGTCTCCTAACCTGAGGAAGGACATTCTTGCTATTGAGGGAGTGCAGCGAAGGTTCACCAGACTGATTCCCGGGATGGCGGGACTGACCTATCAAGAAAGACTGGATCAACTGGGCTTGTATTCACTGGAGTTCAGAAGAATGAGAGGGGACCTCATAGAAACATTTAAAATTCTGACGGGGTTAGACAGGTTAGATGCAGGAAGAATGTTCCCAATGTTGGGGAAGTCCAGAACCAGAGGTCACAGTCTAAGGATAAGGGGTAAGCCATTTAGGACCGAGATGCGGAGGAACTTCTTCACCCAGAGAGTGGTGAACCTGTGGAATTCTCTACCACAGAAAGTTGTTGAGGCCAATTCACTAAATATATTCAAAAAGGAGTTAGATGAGGTCCTTACTACTAGGGGGATCAAGGGGTATGGCAAGAAAGCAGGAATGGGGTACTGAAGTTGAATGTTCAGCCATGAACTCATTGAATGGCGGTGCAGGCTAGAAGGGCCGAATGGCCTACTCCTGCACCTATTTTCTATGTTTCTATGCACAGTATGGTTGAATTTGTAATACAGGTTGAGGGTGAGGAAGTAGTGTCTCAAACGAGCGTATTATGCTTAAACAAAGGGGTCTACAGTGGGATGAGGGCAGAGTTGGCTAAAGTAGACTGGAAACACAGACTAAACGGTGGCACAATTGAGGAACAGTGGAGGACTTTTAAGGAGCTCTTTCATAGTGCTCAACAAAAATATACTCCAGTGAAAAAGAAGGGCGGTAAGAGAAGGGATAACCAGCCGTGGATAACCAAGGAAATAAAGAGAATATCAAATTTAAAAGCCAATGCGTATAAGGTGGCCAAGGTTAGTGGGAAACTAGCAGATTGGGAAAATTTTAAATGACTAAGAAAGCAATAAAGAAAGGAAAGATAGATTACGAAAGTAAACTTGCGCAAAACATAAAAACAGATAGTAAGAGCTTTTACCGATATGTGAAATGGAAGAGAGTGACTAAAGTAAATGTTGGTCCCTTAGAAGGTGAGAAGGGGGATTTAATAATGGGAAATGTGGAAATGGCTGAGACCTTAAACAATTATTTTGCTTCGGTCTTTACACTGGCAGACACAAAAACCATGCCAAAATTGATGGTCACGGGAATGTGATAATCACTATCACTAGGGGGATAGTGCTGGACAGGCTAATGGGACTCAAGGTAGACAAGTCCCCTGGTCTTGATGAAATGCATCCTAGGGTATTAAGAGATGGCGGAAGTTATAGCAGATGCATTTGTTATAATCTACCAAAATTCTCTGGACTCTGGGGAGGTACCAGTGGATTGGAAAGCAGCTAATGTAACGCCTCTGTTTAAAAAAGGGTGCAGACAAAAGACAGGTAACTATAGGCCGGTTAGTTTAACATCTGTAGTGGGGAAAATGCTTGAAGCTATCATCAAAGAAGAAATAGCGGGAAATCTAGATAGGAACAGTGCAATCAAGCAGACGCAATATGGATTCATGAAGGGGAAATCATGTTTAACTAATTTACTGGAATTCTTTGAGGATATAACGAGCATGGTGGATAGAGGTGTACCGATGGATGTGGTGTATTTAGATTTCCAAAAGGCATTCGATAAGGTGCCACACAAAAGTTTACTGCAGAAGATAAAGGTACGCGGAGTCAGAGGAAATGTATTAGCATGGATCGAGAATTGTCTGGCTAACAGAAAGCAGAGAGTCGGGATAAATGGGTCGTTTTCGGGTTGGAAATCGGTGGTTAGTGGTGTGTCACAGGGATCGGTGCTGGGACCACAACTGTTTACAATATACATAGATGACCTGGAAGAGGGGACAGAGTGTAGTGTAACAAAATTTGAAGATGACACAAAGATTAGTGGGAAAGCGGGTTGTGTAGAGGACACAGAGAGGCTGCAAAGAGATTTAGATAGATTAAGCGAATGGGCTAAGGTTTGGCAGATGGAATACAATGTCGGAAAATGTGAGGTCATCCACCTTGGAGAGGGAAAAAAAAACAGTGAAAGGGAATATTATTTGAATGGGGAGAAATTACAACATGCTGCGGTGCAGAGGGACCTGGGGGTCCTTGTGCATGAATCCCAAAAAGTTAATTTGCAGGTGCATCAAGTAATCAGGAAAGCGAATGGAATGTTGGCCTTCATTGCGAGAGGGATGGAGTACAAAAGCAGGGAGGTCCTGCTGCAACTGTACAGGATATTGGTGAGGCCGCACCTGGAGTACTGCGTGCAGTTTTGGTCACCTTTCTTAAGGAAGTATATACTAGCTTTGGAGGGGGTACAGAGACGATTCACTAGGCTGATTCCGGAGATGAGGGGGTTACCTTATGATGATAGATTGAGTAGACTGGATCTTTACTCGTTGGAGTTCAGAAGGATGAGGGGTGATCTTATAGAAACATTTAAAATAATGAAAGGGATAGACAAGATAGAGGCAGAGAGGTTGTTTCCACTGGTCGGGGAGACTAGAACAAGGGGGCGCAGCCTCAAAATACGGGGGAGCCAATTTAAAACCGAGTTGAGAAGGAATTTCTTATCCCAGAGGGTTGTGAATCTGTGGAATTCTCTGCCCAAGGAAGCATTTGAGGCTAGCTCATTGAATGTATTCAAGTCACAGATAGATAGATTTTTAACCAATAAGGGAATTAAGGGTTATGGGGAGCAGGCGGGTAAGTGGAGCTGAGTCCACGGCCAGATCAGCCATGATCTTGTTGAATGGCGGAGCAGGCTCGAGGGCTAGATGGCCTGCTCCTGTTCCTAATTCTTATGTTCTTATGTACTGACAGAAAAAGCCGACTGGCAGCGGCGCTCTCGCAGGGCAATTCCGCACAGGGTAATTTACCGCGGGGCAATTTCGAAAAGGGGGTCACTGCCGGTCGTAAGGGGTTGGCGCGTGCACGACGCTGTGGGAAAATGGGCGGGGCGGTCCCCTGCACCGCCCCAAAACTAAAGTAGGGCAATATACAAAATGGCAGCCAGTCCGCACTGACCTTATAGAAAGGGGCAATTTCGGCCCCCTTATCTTTTATTTCAATCCCAATGGATTCTGTTTTTATCCTTTTTAGTTATGTCCCCTTTTTTCTGCTGCTATTCTCTATCTCTAACTTTATCCCAACTCCCCTCCTTCCCTATTCTTTGATTGTTAACCTTGTAACCTTGGGGGTATGGAGAGAAAGCAGGAAATGGGTACTGAAGTTGCATGATCAGCCATGATCATATTGAATGGTAGTGCAGGCTCGAAGGGCCGAATGGCCTACTCCTGCACCTATTTTCTATGTTTCTATGTTTAGTTGTCAGTCCTGCTCTTTATGTAGTCATGCTGCAGTTATTCCTATTACATCTGGTTCCTCACCTCCAATTCCGCAGTTTTGTTTTGGATGCTGTGTACACTGCTGTCCAGACAATTTAATTCATCTTTAATCGTTGTTCCTTTTACTTTTATTTTTAACGGTGCTTTTATACTTCAGTTTTATAATAATAACTAATAATAACTTTTATTTATATAGCGCCTTTAACTTCGTAACATGTCCCAAGGCACTTCACAACAAAACAGATAAATTTGACACTGAGCCACAAAAGAAGAAATTAAGGCAGATGACCAAAAGCTTGTTTAGAGGTAGGTTTTAAAGAGCCTCATAAAGGAGGAAAGAAAGGTAGAGAGGCTGAGAGGTTTAGGGAGAGAGTTCCAGAGTTAGGGCCCAAATAGCTGAAGGCACAGCCACCAATGGTTGAGCAGTTATAATGAAGGATGGTCAAGAGGGCAGAATTTGAGGAACGCAGACATCTTTTGGGGTTGTGAGGCTGAAAAAGATTACAGAGATAGGGAGGGGCAAGGCCATGGAGTGATTTGTAAACTAGGATGAGAATTTTGAAATCGAGGCATTGTTTAACTGGGAGCCAATGTAGGTCAGAAAGCACAGGAGTGATGGGTAAACGTGACTTGGTGCGAGTTAGTACATGGGCTGCTGAGTTTTAGATGACCTCAAGTTTACATAGTGTAGAATGTGGGCGGCCAGCCAGGAGTGAGTTGGAGTAGTCAAGTCTAGAGTTAACGAAGGCACGAATGAGGGTTTCAGCAGCAGAAGAGCTGAGGTAGGGGCGGAGGTGGAAAAAGGCGGTTTTAATTATGCCACGCATATGTGGCTGGAAACTGATTTCAGGGTCAAATATGACACCTAAGTTGTGCACAGTCTAGTTCAGCCTCAGATTGATGCTAGGAAGAGGGATAGAGTCAGTGGTTAGGGAACACAGTTTGTGGCGGGGACCAAAGATAATGGCTTCGGTCTTCCCAATATTTAATTGGAGAAAATTTCTGCTCATCCAGTACTGGATGTCGGACAAGCAATCTGACAATTAAGATACCAAGCACGAATCGAGAGAAGTGGTGGAGAGATAGAGTTGGGTGTCATCAGCGTAATGTGGAAACTGACTGTGTTTTCAGATGATATCTCCAAGCAGCAACATATAGATGAGAAATAAGAGGGGGGCAAGGACAGATCCTTGGGGGACACCAAAGGTAATGATGTGGGAGTGGGAAGAGAAGCCATAGCAGGAGATTTTCTGGCTATGATTAGATAGATAAGAATGGATCCAGGCAAGTGCAGTCCCACCTAACTGGACGATGGTGTGGAGAAGCGTTGGAGGAGGAATGGTCAGCTGTGTCAAAATATATATATTTCCCTGACCGTTTGTTATCCTTGTTCCTTACTTTGATTTGACCTTTACTCTCATCTCCTGTTTTTTTTAATCTTCCAAGTTATGTTATTTTCACTGGATCCCTCCCTCTGTCTTACTTGTTTAAAGTTCTATCGACAGCCCTATTTATCCTTTCCTCTATGACAGGGGTCCCACTCTGGTTCAGGTGGAGCCCATCTCAGCAGTACAGCTCCTTCTTGTCCCAGTATTGGTGCGAGAAATGGAACTCCTCCTTCCCACACTGCTCTTTCAGCCACGCATTAACCTTCCTGATCTGCTTATCCCTGTGCCAATTAGCTTGTGTAGTAATCCTGAGATTACCACCCTTGAGGTCCTGATTTTTAATTTAGTTCCTAACTTCTGATATTTACTTAGCAGGAACTCCTCCCTTCCCCCCCCCCCCCTCCCTATCATTGGTCCCAATATGGACCACGACAACTTACCCATTCTTCTCCAGTTGCTACAAGATGTTCTTTACCCATGCACCAGGTAGGCAACACATCATTTTGTACTCGCAGTCACGACTACAGAGAACATTATCCATTCCCCTAACTTTTGAATCCTCTATGATTACAACCTCTCTATCTGCTCCTTCCCCTTCTTGGACTGCATCCTGCTCCACGGTGCCATGATGAACATGCTGGCAGGTGATATTGTGATTGCTTGAAATATTAAATCAATAAAGGACATCTCTTATTTTGGTATGGTAATTTAAACATTTTTTGGCACTACCTCCAGATGTGCTATATGGTGCAGATGGCATTCACATTGGTGGCCATCTCTTCCCATTCCTCCTGGTTGCTCCTGCTAAGGTTCTCTGGTGCTATTGTTCTCACCCTTACTTCTTTCAGGAGTACTTCTATGGCCCCATTCAAGGATCTAGGCACTCTCTAGCCTCTTGGACTTGTTATTTACTTAGTGTTCAGATTCGCTATATCACGATGCCTGGCTTTTTTTAAGTTGCTGCAGGGCTTTAAATTTTGCAGCAGGATGAGATTCCTCACCCACCAATGATCAAGCTCTCGATTCCATCTGGACCTTGTCCACAGTAGTGAACTTAGTGATCCCAGCAGAAACAAGTCAGTCAGTGCAGCCCATGTTGGGCGTGATCCAAAACCTATGCTATAATGTTTGAGAGTTATGTATGGTTTATCAAAGTAGGAAAGATAAAATGGAGTGCTTATAATGAGTGAGTGAGTGTTGATTGAGATTTTCTGCTGTTGCCTTCTTTTGCTTACAGCCGTTGCACTGGACAATAAAGGTGCCAACATCTTTGAGTTATAGAACTCCTGTAATGACAAAAAGGGCTAAGCTACAGATTGGTGACTTCAGAAGGCTCAATGGCTTTAGTAATAAACAGCAGGTACTGTGAACTAGCAGTCTCGAGTTATGTCACATTTGGGAAATAAATCATACTTGCAATCTGGAAACTGCCTTCTCAATCCAAAGAAAACATTTAATTTAAAAAAAACTAAGGACATTATTAGTTTAATTTCTTGCCTTTTTTTTTATTACTTTGAAGAAATATCTATGGAATATTACTTTCCTGCAGAAAAGTAGCATTAGTTATAATTCAGTGACCACCTATATCCAGCTCTTTTAAGAAATGTCTCAACAAGAAAGATCCATAAGGTGGGGAAAAAGATCTGGAGCTTCAATATTGATAGTGATACAGAAGGTTTACCTAAGGGTATTTCACCACTGCATGGTGCTGAAGACATCTTTGATATGATTCCTACTAATGTTTCTCAGAATACAATTTTCAAGGTAGTTTTTTTTTTCAAGTCAGTTTATAGCAAAACTACACAATTTTGCTGACTATTTCTGAGACAGAACATTTTTCTCATGTGTAAATTCACTACTGGGAAAAGGATTAAGATGCCTGTGGTCTCTAATTTTGATCCCAAGATATATTGTATATTAGAATCTATATTTGATGCAAACTTGATGGTGGAGACACAGCACCTTGCTGTGCATGCAGCATGTTATGTGCCTCTCATCAGATTCAGTAATATTTTGTCATTTTATATGTCCCATGCTGTGCGACTGCCATTTTGGACAGGCATTGCGCCACCTTTTCCCACAATTAACTGCCTACAATGAAAATTACAGGATCAGAGCCTTTTCCTTAATAAGGTAGATACAAAATAAAGCTCACTTATTGTCATTTTAAAAATCAGCTTTAATTTGGATTCTGCACAAGAACAATTACAACTAAAAATGATACATTTTCCTTCTGTTTGCGTATTTACTGAAGTCTTTGAACTATGCAAGTGTTGAATTATATCCAATAATATGAGAATTGAGCCTACTTGTATATTTACTCACCATAAACCACAATTCATGCACTGGAATTTTCTTACTAATAAATACTGAGGCTTCATTTTGATATTTTTCCACCAATATTGATTTTGGTTGAAGTAGTGCAGCCCAGATTCAGCATCAGCATACAATAACATGCTCCATTCTTATTAAAAACTCCCCATCCAAGGATGGTATGTTTGGCATTTCTAAAAACTCAAAAACCATAATTTATTTGCCAATCAAAATAAACAAGCGTATGAAAATTATTAACCAGGACAGCAGAATTATTTTGAGCAATGAAATATGCACCATGAGTCTAGGAGCTTAAGCCATAAATATTTGGTTATGACTATAGCTATCATGTTAAAACCGTTGTAGTTTCATCAATTTTTACAGCACAACATGCCACAGTTGGAGAGGCATAAGTTAACAATTCATTATACATATTGAGGGAAAACATTTTTATTTTTCATACATAATTAATTGCATAAAGTACATCTTTGCAGTATCATTTGAATAATGAATGCTGTCTATAATTCATGATGCCAGGAATAATGAGAAATGTCATTGGAGGGGGGAGACAAAGTAGGTAAGCTTCCAGTCATTAGTACGGTTCAGTTTAATTAATGGAAGCTCACCAAATACAGAGATTACCCGATCTCTTAATTTACCAGACAAACACAAAAAGTCCAGATTTGTCACTAATCCAATTTTACTTTCTGCTCTACCTACTGTGCACACTGTTGCTTTCACAGACATTAGCCTGGAATTTAACTGTCAGCCGGTTTCTGGCGAGTTCATTTTCTCCTCGCATGCAATTTTAATGGTTGGATCTCACTTAAATCCCGGGACAGTCAACTTCCCGCCCAGAACAAGTGGTGAAACAGCGAAAAATCGTGCGGCCCGGAGATCACCCGCTGGTACAAGGTAGGTGGCAGGATCGGGTTCTGGGAGTGACTTGTGTTCCGAAATGGGCGAGGAAGTCCGAGACAAGGCAGGCCTAAGCTTTCTTTGTGCAGCCCAGAGAGGTACTCCAGCACCTCACGGCACCACAAACGAAAAAAAAACACTTGTTTTTCGGCCTCTTCTGGGGCTGATCCTCTTCAGTCCTAGGTTGTCCAGGTGAAAATTCCACAGCGGCTTTCCCTCTCTGGCCCGAGTTTAAAATTGCAGTCGGGTCCCAATAACATCATTAGGACCTGACATGCATATATAAAGAAGTCGTCTGCTGGCTTTGGATGGGTGTTTTTGCCGCCTGCTCAGGAGAGCAGGTTAAAATCATAGACGATGAGATCCTGGCAGCTCCAGGGCGAGTAAGCACCCTGGGGCATTTATCTGCTTACCTGGCTGGTTTCCACCGAACGGGTAGGTTTAAAACCATGGCCCTTATTGCATTAGCGCAGCACATAACTTTTTTCATGCTCTTCCAGATTGCACAAGAAAAATTGTTAATCAGAGCCTCACTACAAGAACTGCTCCGATTCACTTGAAGAGCACATTACATTATTCCCTCGACATGATTTCCCCTCCATGTCCTGTGTAATATCTCATTGCATCCCTTAAATTAATATTTCAATATTGTTGAAGCTTGTTGGTGTTTGCAGCTGATTTGTTCTAGTAGTACCAGGCCTGTATTTTCCTGTGACTTGTTTTGCCTCTTGACTAAGAAAACCAATTTATTCCACAGTCCTGCTGTAATAAAGCTGAATTGATGCCACAATCTGAAGAGTTGCTCTGAAATTCTTTGGCAGACAGATCATTCCTGGCAGTAGTGTAGTAGCATTAAGACATTGGAGGACCAATGCATGGTGCCACAGAGCGGTGAGACATGGCCTTCTGCCCATGTTCCACAAGACTGCTGAAATCCTCGTCGCGGCTAGACCGCTGTTTTGGAGTCCAGCCATTTTCGAATAAGGGAAAGCTAAAGAAAGTCGTCCTTGTCTGCTGTGGTTGAAAGTGTATTCTGGGGAAGTGCTGAAAATCCCCTCTATTTAAGGAGTGTTTGTATTCCCAACTAGGAAAAATACCTTCAAACCTCGGAGTCTTGAGTTTAAGATGTTAATTTTGGGACTCATGGATGCTTATGGCTTTGTTTGAACATAAGAGAAAGCCATTGCTTTCTTTGCTGACC
Organism: Pristiophorus japonicus; assembly: GCF_044704955.1. Lineage (NCBI taxonomy): Eukaryota > Metazoa > Chordata > Chondrichthyes > Pristiophoridae > Pristiophorus > Pristiophorus japonicus. Next base: position 42,987,349 of record NC_091981.1, on the reverse strand, counting down.
CCATACCTGAAGACTGCATTTGGTATTTGAGATTGGCACATGCTTGTGTATTTGATTTGTAGTGCTGTTGCATGAAATTGCAGATCATTCCTTCATTCATTCTTTTGCATAGCAAAGTTTTCAAAACCTTCGACCTTTCTACAATCATTTAACTGCATCTTTCGCATAATCAATGGCCCTGAATTTGCGGTCAGCTGTGAAGCAGAAGTGTTTGGCGCTGGCCCCAAATTAAGCTTCACAGAAAGATCTCGCAATCTCTGTGTCGAGAATTTCAGGTTGTCCGACGCGTAATTGAAATCAACAGAAGTTAGTGGGGATTCCCAGCAAAGAGCTGCTGTGACGTCAACAGGCTGTCTAAGCAGCCAATCAAATCTCAGAATTCTCACAGGCAGCAAACCAGGAAGTGGGGTAAGCTCCTAAAATTCTAACTCTTTAAAAATGTTAGAAAGCAAAACAAAGATTGGGCCCTCACATGGGGAAAAGCCAAACCTGAAATAAAGATGAACAAACCTATACCTATCAGGAAAGGATGAACAAGCTGGGTCTCTTTTCTCTTGAAAAGAGAAGGCTGAGGGGTGATCAAATAGAGGTATTTAAAATTATGAAAGGTTTTGATAGAGTAGACACAGTGAGTGTTTCCACTTGTAGGAAAGAGCAAAGCTGGAGGCTATCAATATAAGATAGTCACCAAGAAATCCAATAAGAAATTCAGAAGAAACTTCTTTACCCAGAGAGTGGTAAGAATGTGGAATTCGCTACCACAGCGAAATAGTGCAGATGCATTTAAGGGGAGGCTAGATAAGCACATGAGGGAGAAGGGAATAGAGGGTTATGCTGATAGTTGAGAAAAGACGGGAGGGAGCTCGAGTGGAGCATAAATGTTGGCACGGATTGGTTGGGCCAAATAGCCTGTTTCTGTGATATATATCCTATGGAATCCTACGTAAACCTAAACAAATATTAACATTTCCTTTGAAGATTCTTAAACATTGCACACAATTTAAATTAGTTTTTCAAGGCCACAACATTAATTTAGCAGTCAATACGCTGTTAAAACCCCAGTTACACCTAATCCCTTTGGGTCTAACTTTTAATGGGGTATTTAATGTGTACGAGCCTAAGTTTTCGTCAGTTGCCACGATTTGAAAGATTACACTGATTGCCGGCTCTGTGGGACGGGCACAGCGCAGCCTGTCATCATCATAGGCGGTCCCTCGAAACAAGGATGACTTGCTTCCACGCCAAAAAAAGGACGAGTTCACAGGTGTTTCAATAAAAGACCCGAACTACATCCTGAAGGGTGGAAGATGCCTGTGCGTGAATTTTTTTAACGTGGGGTGGCCATTGCACACTAGCCACCACACGGGCTTGACAGAGCGAGGTCTTGGTCCAGTAGCAAGGATTACCCAAGACAACTGGAGACCAGCTCTGCCGCACAGACCTAGTGCGCACACGTATCGCAGTGTGGGCTGGTCCGTGCTGCACCTGGCCCCGAACTCGCGCCTCCCCTGGGCCCCGATCACATCCCTCCACAGTCTCTAGCAGCTCCTTCCACCCGACCTCGCTGCTCCTGCTGTATCTGCCCACGCTCCAATCACCCACCTGGATCTTGATGACGTCACCCTCCTGCACCAGCTTGCACTGTACCTTGTAGTGGTAGTGAATCACAAGCCGCAACTTCAGGATTTCCATATTAGACTGTGCATGCACTAAACGCTGAAGCTGTGGTCAGTTTCAAAGGCAAAATGATGGTGAATGCTGCCAGTTCACCGTTATCAAGACCTCAAATTCTGGGCCAGAGAATAATGCAGCACAGAAAAAGACCATTCGGCCCATCATGTCTGTGCCAGCTCTTTGAAAGTGCTATCCAATTAGCCTCACACCCCTGCCCTTTCCCCATAGCCCTGCAAATGTTTCTACTTCAAGTATTTCTCCAATTCCCTTTTGAAAGGTACTGTTGAATCTGCCTCCAGCACCCTTTCTGGTAGTACATTCCAGATCATCATAACTCGCTGCATTTAAAAAAAATCTCCTCATCTCCCCTCTGGTTCTTTTGCCAATTATCTTAAATCTATGTCCTCTGGTTACTGACCCTCCTGCCAGTGGAAACAGTTTTTCCTTATTTATTCTATCAAACACTCTATCAAAATCCTTCATAATAGTAAACATCTCGATTTGAGTCTCCCTTTACCATTCTCTGCTCCAAGGAGAACAATCGCAGCTTCTCTAACCCCTCCACATAACTGAAGCCCATCATCCCTGTTACTATTCTGGTTAATCTCCTAGTCACCCTTTCCAAACATTTGACATCCTTCCTAAATTGTGGTTTGCAGAAATGGATATATACTATCCCAGCTGAAGCCTAATCAGTGATTTATAAAGGTTTAGCATAACTTCCTCATTTTTGTAGTCTATGCCTCTATTTAAAGGTCAAGTCAATAATCGTAATGTGGACGTTTGTTTGCTCCATGGAGCCCCATCTCACCCCTGCAATGTGGATGCTTATGGTTGAAGCAGGGGAATTAAGAACTGATCAAACTGAGAAAAAACACTGCTTTATCCAACGATTGATTGAGGTCCCCAAGGCGGAATACAGTACAGGGGATCAAAAGACCTGCACCCACTGCATGGCAAGTTTATAATCAATTTTGCCTTCAAAAGTAATTATTTGGCTGCAGTGTGTTTTGGGGCATCCTGTGCATGTAAACGATGCTATATAAATACAAGTTTGTTAATTCATTCATTCCTTCCTTCCTTTGTTCCCAAGAGAAACTCTTAATGACCATTTTGGATCTGCAAGATTCACATACACTCAATATGTAATGGCTTTCTTTGGCAAGAATCCCCCTAATGAAATGTATGCATCTCTAGACAGTTCTTTTAATTCACTTCCCAAAATAGAGATTGTCCGTTCAGAAAGCAGCTAACCGAGTATCGTATAAAATCCACAATATATTTGCCTATCTAAAATTTCAAATATTACAGATTGCTGCAAGTCCAATCTCTGCTTCATCATCGAAGGAGTATATTGTTCCAAGTAGACAGGTGCAATACGATTCTTTTACTGAACTGCTGTTAGTTTCCAATGGAATTTAATAAAATACAAGAGCAGCAAACTGTACACTTGGAAAGCAAAGTGGGTTGAAGAAAAGTGGTAGCTGAATTAAGTGTTGAAACAAAGTAAGTGTACTATCAAGAGTCATCTGTGCAGCTGTGTCCTCCCCTCCCCCCTCCCCCGGTACTTTCTTGCCATGGCTACATTTTGTTCTGTGTGCTGCAGCAAAAAGTATAATTAGGAGTTATTAGATTTTAGTGCATGCAAGATATCAAAAGGGAGATTGAAATTGCAGGAATGATGGCCAAGTCAATCTTAAATAACATCTTGCAGTTGCCACAAGATTCTGATACGTAGAAGTGGGGTGGGGGTTGCCTGAAAACATTTGCTTTTTTTTTGCGTGTCTGTTACAATGAATGCCTATAATCTAATTTCATAGAATAGATTCATATAAACCAACAGCACAGAAGGACATTTGGCCTGACGTGCCTGGGCTGGCTCTTTGAAAGAACAGTCGTGCTTAATTCCACATCCCACTTTTTGTCCGTAACTCTAAGTTGCTCATCCTCAAGTACTCTTCCAACTCTTCTAAAATTATTTATGGAATCAGCTTCCACCACGTTTTTCAGGTAGAGCATTCCAGATCCTGACAACTGAGTGGGAAAAAATTCTCCTCATCTCCCCTCTAGATCTTTTTCTAATGATTTTGAATCCAAGACCTCTGGTTATTGACCCACTTACCAGAGGGAATATTGTTTCCCTATTTTCTCCATCAAAACCTCTCATCTTGAAAACCTTTATCAGGCCACCTCTTAACCTTCTCTTTTCCAAGGAGAATAGTCCCACCATTTCCAACCTCCTTATAACTGAAGTCCCACATCCCGGTAAATCTCATCTGTACCCTTTCTAATACCTTTACATCTTCCCTGAAATGCTCTGCCCAGAATTGTCCACAATACTCGAGCTAAGAACTAACCAGTTCTAGCATCAGCTCTTTGTGTTTATAGTCTATTCCTCCATTAATAAAACCAAGTAACCCATATGCTTTTTTGACCACCTTATCATGCACTGCCACCTTTAAGGATTTGTGTACATGGACACCAAGGTCTCTCTGCTCATCGACACTTTTCAAAAATGTGTCATTTATAGTATATTGTCTTTCCATATTCATTCTTCCAAAGTGCTCCCAAAGTGCATCACATTATGCTTCTCCTCATTTAACACCATATGCTTTGCTTTTGTCCATTTCACTATCCTGTCAATGTCAGCCTGAAGCCTAGAACTAGCCTCATCGTGATCCTCTACTTAGCCAACTTTTGTATCATCTGCAAACTTTATAAAGCTGCTCCCTATACTAGAGTCTAGCTTGTTTATAAAAATTGCAAAGAGTAATGGACCCAAAACTGACTCTTGGAGAAGTCATTTAGAACCGAGATGAGGAGAAACTTCTTCACCCAGAGAGTGGTGAACCTGTGGAATTCTCTACCACAGGAAGTTGTTGAGGCCAATTCACTAAATATATTAAAAAAGGAGTTAGATGTAGTCCTTACTACTAGGGGGAATCGAGGGGTATGGCGAGAAAGCAGGAATGGGGTACTGAGGTTGCATGTTCAGCCATGAACTCATTGAATGGCGGTGCAGGCTCGAAGGGCCGAATGGCCTACTCCTGCACCTATTTTCTATATTTCTATGTTTCTACCACTTCAAACTACCTCCCAGTCCGAAAAACATCCACCACCACCACCCTTTTTTTCCTGTCACTGAGCCGACTTTATATCCATACCACCACTTTCCCCTGATTTCCATGGGCTTCCATTTTCATAATAAGCCTCCTGTGTGGCACTTTGTCGAATGCCTTCCGAAAGTCCCACTCTCTTATTTTTATATATATATATATATATATATACTGCGCCACCTTAATCAACCTTTTCTGTTACATCATCAAAGAGTTCATTCAAGTTCGGCAGACACGAGTTACCTTCAGCAAATCCATGCTGGCTCTCTTTTATTAACCCATGCCTTTCCAAATGAAAATTTACTTTGTCCCTGATAGTGGTTTCCAATAACTTCCCCACCACAAAAGCTAACTTCAGAAGTGGGATTTGAACCCATACCCATAGAAAGGGACCAGAATTCACCAACCTTTTTGAAGGCAAGGATTAGCAGTACTTGAGTCTGGCATCTTAGACCACTAGACCATCCTCATAGCTAGGTAATTTTCTTCGTTTAAAGTGGCAAGGTGAATAATGATATCTCATAATAGTACAGTCATTGCTGTGGTGAAACTTCCATAACTTTTCTGTTTTTAAGCTGTCTGGTGTGAGACTCGGAGTGCTGCACTGTGGGAGATACTGTCTTTCAGATGAGGCGCTAAACCGAGGCCCTGAGGTCCTCATTTGGATGTAAAAGATTCCATGGTGCAATTCAAAAAAGAGAAGGGGAGTTCTCCCCAGGGTCCTGACTTATATTTATCCTCAACCAACAGATTATTTGGTAATTACCACATTGTTGATTGACAGACCTTGCTGTGCGCAAATTGGCTGCTGAATTTCCTACATTACAACGGAGAGTATACACTTCAAAAAGTACTTCAGGAGCTATGCAAGTGCAAGTTCTTTATTTCTTTGAAGTAAGATACTCACGTTTTGGTTTGTGAGCTGCAAATACTGCCCATGTTCCCCATTAATAGAAAAGTTGGCCTCCTTAGCACCTCCAGTTACCACTTCCGGGGGAGGGGGGGGCAGCGATAACGGGGCACTCGGCACTTAGTATGGCGAGAAGATCGACCCCCACTATATTCGGCAGCGGAATGGTGTTGCACCCTGATCTCCTTCGCCCGGAGATCGTGACATCATCACCGTGTGCAGCGCCCAGACCCAAACTTCAGATCCGCCCCCTGCACCATCGCCGGGCGAAAACACTGACAGCTGCAGGAGGCATTCATCCGGAGGCCGGGCGATGCTTAAAGGCGAGGTGGCCAAGGTAGGGGTGAAAAATTATGAAATGCTCTGTCAATTTTTTTCGATAATTTTCGCCTGTGATCAATCAGCCCGGCACTCTTCTGCAGTGCATTGAGCTGATCGAGCCGGATCATGGCTGCCAGCAGGGACCAAGTAAGTGCTTCCCTTGCAGAGCCTGCAGCGATGACCCTTCCCTTTAAGGGAGGGAAGGAGCCTCCGAACGCGGCAGTGCTGCACACCTACCGCCTCGCCTCCTGTCTGTTGTGTTCCAGGAAGGAAGTGGAGTACTTGATTTAGCGCTCCACTTCCGTCCTGGAGCGGAAACGCTGAATTGCATTAAAATTAAACAAACATTAACGCCTGCCGTTAATTTTTACAACTTTTAAAAGTTAGCGCCCGAATGGGACGCTCCCAAATTTCTCCCCCCATAGAATCACAGAATGGTTGGCCACCTTCTGAGGTGCATTCGGCCCATCGAGCTCGTGCGGCTTTCTGCAAGAGCACCTCAACTAGTCCAACTCCCCGCCCTTTCCCCGTAGCTCTGCAAATTTTTTTCCTTCAAGTATTTATCCAACTCTCTTTTGAAAGTCGTGATTGAGTTTCAGGCAGTGCATTCCAGATCCTAACCAATTGTTGGGCAAAAAGGTTTTTTCTTATGTCGCCTTGGTTCTTTTGCTAATCAATTTAAATCTGTGCCCTGTGGTTCTCAACCCTTCTGTCAATGAGAACAGCTTCTCTCTATCTACTCTGTCCAGACTGTCATGATTTTGAACACTTTTAACAAATCTCCCCTCATTCTTCTCTGCTGTAAGGAGAACAACCCCAGCTTCTCTAGTCTATCCATATAAGGTGAAGTCCCTCATCCTTGGAATAATTCTTGTAAATCTTTTTTGCACTCTCTCTAAAGCCTTCATATCTTTCCTAAAGTGCAGTGTCCAGAATTGGATACAATGCTCCAGTTGAGGCCAACCCAGTGTTTTATACAGGTTTATCATAATTTCCACGCTTTTGTACTCTATACTTCTATTCATGAAGCTCAGGATCCCGTATGCTTTTTTAACCGCTTTCTCAACCTGCCTTGCTACCTTCCAACGATTTGTGCACTAGGTCTTTCTGTTCATGCACCCCCTTTAGGATTGTACGCTTCAGTTTATATTTCCTTTCCTCATTCTTTCTATCCAAATGGCATCACTTCGCACTTTTCTGCATTAAATTTTATCTACCATGTGTCTGACCGTTCCACCAGCCTGTCTGTCTGTCTTCAAGACAATCACTATCCTCCTCACTGTTCACTATACTTCCAAGTTTTGTTTCATTTGCAAATTTTGAAATTTTGCCCTGTATACCCACATCCAAGTCATGAATATATATCAAGAAAAATAGTGGTCCGAGAATTGACCCTTGGGGAACACCATTGTATAACTTTCTCCATTCTGAAAAACAACCGTTCACCACTACTTTCTGTTTTCTGTCACTGAGCCAAATTTGCTTTTATTCCATGGGCTTCAACTTTGCTGGCAAACCTATTATGTGGCACTTGTTGAATACCTTTTGGAAATCCACGTACACCATGTCAACCACATTGCCCGCATCAACTCTCCCCGTGACCTCATCAAAAAACTCGATCAAGTTGGTTAAACACAATTTGCCTTTAATAAATATGTGTTGGCTTTCCTTAATTAATCCATACTTGTCCAAGTGACACTTAACTTAGAAACATAGAAATTTACAGCGCAGAAGGAGGCCATATCAGCCCATCATGTCTGCGCCGACCAACCAAGAGTCGCACGGCTCTTGGTCAGCAGCCCTAAAGGTTACATGCAAACCCATGAACAATAACAGAAAGGCAGAGCACCCAGCCCAACCAGTCCATCCCACACCACTGCAGCACCCCTAGTACTAAAAACACCTACACCACCCCAACTGGAGCCATCAGCTTTCCTGAGAGAGGCAAAAACCAGATTAAAAAACCCAGGCCAATTTAGGGAGAAAAAATCTGGGAAAATTCCTCTCCGACCCATCCAGGCGATCGAAACAAGTCCAGGAGATCACCCTGGCCGTATTCGATTCCCTGCAGTACTTACCATCATATCTGTGCCGACCAACAAAAAGTCATCTAGTTTAATCCCAATTACCAGCTCTAGTTCCGTAACCCTGCAGGTTACAGCACTTTAAGTGCCCATCCAACGATCTCTTAAAAGTGGTGAGGGTTTCTGCATCCACCACTCTTCCAGGCAGTGAGTTCCAGATCCCCACAACCCTCTGCATAAAGAAGCCCCCCCTCAAATCTCCTCTAAACCTTCCACCAACCACCTTAAAACTATGCCCCCTCGTAATAGCCCTCTCCACCAATGGAAATAGACCCTTACTATCCACTATGTCCAGGCCCCTCAATATTTTGTGCACCTCGATGAGGTCTCCTCTCAACCTCCTCTGTTCCAATGAGAATAACCCCAGTCTATCCAATCTGTCCTCAAACTAAAATTCTCCATTCCAGGCAGCATCCTAGTAAATCTCCTCTGCACCTTCTCTCGTGCAATCACGTCCTTCCTATAATACGGCGACCAGAACTGCATGCAGTACTCCAGCTGTGGCCTAACCAAAGTATTATACAATTTAAGCATAACCTCCCTGCTCTTATATATTCTATGCCTTGGCCAACAAAGGCAAGCATTCCACATGCCTTCTTAAGCACCTTGTCCACCTGGCCTACTACTTTCAGGGATCTGTGGACATGCACTCCAAGGTCCCTTTGTTCATCTACACTATTAAGTGGCCTACCGCTTAATGTGTATACCATTTCCTTATTAGCCTCCCCAAAGTGCATCACCTCACACTTCTCTGAATTAAATTCCATTTGCCACTGCTCTGCCCACCTGGCCAGTCGGTTGATATCATCCTGCAGCCCATGACTTTCCTCTTCATTATCAACCACACAGCCAATTTTAGTGTCGTCTGCAAACTTCTTAATCATACTTCCTATATTCAAATCTAAATAGTTGATATGTACCACAAAAGGCAAGGGTCCCAGCACTGAGCCCTGCGGAACCCCACTGGAAACATCCTTCCAGTCACAAAAACATCCATCAATCATTACCTTTGCTTCCTACCGCCAAGCCAATTTTGGATCCAACTTGCCACTTTGCCCTGGATCCCATGCACTTTAACCTTCATGACCAGTCTACCTTGCGGGACCTTATCAAAAGCCTTGCTAAAGTCCATATATACTATATTGTAGGCATTACCCTTATCGACCCTCTTCGTTACCTCCTCAAAAAATTCAATCAGGTTAGTCAAACACGATCTTCCCTTAACAAATCCATGCTGACAGTCCCTAATTAATCCTTGCCTATCCAAATGCAGATTTATCTTGTCTTTCAGGATTTTTTCCAATAATTTTCCCACCACTGTCGTAAGGCTGACAGGTCTATTATTATCCGGCCTATCCCTTTTTCCCTTCTTAAACAAGGGTACAATATTAGTAGTCCTCCAATCCTCCGGCACAATGCCCATATCCAAAGAGAACTGGAAAATAATGGTCACGGCCTCTGCTATTTCCTCTTTTACTTCACTCAACAAGCTGGGATGCATTTCATCCGGGCCTGGGGACTTATCTACTTTCAAAGCTGCTAAACCCCTTAATACTACTTCTCTGTCTATACCTATTTCATCGAGAATATCACACTCCTCCTCTGTAGCAATATCTGCATTACCTCTTTCCTTTGTGAAAACAGATGCAAAGTATTCGTTAAGAATCCTCCCAACATCTTCCACCTCCACACAAAGATTACCCTCATGGTCTCTAATAGGCCCTACCCTTTCCTGAGTTACCCTCTTACTCTTAATATATTTATAGAACATCTTAGTTTTTTACTTAATTTTACTGGCCAAGAATTTCTCATGCTCTCTCTTAGCATTCCTAATATCCTTTTTAATTTTACCTTTTATCTTTCTATATTCCTCTAAAAATTCTAAAGTATTTACCCGTTCATATGTGACATAAGCGTCCCTTTTTTTCTTAATCCTCCCCTGTAAGTCCCTGGACAACCAGGGGGCTCCAGGATTATTTTTCCCAGCTTTTTTCTTTAAGAGCACATGTTTGGCCTGAACCTTTCGGATCTCCTCCTTGAATGCCTCCCACTGTTCCAACACTGATTTACCTACAAGTAGCTGTTTCCAGTCCACCGGTCAAAACACTCCTTAACTTAGCAAAATTAACTTTTCCCCAATTCGGAACTTTTATTCCAGGCCTAATTCTTGTCCTTATCCTTAACCAACTTGAATCTGACTGAATTATGGTCACTGGCACCCAAATGCTCCCCCACTAATACCCCTTCAACTTGTCCAGCTTCATTCCCCAAAACTAAATCCAAGAACATAAGAACATAAGAACATCTAGCCCCTCGAGCCTGCTCCGCCATTCAACAAGATCATGGCTGATCTGGCCGTGGACTTAGCTCCACTTACCCGCCCTCTCCCCGTAACCCTTAATTCCCTTATTGGTTAAAAATCTATCTATCTGTGACTTGAATACATTCAATGAGTTCGCCTCAACTGCTTCCTTGGGCAGAGAATTCCACAGATTCACAACCCTCTGGAAGAAGAAATTCCTTCACAACTCGGTTTTAAATTGGCTTCCCCTTATTTTGAGGCTGTGCCCCCTAGTTCTAGTATCCCCGACCAGTGGAAACAACCTCTCTGCCTCTATCTTGTCTATCCCTTTCATGATTTTAAATGTTTCTATAAGATCACCCCTCATCTTCTGAACTCCAACGAGTAAAGGCCCAGTCTACTCAATCTATCATCATAAGGTAACCCCCTCATCTCCGGAATCAGCCTAGTGAATCGTCTCTGTACCCCCTCCAAAGCCAGTATATCCTTCCTTAAGTAAGCCTGCCCCTTCTCGTGTTGGGCTTGCTACATACTGACTAAAAATGTTCTCTTGAATGCATTTCAAGAATTCGGCACCCTCTATACCCTTCACACTAAATTTGTCCCAATCAATATTTGGATAGTTAAAATCCCCTACTATTACTACCCTGTGGTTTTTAGACTTCACAGCAATTTGCCTACATATTTGCTCCTCTATCTCCCTCCTACTGTTTGGGGGTCTATAATACACTCCCAGCAGTGTGATCGCCCCTTTTTTATTTTTCAATTCGACCCATATGGCCTCAGTTAATGATCCCTCTAACATATCATCCTTCCTCACTGCTGTAATAGTTTCTTTAATTCGTACCGCAACCCCCACACCTCCTTTACCCCCCTCTCTATCTTGTCTAAAAATCCTGTAGCCAGGAATATTAATCTGCCAAACCTGTCCCTCTTTCAGCCATGTTTCTGAAATGGCTATAATGTCATACTCCCAAGTATCTACCTGTGCTCTTAGTTCATCCGCCTTATTCACTCTACGCCTTGCATTAAAGTATATACCATTCAGCACAGGAAGACCTCCTTGTTTACTACACACTAAGCCCTGTTTCCTCTGTCTTACAGATTCACTTTCTAGATTCTTGCTATCCAACTTCTGCTTTACTTCCTTCCCTTTTGAATTAGTTCTCAGGTTCCCATCCCCCTGCCAAGCTAGTTTAAACTCTCCCCAACAGTAATAGTAAAACTCCCCGCGAGGATATTGGTCCCAGCGCCTGTTGAGGTGCAACCCGTCCGATTTGTACAGGTCCCATTTCCCCCAGAAGCGGTCCCAATGCCTCAAGAATTTAAAGCCCTCCCTCCTACACCAATTTTCCAGCCACGTGTTCATCCTCTCTCTATCCTGCTATTCTTGTACTCATTAGCACGTGATACTGGTAGTAAGGGAGATTACTATCATCGAGGCCCTACCCTTTACCTAGCTCCCTAAATTCTTCCTGTAGGACCTCATCCCTCATATTTTACTTATGTCGTTGGTCCCGATATGGACCACGACCTCTAGCTGTTTACCCTTCTTCCCGCCCCCCCCCCCCCCAGGATGCTCAGCGTCCGGTCTGACATCCTTGGCCTTGGCACCAGGGAGGCACAAAACCATTCGGGAGTCATGTCTACAGCCACAAACGCCTGTCTGTTCTCCTAGCTATAGAATCCCCTTTCACTAGAGCTTTTTTGTTCTTCGTCCCTCCCTCCTGTGCAGTTGAGCCACCCATGGTGTCTTGGAATTGGCTCTGGCTGCACTCCCCAGAGGCACCATCGTCCTTACCGATACTCAGAATTGAAGATTGGTTTGAAAGCGAGATGGACTCAGGGGAACTCCTGCGCTACCTGCCTAGCACACTTACTACATCTGGTGGTCACCCACTTCCCCTCCACCTGCACGCCTTTAAGCTGCGAGGTAACCACCTCCTGAAACGTGCTATCCATGTAATTCTCAGTCTCGCGGATATACCTTATTGACTCCACCTGCTGCTCCAGCTCTGAAACGCGGAGCTCGAGCAGTTGAAGCTGGAGACACCTCCTGCACGCGTTGTTGTCTAGGCTGCCCGAAGCGTCCAGGACTTCCCACATGCCATAGGATGTGCACTCCATGGGTATGAGCTGCGCTACCATCCCTCTAGTTAGTCTTATATAGTTTAAAATCTACTTAAAAAGAAATAGAGAAAAGAGAACTACTCACCAACTCACCTCACCGACTTCTGTGGCCTCCCGATCTCTTGGCCTCCGAACTCCTGACCTCCTTAAATAGAAAGAGAACAACTTACCAACTCACCTTAACGACCTCCCGGTCTCCGAACTCCCGACTCACTGACCTCGGGGCCTACCTACTCGCTGACCTCAGGACCTACCGAATCGCTGACCTCCTGAACTCGGACTCCCCGGAACTCATGGACTCTCCCGCTCTCCTCACGGACTCTCCCGCTATATCCCGAATCACTTTGTCCCTGATTATCGTTTCTTAAAGCTTCCCCACTACTGAGATTACATTACCTGGCCTGTAGTTGCTGGGTTTATCTTTACACCCTTTAATGACTTCTTAACATCGCTAAGAAAAAAAATAGCCTTTTTTCTGAAATGTTTGCTCATGTTCATTAATCCAGAAAAGAAGATACAAAATTTAGTAATTCAGTACTGAGTGTTAAATAAAGGCATTCATATTTTTGTTTACAAGTGTGCCCTTTTTCTTTAAAATTATCAAATAGAGAGAAATAGAGCCTATTTTCTTGGACATTTCTCTAGGAGCTTTGATTAGAAGTACCATGCAATCAGCAATTTCTTAGCCTACTGATCAATGGCACGTAATCTCTTTCGACCTTTTTTATTTCTTTGACTTTCATTAATTTAAATAGCAAAGTTGATTTTTAAATTCTATTATTTTACAAATGTATTGATGAAAGTGGAGCTGAGTCGTGCAGAGCACATTAGTTCACTGGTCTGTGCTGCATTGCTGGATTGGGAAGAAAGAAACAGCCATGGTTTCTGTTCTGATTTCCTGCTGTAAACATAACATTAGAATATAAGAAATAGGAGCAGGAGCAGGTCGTATGGCCTCTTGAGCTTGATCTTCTACCACTTCTGCCCTTGATTCCCATAGTATCCAAAAACCTATCAGTCTCAGCCTTGAATATTCTCAATGATTGGACATCCACAGCCTGCTGGGGTAGAGAATTCCAAAGATTCACAACCCTCGTAGTGAAGAAATTTCTCCTCATCTCAGTCTGAAAGAGCTGAACCCTTAACCTGAGACTGACTTCCCTAGTTCTAGACTCTCCAGCCAAGGAAAACAGCCACTCAGCATCTACCCTGTCAGGCCCTCTAAGAATTTTATACGTTTCAATGAAATCACACCTCATTCTTCTAAACTTCAGGTAATATAGGCCTATTCTACACAATCTCCCTTCATAGGATAACCCTCTCATCCCAGGAATCAATCCAGTGAACCTTTGCATCCCCTCTCAGGCAAGTATATCTTTCCTTGGGTGAGGAGACCAAAACTGCTGCTAGTTGCACCCTCAAAATGTTTACCATTGTTTATCTACCATCATATCTTTTAATCTAGTTTCCCAATCTACCTTAGCCAACTCGCCCCTCATACCTACTTGGCTTTGTTTAAATTTGAGACGCTAGATTCGGACTCAACCAAATCAAATCATTTTCAATCTCAATATGAAATTCATCATATTATGATAACTCTTCCCCAGAAGATCCTTAATTATAAGATTACTAATTAACCCTGTCTCAATACACAATACTAGATCTAAAATATCCTATTCTCTAGTTTGTTCTTTGTATGACTCGATTGCACCAATGTCCTATTACCTTTGTTAAACTCACTGTCCCTTCCTGACACACTCTGCTTCATTTTAGCTGAATTGCTGCTCTGCCCTACTGTCTTGACTTTTCTCTTTAGGTTTATAAATGTACCCTTACCTGAACCCTCACCCTGCCCCCTTATTAGCTTAAAGTGCACGTGTAGAAATCAGGAGGCAACTGGAGCATGATGCTTACCATGACTAACTAGCCCATTAACACTAAAATTTATAAACATGAAGAATTGTCATTTGGTCAACATACCAGAAAAGTAAAATACTGTGGATGCTGGAAATGTGAAATAAAAACAGAAAATGCTGGTAATACTCAGCAGGTTCGGCAGTATCTGTGGAAAGAGAAAGAGAGTTAGGGCTGGATTTTCGGCTAACTTGTGCCTCGTTTAACGCTATGCTGATTTTAGGTGTGTGCCGGACGTCCAGAATTTAGTGCCTGGCCGGGAGATTCGGCTATTGGTTTGCACCAGTGCAAAAACTTACTGTCCTGCCCACCATTTTCAGCCCGGTTATGACGTCAATCATCGTGCAAGGCTGTGCTAGTGCCCCAGATGGTACTTTCGGCCTTAACACCTCATTTAACGCCCACCCCAGGAAATACAGTCCCAGGGTGCAGCAGGCGCTATTGACGGTATATTTAAACGGAGGCTTGGAGGATCTTATATCGCAGTTGTCAGTGACTGCTACGGTTGCGTACAGAACGCTGCTTGAGACTCCTTGTTGCAAGCGGCACTTTTATGTGGCCTGACACTTTGCTTACAAGGTCAGTGAGCGATTTTCAATAGGGGCAACACTAGTTCCCCAGCATATCATGCTGGTTACCATTAGCAGGCAGCTTCAAGCAGCAAGAAGGGTTATTGGCAATGTTGGGCCACGGAAAGAGTTTGTAGACGTGTGGGGAGGAGACTTTACCCCCATGGGTTTACAGGGAACATCGTTGATACCTCCACATCTCTGAGACGCAGTGCGTTAGAAGGCTGCACTTCCGAAAAGAAGTGCTCAGAGATATGCCAGCTCCTACAGGCAGACCTACAGCCTACCAGCCTGCGCTGCCTGTCGAGGTGGAGGTGACTGGGGGATGGTCTTCTATGCCTCCTGCTCCTTCCAGGCAGCAGTAGGTGATATATACAGCATCTCTCAGCACGATGCACATTGCTGCATTCGCCAGGTTACAAGGGCACTATCGCATGCAGAATGGACTTCATAAAGATCCCAATGAGCAGGGACAGCCAGAATGAGAAGGCTCTAGGGTTTGGACGATTTGCAGGCTTCCCCAGGGTTCAAGGAGCCATTGGCTGCACACACCTTGGCTTACGAGCACCAATACATAACGCAGAAGTCTTCTGAAACCAAAAGGGATACCACTCCCTAAACATACAGCTGGTCTGCAACCACACACAGTGCACCCTCACAGTGAATGCCCACTATCCAGGGAGCGCACGTGATATTTTCATCTTGCGTGAGAGCAGTGTGTCATAAATGTTTCAGCAACAAAGACAAGTGCAGGGCTGGCTGATCGGGGACAATGAATACAGCCTGGCCACCTGGTTCATGACCCTCCTCTGGAACCTCGCCACAGAAGCCGAGCAGCGCTAAAATGACGGTCATGCAGCCACCCGCAACATCATCGAACAGACAATTGGCGTGCTCAAGCAACGCTTCCGATGTGGGGACTGCTCTGGAGGTGGCCTTCAATACTCCTCAACAGGTCTCCGAATTCATTGTCTTGTGCTGCATGTTACACAATTTAGCCATCATGAGGGGCCAGGTATAGCCAGTGGGGATTGTAGGACCACCTCAGGAGGAGAACGAGGAAGACGAGCCTAGTGAGGAACCCATTGCGGTGCCTCCACAACCACAGGGGAGTCAGTGTGGAGATGTGGCCGCAGCAAGAGCCTTACATTGGCAGCTCATCATTGACTGGTTGCTTGAATGGGAAAGGTGGGTTTGCAGTGTTGACTTGCTATACTCTATGCCATCATGCTGGCTAATCTACACTGAATTCTGCAATGAGGCACAGGACACCAATGGCAAAGTTCAAACAAACATTTTTATAAACATGAATAATTAACAATGTTTCCCCCGCCCCCCCCCCCTCAAAAAAACCCAAAATGATACAATGGTTAAAGTAAAAGTAAATAAAGACAAAACTGCTTCCTGCAGTCAACAAAACGTTAATAAGCAGTAAACTGCTTCCTGCAGCAAGACAGTTCAAAATGAGTTAATTGTCATCACACAACTATTTGCAATTTTAAAAATTCTATATACATGCACAAGCCACAAATGTCGTTCCCCCCCGCCGCCCCCCCTCCTTCCTTTCAACCCCCTCCCACGCCTGCTGCTGCTCAATGAGGCCTCAATGCCGACAGCAAGGTTGCTAGAGGACTGCTGTGTTGTGGGGCCAGACAATGCAGACAGCATCGGAGGACGCCCTGGACCAGCTCTTGGCCTGGATCATTGGTGGAAGTAGTCACTGGTGGCTGGGGTGTCAACTGTGTACGGTGCATGGTTGGCGAATCAGTGGTGAGAGCCGGAATGCTGTCAACCTGAGGAAGGACGGCACCTTCCCTTTCCTGTGATGATCCTTTTGATTTTGCTCTCCTGGTCTTCCAGTTACCCATTTTCCCCTCTCCTCCCACGCCCTCCAGTCTTTCTTTCTCTCGTTTTTATTTTAACTATGCTTTTTTTTTTGTCTAATCTATTTCTGGAAAAATAATTTTTTACTATTTCTTCCTTCTCCTATCTCTCACTCACTTGCTCATTTGAGAGGTGGGAACAGCTTCCAAGCAGTTGGTATTTGGCTGAAAATCAGTTCCAGAAACCAGTTTCTCAGTCATCCGAATGCCAACAGTATTAAATTTTTCACACCATTTAATAACTGGCACAGAATGGTCAAATTTGCCAGCACTCCCAAACCTGATTACTCACGGGTGAGTTACTTCATCTGTAGGATGGTAAGAGTTAGCCAAAATAAATCAATGTCAACTGAAGGGTCAATGTGAATTCCTGAATCTCAGACAGTCAAAACAAAATAACCAATATATTGCCTGGCCTACCACTTTTATGAACTGTGTGTCCTACAAGCAAAAGTTGCTAGTGCGTGTAGTAGTCTGGTAAACCGAGCAATACTCTCTCCGTTGTCTGGTAAACCAAGCAGTATGTTTTACATCAGAGCAGTTAAGAATGGGTACAGGGTTTATTAAGATCAAAGGTACATTTAATAGTTCAAGGTGGAAAATTACATTGGTCTTCAAAGTTCATGACCTGTAGTTTGGGAGTCAGTTCTAAACATTAGCAAGAACTAGCTGTGACTGATATTTGTTTCCTCCTAACACTGAGCAACTGAAGCCCATTCCAGCACCTTCACCATCACCACTACACCAGCTGAGACCAGCTAACTCAGCACTGACCAATTGCATTTGCTTAACTTAGAAGAGGGAGGTTGAAAAGACCATTGAGATTTCATTTCTATGGGCAGAGGGTCACAAATGTTGGGAATGAACCGTTGAGAGAGGCTGATTTTTTGCAAGAAAATTGGAAAATACCTAGAGAAAGGTTTGATGAAGGATATTGTGGGATTTGATAGACACTGAGAATGAGCAAATAGACTATAAGGTCTTTTACATTCCTATCATCTTCCTGGTCTCTACGTTTTGGTAAAACACTAACCAGCGCATTAATCCACTGAGCGATTGAAGGAGCTTCAAAATAAAATGTTGCTACTTACTTTTATTAAGGATGGCATATGCCTAGTTTGGGTTATTCCAAGGTTACAATGCTGTTTTACTGTTTGAATTATTGAAAGCTTGTTGGAGGTTTGCTGGCAGTTATTGATTTGTGAGGAGATGCGGTAGCCAAAATCTGAATGCCTAATGTGAGACCATAGGAGTCAAGGCTTCTGTCTTTCACTTGTTATTAAATAGTAATGCTTTGCCTTGCTTGGGGCTACTGCAGTGCAAATTCACTGAGCCAGTTTGGCAAAATCCTGTGAAGCATTGTGAAGTGAAAATGGAAGCAACATCAAAAGCAGTTTATTCCCTCCCTTGCAAGTACTGCAGGAAATTGAATATGGCCAGGGGTGATCTCTTGGATTAGTTTTGATCGCCTGGATAGGTCAGAGAGGAATTTTCCTAGATTTTTTTCCCCCCAATTGGCCTGGGTTTATATTTTTTTTTTGTCTCCCCCAGGAGATCGCATGGCTCCAGTTGACGGTGGCGTGTAGAATGTTGCAGTGCAAGGGGTGTCGCAGTTGTGTGGGGCAGACTGGTTGGGCAGGATGCTCTTTACCTTTCCGCCGTTGTTCATTGTTGATAGGTGTATATATATGTAACCTTCAGGGCTGGTGACCAAGAGCCATGTGGCTCTTTGTTGGCCGGCGCGGACACGGTGGGCCAAAATGGCCTCCTGCTGCACTGTAGATTTCTATGTTGTAACATACTGCAGACTTAATGGTGTAGGCAAAAAATCTCCCAACCTTAATAGATATGTTCTTATTAGTTCTTGTAAGTTCATTCTATATATTGATACTTGCTGCAGGCAGTGAAAATGAGCGATTTAGTCGAGCTATTGCCCAATATGCGGCTGTAGGTGGTTATCTTCATTGTGTTCATGCTGATTTGTGCCAAAATGACACAAAAAATGTTACCACTTCCAGAATTTTTAGATGCAGGTTAATATCTTTGATAGCTTATACAAAATTTCTACCATCTCGGTACTAAACAGTATGTGCCTCAAAATTGATGTAAAGTGACGTTCAATAGGAATGATGGTTTAGCCTGCTGCGATATTCATTAAAATAATAAAATGCTTCCCCAACAAGCTGTTTAAAGACATAAAATGAAAATTGAAGTGGGATACTGTCCTACATGTAAGTCCGATTCTTTTATGACGAACATGTCCTTGTGATATGTCTGAGATTTAAGATGAAGCAAAGGGGCTAGACTTTCCACTGATGATCGCTGGGCTATCGCCCACATAGGCAGGTTTTCGCCCATTTTACCTTAAAAGTGGAAATTTGGGCCGGAACATCGGCCAACGATCGTTGGCCCAACTTTCGGTGCACATGATTTTGATATCGCCAAGGTGATCGGCCATCGCCGGGCTGATCGCTCACCGAGAAGATCGCTGGAGAAAAGCCGATCCCCACTGGCACTTATCGGCAGAACTCGGCACTACGGATGCCATTTTGAACGTCTGAGGAACTGAAAAGGCTGTTTCAATGTGGAGCTTATGAGGAAATAATTTGAGTGTGATTTTAAGGGCCTTAATGACTCTTGGCAAACTTCTAATCACATTTAGGTGTTGAGGACAAATCTAAGGGCATTTAGATGATTTATAGTAATGGGGTCTGTAATTTCTCTACCAGTATTGGTCAATAATCACATGCTGCAGACTGAAGATGGGAGAAGGTATATTGAAGAGCATTATGTGCCCAATCAAAGAGATAGAAACATAGAAAATAGGTGCAGGAGTAGGCCATTTGGCCCTTCTAGCCTGGACCGCCATTCAATGAGTTCATGGCTGAACATGCAACTTCAGTACCCCATTCCTGCTTTCTCGCCATACCACTTGATCCCCCTAGTAGTAAGGACTTCATCTAACTCCTTTTTGAATATATTTAGTGAATTGGCCTCAACTACTTTCTGTGGTAAAGAATTCCACAGGTTCACCACTCTCTGGGTGAAGAAGTTTCTCCTCATCTCGGTCCTAAATGGCTTACCCCTTATCCTTAGACTGTGACCCCTGGTTCTGGACTTCCCCAACATTGGGAACATTCTTCCTGCATCTAACCTGTTTGAACCCATCAGAATTTTAAACGTTTCTATGAGGTCCCCTCTCATTCTTCTGAACTCCAGTGAATACAAGCCCAGTTGATGCAGTCTTTCTTGATAGGTCAGTCCCACCATCCCGGGAATCAGTCTGGTGAACCTTCGCTGCACTCCCTCAATAGCAAGAATGTCCTTCCTCAAGTTAGGAGACCAAAACTGTACACAATACTCCAGGTGTGGCCTCACCAAGGCCCTGTACAACTGTAGCAACACCTCCCTGCCCCTGTACTCAAATCCCCTTGCTATGAAGGCCAACATGCCATTTGCTTTCTTAACCGCCTGCTGTACCTGCATGCCAACCTTCAATGACTGATGTACCATGACACCCAGGTCTCGTTGCACCTCCCATTTCCTAATCTGTCACCATTCAGATAATAGTCTGTCTCTCTGTTTTTACCACCAAAGTGGATAACCTCACATTTATCCACATTATACTTCATCTGCCATGCATTTGCCCACTCACCTAACCTATCCAAGTCACTCTGCAGCTTCATAGCATCCTCCTCGCAGCTCACACTGCCACCCAACTTAGTGTCATCCGCAAATTTGGAGATACTACATTTAATCCCCTCGTCTAAATCATTAATGTACAGTGTAAACAACTGGGGCCCCAGCACAGAACCTTGCGGTACCCCACTAGTCACTGCCTGCCATTCTGAAAAATACCCATTTACTCCTACTCTTTGCTTCCTGTCTGCCAACCAGTTCTCAATCCATGTCAGCACACTGCCCCCAATCCCATGTGCTTTAACTTTGCACATTAATCTCTTGTGTGGGACCTTGTCGAAAGCCTTCTGAAAGTCCAAATATACCACATCAACTGGTTCTCCCTTGTCCACTCTACTGGAAACATCCTCAAAAAATTCCAGAAGATTTGTCAAGCATGATTTCCCTTTCACAAATCCATGCTAACTTGGACCTATCATGTCACCTCTTTCCAAATGCGCTGCTATGACATCCTTAATAATTGATTCCATCATTTTACCCACTACTGAGGTCAGGCTGACCGGTCTATAATTTCCTGTTTTCTCTCTCCCTCCTTTTTTAAAAAGTGGGGTTACATTGGCTACCCTCCACTCCATAGAAACTGATCCAGAGTCAATGGAATGTTGGAAAATGACTGTCAATGCATCCACTATTTCCAAGGCCACCTCCTTAAGTACTCTGGGATGCAGTCCATCAGGCCCTGGGGATTTATCGGCCTTCAATCCCATCAATTACCCCAACACAATTTCCTGACTAATAAGGATTTCTCTCAGTTCCTCCTCTTTACTAGACCCTCTGACCCCTTTTATATCCGGAAGGTTGTTTGTGTCCTCCTTAGTGAATACCGAACCAAAGTACTTGTTCAATTGGTCTGCCATTTCTTTGTTCCCTGTTATGACTTCCCCTGATTCTGACTGCAGGGGACCTACATTTGTCTTTACTAACCTTTTTCTCTTTACATAGCCATAGAAACCTTTGCAATCCGTCTTAATGTTCCCTGCAAGCTTCTTCTTGTACTCCATTTTCCCTGCCCTAATCAAACCCTTTGTCCTCCTCTGCTGAGTTCTAAATTTCTCCCAGTCCCCGGGTTCGCTGCTATTTCTGGCCAATTTGTATGCCACTTCCTTGGCTTTAATACTATCCCTGATTTCCCTTGATAGCCACGGTTGAGCCACCTTCCCTTTTTTATTTTTACACCAGACAGGAATGTATAATTGTTGTAGTTCATCCATGCGGTCTCTAAATGTCTGCCATTGCCCATCCACAGTCAACCCCTTAAATACCATTCGCCAATCTATCCTAGCCAATTCACGCCTCATACCTTCAAAGTTACCCTTCTTTAAGTTCTGGACCATGGTCTCTGAATTAACTGTTTCATTCTCCATCTGAATGCAGAATCCACCATATTATGGTCACTCTTCCCCAAGGGGGCCTCGCACAACGAGATTGCTAATTAATCCCCTCATTGCACAACACTCAGTCTAAGATTGCAGACTGCTGCTGAAGAGGAGACCTTAAACCCGACGCATTTACAGGGAAAAGCAATCATACCTGAACTTGTCCGATAACACGTGCCTTAGGAGGCTGCGCTGCCGAACGGAGGTCATCGCTGCAATATATGCCAGCTCAGCAAGGGAGATCTGCAGCCTACCAGCACCATCAGGACCGCACTGCCCATTGAGGTAAAGGTTACTGCAGCACTTTCCTTCTATGCATCGGGCTTCTTTCAGGCCTCAGCTGTGGTATCTCTCAGCACGCCACACATTGCTCCATTCGACAGTTGACTGAAGCCCTTTACGCTTGCAGGACGGCCTTTATAAACTTTCCTATGACCAGGGAGACACAGACTGAGAGGGCTTTGGGTTTCTCGCGAATATCAAACTTCCCCAAGGTGCGGGGAGCAATAGATTGTACGCACATCACCCTGAGAGCATCTTTACAGGATGTGGAGGTGTTTCGTAACCAAAAGGGATTCCACTCCCTGAATGTACAGCGCGTTGTCGACCACAACCAAATAATCATGACAGTAAATGCTACTTTTCCAGACAGCATCCATGATGCGCACATCTTGCGTGAGAGTACTGTCTCTGATTTGTTTAACAGTCAGCCACAAGTTCACGGTTGGAAGCTGGGGGATATGGCCTTGCCAGCTGGCTCATGACCCCCCCGCGTAATCCCCAGATGGAAGCAGGGAAGCACTACAATGAAAGCCGTATAGTTACACGCAATATCGTCGAAGAGACAATTGGCGTGCTGAAGCAGCGCTTCAGATGCCTGGACCCCTCAGGAGGCAACCTACAGTACCACCCGAACCAGGTTGCTGAGTTTATTGTGGTGTGCTGCATGTTGCATAACCTAGCTATAAAGAGAAGACAACAATTGCCAGATGGGGCGGCCGGTCCACCTCAGGAGAGAGGATAAGAGGAAGACAAGGAGGATGACGAGGACCTCGGGGAGGACAATCAGCCTGCCGATGAACCCCCGCCCCCCCCCCCCGCAGCAAGACTGGAAAAGCCCCGTGGGAGTTACTCAGCTGCAAAACATTTGCATTAGCAGCATATAAATGAACGCTTTACATGAACTTACATTGGTTACAGTTACGGAAAGACAATTGTTGGAAAATAGTGGCCAGGCCAGGCAAGAATGAAACGTAACACAACTGCAACAGTTGCATTTTCATCCTTGCCTGTCCTGGCCATTGTTTTCCAATAATTATATTCATGTTTTACCTTGCCTTACGTTATTATAAGACACTGTACAACAATTGTAAAATGCAATAAAATATTAAGTTAACAATTTAAATTTTGTTTAACTAAGAATAACACCACCCACTACAGTCACTCAACAATAAATTTAAAATACAACTTCAAGAACAATAAGAATAATAACAATAACACCTCCCTCCTTACCTGCGGCCGTGCTTCCCTCCAGATCCTAATATCTTAGCCCCCTGTTGTAATCGGGTAATGGGACCATGACGACTTGCAACAGGGGACCTCAAGTCTTGCTGCTGTATGGAGGGGTGGGGGGGTCCTCTCGGGGTGGAGGAGGCGAAGGCGTTTCAGAAGAAACATCTTCCGAGTCAGAATGAAGTTCTTCCTCCTGACTCGCATCTGTGCTGGTGGTTGGTGGGACGGCACCTTGGAGTGCAGTGCCATCTCCCGACACTATCACATGCCACAAGGCATGGATGGCGGTGGTCTGTTGGCCCATTGCCACAATCATGCGCTCGATACCCTCCGATATGTGAGCGGACATCTGCCAATGTTCCCGGTCAACCCGCCAAATGCCTGGAGGACCTCTCGACTTAGGTCAACGCTCTCCCTGCATAGCGCAACCATGTCCTTGTTCGGACCTGCCCGTTGCAGCACGTGCTGACCTCGCTGACTCAACCTCCGTGGGGTCGGCATGGACACTATTGGATGACTTGGAGTCCCCTGCTGCAAGCCGCTTGGGCCTGCTACTACTTCTGTCGAAGATGATGATGTGGCCGCAGGTACAACAGTCACCGGAATGCAAGGGGCATCCTCGGTGTGCATTTCCATTTCTATCTCCTCCTCCTCTGGTTCGGTGGTGGTCACCTGTAAGGGGACAGGTGCGGCCTCCCTTTGCGCCTGTTGAGTTGGGTGACCTGCAAAACACAATTGAGCTTATTAGAACAGAAGAGTACATGATTCTTGCGCTGCGCTGGCATACGTAGGAGGAGCAACACTACTACAATAAATGTGAACGAGATGTTACATATCAATACATCATATGGTAGTACATCTATGTGGAATTCACTGCCCCAGAGAGCTGTGAAGGCTGGATCAGTGACTATATTTGAGGCGGAGATAGACAGACTTCTGAATGATAAGTGAGTGAAGGTTTATGGGGAACGGACAGGGAAGTAGAGCGGACAGGAAAGTGGAGCTGAGCACTACATCGGATCAGCCATGATCTTATCAAATGACGGAGCAGGCTCGAGGGGCCAGATGGCCTGCTCCTGCTCCTATTTCTTATGTTCTTATGTTGTTAACCTGAGAGTAGCACAGAAGCTGCATGATATCATTCGTATATTATAATGAAATGCCGTTACATTACTTTGAATTAACACTGGTTTACACATTACTCACATGATGCAAGGGAGGGATCTGCACTTCCACAGGTGGTGGCCGAGCGACTGTGGGTGCCCACAAGTGCTGCTGCACGCTCCTCAAGGTCGCTAAGCAGCTGTAGTTGAGCAGGGCCTCCTCCAATGTGCCTCTGCTCGGAATGATTCTTAGATATCTTCCTCTGCAAATGTGACAAGAGCATGGCATAAATTAATTGACTCGGTACTATCATGGAAGGACAACAGGTTCCAACGTTATATGCTAATATGGTTTGCATCCACAATTGATGCATGGTTATAACATCTACATTCAGATAAAATATTTCATAAGATTGTGTTTAGCATCTAATACTTGACCCAAAACATCTCGACTACAATCTCTATGAGGGCCCCCGGGTGGTGGGGGGCGTGGCGGAGGTAATAATCAGGATCGCTGGTGAGCTCGGCAATGATGGGAGCTAATGTCCGAAAGTGTCCCAAGACAGACAGTGAGCCAGAGCAGCACTCCCCCAGTCCAGACTGGCTCACTGTGTAAGTGACAGCAGCCGGAGAGACTGACACAGTCTGGGTAAAGGTGACCGGACCCCCCCTATCTACCAACGTAACCCAAAAGGAGATGGTGCCAAAATTAGACTTAAAAAGGGCGCAGGTTCCGAGCCCTGCCCAGATCTTAGCAGGGAATATATGCAAGAATAACCAGCTTAATTTCAATCCGTGAGATTTACATATGTGGATCATTACAATTTAAAATCTATTTAATACTTACTCTTGCTGAAACAACCAGGCTGTTCCAGTGCTTGCGGCACTGGTCCGACCCCCTCGTCTTGTGGGACACCGACAAGACCACGTCGGCAATCTCGCCCCAAATCTTCCTGTAGGCTCGGGGTGGAGGTTAATTGGGCCCACCACGAGTGCACCTCCTGGACGACGGCCTCATTGGCCTTGTCGGAGAAGGGTTTAGCCCTTCTCCTCCCCGCAACATCATGGCCACTCTCCGACTCTTCCAAGTTTGTCATATCGCTCTCTCTCCCATCTGTTTCTTCAAGCTCTTCTCTTCCCCCCCCCCCCCCTCACCCACTCTCTCCCTCTCTCTCTCTCTCTCTCCCCCTCCTTTTGCCTTTTCGCACACTCAGATGACCCCTGACCTCCCGAATCGCGGGAAACCTTCTTTGGAAAAAAAAACGCATACGCAGAAAGGCTGTTGCTAGGGACGCCTTGCCTTCCACATCGCTGAGGCCGATTTCACATCCCTGAGCTATCGCCCCCCAGAAAAAGCCGACGCGATCAGAAAAATGAGCGATCTTCCAGCGATCCTGAAAGCTGAAACATCGCTAA
The DNA here is from genome assembly GCF_044704955.1 of Pristiophorus japonicus. NCBI lineage: Eukaryota > Metazoa > Chordata > Chondrichthyes > Pristiophoridae > Pristiophorus > Pristiophorus japonicus. The sequence continues at coordinate 42,961,340 of NC_091981.1, read as the reverse complement.
GGCTGGAATATCGCCCATTTTTGGTGCGACAGCGAGCTAAGTGGAAAGTCTAGCCCAAGGAAACTCCATAATGTATCAGGTTACAACACCATCTTTCACAACAATACATTAAATCCAACTCTGCGATGAAAGAAAAAACAAACATGCATTTATATAGTGTCTTTCATGACTTCGGGACATCCAAAATCGCTTTAAAGCCAATTAAATACTTTTTGAAGTGCAGTCATTGTTGTAATATAGAAAATGTGGCAGCCAGTTTGTGCACAGCAAGGTCTTACAAACAGCAATTAAATAAATGGCCAGCTAATCTATTTTAGTGATGTTGGTTGAGGGATGAATATTAGCCAAGACACTGAAGAGAACTCCCCTTCTCTTCAAATAGCACCATAGGATCAGCCATGATCATATTGAATGGTGGTGCAGTCTCAAAGGGCTGAATGGCCTACTCCTGCACCTATTTTCTATGTTCTATGTTTCTATGTTTTACGTCCACTTGAGATGACAGATGGGGCCCTCGGTTTAACGTCTCGTCCGAAATTCAGCACTTCAGACTCAAACTAGATAGTTTAAAAGCAGAGAAGACACTGGATGATCTCCAAAGCAGTGACTGTACTATTAATATAAGACAGCATTGTACATCTCGTTTTAAACACAGGAAATTGAAATATATACATTTATTATCACTCACAGACAACAGCAAGCAAATGCGGTGTTTCAGGCAACTTCTCTTCCACTTCTACATAAGAATTGTGGCAACTGTGAGGTAGTGTTCAAGATTGAAGTGTAGTCACTGTTGTAATGTAGGGTAGCGTAGCAGCAAATGTATACACAGCAAGATCCCACACACAGCAATGTGATAATGATCAGATAATCTGTTTTATTGATGTTAGTTGAGTGATAAATATTGCCTAGTTCGGTGGGGAGAACTCCCCTGCTCTGCTTTGAATAGTGCCGTGGGATCTTTTACATCCACCTAAGAAGGCAAACAGAGCTTTGGTTTAACGTCTCATCCGAAAGACGGCACTTCAGACAATGCAATACTTCTTCAGAACTGCACTGCAGTAGCAGCACCAAAATTGCTAAGTAATGGCAAGCTTCATATTTGAAATTTATCTTGATCTATGGACTGCATTGTTAACTTAGGAGCTAGGTTCTTCCTCCACCTCATTATTCCAGCAATTTCCACTCTTCCTTTGTTCCTTTTCTTCATTAACCTGTATCTGGGCCACCATTCGCCACAGTGCCAGTCACTTTCCAATACCTTGCCCTGGTTGCCACTGTGTCAGCCTAGAGAGTGGGGCATCCATATGATATTCAACTTAGAGCAACACAGCTCACTGCATCTCACCCAACACCAATGGACACATCCTTTTAAGTAGGGTCAATGAATAATTAGGAATGGGAATCCTGGTTGATCATCTTCCTAATCGGGGACACTGGCTAATTGTATTCCCCTGCAAACCCCTCACCAGAAAGTACCTAACTCAGCACAAATTGCCAATTGAACCTGGGACTTTCCTAGTCTATATGCCTCGACTGCTCACTACCTTAGCTGCTAGAGAAGCAGAAACTAAATTTTAAGCATTTATATAATAGTTTCATCAAATAAAAATTTAGGGTTCCAATTCAATGAAACTAACTAAAAATCCTATATATTTGCCTTCGAGAACCACCCTACTGATAAGATTAAAGGCATATCGTGCAATAACTTGGCACTAACCAAACTCTGTTACCATAGAACTGATAACCTCTAGTATTTCGATCAGCAGATGCAATCCTAGCCAACCAATCATCAGCATCAATAATAATTAGAGTTAAGTAACAATGAGCCAGAAGTGAGACACTTGGGCCTAGAAATTGGCCACCTATTGTCACTTCTGGGGGCGATAATAGGGGGCTAACGACGTACTGACCGGACGCGGTGAGATGAAAGATTCCTGCTACCTTGGCCGAGTGGTTTGTGGCGGCGGTAACACCTTGCACTACGATCTCCTGCGCCCGGAGATCATGACATCATTGCTGTGCGCATCGTCCCGGTAGTGCCCCGGACCCTAACTTCGGTTCCGCTCACTGCGCAACAACACCAACAGCTGCAGGAGGCGTTGTTCAGGAGGCCGGGAGCTTTGGAAGCGCAAGTAAAAGGGGATGTTGGCGCGTAGAAGAAAAATTTTACCAACGCATAAACTGATTTTTTCCGATTGCTCTTGGACCACGATCGATCAACCCGGCATCCTGCTGGAATGCATGGGGTTGATCAAGCCGGATTGTGGCTGCCGTCGGGGACCAGCTAACTGGTCCCAATGCAGAGCTGCACCGATAGCCCTTCCCTTTAAGGGAGGGAAGGAGTCTCGGATCATGGCAGCGCTGCACCACTACTGCCCCGCCTCGGTCCTTTAGCGTGATTTAGCGCTCCACTTAATCTTGGAGCGCAAAACCGAATTTAGAAAAAGCTGGAAATCATTAGCGCCTCGCGCTAATTTTCCCAGCTTTCAAAAGTTGACGCCCCAAACGGGCCAATACTGAATTTCTCCCCCTAGCTACCTGTAGTAATTGTATTAGTAACAAGAACAGATGTGATTAGAAAATGGTAATAGAGGGGAAAAAATGATGTTGACAACACTGAATGCTGGATTTATGGATTCTAGGAGTGTGGACTAGGAATTAATTGCCTTCTAGTACACTGTGGAGGGAATGTCAACTGACTTCAAGAAGAAATGTCATCGATAGAAGAGGGTTTGGTTGTTATGAAATCTGGTCTCTAAGATGGATGGCTCTAATGAGCAGCTCCAAAAACAGTGTTCTGTGAAGGATGCTGGTTCTCTAATTAGCAATCCAACTATAAACTGACACCAGTTATGGATCAGCTGTGGCTCAGTGGTAGGTAGCACTCTTGCTTCTGAGTCAGAATGCTGTGGGTTCAAGCCCCACTCCAGAGAATTGAGCACAAAAGCTAGGCAGTGCATTACTGAGGGAGTGCTGCACTGTTGAGCTGCTGTATTTGGGATGAGACATTAAACTAAAGCCCCATCTGCCTGCTCAGGTGCATATAAACGATCCCATGACACTATTTTGAAGAAGAGCAGAGGCCAATATTTATCCCTCACAAACATCTAAAAACAGATTATCTGATCATTAGGACCTAGACAGCAGAAGGCACGGCCGCCAATGTTGGGATGAAGGAAATCTGGGATGCACAAGAGTCTAGACTTGGAAGAATGCAGAGTTTTCCTGGTGTCATAGCCAACATTTATCCTTCAACCAACACCACCAAGGCAGATTCGCTGTTTGTAAGACCTTGCTGTGTGCAAGTTGGCTGCCACTTCTGCCTGAATAATAGTGACTACAGTTGAAATGTACGCCATTGGCTATGATATGTTTTCATGAATTAGGGACTGCCATACATATCTTCTCTGGTTCGGTGGTGTCAGCCGATTCCCGAGGTGGTCTGAACATCTTTTATAGGAGTTGACTCTCACTGCCTGTATTGACTTGTAATGTAGCTTAACTCAGGGGTGTAACAGTAATATCCCTTTGTAATCTAAACTGGATCCTAGTGTCTTTCACACGTGTATATCTTCAATCATTCTGAAGACAGCCGAAGTGAACACTTGGTGAGATGAGAACTGAAATGAATCGTTAAGCTGCTTTATTTCCCATTAGGCAAGCATGGAAAGCAACAGTCACAATTGGATTAATTTACTTCCAGCATTAGAACTTGTCTTGTAGTAATATAAAAATAATGAAATTGCTACCCTACCCCATAGTGGGATATCTTGCATGACTTAAAGCTACCTTTCTAACTTGCCTCTCCTGTATTTCATCTTCTCCTAATCCCTTGCTGTTCTGGCATGCCTGAGCAACATCTAGCCTGTATCCCAGCCTCCAACTTGTATCTCTTTTCATAGATGGACAGATATCAATGGTTCTCCAAAACAATGTGTGTGAGGTGATTTTTGATTGTTTGATCTTTTGGTGGGGGAGTGGCAGTAAGGGAAAGCTTCCATTTAGCATAAAAAAACTGAGAGAATATACAATGCTTTTTAAAAAAAAAAAAATGCAATTTTCAATGCCTGTCTCTTCCCCTCCCCTCCCACACACACAACCTCCCAATACTTACTGGACAAAAATGGTCAAAGAAATCCTGAAATGTGATGAGAACTTTGGATGGCCTGAGGATGTGAAAGGCATGATATAAATGCAAGCTTGTTCTTTCTAGGTTTGATATGTTCAAAAAATACATTTTGGGTTTCCTGAAGACTATTCCTATAAATTAAATATGTTTTCGACAACCTTAGCCAGGATGAAAATTTCCAGCTCAATACTTCTCAGAATTGGAACAAATTCATCATTCTGATTGAGAGTCGGCCAAAGCAATTTAACAGCTTGGGAAGTATCGAACTGGTCATCTTTTGAAGCATTTTATCGAGCACATGGTGTCTCGCCATGCAAATCTGATATGCGTGCAAAATGGAAATTCACAGTTTTGTGATCATCAGCAACTCCATCTGCTTCCCGTCTCCCTACCACCCCCCCCCCCCCCCCCCCACCCCCCAGCCCTCTTTTATTGAGGTCAGGAACTAGAGCCTACTTGTATCTGGAAGCATTATTTTGTATTTGGTTCATGCCATCCTCAGACTCGAGTCCAGACCAGCAGATCACAAATTCAAGCATCTGAGCCGACCACCACTTAGTTGCTTTAGCTGGGTGAATTTTTTTCTTTCTTGACTGGGCTTCGAGATGAAGCACCTCAAGGAAATTCATTTCTGTGTTGCAGAAAAATAAACTGACGCTGTCCAACTTGCCCAACTGGGATTGTGCTAGTCATCTAGTGGCATAATTCACAGTGGTCAGGGAGATGTCCTATGTCTTTGACCTACTTCATTTTATCTGATGGAATAAGCCACATAGTACCAAGCAGCTTGCTTGATAACAACAAAAGCAACTTGCATCTACATAGCACCTTTAAGGTAGTTAAACTTCCCAACGTGCTTCGCAGGAGCGTAATTCGTCAAAATTTGACTGAGTCACATGAGATATTAGGACAAATGACCAAAAACTTGGTCAAAGAGCTAGGTGTTAAAGAGCGTCTTAAAGGAGGCGGAGAGTTTTAGGGAGAGAATTCCAGAGATTAGGGCCTAGGCTGTTGTGTTGAAAGCACGGCTGCCAATGGTGGCGTTTATTGGGACTCACTTTAAAAAAAAATGCATTTAGTCTTCAAGTCCCTGTGCATTTTCAATTTTTTTTACATTATCTAAAAAATTACTTGTTCAGGATGTTCTTCAGCATCCATCTTGATACATGTGTAACAGCAGCATTAAGATACAGTGAAAAGTGTAAATTAGGCACACCTGAGGGACTTGCATCGGGTGTCCTTAATTTGCAGGTGTCCGTATTTTCAAAATGGTTATTGTATGTCCGTTAAATGGATGAGCCAAATATCTTGGGATTGGCTGTATCTCCTGCAGCATTCCTTCTTCTTTTGCTCTCACCTGGGATCGCGCTGAATTCTGGAGTACTGTCAGTGGGATGTGATTTTCTGTTTGTTTGGATGCTCAGTTTTATTGCCATCCTGAGGTCCTTTTCCATTGAGGAAGGGATGTCCTGATTCTGGGATTTGCTATGTTGGCAGTTTGTACTGTTGTGCGAGAAGTTCCATGAACCAGGAGGTTACCCGTGAGCCGGAGAAGAGGGTAAACCGAGAAATTACACTCACTCCTGTAAACCCCAGATCCTGTTAATTGCTCCTTTTCAGATATTTATCCCACTTACCTTTCATATTAAATATTACTCTACCTAGATAGCCACATATGGCAAAGGATCCCACAGTCTAATAGCCCTCAGTTTAAGAACCTTCTTCCTCTCTCCACCCTTGGATCTTCCACTTTACTGGCTGCTTCTCTCTGTGCTGCTCCCAATCCATGTTGTTGCTGCTGCTCCTGGCTTGGCAGAGAATGATGGTGTCCACCCCCACGCACCCCTCCCCCACTTGAGCCCCAATCTTCCAACTCCTAGTCCCTTTGTCCCTGCCCTTTCCTTTTTCTTTCGCTCCCCGAGATCGTGTTACCCAGTCTCCATCACTCCAGAGCCCCATTCCCCATCTCTTCCCGCCCGCAATTTCAGAGACCACGCACCCCCCCCCTTCCCCGAATGCTAAGAACGCCACCATATAAAACCCCCTCCTGAATGTCGACACCCATGATTCCTGACTCTCCATCCCCCTCACAACTGCACTCCACGTGGGGGACGATGCTAAAACACTGTGTTGGGAAATGTAATGCGATGATCACCATGTAAATACTCTAGTGGCAACCCTGGAGATCCAAGCCCTATTTCACAAGAGTACCGGTCATTCCGGTACAGTTCCCAGCTTTTGTGGAATGGCGAGTTATTTACCCAGCATCCATCATGACACAGAAACCCCTCTATCTCTGGGATCGAGTCATGCAAGCATTCAATCCCAGTGACAGAGCAGTTTATCTGCCATTATGGATGCTGGATAAAGAAATACCCATTCCACACAAGCTATTTTTTCACCCGTTGCCGCCTTGTGCTTAACTGCATGTCCCATGTTTCAGTTGCAAAAGGACTTGGTGCATTGAAGGCTGTTTGTAGTTTGCGACTGTCTGTGGGGTTTGAAGGTTCAGCTTGTATCTATTATAATGTCACTTATTCGGGACTGTCAATAAGTGTCTGTTTTTTTGCAGGTTTCTGTTTTCCGAGGATGTGTGTTTGTACTGGTTTTACTGTACTTGATTAACCTGAAGTTATGTTTTTTATTCTTACAGTTGACACACACATCTGTCAGCAACAGTACAAATGTTACGCTTGTATAGCACCTGTTCATAATGTGACACAGCAACAAGAGCTTGCATTTATATAACACCTATAATATTGTCCTGAATTGCTTCACAGAGGAACTGATGTTGAGCCAAAGAAGGAGATATTGGGGATGACCAAAACTTCGATCAAAGAGATGGGTTTAAAGAAGGGTCTTAATGGAAGAGTAGGGGGAAATGGAGAGGCGGAAGTGATTTTGGGGAGGGAAATTCAGAGCATGGGGCCTTGGTATCTGAAGGCACAGATTCCAATGGTGGGGCAAAGGCAGGGAGGGATGCATAAATGGCGACAGTCAGAGAACAGACAGTCATCATCATCATAGGCGGTCCCTCAAACGAGGATGACTTGCTTCCACAAGAGTTCACAGATATTTCAATGAAGGACCCGATGTTCCAGTCCTGAACTTCAGTTGAGGGGGTGGAAGATGCCTGTACGTGGATTTTTTTTAACGTGTGGTGACCGTTGCACACTAGCCACCACACGGGCTTGACAGAGCTAGGCCTTTATCCAGTGGTAAAGATTAATCAGGACGACTGGAGACCTGCTCTGCTGCACGGACCGAGTGTGCACACACATCGCAGTGTGGGCAGGTCCGTGCTGCTTCTGGGGCCTTGGCTCTTCTGGGCCCCATACCCTCATTCGCCACACCTCCGCCATGATGTTCCAGGGCCCTATTTATAGCCCTGACCTGTGGTGGTGTTCTCACACAGGTCGGGGCAGCCCATGATGTTCCAGGGCCCGGCGCTCCGACAGTGGAGCGGTGGTGGAACTGGAGGAGGCCATGAAAGATTTAAACGCAAGGATGAGAATTTAAAAAAATATTTATTCAGTGGATGTGGGAGTCACTGGCAAGGCCAGCATTTATTGCCCATTCCTAATTGCCCTTGAGAAGATGGTCTGCTGCTGCCTTGAACTGCTGCTGACCATATGGTGAAGGTACTTCCACAGTGCAGGTACTCCCACAGTGCTGTTAGGGGGGAATTCCAGGATTTTGACCCAGCGACAATGAAGAAATGGCTATGTTCCCAAGTCAGGATGGGGTGTGACTTGGATGGGAACTTGGAGGTGGTGGTGTTCCCTTGCGTTGGCTGCCCTTTTCTTCTAGTCGGTAGTGGTTGCGGGTTTGGGAGGTGCTGTCGAAGAAGCCTTGGCGAGTTGCTGCAGTGTATCTTGTAGATGGTACACGTTGCAGACATGGTGCGCTGGTGGTGGAGGGAGTGAATGGGGTACCAATCAAATGGGCTGATTTGTCCTGGATGGTGTCGATCTTCTTGACTGTTGTTAGAGCTGCACTCATCCAGGCAAGTGGAGAGTCTTCCATCACACTCCTGACTTGTGCTTTGTAGATGGTCAAAAGGCTTTGGGGAGTCAAGAGAATACCCAGCCTCTGACCTACTCTTGTAGCCACAGTATTTGTGGCTGGTTCAGTTAAGTGTCTGGTCAATGGTGACCCCCAAGATGTTGATACGGGAAATTTGACGATGGTCATTAAATGTCATGAGGAGATGGTTAGTCTTTCTCTTGTTGGAAATGGTCATTGCCTGATACTTGTGTGGTGCAAATGTTACTTATCACTTATCAGCACAAGCTTGAATGCTGCCAGTTCTTGCTGCATACAGGCACACACTGCTTCATTATCTGAGAAGTTGAAAATTGAACTGAACACTGCACAATTATCAGCAAACATCCTCACTTCTGACCTAATGATAGATGGAAGGTCATTGATGAAGCAGCTGAAAATGGTTGGGCCGAGGACACTGCCCTGAGGAACTCCTGCAGCGATGTCCTGGGGCTGAGATGATTGGTCTCCAGCAAGTAAAGTCATCTTGGTGCTAGTGGAGAGTTTTCCCCAATTCCCATTGACTTCAATTTTACTAGGGCTCCTTGATGACATGCTAGGTCAAATGCTTTCTTGCTTTTAAAGGCAGTCACTCTCACCTCATCTCTGGTATTCAGTTCTGTTGTCCATGTTCATGTTTGGATCAAGGTTGCAATGAGTTCTGGAGCTGAGTGGTCCTGGCAAAACCCAAATTGAGCATCAGTGAGCAGGTTATTGGTGAGTAAGTGTCGCTTGATAGTACTGTCGATGACTCTTTCCATCACTTTGCTGATGATTGAGAGTAGACAGATGGGGTGGCAATTGGCTTGATTGGATTTGTCCTGCTTTTTGTGGGCAGGATATACTTGGGCAGTTTTCTACATTGCCGGGTAGATGCCATTATTGTAGTTGTACTGGAACAGCTTGGCCAGATGCACAGCTAGTTCTGGAGCAGAATTATTTAGCCAGGATGTTGTTGGGTCACATAGTCTTCGTTATATCCAGTGTGCTCAAGCATTTTTTGATATCACATTGGCTGAAGGCTGGCTTCTGTGATGATGGGGACCTCGGGAGGAGGCTGAGATGCATCATCCACTCGGCACTTCTGGCTGAAGATGGTTGCAAATGCTTCAGCCTTGTCTTTTGCACTCACTTGCTGGGCTCTGCCATCATTGAGGATGGGTATGTTCATGAAGCATCCTCCTCTCTTTAGTTGATTCATTTTCCATCACCATTCATGGCTGAATGTGGCAGGACTGCCGAGCTATGATCTGATCTGTTGGTTGTGGGATCGATCTTGCAAGCATGTGTGGTGGCTTCCCCAGGTTGGCACCTCATTTATAGGTATGCCTGGTGCTACTTCTGGTATGCTCTTCTGCACTCCTCATCGAATCAGTGTTGGTCCCCTGGCTTGATGGTAATGGTAGATTGAGGACTATGTCGGGCCATGAGGTTACAGATTGTGGTGGAATACAATTCTTCTGCTGCTGATGACCCACAGTGCTTCATGGATGCCCAATTTTGTGCTGCTAGATCTGTTCTGAATCTTCCATTTTTAGCATTGTGGTTGTGCCTGATAACACAATAGAGGTTGTCATCAGTGTGAAGACGGGACCTCATCTTCACAGGGACTACTAAGCATTGGTCACTCCGACCAATACTGTCATGGACAGATGCATCTGTGACAAGTAGATTGGTGAGGATGAGGTCAAGTAGGTTTTTCCTTGTGTTGGTTGTTTCATCACCTTCTGCAGGCCCGGCCTCGCAGGTGTGTCGTTCAGGACTCAGCCACCTCAAATTTTAAATTTGAGGTGCTGGGAGACCAGTTGCCAATGTTGCTCACTAAAGACTTTGTGCAGGATCGGATATACAGGCTGTGATTTGGATGAGCTGAATTTTCTGAAGGTTAAGAGGCAGGGCAGAAAATAAGTGTAACAGTCGAGTTTGGAGGTGATGAGAGGCAACGTGAAGGTTTCAGTGACAGAAGGACTACGGTAGTCGTAGGGGTGGAGAGGGGAAATATTAGTTCTGGAAGTATATGGTCTTTGTGATGCAGGTCCGCAGTTTAGGTTAGGGTGGAATATGAAGCTGCAGTTTTAGTCTGCGTCAACCTTGTGGCTGGGGTGGGAGATGGAATGTGTATGGAGTTTGTGGTGTCGCTTGAGGATGGTGATTTCCAATCTTTTTCTGGTGAAAATAACGCCTCATCCAAGACTCCATGTCAGACAAGCAGTGTGGCAGCACTGAAGCAGTGGAGGCATCAAAAGAAGCGATGGAGAGATAGAACTGGGTGTTGTGAGCATGCGGGTGAATGTTGACCCCATGGCTGTCGAAGTGGTAACACGTCGATGAGGAAAAGGAGTAGCCAAGAATACATTCTTTGTCGACTCCAGAGATAATGGGGCAGGAAGTCAAGCCATCCTAGAATCAATCAAACGGGTATTTATGGGAAAGATGAGTGCAGATTTGGAATGTAAAAATACGTTCAAGGATTTTGGAAAGGGAGTTTTGAAATGGGTTGGCAGTTTACAAGGATAAAGGGCCACGAGTGGGGTTTTTCTGAGAAGCGGGTGATCATAACGGATTTGAAAGTGAGGAGAAGGAACCAGTTGCAATGTTAACGAGGATGTGGTCCGCACTGGGCAGTTGGGTTGTCAGCAGTTCAGAGGGAATGGGATTAAGTGATGAGGAGGCGATTCTCATGGAAAAGTCATGAGCTTGGAGAGGTCGGGGGGGGGTGGGGGTGGGGAAACATGGATAGATATGGATTCAAGGTTGGCCGGGGAGAGTCTGAAGGGAAGCCTAGGTTTGGTGGGCAAGAGGAAGTGAGGAAAGCAGCATTTGGGAGTTTGAAAGTAGGAACATATGAATTGCTACATGCATGATATAATAATGAAGTTGTTGACTAATCATAGCAATCAATCTATCTCTATTAGTCTACAACAGGTCCACAAATGGCACCAGAAAACCCACAGTGGTGGAGTGCGTGGGAGCCATGCATCCAAAATCACCTGTTCCTCGCAAGCATTCTACACATGTCATGTCTCAAATTACTCGTATATTGTCTCCCAAAATGGTATTTTCAGCAAGTAATCTATCCAATTTGGATGAATCAATACTAACTGTTTCGACCATTTCCTTAGAGAGCCTGTTCCATCGATTGACCACTCGCTCATTGAAATATTGTTTCCGTAGATCAGTTTTGAATTTATCCCCACTTCTGGTGCATACCACGTCCTCTGGTTCTACTGTTTTGCACAAGGTGAAACAGCTTGTCATGGTCTACATCATCTACTCCCTTTAGAATCCTAAAACCTGCAATTATATAACATCTCAACCTTCTTTCCATTTCAAAAATGCCCATACTACATAATCGAATAATAGTTACATGGGCCTAGACTTTCCACGTTGTTTGCATGCGTAACGCCCACTTAATGTCCATTTTACCGCTGAAAAGGTGTATAACGCCGATATGTCGCCCATTTAGCCACAAAATGGAAACTGACGGGTATTTTTCGGAAACTTATCGCCGAACGTTACTTTCCCCATGTGCTTAACGCCGGGAGAAAACAATACCACCCGCCCACTATTTTTGGGCGGAATCATCAGAATGGGCGAAATCAACGCCCATAATATTTCCACACGGAATTAACGCCGAGATTCTATAATACCGCCCGCTCATTTTTTTGTAGTAAAAACCACATTTGGCAAAACTAATGCCCAGGAGATCGCCCTCTGTCAATTTCACCACCTCGCACACACATCACCCATAAAAACCACCCAGAAAAAGTGGAACTGTTCTGAACTAAAGCCAGCGGTGTGGCTGCCATTTTTAAAATCACAGGTCGCTTCATTCAAAAGGTTGCTTCAACTTCGGGGGAGTTTGTGTTGTCTCTGGAGTTCTTCTCAGGTGAAGTGACCATCTCAACAGACATATTTTCAGACTCTGGACTATTGGGGGTTTACTCTAGGTGTATTTTAGTGAGGAAATTATTGCTTCTGATCAATCGCTATTATACTTTCATTGCAATGGGGCCAGCCATTTCTCAGCCTGCATCAATTAATACGCAGATGCTGCAGCGTGCAGATGGCTCAATGTGTGATGCACATCATGATGTCCCCAATTTAAGACATGCAAAAATGAGGAGGAGGACCAGACCATGCACACCCCGCACGTACAGGGAAACGAGGTCTCACCTCGACGTCTCCGACCACACCTGCCTTCGGAGACTGCGATTCCACAAGGTGATGATCAATGAAATATGTGAGCTCATCAGGCTACATATGCAGCCTGTCATCAGGACATCAGTGTCAGTCGAGGTCAAGGTCACCACGACACTGTCTTTCTATGCGTCCAGTTCCTTTCGGGCCTCCGCGGTCAAGATTTGCCCTCTGTTTCACCATGCAATCCATCGCTGCATTAGATAGGTCATGGAGGCCCTGTACACAAGAAGGATGGACTTTATCAGCTTCCCCATGACCACGGAGGTTCAGACTGACAGGGCTGGAGCATTCTACTGCATTGCTAAGTTCCCCGGGGTGCAGGGAGCTACACAGTGCACTCGTATCGCTCCAGGACCTGGAGCGTTTTCGTAACGGAAAAGGATTTCACTCCCTGAAGGTCCAATTAGTTGTCGACCACAACCAGATCGTCATGGCAGTGAATGCCAAATGTCCGGGCACCTTCAAAGAGGCTCACATCCTGCGTGAGTCCGCTGTCTCTGACATTTTTAATAGTCAGCCACAAGGACAGTGCTGGATGCTTGTTGATAACCGATATGGCCTAGCCACCTGGTTGATGACCCCCCTGCGTGACACTCACACCGAGGCCAAGAAGCGATACAACCAGAGCCACAGAGGCACAAGCAATGTGGTCCAGAAAACAATAACTGTGCTTAAGCAGTGCTTCAGATGTCTGGACCACTCTGGAGGGGAGCTACAGTACAGCCCTGAGCAAGTAGCTAAATTCGTAGTCGTGTGCTCCATGCTGCACAATCTGGCTATCAGGAGGGGTCAGAATTGCCAGAAGGGACTGATACTTCACCTCAGGAGAGAAAGAAAGAGGACGATGAGGGGCTGTATGCTGACCTAGGGCCAGACAATCAGGCTGGCTATGCAACCATGCCCACAACCCCCCCCAGACCGCAGGAAAGGGCTGGTGGTAGCTACATAGTTGCAAGTCTCTTACGGGAGGAGCTGATATCTGAACGATTTGCCTGAAAGCACGTTGCTGTGAGTGACAACGCTGATACACTGCTGTGTGTGTGCAGCTCAGACATCAATGGTGCCCATCATCTTGGTGCCAGTTAAAGTTTACGTTGATTGATAAGTTTTATTTAACCCTTTTATGTTAACGGTCCAGCTATCTGAGACAATGTTTAATTAAAAAAAATTTATACCAACGTTAGTCTGAAATTGTAAGTATCACAGGCAAAAACATCCAACCCCCGCCCACACCCCACTTTTTCCACCATTGATATCAATCAAATGTTGAACATGTCCAGCAACACAGAATTCAAAGGTAAAGCAGGAGCGTGGTCCCCAGCCCCCATACATTACAACAAATTGCATACATCCAGATGGAGATATAACACAGCCATCACCTGCGGACATGCACCTCACTTTCCTTCCCCCCCCCCCCCCCGCCGCCTTCTCCCCACCTCTACCCCTTCCTCTCCTCGCTCCACGGTGCCTGGCCGAGGAGCTCCTCAGGTGGTGCCTCATTGGGGGGGGATGAAGGCAGAAGCGGTGATTGCACGGATATGGTGCCGAGGAGGAAACATTCTCTGATGCAGAAGCAGGATCTTGTACCTTGCTCTCATCTGTCGTTTGCAGTGGTGGTGTGGAACCTAGGGGTGGAGTGCCGCGCTCTGGGACCACTGGGAGGCCGGTGCCAGCAGTGTTCCTGGCTATCGCATCCAGGGCCTCCGCCATCCGCGGAATGTACTCCGTCATGGTGGCCAGCTGTCAGGATATGCCCCCCAATGCTTCGATGAGCTGGTCAGCAATGTCTACAGTCCTCCTGGACAAACTGTACCATCTCTCCACTCTCGTGGACCAGACCTGCTGTGTCCACGAGGCCTCCACGGGGTCATTGCTGTCCTGGGGACAAATGGGGTGCCCTGTGGCGAGGTGTTTGGGGCCGGTATCTCCAGAGTGGAGGCGGGAGTGACCGGAGTAGCACTAGATGGCCTTGGGGTGCAATGGCTTCTGGAGCGTTGGCGATGCAGGTTCTTCGAAGTCGCTCTCATCCGTGGAGAACAGACCCAGCAGATTGACAGGCGAGAATTGGAGCTCCTCAGCACCAGTTGAATGATCGTCCAGAGAGTCGGCCCTGCACCCCCACCTTCTGGCCTCTGTGATCTTGCCTGGAGCCGCGCTGCTGGCTTTGTTGAAAAACACAAATGAGGTTATTAGAGGAGAAGGGGGTGCTTGGGTCACAAGGTGAGTCCAGCGCTACATACAGCATATGCACGACAAAAGCACCACCGCTATCAAAAACATCACGGACATCACATTTCATGACCATCAACACATTTGCATTTTAATAATTTTCATTAGGCCAGCATTATTTCTAGGACAATTTTAGAAATCATCTATCATATACGATTGTTCGGATATGAGTGGGTGTGGCATCTATTGACTTTACATCACGCAATGGTGTAAGCTTTACTCACGTGGCATCAGATGCTTCCGTGGCTGTCCGGGGATGCTTCTCCACGAGTGCGAGCACACGCTCCTCCATCTCAGTGATGTCGCTGGGGACTGGTGGCCCCCCACCCGTTCGCCTCTGCATGGACTTCATTGTTGATAGCTTCTTCTTTAAAGGATGACAGGGCGTCATGGCATGAGATCATTGCATGATATCATTGCTAGGTACTGTCACAGAGACTGATACAACAATAACTGACAGATGTAATCATGCTTATTGTGATATAATTATCATTCTTTACCTAAAGACGTGCAGCGTGACTGGAGGCTTTGAGTAAAACATTCCCGGCAAGACTTCACATCTGCTGATAGTCACTCATGACTGTTAAAAAATGAAATTATCTAAAAATACATATCCACATATAAATAAATGTAATGCTTACTCTTGCGGATCCCACAAGGTCGTTCCATTGTTTGCGGCATTGGTTGCCCTCACGCAGCTCATTGGTCACCGACGACACCACCTCTGCTACCTCGGTCCATATCTTCTGGTAGGTCTTTGGGGTGGGCTTCCCAGCCCTCCCTATGTCAAATCACCCCAGCGTAACTCGACCTCCTGCAGGAGGGAGGCATTTGCCTAGTCTGCGAACCTCCTCGCTCTTTTGTGCCCTCCAATGTGCTTCTCTCCCACCTAACTGCTCTCTCCAGCATCTGTCTCCACAGCATGCTGTTGTCTCCTTCTCTCCCTCCATTATAGGCCAAATTTGGGCAATCATCAGGCTGGTAACAGCTAATTTTTGTTTCCCTATTTGCTATAGAGCTCTAAAGTCTCCTTCCTTCCTCCCAAGCAGCCACAACACACCCACACACGCCTTCAGTCCCTCTCAGCTCTCTCTCTCTCTCTCTCTCTCTCTCTCTCTCTCTCCTGCGCATGTCATGATGACCCTTGACCTCCTGAATCACGGGAATCGAGTGTTGCCATGCTGTTGTTAAGGATGGTGACACTTTACTGCAGAAGGTCAGCGAGATTTAACGCTACCGCCCATTTCATATCGCTCGTGGTAACGCCCAATTTTAAAAATGGAGACGAGGTGCTTTGAGAATGGGCGAGAAGCCGGCGATCTGAAAACCCATTTTTACCGTCCACGCTGGAAATAATGCCTATTTTTGGACGATCTGTACAAAAGTGTAAAATCTAGCCCCTGGTCACCATCCACCACCACCTTCTTCTGCCTGACTGAACTTCTCACATTGAATAACTTCTCCTTTCATTCCATTCACCTCCTCCAAATTAAAGGTATTGCTGTGGAACATGTATGGGTCCTTGCTATGCCTGCCTTTTCATGGGATACATAGAACATTCTTTGTTCCAGTCCTACTCGAGTCCCCTCCCTCACCTCTTCTTTATTCCAGTCCTACTCGAGTCCCCTCCCTCACCTCTTTTTCCGGTACATTGATAACTGTATCAGTGCCATTTCCTGCTCGCGTCCTGAACTGGAAAACTTCATCAACTTTGCTTCCAATTTCCCTCCTTCCCATACCTTCACATGTACCATCTCCAACTCTTCCCTTCCCTTCTTCGAATTCTCTGTCTCCATTTCTGAGGATCATCATCATCATAGGCAGTCCCTCTGAATCGAGGAAGACTTGCTTCCACTTTTAAATGAGTCCTTAGGTGGCTGAACAGTCCAATACGAGAGCCACAGTCTCTGTCACAGGTGGGACAGATAGACGTTGAGGGAAAGGGTGGGTGGGACAGGTTTGCCGCACGCTCTTTCCGCTGCCTGCGCTTGATTTCTACATGCTCTCGGCGATGAGATTCGAGGAGCTCAGCACCCTCCCGGATGCACTTCCTCCACTTAGGGTGGTCTTTGGCCAGGAACTCCCAGGTGTCAGTGGGGATGTTGCACTTTTTCAGGGAGGCTTTGAGGGTGTCCCTGTAACATTTCCTCTGCCCACCTTTGGCTTGTTTGCTGTGAAGAAGTTCTGAGTAGAGCGCTTTGGGAGTCTCGTGTCTGGCATGCAAACAATGTGGCCTGCCCAACGGAGCTGATCAAGTGTGGTCAGTGCTTCAATGCTGGGGATGTTGGCCTGGTCGAGGACGCTAATGTTGGTGTGTCTGTCCTCCCAGGGGATTTGTCGGATCTTGCAGAGGCATCGTTGGTGGTATTTCTCCAGCGACTTAAGGTGTCTACTGTACATGGTCCATGTCTCTGAGCCATGGGCGGCGGGTATTACTACAGCCCTGTAGACCATGAGCGTGGTGGCAGTTTTGAGGGCCAGGTCTTCAAACACTTTTTTTTCCTCAGGCTATCGACCAATATCTACTATAAACCCACGGACTCCCACAACTACCTTGACTACACTTTCTCTCACCCTGCTTCCTGTAAGGACTCTACCATTCTCCTAGTTTCTCTGTCTCCATCGCATCCATTCCAACGATGCCACCTTCCGTACCAGTTCTTCTGATATGTATTTTTTTCCTCAACCAAGGATTCCCCTCCACCGTGGTTGACAGCGGCCTCGACAGTGTTCATTCCATTTCCCACAATTATTCTCTCAGCCCTTCCCCTCCCTCCCAGAATCACGGTAGGGTTCTCCTTTTCCACACCTTCCATCCCACCAGCCTCCACATTCAGTAGATCATACTCCACTATATCCATCACCTCCAGTGTGATCCCACCACCAAACAGCTCTTGCTGCCTTCATTCTGAAGGGACTGTTTCCTTCACAACTCCCTTGTCCACTCCTCTATCACCCTCAACACCCCCTCCCTTTCCCATGGCATCTTCCTGAGCAAACGCAGGAGATGCAACACCTGCCCTTTCACCTCCTCCCTTCCCACCGCCCAGGACTCCAAACACTCTTTGCAAGTTAAACAGCGATTCACTTGTACTTCTTTCAATTTAGTATACTGTATTCGCTGCTCACGATCCCATCTCCTCTACATTTGGGAGACCAAATGCAGATTGAGTGATGTCTTTGCGGAACACCTCCATTCAGTCCACAACTGTGACCCCGAGCTTCCGATCGCCCATCATTTTAATTCTCTGGACCACTGTGATCCCTCTGTCCTCGGCCTCTAGCACTGTTCCAATAAAGCTCAAGGTAAGCTCGAGGAACAGTACTTTATTTTCTATTCGGCACTTTACATCAGAACATAAGAACATAAGAATTAGGAACAGGAATAGGCCATCTAGCCCCTCGAGCCTGCTCTGCCATTCAATAAGATCATGGCTGATCTGGCTGTGGACTCAGCTCCACTTACCCACCCGCTCCCCGTAACCCTTAATTCCCTTATTGGTTAAAAATCTATCTATCTGTGACTTGAATACATTCAATGAGCTAGCCTCAACTGCTTCCTTGGGCAGAGAATTCCACAGATTCACAACCCTCTGGGAGAAGAAATTCCTTCTCAACTCGGTTTTAAATTGGCTCCCCCGTATTTTGAGGCTGTGCCCCCTAGTTCTAGTCTCCCCTACCAGTGGAAACAACACCTCTGCCTCTATCTTGTCTATCCCTTTCATGATTTTAAATGTTTCTATAAGATCACCCCTCGTCCTTCTGATCTCCAACGAGTAAAGACCCAGTCTACTCAATCTATCATCATAAAGTAACCCCCTCATCTCCGGAATCAGCCTAGTGAATCATCTCTGTACCCCCTCCAAAGCCAGTATATCCTTCCTTAAGTAAGGTGACCAAAACTGCACACAGTACTCCAGGTGCGGCCTCACCAATACCCTGTACAGTTGCAGCAGGACCTCCCTGCTTTTGTACTCCATCCCTCTCGCATCAGACTTCCGGACTCAACATTGATTTCAACAATTTCAGATCGTAACCTCTGCCCCCATTTCTTTGGACAGCACCTGTTGCTGCTAATTCTGATATTCCCATTTTCACTTCCTGTCGACCAATCTCTTGTTTCTTTACTTGTCCCATTACCATCTCCTTTTGCCTTGGAACATCATTCCATTTGTCATTTAATCTCTCCTGCCCTCCACCCGATCATAGACCTTCCCATTTGTTCTTTCCTCCCCATCCCCTATCCCTGTCTCTGTACTTGCTTAAAACCTGTTGCACCTAACCTTTTCCAGTTCTGACCTGAAACATTAACTCTGTTTCTCGCTCCACAGATGCTGCCTGACCTGCTGAGTATTTCCAGCATTTTCTGTTTTTATTTTAGATTTCCAGCATCCGCAGCATTTTGCTTTTGGTTTTTTTTGTAATCGCTCCTCATAATCTAATCACTCCATCCCCCTAATGTTTCTGTTTGCTCTCTTCTATACACTTTCAATAGCTGCAATATCATTTTTGTACTGTGATGATTAGAACTGTACACAGTACAAGTGTGGTCGCACCATGATTTATGAAGTGGCAGGATTACCTCACTATTTCGGCTCAATATTGACCTTTTATGACATCCCAACTTCTGATTTGCTTTACTCACTGCCACCAAGCATTGTTGCGACAGCTTCAATTTATTGTCAATCAAGGCACCCAGATCTATTTCATTTTCCAGGCACATTATTTTCTTTCCAATTAAGTAATACCTGTAGTCCCTTCCTGGATATTCTGCCCCATGTGAAGCACTTACATTTCTCAAGTACTTGGGTGCAGTTTTTTTTTCAGGGGTGGGCACAAACAAAATGGAGTTAGATGGGGATATGAGCATGTTGGTGGTGAGGGAAGATGAGGAAGTGGTCAGAAATGGCCTTGTCAGTGGATTGAGGCCGTGGGAGTAGACAGACCACCGGAAATGGTGAGATCGAGAGGGTAGCCTTCACTATTGCTGGGAGAATTTATATGGAGACAGTGTGCTACTTGTACAGTCAATTTATACCGTGACTACAGACAAGAAAAAAAACAATTCTTTTGTCACTGAAGCAACCTGTTGCTCTCCAGTATTAGCTGCTTTTTTATCGATACAGCTTTCCCACACTCAAGTACTGGAAACTGCTGTGATAAACGTGCAACATACGTGCAACAGATTCCAACAAGCCTTGCTTGAGCTTGGAGATATTGATCCCTAAAACATTCACAAAACGTAAGACCATTATTTGACAGGAAGTTTCTTCCAGGGCTTGTGCCATTAAAGCAATCAGCATAATGTTCTGCAAAACTCCGAGCATTTTAACCTCATGTTTTTATAGAAATAACATCAACAGTTATTTTGAAATGGTCAGGTTCTTGCCCTGGCCTTTCCCTTCTGCATTTTTGTTAAGTGGCACAAATTAATGTTTCAGAAAGCAGCAGTGAGAACTCTCCTGAACCCATGAATATTTATTGTAAATCCATGAGCTTTATTGAGACTAGCCGTGCATCAGCACTTTATCCGGTAGAACATCTAATCAAGTTATGAGAGATTTCGCTGCTGTTGATGGTTTGCATTATTAGACAGGTTGTCTGGCAACCTGACACATTGGGACTGGAGGGAACCTATTACCAGTTTTGATCCACTAATATGTCTGCCCAGCTAAATGTCAGGTACATCGTCTTATTATAGTAAATAAAAGATGTTTTGTACTATATGGACTGCATTGCTCAGCCCCTGCAATGATGCACATGACTATTAATCTATAATGTGATGCTGATATTAGTATTTGCACACTCAATGCATTTGCATGATACTCCTATGTCTGGTACGTTAATGTCCGCATTAACCCATTGTGTTAATGACTGTTCAAAAAGGACTGAGGTAAGGATTCCAACTGACACCCATCCTATTCAATGTAACGATAGTTTTGGATTGTCTATTGCAAGAATTCATGAAGGAATTGTGGCACTATTTTTCAGAGAGGTTTCAAAGTAATGTTCTTGCAATGTGGGTGATTCTGGCAAAGATGGAATTTATTGCTCATCTCCAGTTGCTCTGGAAAATTGATGGTGGGCCTTCTACTTGAATTGCTGCAATCCTTGTGTTGATGACACTTCCACAACGGTGTTAGTTCAGGAAACTAACCCAGCAACAATGAAGCAGTGATGATATGTGACCAAGACAGGATGTTGTGTGACTTGGAGGGAAGCTGGGTGGTGATGGTGTTTCTGTGAAGTTGTATGTTGATGCACTTCCCTGGAGTTCTAGTTTATTTTTCATTCATGGGATGTGGGCGACACTGGCAAGGGCAACATTTGCTGCCTATTCCTAATTGCCCGTGTGCAGCTGGTGGTGATCCACCTTCGTGAACTGCTGCAGTACATGAGGTGAGGATACTCCCACAGTGTTGTTGGGGAGGGGGTTCCAGGATTTTGACCCAGCAACGATGAAGGAACGTGATATATTTCCAAGTCAGGATGGTGTGTGACTTGGAGGGGAACTTGCAGGTAGTGGTGTTCCCATGTGCCTGCTGCCTTTGTCCTTCTAGATGGTGGAAGTCTCGTGTTTTGGAGGTGCTGTCAAAGAAGCCTTGGCGAGTTGCTGCAGTGCATCTTGTAAATGATGGTCAATGGTGACCCCCAGGATGTTGATGGTGGTGGATTTGGTGATGGCAATTCCGTTGAATGTCAAGGAGGTGGCTAGACACACTCTTGTTGGAGATGGTCATTGCCTGGCATGTGTGTGGCACGAATGTTACTTGCCACTTATCAGCCCAAGCCTGAATGTTTATTCTAATTGATTTTATTCTATCAACCACTTTGAACAATGGATTAATCAATGGAATATTTGTGGCATTAGCCACAACTCAGTTGTGAGTTAATTACTAAAGAGTTATCAACTCAGCTCATTTGCTGGGTAGAAATCCTGAGCTATGGCTACTAATGTATCCACTGTTTATTCTACTGCAGGAGAAAAGGTTTGTAAGTTTGCTGCCATTCTGTTGCATAAACTTCTCTGTGGTATTATGGAAACTATCTTGCTGTTCAATTAACAATGTATTTTCACCCTCACAAACTTCTGAGAAAACTTCAGTTTAGTGAATTGCTTTCGGCTTCCTTGGCCTCAAATTATCATGGCCAAAATAGTTAGGAGGATTTTTCATCTAACTTGTCAATTACCATCAGAAATGAGAGTCCTAAGATACAGGCTTTTGGATATAGATATTGGCTGTAGATTGTGTGAGAAAAAATAAGCCTTAAAACCTCCAATTATCTTATCATATTTTCATTGTCAGCTGCAATCAGTTTCTAAATATTGCAAACCCTGAGGATGACAGAAAGGCACTGGTCTACCGTCACTTGTTTGCTGCCAAATTATCAGTCATCAGAGAGCTTGATTCTATTTATAGATTAAGCAAAGGGTGATTTTGCTGCTTGTATGATTACACATTCTCAAGCTTCATATTCCTCCATAAACCTGTATTACATTCACTGCAAAACCCCATATTTTTGTGCCGTTCTGCTTTCATTTTACTTATTGTCAATGGATCCTAATACCTGATGATGATTCAACTTGAGGTTGTTACAGAACTGATATACCAGCATTTATTAATCACTTGTCAGTGGAGAATATTTTGATATTTAAATGTCAGCATTTCGAATTAAATAGGATGTTGACAAGAATTTTCTTAGCTATTAGCCCAGAAATTCCTCTCGGTCTTCCCGTGGGCAAACCACTGTAGAAAGGACAGAAAATGGGGACTTACCTTAAGCTGCTGTGCTCACTCGAGATCCCGGTCCAGAGGCTCGTGACTGTGCGTCGCAGGAGTCACGTGGGCCTGGACACCCAATCACAGGTAAGTATTTTCTCATTCATAAGTTACGAATCTCCTGTTACTATGAATGAGAAAAACCCTAAAATGCACAAACACTACATAAAACATTAAAAAAAAACACCTCACATAAATACACTAATAGAGTCCAAAATTGCGCAGGAGTTTCATTTTTCTTTTTGGAGAAACTTGATTTTTCTGAAGTATCTTAAAAATCCCCATTTTGCACATTCAGTTTGCGCCAGTGTAAGTAAGTTAGTTAGGATTTTTTAGTTTTGTTTTGTTCAAAAGGGGGCGTTAACAGCCACCTCCGCCCATTTTGGCCATTTAAGCCAGTTTGGACAGCTAATAGTTGCTCCAAACTAACTTAGGCCAGCATATGTGGCCACACAGAAGACCCTTGCGGAGAGTTAAGAAATCAGCGCAGGTAGGTACTTAATGACTTGACTAAAGAATGTGAATAGGATCAAACAGCTATACAGGACTGACAAACTTCGCAAAGTTAATTTACTATACAACAGAAGCATTCATGGAAACCTAAACTACAAAAATAAAAGAAGTAAAGAGACAAAACATATTTACATAATTTTTTCAAAATATCCAAATAAAAAATAGAAGTACCTCCTGCTCGTAGGAAAGTATTTTCATCAACAGGGTTAAGGAAAGTCTTGAGTAAGCTCATTAAAATTACTGTCTACACAGTTATCAGCCTCCCCCCCCCGGCCCCCATCAAAACTCTCCTCTCTCTCTCTCTCTCTCTCTCTCTCTCTCTCTCTCTCTCTCTCTCTCTCTCTCTCTCTCTCTCTCTCTTCCCCCCCCCAATCAAAACACTCCTCTCTTTTCCCCCCATCAAAACTCGCTTCTCTTTCCCCCGCCCCCCCCCAATCAAAACGCTCCTCTCTTTCTTCCCCCCCCCCATCAAAACTCGCTTCTCTTTCCCCCGCCCCCTCCCCAATCAAAACGCTCCTCTCTTTCTTACCCCCCCCCCCCCCCCCCCATCAAAACTCACTTCTCGTTCCCCCGACCCCCCCACGCCCCAATCAAAACTTTCCTCTCTCCTCCCTCCCTGGATCAAAGCTCTCCTCCTTTCCCCTCCCCCCGATCAAAACTCTTTCTCTCCCCCCCCCCCCCCCGATCAAAAGTCTCCCCACACCAACCTGTTTGTTATAGCCTCAGCGTGGGAAGGCAGCTGGCCGGCCTGTGTGGCAGGCCACTTGGCCCAGGATAGGGGCGGGACACATCGGGTCCCATGCTGCAGCACGCATCACCATCATGGGAGGAGCTACTGCGCAGGAACGAACGCTCTTCTGCGCATGCGGGCAGCTACTGGCACTCTTTTAGACGCAGCGCCCTAGCTCCACCCGCCCCCCCATGGACTCGCCACGCAGCACCAAGCCCCGGGCAAGTCAACAGAGGTGCCAGAATCCGAGGACATCTTTATGGCGCTGTTTTGATCCCAGGAAGTCGGCGCATCTCATGTGAGTGCGCCGAAGAAACGGGTGAGCCAAATTTGTTATAAATGTATTTTAAAGAAAATAAATTTACCTTTTTTTTTTTAAAATGTTCGGGTTAGGGTTTAAAATAACATTACCTGAGTAGGCAGGGTTTTAACATAAATATGTTTTTTAAAATTTTATTTTAATTATGTTTTTGATATGTTTTTAAACTCTTATGCCTGTAAAAGTAGGCTATGCGCCTGCTTCTATCAGGCGCAAGAGTTTTGAGGACATTTGCTGGACAAGATATGCGGAAATCCTGCAATCTTGCCCATGCCAATGTCCTCGCTCCCGATCTACGGATGATCTGTCAAGCTCCAGCTTTACAGATCGGGAAAGCCTGTTTTCAGCGCATGTGCATTGCGCGCTTAAAAACCGGCTTTTCCGATGCCTTCCCAGGTCCGTAGAAACTTTGTATGGGTTCAGAATGTCGCAATTTCCATGCCAATATTGTGCAATAAGTTGACTGAATTCCTCTGCATTTGATGGGTGTCTTGCATGGGAGATCATGATTTCTGATTTTCCTGAGGATCACATTATCCCAGGTGATTCTTTTGAATGAGACATTAAACTGAGATCTTGTTTGCCCTTTCAGGTGATGATTAAGATCCCATGGCACTATTCAAAGAGGTGCTGGGAGTTCTCCAAGAGTTGTGGCTAATATTTATTGATCAACTGACATCACTAAAACAAATTATCTGGTCATTTGTCTAATTTCTGTTTGTGAAACCTTATTGTGCAGAAAGCAAGGGGAAATTTGCATATCCCACAACTTGGTGAGATGTGAAGAAAGAAGGAAGTACAGAAAAGGGGAAATAAAGAGGGAAATGTGGAGAAGAATATATCAATAGCACCTGGCTGTCTCTTACAGCTCCTGCCCCCTTCCTTTTTAGCCATGCCCAGGTAAATGGCTTACAACTGAAGATTTCACAGCTAGGGTTCATCTAGGATCGATGGCACTGGTACAAAATGACACCCCAAAGTGCAAGCTCCTCTCTCCTTCCCCGTGCCTCCCCCCCCCCCCCCCCCCCCCCCCACACACACACACACACACACACACATTGTCATCTCTGCTTCTCTCAGTCACCATTGAAGATTCTGTTCCCCCTGGGTGATTCTGGCAAGGCCGCATTTATTGCGCATCTCTGGATAGTTGACCTAGAAGATGTTGTTACAGTGTGACAGTTTACATTATAAACAGGGACATAGCAATTTAGAATTGATCTTGATTCCCTGTGACCAGTGCCATGGTTCATTTAAATATTTTTAATATGTAAGTGTCCAGTTCACTTTTTGTTTAACCTGGAATGGAGAAAAGATAATTCTAGATTTAAAACTACTCTCAGGTGGCCATTCAACTTTTCAGTCTGCTCAGTTAGGCCCTGAGATAGAGGATAGTTACTTATGCTAAAAGGAGAGAGCATTTATATAGTGACTTTCAGGATGTCCCAAATGTTCTTTACAGCCAAGGAAATACTTTTGAAGTGCATTCACTGTTGTAATGTAGGGAAATGTGCATCCAATTTGCGCACAAGATTCCACAAACAGCATTGGCCCGGATTTTGTGGTCAGCGGCGAAGGAACGACGCTCGCCATTCACCTCGTTGAAAGTTTTTGTGAGGTTTTGAGCGGAGACTTGCTCTTATTCAGCATCTGACCTCTACAGGGCATCTGTGAACAGGTCAAATAACTGCGAGACTCTTCAACCAATCAGATTGAAGAATCCTCACTGAGACACTGGATTTAATTTTAATCGGGAGGCGGATTGGGAGCTGGGGGGTCGAATTTAATGGGAGGGCTTGATTTGCCTTGCAATCCTTTGTTTCCCATTGAAAGGCTGGCTGGCTGCGGGTGGGTAGGCATATGGCACTAGGCAGGCGAGAGGAGGAAAAGAGGGGAGGGAAGGTGGGATGGATGGATCGGTTGGGGGGAGGGCGACGAATGGTTGCCTGGGGGGTGCGGAGAAGCACGGGGGGGTCCGGAGGAGCACTGGGTGAGTGAGATGAGGCGAGAGGTAGCGATGGGAGCACATCCGGGGGGGTGGTGGCGGGGGGGATCGGAGCTGATCGGAGGACAGAGGATTCCTATAATGTTATGCTGGTAATTCTTTGAATTATAGAGAATCAACGAACTGGGATGGCAAATATTTGTTCTAAATTCCTTTTACAAGTACAGATATAAAATAAACATTTTCCAAATGGTCTAGTAGCTATGTGGTTGAGTATTTATATTACAATTGCTACGTAATAAAAAACGAGGGCTCTACATCACTCCAATCCCCGAGTTTCATTTCATTTGCATTACCTTGCATCAGTTAGCTCGTCCCAGAACTGCCCATCACTCAGAATCTCCTGCCTCAGGTGAGGTTCATCAATTCTCCACTGGGGGCTTGAGGGGTGCTCTGTTCCTCTGTCCCAAAACTATACATTGATGAATAATCAACTCGAATCATCTTACAGCACAGAAGGAGGCCGTTTGGCCTGTCATGCCTGTGAATGGGGCAGGATAACTCAGACTGCACTTTCTGGATTTCTGCGTCTAATTGCACATGCGCAGACCCTGGAAGTTGTTGTCTGATTTTCTCCGTAATGACAGTAAGCGCTGATGGCCTCACCATTATTCTTAACGCAAAATCTGGGCCAAGGAGTTCATGACTACTTTAGTGATATTGGTTGACGGATAAATATTGGCAGAGACACCGGGTAGAACTCCCCTGTTGTCAGCTGTGGCTCAGTGGGTAGCACTCTCCTCTGAGTCAGAAGTTTGTGGGTTCAAGTCCCACTCCAGGAACTTGAGCTCATAAATCTAGGCTGACACTCCTGTGCAGTGTTGAGGGAGCACTGCACTGTCAGAGGGTGCCATCTTTTGGATGAGACATTAAACTGAGGCCTCGTCTGCTCTCTGAAATGGACATAAAAGAACCCATGGCACTATTTCAAAAAAGAGCAGGGAGTTATCCCCGGTGTCCTGGCCAATATTTATCCCTCAATCAACATATTGGCCCCAAGTTTCGGCCCGCGCCGAAAACGGCGCACCTCCGAGCTGGACGCCTGTTCTTCGCGCCGAAAAGTGCGCTAGAAAAAAACTTCGATAGTCTCCGGCTCCTCGGAGCTCGATCTCAGCTTGGCGCGGCGCGCTCTTCACAGCGGGGGGGCGGAGCCAAACACTCGCGCCGATTCTGTAAGTAGTGGGGGGGCGGGTCCAATTTAAATGAGCCAACATGGTGCCGGCAACCCTGCGCGTGCGCGTTGGAGCGTGCGCGCACGCGCAGTGTCAAATAAACATTGGTACGCGACCATTTTTAAAAGGACTCGGCTGCCGTCGAGCCACTGACGCCGCCCCTTAAGCGTGGCCTAATGGCCTCAACCCCCTTGAAAAGCTGCGTGCCTCCGGTGTTGATCCTTCGGCTGCTGGCCAGCCACTGACGCCGCTCATATCCCATGGCCTAATGGCCTCAACCCCCTTGAAAAGCTGCGTGCGTCCAGTGTTGATCCTTCGGCTGCTGGCCAGCCACTAACAGAATGAAGGCCTGCCTGCAGCACAGCAGCTCAGCTCGAAGGCTGCTTGCTGCTGCTGTTGGGGCTGCCGTCGAGACACTGACGCCACACCCCTGCCTGTCTCCAACATGAAAGGCCTGTCTGAAGCACAGCAGCTCAAAGGCTGCTACTGTTTCACACAGGTAGGAACATGGTTTATTTAATCTTTTCTTTGCTTATAAATTTTTATTCAGGTTGGATTTATTTGTATAATATTTTGTATATGTATAACTAAAGATTGATTGTAGAATTTAATGACTTCCCTTCCCCCCCCCCCCCCCCCCATTCCCTACGCCTAATTTGTAACCTACGCCTGATTTTCTAAAGTGTAGACAAGGTTTTTTCGAGCGTACAAAAATCTTCACTTACTCCATTCTAAGTTAGTTTGGAGTAAGTTTTCACTGCCGAAACTTTGAAAACAGGCGTAAGTGGCCGGACATGCCCCTTTTGGAAAAAAAAATTCTGTTCCAAAGTGAAACTGTTCTAACTGACTAGAACTGGAGCAAACTAAATGCCGAGAATTTGAATTTCTGAGATACTCCGTTCTACACCAGTTGCTCCAAAAAATCAGGAGCA
The DNA here is from genome assembly GCF_044704955.1 of Pristiophorus japonicus. Classification (NCBI taxonomy): domain Eukaryota; kingdom Metazoa; phylum Chordata; class Chondrichthyes; family Pristiophoridae; genus Pristiophorus; species Pristiophorus japonicus. The sequence continues at coordinate 42,933,280 of NC_091981.1, read as the reverse complement.
ACTGAGGCCGAAACTTGGGCCCATTATCTGGTCATTATCAGATTGCTGTTTGTGGGAGCTTGCTTGTGCGCAAATTGGCTGCCGCATTTCCCACATTACATCAGTGACTGCACTTCAAAAGTACTTCATTGGCTGTAAAGCACTTTGAGACATCCAGTGGTCATGAAAGGCGCTATATAAATCCAAGTCTTTCTTTGTTCTTCATCAATTACTGCTATGGGATCTTTTACATCCATCTGAGAGGGCAGAGGTTTAACATCTCCTCTGAAAGATGGCACCTCCGACAGTACAGCATTCTCTCAGTACTGTGAACCTGGATTATATGTTTAAATCTCTGGAGTGTGCCTTGAACCCACGACGTTTTGACTCTTGAGGCAAGAGTGGTACCAAGTGAGTCAACGCTGACATTTCTGAAATGCTCATATTTCCTGCATCTCTTAACCGAGCAGGATAGGAAGCTGCTGTGAGAACCTTTGGCCAAGGAATGGTGGATAAAGGGGAAAAAAAATCCTTTTCTTTAAAAAAATAAATGCAATCATGCTTCATGATAATTGATAACATCTGCCTTGAAATTAAACTGTGCAAAACTTAGTGTACATGTGCTTAACACATGGGTTAGTGAACAATGGAATCACTTACACTGCATTAGGCTTTGTGTACACATTTTCACACAGCACAATTTTGAGATCATTCTCTGCTAAACCTATTGTCTGACTGATTTCAGAAAATACAGCAGAACTGTGAAAAATCTGGATGTTGAACCCAATTTGAAAGGTATTGACTGCCTTACCTGTTGAACATTTACAAGTATAGGTTTACACATATTGAGAGGTAGCCTTTAACTGTGTTTCCTTTGAATTCCATCCCAAGAGAGATGTCAGAATAGCTTTACTTTCTTTGCTGGAAGCAGAAATGCATTTTTAGAGTGACCTTCAGCACATCTTGAAGGGCTTGCATGTTCCTTATATTTGGACATTCTCATGACCCATTTCCCTCACGACACAATGCATTTCCATCAAAGAATAAGTTTCTCAGTGGCCTGCTTCATTTCCTTAATGGTCAGACGAAGTCTTTTAGTCAGGTTTTCTTTTATCGCTTCACCAGCAGGGTCTGAAATTCCGATTGGTTTTATGGCCAAAGGCACACTTGTAATCTGTAAGACGCATAAAAGTAAAATATATCTGCGGGGGGTAGGGGCGATGAACAGCATATTGATAAAAGAAAACTGTGGCTGCCTGATAATTTCATTGCACATCATTGGTTGAATTGGGATTGGTGTGAGATGGATAGTGGTGTCTAGAACTGCAAAAGAAATCTTATGACCTTGCACAAATAAACTGAATCCTGTCGATCTATGGCAGCAGTTCAACTTGAAAAGTCACAATCTGACATTTTATTAAACCTGCTCAATTCCAAATTGACGAGGATATTTATGTTAATATTTCTTTACAGGTTGATCGCATTTACAGCAAATTGCCCTTAGACTTGACATGTTAATCTTCGGTGTTTTAACCTTTTTAATTAAGTGCTAGATTCAGCTGTACGTCAATAGTTCTCCCTGTCCCACCCCGCGCTCTCAAATTCATACCCTATCTATCTCCTACTGTGTCATGAAGGACATCAGAATTAGACTGGTGTGGATGTTGATCTCTTTCTGCAGTTGTGCCTATTCTGTGGTACTGCTATTTCCAATGATGGCATTTAACCTTGTCAGTAAAGGGTGGTTACAAATTGGAAGACTACTGAAACTCAGCAGCTTCAAGTCAGCACTCAATGATTTAGCCTCCTGTTTCCCTATGTGTTAGAGTTGGGCCTGAGAAGCTCAAAAGCATCTCAAATGTTAGCACTGTGAAACAATTTGCTTCGGCACTGGAGCCCACTTAGTTGAATGACGGGTGGGGGCGATTTGTTTCTTAAAAAGAAGTAGATGTGGCTCTCCAAGGCATTAAAGCAGACTGTGGAATTGCCGGTGCCAATATTTAAAGTAATAACAGCAATTTAGGGCTTGTATTGAGAATAATGATCCTTCAGAATAATGGGTACCTATGCCATTTGTCTACAAAACAAGTGTCACTTTGCTTTATATATGCCTAATTTTGAGTGACTGGGAGTAATTTTAATTCCCAAAAATAACTTATATTTATATAAAGCATTTAATGTAATAAAACGTCCAAGGCACTTCAAATGGACGTTATCAAAAAAAAATTGACACCGAACCATATAGGGAGATGTTAGGGCAGATGACTAAAAGCTTGGTCGAAGAGGTAGGTTTTGAGGAGCGACTTAAGGGAGGAAAGAAGCGGAGAGATTTAGGGAGGGAATTCCGTAGCTTAGGAGCTAGACACTGAAGGCACGGCCGTCAATGGTGGAGCGATTAAATTCGAGGATGTTCAAAAGGCCAGAATAGGCGGAGCACAGAGGTCTAGGGGGATTATAGGGCGAGAGGAGATTCGAGATAAGATGGGGCAAAGCCATGGAGGGATGTGAAAACAAGGATGAGAATTTTAAAATCGAAGTGTTGCTTAACTGGGAGCCAATGTACGTCAGCGAGCACAGGGATGATGGGTGAACGGGACTTGGTGCAAGTTGGGACATGGGCGGCAGTTTTGGACAACAAACGGGTGGGTTTGGGTTAGGTTGGAGGTTAAAAAGTTAAAAATCTGAAACAGCAACCCAACCCACCTCAAAACCGCCCATTTTAACGAAATCTGAAACAGCAACCCAACCCACCTCAAAACCGCCCATTTTAACGGATGCAGAATGGGGGATAGGCAACCATTCCGCACTCAGGAGCTGGGTCAGTCGTTGAAACCTTTTAAGGAGGCTGTATTTCTTCATTGGGGGTAATATATTAGCATGGATAGAGGATTGACTAACTAACAGAGAACAGAGAGTCGGGATAAATGGTTCATTCTCTGGTTGGCAACCAGTAATTAGTGGGGTGCCACAGGGATCAGTGCTGGGACCCCAACTATTTACAATCTATATTAACGACTTGGAAGAAGGGACTGAGTGTAACGTAGCCAAGTTTGCTAATGATACAAAGATGGGAGGAAAAGCAATGTGTGAAGAGGACACAAAAAATCTGCAAAAGGACATAGATAGGCTAAGTGAGTGGGCAAAAACTTGGCAGGTGGAGTATAATGTCAGAAAATGTGAGGTCATGCACTTTGGCAGAAAAAAAATCAAAGAGCAAGTTATTACTTAAACGGAGAAAGATTACAAAGTGCTGCAGTACAGCAGGACCTGGGGGTACTTGTGCATGAAACACAAAAGGATAGTATGTAGGTACAGCAAGTGATCAGGAAGGCCAATGGTATCTTGGCCTTTATTGCAAAGGGGATGGAGTATAAAAGCAGGGAAGTCTTGCTACAGCTATACAAAGTTTTGGTGAGGCAACACCTGGAATATTGGGTGCAGTTTTGGTTTCCATATTTACGAAAGGATATACTTGCTTTAGAGGCAGTTCAGAGAAGGTTCACAAGGTTGATTCTGGGGATGAGGGGGTTGACTTTTGAGGAAAGGTTGAGTAGGTTGGGCCTCGACTCATTGGAGTTCAGAAGAATGAGAGGTGATCTTATCAAAACGTATAAGATTATGAGGGGGCTTGACAAGGTGGATACAGAGGATGTTTCCACTGATGGAGACTAGAACTAGAGGGCATGATCTTAGAATAAGGATGCCTCCCATTTAAAACTGAGATGAAGAGAAATTTCTTCTCTGAGGGTTGTAAAGCTGTGGAATTCGCTGCTTCAGAGCTGTGGAAACTGGGACATTGAATAAATTTAAGACAGAAATAGACAGTTTCTTAAACGATAAGGGGATAAGGGGTTTTGGGGAGTGGGTGGGGAAGTGGAGCTGAGTCCATGATCAGATCAGTCATGATCTTATTGAATGGCGGAACAGGCTCGAGGGGCCATATGGCCTACTCCTGTTCCTATTTTTTATGTTTTTATTTTAACAGTGTTTCTATTTATAACCAATGCTGGCCAGGTTTCCCGGGCCTCAGGGTATCCATGCACGTAAAATGGTGCGAGAAGGATCCATGAGGTAAGTGCCTTTACAGCACTGCTTGTGGACCAGGAGGAATCATAGAAGTTTACAGCACAGAAAGTGGCTTTTCGGCCATCATGTCTCTGCTGGGTGTAAAAGAGCTGTCCGGCCCAATCCCACTTTCCACCTTTTATTAAATGCGATGAGGATTTCTGCCTTTACCACGCTTTCAGGCAGTGAGTTCCAGATCCCCACCCATCTGAGTGAAAACAAATCTCCTCAAATCCCCTCTAATCCTTCTACCAATTACTTTAAATCTGTGCCTCTAGTTATTGACGTCTCTGCTAAGGGAAATAGGTCCTTCCTATCCATTCCATCTAGGCCCCTCATAATTTTATACACCTCAATTAAATCTCCCCTGAACTTCCTCTGTTCCTGTTATGTATGTAATAACTCGATAGACTGAATACTGTAAACGGACACAGGTACAAACCTGGCTCTGCTTTATTCGGGCCCAAAGTGATCACATTACATGATGGCTTGCCTTTTATACCTGGGCCACACACACGTGCGTACAGCCCAATCATCTCCGACAGTGGTGCCACCTGGTGGCTAGTAACCCCAAGCATACATACATGACAATATCCCCCTTTAAGATATTAGTAACGGTCTTTTTACAAATTGAGAAGGTCCGGGGCATTCCGCTCCCGAGTTGATCGTCTCAGTTCAACTCCAGCCTTGGGCGAGCGTTCTGAGTCCGTTATGACTGGGGGCTGGGTAGCCGATCTGATGGGAGTGGCAATGACCATGTCAGGGTTTGAAAGTCCAGATTCATTGATGACAGCGGAGTCCTCTGATGACTGAAGGTAGGTTGGTTGGTCACTGATTGTGTCTTCCTCAAAATGTTCCAGTTCATCCGTGTGCCGCAGCTTTATCTGATCTACATATTTCCTGCATGTTTGCCCATTCTTGAGCTTGACGATAAACACTCTGTTACTCTCCTTGGCCGTAACAGTACCGGCGATCTACTTGGGAACTTGACCATAATTTAGTCCATACACAGGATCGTTAACAGAAATGTTGCGTGACACAGCAGCGTGATCATGGTACCACTGCTGACTTTGACGTCTGTATTCAACATGATCGTTCAAGTCAGGGTGGACAAGAGAGAGCTTGGTGGTCTTCAATAGTTCAGCAGGGGAGACCCCGGTAAGCGTGTGGGCTCTTGTCCTGTAACTAAACAATATGCATGACAAGCGAGTCTGCAGTGAACCTTGAGTTACGCGTTTCATACTCTGCTTGATGGTTTGGACGGCGCGCTCTGCTTGACCATTGGATGCGGGTTTGAATGGTGCTGACCTCACATGTTTGATACCATTGAGTTTCATGAACTCTTGAAACTCCAGACTAGTGAAGCAAGGTCCGTTGTCGCTTACAACGATGTCGGGCAGACCATGAGTGGCAAACATGACACGAAGGCTCTCGATGGTAGCTGTGGATTTACTGGATGACATGATTATACACTCTATCCAATTGGAATATGCATCCTCCACAACTAAAAACATCTTTCTCATGAAGGGACCTGCAAAGTCGATGTGGATCCTGGACCATGGTTTAAATGGCCACGACCACAGACTCAGCGGCGATTCCACTGGTGCTTGACTTAGCTGCATGCAAGTGTTGCACTGATGCACACATGATTCCAGATCTGAGTCAATTCCAGGCCACCATATATGAGACCTGGCAATGGCCTTCATCATGACAATACCGGGATGAGTGCTATGTAGATCATGTACAATTTTCTCTCTGCCTTTGGCATAACAACACGATTACCCCACAGTAAACAATCTGATTGAATGGATAGTTCGTCATTGCGACGGTTGGAAGGTTTGGTCTCATCACCCATTTGCTTGGGTATGGCAGACCAATCACTACTAAGGACACAATGTTTCACAACCGATAATATCGGGTCCTGGCTGGTCCAGGTCTTAACTTGTTGAGCCGTGACAGAGGTTCCTTCACTTTCTAAAGCATCCATAACTAGCAGTAGGTCTGCAGGTTATGGCTTCTCCACCTCCGGTGTGGGCATCGGCACAATTCTCGGTGCCAGGTCTGTGGCGAATGACATAATCATAGGCAGATAATGTCAGCGCCCACCTCTGGATGCGGGACAATGCATTGGTATTTATATCTTTTTGTTTTCCAAAAACAATGAAATCAGTGGCTTGTGATCTGTTTCCATCTTTCTTCAACACAGGAACAATGGGGCTGGCCCATTTGTTAAATTCGACCGGTGATATGACCTCTTCACGCTGGAGTCTGTCCAGTTCAATTTTGACCTTCTCACTCCTCATGTACGGAACCGCCTGAGCTTGATGATGGATGGGTCTTGCATCCGAGTCCATGTGGATCTGCACCTTGGCTCCTATGAAATTGCCGATGCCTGGTTCAAACAGCGAGGGGAACTTGTTCAGCACTTGAGCACATGGAGTATCATCCTCTGACGACAATGCTTTGATATCGTTCCAATTCCATTAAATTTTTTCTAGCCAATTCCTGCCGAACAGCATTGGACCATTGCCTGGAACAATCCATAACGGTAACTCATGAACCGCACCATCATACGACACCTTGACTACTGCATTGCCAATCACCATTATGAGTTCTTTAGTGTACATATGCAACTTGGCATTAACTGGACTCAGCTTCGGCCTCACAGCCTTAGTATCCCACAGTTTGTCGAATGTCCTCTGGCTCATTATTCATTGACTCACACCCGTGTCCAATTTCATCAGTACCGGCACACCGTTAAGTTTCACATTAATCATTATCGGTTGGCTCTTTGTTGGGAATGAATACAGTCCATACACTTCCTCCTCTGGTATCTCGGATTGCATTTCCGGATCTTCCACATGGTGTGTCACAGCATGCTTGCTCAGTTGCGGACACATGCGCTGGAGATGCCCCAGTCTTGAACAGCCTTTACAAATGTACTGTTTAAACCGACACTGATGAAGCCGATGATTGCCCCCACAACGCCAACAAGGTGAAATAGGATTCATTCCCATTGGCGGACTTTGGGCAGCCACAGGTTTCTCATACGCAGTCGAGTAGGCCCTGCCATATGCAACTCTGCTAAATGAATATACAATCTTGTTTACAGTACTTGCCGAGTTCCGATTTTTCGATGATATCTGCTTTAGGTTTTTGTCCATCGTCATGCATGCCTGGGCAGTCGTGATGGCGTTGCTCAAATCCAGCTTCTCCTCCGCAGGATCACCTCGTGGTTGATGCCGATTTACAAAGAAGTCCCGCAGCATGTCGCCTCCAAATGTGTTTTTGAACTTGCATGATCCAGCTAGATGTCTTAGGTTGGCAACAAATTCCGACACATCCTGGCCCTCAGAACGAACGTGCTTGTAGAATCGATATCGTGTGATGATGATGCCTTCTTCTGGTTTCAGATGGTCACGTACCAGAGCACACAATTCCTCATGGTCCTTGTCCATTGGACTTGCAGGCGAGAGAAGATTCTTTGAGTCCATAGATTTTTGGACCGCAAACCGTGAGGAAGACCGCCCTGCACCTAACTGCATCAGTGGGTTCCTCCATTTTGTTGGCCACGAAGTACTGGTCCAGGCGAGCTACAAAATCTGCCCAGTCCTCTCCCTCCACGAATCTCTCCAGAATTCCAGTTGTGCTTATTTTTGCATGCGAAGGTTTTTAAGTTACCTCATTGCCAAATGTTATGTATGTAATAACTCGATAGACTGAATACTGTAAACTAACAGGTATAAACCTGGCTCTGCTTTATTAGGGCACAAAGTGATCACATTACATGATGACTTGCCTTTTATACTTAGGCCGCACACACGTGCGTACAGCCTAATGACCTCCGATAGTGGCGCCACCTGGTGGCTAGTAACCCCAAGCATACATACATTCCAAAGAAAACGACCCCAGCCTATCCAATCTTTTCTCGTAGCTTAAAATTCTCCCGTTCTGGCAACATCCTTGTAAACCTACTCTGTACCACACTTGAATATCTTTTCTAATAGCTTTATCACACTCATGGACAGGATACAAGAAAATAACTACTGTCCGATAGAATTTGTGATGAGAACTTAGGAATAGGAGTGTTTCCTCCCGGCCCAGCAAGCTACCCTGTAAACACCCCTGCGATCTGTCTGCTTCCCACCCCCACAGTTGGACCCTCTCCAACCACCATCTCACTTGCTCCTCCCGACCACTGTCTCACTTGCTGTCCCCTGCCCTCCATTTTGTTCTCCCGCCGACCACCATCTCGTTCCCCCCCGACCAGTGTCTCGCTCCCCCCTCCCTGACCACCATCTCACTTCACCATTTCGTTCTCCCCCACCCCCCCGATCACTGCCTCGCTCCACTCCTGATCATCGTCTCGCTCCCCCCCCCCCCCCAACCACCGTCTCGCTCCCACCTGACTACCATTTCGCTTCACCATCTCGCTCTCCCGCCGATCACCAGCTTGCCCCATCCTGACCACTATCGTGCCCCCCTGACCTCCATGTTGCTCCGCTCGCAATCTCTTCCTCCCCCCGCCCACCCGCCCGACCACAATCTCTGCCTGCTCCTCCGCTGTGTCCTCCTTCTGCGTCCGAGAGGCAGCCAGCCTGTCGATCAGGCTGGCCGTCGGGCGGGAAACCCAGAGAAAAAATTGAAAAGACTTGGGAAACCTGTACTTCTGGGTTTACCATTCATAACTCTTCCTGCCTGTACTGAGCATGCAGCCCCGTAAATATTGGGGCTATTGGAAAGGACTTTATGTTAACAACTGGTAGGTTTGCTACAAATTGCATAGAATTACAGCACAGAAATGGGCCATTCAGCCCAACTAGTCTGTGCTGATGTTTATGCTCTACATGAGCCTCATCTCAATCTACTTCATCTAACCCTATCAGCATATCTTTCTATTGCTTTCTCTCTCACCTACTTATCTAGCTTCTCCTTAAATACATAGAAATCGTGGAATCATAGAAACGTTCAGAAGACAAGAAGGCTATTCGGCCCGCAAGCCTGAAGGAGCAGCCATGCTTAGTCCCATACCCCCGCTTTTTGTCTGTATCCCTGTAAATTCCTCATCTCAAATACCAGTCCAACTACCTCTTAAAGTGATTTATGGAATTAGCTTCCACCATATTTTCGGGTAGAGCATTCCAGATCGCGACAACTCTGAGTGAAAACATTTCTCCTCATCTCCCCTCTAGATCTTTTGCCAGTGATTTAAATTTATGACCTTTGGCTATTGACCCACTTGTCAGAGGGAACAGCCTTTCTCTCTCTCTCCTGAAAACCTCACCATCTTGAAAACCTCGGGAATTTTCCCTGATGTTTTGGCCAATATTTATCCCTCAATCAACATTACAAAAACAGATTATCTGGTCTTTATCACGCTGCTGTTTGTAAGAGCCAGCTGAGTTCAAATTGGCTGCCATGTTTCCTACATTACAGCAGTGACTACAATTCTTCAAAAAGTACTTCATTGTCTGTAAAACACTTTGGGATGTCTGCTGGTCGTGAAAGGTGCTATATAAACGCAATTCTTTCTTTTGTGGCATGTAAAAAAAAAAGTACAGAGAAACTTCAAGGGAGTTAGCCTGTTGGCCTTCATTTTTTATATTCATTAAGTAACAGTTGGTCTTGGCACCTTCGCCTCTGCCTTGCCTTTATTCTTTAACATGCACTTAAGAATGGAGTATACACAACTAGAACAATACTATAAACTTTCAAAACTTTAATAATGAAACAATATAAAATGCCTCAGTAGAAGGTGTATGTTGGGCATGAATCTCGCGCCTCCAGTTGCAGCAGCTGGGGAAACCAAATCTAGATCGGTCAGATTGTTCATACTGATATAATTGAGTTGTAATCCTATAAATTCTTGAGTTCATTGGCTAGAATTTCGACGACTTTGTGACCGGATTTTCGCCGCGATTTGACCCTCCGCGGCGAAAGCCCATTCGGCGGGATCTTCGGGGTACCTTTTTGCGGTGGTGCTTTCAAGTACGGCCGGAGAGAGGAGTGCCGACGTACAACATTGCAAATTACGATCAATTTTTGGCTTTATTGGGACCCGTATTCTGCGCCCAGAATACCGACCGGGTCAAACCTGTGGTGCAGCCCTGCCAGCAGCAGTAATTATGAAGATCTGCAAAAAAGGTAAGTTAAAGTTTTTATTTTTTAATTCTTTTCAGCGATTTAGTAGATAAGAGTTTTGTGAATGTATTTTTTGTTTTTTTCAATTATTTTGTTGTTTTTTGCCCTTCCCTCTCTCGCAGTGCTATCGGCCCTGGACTAAATTTGTCGAAATTCGCAGTTTGCGCCGCAAATCCTCGTGCAATGCCAATTTTTACCGATGCAGAATTAAAGACCGAAAAGTGGGCATAAACACGACTGAAAACCGAAATTCTAGCCACATAACTTTAGTAATTTCCCCCCCCTCGCCCCATTGTTTATAGCAATACCTCTGCTAAATTGACGGTGCTTCAAAAATGTGAAAAAAAACATGAATTTATTTAAATGTCCAAAATAAGGGCTCATTTCCTTTGTATGTTTAGGGCTGGCATATGTGCTAGTTGTGCATACGGGTGTTATTTTGCATATTGGCATGAATGGAATGTGCACCAATCCATGACCTTAGGTAAGCTACTGTGATGTACTGACTTTGCATTAACTCTGGTTTTGCTCATTAAGATCTGCTTGTAAAGGAGCAATTCTTAAACTCCTCAGTGCTAACTTATGGTAAAAGGATTTATTGACTCCAGTTCAAAGCTGGCATTACATCAGTGGCAGAAAATTGGAAGTATATAAAGTGGCTTGAAGTAGATTATAACCAGTTTATCCTACGATGTGTTGTCAAGGATCATGGATCATGGACAGTTCCTCCGCATCCCCAGGAATGGCCATGAAATTCTTATGCACGGCCTGCTTTTACCAGCGTAAGAGTTTTTAAAAAGCATTTAATTTTTTTTTCCATTCATTTAAACATTAAAACACATGTATATTAAGGTAAGGTTATTTTTAGCCCCTTTAACACAGTTAAATCTATTTTTCAAAAAAGTACATTTTAGTTTTACATGTTTAATTATATTGGGGGCCGAAATTCAGGTGCAGAAATGATTTTTAGAGTGGTACTTACCGCTGGGAGCTCTGATCCGGTCGGAAGAGCCATTTTCAGGACTTTAAAATTCTGAGGGCCATACACTTAAAGCCAGGCTGAAAATCGGTCGGACAGGAACTCCATCGCTGTCAATCAGCAGTGGAGTAGTGGTGTCACCACACTCTCTCCCCTCCGTTAAAGGGGAGAGATTCTGTTATTTTAAATCTTCGGCCACTGGGCCACCAGGGAGGGTTTCGGCTGGGCCAAGAGGGGATGCCAGGCTACTCGTTGGTGGCCTGGCTGAACCGGGGGCAGTATTTTGCCGGGAAGTTGGCTGCCAAAAATTTTTACATTGTGGCTGCGGCAGTGGGCCCTCCCCTTTAAGGGCCCATTGACCCCAAAGTGGCAGCCATTTGATTTTTAAGAATGGCCGCCACACTCAGGCTCCCTTTGAGACCCTGAATTTTGGCCCCATTTTATTTTAATTAATTTTAAATATGTAATGTTTTTTATTTATTTGTTATATTAAATGTATTTTTTTATGTGATCCCCATTCATGTTTATGGGGATTCGGTCCAGAACACCAGAAGCATGAATGGGGAACCCGTTCTTCGGTTGGGACAGCCCACGTGATCCCAGGGGCACTTGCGAACCACATGCGCCCCTGGGATACGTGTGCCTTTACGAGGGCCTATGCGTAGAGGACCAGGAATGCAAGTCTCCGTGGATCCCGAAACAGAAGGTAAGTTTGTAGATTTTTTTGCTGGCCGGAGGCATCCGCCTGTGGGAAGCCTCTAACCGCAAATTCAGCCCCATTTTTTATGTTGCTGGTTACACCATAGCTGCACTTGAGAAAGCTGAAGACCAGTACAAAATTCTGTTAAAATGTAGATTTTTGCATTGTGAATAATCTTTCTATTCAGGGTCTGTAAGTTACCAATAGGACATTCAACATGTATCATATTTCCTGACATTCAATGTAATATTTGCCTAGTATGATTGAATTTCGATCTTTCCATAAAAGGATTCAAATTAGCGACCTACAAAAGAAGTCTGAGCACAGATGTAATTAGAGGTTAAGATGTGTCACAGGGACTCTTGGCTGCTGCTAGTGCAAATTCAGGAATACCTCCATGCATAACTTGCAGAGAAGTATAGTAAATTTACAAATATTGAATATATAACTGCAAAACGTAGTCTCTTGCACATAGAAACATAGAAAATAGGTGCAGGAGTAGGCCATTCGGCCCTTCGAGCCTGCACCGCCATTCAATGAGTTCATGGCTGAACATGCAACTTCAGTACCCCATTCCTGCTTTCTTGCCATACCCCTTGATCCCCCTAGTAGTAAGGACTACATCTAACTCCTTTTTGAATATATTTAGTAAATTGGCCTCAACAACTTTCTGTGGTAGAGAATTCCACAGGTTCACCACTCTCTGGGTGAAGAAGTTTCTCCTCATCTCGGTCCTAAATGACTTGCCCCTTATCCTTAGACTGTGACCCCTGGTTCTGGACTTCCCCAACATTGGGAACATTCTTCCTGCATCTAACCTGTCTGAACCCATCAGAATTTTAAACGTTTCTATGAGATCCCCTCCCATTCTTCTGAACTCCAGTGAATACAAGCCCAGTCTTTCTTGATATGTCACCATTCTATCCTAATCTGTCACCATTCAGATAATAGTCTGTCTCTGTTTTTACAACCAAAGTGGATAACGTCACATTTATCCACATTATACTTCATCTGCCATGCATTTGCCCACTCACCTAACCTATCCAAGTCACTCTGCAGCCTCATAGCATCCTCCTCGCAGCTCACAGTGCCACCCAACTTAGTGTCATCCGCAAATTTGGAGTTACTACATTTGAGTGTGAGTGTGAGGGGTGGCTAATTACATGAGGATGTTTTAATATCGGTAGTGAGAGAGGAGGTGCAAGGTGGTGCGAGCAAGGATGTGCAGGAGTAGGGTAGGGAAGGCAGAGTGATGGGGATGTGTTGAGAGGCACAGCAGGATGAGGTTGTGTGTGGCTTTGTATTAACGTTTCCTGGTCTACTGAGATCATTGAAATGTTTGCAGCACTGAACCCAGGTCGTCCTGACCACATCCCACCTGCCCTCCTGTGCAATGTGCAACCAGGCTGTGTTGATCTCCTGGGGAGGTCTCTTCTGCCCATCAGCAGGGAACAGAACCACTCTATGTGCTGTCACTCCCTCCATAAACAGAGGAGGGAGTCATGGCAGAACCTGGGTGCAGCCCTGCACCGCTGTGCAGTACTTGTCAGTATTTCCAACACTTCAACGCTGTAGAACACTGACAGCACAACTGTCAAACTAAGTTTGTCCATGGACCCTTTAAGGAAACTGGTTGATGACGCATCATTAAATGATGTCCCAGACCTGCTTCCTCTAATTGGCAAAAAAAGTCGCTGAGCAGGCTTAACAAGCCCCATCAAGGGTAATTCATTTTAGAGGCTGGGATGCAGCCAGCAGCATGTTCGGGAGCCACCACCAACATCACTCGCCAAGGTCAGAAAAATCACGGCCGTAGTTTAAACTAAGAATGTTAGCTCAGGTATATTGGAGATTCAAATTATTTATTAATTTGAAACAGGAATTATAAGTAAAACATTGTAATTTAGAGATATTTGTTATGTCTCTACATGTTTCTGTTCAATTTTTACTTTGGTAATAAACTTGATTTGTAATTGTAACCTCAGGCGTCAGGTCAGTGGTTTGTCAGTTGGTTATTTGTCTGTCATTCAGAGAGATGAGGGCTGGAATTTTCACATTGCAGGGCGTGCGGGTTGGGGTATGGGTCAATGGTTAAAAGCGCTGAAATTGACAAGGTGTCGGGAACCCACTATCATCCCATCAACTACCGCATTTAACTGGGATGCGTTTCGAAGCGTGCCACGGGCCCACTCGCGAGAGGCGGGTGACTTCATTGAGATACTTAACTGCTCGTTTAGAGACCCTTAACAACCTTTTTAAGGTGAGGTTCCAACTTTAACTGGTTGCGCACGGGATTCACGGACCTCAGGAATCTCGTCTGTGAAGGGAAAGTGGGAGCTCCATGGCCATTGTGCTACTTCATTAAGTGGCAGCCAGAAAAAACACTTAAAGCATGTTATCAGGTGCAGTAGTGTAGTGGTTATGTCACTGGCTTAGTAATCTGGAGGCTTAGACTAATGATCTGTACAGAACAGTTGAGTACGTGTAGCAATTCAACTTGGACAATCGTAATCTGCCATTCTATTAAAGCTGCTCCGAAGACCTCAGATTGAGGAGGATTTTTCTTTTACTTTTTAGTCTTCCTTCACTGATAAGTTGCCCGAGATTTGGCATGTTAATCTTTGGTGTTCAGCCTTTCAATTAAGTGCTGGATTCAGCTGTTGGCCAATATTTCCCCTTTTATTTATACATCTGTCCCCTATCTATCATCATCATAGGCAGTCCCTCGGAAGACTTGCTTTCACTCTTAAAATGAGTCCTTAGGTGGCTGAACAGTCCAAAACGAGAGCCACAGTCCCTGTCACAGGTGGGACAGATAGTCGTTGAGGGTAAGGGTGGGTGGGACAGATTTGCCGCACGCTCTTTCCGCTGCCTGCGCTTGATTTCTGCTTGCTCTCGGTGATGAGACTCGAGGTGCTCAGTGCCCTCCCGGATGCACTTTCTCCACTTAGGGCGGTCTTTGGCCAGGGACTCCCAAGTGTTGGTGGGGATGTTGCACTTGATCAGGGAGGCTTTGAGGGTGTCCTTGTAACGTTTCCTCTGCCCACCTTTGGCTTGTTTACCGTGAAGAAGTTCCGAGTAGAGCGCTTGCTTTGGGAGTCTCGTGTCTGGCATGTGAACAATGTGGCCTGCTCAGCGGAGCTGATCAAGTGTGGTCAGTGCTTCAATGCTGGAGATGTTGGCCTGGTCGAGGACACTAACGTTGGTGTGTCTATCCTCCCAGGGGATTTGGAGGATCTTGCGGAGACATCGTTGATGGTATTTCTCCAGTGACTTGAGGTGTCTACTGTATGTGGTCCATGTCTCTGAGCCATACAGGAGGGCAGGTATTACTACAGCCCTGTAGACCATAAGCTTGGTGGCAGATTAGAGGGCCTGGTCTTCGAACACTCTTTTCCTTAGGCGGCTGAAGGCTGCACTGGCACACTGGAGGCAGTGTTGAATTTTGTCATCAATGTCTCTTCTTGTTGGTAAGAGGCTCCAGGGATATGGGAAATAGTCCACGTTGTCCAGGGCCGCACCATGGATCTTGATGACTAGGGGGGCAGTACTGTGCGGCAAGGACAGGCTGGTGGGGAACCTTTGTCTTACGGATGTTTAGCGTGAAGCCCATGCTTTCGTATGCCTCAGTAAATACGTTGACTATGTCCTGGAGTTCAGCCTCCGTATATGCACAGACGCAGGCATCGTCCGCGTACTGTAGCTCGACGACAGAGGTTGGGGTGGTCTTGGACCTGGCCTGGAGACGGCAAAGGTTGAACAGGTTCCCACTGGTTCTGTAGTTTAGTTCCACTCCAGCAGGGAGCTTGTTGACTGTGAGGTGGAGCATGGCAGCGAGGAAGATTGAGAAAAGGGTTGGGGCGATAACGCAGCCCTGTTTGACACCGGTCTGGATGTGGATTGGGTCTGTAATGGATCCATTGGCAAGGATCATGGCCTGCATGTTGTCGTGAAGGAAGTTGACCAACTTTTTGGGGCATCCGAAACGGAGGAGGACGCTCCATAGACCCTCGCGGTTGACAGTGTCAAAGGCCTTTGTAAGGTCGAAGGTGGCCATGTATAAGACACTGCACGAGGTAGAAAAAGCCATAAGACAGCTTAAGAACAACAAGGCTATGGAAGTGGATGGAATCCCTGCTGAGGCACTAAAGTATGGCGGAGAGGCGCTGTTGGCGCGAATACATGACCTCATCTCTCTGATCTGGAGGGAGGAGAGCATGCCGGGAGATCTCAGAGATGCAGTGATCGTAACCATCTTTAAAAAAGGGGACAAGTCAGTCTGCGACAACCACAGAGGACTCTCCCTGCTATTAGCCACTGGGAAAGTTATCGCTAGAGTCCTCCTCAACCGTTTTCTCCCTGTGGCCGAGGAGCTCCTCCCGGAGTCAGTGCGGATTTCATCCCCTATGGGGCACAACGGACATGATTTTTGCAGCGCGACAGCTGCAGGGAACAGCACCGGCCCTTATCCCCTATTATGCCATGGAGGATGTCAGAATTAGACTGATGGTGCTGTTGATATCAAGTAAGATGGGCGCTATTTCATTGTATTGGAAATAAAGACAATAAATTCTAGAATACACAGGTTTCAGCATCTGGACAGAGAAAAGATGGATTACTATTTCAGATCAAGACCTTTCATGAGTTGCTGCCAGATCTATTGTGTATTAAAACATGTTCTGCTTTCATTTCAGATTCCCAATATCTGCAGTTTTTTTCTATCCAAATATTTTATTGCATTTTTCTGTCTGTGTGTGAGGGAAGGTGTATTTTTTAAAACTCCTACCCCATACCTCTTGTTGAGTCACTTTATATTATTTGATCTTCAAAGATTTTTAATTACTGATGTGGTCCATAAGTTGTTGCATATTTTTTTGATAAATATTTAAAGGATAGAGAACATAAGAATTGGAATAGATCAGTCAACTCCTCAAGTCTGTTTCGGCTTTCAATTATATCATGGCTGATTTTGTATTTTAGCTTCATCTTATCTCCACCTTCGATCTGTAACCTTTAATACCATTCCCTAACAAAAATCTCATCAATCTCAGTTTTTAAATTTTCAATGACCTTGCCGCAACAGCTTTTTGGGGGCGAGAGTTCCAGATTTCCACTACCCTTTATGAGAAGAACTACTTCCTGACCTCATCCATGAACAGCCTAGCTCTAATTTTAAGGTTATGTCCCCTTGTTCTGGACTCTTCTAGTAGAGAAAATAGTTTCTCTCGAACCTATCAAGTCCTTTAATCATCTTAAATACCTCAATTAGATCACCCATTACCCTTCTTTACTCGAGAAATTACAAGCCTACTCCATGTGATCTGTCCTCATAATTTAACAATTTTAGCCCCTTTTAGCAAGGAACACTCCCACTGTTATGTATGCAGTAAAGGTACAAACTGAGTACTGTTTAACTGAACAAGGTACAACCTTGTTCTGCTTTATCATGACTCAAAATGCCTGACTCTCAAAATGGCTGGCCTTTTATACCAGAGCAGCACCATGTGCGTGCTGCTCAGTGGCCTCCAACAATGACACCATCTGGTGGCTACAAACAGCATGTACATACATGATGCCCACCAATATTTATTTCAATGTTGTCTTCTATTTCCTTTTATAAGTATTTTTTTTCAGAGCAGTTGCCACTGTGTACATGGACTAATGCAGGGAATTCTAGATAAGCCCTTGCATCAGAACAAAAACTATGGTCACGATTTTATGAACCTCGACAGGTCCATGGCAGGCGATGTGGTGGCAGTTCCTGACCCCGCTGCTGTTTCCGTCCCGGCCTCTGAAATTAACTTCCCCTGATTGGGCTTGTTAAGCCCGCCCAGCGCTTTCCCGGCCAATTAGAGGAAGCGGGTCTGGTAACGTCATTTCATGATGCATCATCAGACAGTTTTCTTAAAGGGAACATGGCCAAATTTATTTTAGCATATGTGCTGTCAGTATTCTATGTTTCTATTGAGATGCTGCAAACACTGACTAGCAATGCACAGAGGTGCAGTGTAGCATGCAGGCTCTCCCATGACTCCCTCCATATGCCTCCTGAGCAGCAATGTGGTCGGGTGCTGATGCCCTGTGTCCTGTGCAGCATCAGTTGATTGTGGAGAGGTTGGTGCTGCTGGTGTTGGGACTGATTGTGGTGGGATTCTGAGGACCAAGGTGAGAGATTTTCAAGGGCACCCATGCTGATGGAATAGATGGCAGGTGAAGTAGAGATGACAGAGCGATCTCTCAATGGTGGGATAGGTAACGAGGTCAGATTGGATAGAGACTTGTGTAAAGACTTACAACATTCTTAATCTATAGTGTAAATGCAGTTTAGAGAAGTTAGTGGTTAAGGGAACATATCTCAATCAGCTGGGAGCTTTGACTTGACATTTAAAGCTGTCAATTCATCAGATGATCTCCTGCCTTAGCACAGTGGGAAACCAGTGGGTGACCTGTCAAATCCAAAAATCTGTGGAAAAAAAACAAGTGACTTGAAACAAACCACTAATTATATTAATTGGCTCCCTCATTGCTGTCTGTCGGGTCTGTTCAGTGCTGACTAACCCGACTTTTGGTAAAGGGGCGTGGCAGTGGGGTCCCGACCCACTGGGGAAAATAAAACATGTTCCCACCCGACCCACCACCGATCGGACCTGCTGACCCCGCCCCCCCCCCACCCCGCAAAATCCAGCCCTTCGTGACTACAGAGCAGTATCAGACAAATTTTGCCCTTACTAACTGCTTGCTTAACAAGTGGCTCAGCAGCATTATTGCAAGCACATTCTGTGTTCCTTCTCAATTCTCAGTTGTGACACTGTTGATCTCACAGAAAGTACAGGGTAAAGGTGTGCAGATCTGCTGATATACTTAAGAGAAAAAAAAGTGGGTAAGAATAAACTCTCATTTAATACATTGTCAGTGCAGTAAGATGAAAACAACCCCTTTCTCTAGCGCCTGTTGTCCCTTGAGTATTTCTGTAATGGTTGTTACAACTGAAAATTATGAGCAATTTATTAAAGAAAAAGAAAGACTTGCATTTATATAGCGCCTTTCATGATCACCAGATGTCCCAAAGCACTTTACAGCCAATGAAATACTTTTTGAAATGTCGTCGCTGTTGTAAGATTGGAAACGCGGCAGCCAATTTGCACACAGCAAGCTTCCACAAACAGCAATGTGATAATGACCAGATAATCTATTTTAGTAGTGTTGATTGGCCAGGACACTGGAGATAACTCCACTGCTCTTTTTCGAAATAGTGCCATGGGGTCTTTTATGTCCACCTGGGACGATCAATAAACATCTCACATCCATTCTTGACCTCTCAGCAAAGATTGCGTAGCGTTTTAAGAACTAAAATGCAAGGGTGACATTGAATGTTGGGATATTAGCTCTCGAGCAATGGACCCAATGGGGTACGTTTTGACTTTGTGTAATAATGTAAAATGAGTGATAGCGAATCAGCAGCCTGTTTTGCATCTCTCCTGATTTTTATTTCCAATTTCATACTCAAATGAAAATCGGGGGAGATGTAAAGCGGAGTGCCAACTCACAATCACCCGTTTGACACTATCGCACCATCAAAATTCCTAACCGGGAATAGAGGTAAGATTGGAGAATAAATCAACTGGCCTTGTTTAATTCTAAAAAAGTATTTTCAAGGGGCTAGAAATTTGTGGATCAAAGAGTGATGTGCAATGCTGCTGGATGTATAAAAGAGAGGGAAACATCACCCAATTCATGCAGTAAATAGGAGTATTTTATTTTCCAAGTATCTTAATTTGGGTGTACTGCCTTAGTTGACTGTACTGAAGTAATGGGAATCCTTTTTGTGATTGAAGAAAAAAAGTCAGTTTAGCTCCAAGAACAATTGCAGGTGGTTAGAAAAGATTCCACAGCATTACTTTAAAGAGAATGGGAAATTCTCCAGGTTTCCTGGCCAATGTTCATCCCTCAACCATTACTGCCAAAACAAATTAATTGTTCATTTATCTCATTGGCTGTCAGACCTTCAAAACGCAAATAATTCATTGGTTGTAAAACACATTTTGGGACATCGAGATTCTGAAATGTGCTATATAAATGCAAGTTTTATTTTTCTTTTCTTTTTAGACAGTGAATGTCAGCAGGCTATTTCACTGTGGTGCACATTATAACCAAGCCCAGTCCTGTTCTCACCGATTGTCAACATACAGGAGTTTCTGCCTGGTCAAAGGGCACTGAGGCCAATTGTAGCATCCTACCTGCAGCCCCAGCTGAGTTCAACTAAGTTGGCACAGATCAGGTCTCAAACTTAGGATCTTCAGTTTTTAAAGTGTTGGCCATGGCTCAATGGTAGCATTCTCGCCTCTGAGTTAGAAAGTTGTGGCTTCAAGTTGAGCACAAAAATCTAGGAGTGCTGCACTGTCGGACACCCAAGTGCAGTACTAATGGAGTGCTGCCATCTTTCGGATGAGATGTTAAATCAAGGCTCCATCTACACACTCAGGTGAACGGAAAAGATCCCATGACACTATTCGAAGAAGAGCCAGGGAGTTCTCCCTGGTGTCCTCGCCAATATTTTCCATGAACTAAAACAGATTGGATGGTCATTATCACATTGTTGTTCATGAGACCTTGCAGTGTGCGAATTGGCTGCCGTGTTTTCTACATTACAACGGTGACTACATTCAAAAGTACTTAATTGGCTGTAAAGCGTTTTAGGACATCCTGCAATCGTGAAAGGTGTTATATAAATGCAAGCCTTCCTTTTACGGTTTAGTACCTCATCTGGTGTTTCCAGTATCCGATGGGCTGCTCAATGAGTGAGAAAAGCTGCTGTTTTTTATAAATCAGCCAAAGCGAAGCAGGTGTTAAACATGTTCATTAGCGAAGGATTTCCTTAGCGAATGGAATTACCTGTACTTGCTGCCAAAGCCTATCCTGAGAGTACCAAATGAAGTATCGGACTCTCACAGCATGAAAGAAACCAAGAAGAAATGTATATGAAAAAAAAAACTGCCATTAAATTGGGTTTGAATAGCCATGGAACTCAATGAATTTCTTGCAGCCCATTACTCTCCAACAACATCCTGCATTTATATATTGCTTTTAATGTTGTAAAATGTCCCAAGGCACTTCATGGGCATTATTAGCCAAAATTTAAAACCGAGCCACGTAAGGAGATATTAGGACAGGTGACCAAATACTTGGTCAGAGAGGTAGAGAGGCGGAGAAGTATGGTGAGCTAATTGCAGAGCTTAGGGCCTAGATAGCTGAAGGTACGGCCGCCAATGGTGTGGTGAAGGAAAGAAGGGATACACAAGAGGCCAAAATTGGTGAAATGCAGAGTTCTTGGAGGGTTGTAGGGCTGGAGGTAGTTAGAGAGATTGGGGGAGGGTGAGGCCGTTTTACGAAATTTTCAAGTATCCTGCAAATTGTACTAACCTCGTCTTTCCAGGCTGAGGAGAGTGGGGAACCCCAGGATGCAGTGGCTGTATTGGAGGACAGTTGTCGGCTGAAGAGCAAGCAAATTCCTGGAGAAATAAGGGAGAACTGGATAGGACAGCAATTCAGTAGTTATCAGCAAATTGCATTTATATAGCGCCTTTAACATAGTAAAACGTTTCCAGCCGCTTCACAGAAACATTATCAGACAAAATTTGTCGCAGAGCCATATAAGGAAATATTAGGACAGGTGACCAAAATATTGGTCGCAGAATTAGGTTTTAAGGAGCACCTTTAAGGAGGAGGAGAGCCAGAGAGGTTTAGGGCGAGAACTCCAGAGCTTAGGGCCGAGGCAGTTGAAGGCAGGCTGCCAATGGAGAAGCAATTAAAATCGGGGATTTGGAGGAATCCATAAGACACAGAGGGTTGTTGGGCTGGAGGAAGGTTATCTATACACACCAATGAGGTAATAGAGCAGGAGATTGGATGCAGGGCAGTAACCATATATTTGTGTTTGATTACTTGTACTTGTGCCTGTGATAAGGAGTGTACAGTGTCAATTCCCATAGAGCAATGGATTCATCAGAGGGCTAATTTTAGGAACTCATATATTTATGGTATGAAAGTTTTCATGAATAAATGTAAAATGGTAGGGAGCAGACGCTCGATTTGCTGATCTGTGTTTCCAGTGGGTGAATCTCCATACTGGCAACAGAATTTCATGTGGAAATAAGAAAACGGTCTGTAATGCGACTACTGCTTCTGATATTTTGAACCATATGTAACCAATTCTTTCTCCATAAATTACACAGCTCAAGGAGTAATCATGTTAGAAACCTCTTGATAATTCTGGGGGCTGCACTCCCATCTTGTGCCTTTGCTGTTTAAAATTGTTACTACTGGGCTAACATTTCTACTTATCAGGGTGAGGGACATCCAGGTTGGGAATAGAAGCACTTCTTATTCCAATCCCAATATCAAGCAGTCTCGGCTAAGGTATATACAGACTAGCAGAACAATATATTTCAATCCTAATCACTATTTCACCAGCGTGGTATTAGTTCTCGCGCCAGCCATAATTGTGTTATCTGAGTGAGGCTCCCAATTTAGTTTTGAGTAATGTTGACCCATGCCCACTGTAAACTGAATAGAGATTGCTCAAATTCATTTCACAGCTAATAGAGAGAGACAGAGGGACAGACAGACAGACAGACAGAGGGATGGATGGACAGAGAGACACACACACAGACAGAAATCCAAGAATCTGGGCTGGCCTTTCGATTGTGTTTCAGAAGTGAAAGGGACAGTGCAACTGCACCACCTAATTCTCTGGCATTGTATGGCCAGTGTTTTTAGCTTGTCTATTCACAGGCTCTCATCATCACCACCCCCCCACCCCACCCCCAATTTTCACACTCCCACTCCGCCCCACCATTCATTGTAATCGGCAGGAAGATTGCAGGCTGGCAAATGCACAAGTGGGAAACCCCGACCTAAATATCTAATTCATTCTAGATCGAGACAAATCCACTGTCGCTGCTAATTAAGCATCCAAGTATGCTTAGAGCACAAACTTAGAAGTATCTATAGAAAAAAATATATGGTATTTGAAAGGCCAAAAGAACAGGTGGGAACTGCTGCCATTGTCGTGTCATCAACATATAATTTGACGTTTATTTTATTAATTTAATTTTCAGATTTACTTACCAATAAAATCCATTTGCTAATCGCTAAGTAGCTCTCCTCATTCGTCAAAATTATATTTTTTTCATGATGTTGCTTTAACCAAGTACATTAGATGGAGCGAATTGCCGGTCAGCCAGCTACTGCTCGTACTTTGCACGGCAGTGCATCTCATCACAAGAGCATAACTGTGGTATTGTGGCCTGTTAAATAACGAACACATGTACTGTACTGAAAATCGCCTTCAGAAAACAAATATAATTATGGGGTAGAATAGATCAGAGGGCTAGTTGGTAGGAGAGAGCTAAGCAGGCTTTGATTTCAGCAACACACTTATTTTCTTCTTCTGAGACTGTGCAGAACACGTGGAAATGTGCCAGTTTGGTACCCTGCCATTATTATGTTGGCAGTTGAATTAGTAAACCTACTGTGCCATCTTGATGTAGTAACATCGCAGCGACTGGAATGCACTACCTGAAAGGGTGGTGGAAACAGATTCAATACTAACTTTCAAAAGGCAATTGGGCATATACTCTTAAATGAAAAATTTGCAGAACTATGAGGAAAGAACAGGGATATATAAAACGGAAAAGAGTGACTAAAGTAAATGTTGGTCCCTTAGAAGATGAAAAGGGGGATTTAATAATGGGAAATGTGGAAATGGCTGAGACCTTAAACAATTATTTTGCTTCCGTCTTCACAGTGGAAGACACAAAAACCATGCCAAAATTTGCAGGCCACAGGAATGTGGGAAGGGAGGACCTTGAGACAATCACTATCACTAGGCGGGTAGTGCTGGACAGGCTAATGGGACTGAAGGTAGACAAGTCCCCTGGTCCTGATGAAATGCATCCCAGGGTATTAAAAGAGATGGCGGAAGTTATAGCAGATGCATTCGTTATAATCTACCAAAATTCTCTGGACTCTGGGGAGGTACCAGCGGATTGGAAAGCAGCTAATGTAATGCCTCTGTTTAAAAAAGGGGGCAGGCAAAAGGCAGGTAACTATAGGCCGGTTAGTTTAACATCTGTAGTGGGGAAAATGCTTGAAACTATCATTAAGGAAGAAATAGCGGGACATCTAGATAGGAATAGTGCAATCAAGCAGACGCAGCATGGATTCATGAAAGGGAAAATCATGTTTAACTAACTTACTGGAATTCTTTGAGGATATAACGAGCATGGTGGATAGAGGTGTACCGATGGATGTGGTTTATTTAGATTTCCAAAAGGCATTCGATAAGGTGCCACACAAAAGATTACTGCAGAAGATAAAGGTATGTGGAGTCAGAGAAAATGTATTAGCATGGATTGAGAATTGGCTGGCGAACACAAAGCAGAGAGTAGGGATAAATGGGTCCTTTTCCAGTTGGAAATCAGTGGTTAGTGATGTGCCACAGGGATCAGTGCTGGGACCACAACTGTTTACAATATACATAGATAACCTAGACGAGGGGACAGAGTGTAGTGCAACAAAATTTGCAGATGACACTAAGATTAGTGGGAAAGCGGGTTGTATCGAGGACTCCGAGAGGCTGCAAGGAGATTTGGATAGGTTACGCGAATGGGCTAAGGTTTGGCAGATGGAATACAATGTCGGAAAGTGTGAGGTCATCCACCTTGGGGAAAAAAACAGTAAAAGAGAATATTATTTGAACGGGGAGAAATTACAACATGCTGTGGTGCAGAGGGACCTGGGGGTCCTTGTACATGAATCCCAAAAGGTTAGTTTGCAGGTGCAGCAGGTAATCAGGAAGGCAAATGGAATGTTGGCCTTCATTGCGAGAGGGATGGAGTACAAAAGCAGGGAGGTCTTGCTGCAACTGTATAAGGTATTGGTAAGACCGCACCTGGAGTACTGCGTGGTCACCTTACTTAAGGAAAGATATACTAGCTTTGGAAGGGGTACAGAGACGTTTCACTAGGCTGATTCCAGAAATGAGGGGGTTACCTTATGATGATAGATTGAGTAGACTGGATCTTTACTCCTTGGAGTTCAGAAGGATGAGGGGTGATCTTATAGAAACATTTAAAATTATGAAAGGGATAGACAAGATAGAGGCAGAGAGGTTGTTTCCATTGGTAGGGGAGACTAGAACTACGGGGCACAGCCTCAAAATACGGGGGAGCCAATTTAAAACCGAGTTGAGAAAGAATTTCTTCTCCCAGAGGGTTGTGAATCTGTGGAATTCTCTGCCCAAGGAAGCAGTTGAGGCTGGCTCATTGAATGTTTTCAAGTCAAAGATAGATAGATTTTTAACCAATAAGGGAATTAAGGGTTACGGGGAGAGGGCGGGTAAGTGGAGCTGAGTCCACGACCAGATCAGCCATGATCTTATTGAATGGCGGAGCAGGCTCGAGGGGCTAGATGGCCTACTCCTGTTCCTAATTCTTATGTTCTTATGAGTGCTGCACCCTCTCAGGCCTTCACATCTTTCTTAAAGTGCGGTTCCCAGAATTGGACACAATACTCCTGTTATGTATGTTAACTGGGTTTTACCTGCCACCGGAGGGTGCGACTGTCGGAGTCCTAATGGTCACTGGCAGACACGTGCAAGCCGTGTTGAATCCTCACTGAGAATAAATAAACTGGAGTAAGGTCATGCCTGAACTAGCTCACCGTACTTAGCCTCGTGGAGTTATACGATACTAAACAATTGGTGAGGAGTTAAAAATACGAACTTTTCACGCAACCATGTCTGTTGGAATTTTGGTGAGATTCGTGGAAGGGGAAGACTGGGAGGATTTCACTGATCGCCTTGACCAGTAAATCATAGCCAATGGATTGGAAGGAACCGATAACGCATTTAAGCGCAGGGCGATTCTCCTCACCGTTTGTGGGTCAAAAATTTATGGCCTTATCAAGAATCTACTCTCTCTGACTCAACCGATGGATAAGACTTACGATGAATTGTGTACACTGGTTCGGAACCACTTTAAACCGAAGGAAAGCATCATCATGGCGAGGTATCGTTTCTATACACACAATCGCTCTGAGGCCCAGGACGTGGCGGAATTTGTTGCCGACCTGAAACATCTCGCTGGGCCGTGCAACTTCGGAGCTGTGTTGGAGGAAATTCTGAAGGACTTTTTCATGCTTAGCATTGGCCACGAGGTCATCCTTCGAAAGCTGCTGGCTGCTGAATCTCTAGACCTGAGCAGGGCCATCACGATCACCCAGACATGCATGTCCACAGACGAAAACTCGAAACAGATATCTTCCCAGCATCGAAACTCACCAGCAAGTACTGTGCATTAAATAATATTGTCGGCAGGCAGAGCTGCACATGGCAGGGCCTACTCGTCCGCGTTCGTACTACCTGTAACTGCTCAAAGTCCGCTATCGGGTGTGAATCAAATCTCACCTTGTTGGTATTGCAGGCGCTATCATCGGACCCATCAATGCCGATTCAAGCAATACGTGTGCAACAATGGGGCACCTTCACCTTCACCATGTGGCTGAGGATGATCGATCCAGCGTGAATCAAACGGCACAGGCAACTCAACCCAAGTTACAGGATGAAAAAGTGTATGGGGTACATTCTTTTACCAAAAGTCCTCTGATAATGCTGAAAGTTAAATTAAATGGGGTTCCTGTATCCTTGGAATTGGACACGGTTGCGAGTCAGTCAATAATGAGCCAGAGGGCTTTCGAAAAGCTGTGGGACATTAAGGCAAAAAGACCCAAACTGAGCCCAATCAATGCGAATCTGCATACCTATACCAAAGAGCTCATACCAGTCAATGACAGCGCGGCAGTAAAAGTATTGTACGATGGAGCTGTGCATGATTCATTGTTGTGGATCGTTCCAGGCAATGGCCCAACGCTGTTCAGCAGGAGTTGGCTTGAGAAAATTAAGTGGAACTGGAATGATATTAAAGCCTTATCAGTGGATGTGTGCTCAAATGCTGAGTAAGTTTCCCTCGTTCGAACCAGGCATCGGCAACTTCACGGGAGCCAGGATGCAGATCCACCTCGACCCGGATGCAAAACCCGTCCATCACAAGGCTCGGGCGGTTCCGTACATGATGAGGGAGAAGGTCGAGATCGAACGGGACAGACTTCAATGGGAAGGAATCATATCACCAGTCGAATTCAGCGAATGGGCCAATCCAATTGTCGCGGTGTTGAAAAGTGATGCCACGGTCAGGATCTGCGGCGACTACAAGGTAACGATCAACCGAGTCTCGATACAGGATCAGTATCTGTTACCTAAGGCTGACGACCTGTTTTCAATGCTAGCGGGGGGGGGGGAAGTCATTCACCAAATTGGACCTGACCTTTGCTTACATGACACAGGAGCTGGTCGAATCTTCGAAAAAACTGACGTCCATCACCACGCACAAAGGACTGTTTTTATACCACAGGTGCCCTTTCGGAATTCGCTCGGCGGCAGCTATATTTCAGAGAAACATGGAGAGTTTGCTGAAGTCCGTCCTGAGAACCGTCGTGTTCCAAGATGACATCCTGATCACCGGTTGAGACACCTCTGAACACCTGCATAACCTGGAAGAGGTTCTACGTCGTCTGGACAGAGTGGGACTCAGGCTAAAACGCTCCAAGAGCATTTTCATGGCACCAGAATTCAAATTCCTGGGGAGAAAGATTGCAGCTGATGGCATCACGCCGACGGACTCGAAGACAGAGGCCATCAAGAATGCACCCGGAGTGTGATGGAGCTGTGTTCGTTCCTGGCTCTTCTCAACTATTTTGGTAACTTTCTACCTAGTTTGAGCACATTGCTAGAGCCCTTGCACATGTTGCTGAGAGAGGGTAACAACTGGGTTTGGGGTAAATCTCAAGACAGAGCCTTTGAGAAGGTCAGGAACCTGCTATGTTCCAATAAAATAGTGGTACACTATGACCCATGTAAGCGATTAGTGTTGGCCTGCAACGCCTCATCATACAGGGTCGGTTGTGTGCTCCAGCAAGCCAATGTATCAGGCAAACTCCAACCAGTTGCATACGCATCCAGAAGTCTGTCTAAGGCTGAAAGAGCCTATAGTATGGTCGAGAAAGAGGCTTTAGCATGCGTATATGGGGCTAGGAAAATGCACCAATACCTGTTTGGGCTTCGGTTTGAGCTTGACACAGACCACAAGCCGCTCATTTCATTGTTTTCTGAGAGCAAAGTTATAAACACCAATGCCTCGTCCCATATCCAAAGATGAGCACTGACATTATCCACTAATGATTTTGTCATCCGCCACAGACCAGGCACCGAAAACTGTGCTGATGCGCATAGCCGGCTACCATTGCCTACAACCAGAGTGGAAATGCCGCAGCCCACAGACTTGCTGCTGGTCATGGATGTCTTCGAGAGCGAGGGGTCACCCGTCACGGCTCGCCAAATTAGGACCTGGACCATCCAGGATCCTGTACTGTCGAGCATAAAAAGGTGTGTCCTAAATGGAAATTGGTCTGCCATTCTGAGGGAAATGCAGGATGAAATTAAGCCTTATAACTGCCGTAAAGATGAATTGTCTATTCAGTCTGATTGTCTGTTAGGGGGTAATCATGTTGTTGTGCCAAAAAAAGACAGGGAAACTTTTGTGCGAGATTTACACAGTACCCATCTAGACATTGTCATGATGAAGGCCATTGCCAGGTCTCATTGCCAGGTTTGGTGGCCCGGCATTGACTCGGACTTGGAGTCACACGTGCATCAGTGCAACACTCGCATGCAACTGAGTAACGCACCTGTGGAGGCTCCGCTGAGTCTGTGGTCATGGCCATCCAAACTGTGGTCAAAGATCCACATAGACTTTGCCGACCCCTTTCTCGGCAAAATATTTTTCGTAGTAGTGGACGCTTACTCCAAATGGATTGAATGCATAAATCATCTCATCCAGCACGTCTACAACCACTATTGAAAGCCTCCGAGCCATGTTCACCACCCATGGCCTGCCCGACGTCCTTGTCAGCGACAACGGACCGTGTTTCACCAGTTCAGAGTTCCACGAGTTTATGACCCGTAATGGCAACGAGCATGTCAGGTCTGCCCTTTTCAAACCTGCATCTAACGGTCAAGTTGAGTGGGCTGTCCAAACCATTAAGCAGAACCTAAAACGTGTGACTCACGGCTCCCTACAGACCCCCTTGTCCAGCATTCTGCTCAGTTACCAGACGAGACCCCACTCGCTCACCGGGGTCCCTCCTGCCGAGCTGTTAATGAAGAGAGGCCTCAAAACCAGGCTCTCCCTTGTACACCTGGATCTCAATGATCATGTTGAAACCAGAAGGCAACGGCAGCAATGGTACCACAATCGCGCTGCCGTATCATGTGACATTGCTGTTCATGACCCTGTGTTTGTCCTGAATTATGGTCATGGTCCAAAGTGGGTTGCTGACACAGTTTTGGCCAAGGAGGGGAACAGGGTGTTTGTAGTCAAATTGTTAAATAGCCAAATGTGCAAGAGGCACATCGACCAAACCAAACTCCGATTCACAGACAACCCAGAACAAACTGAAGATGACATCATCATCGACCAGCTAACGCACATCCAACTATCAGTTGATCCTTGTGTCATTCACGAAGACGAACCTACCGCAATGCAGCAATGGTCCTGCTAACTCACCCAAGCTTGGGTTTGAACTGAGAAGATCAACCAGGGAGCGGAAGGCCCCGGACCATCACAACTTGTAAATACAACCTATACCAAGGACTTTGGGGGGAATGATGTTATGTATGTTAACTGGGTTTTACCTGCCACCAGAGGACGCGACTATTGGAGTCCTAATGGTCACTGGCAGACACGTGCAAGCCGTGTATATAATGTTGGCAGCCATGCTGAATCCTCACTTTGAGAATAAATAAACTGGAGTATGGTCATGCCTGAACTAGCTCAACGTACTTAGCCTCGTGGAGTTATTCGATACTTAACACTCCAGTTGTGGCTGAACCAGTGGTTCATTATAATTTCCTTGCTTTTATACTCTATGCCTCTATTTATGAAGCCCAGGATTCCATATGCTTTTTTTTAACCATTTTCTCAACCTGCCCTGCCACCTTCAATGATTTGTGCACATATACCCCCAGGTCTCTCTGTTCCTGCACCCGTTATAGAATTGTATCCTTTCGTTTATGTTGCCTCTCCTCATTCTTCCGACCAAAATGTATCACTTTGCACATTTCTGCATTAAATTTCATCTGCCACATGTACGCCCATTCCACCAGCCTGTCTATGTCCTCTTGAAGTCTATCCCTATCCTCCTCATTGTTCACTATTCTTCCAAGTTTTGTGTCTTCTGCAAATGTTGAAATAGTGCCCTGTACACCCAAGTCCAAGTCATTAATGGATATCAAAAAAAACAATGGTCTTAGTCCCGACACCTGGGGAACGCCACTGTGTACTTTCCTCCAGTCTAATAAACAACTATTCACCACTACTCTGTTTCCTGTCACTAAGCCAATTTCGTATCCATGCTGCCACTGCTTTTTGCCTTTAACAAATCCGTGTTGGCTTTCCTTAATAAATCCAAACTTGTCCAAGTAACTGTTAATTTTGTCCCCGATTATCATTTCTAAAAGCTTCCCCACTACTGAGGTTAAACTGACTGGCCTGTAATTTCTGGGTTTATCATTCTACCCTTTTTTGAACATGTTTTGAACTGATATTGAAATATAATTTCTTCTTTGTTCAGTTATATATTTTTGTAATGGCTAGCTTGAAGGTTTGGGGAGAGAATGGTGGTGGTGGTGGTGGTGGTGTGGAAGGGCGGGGAGGAGCGGGGGCGTTATGCAAGAGGGAAAGAAGAAAACCCAGTTGGCTATTTGCTTACATACCATTGCTTTTGTTTTATAAAAAGACAAATTTGCAATTATGTAGTGCCTTTCATGACTTCAGGATGTTTCAAAGTGTTTTACAGCCAATTAAGTACTTATGAAGAATAGTCAATGTTGTAATGTAGAACATGTGTTTGATTCATGTACTGCCTTCCGAAGTGTGACATCATTGGAATCGAGGTAGCTGATTGGCTGCGCATCTTTGAGCGAGGTCGAGGCCCAGGATCAAGGTCGGGAGGAGCAGCGAAGTCTGGAGGATCGCGGTCAAGGCCCAGGAGCGAAGTCAGGAGGAGCGGGGCCGGGAGAGGCGCAGCGAGGTCGTGGGGGGTGGGGCCCGGCAGCGAGGTCGGGACCCAGAAGTGGCACAGCTTGGACCAGCAGCGAGGTCAGGGCCCAGAGAAGGTTCAGCATAGGCCTACAGCACGGGAGGACTACAGTGCACTCTATGAAAGCCAGGGAAAGAGGACCTGCGGGGAGGAGGAGAGTAGGAGTATGTTAGAGTGTGTGTATACTAGGCCGATGTAGCAAAGCCTGGTCTCCAATCGTCTTGTATCCCCTTGCCATTGGACTAAGACCTTGCTCTGTCAAGCCCGTGTGATACCTGGTGTGCAACAACCACCCCACAATAAAATAATTCATGCAAAGGCACCTTCCACCCTTTAAAATGAAGTTTGGGGCCCTCATGAACAACCCTAACAACGACAGACCGGAACGCCGTACTGCTCTCGTTGCCCAGGAGCTCAGACATCGCCGCCCTAATTGAGACTCGGTGGGCAGTGGAAGGCCAATTCAATGAACAAGCTGGTGGTTACATCTTCTGGAAAGGTAAACCAGAAGAACGCTGCCTCCATGGCATAGACTTCGCCATAAAAAATGAGTTAGTTGGGCATCAATGAGACTCCCCTTGTGGAGTAAACGAACGCCTCATGACTCTTCGGCTCACCCTCGCCCGTAACAAGTGTGCTACGTTCATCAGTGCGTATGCCCCAACACTGGAAGCTACAGACTAAACCAAAGAGGAATTCTACCCCAGCCTTGAACAATTTCTGACCCGAGTCCCAACAGGTGACGAGCTGATCCTCCTTGGCGGCTTTAACGTCAGAATTGGAAAGGACACAGACCTTTGGTGAGATGTGATCGGCAGAGAGGGGGTAGAGAAAACCAACTCCAATGGTACCCTCCTTCTGACAAAATGCTTAGAACAAGGCCTTGTCATAACCAATACCTTCCGTCAGAAAGACAAGTCGAAGACTTCATGGCAACAACCTCGCTGCAAGCACTGGCATCTGCTAGACTACGTCATCATCCGAGCGAGACACACAAGGACGTTCGCATCACCCGCGCCATGACAGGAGCTGATGACTGCTGGATGGACCACCGCCTAATCCGCTCTGTCATCTCCATCAATGTAGTCCCAAAACAGCAGCGTCAACAGAAGCTGGAGCACTCAAAGACCCTGCTAAGACAGCCCTCTTTAGGTAACGCCTCACAAACAACCTGATAACTCTGTGACCCAGAGATGCAGAATATCCACAGTGAGTGGTCTGCCCTCAAGGCCTCCATAATTAGCACCTGTGAAGAGACGCTCAGTCACTCAACCAGGAAACACCAAGATGGGTTCGACAAGAACGACCAGGAGATCCAGGAGCTAATGAGCTGCAAACGCAAGGCATTCTTGAACTGGAAACAGTAACACAACTCGAGAGTAAGAAAGCAGCTCTATAGACATTTGAAGGCCAAGGGCCAACAAAACACTTGCGACCTAAAGAACAGATGGTGAGTGGAGTAAAGCGCAGGAGATCCAGCAACTAGCCAACAACCACGACGTGCATGGATTCTTTAGTACAGTCAAGACCACCTACTACGACCCAAGTACTCAAGGTCCTACCCCACTGCGGCCCAATGGAGAGGTACTCATCAAGGACAGAGACAGTCAGTGCCCGCTGGAAGGAGCACTTCGAAGATCTCCTTAACCGAGACTCTGTCTTCGACGCGAATATCCTCGACTCCATCCCGAAGTATGCAACCCGCCATCCCCTCAGCATAACCTCAGCCCAACATGAGGTTGAAAAGGCCATCCGACAA
This sequence comes from Pristiophorus japonicus, assembly GCF_044704955.1. NCBI lineage: Eukaryota > Metazoa > Chordata > Chondrichthyes > Pristiophoridae > Pristiophorus > Pristiophorus japonicus. Next base: position 42,900,442 of record NC_091981.1, on the reverse strand, counting down.
TTGAAGAACAACAAAGCCTCAGGAGCAGATGGAATCCTCGCCGAGGCACTAAAGCATAGCGGAGAAGCACTATTGGCGCAAATACATTAACTCATTTCTCTTATTTGGAAGGAGGAGAGCATGCCAAGGGATTTGAGATGCCGTAATCGTGACTATCTTCAAGAAAGGTGACAATCGCGGTAATTACAGAGGAGTTTCACTGCTGTCTGCCATAGAAAAAGTCATCGCAAGAATCTTCCTCAATTCCCTTCTCCCAGTGGCTGAAGAGCTCCTCCCAGAGTCGCAATGCGGATTCCGCCCACCATGGGGCACAATGGACATGATCTTCACCGCGTCTCACATTCAAGAGACATGCAGGGAACAGCACCAACCGCTGTACATGGTCTTCTTTGACCTCACAAAGGTCTTCAACACTATCAACATGAAGGATTATGGAATGCCCTCCTCAAATTCAGCTGCCCTCAAAGGTTTGTCACCATCCTCCGCCTGCTTAACGAGGACATGCAAGCTGTGATCCTGACTCAATTCACGTACGGGCCGATGTCGAGCAAGGCTGTGTCATCGCATCAACGCTCTTCTCGATCTTCGTTGCTGCAATGCTCCATCTCACCCTCAGTAAGCTCCCCGCTGGAGTGGAGCTAATCTACAGAACAAATGGGAAACTTTTTAGCCTCCACCGCCTCCAGTCCAGATCCAAGGTCATCCCATCCTCTGTCATTGAATTACAGTATGCAGACGATACTTGCGTCTACGCAGACTCGGAGGTTGAACTCCAAAACATCAACACCTTCACCGAAGCGTACGAGAGTATGGGCCTCACACTAAACATCTAAGACAAATGTCCTCTGCCAACCTGCCCCCGCCACATAATACTGCCCCCCCCCAATTATCAAGATGGCAGAGGATATTTGGACAACATGAACCATTTTCCATACCTCGGGAGCCTACTATCAGTAAGGGCAGACGTCGCTGACTAAGTCCAACACCGTCTTCAGTGTGCCAGTGCAGCCTTCGGTCGCCTGAGGAAAAAGGTGTTTGAAGACCAGGATCTCAAACCCAGCACCAAGCTCATGGGCTACAGAGTAGTAGTAATACCCGCCCTCCTATATGCAAATCCATTGGCAGGATAGGTGCACCAACATCAGTGTTCATCAAAGCATTGACCATGCTCGATCAGCTCTGATGGATGGGCCACATCGTCCGCATGCCAGATACGAGACTCCCAAAACAAGCGCTCTACTCGGAGCTCCGACATGGCAAGTGAGTAAGTGAGTCCCAGGCGGGCAGAGGAAATGCTTCAAGGACACCCTTAATGCCTCCTTGAAAAAGTGCAACATCCCCACCGACACCTGGGAATCCCTGGCCCAAGACCACACAAAGTGGAGGAGAAGCATCCGGGAAGGCGCTGAACACTTCGAGTTTCTTTGCCGGGAGCAAGCGGAAGCTAAGCGCAAATAGCGGAAAGAGCCCATGACAACCCAAGCACCGTATCCACCTGTCCCTTCAACCACCGTCTGCCCCACCTGTGATAGAGACTCGAGGTCCCGCAGTGGACTCATGAGTCACCTGGGAACTCATTTTTAGTGTGGAAGCAAGTCATCCTCGACTCCGAGGGACTGCCTGAGAAGAAGAACTGCTTTCCACATATTTAATTTCTCAACAAGAATTTCAGTTCTTGCTGCAGAAATTACAATGTGACTACATTGATAGCAACAAATTTATTGAACTTGCTGTTGACTGCTTATTACTGATACTAATTATATAAATAATAGATCTCTCTTTTATGTTGCTCATGGTTATTCTGGGGTCCTGAGGCGTCAACCTCTGAGTCTGACGGTTGTGGGTTCAAGCCCCACACCAGAGACTTGAGCACATGATCCTGGTTGACAGTCTCAGTGCAGTACAGAGGGAGTTAAACCGAGATCCTGTTTGCCATCTCATGTGGACAGACCAGATCCCATGGCGCTATTCAAAGAAGAGCTGGGAAGTTCTCCCTGGTGTCCTGGCCAATGTTTATACGTCAATGAAATAATTTAAGCAGATTATTTAGTCATTATCACGTTGCTGTTCGTGATGGGACCTTCATGTGTGCAAATTGACTACTGCGTTTCCTACATTATAACAGTGATTACACTTCAAAAGTATGTTATTGCCTGTAAAGCGCTTTCACATGTCCTGTGGTGGTGAAGGGAGCTATATAACTGCAAATTCTTTGAGCGCAAGGGTTAGGTTGGTTCATTTTGATGCTCAAATATTCCCATGGGGAACAGCGTAAACTGGAAAATACACGTAATCATGGATGCGCTTATTTGTACTGCAAAAATGGCCAACATGCTCCACCCTTTGTTTCTGATTGGTCCCCTTGGAGCATAAGCCACACCCTGAAGTTTCACAGGAATGTGTAACTTGAACCGCCCATCCCAAGGTCTCACTGACTTTGCAAATGTAACACAATCCACTTTGTATTCCTGAAGCGACAGAGGACAGCAAGGGCCTGCTGAAGTGTGTTACCTCATTCCAAGTGCCTTCTCCCCTCCATCCCCCGCCCCCACCACCACCACCATAGATGGGACAGGCATTGTGTAAGGATTGTTAACAGGTTTATTGGGTATGAAGTGAATAGTGAGAGTGTTGTGATTTCTGGATATTATCTACACCAACGTGATCCGTCTTTCCCCCCGCCGCTCCATGTCTCTCTCCTCTTTTCCCCCCCCCCCCACCTCCCCTTCTCTCTCACTCACCTCACACACACACACACACACACACACACACACACACACACACACACACACACACACACACACACACACACACACACACCCCTCCCTCGCTCTCTCTCCCTTCCCCCCACCTCCAGCCCTTCTCTCATTATCGGGCCCACGTCGGTCGCTCTCGACCCCTCCCTCCCCCTGCTGCCATCAGGCCCCACCGCCGCCAGAGGGCCCAGGCCTGCCGCTATCGGGCCCATGCCAGGTGGGGGGTGTAAGAGAGTCAGAGCCTCAGGTCCTGCTTTTCAGCACCAAGTTCATGGAATGATTTGGCCAGAAGGGAGGGCGTAGCTTGACAGGGCAGGGCTTGTCGCCTGTTGGTGAAAAAAGTGCAATATGGGCAGTGGGGGGAGGGGCTGGACAGATGCCTGTGTCAAAAAAACTGCAGTACAAATAGTTACAATCACCGGGCAGGTAGAAGTGCACATAAATTTTAGACTTCACTTTGTCCATTTTAGGTGTTTTGTTTCTGTTACAAAGTGTGATAGCTGGTGTGTAACAGATGCATGCTAAATGCAAAACCTTACTACTCTGAGGTGAACTCACTTAGCACAGATCAGGGATTGACTCTGGCATCATTGTGGATTGTATCTGGGAGTGAATGCTGAAAAAAGGAAATGTCTTCCTTTAACCTAGTGTCCCAGCACCCTTAGCCACCAGTCAACAACCCTGTCTTGCAGGGAGTTGGGAGCATTGAAGTATTTTAATTAAATATTGGGCTGTATTCCTCAAATCCACTTCTTGAGGATAGTGATATAACAGGGCATAATCCTGGAGCATTTTTTGAAAAGCTGGCATTTCTTTTTTGTGTCTCCTTTTTCATGTGGAATAGAAATGATAAAAACATCATTAAATATCTTTAGGAACTTCTTTGAAGCAATCGACAAAATAATGCTATATTCTCTGCAGGCGGCGTGGACACACACATCCAATATCTCAATGGTACAGAAAGGCCAAGAGATCAAGGTTGTCAAATCCCATGTAATGTTATCCTTTCTATCGATTCAAGTTTCAAAAGGAATGGCTCTCTCAAATTACATAGCATTTTCTCGGAATTAATTGGCTAAAACCAGATAATCTGCAAACCTCTATCATTTATGAGGTGCACTGTGATAACCAGAACTAGCTGAGCCTGTTGTCAACAATAAAGATGTTCAAACACAAGAGAAATCTGGCAGGCATCTTTTCTGATATAGATGTATTTTCAGAAGTCTTTTGAGGGTAGATAAATAAGTTGATGCCTTTTTTTGAGAGAAAGTTTGGAACTTTCTCCTCGGATAAGGGAAGAAGTTTGTAATCTCCCTAAACATACATTGAACACAACAAAAGTGAAAAGAGGCCCTTCATCTTCCAAAAGAATGGATGAGGCCTCAAAGACTGCAGATGCTAATACCCAGCAGCTTGCGATTATACCAAGAATGGTCGCTTAGTCCCTAGTGCCCCAATAAAACCTGCAGCTAAAAATCAAAACTCAAGCCTCCCTATCAGCTCCTATATAGCTTATCATGAGAATTAAGAATGAGGAAGGCCACTAGCCCCATCTTAGTTTATCCATCTAGAATGACCTTAAAATCTTCCTTGAGCCATCTCCCCTCCCCTCCCCCAGTCCCCCATTGCAGCATCGAATTACTTCTTAAATGATTCTAGGGCTTTACTCTCCTACTTTAGTATCAGCTGTAAATTTGACCAGTTTGCTTTGATGTACTCAGGAATGGGAATGCATGCGATACAAAGAACAAGCTGTAATTTTGTATAAAGGGTTAGCTTGGGTGAGGTGAAAACGTGGAACAGGCATCACTTTGTCCAAGCAATCTTTGGGCTGCCAATGCCCAACCATTGGGTGCAATTTCCTTATCAGAGTCTTTTAAGTGGGTCGCTGCCGCCTTCTGTCCCAGCTCTTGCAGGTACAGTAATGTTTGTTTACCATCAAGAATGGTGCCCTGAGGAGGTGCGACCCATTTCGGGAGGCGATGAATTTCTACCCCACCAGCTCAAGAAGGGCTTATTGGAACAGCTGGAAATAACCCTTTCCTTGTGGTAAAGGGAAAAGTTTGGAATTTCTTTTGAAAAAAGACAATGCCTGAGAAGGAGATATACTTGATTGGGATCTTTAAAGAACATCTGAACAGTATAGAAGGGCACAGACAAAGGCTGAGTGCAAGAAGAGAGAGAAACTATGGAAATGTATGATACTGATATGATAGAAGATGGTAAAACTATATTTTCTCCCTTCATTAAACATTACTGAATTAATATTTTAAAATTATTAAGGATGTTTAATTTTCTTTCTGGTCTTTGCATTGTTGATTTATATTCTTGTGATGAGCTTCCAGTCGAATTAATAATGCGATTTGATTTTGGTAATTTTTTTGGTGCTGGATCTCGCTATCGCAGCAAATATTGTTTTGGTCTTTGCCCCCAATGTTCAGGGCAACGAATGATTCTGAAGTTGTTAGTGCAGTTTGTCAAACAAATAACATGCAATTGATTACAGGCAAATTCTCTGTCTGGTGTATGTTGTACTAATAAATAACCACTGGACAATTGCTAAGTGAGTTACTTTGTTATTTTGTTGGCTGGCTGATCAAAAAATGATCGAAGTTCCCCATTTAACAAGTAGAGCTTTGTAATCACAGGCGATCATATCGCTGAATTAACACGTAACCTGTGTCATTCCTTTATCTGCTATTGAACGTAAATTTCAATCCATTTAGAGCAAAGGGCACCAATGTTGATGGAATAGATGGCAGTTGAAGTTGAAATGGCAGCAGCATTCTGTCGATGGTGAGAGAGTTCTTCCAATGAGGTGAGAGTGGAAAGTGGAAAGCATGCAGAATTTATGCTGGAAATGGACTGAGAAACAGCTTGTGGCTGAGAAAAGTGATCTGTCTGTCAGGTTGGAGCTTTTACTGCACATTTGATGCTGTCAAGTAATCAGCTAGATCAATGGCCACTGAACTCCCGCCTCAGGTTGACAGCTGTAGTCCCCGAACAGCAGGGTTCCCGTGGCCATGAAGTTAAAGTTAAACGGTAAGTTTTTTAAAAACCTGTTAAGGGTCTGTTAAATAGATTTTAATGAGTTTAATTGGGTCGCCCGCCTCTGCCTATTGGGTCTGCTTAACGCTGACAGACCCAACATTGGGAAAGGCACCTTGCAGTGGGTTGACAGCAGATTCTCGACCAGCTGTCAAAAAAAAACACTTTCCCACCCGATGCACCACTGATCCCATCCGCTGACATCCCAGAAAATTGCGGCCATTGATATTGTAATATAATGCAACTTTGTGTGTGTGTGTGTGTGTGTGTGTGTGTGTGTAATCCTGTGGCACTGTACATGGGATGTCAAATGAAGTGTAGTCATCATGGGGGCTCGGTGGGGGGAGGGGTGGAAACTGGACCAGGGCACACAAACCGTAATTCAGTCACCATTTTAGAATCATATATTCTGTCTGTGTTTTTCTATTTCAGTTATAAATTTCTATGTCCACATTTACAATGGAAACTGCCTACGTAAACTGGTCACCCGTTAATTATCCCTTGGGTGATACTTCAGCACCTTCACTGGTTGTTATTACAGCCTGATTAATTTTATGTACACAGCTCCCATTATATAAGTGGACATAGGAATTGATGATGGGCAAAGTTGACGGAAAATTAGATGTAAAATTTTTATTATAGACATAAAATAATTTTGTGTATGATACTCAGTTTTGGCTCTGACTTTTAAATAACAGAAGTTGTCAGTTCATCACTGATGACAGTTGCACAAATGGGTTATGTGCATGACATCATCACTTCAGACTTATTAAGCAGTAACAACAACTACTTCTTTCGGATGATAGTAGCAAATCAAACGTCAGTATTCAAGTTGGATATCCAGGCCAAAGCTTCCGGTGGAACAATGTGGATATCTTGTAGGCTGCCTGTAAATTTCCTCTGAGGGCTGTGCTCAATGATGTGCTCCAGGGTCTGATTAGGAGATTCACAGTCGCATGAAGGGGGTGCTTTAATCTTCCACTGATGGAGAAGGTGGCAGCATCTACCATGACCAGTTCTGAGGCAGTTGATGGTTGTCCACTGTTTGCGAGAAAGGTTTCATCCTACAGGTTGTACTGTGGGGTCCTCTATAAGGAATCCATTCTGTATGTCGCAGTTCTTCCAAGCATTTCGTCATCGGTCATCAAAGCTGAGGGAAGATCGCTGAAGGGCTTCGTCAATGGTCCAAAATGGCCTTCTAGATTTGAGACTGGTTGCTGGTAGGTTGTTCAAGGCAGCCTGGATCATAGAAACATAGAAACTAGGTGCAGGAATAGGCCATTCGGCCCTTCGAGCCTGCACCACCATTCAATAAGATCATGGCTGATCTTTCACCTCAGTACCCCTTTCCTGCTTCCTCTCCATAGCCCTTGATCCCTTTAGCCATAAGGGCCACATCTAACTCCCTCTTGAATATATCCAACAAACTGGCATCAACAACTCTCTGCAGTAGGGAATTCCACAGGTTAACAACTCTCTGTGAAGAAGTTTCTCCTCATCTTAGGCCCAAATGGCTTGCCCCTTATCCTTAGTCTGTGTCCCCTGGTTCTGGACATCCCCAACATCGGGAACATTCTTCCTGTATCTAACCTGTCCAGTCCCGTCAGAATTTTATATGTTTCTATGAGATCCCCTCTCATCCTTCTAAGCTCCAGTGAATAAGGGCCCAGTCGATCCAGTCTCACCTCATATGTCAGACCAGCGATCCCGGGAATCAGTCTGGTGAACCTTCGCTGCACTCCTTCAACAGCAAGAACGTCCTTCCTCAGATTAGCAGACCAAAACTGAACACACTATTCCAGGTGAGTACCAAGGCCCTGTACAACTGCAGTAAGACCTCCTGCTCCTATACTCAAAACCCCTAGCTATGAAGGCCAACATACCATTTGCCGCCTTTACTGCCTGCTGTACCTACATGCCAACTTTCAATGACTGATGTACCATGACACCCAGGTCTCGTTGCACCTCCCCTTTTCCTAATCTGCCGCCATTCAGATAATATTCTGCCTTTGTGTTTTTGCCTCCAAAGTGGATAACCTCACATTTATCCACATTATACTGCATCTGCCATGCGTTTGCCCACTCACCTAACCTGTCCAAGTTACCTTGCAGCCTCTTAGCGTCCTCCTCACAGCTCACAATGCCACCCAGTTTAGTATCATCTGCAAACTTAGAGATATTACACTCAAATTCCTTCATCTAAATCATTAATGTATACTGTAAATAGCTGGGGTCCCAGCATTGAGCCCTGCGGCGCCCCACTAGTCACTGCCTGCCATTCTGAAAAGGACCCATTTATCCCGACTCTCTGTTTCCTGTCTGCCAACCAGTTCTCTATCCACATCAGTACATTACCCCAATATCATGTGCTTAATTTTGCACACCAATCTCTTATGTGGGACCTTGTCAAAAGCCTTTTGAAAGTCCAAATACACTACATTCACTGGTTCTTCCTTGTCTACTCTACTAGTTACATCCTGAAAAAATTCCAGAAGATTTGTCAAGCATGATTTCCCCTTCATAAATCCATGCTGACTTGGATCGATCCTGTCACTGCTTTCCAAATGCACTGTTATTTCATCTTTAATAATTGATTCCAACATTTTCCCCACTACTGATGTCAGCCTAACCGGTCTATAATTACCTGTTTTCTCTCTCCTTTTTTAAAAAGTGGTGTTACATTAGCTACCCTCCAGTCCATAGGAACTGATGCAGAGTCGATAGACTGTTGGAAAATAATCACCAATGCATCCACTATTTCTAAGGCCACTTCCTTAATTAGTCTGGGATGCAGACTATCAGGCCCCGGGGATTTATCGGCCTTCAATCCCATCAATTTTCCTACACAATTTCCCGCCTAATAAGGATATTCTTCAGTTCCTCCTTCTCACTAGACCCGCGTTCCCCGAGTACTTCCAGAAGGCTATTTGTGTCTTCCTTCGTGAAGACAGAATCAAAGTATTTGTTCAACTGGTCTGTTATTACTTTGTTCCTCATTATAACTTGACCTGAACCTGACTGCAAGGGACCTACGTTTGTCTTCCCTAATCTTTTTCTCTTCACATATCTATAAAAGCTTTTGCAGTCAGTTTTTATGTTCCCAGCAAGTTTCATCTCCTACTCTATTTTCCCCCTCCTAATTAAACCCTTTGTCCTCCTCTGCTGAATTCTAAATTTCTCTCAGTCTTCAGGTTTGCTGCTTTTTCTGGCCAATTTATATGCCTCTTCCTTGGATTTAACACTATCCTTAATTTCCCTTGTTAGCCATGGTTGAGCCACCTTCCCCATTTTATTTTTACTCCAGACAGGGATGTACGATTGTTGAAGTTCATCCATGTGATCTTTAAATGTTTGCCATTGCCTATCCACCGTCAACCCTCTAAGTATCATTTGCCAGTCTATTCTAGCCAATTGACATCTCATACCATCGAAGTTACCGTTCCTTAAGTTCAGGACCCTAGTCTCTGAATTAACTGTGTCACTCTCCATCTTAATAAAGAATTCTACCATGTTATGGTCACTCTTCCCCAAGGGGCCTCGCACAACAAGATTGCTAATTAGTCCTTTCTCATTACACATCACCCAGTCTAGGATGGCCAGCCCTCTAGTTGGTTCCTCGACATATTGGTCCAGAAAACCATCCCTAATACACTCAAGGAAATCCTTCTCCATCGTATTGCTACCAATTTGGCTAGCCCAATCTATATGTAGATTAAAGTCGCCCATGATAACTGCTGTACTTTTATTGCACGCATCCCTAATTTTTTGTTTGATGCTGTCCCCAACCTCACTACTACTGTTTGGTGGTCTGTACACAGCGTTTTCTGCCCTTTGGTATTCCGCAACTCCACCCATCCAGATTCCACATCATCCAAGCTAATGTCCTTCCTTACTATTGTGTTAATTTCCTCTTTAACCAGCAATGCTACCTCAACTCCTTTTCTTTTCTGTCTATCCTTGCTAAAGTAAGATTTATTACCTTATATCATAACTGAATACTCTGTACAGTGTTATAGGTATAATGGGCCCAATTTTCCGCCCTCTGTAAAAACGGCGCACCTTGACTTTCTGAAATAAAAAAGGCACCGAAAACTTACCTTGTGATTCTGCGACCTCCTCAGGATACCTTCGTGCTCGGCGTGGCGCAGCGCGGGGGGTTGGGGGCGGAGCCGGGTCCCGGCGCTGGGGGCAGGGCCGGGACCTCTGCACATCTGCGCTGGAGTGTGTCCGCATGTGCAGTGGCTCGTCTCCCCCGGGGCTGCGTGGGAGGGGCCCGAAGCGTGCCGGCCCAAGCCCTGGCCGAATGGGCTCCCCGGGCGAAGATCGGGACTCGGGCTCCCCGCCATCCTTCCTCCCTCCCATTCAGCTGCCCCCCCCTCCCCCCTTTTTCCCCCCCCTTCCCCGTCAGCGGTGGGGCCCATCCGCCCGGCATCTCGCCGGGGGCGGGCCCCACCCGAAGTGTCGGCGGCAGCCTGGCTTCATCGGCGGCGGTAGCGGAGCACATTCAGTCCCCCCACTCCTCTCCCCCATCCCCCCCCTCCTCCCCCCCCTCCTCCCTCCCTCCCTCCCTCCTCTACTCCCTCCTCTACCCCCTCCTCTCCCTGCAGTTGTACAGGGCTTTGGTGAGGCCCCACCTGGAATATTGTGTTCAGTTTTGGTCTCCTAATCTAAGGAAGGACGTTCTTGCTATTGAGTGGGTGCAGCGAATGTTCACCAGACTGATTCCCGGGATGGCAGGACTGACATATGAGGAGAGACTGGATCAACTGGGCCTTTATACACTGGAGTTTAGAAGGATGAGAGGGGATCTCATAGAAACATATAAGATTCTGACTGGACTGGACAGATTAGATGCGGGAAGAATGTTTCCAATGTTGGGGATGTCCAGAACCAGGGGACACAGTCTTATGATAAGGGGCAGGCTGTTTAGGACTGAGATGAGGAGAAACTTCTTCACTCAGAGTTGTTAACCTGTGGAATTCCCTGCCGCAGAGAGTTGTTGATGCCAGTTCATTGTATATATTCAAGAGGGAGTTAGATATGGCCCTTGCGGCTAAAGGGATCAAGGAGTATGGAAAGAAAGCAGGAACGGGATACTGAAGGAATGATCAGCCATGATCTTATTGAATGGTGGTGCAGGCTCGAAGGGCCGGATGGCCTACTCCTGCACCTATTTTCTATGTTTCTATGTTTCTATAAATGTTGAATACCCCTGGATGTTGAGTTCCCAGCCTTCGTCACCCTGGAGCCATGTCTCCGTGATGCCAGTGATATCATATTTATTAATTGCTGCCTGTGCAGTTAATTCGTCCACCTTATTCCGAATACTCCTCGCATTGAGGCACAGAGCCTTCAGGCTTGTCTTTTTAACACACTTTGCCCTTTTAGAATTTTGCTACAAAATGTGGCCCTTTTTGATTTTTGCCTTGGGTTTCCCTGCCCTCCACTTTTACTTTTCTTCTTCCTATCTTTTACTTCTGCCCCTATGTTACTTCCCTCTGTCTCCCTGCATAGGTTCCCATCCCCCTGCCATATTAGTTTAACCCCTCCCCAACAGCACTTGCGAAAACTCCCCATAGGATCGGCATGTTTTTGCTGATGTAGTGGTTGTATTCTCTGGAGACTGCGTATTTGCGGCGTAGGTGTGGTGGTGCGATATTTTCAAGCACGGGGAGCCAAGGTATTGTCGATAAAAGCGTACTAGTGATAATTCTCATAGTAGAATTCAGCTGGACAGCAACGGATTTGATATGGAGTTGATAGCCATGCCAGAGAGGATTACTCAGGGTGAGTGCTGTCGTATGGATGATTTGAAGGTCTGCTCCCCATGTGGATCCGGTGAGTTTCTGGATCAGGTTGACCCCACTCTTTAGTTTCTTCCCAAGGTTCTGGAGATGTTGCAGCAACTCAAACTGGATTGTACTTCTAGCCAGTGACACTAATTTTCCTCGGCACACGAACGCAACGCACATATTAACCAAATGTTTTTGGAAGTGGTGCTTGAACCATGATCACGTCAGGAATATGATGATGCAACTGTTCAAAACACAGCCACGTTGATGTATAATGGAATGAAGCCCATAGCCAGGGCCAGTTTCTCCCTCCAATCTGTTCTGTACGCCTCACTTTACAACGGATGACTAGAAAATGACTGGATGAGGTTGTGTGACATTGCTAATAGACATTATTGCAAAACCGGAAAGGGGATTGTGCCCCAAAAGCTGGTAAACTTAGAAAAAAACTGTATATGGATCACCATGCCACAATATGTTTTCTCGTTCTATAACATGGATATATACATATGTGTATATATATTATATATATGTGTGTGTGATGTATGTGTGTGTATATTTACATATATATGTGTGTGTGTGTATATATTTAATATATACATAATATATACTTACAGGTACATTAAATAGACCTAGATATTTGTATATCCAGTGATCGATATGGAGAAAGGTACATCCAGTGATAGATATCTCCATGTTGTATAAATAAAAAAACACATTTGGGCTTGGTTCATGGAAAATAAGCCATTAATGTCACCAACAACAGAATTTGGTTTTGCCTGTGGCACTCCGCAATTTATTTTTCATATGCTGTTCATCTTGAGTTTGTTTGTTTCATTTGTTCTCTGTTTATAAAACCCCTTTGTGCCATGAGCTAATCATTTTGCTGAACAAAATGGATGAGAACAAAGAGAAACAAAGCACGTAGCTTAGAGCAGCAGTAAATCGGTGCCTTGGTGGCTGACTGTCTCATCCCCACCCAAGTCCCAGTGGAATCTTCACATGTAATTGAATAGTACTGATTCAGCAGTTACCTAGAAAGCTCTCTACTTCATTCTGCTTTTTTAATACGTATCGTAGACAAAAGATGCATGCACTCTTCACAGGTTGACATCTCACTCACCTTATTTTAAATCTGAAATATATTTTCAATTACAGCTTTGTATCCTCTAATTCACTTTGTATCATCAAAAAAAATAGATCTATGCTTACTAGTCACTTCTTTCCACACTGATTTTGTAATTTAACTTGAGAAAATCCATTTACAAATGGATTATTCAGTGGGGTTTGAGTAAATATACAAGTCAAGAAACATTTTGTTATGTTTTAGCTTTTCCCCTGTGTGTGGCTGAATTCAATAACCTTTTATTGTATTTTCTGAAAGATTTAATTCAAGTGGAGCTTCAGCCACTAATTCGGTGTTTTTGCCTCTTTTTATAAAAAAAAATCAGAGGATCGGTGTGGCATTACAACGCATTGTAGGGTTATTGCTGGATTAGCTGCACCTTTCAGAACAGCATGGGATTTATTTAGGGGGGGAAAGTTGAACAATGGTTGGTGAGTAAATTGATAAAATATGAACAAAGAAATGTTGTAATGCAATTTTTTTTCTGCTGGTATTTACAATTGATTTAATCTGTTCTACTCGGTTTGGGAGCAGGCTAGTAATAGTCACAGTACCACTTCAAGCTTCTGTGTAATGGTTGGTGTGTAAAGTGAAACCTGCCCTCAAGCCACATGTACCTGGTGGTCAGACTTTCATAAGTGATTGTCTTATGTTTGTTCCAACCGTAAATATCCAGCAGTTAAAGTTGATAGCGTACAGGCAAACCTGTTAGAATTTATACAATTACAGTTCCCATCTTCCCAGAGTGTTCAATGAATCGAGATCCTCGCTGCCCCCTTCCTCCTCTGCCATTTATAATGACATCGGGTTGCCAACTCTGGTTGGGCATATTCCTGGAGGTGTCATTACATGACCTCCCGCCTCCAACCTCCCCACTCCCACAATCCTGCCATTGGCTGCCTAACATATCCATTCTTGCAGTGCCCTATCTTCCCACATCAATTGGAAAGCAAATAGACTCTCCATTACCTGATTGGATGATTCTTGAATATCAGTCAAATAGCCTTTGTTCCCCATGGCTAATATTTTTATAACTCGTAAACAAAAGTATTCAAATATTTTTTTTTCATGCCCCTGTGATTTCTCTTTTGGGTTGCTTGCAGCAGAGGCCTAGAGATTAGTTTTACATTCTTGGACACTTCAGAGCAATCCTGCAGGATTGGCAACCCTACAATACTGACCTTCCATTTATGGAAGGAAATATTGGCTTTGAGCCTTGCAGTGTTATGATTTTAAAGAAAGAGAAAAAGATATTGAAGCCTAAATATTTTCTGTGGCGTAGTTTATACACCAGAATAACATTTGGCATGTTTTGGACAGACTCGAGCAGAAATATGCTGTTTACATCAATTTTCCTGAGTCGTCATCTTGGTATTACGTCAGGTGCAGAATAGGAAGGGTCCAGGGAGCATACAAGTAGTGAAAACAAAGTTGTGTGCAATATAAAATTAAAGGTATGGGGTCAATTAAAGGAGAGCGCCATACTAGGGGGATAATAATTCTAGAAGTCTTTGGATAGCTTCAAAAGGCATCTCAAACTATTGGCAGCCTTTGCCAAAAATGAAGGGGTAGGGGACCAAGAAGAAACCGGGGGGGAAAAATGAAGAAAAAAATAAATTAACAGATGGAGATTCGGGTCTGCATGCAAGTGGCTGAGTAGCCCACCACTTGTCACCTTATTTGATAATTGTTGAAGTGCTGATACTGTGAGAGATGTTTCTGAGAATGTTCTGCACTTGATAGTCCAAAACAGCATTCTTGTATATCAGCATTACTAGCTCTTGATCTTCCTGGTATACTTCCTTTCATGCAGTACGCTAAAAGCGTGACATACCATTATTGAGGTGTTTCCGAGGAAGCATCCAACATTAGACCTTTGCTTATCTTTGTGATTCCAATGGGTTTGCTGTCCCAACTTCCACCAGCATTAATTGGCTGACAAGGTAAGGTATTTCACCATTGTCGGCAGATGTGGGTATGTGGCAATCAGCAGCAGTTCATCAACCCCATTCTTCCAAAACAATTGGAATTGGGACAGTTCCCATTGGAAAATCTATTGAAATCAATAATGATGCTGGGGAAAAATATAAAAAAGTTACAACTGACACACAGGCTCAAAAGGACCAAAGAATAGAAATGAAAATCGAGTGGTTTCTATAACGGACACTCAATCTGCAGTGGCAATTTTACGCCCTGACAGGAAGTTGAAAATGCACCTCAATGTTTACAGCATATTGGCAACTCCATCTTTTAAGGGATATTCAAGAAAAATAGGATTTATTTGGAAAAGTACCCATCCGTTCATCCACCTCCCTTGGCTCAGTGATAGCGCACTCTCCTCTGTGGGTTTCTGCTCCACTGCAGAGACCTGGAACACATAATTTTCAGTGCAATACTGAGGAAGCACGATTACAGGTGCCATCTTTTGGATAAGACAATAAACTGAGGTCCCGTCTGCTCTTTCAAGTGGATGTAAAAGATCCCACGGCATTATTCAGAGCAGGGACATTCTCCCAATAACCTGGCCAACAATTATCCTTCAACCAACACGGCTACCTGCAAACTGTAAGTTTTTCACCCACAACAATTTACCTGAAGTGATCCCAGGGTCTTCTTTTTCGAGCAATTAGATGTGCCCTGTAAAGGGATGATCTTTTTAAACATAATTGGACCGTAGCAGCAGAATATATATATATAAATTTTACATAGATATAAATAGTGTGTACCTATCATAGAATAACACACAGAATGTGACCCAAGGTAGTGATGCATCACAACCTTGAGGCGACATTGATTCGTTGTCAGAAGTTATGACGCCATTTCAACCATTCGATGTGTGACTGCCTTGTAACGGGCTGTGTGTCGACCTAGATATCTGAAATCTCAGATCTGAATTAAGCATCGCCAGTTTAGAGCAATCCACTGGCCATAAACATTCGGATACTACAGACAGTAAAGGCTGGTTCATGAACCATAGTTAAATCAATGCCATGTGAGTATATGCAATATGCAGATACATTTTCAGGAGGATAGAAAACATATGATCGGTGGTTCCCATGATCAAAAATTCCAGAGGTCATCCAAAATACTCAGATAATTGCAGTTAGTCTCCAGTACCTGCACTTATTAGTGCTCTAAAATGCCCTATGATTTAGATATATTGCATGCCAAGTCCATCACTCCTCTGGTCTTGTTTCTCAGTTGACGATTAATTGCAAATAAAGTTTTTATTATAACAATAAACCATCTTTTTGCTGGAGGGCAGTATTTTGCTGCAATTAAATGTTATTTAGTGTCTCGTACTAAACTTGGGAATGCGTCTCTGATGCTCTTCTGACACTTCATATGCGTCGTGGCTGTGACCATCCAATATCCCTCAAGGCGGCACATCTAACTGTATACCATCAGACTGTTTAAAGGGAATGGTGGAGTAATCAGTGGCACTTCACAGTGGTGGAGTGTCAGGGCAAGAAATGCCTCAAAAAGTCATTGTGGAGGACTCTCTCTCTTCCAGTGAGCGATGGGTAAAATTGTGGCCAATGCCTTAAGACTTCAGGAACAGTCTGTCTGTCTGCCTGCCTGTCTGTAACCTCCTCCAGTCCTGCAACCCTCTGAGAACTCTGTGTACCTCGAATTCTGGCATCTCCAATTTCTACGTCCCTCGATTGGCGGCCTTGCCTTTACAAGTCAAGGCTCTAAATTCTGGAATTCCCTCACTAAACCTCACCGCCTCTCTACCCCTCCTCCTTTAAGGTGTTCCTTAAAACCTACCTCTTTGACAAAGCTTTTTGTCACCTGTCCTAATATTTCCTTATGTGGGCTTGGTGTCAAATTTTGTCTGATAATACTCTTGTGAAGAGATGTTTCATTACCTTAAAGGCACTATATAAATGCAAGTTGTTGTTCATGGACATCTGCTCTTGTACCTATCACATATGTGAAGACAAAACAATGTGCATCTATAAAGCGAAAAGAATCATCCCTTATGATTGACTATAATTTCTCCAGCCTTACATGCTGACCACCTTGAACAATAGACGAATGATGGGCAAAGCAGCAGTCAGAGCATTTAGAGCAATGCTCTCTGCCCTTGGGCCAACAGCATTGGCAATGTTGGTCCTGATGTTACTGATTTATAATGCAAATATTCACCACAGACATGAAAGGTCTGTAAAGTGAAGGCCACCATCCTAAACTGGCTTTCTTCTACCAGAGTGCGAGAGGTGGTGATAACATTGTGCACATGCAACTATCCTGATCTCTAACTACCACACTCTCAGCGCTTCATTTCAAGATGTCTATGATGCTCATTGGCCTTGCCAAATCGTTTTCATTTAGAGGAGTTTCTCCTTCCTTTTATGCACCTGCATTAATGATTCAGTAGGTTGTGGAGATACAGATGGTTCTCTGGTGGTGCCAGTTACAGCATTGGTGTCTGAAAGAACCAGTTTGTTATTTGGCTATCTTAAAAGGATAGATAATATTTGTTAGAATATTACTAGTGTATACTAGTGTGCATGTACAGGCTTAAGGGAATGACTGAATGGCCGCCTCCTGTTCCTATGTTACTATTGTACAGAATATATCATTCTTGAAGACCGCAGACTACAATCCTTATCAAGTAAGAAAGGTACTGGCAGAAGAATCCATTTCAGCTTCTGTCTCAATCTTCAGAATTTCCACGCCAAACAATTCCCACAACAGTTTTCTGCAGGGTGTCAAAACTGCGATCTCCTGTGGCCCACCATTTGTGTCAAGTGCCTGTTGACTGAACACTAAAATTTACTTGGTTTTCTTCTTGATGTCATACAATCTCTTCCTGAACTCATGCCATCTTCCTTTGGCAGTGAACGTTCAATTGATTGGTTGCCAGGCTTGCTTTCTTGCATACAATTTGGGAGCTGTGCAGCAAAGCTGAGTATCGAATGGGGCAGTGATTGTGTTAAGGGCAGAGAAGTTGGTGGACAGCCCGGAAGCACAGAGAAATGGTGGACAGCCTGAGGAGGCTGATGGAGATGGAGGATAGCCTGGGTAAATGGTTGACTGCCTGGGGATGGTGAGGTAGATGGTGGACAGCCTGGGGATGGTGGGGCATAATTGCAGTGGATGAGTTTGTTCTTAAGTTTTTCACATTTGATGATTTGATGTTGGAAGTCCAAATTTACTGTGCATGCAACTTTCCTCCCTACCAACTAGGGCCATTGGTGGTAGTCAATGGAATCAGGGGGAAGACTCTCCGCTGGCTGGAGTCATACCTAGCACAAAGGAAGATGGTTAGAAACATAGAAAATAGGAACAGTAGTAGGCCATTTGGCCCTTCGAATCTGCATCACCATTCACTATGATCATGGCTGATTCTCTATCTCAACACCATGTAAGGAGATCTAACCATCATGTTCAATATTATAAAAGGTATGATAGAGTAGATAAGGAGAAACTGTTTCCACTGGCAGAAAAGTCAGTAATCAGAGGATCCAGATTTAAGGTAATTGGCTGAAGAACCAGAGGGGAGATGAGAAATTTTTTTTTTGCAGTGAGTTGCCATGATGTAGAATGCACTGCCTGAAATGGTGGTAGAAGCAGATTCAATAATAACTTTAAAAAAGGAATTAGATATATACTTGTAAAGGAAAATGTACAGGGCTATTGTGGAAAGAGCAAGGGAGTGGGGCTAATTAGATAGCTCTTTCAAAGAGATGGCATCGGCACGATGGACCGATTGACCTCCTGCTGTGCTGTATGATTCTATGATTCTATCATCAGCTTTTTTTTCTTATTTATTCGTTCACCAGATGTGGGCGTCGCTGGCATGGCTGACATTTATTGCCCATCCCTAATTGCCCTTGAGAAGCTGGTTGTGAGCCGCCGCCTTCAACCGCTGCAGTCCGTGTGGTGAAGGTACTTCCACTGTGCTGTTAGGTCTGTCCGGTTTTATTCTTACTGTTTTTCATTGCAGTTTTTTACAACTGAGTGTCTTACCAGCCATTTCAGAGGGCAGTTAAGAGTCAACCACATTGCTGTGGGTCTGGAGTCGCATATAGGCCAGACCGGGTAAGGACAGCAGGTTTCCTTCCCTTAAGGACATTAGTGAACCAGTTGGGTTTTTACGGCAATCTGGTAGTTTCATGGTCACCATTACTGATACTAGTTTTTTATTCCAGATTCATTTAATGAACTTAATTTAAATTCCACAGCTGCCATGGTGGGTTATGAATCTCCGGTTTATTAGTCCAGGCCTCTGGATTACTAGTCCAGTAACATAACCACTGTGCTACCCTACCCCATTGCTTTGAGAATAATATTTATACTACAACAAACATCAGTCTTTCATTCGCCGTTAAGTATGGACATTTCCTAGTTAGGTATTCTTTCAGTGCTGCATTGAAGTGTCAGCTGAGATTATCTGCTCAGGTCTCTGGAGTAGGCTTGAACCCACAACCTTCTGACTACTACTGAGATAAGGCTGACATCTTGTGTGCAGAGTTAGTTTCCACATGTATGCTGATGACACCCAGCTTTACCTCTCTACCCCTCCATGGTCTCTAAATTGTCAGACTGCTTGTCCGAAATCCAGTACTGGATGATCAGAAATTTTCTCCAATTAAATATTGGGAAGACAGAAGCCATTGTCTTTGGTCCTTGCCACAAACTGTGTTCCTTAGCCACTGACTCCATCCCTCTCCCTAGCATCTATCTGAGGCTAAACCAGACTGTTCGCAACCTAGACGTCATATTTGACCCTGAAATGAACTTCCGGCCGCACATCTGTGGCATAATTAAAACCGCCTATTTCCACCACCGTAACATCGCCCGCGTTCGCCCCTCCCTCAGCTTATTTGCTGCTGAAACCCTCATCCATGCCTTTGTTGCTTCTAGACTTGAGCACTCCAACACAATCCTGGCTGGCCTCCCACATTCTACCTTACATCATCCAAAACTCGGCAGCGTATGTCTTAACGTGCACCAAGTCCCGATCACCCCTGTGCTTGCTGATCTACATTGGCTCCCGGTCAAGCAGTGCCTTGATTTCAAAATTCTCATCCTTGTTTACAAATCCCTCCATGGCTTCGCCCCTCCTTATCTCTGTAATCTCTTTCAGCCTCACAACCCCATGAGATGTCTGCGCTCCTCAAATTCTGGCCTCTTGAGCATCCCTGATTATAACTGCTTAACCATCGGTGGCCGTGCCTGGGCCCTAAGCTCTGGAACTCCCTCCCTAAACCTCTCCATCTCTCTACCTCTCTTTCCTTCCTTAAGATGCTTCTTAAAACCTACCTCTTTGTCTGCCGTAATTTCTTCTTATGTGGCTCGGAGTCAAATTTATTTGTTTTGCCTTGTAACACTGCTGTGAAGTGTGCCTTTGGATGTTTTACTACGTTAAAGACGCTATATAAATAAAAGTTGTTGTTGTAGTGTATTACATTGTCAGTGTGGATAAGTGTAGAAATGGTAATTGATTGTTGTGTATTTATGTCGCCTTCCCCGAACTGTAGCAGCTGGCTAAAATTAAATGGACATACATGTCCATTGGACCAGTTATAAGCATTGCCATGGTGTGGAGAAATGGAGGTGTGACTTTTGCATTCCCTTGTTCCCTCCCCCCACCCCGAAATATTCTGTTGAGTTGCTGACCTTGGATACAGTGCACTGAAGAGGTGCCAAATGGAAACAATGGACTTCTCACAGAGTAGAGGAAGAGTTGTCACTTGGTTATTTTATGTTTTATTTTAGGCAAGAGAAGAGAATTTCATACTTACATTTTTTAATGCACTGAGCAGAAGAAAATATTGAAATATTACTAAGGCAGAAGGCAGACAATAATTCATTATTTTCCATTCCTGAGAAAGTTACATTGAGCACAATGTGCAGACTGATGCTAAATGAGGGAGTTGCTCACCTTAACTTGAACTTAAATCTGTTGGTTTTAAATATGATACAGGTTTTCTTGCGTTTTTTTTCCTTGAGGGAGGAGTTGGGGTAAAGGAAGTAAACCCATTTAAAAAAAAATGCTGTAGTAAAATAAATAAATTGTCTCATCACTGCTTAGCCATGGAGAAAAATGTAGTCAGTCAAGAATGTGTGTAGTCCTGATTAGCAGCCAGTACCTTCATGTACAGCATACTGTAGTAATTACAGAGTGAAGCACTTTAGAAATTAGATATAAAATCTGCATATACCACGATGACTGCTAATTACCACACACAGGCTCTTGAGTGACAGTTCTATTTCACCTTGACTGCGCAGAGATAAGGCCTCAATTCAGTATTTTCACCATTGATTAATGTAATCCTTAACCCCCGCCTTTCCTCACGCCAAAAAATTCAGTCTACTATGCCATAATTAAAATCGGTAGTAGCGGAGTGAAATAATGAATGAACTGAGCAGAATAACAAACAGATTATTATTGAGTCACATTCTAAATTGATTTGCCTGTAGACCGTGCAGCCTGAGTTTAAGATTTGAATCTATTCCTATGGAACATTTAGGGGAGTTTAACTTTGAACATTGACTGTCACCCTGCAAGATCAATGACAGTAAAACTAAAGAGACAAAGTTGCGTTGATTTTTTGGGATGAGTGAGATATAGAAAATATATTTGCTGGGAAAACCGCATAGCTGGAGAAAAAACATCTTTTTCATACATGCAGGACACGTTCTGATCGATAAAATACATTATGATGAAATACTTACTTCAAAACTCATGCCTGAAATTCAAAGGAGATGAAGAATTACAGTAACCACCTCCTGTGATGTTGTTTAACATCACAGAAGCAATTGATCTCGGCTGACATTCCAGTGCTGCACTGTCAGAGATGCTGTCTTTCAGATGAGACGTTAAACCGAGGACCCGTCTGCCCTCTCAGGTGGA
This sequence comes from Pristiophorus japonicus, assembly GCF_044704955.1. Classification (NCBI taxonomy): domain Eukaryota; kingdom Metazoa; phylum Chordata; class Chondrichthyes; family Pristiophoridae; genus Pristiophorus; species Pristiophorus japonicus. Next base: position 42,878,851 of record NC_091981.1, on the reverse strand, counting down.
CATAAAAGATCTCATGGCACTATTTCGAAGAAGAGCAAGGGAGTTATCCCCAGTGTCATGGCCAATATTGATCCTTCAATCAACATCACAAAAAGATTATCTGGTTATTTTCTGTTTGTGGGACCTTGCTGTGCACAACTTGGCTTCCGCATTTCCTACATTACAACAGTGACTACATTTTAAAAGTACTTAATTGGCTGTAAAGCACTTTGGGACACTCTGAGGTCATGAAAGGCGCTGTAGAAAAGCAAGCTATTCCTTTGCTTTTAAATAGCTCTTCATTAACATTCTGGTGGCTTATTATTTAAAATAACGATCAAGGGTATGTTTATTGGTGAACTTCGGAAGCTAAAACCTCCCGTCTCAAGTACTGCATAGGTACATTTTCGTAACTTAATGCAAATTATCTTTTGATCCCCTTTCAGGTGTGAAAATAAATGTACGTATGGACTTGATATGGTCTCTTAAAGATGAAAAGTCACAGGCCACTGTAGAAGACCAAATAAAATAAAAGCAGAAATCATACAATAAAACACTCAAAAGTTGATTATAATGTTCTGCTCCCCTGGTGACGCACTAATCTTGGCAACATTTCCATTAAGTTTCTACCATGGTGCAAATTCGTAAACGTCCTCGCTGGCAATTGCATTCTGCACGTTCCAACGAACTCTCGTTTTTAAATCTCAGAGAAACATATATGAAGCCCTGGTAATGACACATTCCCCTGATTTTAATGAATAAGTTATTTATTTTGTTTACACTTGACGGAAGTTTGCAAAATGGTGCAAATTAGAGATGAACTCCTTCAGAGCAAGGAAGACTGTCTAAAGACTGAGCAGCATCCTTAACTGGGAGGAAGTTACAAGTAATGCAGTCAGCCATGTCCACAGGGATGCTGAGGATTACACTACAGTACTAAACCTAAAGACACCGCTCCATCATCCAGCAGTTCACTAAAGGGACTAAAAATATATCTAGCATACTGAGAGAACTCTTGATAGCTCAGGAGAAAGACACCTAGCAATGTGGCTAGTTCATGCTCGCTTAAGAGTGAAATCCTTGAGTGAATGTTATTAAGAGTGTGCTTAGAAGTGAATTGAGATTAGCAGATCAGAAGAGCCACCAAATGAGAAGATCACCTGATCTGACGTTTTTATTTGCTAGCAGATATCTGTTGCTATTTGGTAGTAACATTGAATTTATGTTGTGTAAACATATATCCATCGAGTATGTAGCTCGTGTTTGGCTCTCTGCACAATAAAATAACTCATTTGCTTCAGAACCATAGAGGTGAACAGCACAAAAGGAGCCCAATTAGCCCATGTGTCTGCACCAGTTCTTTGTTGGAGCAATCCAAAACAAATCCACTGACTGCTCTCTATCCATAGCTCGGTGTCTACCTTTGTTTCAAAATATTTATCCAAACTAAAAGCTTGGTAATTAAACATCCTAAAAGTATTTTTGCAGCATTATTTTTAATAAATAATAAAACATATTAAGTTTTGTGAAAGGCTTGAGTGACATTTAATTTGTATTGAGGAAGAATTGTTCCCTGGCATGTTTCTGGGCTGAACAGTCCAGCGATTTGATCACCATCTACCCTCTTTCCCATCCACCCCAACAATGGCCACCTGTGCTCTCAGGATACACATAACGAGTTCCTATGTCAACCTCCAAAAGAGAGCAGAGAGGAAGATTCTGAAGAGTTTGAACTTTAGGACCTTGCTTCAGTCCTCTGGGAGAATTCTGCAAAGCAATGTATGGGAAAGTCTTCAAGAAGACTGAATCAGCATCTAATGGCTGTTCTCATCACCTTTTAGTTCTTGAATAGTGTTGGGCAACGAGTTGCCAGCCACATTCAGGAGTGATAGAGCAATGAAAATCTTGCCAGTTTAAAATGAAGAAATATCTACTAAACTACCTTTTTCCCCTCCAAACCTCTCATTTATTTTTCCTCTTGCTACTATTCCTAAGGTTTCACCTAACTGAAACAGCAGATGGGAATCAGCAGTTCCATTGTCTTGATTGGTAGATGTGCATGAATAGGTGACTAAGAAAGTGTTCAGCTACCACTGGCATTGTTCCAAAAAAACTTCAGGGCTTGAATTAGTCTGGATTGATGAGATTGAGCCAGTGTTTAGCTGGATTCAGTCAGCACATAATCACTCCAAATGACATATTTCCTCAGATTCCAGCTATACGTCTTGCTGTTCTCTTGCCAAGCCTTGCCTGAGGCCATTCAAGTAACTCCAAAGGAAGAAATCATCCATCCAGTGTAGGGGAGCTGCCAGTCAGAATGTGCTACCAGCTTGCAACTGCAAGCTGCTCCACAACAGCAACTGACATTTTGGATGCTGAGATTAGGATTGCATTTGTGATCGGGTAAATGAAATGAAGGCTCCAAAACACAGCTTCCAGAATTTCCTTATCCTCAGGTATGAGGCAGATTGGGAAATGAGATTAAAAGGCATGACGGTAGATAAGCATTGGCAAACCTTTAAAACAATATTGTATAATTCTCAATGGGAAAAGTTACCCATCTGTGGCTAACTAAAGAACTTGAGGATGGTATTAGATTTTTAAAAAAGAGGCATATAATGTTGGCAAGAAGAGTAGTAAACTCAAGGATTGGGAGAGTTTTAGAAACCAGCAAAATAAGACCAAAAAATTGATAGAGGGAGAAAATAGAATAGGAAAATAAACTAGCAAGAAATATAAAAACAGATTGTAAGAGCTCCTACAAGTATGTAAAATGGAAGAATGTAGCGGAAGTAAACGTTGGGTCCCTTAGGTGCTGAGACAGAAGAAATTGTAATAGGAATAAGGAAATACAGAAACTTTAAACAAATATTTTGTACCTGTCCTTACAATAGAAAGAAGAAAGAAAAATTTGCATTTATATAGTGCCTTTCACGATCACTGGACGTCTCAAAATGCTTTACAGTCATTGAACTACTTTTGGAGTGTAGTCACTGTTGTAATGTGGGAAACGAGGCAGCCAACTTGCGCACAGAAAACTCCCACAAACAGCAATGTGACAATGACCAGATAATCAATTTTTTTGTTGTATCGATTGCAAAAGTTTCTATAGGTATGTGGATTGCAAAAGTTTCTATAGGTATGTAAAGAGAAAAAGGTTGGTGAAGACAAACATAGGTCCCCTGCAGTCAGAATCAGGGGAAGTCATAACGGGGAACAAAGAAATGGCAGACCAATTGAACAAGTACTTTGGTTCGGTATTCACTAAGGAGGATACAAACAACCTTCCGGATATAAAAGGGGTCAGAGGGTCTAGTAAGGAGGGGGAACTGAGGGAAATCTTTATTAGTCGGGAAATTGTGTTGGGGAAATTGATGGGATTGAAGGCCGATAAATCCCCAGGGCCTGATGGACTGCATCCTAGAGTACTTAAGGAGGTGGCCTTGGAAATAGCGGATGCATTGACAGTCATTTTCCAACATTCCATTGACTCTGGATCAGTTCCTATGGAGTGGAGGGTAGCCAATGTAACCCCACTTTTTAAAAAAGGAGGGAGAGAGAAAGCAGGGAATTATAGACCGGTCAGCCTGACCTCAGTAGTGGGTAAAATGATGGAATCAATTATTAAGGATGTCATAGCAGTGCATCTGGAAAATGGTGACATGATAGGTCCAAGTCAGCATGGATTTGTGAAAGGGAAATCATGCTTGACAAATCTTCTGGAATTTTTTGAGGATGTTTCCAGTAAAGTGGACAAAGGAGAACCAGTTGATGTGGTATATTTGGACTTTCGGAAGGCTTTCGACAAGGTCCCACACAAGAGATTAATGTGCAAAGTTAAAGCACATGGGATTGGGGGTAGTGTGCTGACGTGGATTGAGAACTGGTTGTCAGACAGGAAGCAAAGAGTAGGAGTAAACGGGTACTTTTCAGAATGGCAGGCAGTGACTAGTGGAGTGCCGCAAGGTTCTGTGCTGGGGCCCCAGCTGTTTACATTGTACATTAATGATTTAGACGAGGGGATTAAATGCAGTATCTCCAAATTTGCGGATGATACTAAGTTGGGTGGCAGTGTGAGCTGCGAGGAGGATGCTATTGGGCTGCAGAGTGACTTGGATAGGTTAGGTGAGTGGGCAAATGCATGGCAGATGAAGTATAATGTGGATAAATGTGAGGTTATCCACTTTGGTGGTAAAAACAGAGAGACAGACTATTATCTGAATGGTGACAGATTAGGAAAAGGGGAGGTGCAACGAGACCTGGGTGTCATGGTACATCAGTCATTGAAGGTTAGCATGCAGGTACAGCAGGCGGTTAAGAAAGCAAATGGCATGTTGGCCTTCATAGCGAGGGGATTTGAATACAGGGGCAGGGAGGTGTTGCTACAGTTGTACAGGGCCTTGGTGAGGCCACACCTGGAGTATTGTGTACAGTTTTGGTCTCCTAACTTGAGGAAGGACATTCTTGCTATTGAGGGAGTGCAGCGAAGGTTCACCAGACTGATTCCCGGGATGGCGGGACTGACCTATCAAGAAAGATTGGATCAACTGGGCTTGTATTCACTGGAGTTCAGAAGAATGAGAGGGGACCTCATAGAAACGTTTAAAATTCTGACGGGTTTAGACAGGTTAGATGCAGAAAGAATGTTCCCAATGTTGGGGAAGTCCAGAACCAGGGGTCACAGTCTGAGGATAAGGGGTAAGCCATTTAGGACCGAGATGAGGAGAAACTTCTTCACCCAGAGAGTGGTGAACCTGTGGAATTCTCTACCACAGAAAGTAGTTGAGGCCAATTCATTAAATATATTCAAAAGGGAGTTAGATGAAGTCCTTACTACTCGGGGGATCAAGGGTTATGGCGAGAAAGCAGGAAGGGGGTACTGAAGTTTCATGTTCAGCCATGAACTCATTGAATGGCGGTGCAGGCTAGAAGGGCTGAATGGCCTGCTCCTGCACCTATTTTCTATGTTTCTATGTTTCTATGAGGGATAAATATTCACCAGTACACTGGGGATAACTCCCTTACTCTTCGAAATAATGGCATGAGATCTTTTACATCCAACTGAGTGAACAGATAGGGCCTCAGTTTAACATCTCATCCAAAAGGCGGCACCTCTGACAGTGCAGCTCTCCCTCAGCACTGCACTGGAGTGTCAGCCTAGATTTATGTGCTCAAGTTCCTGGAGTGGGACTTGAACGCATAAATTTCTGACTCAGAGGCGAGTGTGCTACCCACTGAGTCACAGCTGACACAATAGAAGACACAAAACTCATACAAGAAATAGTTCGGAACCAAGGGTCTAATGAGAGTGAGGAACTTAAAGTAACTAATATTAATAAAGTAAAAGTGCTGGAGAAATTGGTCTACATCCTCGGGTTCAAAAAGAGGTGGTTGAAAAGATAGTAGATGCATTAGTTGTGATCTTCCAAAATTCCTTAGATTCTGGAATGGTCCTAGTGGATTGGAAGGTAGCAAATATAACCCCGCTATTCAAAAAAGGAGGGAGAGAGAAAACTGGGAACTATAGGCCGGTTCGCCTGGGATCAGTTGATGGGAAAATGCTGGAATCCATTATTAAGAAAGTAGTAACAGGGCAGTTAGAAAATCATCATATGATTAGGCAGAATCAGCATGGTTTTATGAAAGGGAAATTGCCTTTGACAAATCTATTAGAATTTTTTTGAGGATGTAACTAGCAGGGTAGGTAAAAGGAAACCAGTGGATGCAATATATTTGGATTTTCAGAGTGCATTCGATAAGGTGCCACACAAAAGGTTGTTACACAAGGTAAGGGCTCATGGGGTTGGGGGTAATATATTATAGGCATGCATAGAGGATTGGTTAAAGGTCTGAAAACTAGGAGAAGGAATAAATGTGTCATTTTCAGGTTGGCAGGCTGTTATTTGTGGGGTGTTACAAGGATCAGTGCTGGGGTTTCAGCTATTTACAATTTATATTAATGACTTAGATGAAGGGACCGAATGTAATGTATCCAAGTTTGATGACGATACAAAGCTAGGTTGGAAAGTAAGCTGTGAGGAGGACACAAAGTCTGCAAAGGGACATAGACAGGTTAAGTGAGTGAGCAAGAAGGTGACACGTGGCGCATTATGTGAGGAAATGTCAAGTTATTCACTTCGTTGGAAGAATAGAAAAACAGAATATTTTTAAATGGTGAGAAACTAGTAAAATAATTTATAAAGCACTGTTCATTACCACTGGATGTTCCAAAGCATTTTGCAGGTGTAATGTAGGAAACGCGGCAGCCAATTTGCGCACAGCAAGCTCCCACAAACAGCAATTTAATAATGACCAGATAATCTGTTTTTAGTGATGCTGATTGAGGGAAAAATATTGTCCAGGACACTGGGATAGCTCCCCTGCTCTTTATCCTGAAAGATGACACTTCCAACATTGCTGCACTGCCTCAGTACTACACTAGTGTGTCAGCCTGGATTTTTGTGTTATAGTGTCTGGAGTGAAACTTGAACCCTTCTGACTTAGAGGCGAGACTGCTGCTAACTGAGCCACAGCTGACACTATCAGTGTTCAGAGGGATTTAGGGGTCCTTGTACAATAAAGCACAAAGTTGGCAAGCAATTAGGAAGGGAAATGGTATGTTGGCCTTTATTGCAAGGGTGTTGGAGTACAAGAGTAAGGAAGTCATGCTGCAATTGTACAGTGCTTTGGTGAGACCTCACCTGGATTACTGTGTACAGTTTCTGGCCTGGATTTTCGGTCTTCTGCTTCTGTTAGCACCCCGGAGGGGCGGCAATGGCAGCAGGAAGCACTTCTGGGCGGGCGGGCAGGTTCCAGCGCCCCACCGGGACATTCGGTGCCAGTTTCAAAGGGGCACGGAGCATTATCGCCCGGAAGAGGCGAGCCGCTGTGCAACGTCCAATCCGTAGATCCCCGGAGAGCGCCCTCGTGGGAACGCCTGTGGAAGCTGGCATTCCAAGCTGGAGCAGCCGCAGTTAGGTAAGTAATGGCGACCTGAGGTAAGTGTGATTGTTTTTTATTTTTGCAATTTATGTTGTGGTTGTGTGAGTAATGTATTGGGTATGTTTTTGGTGGGGGTTTTTTTCAGATTTTTTTTTTGCCCCGAGGCCTCTGTTTAGCTTGGGGTTTTCATTTGCTCAGCTGGCCTAGTGCCCTACAAGATGTGTGCAATGCCTCCCTTCATGCTCCGCTCCAATCTCGGGGCCCAGCTGATGAATTTTGTGGCGGCAGGCACAAACCATTTTCCAGCGCAAAGTTTAGCGCTCTGCCTGGATTAACGCTGCAACAGAGGCGTGGCCGAATTTCCACCCCTCGGTCTCCATACCTGAGGAAGGATATACTTACCTTAGGTGCAACAAAGGTTCATTAGATTGATTCCTGGGGTGAGAGGGTTGTCTTATGAGGTGGGATTGAGTAGAATGGGCCTATACTCTCTAGAGTTTGGAAGCATGCGAGGTGATCTTCTTGAAACATTTCAGATTCTGAGGGCTTGACAGGGTAGATGCTGAGCGGCTGTTTCCCCTGGCTGAAGAGTCTAGAACTAGGGGGCATAGTCTCAGGGTAAGGTGTGGGCCACTTTGAACTGAGGTGAGGAGAAATGTTTACTCTGAGGGTTTTGAATCTTTGGAATTCACTACCCCAGAGGGCTGTTAATGCTCAGTCATTGAGTATATTCAAGGCTGAGATGGATAGATTTTTGAACTCGAGGGAAATCAATAGATATGGGAATTGGTCAGGAAAGTGGAATTGGGACTGACGATTAGCCATGATCTTATTGAATACCGGAGCACGCTCGAAGGGCAGTAAGGCTCCTATTTGTTAGGTTCTTATGTTCTCCTATTTTCAGCAATTTGTGGGAAAACAAATTCCTTCTATGCAAAACTTGTAAAGATTATTATTCTTAGATGAATAAATTTCACTATATGGTTTGTCAGCTAATTGGCTGGGACAACCTTGGCTTTGTTCACATGACCCATCACCCTCACGGCTCATTGCTTTTGGTTGCAGAGGAGGGCATTGGGAGATGAGGCCATGTTCTGAAACGTTTTGGAAATGTAGTTCGATGGGGCGGTCACCAACTACCTGGTGAGTTTTTGAAAAGTAATTAAAACATAGATTTATTTTTTAATTTTAATTCGGGTGAAGTGATTATTGTTTTTGAACACAAAGACCTTTTATCCATAATATGCTTTCAGTGTCCATGTTGATGATTGAAATGGGAACTTACATTAAGAGATGGATTGAAGGCTGTCCCAAAAGTGGCCATTATTGACAGGCTCCACAGTATTGCACTGCTGATTTACTATTCTGAAGGATACTGGAACTTTGTTGACTTAAATGGAAACATATAGGGTGATAAACCCTTGGAGTGCACCTGGACAAGATAAACAGGATCCAAGCTAAGGCATTATTAAAATCCAATTTTATAAGGCAATTAAAAAAGCAATTAAAAAGCCTTGTCTTTTTTTGCAAATCTATGCAAATCTCGTCATCCTCGGGAATTGAATCATTGAATGGTTACAGCACGAAAGAAGGCCATTCGGCCCATCGAGTCCGTGTCCGCTCTCTGCAAGACCACCTCAGCTGGTCTCACTCCCCTGCCCTTTCCCCACAGCCCTTACAGTAATCTTTCAGGTACTTATCCAACTCCCTTTTGAAAGCTGTGATTGAGTCTGCATCCACCACCCTTTCAGACAGTGCATTCCAGATTCGAACCACTCGCTGTGCAAAAAAGTTTTTTCTTCTGTCACCTTTGGTTCTTTTGCCAATTACCTTAAACCTGTGTCCTCTGGTTCTCGACCCTTCTGCCAATGGGTACAGTTTCTCTCTACCTCTATCAAATCTCAGCTCAATCGTCTCTGCTCCAAGGAGAACAACCCTAGATTCTCCAGTCTATCCACGTAACTGAAGTCCTTCATCCCTGAAATCATTCTCGTAAATCTTTTCTGCACCCTCTCTCTAAGGCCTTCACATCCTTCCTAAAGTGCAGTGCCCAGAATTGAACACAATACTCCTAGTTGCGACCGAACAAGTGTTTTATACAGGTTCATCATAATTTCCACCCTTTTGTACTATATGGGGGCAAAAGTCTCTTGCTGTGCGCCTCCCATTAGCATTACTGGCTTCCACGAAATTGCGTGGGGACAAAACCGGTAGCGTCGCGCCCCCGCTGGTAGCCCCCCGGACCATTACACCTCCACTGATGATGTCATTGCGTGCGTAGCGACTCCTTTTCGCGTCGCAGTGGCCCGTTTTCACCCCACGGCAGAAATTGGGCAGCGTCAGTGCCATCCTCATGGGTCGTGAACCGTTCCGCACTTCGGACACGGGCCGAAACTTAAAGGGGAGGTGCGGCTGCAATTTTGCGGCGCCCTCCGACGTTCCAGCCCAGCCTCGGAGTTCGTGCCGCCCAGCACTCCATTTTGGTGCCAGGCTGTGGCCACAGCACCCCGGTGCCCTAGTAGAGGCCCATCAAAAGCCCTGCAGAGCTCACAGCATCCCTTCCCTTTAACGGAAGGGAAGGGTCCTTGGAACGCGACAGCACTACGCAGAGAGGCCGCATAGAACTCCGATGTTAGACCTGAGCCTGTCCCGATTGTGGTGACCCCAATTTAGGTCCTGTGGCAGTTTGCTACACTGAGTAGCTTGTTAGTTCATTTCAGAGAGTAGTTAAGAGTCAATCGCATTGCTTTAGCTCTGGAGTCACGTATTGGCTAGACCAGGTAAGGATGGCAGATCTGCTTCTCTAAAGGACATTAGTGAACTAGATGGGCTTTTAGGACAACCGGTAGTTTCATGGTCACCATTACTAATGCGCACTTTTTATTCCAGATTTGTTTAAATTAACATTCCTCAATTGCTGTGGTGGGATTTGAACTTGAAATCTCATATCATTAGTCCAGTAACATAACCACTATGCTACCATTGCTATAGCTCTCCATCTCTCCTCCTTTAGACATTTCTTAAAACTTATTTCTTTGGTCAATCTTTTGGTCACCTGTCCTAATATCTTCTTTTGTGGCTCGGTATCAAAGTTTGTCTGATTACGCTCCTGTGAAGCACCTTGGGACATTTTATTATATTAAAGCTGCTATATAAAGGCAAGTTGCTGTTGTTACTCTTTATAAGTGAGCAGATAACTTTATTGGTGATTAAGTGCAACTTCCCAAACTTACTCTAGTCAACATCGGACAGATCCAATGTGTGAGATTTTCTCTTTCGAGTCAGCCACGTAGCTACACACTTGCAAGCTATTTGATACAACTGCTCAAAGTTATTGGACTGGATATTAACTGGGGTGAGTTATGTAGACGGGGGTTGTGAGGTTTTCTGGGGGGAAGCTCCTCCTGGCTCACAAGTTGTGTTGTAAAGGCACTTAGCTTCTCTCCGAAGCTGTTTTCTCCGAAGCTGTTTTCGCCTCCCTTGAGCTGCCTGGTTTCCTGAGGCCTGGGCAACCCTGCTGCCCACTGTAAAACCTGCAAAGTAGGTTATATCAGAAGCTGCCAGCCTCATTATAATTAAATTGCCAACCTGTCCCCTTGTCGCACCTCTGTTAAAATCGGAAGTGGGCACATTGGGGTCGGGGTTCAGATTTTAAAAAATTTAACATCTGTCCCAACCCACTCGTTTTTGACTGTTAAAATTCAGCCCCCTGTCTCTATGTATGTCTATCTGGAGCTGATGGTGGAGGCAGCTTAATTGGCTAAGTGCTCTCTTGGCCAAGAGGGTTATTCTGTTGCTGTATGTTGTCTAGCGTTTTGGCCTATCTGTGACTATCGCAGTTTATTGAGTCTATCTGTTACCACACTATGCTCCACAGCCTTGTAGTTGGATGCGAGATCACTTTTCTTTCCTTTTCCCTCGCTTTTCCATTCAAGATTGTCAGTTTTGGATCATGTATGTAGAGTCCATCTACATTCCTGGGTTGAGGTCAAGAGTGCTTTTGCTCTGTAATAATCATCCTGACAGTTAACTTCAAATTCAGCTGCCTCAGTATCGTCTTTCACTCAATGGTGTTAATGTCTTAGAAAAGTCAGAGGAGGTAACCATCATTTCAGGTTCAGACAGAAAAGAGGCAGCAGCATGGCATAGAGCATTGGAGGGTGGGGAAAGGAGACAGCAGGGCATTGGGATATGGAGTAGGCTCTTGCCGCCTCCATTCTAGTTGCCCTTTTCTGCTCAAGCAGGTCCAGCTTCATGAGTTTGTGCAAAAGTAAAGATTGCCCTGCAGAGCAACATGGTCTGTAATATAAATCCAGTCTTGTTTGTGCTGCTCTGCACTGTGGTAAACAGGGCCTTCCATAAGTGTGAGATTGCAATTCTGAACAGGAAGACGTGAGACTCCTCTTACTGCAGGAGAATTGGTAGATCTGTCCAACATGAATAGAAAGGTTATCATCTCCAAAAAATAAGAAGGGTTGTCAGGTTGGCAGACCATTGATCAGTTGCAATTCTTTGACTTCTTCTTTGGGGTTTATCTTTGATTTTGGTTCTTAAACACATTACAGGGAATACAAGGATAGGATTATTTCATTGTCAAGCATCAAAACATATAATGCTGTTATACAGTTGGGGTACCTCTTTTGAACCTTGTTTTTTTTTGCAATTTAACAAAATGTCAACCACTCTGGTGAGTTTATCTTAAATGTGCACTAGTCAACTTCCCCTGGTGCTTCTCTTGACGAGTCCTGACCAAGTGTAGTTTTCCAGTGAAGCAAGGCGAGAACCCAGGGGATCATTGAACCAGGGCATGCATATATAATTCAGCATCTAATTTAAAGTCATTGGGGATGTAATTCCACAGGAGTTCTCCTATAACTTTGAGAAATGTCATGGAAACTCCAGAAAAAAAGTGCGTAAATGCTATTTTTCCTTGGGTCTTCCGCCAAAATCATGAAGTCAGGCAGGAGCACCGCCCAGAAAGGTACCCACATACACTCTATTCTTTTTGTATTTAATATCGTCACCCCACTGGTGACATTGCAGCACCTCCACTGACAGAGGGTATAATTGCAAGTCTTTTCAAACACTGTTTTCATCATCAATGTGAACATAGGACTGGAACAAATTGATGGGAAGAGTGTGCAAACATTAGGGCAGGGGGGGGGGGGAAATTGCCTCCTTCTTTAAGGTCCGTTATCGCCAGGGAGGTAAGGCCTTTCCAACCGGGGCAGGCGGCGGGGCTGGCCCATCTGCAATTTCCCCCGGGCTGGGGGTGGCAGGAACAGCTTTCTGCCGTGCTCCGTGTTTCCACCCCGCCTGGGGTGCTGACCCCTAATTGCCCGGCAGCGACCACTTTTCTGTTTGCCCCACGGGAGCGCAGCCGCCACTGGTTGGTGCTGCCGACAGCTCCGCAGTGTACTTAGAATTATCCGCCCCAGACGGGGCGGAGGGCAATTTCCAGCCCAAGATTTTTAATGTAATAAAATATACCCTTAGAATTTTGTTTTTGTGGAGACTGAGGTATGGTTTTGAGATGTAATTCAATCCCCAGTCATACATTCTCTCTTTATTTTTGTATTTCCATTATAAATACCTATGTCTGTATTTATGATGAAAACTGCCTGAGTAAATCTGTCACGTTGTAATTTTACCCTTCCATTATAAATGTGGTAATAAGAATTTATAATGGGAAGCAGTTGACACAAAAACTATGATCAAAACATGATTAAAGGAAGTGTGCATTAGATTTTTAACATAAAGAAAGAGAGAATTGCATTTATATCGTGCCTTTCATGACCTCAGAACATCCCAAAGCACATTACAGCCAATTATTACTTTTGAAGTATATTCACTGTTGTGATGTAGGAAACCCAGCAGCCAATTTGTGTACGGCAAGCCTAAACAAACAGCAATGTGATAATGACCAGATAATCTGCTTTAGTGCTGTTGGTTGAGGGATGGATATTGGCCAGGACACCGGGCTCCCCTGTTCTTCGAAATAGTCTCGTGGAATCTTTTACCTCCATCTGAGAGGACAGACTGGGCTTCAATCTAAAGGACAGCACCTTTGACATTGCAGCACTCCACTGGAGTATCAGACTAGATTTTGTGCTCAAGTCCCTAGGGTGGGACTTGAACCCACAACTTTCTGACTCAATGGCGAGAATGCTACCAACTGAGCTACGACTGACGCAAATAAATAGAAATAGGTGGTTCTTATTGGTTTTGCTTCTTTGCATCTCAGTTATTTTGATAGTAATCTGACCTAAATAAATATTGCAGACTTCCACTTAAATTAACTGTAGAATTGCCAGATATCCTAGAGCAAGTTATGGGGTTGTAACTTGATCTGAGGTTCAGAGGATGTCTTAAAGTAGCTTATAAACATCTGAACTGCAAGGTTAGGTTTCATCTTTTGATGGATTTTTTATTTGATATATCATGTTTGAAATTCTAGTACAAATGTTTTATCATTTTTTCAATGTTCGAGGACTTTGTACCATTTTCTTCAGAAGCACTGCGGAATCTCAGTGCACTCTTCAATGATCACAGGAAGGTGTTGCATTTCTCTGACCTAATTCACTGCATTTATCAAGACATCATTTGTATTGTGTGATGGGAAAATTTGTCATGAGATATACTGCATATGGTATTCTTTTGGAACGGAGGAACCACTGACTCCATGACAGTATTGCTGCCTCTGAATTAGAAGAGTTGGCACCACTCCAGGTCAGCTCTGATGAGAGCTGTAATTCTATATTTAAGTAGAACCTCCGAAGGTAGATTCTACATACTAGGTGGGCATCCGATGGATGTTTGTAATAATCACACTCACTCATCCGAGTGTAATCATATCATCTAACAACACACAAGGGTAGGCACTTGGGTTTTTTAGTCAATGTTAATGTAAAGTTTCTATTAATGTGGTGTCAAACATTGAAACCTTTACTTTCAACACTTTGCATTCTTGGGCAGATCTGTGTGCACCTTTGGAAGTGGCTTAGTGAGTTGCAGTGAATGGTGAGACATAACGGTACCCACCACAATGGTGGTGAGTGTGAAAGGAATAGCTTTGGCATTGTAGGGATGGTGTTGGTGTGGGATGGTGTCAACCCAGCACATCATGTGGCAGCCAGGGTGTACAGTGACAAGTGAAGTACATCTGGCCATGGTGAGGCCATCCTTGGCGTCCCGGGCAGCAATGTGGTTGTGTGCTGATGGCCTATGTCCTGTGCAGTATCAGTTGATTGCAAAAAAGGTTGGTGCTGCTGGTGTTGGGGCTGATCGCGGTTGGACTCTGAGGACTAAGGTGAGATAGTTTCAAGGGCACCAATGCTGATGTAATAGACGGCAAGTGAACTTGAGATGACAGAAGTGATCTGTCAATGGTAAGAGAGGCTGTTCCAATGAGGTGACACTGGATAGAAAGTTTACTCCAAACACTTGCAACCTGCATAAAGATCAATCTGTCTTTCAAATGCAGTAATCAATACCTTCTGAGCTAGCAAAGTGAGCAGCTGTGAGATGGGAGCCTTTATAGCACATTTGCAGCTGTCAAATAATGTGACTCCATTGTCATACAACTCCAGACTTGCTTACCTGACATGATCCCCGAACAGCGTGGACCCCATGGCCGACCTCGTAAAATGTAAAGGTGAGCTAAAAATACTTAATAGGCTGCCAACAAGATCATAATGACCTGAATTGCCTCCCTCGTCACTGCGTGTTGGGTCTGTTCAGCGCTGATAGACCCGACATCTGGGAAAACTGCGTGACGGTGGGGTCCTGATCCACTGTCAAAAAAAAACGTTTTCCCACCCGATTCACCAGTGAACATGCCCGCTGATCCCCCGAAAAACTCCCCCCATAAAGTTGAAATAAGAAAGTTCCATTCCCTCACTAGATCATTCGTCCATGAGACCATTCAATGGACCTAGCATAATTTGCACTTTGGTTGTTTCAGGTTAGTTTCGCAATTTGCACGAGTGCATAAAAATATGAGATAATTTATGCTCCGCACCCCGAGCACCATGGTCATGGACAGTGTGCACCCAACTTCCTGATATGCGCTCCCAGTGGATGTACCAGGGGCTCAAATTCAAAGAATTACGCCGAAAGCGGTTAGCTCCATCCAGTTTATTTCATTTCCAGAACCAGGTGACGTAACTACAGATAAACCTCCCAACAAGGTGCAGCTCTGTGAAATTTCACTGATCTCCCAATAATCCAACAGGACTCCAGGATATCAGTCAAACATGGTTATTTACGTTACTCAATCCCAGCCAATCCCATGCTATAGCTGGTGCATAATGTGCTCAATCATCCATGACTATAGTTATGGGATGGATTTTGCATAGTTACATAGAAATCATAACATGGAAACAGAGGGGCCGAAATTGCACACCGCCAGAAACGCGGCGCACTTGCCGTGTTTGAGCTGTTTTCACCGCCGCGGTGGATGTGGTGGCCTCTTGCGCGAAATTCCGCTCTTTGGCTTTTTTTTCAAGCAGCCCAGAAGTTGGTCATAATGGGGGTGGAAGTGTGGCAGAGAGCGGAAGTTCGCACACTAGAGAGGTGGAAGTTGGGGGTGGGCGGAGTGTCTGCCACTATCAGTCATCAGCGTAGCGCTGATGACGTCATCACACTGGTGCGTCACCACGTCTCTCCCCTTCACTTAAAGGGGAGAGCCGCTGCGAGCTCTGTGATTCTTTTAGTTTGGTCCACTGGGCCACCAGTGAGGGTTTCGGTCAGCCAACGGCCTGGCACCCAAGAGGTTTGCGGCCCGGCTGAACCCGGGGCCATAATTGTCGGGCTGACCTGGCCTTCAATGGTGGCCGCACTGCCATTTTGAACACATTGCAAGCACGGTGCACCGACAGAAAAA
Organism: Pristiophorus japonicus; assembly: GCF_044704955.1. Lineage (NCBI taxonomy): Eukaryota > Metazoa > Chordata > Chondrichthyes > Pristiophoridae > Pristiophorus > Pristiophorus japonicus. Next base: position 42,863,046 of record NC_091981.1, on the reverse strand, counting down.
GAATTCGGTGACACCAAGCGGCGGCAACAACATTTTCTCTGCAGAATTTTGCGTGCAGGGAGATTGTGCGCTCTGATGACGTACTTAGGACAGATCGGCAGCAGCAGGGCACCTGTGACAGAGACTGTGGTTCTCGTATTGGACTGTTCAGTCACCTAAGAACTCATGTTAAGAGTGGAAGCAAGTCTTCCTCGATTCCGAGGGACTACCTATGATGATGATGACATCACAGTACATACACTCCTGGGAGACATTACGTACTCTGAAATTTTGTGCCAGGCACACGAATAAAATTCACCTCTAAACTTCACACTGTTCATTGAGTATTTTAAATCAACACAACATTTGGAATATTCACTTGGTTTGTTTCTTGATAGTAATTGTGTTGCTTTGAGAATCTATACCACATGTCGTCTACATGAGAAAGTCTCCAGTTTTACTCTAGACCCGATAACTTTGCACTTACATGCCCTGGTTTGTAATCAAGGTTTAAGTTAAATAATTTGCTTGCAACTGCATTGGGGATGATTTTCATCTGCCTTCCGCCCCTTGTGTTGATATTTTACATTAGATATTTTTCGTGAAGGATCAATCAGTCATTAAAGATGAAATAGCAGCGCATTTGGAAAGCAGTGACAGGATAGGTCCAAGTCAGCATGGATTTATGAAAGGGAAATCATGCTTGACAAATCTAGAATTTTTTGAGGATGTAACTAGTAGAGTGGACAGAGGAGAACCAGTGGATGTGGTGTATTTGGACTTTCAAAAGGCTTTTGACAAGGTCCCACACAAGAGATTGATGTGCAAAATTAAAGCACATGGTATTGGGGGTAATGTACTGACATGGATAGAGAAGTGGTTGGCAGACAGGAAGCAGAGAGTCGGGATAAACGGGTCCTTTTCGGAATGGCAGGCAGTGACTAGTGGGGTGCCGCAGGGCTCAGTGCTGGGACCCCAGCTATTTACAATATACATTAACGATTTAGATGAAGGAATTGAGTGTAATATCTCCAAGTTTGTGGATGACACTAAGCTGGGTGACGGTGTGAGCTGTGAGGAGGACGCTAAGAGGCTGCAGGGTGACTTGGACAGGTTAGGTGAGTGGGCAAATGCATGGCAGATGCAGTATAATGTGGATAAATGTGAAGTTATCCACTTTGGTGGCAAAAACACAAAGGCAGAATATTATCTGAACGGCGGCAGATTAGGAAAAGGGGAGGTGCAACGAGACTTGGGTGTCAAAGTACATCAGTCATTGAAAGTTGGCATGCAGGTACAGCAGGCGGTGAAGAAGGCAAATGGTATGTTGGCCTTCATAGCTAGGGGATTTAAGTATAGGAGCAGGGAGGTCTTACTGCAGTTGTACAGGGCCTTGGTGAGGCCTCACCTGGAGTATTGTGTTCAGTTTTGGTCTCCTAATCTGAGGAAGGTCATTCTTACTATTGAGGGAGTGCAGCGAAGGTTCACCAGACTGATTCCCAGGATGGCAGGACTGACATATGAGGAGACTGGGCCTGTATTCACTGGAGTTTAGAAGGATGAGAGGGGAGCTCATAGAAACATATAAAATTCTGATGGGACTAGACAGTTTAGATGCTGGAAAAATGTTCCTGATGTTGGCGAAGTCCAGAACCAGGGGACATAGTCCAAGGATAAGGGGTAAGCCATTTAGGACTGAGATGAGGAGAAACTTCTTCACTCAGAGTTGTTAACATGTGGAATTCTCTATTGCAGAGAGTTGTTGATGCCAGTTCATTGGATATATTCAAGAGGGAGTTAGATATGGCCCTTATGGCTAAAGGGATCAAGGGGCATGGAGAGAAAGCAGGAAAGGGGTACTGAGGGAATGATCAGCCATGATATTGAATGGTGGTGCAGGCTCGAAGGGCCAAATGGACTACTCCTGCACCTATTTTCTATGTTTCTATATTACCCCAAATGCTTTTGCTTTTCCACCTTTGCCATCGATGCCCATTCTTTTGTTTGCCGTTTCCCATTTCAGTGTGCACTTCCTTCTGACATTCCCTTATCTGTCTACTTAATTGGTCCCAAATATCTACATTTGCCAATGACCACATAGCTAGTTGAAAATGTTATCATATTATTGGAAACTGCTTCCTGCATATTAATAACTAATAGTGTAAACAGCCAACACAGAATCCTGTGGAACTAAACTATTCACTGCACCAAGACAGAGTCTGTTCCATTTATCATCACTTTGAGCTTTATGCTGCTGAGCCAATCTTCAATCCAGTTTGCTAATTTGCCATTAATTCTGTGAGGCTTGATCTTTTAAACCATCATATGTAGGAATTTTATTAATTTTCCAAAAATCAAAGATAATTATATCAACTGCACAGAATTTTTAAATTAGTGGCTGCCTCAAAGAATTCCAACTCATTTATGAAGTTATAAATGTTGATTATTCCTTATAGCCTCAGCACCTTTCAAATGAATTTTGATAGCATCCAGTAACTGTTACTATTAAGCATGGTCCCTCCCTCGCCCGCCCCACAGATGCTAATTTAATTCATCTATAATCTTTTGATTGTGTTCTGTTAAAATAAATATCCCAGCAGGTCCCTGTTTCATTGCTAAATGATGCAACATCAATCCTTACAGAATATTGTTTTATCATGTATTATTATGCTGCTAATTTGGAGCTCTTTCTCTTTAAGGGTGCAAAGTCTAGTTGTTAAGTACCCTCAGGTCATAGTTTAGTTGTTTTGTGAGGAAACTAGGCAGATTATAAAATGCTTTTAAGGTCAGGTTCCAGGTCAGCAGTCCCCAGCATTTAAGTGACTGGCTTTCTTTGTCTTATTTTGCATCTCCAAACAAAGTGGAGTCTGATGAATAAAACGCACACTAGACACAATAGGGATGATTTTCATTGCCTTTACCAGGTCAAAATAGTTGTAGAAATGGTTGTCCAGAATGCCCGCCTGTTATATATGTAAATTTGTATTTACTCTGTACAGCCACCAGAGGGCTCATCCCCTGGAGTCCCAATGGATCCCATAATCCTTTGGGAGCACAGGTATTTAAGGAGGCTTCACAGGTTGGAGAGGCTCTCTGGAGACCTGCAATGAAAGACAAATGTCACACTTTACTTTGAGCTCACAGTGTTCAGTCTGATTCTTTCTCCATACACTGCAACTGGCAACGAGATACAGATAGCGAACCCAAAGATGCAGAGAGAATGGTGGGCATCCTGGAGAAATTCTTGGAGGGAGATGATTGGGAAACTTTTGTGGAGTGACTCGACCAATACTTCATGGCCAATGAGCTAGATGGAGAAGAGAGCGCTGCCAAATGAAGGATGATCCTCCTCACCGTCTGTGGGGCACCAACGTATGGCCTCATGAAGAATCGGCTCACTCCAGCGAAACCCATGGAGAAATCATACGACGATTTGTGCACACTGATCCGAGAGCATTTGAATCCAAAAGAAAGCGTTCTGATGGCGAGGTACCGATTCTAGACCTACAAAAGGTCTGAAGACCAGGAAGTGGCGAGATATGTCGACGAGCTAAGACGCCTTGCAGGACATTACGAATTTGGAGCACATGCTCAGAGACTTTTTCGTACTTGGCATTGGCCACGAAACCATACTTCGCAAACTTTTGACTGTAGAGACTCCAACCTTCAGTAAGTCCATAGCGATAGCCCAGGCGTTCATTGCCACCAGTGACAATACGAAGCAAATCTCTCAGCACACAAGTACTGTGAACAAAGTGATGTTGTTTTCGAATCGTAATGTACAGGGCAGGTCACACATGCCTGCAGCTACACGTCCGCAGATGTCTCGAGTCCACCATTAAGGGTGATGAATACAAGGCCATTAACACCTTGTTGGCGCCGCGGGGTGATCATCGTTTCCATTCATGCCGATTCAAAGAGTACATTTTCAAGGGCTGTGGAACAAAGGGACACCTCCAACAAGTGTGCAAGCGAGCTGCAAAGCCTGTTAAACCTGCAAACCACCATGTTGCAGAGGAGGACAGATCCACGGAGGATCATGATGAACCAGAGCCTCAGATCGAGGAGGCAGAGATACATGGGGTGCACACATTCACCACAAATTGTCCCCCGATAATGCTGAATGTTGAACGAAATGGACTCCCGATGTCAACGGAGCTGGACACGGGCCCGAGCCAGTCCATCATGGGCAAAAAGACTTTCGAAAGGTTGTGGTGCAACAAGGCCTCAAGGCCAGTCTTAACTCCAGTTTGCACAAAACTAAGAACTTACACGAAAGAACTGATTCCAGGAATCGGCAGTGCTACTGTAAAGGTCTCCTATGATGGAGCGGTGCACAAGCTACCACTGTAGATGGTACCGGGCGATGGTCCCACGCTGCTCGGCAGGATCTGGCTGGGAAAGATATGCTGGAACTGGGACGACGTCCGGACTCCTGAATTACTTTGGTAACTTCTTACCAGGTCTCAGCACAGTGTTAGAACCACTGCATGTCTTACTACGAAAAGGGGACGAATGGGTTTGGGGCAAAAGGCAAGAAAATGCCTTTGTAAAAGCGAGAAACAAATTGCTTGTGTTGTATGATCCATGTCAGTGTTTGGTACGAGCATGTGATGTGTTGTCATATGGCGTCGGGTATGTATTGCAACAAGCTAATGATTTCGGGAAACTGCAACCGGTTGCTTATGCATCCAGGAATCTGTCTAAGGCTGAGAGAGCCTACAGCATGATTGAGAAAGAAGCGTTAGCGTGTGTCTATGGGGTAAAGAAAATGCATCAATACCTGTTTGGGCTAAAATTCGAATTGGAAACTGACCATAAGCCACTTATATCCCTGTTCTCCAAGAGTAAAGGGATAAATACCAACACGTCAGCCCTCATCCAGAGATGGGTGCTCACGTCTGCATACAACTACGCCATCCTCTACAGGCTAGGCACAGACAACTGCGTCGATGCTCTCAGTAGGCTGCCATTGCCCACCACGGGGGTGGAAATGCCGCAACCCGCAGATCGAGCCATGGTTATGGAAGCATTTGAGAGTGAGCAATCACCCGTCACTGCCCGGCAGATCAAAACCTGGACAAGCCAGGACACGTTATTATCTCTAGTCAAAAGCTGTGTGCTTCTTGGGAGCTGGTCCAGTGTCCCAGTGGAAATGCAGGAAGAGATAAAGCCGTTCCAGTGGCGCAAAAATGAAATGTCTATACAGGCAGACTGCCTTCTGTGGGGCAATTGAGTAGTGGTCCCCAAGAAGGGCAGAGACACCTTCATCAATGACCTTCACAGTACCCACCCAGGCATTGTAATGATGAAAGCGATAGCCAGATCCCACATGTGGTAGCCCGGTATCGATGCGGACTTAGAGTCCTGTGTTCACAAATATAATACATGCTCGCAGTTAAGCAATGTACCCAGGGAGGCGCCGCTAAGTTTATGGTCTTGGCCCTCCAAACCGTGGTCTAGGATACACGTCGACTATACAGGCCCGTTCTTGGGTAAAATGTTCCTTGTGCTTGTAAACGCATACTCCAAGTGGATTGAATGTGAGATAATGTTGGCTAGCACGTCCACTGACACAACTGAAAGTCTGCGGGCCATGTTTGCCACACACGGCCTACCCGATGTCCTGGTGAGCGACAATGGACCATGTTTTACCGGTGCTGAGTTCAAAGAATTCATGACCCGTAGCGGGATCAAATATGTCACATCTGCCCCGTTTAAACTAGCATCCAGTGGTCAGGCAGAGAGAGCAGTGCAAACCATCAAGCAAGGCTTGAAGAGGGTAACTGAAGGCTCACTGCAGACTCGTCTATCCCGAGTCCTGCTTAGCTACTGCACGCGACCCCACTCACTCACTGGGATCCCACCTGCTGAACTGCTCATGAAAAGAGCACTTCAGGCAAGGCTCTTGTTAGTTCACCCTGACCTACATGAACAAGTAGAGAGCAGGCGGCTTCAACAAAGTGCATTCCATGATAGCGCAAATGTGTCACGCGAGATTGAAATCAATCATCCTGTATTTGTATTAAATTATGAACAAGGTCCCAAGTGGCTTCCCGGCACTATCGTGGCCAAAGAGGGGAGCAGGGCGTTTGGGGTCAAACTTTCAAATGGACTCATTCACCGGAAACACTTGGACCAAATCAAACTCAGATTCACTGACTATCCTGAGCAACCCACCTTGGACCCTACCTTTTTTGATCCTCCAACATACACACCAATGGCAACCGGCACCACGGTTGACCACGAAGCAGAACCCATCATCCACAGCAGCCCAGCAGGGCCCAACACACCAAGCAGCCCAGCAAGGCCAGCTGCACAGCAGCCCACCGAGGACCCAACAAATGATTCAACAACACCAGCTTTCACACCGAGATGATCAACCAGGTCAAGAAGGGCCCCAGATCCACTCACATTGTAAATAGTTACACTATTGACTTTTGGGGGAGTGTTATTATATATGTAAACTTGTATTTACTCTGTACAGCCAACAGAGGGCTCATCTCCTGGAGTCCCAAGGGATCCCATAATCCCTTGGGAGCACAGGTATTTAAGGAGGCCTCACAGGTTGGAGAGGCACTCTGGAGACCTGCAATAAAAGACTAAGGTCACACTTTACTTTGAGCTCACAGTGTTCAGTCTGACTCTTTCTCCATACACTGCACCGCCCGTTCAGGTATAGTCTAACTTGATATCTGAAAATCAGGGTCCTACCCCATTTGTAGGATCCCAATGAAATTTTATAGTACTAATGGGCATAGCTTCGTCCATTGGTACTCGGCGTAGAGCAGCCAAACCAGTACTCCTCAGGAAATCTCGCAAAACACCCATGTCATTGATTATTGTGGGGCCAGGAAGAGCATGAATACTCCCATCTAGCCTCACAAAGATTGTTCTACCTGCTGCTGGCCCATCCATGCACTCCCCCTTTAAGTCCTGAATCCCGGCTTGGCTCTGCAGAGGAGCCACCAGATTTCCTGCCTCACCTTGACCCTTCTTGCCCCATGCCTCCCCCCCCCCCATCCCAGCAGGCTGCCTGTGACCATTGGTTTAGTACTTGCCGATGTCATGCCGATGAGGCCCGGCCATAATAATGGCTTCAGTCTCACGATGAGGACATCAAGTGGATGGTGCGATCCCCTACCACATGCCATCTTCTCAAAATGTAAATTGGCCCCACTGTGTGTTTTCTCTAGATATTAGTTGACGGCCCATGATGTTGCATGCAGCTGGTCTTGTGTTGTGTTTGGAAAGTTGAAACAAATGCAGGAGGGAGAGGATGGCTCAGGAGTGGTGCAGGTTGGCTGGGATGGAGTGGAGCTGTGATGCAGAAGGATGAGCAAGGATAAATCATTAAGCAATACTCATTTTTTACATATGATAAAATGTAAAATAGTTTGAAATACAAAAATAATCATACATGTGGTAAGTTAATAGAGTGGAAGAGAAACTACCACCTCATTGTTTTGAAACACTGACAGGAGGATGGCCTGGGAACGAGATTGGCAGTGAGACTGGAGTGGTGACTTGGTCAGCAGCCAGCGGGGAAACATGGAACCAAGAATTCAAAAGATCCCTGCAACTCGGGAGTGGGATACGTCAGAGAGCAGTGTGTAGGAGTGACGTATGTAGGACGGTGGAGCTGGCGGCCTGGGGCTGGGCTTGACTGTCTTGGTGAGTTGCGGGGCAGGGAGATGAGAGGGGCCTGGGAATGGGCTGCATCATGGTCAGACAATGCATGAGAGTGGGGCAGCAGCTTGAGAAGTGGTGACTGGAGGAATGGCTTCTTGGAGACGGTTGAGCCAATGGGGCAGTTGAGCAGTTGGCAGATGGCTGAGGCCTTCAAGTAGAATCATTCATGAATGTACTCAAAGTAAAGGAAATAATATAGGGATGTTTTTGTCATGTCATTGTGAAATATGGATTTATAAATGTTTTTATGTCACAAACCTTATATTGAGCCCTTAATCAGTAGACTGAGGCATAAAAATGGCAGACAGAAGCATTTCTAAAATGTCTCTTGAATGATTTCATTAGTTTGCTTTCTCCTTTCCAAGAAATTTGCATATGGCTGAACTATAATTTATAAACTTAAGTTATCTGTGTGATGCAGAAATGGCTTCCGATTATGATGAATAGGAAATATTTGCTAAATCTACCAACCCTCAAATTCTGATCGGGCTTCAGGTGTAGGTGTGGTCGATCTCTGATTAGGGGATTGAAACATGGTGTGGGACTAGGTTCTGCTCTGCTTTTACCCTTACAGGAAATTCAGAGTGTGGGGGGTGGGGGGGGTACATAGATGAATTTTGACCAGCCCTTTATATTAAAGGGATCTGTCTGGAAGTGTCCTAGGCTACACGTAAAACCCACCCAATACCACCTTAAACCAGGCCTCAGCAGAACTTTAATCAACTGAAAGCTGATCTGAATTCTTCTCAGGCTCCAGAACCCTTCCAGTCAAAGCCAATCAATCCCAGAAAATGCTTATGTCATGTCTGTAATGTACTTATGAATGACTCCACGAGGCAATGTGTTGTAGTCAAACTGTAGTGACCTTAGTCCTTTATTTGTAACTCCAGAGTGAGGCACAAGCATGGTGGGCAGCCTTTTATATTGGGCCCTGTACATCTATGCAGGTGACCCTCAGGTCTCCCACCGCAGTGCCTTCTGGTGGACAGCCTCTGCCACAGGGGCAGGAAACCCCGGTCTCCACCAGTTGCACCCTCTAGTGGTGCCAGCATAGTATATACACAGTGTAAACCTTATTGAAAGTACATCAGGTAACAAGTCTCCATCTTGTGCAACTATACAGTGACTACACAAAGAGTATATCTATAGTCTGCATATATTAACATCACTCTCCCCCAAGTCTTTTGTGCTGATTACCTTTGCACTATGTGCTCTGGCTTAGCTCTCCCCAGACTTAAGTGCCCCAATAGCCCTTGCACCTTGGTTGTGCTTTGGCTTGGCTTTCTCCCTGTTAACCCCCAAGTCCTTTTGCCACAAGGTTGGATAGTGGTTACCAGTTTGGATGGTTCGATGATGTAGTGGAGGTTCCAGAGGGTTCTGGGTGTGAGTCATGTGTGTGTCCATGGCTACATACATTCATTCCCGCCCCCCCCCCCAGCAGGATCATGCAGCTGACCCGTTACATTAACATACAGGATCAGACACAGTGCAAGTACAGTTACAGTTTGTATCGTGACACCTTGGTTCAGTGACTTACATTCATTACGTTTTACGGTTGTGCGCCAGGATTGGGTAGATTGCATTCATGGTTCAGTCATGGTCAGCACTGAGGTAACAGTACAGGTATGCGAGGACGCTAGTTCCAGAGCAACCGGACGGAGTCCTACTCGTCTGATGGCGGCGCTGCGCCCCCTGCTAGCGGGGTGGGCTTGGTTCGCTCACCTTGCCTGGACTCGGGGCCTTTGCTGTTGCCTAGTGGTGGGCAGAGCCACAGGTGTGTGTGGCCTCCCTGTCCTCCTTTGAGGGCTGCAGAATTTTCTGCCTGCTCTCTAATGGTGTTGGGAACCTGGCTGTTCCAGGTCCCATTTGGGGAACTCGTTGGTTCTGACCTTTCGCTCCCGGACATGGCTGAGGTAGCAATTGGGTCTGGGGGCTGCGCCATCTCCACCCGCGTGGTGGGCAATGGCGCCGACTGCGCGTATTGGCACCGTTTTCGTTTCCAGGTCCATGGCGAATAGTGCCATGGGGTGCCTGCAGCATGGGATAGACCCGGGGGCAGGGTATCAGGATCAGTGCCTTTACCCTCCCGAATTCGCTCGCTTGCTACTTTTGGGGACACTCTGTTCCCGACATCTCTCAACAACATTTTGTTCTTTACATTCGGACTGGTACCGACATCTCTCAACAACATTTTGTTCACAATCTTAATCGGTTTGTTACATTTGATTGCCATGCATACAATGTCTCTAAGTTCAGTTGGTTGCAGGTCTCCTTTAAGAGAACCTTGCTGGCTTTACCCCAATAAAATCCTTTGCTAGACACCATGTGTTGGTCCCTCAGCGTTGCACCTCATGGTATGGCCACGACCATCTTATTTTTCAGCCACGCTGCACCTCGCTGCAGCAGGGAAGCAATTTTGCCTCTGTCCTCGACGTCAACTGCCTTGATCCTTCTCTCCCGTGATTCTGCCACAAAAGCTGGAAGAGTGCCTGTGAATTTGATCTTCCTCCCCAGGAGTCCTGCCACTGGAGCCAGGAAGGTAGTCGGATCGTTGCCACACAGTCGTGATGGACGGTCTGTGCCTCAGGTGCTGCGCTGGTCTGTTCTCTGGTGCCTGGCCCAAACGAAGGTGAGGTTTTGCTCTGCCTCTGAGCATGATGGACAGCGATTACTGGAGTGAAGAGGTCTTCCCATTTCCACTGGATCTTCCCCATCCATTTTCTTCTGAGTAGCATTGGACCATCACCTGCAACAATCCACAGAGGTAACTTGTGCACCATATCATTATAGATTACACTTACATCCGCACTACCAAGGACTGGGATCAGCTCCTTGGTGCAGCTGTGCAGCTTTTCCTGTACTGGAACCAGCTCGGGTTGTTTTTCGTTCCATAGCCTCTCAAAGGCATCCTGGTTCATCACTGACTGGGTCGCTCCCGTGCCCAATTCCATGAAGACTGGAACGCCATTTAACTCTACTTCCATCTTCACTGGAGGACAATCGGTGGTGCAGGTATACACTCCATACACTTCTTCTTGGGGCTGAGCTGCCTCTCTGGCCGAATCATCATATTCCCCGCTGGATTCAAAGTCATCTACTAACTCCTCTGCTAGACGGTGAGTCGTATTTCTTTTACACATACGCTGGAGGTGGCCCTTCATGTTACAGGCTTTGCATACGTACTCAGCAAACCGCCACTGGTGAGCCCTATGGTTTCCTCCACAATGCCAGCATGGTGTTACTAGGTTAGCACCCCTCGGTGGACTCTGAGTTTTGGAATCCTGAGGTCTGTGCTCTCTGCCCTGGGAAGAGCCACGTTCTACAGTCTTGCCTGTGAAAGGCACCATTCTGTGTACAGTACTTGCCGGGTTTGAGTCCACAGGATGAATAATTTGCTTGGTGCTGCAGGTCGAGTTCATGAACGCCTGACTGATGCTGATGGGCTTCTGCAGGTTGACTGTGGAGTCAGCAGATAATAGCTTGTGAAGGAGGCCCTTGTGGCCAGTTCCCATAAGGAAGATGTCTCGCAATGCTTTGTTGAGGTGCGTGCCGAAATCACACACTGCCGCAGGTCTCCTGAGGTCGGCAACATATTTTGCAATCTCCTGGTCCTCAGGTCTGCGGTGAGTGTAAAATCTGCGCCTGGCCGTGCGGATGCTCTGTTTTGGCTTCAGTTGGTTGCGAATTAGTTCAGTCAGCTCATCGTATGTCTTATCCTTGGCCTTCGTGGGTGCCAGCAAGTCCCTGGTGAGGCGGTAGACCTCGGGCCCACAACTGGTCAGCAGTATAGCCTTGCACTTCTCTGCCAATGTATCCCTCTCCCCTGCTAGGTCGTTTGCCACAAAATATTGCTCGAGCCTTTCCGTGAAGGCATCCCAATCATCACCCTCTGAAAAGTCTTTTAGTGTGCCAAAGGTAACCATAATCGCGTAAAAATCCATATTCTCGTCGCCAGTTGTTATGTCTGTAATGTACTTATGAATGACTCCATGAGGCAATGTGTTGTACTTAAACTGTAGTGACCTTTGTCCTTTATTCATAACTCCAGAGTGAGGCACAAGCATGGTGGGCAGCTTTTTATACTGGGCCCTGCACACCTATGCAGGTGACCCTCAGGTCTCACACCGCATTGCCCTCTGGTGGACAGCCTCTGCCACAGGGGCAGGAAACCCCGGTCTCCCCCAGTTGCACCCTCTATTGGTGCCAGCATAATATATACACAGTGTAAACCTTATTGAAAGTACATCAGGTAACAAGTCTCCATTTTATGCAACTATACAGTGACTACACAAAGAGTATATCTATAGTCTGCATATATAACAATGCCCTCATAGCCCTCTGGGGAGCTGAAGACACCAAGATAAATTTTCATTGGGCCCTTTTTTGGGTCTCCTATCCTCAGTTGGAGTGCCACATCATTTCTCCGATTCTTATTTCTAGAAGATCAGGGGTGAGGCTCAGTTGAGACCACTTTAACTGGCATGATGCTTCTGCTCCTGCTATGCATATGATCCTGTCCCCATAATCTGGGGCGTGGTCTGGTCCTCATCACTTGGGCGCCCTTATTGCCCACTCTGCTGCAGTTCCACTGGTGCAGAGCAACTTTGTGTTTACATTGAAGATAGATATCGATGGGGGAGGAATAGAAGTATCATTGAAAATCTTTGTATAACAATTGATGGAAGATAGATTATACTTTCAATTCTTATGACAGCACTTTCACCTGTGCTATACCATAAGGATATTTAAACAGCAAATGTCGACAAATCAAGCAGTATTTATAGAGGGCAATCATATTCCATTTCCATAGATGATTAATCGTCTCACAAAAATATTTTGATTCCTCTGCTGAGTTAAGAGCAGGAGCAATCAAATCATTAAATAGTTAGTCATGGGCATCTTTTTGTAGCCAAATCATGTCCAAAGTTAACCACCTCACTTTTACTTCAATTTAGCCCTCAAGTGCAGATAATAATAGCTTGACCTAGAGTTTCTGGACTAATGGTTACAAAGTTGTATATTCCCTTGATATTATTTTATAAAATGGAGTAATCTATCGAAATTATGCATAGTCCTGAGACAGCAAGTCATATGACCCTGGAGAAAATGCCAAAAAATATAAATTCAGGTCACATTTTGGCTTTAACTGTTCAAAGAAATTTCACACAAATAAGGCAACAGGAAAATGTAAATGAAAAGAGTAATTTTGAGACAATAGTGTAATGGACATCATACCACAGAGAGCACAAGATTGAAGCATTCTGTCGCTGCTCTGTTGTCAGATTATGTGTAGTTAATATAAAATGGGAACACTCGGAACCCGTGAATCTGGTGTAAAAGGAAAATTCAGCTGTACAAAGCACACAATGAGGTCTGAAAAGGGCTGTAATGGTCAGCAGGTCACAAAATCTACCTGCTCGCTAGGTAAATAAAGACTTCGTTGAATTCCATGTGGTGCTTCTGCCTGTTAGCAGATGTGTTATTTTTACCCTGGAGGATATCTTTGTCGATACGTTTGACCAAAGCTCCTCAATTAAATGGAAGTTCCTTGCCCTTGAAGCTAATATGCATTCCTCTCAGACAAGGGATTTATTGCCTGAATTTGTGAAGAATAGTATACGTCTGCCTCATTCATTTGCCTGTCAGGATGATGTGGGATTTCATTAGGGGATTCTATTGACTACAGGATGCTTCAAAAGAACTGGGGGTGGTGGGAGGGGGGGGTTATTTAAAAAAAAAAACATTTCCTCACTAATTTACTCTTTGCAGTTTCTGACACTCGCGTTAGTTTCTGAAAGCGACTGAATCATAAATACACGACTTGTGCAGCTTCACCTCACTGTCTAGACACTAATATCAGCTACCCGACAATTTTCCCACAAAGGCTTAATAAGCTAGTACATTGATTTCTGTTCTTCTTGACCCTGTGATGCCTCATTTGAATTTTTTGGTTCACCCGGATGAGTACAGACCACATGAACATCGTTGTTCTTGCATTGTGGATGTTGGAGTTCATGGTGGACCTCTTCAAATAGTGCCTGCAAGATGTTGAAGTAACACTGAAGCAAGATTCAGAGAGTGAGTGAGCAGAACCTTTGTATGCATTTCTAGCAGCTGTTCCAGACTATCCCACAAGCATGGGAATTAATCGCATATAAACTGTAACTGTAGTAAATTCATACTGCCCAAATGCTATCACTGTACCACCTGAACAATATATTGCTTTATGTAACATTCAAATGGTCCTATAAATCAATGTCAAAATAGTAGAGAGTAGCATGTGATACATTTTACCTAGAAAAAGTATTTTTTAGTTATTAATTCTCGGGATGTACAAGTTGCTGACGAGGCCAACATTTATTGCCCGTCGCTAGTTGCCTTGAGCAGCTGGTGGTGAGCCAGCTTTTTGAACCGCTCCAGTCCGTCTGGTGAAGATGCTCCTCTAGTGCTGTTCGGTGGGAAATTCCAGGATTTTCACCCAGCAACGATGAAGGAATAGTGATATATGTCCAAATCACAATGATGTGTGACTTGTAGGGCAACTTGGACGTGATGGTGTTCCCATGCACCTGCTGTCCTTGTCCTTCTAGAAGGTGATACTCACTGGTTTGGAAGATGCTGTTGAAGAGGTCAATCTTAGTTTGACATTGATTAGAAGGAATTATCCACCGATGTCACTTCCCACATGCTTGTGTGGCTCATAATCCATTCACACGATGACTTGATCTCCAGAAAGAACACAATCTGTTAACCACAATGGGATTTTTTTTCTCCTCTTTTCTAGTTGCACAATTAACTTAACACACTACTTTTGTTTCTAATACAGAATTAATAGGAATATTAAAAATAGCATGTAGATATTGAGCCTTTATGCTTCCTTTAATATTGTTGCTTAGCATTTGATTTATTGGTAGCATTATACCATTAGGGAACAGATTTTACAGAGGGGGAGGGGGAAGGGAGAGGAGATTGATGATGTAGAATTACTAGACATTTAATGTGGTGCTGCTGACCTTGCATTAGGTTTCAACTTAATGAGGGTGAAATTTTTCTTGGGTGGTAATACAAAATGGGCGATACTGAATTGGCAGCCCATTTTACACACTGACCAATTTTCTTTTCAATTGACTTCCATTAGGACATAAAACGACCTGCCGATTCAATATTGCCCATTTTGCACCAACACCAATTTCACCCCCAGTACATTTTCTTTTGGGAAAACTATTTTGAAACTCTTGATATTATATTGGTAAGATCATAGGCCTGTTTTTTGTTTTTAGATAGAGTACAAGACCAGAGTCTCTACTCTCTACTTTGTTGTTAGAAATTGCAGATATTCCATCTTGACAGCAGAGTCGAACATTTCCTTTTCTCTTGGGGTTCCCCAAGTGAAAGTATGGACATTTATCCTGCTCCCAGATCTCTGTCGATCTCAATTTTCAGACAGCTGCGAAGAGAAACATGAGAGTAGCTTGTTTGACCCATCTTTCCGACTTCCTCTTCCTTGTTGTTCAGACGAGCCGGACCTGCTATCAACATGTCCTCTTAAAAACAGGATTAAGGTCTAAAACTTGCAGTGTGAAGAGAGGTGGTGGTGAGCCACCTTTTTAGAACCGCTCCATTAATTCCCATGCTAGTGGGATGTTCTGAAACGCAGACTTCCACAGAGGCACCCAGCATTTTATGTACTGCTATTCAGTGAAGCATCTGGTACGTAGGTGTAGAATGTACTAGAAAGTTCTTCACTCACACAATACCTACATAGTACTTCCTGTGAACTCCCTTAAAACTCTTGCAACAGCGCTCTCTATTAGTGCAACTGCAGTCACATTCTAACTCCCATTGTATTCTCTGTCAAAGATGCAACTTTGCTAAGTGTATCCACCATCATTATTCTTACCAGCAATTACACCGAAAATTCACAATGACCTCTTTTACAGTCATTGGGGTACATTTTCCAACTGGAGGAAACTAGAAAATACATTTGGAAACTTGGCACCTCCCAGCTCAGTTTGGTCATTGCAGAACTTTCCATGCCTGGTTTCCCATTGGCACCACTCACTCTTTCACTAAATATGCTAGAGCTTTATTAGACATTGAAATTCCATTCAAATAAGGACGTTATGATGCAGCCCTCAATTTTCTTGGGTTTATGTCCCACCCGGTTAGAATGGGCACCAAAGACCAGCAAGATTATGCCATCCTAGTGCAAGATTGGAGGATTGTTATTAAAGCATTCCAACTTACGAGATTTGATGCAAGAGGAAGAATATGATCGAAGAAGGCATGCCAGGGAGATCAGCAGGCACCAGAGGCACGCTGCACATACCTGACATTATGTCAGCAATTGCTTCTGCATGCCTAGGCATAGCTACTTGGCATTGACTGAAGAGAACTGCCTCCACAGGCTGTTGTTCAACAGGGAGGCAATTGCAGAGCTGAGCTATCTTCCACAATGAGACCTACTTCTAAATCCACTGGCAGCCAAAGCTCTCTCCTCTCTAGATTTTTTTTGCCTGCGCATCCTTCCAAGCTAGGATACGATAGTCATCAGCATCACCCAATTTGCTTCCTACAGATAACCCAAACAACTGATACATTGTTGTGCAAGACCAGTACCTTCACATGCAATAAGACCATGAAAAGATTGCCCAATTTGTTGTTTATAATGGTATCCATGTAATGGATTCTTGCTCCAACACCGCTTGCTCCTTCTCACCTGTGCACTTCGACTGCATCAATGCTACTACCTGAAGCTCATTATCTGCATCCTGTGTGGCATCCGTAGATGTAGTGGTGCTTTCCAGCATGGTGGAAAGTGCTGCGATGTATTGGCTTAGGGGGTAACTAGCAGTGAAGGCGGGTTGCTTTTCCAAAGCCTACAATAACAGACGAAGAACATATGCTTAAATACTGGCTCCAATAGACACCTTCAACCAGAGCTTGCATTGCAAGCTAAATTGGGTGATGCTTTAGCGGTTGTGTATATGTGTGTTTGTAAGCGGCAGGATGGTGCTAGCTTTGACCTTGGGTGAAGCCTCCACATTTGCAACCAGATCACTTTGGTGTTGAAGGGAGCAATTACCCATCAGCTGCTGCATCGAGTGTACTTGGGCAATTAAAATGTTTTGTGTGCCTCTTGACAAGAATGATATGAAGCGATGCTACATAGATAGAAGCTCCACCTCTCGAATTAGACTAATTGCAGTTGTGAGCCCATGAGGGCGCAGGAGATATCAAGACCATCAAATCCCATAGTAGTGGCCATGTGTGCCACTCTGTTACCTGAAAAGCTTTTGTCTGTGCCCTGTCTGGAACTTGCTTCATGTTGAAATCGTGCCCTGTGTTTAGGTATCACCAGTCTACACGAAACACACAGCTACTTTAGTGCAGGTCATTACTGGCTATACTCCAATGAGCTCACTGTCTGCCCTTGTAGAGAAGGTTGTTTTTGTAGAAGTATTGGGTAAATCCATTTGACAGCTCCACCATGATGCATGCCAGTGTTAGTGCCAAATAATAAGCAGTCCAAATCCTTAATGACAGGAATTGAGAAATTCAGTAACGGTTATTATCAATTAAAACAAGTCCACTGGTTCTGGAGCTGAAATATTCTGCTTCCCTGAGTGCTAATCTCATTCGAACAAACTTGATGTTTTATTTTTTTTACCCAGACTCACTCACAGCACAAATAGCAACAGGTCTACTGCATGCTCCACTCCGAGCATGTGGCTGAGAGATCACAATGACTGTCTAATTATGGAGGAACAAGAACTTTTTGTGAAAATGGCCGTATGCTACAAGTAACTAATCTGAGAGATAACTTTTATTATATTATTACCAAATTTCACTTTCATATTCCCCTCTCTTTCTCCCCTCCCCCTTCCAAGACCAGTCCACTATAAGTTAAAAACATTAAATAGCTTACCGAAGATTGGTACTGTCTTGGTGCTTCAAATAGTTTCTCTCTCATTGGCCAATTACTTTTTTTAATATGGGCTTTAAAGGAAATGGTTTCAAATTTTTGACAATTTATCCTGGCAATAAGTGTGTGAAAACTTGATCATCTGGCTGGATTATTTAGATGAGAATGCCCAACCTAAGATCCAGCTGTGTGATATGATATTTTGATTTTAACACATTAACATGTTGTGCCATCTAGTATTTCTACTTCTCCTCCTTAGAAGCTAATTTCCTGGTTATTAGTCATTTTACATTTCGATTTAAATATTCTAGAGATTAAGCCAACTGCAGTTAGTGACAATATGAGCTGGTTTTTCCTAGGGCTGTTCAACTTCACTGCAGCGTCAATGAATTATCTCATCAGGATGTGAGTTGACTGCCAGGCAACAATGAGGCAACTTGTTAGATAGGTAGGTTCCCCTAATTGATGCAGCTGAGGTGTTTAGGTGAATCTTCAGACTATTGCGACTCAACTCTCAGAAGAACTGGCTTTTAGATCCAGTTTTCAAGCAGTTAAAGGCCAATTTTCTGGAAAATGAATGGTCAGATCCAAAAGGCAGTGTGAAACACAAGGGAAATGTTTAGAAGATACTTTTTGTTCAATGCATTTCTATCCCAAAAGTGACTAGTAACCTCTGTGTTAGAAGCAACCTTGTAAATGCAGAAATCAAACGGAGAATGAGCTGTAATTTGCCATTGGCAAGCGAGACCATTTATTCCTGCATAGCTGACAAGAGTCACATTATAATATAATTTCTTTAGCCGCAAAATTTGGGGGTTTTTAGCGGCAGTCGGTTTTGATGAATAAAATGGCGGCTGAATCGCTTCTGGTGGGTCCTGCGGTACTCGTCATTTTGGGGAGGTCAGTAGTGTTGCTGTTGCCAGCGCTCCACGTATTGAGGCAGATCGTGATGTCAATGAGTCCGCACCGCTGATTTGACACATGATCTGCCATTTTAGACATCGTTGCTTCATTTAACGGCCTCTCCTAATCACGACCAGCTGACGAAGTGTTCAGCAGCAGGAAAGAATAACTCAGTTGGGAGAGCGTTAGACTGAAGATCTAAAGATTCCTGGTTCAATCCCGGGTTTCGGCAATTTCTGGAAGGAACCCTGCAGCAGTGCTATTTGAAGAAAGCATCAACAACTTGCAGCTGATTTGCTTTTTAATTTCTACTGGTTCTAAGTTTGTGCAACTGTTTGGGCCTTTCTAGAGTTGGTTAAATTTGCTGAGGTGACTGAGAGTGTGGCTGTAAGTGGAGAAGGCCTTGTTTCTCATTTAGAGAGTTCTGCTCACATCACTTGCTCACAGTCATAGGGGCTCTACTTTCAGTCCCCCTCATGCTTGAGTATGATGGGGAGATGGAACGAAGGCAGCGAAGAAGAAGAGAAGATGCTCACAGAGGGAGGAGGAGGGGCAGGAGGGCTCTCAGCAGGAGGCCTTACACACCTAGGGTCTTCCAAGAGCATTTCTCCTACCTGCACTTAAGACAAGAATAGGTTCCACTTCACCATGGAGGTGGTCACAGAACCTTGCCACCTCTTGAAATCAGACCTGCAGCCTCAGCACAGGGCGACAACGACTCTCCCAGTGGCCCTCATGGTCACCGTGGCCTGCAATTTTTGCGCCAGCCGATCCTTCCAGTCTGCAGTTGCCGAAATAACTACAATCTCCCAGTTTGTTGTCCATCGCTGCATCCGGGAGGTTCTCTACTCCAAAAGAAGGGACTTCATTGAACAGAGAAACAGGACGAGTGGGCCTCCCCATGATGCAAGGCGACATCGATTGCACACGCGTGGCTTTGGGGGCACCGTATACCAATCTTGAGATGGTCCATAACCACAAAGGGTACCACTTAATGTGCAGTTGTTGTGCGACCACGCCCAGCACATCATGATGGTGAATGCCCGCTATCCTGGCAGCAGTCATGATGCCTTCATCCTTTGCCAGCAATCTTTCAGCCACCACATCAAACCCAAGAGTAGCTGCTCGGACACAAGGGCTCTCCGCTCTACACCTGGCTGATGACTCCCCTCCGCAACCCCAGCGCTCATGACATGACAAACGTACGACCACGAGGAACATCATCGAGCAGACCATCGGGGTGCTCAAGCAATGGTTCTGTTCTCTGACGGCTTGGGAGAAGCCCTCCAGTGCTCACCGGAGCAGGTGTCCCATTTCGTGGTGGTCGTCTGCATGCTCCACAACTTGGCCAACATGTACGCGCAGCCCACTAAATTACTAAACATAGTGAATGCAGGTCAATAAGGCCATAAAAAAAGCAAAGCAAGTACGAGGGTTTATTTCTGGAGGGATAGAATTGAAAAGTAGAGAGGTCATGCTGAATTCGTACCGAACCTTGGTTAGAGCACACTTGGAGTACTCTATGCAATTCTGGTTGATCTACTATAAAAAGGATATAGAGGCACTGGAGGAGGTGCAAACATTTTAACTGCTGACTATACCTATCGGGAAAGGATGAACAGGCTGGGTCTCTTTTCTCTTGTGAAGGCGCTGAGGGGAGACCTAATAGAGATCTTTAAAATTATGAAATTTTTGATAAGTAGACACAGAGAGAGTGTTTCCACTTTTGGGGAAGAGCAAAACTAGCGACCATCAATATAAGAAAGTCTGCACCCATTTATCGCTGAGATCAGCGCTACAGTCATGTTAATGAGCAGGCAGCATGTGCTGCCTGCACCACTTAGAACGGACCCAGGCAAATTGTGCTGGGTGGTGCTCTCGCCCATTTTAGGGTCTTATCCAGTTTCTAGGCCATTATGTTTTTTTGTAGCACCGTGGCCCAGAAAATATAAAGTAATGGTTTCTCTCAACATTGATGTGTCCATCAATGAGATTGTGGAAATGTTAGGAACATAGGAACAGGAGTAGGCCATTCAGACCCTTGAGCCTGATCTGTTATTCAGTTAGATCACGACTGATCTGTACCTCAACTCCATCTACCTACCTTGGTCCCATAACCCTTAATACACTTACCTAACAAAATTCTCTCGACCTCAATTTAGAATTTTTTAACTGACCCAGCCTCAATAGCTTTTTGGGAGAATTCCAGATTATTGTAGTGTTGAAACAATATTAAACTGCAACCTATCTTAAGAAACCTTGTAACGCACTGTAATTGTGAGAAAATCTATATCCTTAAAACCCAACTGGGTTTGAAATAAGTTATTGATTGCACATGTGAAGGGATTCAGATAATCTGCTAGGTGCTTATAAATAAAGTCCACCTGCCTTGGGGAAGGGTGAAAGTTATGAAGAACCACAGTAGCTACATCTAATATTTTCATTGGAAGGCATTCGTGGTATCAAAGTAGATTGTAGATATTGGAGTATATATTCCAAAACTATGAGAGTACATTAAAAAAATGTTCTTGAACCCAGCAGAAGATGCCAAAAATGCAATGAGGTTCATAGTATCGTATTTGACTTTTTGACAACAGTTTTTCCAAAGAAACTTTTGGTACAGGGTTATAAGATGGCCTTGCCACAACTGGAGCCACACCTGACAGCGTCAGTGGATGTGAGTGCCTGCCGCTTTCTGGCACCTCATAACTCCTTCGAGGGGCCTCCGTGGAGGGGAAGGAGGTGGCGAGGACACTCTAAAAGGAAGCCGCTGCACCTTCCTGTCCTCTTGGCATGTCTCAGGTGCTCGGCGCTCTGGCTGGATGTGCAGTGATCGACTGAGGGAACATCTGCTCAAAGTATTGACATTACTTCACGTTAATTGGCAAAACAAGTGGAATGACCTTTAATAATGAGCAGCTGCTCTTTAAGAGTTAGTGCTTCATCCAGCTTTCCACTTCACACAGCCAGACGGACTGCAGTCTGGCCATCTCAATTCACAAGGAATATAGAGAAATTAAGAAAAGGGGTTTTCATCCATAATTCAGCGAATCTAGCCCTCTCCACTGCCAGCAAAGAATTGCCCGATCCGCAGATGAGTTTAGCCCAATTTTACTGGTTACAGGATAGATATGGATATGGATAGTCCAGTCCGAACACATCCATTCTGAAAGAGTGTACATTCCACTGTGTTGTAATTTGAGAATTTGAATTCAGTTTAAAAGAAATA
The DNA here is from genome assembly GCF_044704955.1 of Pristiophorus japonicus. Lineage (NCBI taxonomy): Eukaryota > Metazoa > Chordata > Chondrichthyes > Pristiophoridae > Pristiophorus > Pristiophorus japonicus. The sequence goes on along the minus strand of NC_091981.1, from coordinate 42,841,318 downwards.
TGGAAATAAAAAGCTGGTATCAGTAACAGTAGTTGACTCTTAACTGGAAGTGGCTAATTGTATCAAGCCAGTACAACGACCCACTATCACCACCCAGGTGTAACTTGGGATGGGCAATAAATGCCGGCCTTGCCGACGTTCACATCTCAGGAACAAATTATTTTTAGAAGTCCAGCTATCTCGTAAATGGGTTTTTGCCTCCACTCACCTAGATGCAAGTCCCTGCCATATCTTGCATGAAGAAAAACCTCTAGAAGCCCTGAGAATCATTATTGCAGTGATGTGAAAATAAATTTTCAGATTTTTTTCAATCCCATTTTCTTCATGCCAGCTGCCATATTTACAAATAAAAAGAGAGAAAAACATCGACAAATGCTGGAAATCTGAAATAAATACTGAAAATTATGGAAATACACAGCAGATCTCGAGCAGCTGGAAAAAGAAAAGACTGGTTCCTGTTTCGGGACTTCTGACAAACGCTCTACACTTAACTTGCATTTTTCTGTTTACAATTGTTGACTGACTTGCAGTGATGATACCAGAACTGAGAGGGCATAACTATCAGGAATGACTGAACAGGCATGGACTCTTTTCTCTAGGAAAGAGAAGGGTGAGAGGTGACCTGATAGAGGTCTTTAAAAATTTGAATGGGTTCAATAGAGTATACATAGAGAAGATGTTTCCACTTGTGAGGGAGTTTAAAACTAAGGGCCATAAATATAAGATAGTCACTAATAAATCGAATAGGGAATTCAGGAGAAGCTTCTTTATTCAGATACGAGTGAGAACATGGAATGTGCTATCACATGGAGTAATTGAGGCAAATTGTATAGATGCATTTAAGGAGAAGCTAGATAACTACATAGAAACATAGAAAATAAGTGCAGGAGTAGGCCATTCGGCCCTTCGAGCCTGCACCGCCATTCAATGAGTTCATGGCTGAACATGCAACTTCAGTACCCCATTCCTGATTTCTCACCATACCCCTTGATCCCCCTAGTAGTAAGGACTACATCTAACTCCTTTTTGAATATATTTAGTGAATTGGTCTCAACAACTTTCTGTGGTAGAGAATTCCACAAGTTCACCACTCTCTGGGTGAAGAAGTTTCTCCTCATCTCGGTCCTAAATGGCTTACCCCTTATCCTTAGACTGTGACCTCTGGTTCTGGACTTCCCCAACATTGGGAACATTCTTCCTGCATCCAACCTGTCCAAACCCATCAGAATTTTAAATGTTTCTGAGATCCCCTCTCATTCTTCTGAACTCCACTGAATACAAACCCAGTTGATCCAGGCTTTCTTGATATGTCAGTCCCGCCATCCCGGGAATCAATCTGGTGAACCTTCGCTGCACTCCCTCAATAGCAAGAATGTCCTTCCTCAAGTTAGGAGACCAAAACTGTACACAATACTCCAGGTGTGGCCTCACCAAGGCCCTGTACAACTGTAGTAACACCTCCCTGCCCCTGTACTCAAATCCCCTCGCTATGAAGGCCAACATTTGCTTTCTTAACCGCCTGCTGTATCTGCATGCCAACCTTCAATGACTGATGTACCATGACACCCAGGTCTCGATGCATCTCCCCTTTTCCTAATCTGTCACCATTCAGATAATAGTCTGTCTCTCTGTTTTTACCACCAAAGTGGATAACCTCACATTTATCCACATTATACTTCATCTGCCATGCATTTGCCTACTCACCTAACCTATCCAAGTCACTCTGCAGCCTCAGAGCATCCTCCTCGCAGCTCACATTGCCACCCAACTTAGTGTCGTCCGCAAATTTGGAGATATTAAATTTAATCCCCTCGTCTAAATCATTAATGTACAATGTAAACAGCTGGGGCCCCCCGCACAGAACCTTGCGGTACCCCACTAGTCACTGCCTGCCATTCTGAAAAGTACCCATTTACTCCTACTCTTTGCTTCCTGTCCGCTAACCAGTTCTCAATCCACGCCAGCACACTACCCCCAAGCCCATGTGCTTTAACTTTGCACATTAATCTCTTGTGTGGGAACTTGTCGAAAGCCTTCTGAAAGTCCAAATACACCACATCAACTGGTTCTCCCTTGTCCACTCTACTGGAAACATCCTCAGAAAATTCCAGAAGATTTGTCAAGCATGATTTCCCTTTCACAAATCCATGCTGACTTGGAGCTATCATGTCACCTCTTTCCAAATGCACTGCTATGACATCCTTAATAATTGATTCCATCATTTTACCCACTACCAATGTCAGGCTGACCGGTCTACAATTCCCTGTTTTCTCTCTCCCTCCTTTTTTAAAAAGTGGTGTTACATTGGCTACCCTCCACTCCATAGGAACTGATCCAGAGTCTATGGAATGTTGGAAAATGACTATCAATGCATCTGCTATTTCCAAGGCCACCTCCTTCAGTACTCTTGGATGCAGTCCATCAGGCCCTGGGGATTTATCGGCCTTCAATCCCATCAATTTCCCCAACACAATTTCCTGACTAACAAGGATTTCCCTCAGTTCCTCCTTCTTACTAGACCCTCTGACCCCTTTTATATCCGGAAGGTTGTTTGTGTCCTCCTTAGTGAATACCGAACCAAAGTACTTGTTCAATTGGTCTGCCATTTCTTTGTTCCCTGTTATGACTTCCCCTGATTCTGACTGCAGAGGACCTACTTTTGTCTTTACTAACCTTTTTCTCTTTACATATCTATAGAAGCTTTTGCAGTCCGTCTTAATGTTCCCTGCAAGCTTCCTCTCGTACTCTATTTTCTCTGCCCTAATCAAACTCTTTGTCCTCCTTAAATTTCTCCCAGTCCCCAGGTTCACTGCTATTTCTGGCTAATTTGTATGCCACTTCCTTGGCTTTAATACTATCCCTGATTTCCCTTGATAGCCACGGTTGAGCCACCTTCCCTTTTTTATTTTTACGCCAGACAGGGATGTACAATTGTTGTAATTCATCCATGCGGTCTCTAAATGTCTGCCATTGCCCATCCACTGTCAACCCCTTAAGTATCATTCGCCAATCTATCCTAGCCAATTCACACCTCATACCTTCAAAGTTACCCTTCTTTAAGTTCTGGACCATGGTCTCTGAATTAACTGTTTCATTCTCCATCCTAATGTAGAATTCCACCATATTATGGTCACTTTCCGAAGAGGCCTCGCACAACGAGATTGCTAATTAATCCTCTCATTACACAACACCCAGTCTAAGATGGCCTCCCCCCTAGTTGGTTTCTCGACATATTGGTCTAGAAAACCATCCCTTATGCACTCCAGGAAATCCTCCTCCACCATATTGCTTCCAGTTTGGTTAGCCCAATCTATATGCATATTAAAGTCACCCATGATAACTGCTGCACCTTTATTGCATGCACCCCTAATTTCCTGTTTGATGCCCTCCCAACATCACTACTACTGTTTGGAGGTCTGTACACAACTCCCACTAACGTTATTTGCTCTTTGGTGTTCTGCAGCTCTACCGATATAGATTCCATATCATCCAAGCTAATGTCCATCCTAACTGTTGCATTAATCTCCTCTTTAACCAGCATGCTACCCCACCTCCTTTTCATTTTATTCTATCCTTCCTGAATGTTGAATACCCATGGATGTTGAGTTCCCAGCCCTGATCATCCTGGAGCCACGTCTCTGTAATCCCAATCACATCATATCTGTTAACATCTATTTGCACAGTTAATTCATCCACCTTATTACGGATACTCCTTGCATTAAGACACAAAGCCTTCAGGCTTGTTTTTTTAACAGCCTTTGTCCTTTGAGAATTATGATGTAGTGTGGCCCTTTTTGTTTCTTGCCTTTGTTTACTCGGCCTTTCACTATTGCTTTTTACCTTTCTACCATCTGTTTCTGACTCCATATTACTTCGCCCTATCTTGCTGCATAGGTTCCCATCCCCCTGCCGTATTAGTTTAAACACTCCCGAACTGCATTAGCAATTGTTACCCCTAGGACATCAGTTCCAGTTACATGAGGAAGAAAGGAATAGAAGGATATGCTGATAGGGTGAGAGGAGGCTCGTGTGGAGTATAAACACTGGCATAGACCAGTTGGGCCGAATGGGCTGTTTTGGTGTTGTAAGTTCTATGGCCAAGGGTTTCCGCTTTAGTCGTATTCAGCAATCCGGATGCAAATTGCGTTCAAAATTGCTCTCGTTTTCAGATGTGTTTTTCTTTTGCTCAGGTTTCTGCTCAAACTCATTTGCATAACGTCAAATGTAAAATCTTCAATGAGCCAGTGCAATCGGCAGCGTTTTGAATCGTGATTTTTTTTTTTTAAATTTGCATTAAAAAGATTCCTTGATATATTTAAGAGTGATAACCTGGTGCTGTTTTATCAATACAGCTGAAAATGGGTTTATCACAAACATGCATGCATTTTTAATCAGTGTCTAGTCTACCATCTGTGAGTAACCTGATTTGAAATAACTGAAAAGGACTTCAAAAAACTATCCAGGACCATTTACTTGTTACATTGGTGTACAATAGTCAGTTTCTTAGTAAATTAAAAAAATATATTTAAAAGCTTTTAAAAGGTCCTTAAAAGCTTATTAGTGTCCTTGTGCATAAAAAAAGCTTAATTTTAAGATCCTCTTCGAAGGCCTGTAAACGGGCGTAATTAACAGAAATTCACCATGGTGATTAATTCAGTCTGGGGACAGAGACAGTTTTGTGGACGTGACCGGCTTCCATCATGATGTTTTATAAACCAGCACAAAAAAGATCCCGGAAACTTGATTTGCGCTAAACGTAATTTGCGTTTGAAATTCCGCAATCCTTTGCACTGGTCTGGCTGATTTTGAGTGAATTGTGCTGGAAATATCAGCGCAACCCAGCGAAAATTCCAGGCCTATGTATTTAATAACAAAATAGATCCCAGCTTTCAAGAGAATGGCAAGTCTTCCAAACAGTGTTAAATCATCCAGATTTTCAGCTGTGCAAAGTTCAAAAATTAATGAATTTGGATAAATCCAAAAATAGATCCTATGTGCATTCACAATGGGAGGGGTTTGAGCGGGGTGGGCCTATACTCGTTGGGGTTTCGAGGGATGGGAGGTGATATTAGTGAAGCGTGTGTATTTTGGGGGGGGCTTGGTAGAGTGGATGCGGGAAGGATGTTTCCCCTCATGGGGGGGCATGGTTTTGGGGTGGGGGGGTCGCCCATTTGGAACGGAAGCCGGGGGGGGGGCGGGATTTCTTCTTTCAGTTGGGACGTGGGTCTTTGGGGTTCTCTGCCCCGGAGAGCTGTAGAGGCTGGGACATTGAATGTATTTGAAGTGGAGATGGGTGGATTTTTGAATGATGGGGGGGGTCGGGGTTGCGGGGTGCGGGCGGAGGGGTGGAGTTGGGGCCAGGATCGGATCAGCCATGATCTTGTTGGGTGGCAGAGCGGGGCCAGGTAGCCTACTCCTGCTCCTATTTCTTATGTTCTTATAAGAATATCTCTTTTTTCGGCCTCACCTTTCCTTTGACTACATTTTTACTATTCCTGTGTTTATAAAAGATTATTGGGTTTCTTTTGTATGTCAATCTATTCTCATACTCTTGCCCCTCATTCCCTTTTTTAGATCTCCTCTGTACTTTCTAAATTCACCTTGGTTCTCCATTGTATCATGAGTGTTATATTTGTCACAAGCCTTTTTCTGTCTCATTTTAACCTCTATATCTTTAGTCATCCAGGGAACTTTAGCTTTGGATAGAATGGTTATAGCTCTCTGCAAAAGCACTTCAGCTAGTCCTACTCATCCACCCTTTCCCTGCAGCCCTGCAAGTTTTTTTCCTTCAGTTATTTATCTAATTCTTTATTGAAAGCCACGATTGAATTTGCGCATTCCAGATCCTAACCACTCGCTGCGTAAAAACGTGTTTCCTCATGTCGCCCATGGTTCTTTTGCCAATCGCCTTAAATCTGTACCCTCAGGTTCACGACCCTTCCAGCAATTGTAACAATTTCTCTCTATCTACTCTGTCTAGATCCATCATGATTTTGAACACTTCCATCAAATCTCCTCTCAACCTTCTCTGCTCTAAGGAGAACAATCCCAGCTTCTCCAGTCTATCCATGTAACTGAAATCCCTCATCCCTTCCTTTGCTCCTCATAGGAATGTGTCCACTGTGTACCTGAACCATCTCCTCTTGGAAGGCCTCCCATTGTGCAATTACTGGTTTGCCTGTTTTGATTCCACCTCGACCAGATCTATTTTCAACTCACTGAAATTAGCCCTCCTCCAGTGAAGTATTTTTATTCTTGATTGTTCCTACTCCTTTTCCATAACTATCTAAACCTGATGATATTGTAATCACTGTTCCCCAAATGCTCTCCCATTGAAACAAACTCCACTTGCCCCACTTCATTTCCCATAACTAGATCCAGCACTGCTACCTTCCTAGTTGGGCTGAGAAAACACTGATCAAGAAAGTTCTCTTTCAGGAATTCCTCCCCCATCATCACTACTTTGTAGTTCTTGCATTTTTCTGTAATTTATCTCAAAATGTGCTCCTCATTTCTTTCCCACTATTCGGTGGCCTATAGTATAGCTCTTCTATTATTCCTTAATTCTAATCAAATCGATTCTGTTTTTGACACCTCCACTACATCATCCATCTTCAGTGCTATTATAGTTTCTGTGTGAGAACAACGCCGCTGGTCGGGACTATAAATAGAGCTGGAGCACTGGGCCCTGGAACATTGTGGGCCGCCCCGACCTGTTCGAGAACACCACCGCACGTCAAGGCTATAAATAGAGCTGGAGTGCCGGACCCTAGAACATTTTGAGCGAAGGTGGGGCGAATGAGGGTACGGGGCCCAGAAGATCCGAGGGCCCAGGGGCAGCACGGGCCAGCCCACACTGCAATATCTGTGCACACTAGGTCCGTGCAGCAGAGCAGGTCTCCAGTCGTCCTGGTTCAACCCTTGCCACTGGATAAAGGCCTAGTTCTGTCGAGCCCGTGTGGTGGCTGATGTGCAACGGTCACCACACGTTAAAAAATTCCATGCACAAGTATCTTCCATCCCTTCAATTGGAGTTCAGGACTGGAACATCGGGTCCTTCATTGAAACATCTGTGAACTCTTGTGAAAGCAAGTCTTCCTCGTTTGAGGGACCGCCTACGATGATGATAATGATAAAACACCATGTTGGAAAGTGCTGAATTTTCAACTGAAGTCAAGTTTTTATGTTCAGATGGCACTTAAATAATGATTGTTCAGCCAATTTCAAAATCCGTCATAATTAAGAAAGATCCAATATGGGAAAAATTCAGTTAACCACACTTGGCTGTCTGCTCAATGGTATTAAGCACAGTCACAGATCATACATGATTCACTAAAGTGCTTAAAGAACATCTGTTTTTACCTACAAGAGTGGACATGTAAAGATGAGCAGATGCTTATTCCATTTCCACCCCCCTCCCCATCATCTTCTTCGGATTTCCCACCAGATGCGGCACACCATTCCCGGTCCAGTGGGCTGATGCCATGCTTCTGAGAATCCCATTCTGCAGCTGACCATTAGGAGATGCAACACAGCATGACTTCCTCCTCCCAGCCGAGCCTCTCCTTGTACTAAGTTCTGAAAGGAATTTGGAATGATGTGGATTTAATTTACATTCTTACAAAAATGTATTTTTATGGAACATTGAAAAAAAGGTTTCCTCTAATTTTTCTGGTCTTGCCATTGTAACACACAATGGGTTGGGAAGTAAGAGACTTTTGTAGTACATACAGCAATATATATTTCCACTGTACAGAGTAAAAGTCTTGCCTTTGTGAGAAAAATATTAGGTCAATTGTATGGAAAAAGATTAAAATGAAAACAAAACGTTGAATGTCGAGGTGTGCAAACAAATAGGGGTCAAAATTCAGGCACACCATGAAGCTGGCTCACCTACGATTTTTTAACTGTTTTTACCACCGGGTGCAATGAGATGGCCTTCTGATCGATTTTCTCCATTTTGAATGTTTTTTCCCGTCGTACCGGAAGTCGGTCATAATGCGGGTGGAAATGCGGTGGTAAGACCTGGTGAGGGGTGGAAGTTGGGCGGGACCAAGTCTCCGCCGCTGTCACTCAACGGCGGAGCGATGGTGACATCGCTGCGCATGTGACCCTGAATTTCGGCTCCGTAGTGTTAATACAAATTATTTTGAGAGTTTTTTTGTCTATCCTATGACACTACTCACCTCTATGTATTCTTTCTCCAGCAGGAAGAGCATGTGAATGGCCACAGGCACCTTCACTGATTCTGACACCAGTCCTACCCCATGGCTTTGCCAACAGCAGGAGGTAAGCTGACCACGTTAGACAGTTCGATTCTCGAAAGAAACGTCTCAATATCACCAATTTATAAAAGAAAATAAAATTAATTTTACTCCTTTGAACTCGATGTGTATGAAATGCAATCGCTGCTGATTAAGGTTCTGAATTATGAATTCATTAAATATCAGATTCTGGTGTTTAGGGAAAAAAAGTGCATAACCAATTTAAAGAACTGCACTGGTGTTCTTGTGTACCTAATTGACCTTGTTCATGACCAGTTCAACCAAGACCATCTAGATTGAGAACTGTGGTCAAATTTCTGCTGTAGTATTTGTAGTTTTTTTGTTTTACACCAGAGTTTGTTCAGTCTCATTCTACAGTGTGAAAATACCATTTTGGAATTTAAAAGGGCAACCAAATTAAAATCATTTTAAGTTAAGCTTTTAATCACTTTAGCCACTTTTCCTTTCATTGTTTTTGCTGAGGTGTTTGCTATTTCTTTAGTCAAGACCACTTTAGCTTCCTGGTTTGTAATGACAAGTGCTTTTTTTGTAGAGAATTGTGGGTGTAAGGCATCATTGAACAGCGATGCTTCCTGTTTAAACTTGTGCTGCCATCCTATCCACAGTGTGGACCAGCGACATGACTTTCCCATAATGCTTGGCAAGGAGATATATTTGTCTTAGTCAACAATGTTTGTACGATGCCAGAAAACTAGTAGGAACATCTTTTGTTATTTCTGGCACACTAGGTCCCATGAGTAATCTCAAAATACATTCTGAAGTAGAATCAATTCAGTGGCTCAGAGGGGGCCTTGACAGAGAGCTGCTCTTTTGGTGAGAGAGAATCTTTCTCTTCAGAACTTATGATAAGTGCTTGATGTGATTGTTCCACTTGGCAAACGTCATACTATGGTCAAATTGCACACGAGCAATACTCATCAAAAAACATTATGGTTTTCCTTACCAAGTGATGACAGTGCTCTGATGTCCCAAATAAGCATTCTCAAATCATAAAGAATTAGAAGCCATGTAGCATAGCCGTTAGATTAAAACTATATTGAAAAGTGAATCATTTCATTAAAAGGATTGCTGTACTATTGGGTTTAGTTAACATTTAATGGATGGTAGAACCACAATCCAACAATCTGATGGTAATAATGACCTGAAAGATCTTTGCGCTCATATTATTTATTCCCACTGTAGTTCTCCCACTGCTGCCTCACTATCTCCATTCAAGAGGATGAGATCCTATGAGCAACAAATCTCTATTACGGCTGTGAATATTGGGCCAAGTTGACTTAGTACGAGTTGTGCATCTGTTACGCTGAACTTATGTTCCAAGTCCTTCCCCTTCTTGCCCAAAAAAGATGTGTTCTGTGATTGTGATGTGCTCCTTCTAATATTGAAGCAAAGGACCTATGGTGCCCACAATGAGTGCAATCTGATTCATTGCCCATTAAGGTTGTCAAGAGATTGTGAATCCCACCTTAGCTACCAAATAAACTTCAAGGAATGTTTATACGTTATCTCAACAATTTGCTTCAGCACTGGACTTTGCCTCGTATCAAAATAATTTGAAATGAGATGATAAAGCAAGAACGACCAATTCATTATTGCCTAATTACTGGCAACATTGGTCTGATGTAAGCACTATTTCGTTACACTTGTCATATAAGAAAAATATCAGCTTTCTGTCAATTTATGGTTGGCCTTGTACAATTGCTGAACTAGTGATCCAAATCTGTTGCCGGTTTTCCCTATCTGTTTTATCTTAAGCAAGCCAATGTTGAAACTAAAAAGAAAGACTTGCATTTATATAGTGCCTTTAATGACCACAGCACATCCGAAAGCACTTTACAGTCAATGAAGTACATTTGTAGTGAAGTCACCGTTGAAATGTAGGAAATGTGGCACCCGATTTGCACACAGCAAGGTCCCACAAACAGCAATGTGATAATGACCAGATAATCTGTTTTAATGATGTTCCTTGAGGGATAAATATTGTCAAAGACACCTGGGATAACTCGCCTGCTCTTCTTCAAAATAGTGCCTTGGGATCTTTTACGTCCACCGAAGAGGGCAGTTTAACGTCTCATTCGATGATGACGCCTCTGATAGTGTAGCACTCCCTCAGTAATGCAGCGCATCGTCAGCCTAGATTTTGTGCTCCTTTGGTTAGAGTGACACATACTCTCCACTTCGGTTCTGTCAATTTGAAAAGATTTAGGCAAGATAGGAACCTCAGACTACCACTGTGAAAAATTATTGCAAATATTTTTGTAGTATTAAGGTCGTTCTGGGGAATAAGCAGAGCCGGAAATGAATGCCAATCCACACAGCTGAAAAAATTGCAGATGAGAGTCCAGTACAACTACCTCAACTGACGCATGTGAATATATTTATACATAAAAATGAAATTATGAGCATTGCAGTTATGTATCTAATAACTCAATAGACTGAATACTGTAAACTAACACAGGTACAAACCTGGCTCTGCTTTATTAGGGCCCAAAGTGATTACATTACATTTTGGCTTGCCTTTTATACCTGGGCCGCACACGTGCGTACTCCATTGCCTCCGACAGTGGTGCCACCTGGTGGCTAGTAAGCCCAAGCAGACATACATGACAATATCCCCCTTTAAGATATTAGTAACAGTCTTTTTACAAATTGAGACGGTCCGGGGCTTTCTGCTCCCAAGTTGATCATCTCAGTTCAACTCCAGCCTTGGGCGAGCGTTCTGAGTCTGTTATGACTGGGGGCTGTGTAGCTGATCTGATGGGAGTGGCAATGACCATGTCAGGGATTGAAAGTCCAGATTCATTGATGGCAGCGAAGTCCTCTGATGACTGAGGATAGGTTGGTTGGTCACTGATTGTGTCTTCCTCAGACTGTTCCAGTTCATCTGTGTGCCGCAGCTTTATCTGATCAACATGTTTCCTGCATGTTTGCCCACTCTTGAAACATAGAAAATAGGTGCAGAAGTAGGCCATACGGCCCTTCTAGCCTGCACCGCCATTCAATGAGTTCATGGCTGAACATGCAACTTCAGTACCCCATTCCTGCTTTCTCGCCATACCCTTTGATCCCCCTAGTAGTGAGGACTTCATCGAACTCCTTTTTGAATATATTTAGTGAATTGGCCTCAACAACTTTCTGTGGTAGAGAATTCCACAGGTTCACCACTCTCTAGGTGAAGAAGTTTCTCCTCATGTCGGTCCTAAATGGCTTACCCCTTATCCTTAGACTGTGACCCCTGGTTCTGGACTTCCCCAACATTGGGAACATTCTTCCTGCATCTAACCTGTCTGAACCCATCAGAATTTTAAACGTTTCTATGAGGTCCCCTCTCATTCTTCTGAACTCCAGTGAATACAAGCCCAGTTGATCCAGTCTTTCTTGATAGGTCAGTCCCGCCATCCCAGGAATCAGTCTGGTGAACCTTCGCTGCACTCCCTCAATAGCAAGAATGTCCTTCCTCAAGTTAGGAGACCAAAACTGTACACAATACTCCAGGTGTGGCCTCACCAAGGCCCTGTACAACTGTAGCAACACCTCCCTGCCCCTGTACTCAAATCCCCTCGCTATGAAGGCCAACATGCCATTTGCTTTCTTAACCGCCTGCTGTACCTGCATGCCAACCTTCAATGACTGATGTAGCATGACACCCAGGTCTTGTTGCACCTCCCCTTTTCCTAATCTGTCACCATTCAGATAATAGTCTGTCTCTCTGTTTTTACCACCGAAGTGGGTAACCTCACATTTATCCACATTATACTTCATCTGCCATGCATTTTCCCACTCACCTAACCTATCCAAGTCACACTGCAGCCTCATAGCATCCTCCTCGCAGCTCACACTGCCACCCAACTTAGTGTCATCTGCAAATTTGGAGATACTACATTTAATCCCCTCGTCTAAATCATTAATGTACAGTGTAAACAGCTGGGGCCCCAGCACAGAACCTTGCGGTACCCCACTAGTCACTGCCTGCCATTCTGAAAAGTACCCATTTACTCCTACTCTTTGCTTCCTGTCTGACAACCAGTTCTCTATCCATGTCAGCACACTACCCCCAATCCCATGCGCTTTAACTTTGCACATTAATCTCTTGTGTGGGACCTTGTCGAAAGCCTTCTGAAAGTCCAAATATACCACATCAACTGGTTCTCCCTTGTCCACTCTACTGGAAACATCCTCAAAAAATTCCAGAAGATTTGTCAAGCATGATTTCCCTTTCACAAATCCATGCTGACTTGGACCTATCATGTCACCTCTTTCCAAATGCACTGCTATGACATCCTTAATAATTGATTCCATCATTTTACCCACTAATGAGGTCAGGCTGACCGGTCTATAATTCCCTGTTTTCTCTCTCCCTCTTTTTTTTAAAAGTGGGGTTACATTGGCTACCCTCCACTCGATAGGAACTGATCCAGAGTCAATGGAATGTTGAAAAATGACTGTCAATGAATCCGCTATTTCCAAGGCCACCTCCTTAAGTACTCTAGGATGCAGTCTATCAGGCCCTGGGAATTTATCGGCCTTCAATCCCATCAATTTCCCCAACACAATTTCCCGACTAATAAGGATTTCCCTCAGTTTCTCCTCCTTACTAGACCCTCTGACCCCTTTTATATCCGAAAGGTTGTTTGTGTCCTCCTTAGTGAATACCGAACCAAAGTACTTGTTCAATTGGTCTGTCGTTTCTTTGTTTCCCGTTATGACTTCCCCTGATTCTGACTGCAGAGGACCTACGTTTGTCCTTACTAACCTTTTTCTCTTTACATATCTGTAGAAACTTTTGCAATCCGTCTTAATGTTCCCTGCAAGCTTCTTCTCGTACTCCATTTTCCCTGTCCTAATCAAACCCTTTGTCCTCCTCTGCTGAGTTCTAAATTTCTCCCAGTCCCCGGTTTCGCTGCTATTTCTGGCCAATTTGTATGCCACTTCCTTGGCTTTAATACTATCCCTGATTTCCCTTGATAGCCACGGTTGAGCCACCTTCCCTTTTTTATTTTTACGCCAGATAGGAATGTACAATTGTTGTAGTTCATCCATGCGGCCTCTAAATGTCTGCCATTGCCCATCCACAGTCAACCCCTTAAGTATCATTCGCCAATCTATCCTAGCCAATTCACGCCTCATACCTTCAAAGTTACCCTTCTTTAAGTTCTGGACCATGGTCTCTGAATTAACTGTTTCATTCTCCATCCTAATGCAGAATTCCACCATATTATGGTCACTCTTCCCCAAGGGGCCTCGCACAACGAGATTGCTAATTAATCCTCTCTCATTACACAACACCCAGTCTAAGATGGCCTCCCCCCTAGTTGGTTCCTCGACATATTGGTCTAGAGAACCATCCCTTATGCACTCCAGGAAATCCTCCTCCACCGTATTGCTTCCAGTTTGGTTAGCCCAAGCTATGTGCATATTAAAGTCACCCATTATAACTGCTGCACCTTTATTGCATACACCCCTAATTTCCTGTTTGATGCCCTCCCCAACATCACCACTACTGTTTGGAGGTCTGTACACAACTCCCACTAACGTTTTTGCCCTTTGGTGTTCTGCAGCTCTACCCATATAGATTCCACATCATCCAAGCTAATCCCTTCCTAACTATTGCATTAATCTCCTCCTTAACCAGCAATGCTACCCCACCTACTTTTCCTTTTATTCTATCTTTCCTGAATGTTGAATACCCCTGGATGTTGAGTTCCCAGCTCTGATCATCCTGGAGCCACGTCTCTGTAATCCCAATCACATCATATTTGTTAACGTCTATTTGCACAGTTAATTCATCCACCTTATTATGGATACTCCTTGCATTAAGACACAAAGCCTTCAGGCTTGTTTTTGTAACACGCTTTGTCCTTTTAGAATTTTGTTGTACTGTGGCCCTTTTTGTTCTATGCCTTGGGTTTCTCTGCCCTCCACTTTTACTCATCTCCTTTCTGTCTTTTGCTTTTGTCTCCTTTTTGTTTCCCTCTGTCTCCCTGCATTGGTTCCCATCCCCCTGCCATATTAGTTTAACTCCTCCCCAACAGCACTAGCAAACACTCCCCCTAGGACATTGGTTCCGGTCCTGCCCAGGTGCAGACGGTCCGGTTTGTACTGGTCCCACCTCCCCCAGAACCGGTTCCAATGCCCCAGGAATTTGAATCCCTCCCTGCCGCACCACTGCTCAAGCCACGTATTCATCTGCGCTATCCTGCGATTCCTACTATGACTAGCACGTGGCACTGGTAGCAATCCCGAGATTACTACTTTTGAGGCCCTACTTTTTAATTTAGCTCCTAGCTCCTTAAATTTGTTTCGTAGGACCTCATCCCTTTTTTTACCTATGTCGTTGGTACCAATGTGCACCACGACAACTGGCTGTTCTCCATCCCTTTTTGAAATGTCCTGCACCCGCTCCGAGACATCCTTGACCCTTGCACCAGGGAGGCAACATACCATCCTGGAGTCTCGGTTGCGGCCGCAGAAACGCCTATCTATTCCCCTCACAATGAATCCCCTGTCACTATCGCTCTCCCATTCTTTTTCCTGCCCTCCTGTGCAACAGAGTCAGCCATGGTGCCATGAACTTGGCTGCTGCTGCCCTCCCCTGATGAGTCATCCCCCTCAACAGTACTCAAAGCAGTGTATCTGTTCTGCAGGTGGGTGACCACAGGGGATCCTTGCACTACTCTTCCTGCTGGTCATCCATTCCCTAGCTGGCTGTGGACCCTTCTCCTGCGGTAAGACCAACTCGCTACACGTGCTACTCACGTCATTCTCAGCATCGTGGATGCTCCAGAGTGAATCCACCCTCAGCTCCAATTCCGCAACGCGATCCGTCAGGAGCTGGAGGCGGATACACTTCCCGCACACGTAGTCGTCCGGGTCACCGGAAGTGTCCCTGAGTTCCCACATGGTACAGGAGGAGCATATCACGTGACCGAGCTCTCCTGCCATGACTTAACCCTTAGATACACTTAAGTTGGTGACAACACTGTTAACAGGTTACTTACTAATATAAAAAAGAAAAAGAAAAACTACTTACCAATCACCAGCCAATCACTTACCCCTTTGGCTGTGACGTCACCTTTTGATTCCTTTCTACTTCTTTTCTGCTTTTTCTCCCGACTGGAGCTGCACAAGCTCACCTTTAATCGGCCTCACCACGCTGCTCTCGCCGACTGCCGCTGCCTGTGGAACACCCGCTGGGCCTTTTATAGGCCTCACCATGCTGCTCCCGCCTCTGGACAGTATTGGACTGTTCAGTCACCTAAGAACTCATGCGAAGAGTGGAAGCAAGTCTTCCTCGATTCCAAGGGACTGCATCGAGCGTCAAAGCTCTGTACACATTTGGTTCAGATGTTTGAGCTTGATGATAAACACTCTGTTACCCTCCTTGGCTGTAATAGTACCAGCGATCCACTTGGGACCTTGACCATAATTTAGTCCATATACAGGATCATTAACAGAAATGTCACGTGACACAACAGCGTGATCATGATACCACTGCTGACTTTGACGTCTGTATTCAACATGATCGTTCAAGTCAGGGTGGACAAGAGAGTGCTTGGTCTTGAGACCTCTCCATCAATTGTTCAGCAGAGGGGACCCCAGTAAGCTTGTGGGGTCTTGTCGTGTAACTAAGCATTTTGCGCGACAAGCGAGTCTGCAGTGAACCTTGAGTTACACGTTTCATACTCTGCTTGATGGTTTGGACAGCACGCTCTGCTTGACCATTGGATGTGGGTTTGAATGGTGCTGACCTCACATGTTTGATACCATTGAGTTTCATGAACTCTTGAAACTCCAGACTCGTGAAGCAAGGTCCATTGTCGCTGACAACGATGTCGGGCAGACCATCAGTGGCAAACATGACACGAAGGCTCTCAATGGTAGCTGTGGAGGTACTGGGTGACATGATTATACACATTAGCCACTTGGAATATGCATCCACCACAATTAAAAACATTTTTCCCAGGAGAGGACCTGCAGAGTTGATGTGGATCCTGGACTATGATTTAGATGGCCACGACCACAGACTCAGCGGCGATTCCGCTGGTGCTTTACTTCGCTGCATGCAAGTGTTGCACTGATGCACACACGATTCCAGATCAGAGTCAATTCCAGGCCACCATACACAAGACCTGGCAATGGCTTTCATCTTGACAATACCGGGATGAGTGCTATGTAGATCATGTACAAATTTCTCTCTGCCTTTCTTAGGCATAACAACACGATTACCCACAGTAAACAATCTGACTGAATGGATAGTTCGTCTTTGCGACAGTTATAAGGTTTGATCTCATCACCCATTTGCTTGGGTATGGCAGACCAATCATCACTAAGGACACAACGTTTCACAACCGATAATATCGGGTCCTGGCTGATTCAGGTCTTAACTTGTTGAGCCGTGACAGGGGTTCCTTCACTTTCAATAACATCCACAACTAACAGTAGGTCTGCAGGTTGTGGCGTCTCCATCTCCGGTGTGGGCAACGGCAGATAGCTCAGTGCATCAACACAATTCTCGGTGCCAGGTTTATGACGAATGACATAATCATAGGCAGATAATGTCAGCGCCCACCTCTAGATGCGGGACGATGCATTAGTCTTTATACCTTTATTTTCCGAAAACAATGAAATGAGTGGCTTGTGATCTGTTTCCAGTTCAAATCGAAGACCAAACAGGTACTGATGCATCTTTTTAACCCATACACACAGGCTAATGCTTTTTTTTTCTACCATGCTGCCTTTCCGCCTTTGACAAACTTTTGGAAGCATACGCAACAGGTTGTAATTTACCTGACTCATCAGCTTGTTGTAGCACGCAACCAACTCCATATGACGAAGCATCAAAGGCCAATACTAGATGTTTACACGGATCATAATGTACCAGCAGCTTGTTAGAGCAAAGCAGATTAGTAGCTTTCTCAAAAGCTCTATCTTGAGACTCACCCCAAACCCAGTTGTCACCTTTTCTTAGCAGTGGCTCGAATGAAGTGCTCAATCTAGGTAGGAAATTACCGAAGTAGTTGAGTAGACCAAGGAACGAATGCAGCTCCGTCACATTCTGAGGCTTGGGAGCATTTTTGATGGCCTTGATTTTCGAGTCCGTAGGCCTGATGCCATCAGCAGCAATTTTCCTCCCCAGGAATTCGACTTCCGGTGTCATGAAGACGCACTTGGAACGTTTCAGTCTAAATCCCACTTTGTCCAGACGATGTAGACCCTCTTCAAGGTTGTTCAGATGTTCAGCGGTGTCACGACCTATGACCAGGATATCATCTTGGAACACGATGGTTCTAGGGACGGACTTCAATAGACTCTCCATGTTCCTCTGAAATATGGCTGCAGCCGAGCGAATTCCGAAAGGACACCTGTTGTAGATAAACAGTCCTTTGAGTGTTGATGCACGTAAGTTTCGTCGACGTCTCAACCAGTTCCTGTGTCATGTACGCCGACATCCGATCCAGTTTAGTGAATGACTTCCCCCTGGCTAGTGTTGCAAACAGGTCATCAGCTTTCGGTAATGGGTATTGATCCTGTTTCAAAACTCAGTTGATCGTAACCTTGTAGTCTCCACAAATCCTGACAGTGCCATCACTCTAAAACACAGGAACAATGGGACTGGCCCATTCGTTAAATTCGACCGGTGATATGACCCCTTTACACTGGAGTCTGTCCAGTTCGATTTCGACCTTCTCCCTCATCATGTACGGAACCGCCCGAGCTTTATGATGGAAGGGTCTTGCATCCGAGTCCACGTGGATCTACACCTTGGCTCCTGTGAAATTGCTGATGCCTGGTTCAAACAGCGAGGGGAACTTGCTCAGCACTTGAGCACATGGAGTATCATCCTCCTACGACAATGCTTTGATATTGTTCCATTTCCATTTGATTTTTTTCTAACCATTTCCTGCCGAACCACCCATAACGGTATATCATGAACAGCACCATCGTACGAAACCATGACTACTGCACTGCCAATCACCATTATGAGTTCTTTAGTGTACGTACGCAACTTGGCATTGACTGTGTCATGTATGTAACCTTTATGTAACAACACTGCAATACTGTATATACGTAAGAAATGCATACCTTGACCACAGGGGGTGAACTTGTGGGAGACACTCCTCACCTGGTCATCCAGGTATATAAAGGGAGGTCCCATGCAGGGTCATCACTTCTTGGTCCTGTAAATAAAGGTTCAGGTCATGGAGTGACCTTGTCCATAGAATGTGCCTCGTGTAGATTTGTGGTATTGTGTAAGGACATTACATTGGTGACGAGAAACGGGAATCAATGACCCACGAGAATAGCCACCGGCAGCACAGATGAACGGTACTGTGTTGGTGAGGACTGGGACGATTTCATTGAGCGGCTCCAGCAGGACTGGCTGGGAGACGCAGCGGCCGACAAGCGAAGGGCTCATCTGCTGACCAGCTGTGGACCTAAGACTTACGCGCTCACGAAAGACCTGCTAGCACCCGAGAAGCCGGCGGACAAAACCTTCGAAGAGCTCAGCAAACTAATCGGTGAGCACCTCAAACCGGCAAGCAGTGTACACATGGCACGACACACATTCTATACACACCGACTTCGGGAAGGACAGACCATACTGGATTTCGTTGCAGACCTCCGGCGCTTGGCCAGCCTCTAAGTTGACAGATGCCTGCAGGGGGGAGATGTTAAGGGATTTCTTTATTGAGGGCATCGGTCATGCTGGGATTTTCAGAAAGCTAATTGAGACCAAGGACTTGACCTTGGAAGCTGCGGCGTTGATGGCTCAGACTTTTATGGTGGGGGAGGAGGAAACCAAGATAATATACGCACGCAATTCTGCCTCCAACATGGCGATGGATCAGGGAGTCAATATCATAAACGCGACATAGAATCCCGCAGGCAGGCAAGGGCAGTTCGAGACACCCCAGGCAGCAATAGACTCAAGAGTAAGTCTCCAACAGAGACAATGGCAGGCTGAATGGACATTTACGCCCCCCCCCAGTGGACAAAGCGGCCCGGGATGGGGTCATTGACACCCACTAACAGGGTGCTCAAGAACAGTCAAAGGGACAATCAGCGAGGAATGCCTTGCAACAGCTCTTTTGTTCACAACAATGGGAATCTCAGTTCATGCTGGAGGTGTGGGGGCAGACATGCTTCCAGGACTTGCAGGTTTCAACAGTTCGTCTGCAGAAATTGGAACCTCAGTGGCCATTTAGCCAGAATGTGGAGAAAGCCTGTAACCAGGCTAATATACGAGGCGGATGAACCAGATGAGGGGTTTGCAAGGCAGGATGACGCTTGGGGCAAATCAATGAACGCTGAAGTTCAGCAGGTTCATGTGGCAAACATTCACAGTTCATATACCAAAACGCCACCGATGATGATGAAAGTCCTATTAAACGGCATCCCGGTACGCATGGAGCTGGACTCTGGGCCAGCCAGTCACTCATGAGTGTTCAACAATTCAAAAAGCTGTGGCCACTCAAAGCCAGCGGACCCAAACTAGAACGCATTGAGCTGCAATTACGGATGTATACCAAAGAAATCATTCTAGTGCTAGGCAGTGCAATGTTGGTGGTCACACACAATGGATCGGTGAACTGGCTGCCGCTCTGGATTGTCCCGGGCAATGGACCCGCACTGTTGGGGAGGAGCTGGTTCACTGAGATGAACTGGAAATGGGGGGATGTGCACGCCATGTTATCTATGGAGCGAAGTTCATGCTCACAGGTCCTACAGCAATTTGAGTCACTATTTCAACCTGGCGTCGGGACGTTCAAAGGTACCAAAGTAGTGATACGCCTCACCCCGGACGCCAGACCAGTGCACCACAAAGCCAGAGCTGTGCCGTATGTGATGCGGGAGAAAATTGAGAGTGAGTTGGACTGGTTGCTGAGAGAGGGCATCATATCGCCCGTTGAATTCAGCGACCGGGCAAGCCCCATTGTTCCCATCCTAAAAGCGGATGGCTCGGTCAGGATCTGTGGCGACGACAATGCCACTATCAACCGGGTGTCCCAACAACACCAATACCCACTCCCGAGAGCGGAGGACCTTTTTGCCACGTTGGCAGGCGGCAAGCTGTTCACCAAGTTGGACCTCACTTCAGCCTACATGACCCAAGAACTGGCTGATGAATCTAAACTACTGACCACCATCACCACGCACAAGAGACTGTTTGATTACAACAGGTGTCTGTTTGGCATTCGATCAGCGGCCGCGATTTTTCAAAGAAACATCGAAAGCCTGCTCAAATCCATTCCTGGAACAATCGTATTTCAGGACGACATCCTCATCACCGGTTGTGACACCGAGGAACACCTCCACAACCTGGAGGAGGTGCTACGCCGACTGGACCGGGTAGGCCTGCGACTCAAAAAGTCGAAGTGTGTGTTTTTGGCTCCTGAGGTCGAGTTTCTAGGCAGGAGGGTTGCTGCAGACGGGATTCAGCCTACTGAATCCAAAACAGAGGTGATTCGACGAGCGCACAGGCCCTGCAACACATCGGAGTTGCGTTCATTTCTGGGACTCTTGAACTATTTTAGGAACTTTCTGCCAAACTTAAGCACATTGTTGGAGCCGCTACATGTGCTCCTGCGTAAGGGTTGTGATTGGTTTTGGGGGGACTGTCAGGAACGGGCTTTAAATCGGGCGCGAAACCTACTTTGTTCAAATAAGTTGTTGACCCTGTACGACCCCTGTAAGAAATTCGTTCTGACATGTGATGCATCGTCCTATGGGGTTGGGTGCGTGTTGCAGCAGGGGAACGCTGAGGGCCAACTACAACCTGTGGCTTATGCCTCCAGGTCATGCTCTCAAGCTGAACGGGGTTATGGGATGGTTGAGAAGGAAGCACTCGCATGTGTCTATGCGGTGAAAAAGATGCATCAGTACCTCTTTGGCAGGAGATTCGAATTAGAAATGGATCACAAGCCATTAACATCTCTGCTGTCAGACAGCAAGGCTGTCAATGCCAAGGCGCCAGCTCGCATACAGCGATGGGCTCTCACGCTCGCTGCGTATGACTACACCATCCGGCACCGACCAGGCACCAAAAATTGCACTGACGCACTCAGCAGGCTTCCACTGGCCACCAGCGAAGGGGGCAGCGGAGCAAAGCGCTGAGATGGTCATAGCTGTCGATGCCTTTGACAGCGCAGGCTCCCCCAACACAGCCCGCCAGATCAAAATCTGGGCCAACAGAAATCCCCTGCTATCCTTGATTAAGAAATGTGTCCTGACTGGGGATTGGGCGCCCGCACACGGAGCATGCCCTGAGGAGGTCAGACCCTTTCACAGACGGATGGATGTGCTCTCCATCCAAGCCGACTGCCTACTATAAGAACATAAGAACATAAGAATTAGGAACAGGAGTACGCCATCTAGCCCCACGAGCCTGCTCCGCCATTCAACAAGATCATGGCTGATATGGCCGTGGATTCAGCTCCACTTACCCGCCCGCTCCCCATAACCCTTAATTCCCTTATTGGTTAAAAACCTATCTATCTGTGACTTGAATACATTCAGTGAGCTAGCCTCAACTGCTTCCTTGGGCAGAGAATTCCACAGATTCACAACCCTCTGGGACAAGAAATTCCTTCTCAACTCGGTTTTAAATTGGCTCCCCCGTATTTTGAGGCTGTGCCCCCTAGTTCTAGTCTCACCGACCAATGGAAACAACCTCTCTGCCCCTATCTTGTTGATACCTTTCATTATTTTAAATGTTTCTATAAGATCACCCCTCATCCTTCTGAACTCCAAGGAGTGAAGACCCAGTCTACTCAATCTATCATCATAAGGTAACCCCCTCATCTCCGGAGTCAGCCTAGTGAATCGTCTCTGTACCCCCTCCAAAGCTAGTATATCCTTCCTTAAGTAAGATGACCAAAACTGCATGCAGTATCCAGGTGCGGCCTCACCAATACCCTATACAGTTGCAGAAGGACCTCCCTGCTTTTGTACTCCATCCCTCTCGCAATGAAGGCCAACATTCCATTCGCCTTCCTGATTACCTGCTGCACCTGCAAGCTAACTTTTTGGGATTCATGCACAAGGACCCCCAGGTCCCTCTGCACCGCAGCAATGTTGTAATTTCTCCCCATTCAAATAATAATCCCTTTTACTGTTTTTTTTCCCAAGGTGGATGACCTCACACTTTCCGACATTGTATTCCATCTGCCAAACCTTAGCCCATTCGCTTAACCTATCTAAATCTCTTTGCAGCCTCTCTGTGTCCTCTACACAACCCGCTTTCCCACTAATCTTTGTGTCATCTGCAAATTTTGTTACACTACACTCTGTCCCCTCTTCCAGGTCATCTATGTACATTGTAAACAGTTGTGGTCCCACACCGATCCCTGTGACACACCACTAACCACTGATTTCCAACCCGAAAAGGACCCATTTATCCCGACTCTCTGCTTTCTGTTAGCCAGCCAATTCTCTATCCACGCTAATACATTTTCTCTGACTCCGCGTACCTTTATCTTCTGCAGTAACCTTTTGTGTGGCACCTTATCGAATGCCTTTTGAAAATCTAAATACACCACATCCATCGGTACACCTCTATCCACCATGCTCGTTATATCCTCAAAGAATTCCAGTAAATTAGTTAAACATGATTTCCCCTTCATGAATCCATGCTGCGTCTGCTTGATTGCACTATTCCTAGCTAGATGTCCCGCTATTTCTTCTTTAATGATAGCTTCAAGCATTTTCCCCACTACAGATGTTAAACTAACTGGCCTATAGTTACCTGCCTTTTATCTGCCCCCTTTTTTTAAACAGAGGCGTTACATTAGCTGCTTTCCAATCCGCTGGTACCTCCCCAGAGTCCAGAGAATTTTGGTAAATTAATAACGAATGCATCTGCTATAACTTCCGCCATCTCTTTTTATAGCCTGGGATGCATTTCATAAGGACCAGGGGACTTGTCTACCTTGAGTCCCATTAGCCTGTCCAGCACTACCCCCCTAGTGATAGTGATTGTCTCAAGGTCCGCCCTTCCCACATTCCCGTGACCAGCAATTTTTGGCATGGTTTTTGTGTTTTCCACTGTGAAGACCGAAGCAAAATAATTGTTTAAGGTCTCAGCCATTTCCACATTTCCCATTATTAAATCCCCCCTCTCATCTTCTAAGGGACCAACATTTACTTTAGTCACTCTTTTCCGTTTTATATATCTATAAAAGCTTTTACTATCAGTTTTTATGTTTTGCGCAAGTTTACCTTCGTAATCTATCTTTCCTTTCTTTATTGCTTTCTTAGTCATTCTTTGCTGTCGTTTAAAATTTTCCCAATCTTCTATTTTACCACTAACCTTGGCCACCTTATATGCATTGGTTTTTAATTTGATACTCTCCTTTATTTCCTTGATTATCCACGGCTGTTTATCCCTTCTCTTACCGCCCTTCTTTTTCACTGGAATATATTTTTGTTGAGCACTATGAAAGAGCTCCTTAAAAGTCCTCCACTGTTCCTCACTTGTACCATCGTTTAGTCTGTGTTTCCAGTCTACTTTAGCCAACTCTGCCCTCATCCCACTGTAGTCCCCTTTGTTTAAGCATAGTACGCTCGTTTGAAACACTACTTCCTCACCCTCAATCTGTATTACAAATTCAACCATATGGGGCAGCCGAGTAGTCATGCCCCAGAGGGGCAAGGAAGCATTCATCAGGGAACTCCACAGCGAGCACCCAGGCATCGTGCTGATGAAGGCCATTGCCCAGTCACGTGTGTGGCTGGGAATTGATTCAGATCTGGAACACTGTGTTTGCAGGTGCACGACGTGTGCCCAGCTAGGTAATGCCCCCAGGGAAGCCCCGCTCAGCCCGTGGCCCTGGGCCACCAGGCCATGGTCACGTATTCACGTAGACTACGCGGGCCCATTCATGGGAAAAATGTTTCTCATTGTGGTTGATGCGTACTCAAAATGGATCAAGTGCATCATTTTGAATTCGTGCACGACATCCACCACCGTGGAGAGTCTGCGCGCGGTCTTTGCGACCCACGGCTTGCCGGGCGTCCTTGTTAGCGATAATGGCCCACGTTTCACAAGCTACAAATTCCAGAAGTTCATGTCGGGTAATGGCATTAACCATGTCAGGACAGCACCGTTCAAGCCGGCCTCCAATGGCCAGGCAGAACGTGCGGTCCAAATCATAAGAACATAAGAACATAAGAATTGGGAACAGGAGAAGGCCATCTAGCCCCTCGAGCCTGCTCCGCCATTCAATAAGATCATGGCTGATCTGGTCGTGGACTCAGCTCCACTTACCCGCCCTCTCCCCGTAACCCTTAATTCCCTTATTGGTTAAAAATCTATCTATCTTTGACTTGAAAACATTCAATGAGCCAGCCTCAACTGCTTCCTTGGGCAGAGAATTCCTCAGATTCACAACCCTCTGGGAGAAGAAATTCTTTCGCAACTCGGTTTTAAATTGGCTCCCCCGTATTTTGAGGCTGTGCCCCCTAGTTCTAGTCTCCCCCACCAATGGAAACAACCTCTCTGCCTCTATCTTGTCTATCCCTTTCATGATTTTAAATGTTTCTATAAGATCACCCCTCATCCTTCTGAACTCCAAGGAGTAAAGACCCAGTCTGCTCAATCTATCATCATAAGGTAACCCCCTCATTTCTTGAATCAGCCTAGTGAATCGTCTCTGTACCCCTTCCAAAGCTAGTATATCCTTCCTTAAGTAAGGTGACCAAAACTGCACGCAGTACTCCAGGTGCGGCCTTACCAATACCTTATACAGTTGCAGCAACACCTCCCTGCTTTTGTACTCCATCCCTTTCGCAATGAAGGCCAACATTCCATTTGCCTTCCTGATTACCTGCTGCACCTGCAAACTAACCTTTTGGGATTCATGCACAAGGACCCCCAGGTCCCTCTGCACCACAGCATGTTGTAATTTCTCCCCATTGAAATAATATTCCCTTTTACTGTTTTTTTCCCCAAGGTGG
Source organism: Pristiophorus japonicus (assembly GCF_044704955.1). Taxonomy (NCBI): domain Eukaryota; kingdom Metazoa; phylum Chordata; class Chondrichthyes; family Pristiophoridae; genus Pristiophorus; species Pristiophorus japonicus. The sequence goes on along the minus strand of NC_091981.1, from coordinate 42,816,077 downwards.
ATGATCTCACACTTTCCGACATTGTATTCCATCTGCCAAACCTTAGCCCATTCGCTTAACCTATCCAAATCTCCTTGCAGCTTCTCTGAGTCCTCTACACAACCCGCTTTCCCACTAATCTTAGTGTCATCTGCAAATTTTGTTGCACTACACTCTGTCCCCTCCTCTAGGTCATCTATGTATTTTGTAAACAGTTGTGGTCCCAGCACTGATCCCTGTGGCACACCACTAACCACTGATTTCCAACCGGAAAAGGGCCCATTTATCCTGACTCTCTGCTTTCTGTTCGCCAGCCAATTCTCTATCCATGCTAATACATTTCCTCTGACTCAATAAAGCAAGGCATGCTCCTGATTCAAGGACCCTCCCTTCAATGCCGCCTATCGCGCTTCCTGCTGGCCTATAGGTCCCGACTGCACTCACTCACAGTCCTGCCCGCGGAGCTACTCATGAAACGAACACTCAAAACTCGGCTGTCCCTCATTCATCCAGTCCTGTCTGACATTGTTGAGAGCAAGCGCCAGTCCCAAAACGAGTACCATGACCGAAATTCAAGGGGGAGATGTATAGAAATTGATGACCCTGTATTTGTTCTCAATCACGCTTTGGGGCCCAAATGGCTTGAGAGTACTGTAATAGACAAAGAGGGGAATAGGGTCATAGTGATTAAACTTAACAATGGGCAGATATGCCGCAAGCATCTGGACCAAGTAAAAAAAAAGGTTCAGCACGGACACTGAGGAACCTGAGGAAGATCATGAGATGGTATTCACACCACTGCCAGTGAACGAGCAACAAGAACATTCAGTAGCATGCACAGTCCCTGCGGTCAGCCCGGACAGGCAGAAATCACCACAGGTGACAGACACACATGCCAAGGCTCAACAACCAGAGCCTCAACTGCGGCGCTCCACGAGAGAGCGCAGACCACCCGAGAGACTTAACCTATGATCCCAATAAGATGTTGAGGGGGAGGTGATGTCATGTATGTAACCTTTATGTATCAACACTGCATTACTGTATATACGTAAGAAATGCACACCTTGACCACAGGGGGTGAACTTGTGGGAGACACTCCTCACCTGGTCACCCAGGTATATAAAGGGAGGTCCCATGCAGGGTCATCACTTCTTGGTCCTGTGAATAAAGGTTCAGGTCATAGAGCACCTTGTCCATAGAATGTGCCTCGTGTGGATTTGTGGTGTTGTGTAAGGACATTACAGACTGGACTCAGCTTAGACCTCAGTGTCCCACAGCTTGCCGAATGTCCTCTGGCTCATTATTGATTGACTCGCACCTGTGTCTAATTCCATCGGTACCGGCACACCGTTAAGTTTCACATTAATCATTATCAGTTGGCTCTTTGTTAGGAACGAATACATTCCATACAATTCCTCCTCTGGTATCTCAGATAGCATATCTGGATCCACGCTATACTGGTCATCATCCTCCATGTGATGTGTCGCAGCACACTTGCTCAGTTGCGAACACATGCGCTGGAGATGCCCCAGTCTCGAACAGCCTTTGCAAATGTACTGTTTAAACTGACACTGATGAGGCCAATGATTGCCCCCAGAATGCCAACACGGTGAAATCGGATTCATTCCCGTTGGCGGACTTTGGGCAGCCACAGATTTCGCATACGCAGTAGAGTTGGCCCTGCCATACGCAGCTCTGCCAAACGTCGATACAATCTTGTTTACAGTGCTTGCCGAGTTCCGATTTTTCGATGATATCTGCTTTAAGTTTTTGTCCGTCGTCGTGCATGCCTGGGCAATCGTGATGGCCTTGCTCAAATCCAGCGTCTCCGCCGCCAGTAGCTTTCGCAGGATCACCTCGTGGTTGATGCCGAGTACAAGGAAGTCCCGCAGCATGTCTCCCAACGCGTTTTTGAACTTACATGGTCCAGTTAGACGTCTTAGGTCGGCAACAAATTCCTGACCCTCAGAACGAACGTGCTTGTAGAATCGATGTGGTGAGATGATGACGCCACCATCTGGTTTGAGATGGTCACGTACCAGAGCACACAATTCCTCATAGTCCTTGTCCATTGGACTTGCAGGCAAGAGAAAATTCTTTGAGTCCATAGATTTTCAGACTGCAAACCGTGAGGAAGACCGCCCTGCGCCTAACTGCGTCAGTGGGTTCCTCCATTTTGTTAGCCACGAAGAACTGATCCAGGCAAGCTACAAAATATGCCCAGTCCTCTCCCTTCACGAATCTCTCCAGAATTCCAATTGCGTTCATTTTTGCATGCGAAGGTTCTTAAGTTACCTCGTCGCCAAATGTTATGTATGTAATAACTCAATAGACTGAATACTGTAAATTAACACAGGTACAAATCTGGCTCTGCTTTACATTACATGATGGCTTGCCTTTTATACCTGGGCCGCACACATGTGCGTAAAGCCCCATGACCTCTGACAGTGGCGCCATCTGGTGGCTAGTAACCCCAAGCATACATACATGACAGCAGTGAATACTCAACAATTCATATCCCCATAAAGGTGGGTGAACATCAGAAGAAAGATTGTCATGGTTCTGTGCCCATGTGAACCATGCTGTTGACTCTTAATGCTCTCAGGGCAACTAGGGCTGGACAAGAAATTCTGCCCGTCAGTGTCACCCACATCATAAGAACACATTTTAAAAAGATGATCATCTGGGCATAGTGAATATCACAAAATCCAATCTACCCGATTTCCCAATATTCACAGTGCCCCTGCGATCCAGTGCCCCTGGGTGCAGATCCTGTAAAATCTCCCCTCAGAACTGCAGCTTACATCTCTTGGTATACTATCCCATTACCCATATTTTCTTAAATAAATCAGCTGTGTGTGTTGGCACGTTATAAAGATTCAACTTGCACAAATATACCTGGGAGTTTCCCATATCAGCTGTGAGGCAATATTATTTTACTATTCATGGTTTGCAAGTGTCAAACATTCTAACACCCAATAAAAATACATTTTGATTTATTTTTGAATATAGACTCAAAGTTATAAAATTTGAATTTTGCTAAATCTACCATTTGGTATAGGAGTTAGATTTAGTGGAATAACAAGGGCTGTAAGAACAGGTCTTCTTGATCAAAGGTTCTGCCTCACAGAAGGAAAATAGTTACAAGTTACTGCAATAATTTGAACCATAGAAGTTTACAACATAAAGAGATAATTCAGCCCATCGTGTCTGTACCGGGCCTTTGCTGGAACAATCCACAACGAATCTAACTGCCCTGGTCTTTCCCCAAGGTCCTGTATCTTCCTCTGCTTCAAATATTTATCCGCTCTTGCCTTAACAGAGGGCTTTTCCTTAACTACTTCCTGTGGCAAAGCATTCCGTGCTCCAACAACTTTAATCTTAACCTCTCTCCACACTCTCTTAATGTTGCTCTTAAATTGGGGGACCCTTCATCACTGACTCCCCAAACAGAGAAAATGGCCTTCCCCTATCAAACCCCTTAATAATTTTAAACGCCTCTATTACATTTACTCTTCATTTTCACTGCTCCAGTGAAAATAGTCCCAGTATGTTAAATCTCTTTTCATAACAGTAATTATTTCAATGGGCCCAAGTTTTGGCCTCAGTTGCTCCTGATTTTTTGGAGCAACTGGTGTAGAACGGAGTATCTTAGAACTTCAAATTCTCGGCATTTAGTTTGCTCCAGTTTTAGTCAGTTGGAACAGTTTCACTTTGGAACAGAATTTTTTTTACAAAAGGAGGCATGTCCGGCCACTTACGCCTGTTTTCAAAGTTTCGGCAGTGAAAACTTACTCCAAACTAACTTAGAATGGAGTAAGTGAAGATTTTTGTATGCTCGAAAAAACCTTGTCTACACTTTAGAAAATCAGGCGTAGGTTACAAATCAGGTGTAGGGAATGGGGGGGGGGGGGTTAAAGGGAAGTTTACAAACATTAAACACTTCAGTTTTACAAATAAAGAGCCATCATCAATAATAAATGATAAAAAATCAATAAATCAACCAATAAATCAATCAAAAAAAATTAATAAGAAATAAAAACATTTTAAATCAATAAATAAAAACATTTTCTACTTACCGACTGCAGCACCGGGAGCCCTCCAACAGCGTTCTGGGATGCCCCACCCCCCCAGTGTGTCTCTGTCAGTGTCTCTATCTCTATCTGTCTGTCTGTGTGTGTGTGTGTGTCTCTCACTCTCTGTCTGTCAGTGCCTGTGTTTCTGACAGCGAGGGAGAGGGGGGGGAGGGATGTGGGGGGGAAGGGGGAGGGATGGGGAGGGAGGGAAGGGGAGAGAAGGGGGGGATAGGAGAAGGGGAAAGGGGGGGATAGGAGAAGGGGAAAGGGGGGAGAGGAGAAGGGGAAAGGGGGGGAGAGGAGAAGGGGAAAGGGGGAGGAGAGGAGAAGGGGAAAGGGGGGGGAGAGGAGAAGGGGAAAGGGGGGGAGAGGAGAAGGGGAAAGGGGGGGGAGAGGAGAAGGGGAAAGGGGGAGGAGAAGTGGAAGGGAAGGGGGTAAAGGCGAAGGGGAAGGGAAAGGGGGGAAAGGGGAAGTGGAAGGAAAGGAGGAGAAGGGGGGGAAAGGAGGAGAAGGGGGAAAGGAGGAGAAGGGGGGAAGGAGAAGAGGGGCGGGGGGCTGAATGGGCCGGGCCCAAGACTTCGGGCAGGGCCCGTCCCCAGCACCAGATTTACAGGTAGGTGGCGTTGGGTCGGGTCCGGGGTCGGGTTGGGGGGAGCGCGGGTCGGGGTCGGGAGCGCGGGTCGGGTCGGGGGGTGGGCAGAGGGAGTTCGGGTCGGAGGGAGGGAGGTCGGTTCGGTTTGGGTCGGGTGGGGAGAGGGAGGTCGGGTCGGGGGGGGGGAGGGAGAGGGAGGTCAGGTCGGGTGGGGGGAGTGCGGGTCGGGTCCGGGGGCGGGAGGTGGGGCGGGAAAGCGGGAGTCGGGTCGGGGTCCGGTCCGGGGGCGGGGGGGGAAAGCGGGAGTCAAGTCGGGTCGGGAGGAAGCAGGGACTGGTCGTGGGAGGCAGCCTTATGCACGCAGCCCCAGTGAGCCCATTCGGCCAGGGCTAGGGGCTGCGTGCTTCGGGCCCCTCCCACACAGTTTTGGGCGCCTGGAGCTACTGCACATGCGCGCCATTGTAGCGCGCATGTGCAGAGGTCCCGGCACTGTTTTCAGCGCAGGGACCTATCTCCGCCCCCAACTGCTCGTGCTGCGCCGCACCTGACTCAAGAGGACCAGCAGGGAGCCGGAGAATCTGTAAGTTTTTTTTAGTTGTACTTTGTGGCGCGAAAAACGGGCATCCAGGTCGGGGCTGCGCTGTTCTAGGCACGGCCCGAAACTTGGGCCCAAGTTTGAATCTACATTGTACACTCTCTCTCTCTCTCTCTCTCTCTCTCTCTAGCTTTAATTTCCATACATATGTGTCTTCTCTTTGACTTATAAAAAAATATTTTTACCTCTTGATCAATATCCTTCAACATCTTTCCATTGTGTTTATACTCCCATTTGTTGTTTATTTTCCCAAAATGTATTACCTCACACTTCCCCACACTAACCTGCATTTGCCAGATGCAAGCCCATGCTACTAATTTACCAATGTTCTCCTGAAATGTTCTACTGCCCTGGAAGGAGGGGTGTAGGTGGGGGAGAGGTGGGCGAGATAATTCAAATTGCCAAAGCATAAATTTAATAGAGGGAAGAATTTGCCTATGATGCTGATAAGGGCCATCCTTTGTGCAAATGACTGGTACTGAGTGATATTAAATGTAGGCCTTGATATCATCCTTGAGAAAGTGATGTTGCTGCTTAACAATATATTCAAACAGGTTTAATATGTTTACCTAAACATGTTTGAATGGAGTTTTTCAGTGTTACCAAACACCAGTGACACCACAATCAAGACATAACCACCATTTGCAAAGAAAGTGTGGGACAGTTTGGTAAATGCAGCATTAATGCATTGCTCTATCAATTCTGGGGTTCGGGGGGGGCGGTGGCTGGGGTGGTGGGGGAAAAGAACACCTCTTCTCACATGGCAGAAGAAAGATTCATTTGGGGCGATGGCCCCTGTGGAGATCTCGCTGATGGACACCCGGGATGATCTCGCTGATGGACACCCGGGATGATCTCGCTGATGGGCACCCAGGGAGATCTCGCTGATGGGCACCCGGGGTGATCTCGCTGATGGGCACCCGGGGTGATCTCGCTGATGGACACCCAGGGTGATCTCGCTGATGGACACCCGGGGTGATCTCGCTGATGGACACCCGGGGTGATCTCGCTGATGGACACCCGGGGTGATCTCGCTGATGGACACCCGGGGTGATCTCGCTGATGGACACCCGGGGTGATCTCGCTGATGGACACCCGGGGTGATCTCGCTGATGGACACCCGGGGTGATCTCGCTGATGGACACCCGGGGTGATCTCGCTGATGGACACCCGGGGTGATCTCGCTGATGGACACACGGGGTGATCTCGCTGATGGACAAACGCGGTGATCTCGCTGATGGATATGTGGTGCACCTCATTAGAAGGATGAAAGGTTCGACAATAATCATGGGCAATTTTAATCTTCATATTGAGTAGACAAATCAAATTGGCAAAGTTAGCCTTGAGGAAGAGTTCATCGAGTGTATTTGGGATGGTTTCTTAGAACAATATGTTATGGAACCAATCAGGGAGCAGACTATTTTAGATCTGGTAATATGTAATAAGACAGGATTAATTAATTATCTCATAGTAAAGGATCCTCTTGGGAACAGCATGTAAGAATTTCAAATTCAGTTTGAGGGTGAGACAGTTATATCTCAAACTAGTGTCCTGAACTTAAAGGCAATTACAAAGGTATGAAGACAGAGTTGGCTAAAGTGGACTGGGAAGATAGATTAAAGGTTAAAATGGTAGATAAGCCGTGGCAAACATTTAAGGAGATATTTCATAACTCTCAGCAAAGATATATTTCAGTGAGAAAGAAAGACTCTAAGAGAAGGATGAACCATCCGTGGCTACCTAGGGAAGTAAAGGATGGTATTAAATTGGAAACACAGGCATACAATGTTGCGAAGATAAGTGGCATTCCAGAGGATTGGGAATTTTTTTAGAAACCAGCAAAGGACAACTAAAAAAATGATAGAGAGAGAAAATAGATGATGAGAGTAAACTAGCAAGAAATATAAAAACAGACAGTAAGAGCTTCTGCAGGTATATAAAAAGGAAGAGTGTAGCTAAAGTAAACGTTGGTCCCTTAGAGGATGAAACTGAGGAATTAATAATGGGAAACAGGGAATGGCAGAGACTTTGAACAAATATTTTGTATCGGTCTTCACGGTAGAAGACACTAAAAGCATCCCAATAATTGATAATCCATGGGCTATTGGGAGGGGAGAATATAAAACTATCACTAGAGAAAAAGTACTAGGCAAACTAATGGGACTAAAGGTGGACAAGTCCCCTGGACCTGATGGCCAGCATCCTAGGGTCTTAAAAGAAATAGCTGCAGAGATAGTGGATACATTGGTTGTAATCTACCAAAATTCCCTGGATTCTGGAGAGATCCCAGTGGATTGGGAAACTGCAAATGTAACCACCCTATTTGAGAAAGGAGGGAGCCAGAAAGCAGGAAACTATAGATCAGTTAGCCTAACATCTGTCATTGGGAAATTACGAGAGTCCGTTATTAAGGAAGTAGAAAATCATAATACAATCAGGCAGAGACAGCATGGTTTTATGAAAGGGAAATCATGTCTGACAAATTTGCTGGAGTTAGTTGAGGATGTAATGAGCAGGGTGGATAAAGGAGAACCAATAGATGTTGTGTATTTGGATTTCCAGAAGGCATTCGATAAGGTGGCACATAAAAGGTTACTGCACAAAATAAAAGTTCATGGGTTGGCGGTAATATATTAGCGTGGATAGAGGATTGGCTAACTAACTGAAAACAGACAGTCGGGATAACTGGGTCATTTTCGGGTTGGCAAACTGTAACTAGTGGGGTTCCATAGGGATCAGTGCTGTGGCCTCAACTATTTACAATCCATATTAATGACTTGGATGAAGGGACCGAGTGTAATATAGCCAGATTTCCTGATGATACAAAGATAGATGGGAAAAGAAATTGAGGACGCAAATAATCTGCAAAGGGATATAGATAGGCTGAGTGAGTGGGCAAAAATTATGCAGATGAAGTATAATGTGGGAAAATGTGAGGTTATCCACTTTGGTAGGAAAAATAAAAAAGCAAATTATTTAAATGGGGAGAGATTACAAAATGCAGCGGTACAGAGGGATCTGGGGGTCCTTATACATGAAACACAAAAAGTTAATGTTATGTCTTGAATAAAGAGTCAGGCTAGATACTGTAAGCTCAAAGTAAGGTGTGACCATAGTCCTTTATTACAGATCTCAGAGTGCCTCTCCAGCCTGTGAGACCTCCTTGTATACAGGTGCTCCCAAGGGATTGTGAGTCATTTGTTGGGCCCTTGCTTGGGCTGCTACGCAGCTGGCCTTGCTGGGTTGCTAGGGGTGGTGAGTCCTGCTGGGCTGCTGCGGGTGATGGGTGCTGCTTCGTGGTCACCCGCTGGGTCGGTTGCCACTTTGTGTGTGTGTGTGTGTGTGTGTGTGTGTGTGTGTAGGAGGATCGAAAAAGTTGGGGGTCCATTGTGGGTTGTTCTGGATCGTCCCTAATCTGAATTTGGTTTGGTCCAAGTGTTTCCTGCAGGTGAGTCCATTTGAGAATTTGTCCACAAACAACCTACTCCCCTCTTTGGCCAAAACAGTGTCAGAAAGCCACTTGGGACCTTATCCATAGTTCAACACAAATACAGAATCATTTATCTCAATTTCGCGTGACACATTTACGCAATCATGATATGTATTCTGTTGAAGCTGCCTGCTCTCTACCTGTTCGTGCAGATCAGGGTGTACTAATGAGAGCCTTGTCTTAAGTGCCCTTTTCATGAGCAGTTCAGCGGGAGGGACCCCAGTGAGTGAGTGGGGTCTTGTGTGGTAACTAAGCAGGACTTGGGATAAGTGAGCCTTCAGTTACCCTTTCCAAGCTTTGCTTGATTGTTTGAACTGCTCGTTCTGCCTGACTGTTGGATGCTGGTTTAAACAGGGCAGATGTGACATGTTTGATCCCATTGCAGGTCATGAACTCCTTGAACTCGGCACTGGTAAAGCACGGCCCATTGTCACTTACAAGGACATCAGGCAGGCCGTGCGTTGCAAACATGGCCCGTAGGCTTTCAATGGTGGCAGCAGATGTGCTTGCTGACATTATCACACATTCAATCCATTTGGAGTACGCATCTACAATCACTAAAAATATTTTTCCCAAGAATGGGCCTGCATAGTCGACATGGACCCTGGACCACGGTTTGGAGGCCAGGACCATAAACTTAGTGGCGCCTCCCTGGGTGCATTGCTTAACTGTGAACATGTATTACATTTGTGCACGCAGGACTCTAAGTCTGCATCGATACCGGGCCACCACACATGGGATCTGGCTATCGCTTTCATCATTACGATGCCTGGGTGGGTGCTGTGGAGATCACTGATGAAAGTGTTCCTGCCTTTTTTTGGCACCACTACCCGATTTCCCCATAGGAAGCAGTCTGCCTGTATAGAAATTTCATCTTTGAGCCCGCTGGTACGGCGTTATTTCCTCCTGCTTCTCTAACGGGACACTAGACCAATTCCCATGGAGCACACAGTTTTTTTTACCAAGGACAGTAAAAGGTCCTGGCTCGTGCAGGTTCTAATCTGTCGGGCGGTAACAGGTGATTGCTCACTCTTGAATGCTTCCATTACCATGACTAAATCTGCGGGCTGTGCCATCTCCACCCCTGCGGTGGGCAATGGCAGCCTACTGAAAGCATCGGCACATTTTCTGTGCCTGGCCTGTGGCGGATGGCGTAGTTGTATGCGGACAACGTGAGCGTCTATCTCTGGATGCGGGCCGATGCATTCGTATTTATCCTCTTGCTTTCAGAAAAGAGGGATATAAGCGGCTTGTGGTCAGTTTCCAATTCAAATTTGAGCCCGAACAGATATTGATGCATTTTCTTTACCCCGTAAACACACGCTAACACTTCTTTTTCGATCATACTGTAGACCCTCTCGGCCTTAGACAGATTTTTGGATGCATAAGCAACCCGTTGCAATTTCCAAAATTCATTAGCTTGTCGCAATACATACCCGACCCCGTACGACGACGCATCACATGATAGTACCAAACGTTGACATAGATCGTACAACACAAGCAATTTGTTTGAACATAACAGCTTCCTAGCTTTCTCAAAGGCATTTTCTTGGCTTTTACACCATACCAATTCATCTCCTTTACGCAGTAAAGAGTGCAGGGGTTCTAACAATGTGCTAAGACCCGGTAAGAAGTTAGCAAAATAGTTCAGGAGTCCTAGAAACGACCGCAGCTCCGTCACGTTCTGTGGTCTCGGTGCGTTTTTGATTGCCTCCGTCTTCGACTCGGTGGGCCTGATGTCGTCCACCGCGATTCTTCTCCCCAGGAACTCCACTTCAGGCACCAGGAAAATGCACTTCGAGCACTTTAGCCTGAGCCCCATACGATTAAGCTGACTAAGAACCTCCTCCAGGTTCTGCAGATGCTCAACGATGTCCCGACATGTAACCAAGATGGCGTCCTGGAAGACCACAGTGCGTGGGCCCGACTTCAGCAAGCTTTCCATGTTCCTCTGGAATATCGCCGCGGCCGATAGAATCCCAAACGGGCATCTGTTGTAAATGAAGAGACCTTTGTGTGTGTTGATGCAGGTGAGGCCTTTCGATGATTCCTCCAGCTCCTATGTCATGTAGGCTGAGATCAAGTCCAGCTTCGTGAACGTTTTCCCTCTTGCCAGCGTCGCAAATAGATCGTCTGCCTTCGGTAGCAGGTATTGCTCCTGCAGTGAGAAACAATTGATAAAATCTGTGGTGATTATAAAGTAACTGATGGTGCCGACTCCCTTGAGGACTGGAACAATCAGACTGGCCCACTCATTGAATTCGATCAGCAAAATTATGCCTTCTCGTTGCAGCCTGTCCAGTTCGATCTCCACCCTCTCTGTCATCATGTAAGGTACCACTCTCGCCTTGTGATGGATGGGTCGCACCCCCGGAATCAAATGGATCTGCACTTTTGCTCCTTGGAACTTCCCGATGCCTGGTTCAAATAGCGACGGGAACTTGTTTAGGACCTGGGCAAATGAGGTGTCGTCGACGGACAAAAGTGCTCGGACGTTGTCCCAGTTCCAGCGTATCTTTCCCAGCCAGCTCCTGCCGAACAGCGTGGGGCCATTGCCCGGCAGCACCCAGAGTGATAACTCATGCATCGCTCCATCGTAGGAGACCTTTACGGTAGCACTGCTGATTACGGGAATCAGTTCCTTTGTGTACGTTCTCAGTTTAGTATGAATGGGAGTCAGGACTAGCCTTGAGACCTTGCTGCACCACAACTTATCGAAAGTCTTTTTGCTCATTATGGACTGGTTTGCACCCGTGTCCAGCTCCATGGACACCGGGTGTCCATTTAATTCAACCTTCAGCATTATCGGGGGACACTTTTTGGTAAATGTATGCACCCCATATACCTCTGCCACCTCGATCTGAGGCTCTGGTTCATTGTGATCCACCGTGGATCTGTCCTCCTCTACAACATGGTGGTTTGCAGGATTAGCAGGGTTTGCAGCTCACCTGCACATACATTGGAAGTGTCCCATTGTTCCACAGCCCTTGCAAACGTATCCTTTGAAGTGGCATGAATGGAAACGATGATCACCCCCGCAGCGCCAACAAGGTGTTAATGGCCTTGAATTCACCACCCTTGATGGTGGACTCTGAGTCATCAGCAAACGTGCAGCTGCAGGCGTGTCAGTCCTGCCCTGTACATTTTGATTCGAAAACAACGTTACTTTGTTCACAGTACTTGCAGCAGCATTCGGGTGCTGAAAAATATGTTTGGAATTGTCACTGGTGGCGATAAATGCCTGGGCTATTGCTATGGCTTTACTCAAGGTTGGGGTCTCTACAGTCAAAAGTTTGCGAAGTATTATTTCATGGCCAATGTCAAGTACAAAGAAGTCCCTGAGCATGTGCTCCAAGTGTCCTTCAAATTCGCGGTGGGGTTCGTCATTTGTATCTCGTCGCCAGTTGTTATGTCTTGAATAAAGAGTCAGGCTAGATACTGCAAGCTCAAAGTCAGGTGTGATCACAGTCCTTTATTACAGATCTGAGTGCCTCTCCAGCCTGTGAGGTCTTCTTATATACAGGTGTTCTCAAGGGATTGGGACTCCAGGGGATAAGCCCTCTGGTGGTTAGACATGGTATTTACAGGTTTACATCCACAACAGTTAGCATGCAGGTCCAGCAAGTAATTAGGAAGGCAAATGGAATGTTGGCCTTTATTGCAAGGAGGATGGAGTATAAAAGTAGAAGTCCTGCCACAACTGTACAGGGTGTTGGTGAGATCACACCTGGAGTACTGCGTACAGTTTTGGTCTCCTTATTTAAGGAGGGATATACTTGTATTGGGGGCAGTTCAGAGAAGGTTCACGAGGTTGATTCCTGAGATGAGGGGGTTGTCTTATGAAGAAAGGTTGAGCAGGTTGGGACTATTCTCATTGGAGTTTAGAAGAATGAGAGGTGATCTTATTGAAACGTATAAGATTCTGTGGGGGCTGCAAAAAGTATTTTTCCCCTCCTGGGGGAATCTAGAACTAGGGGCCATAGTCTCAGAATGATGTTATTGAATGGTGGAGCAGGCTCGAGGGGCTAAATGGCCTACTACTCCTCCTATCTCTTAAATTCTTATGTTTTTCTAATGCATCCTGCATTGCTTCTATGATTCCTAAACATTTTTGACAAGGATCAGATTCATAACTAGCATTTCTGGACTGGCGATCAACAATGAGTTTCCTTTTCCATCATTGAAGTCAAATTATGATGAAAGCAAGACAAACAATCAGAGGGAGATTGAATAATTGGAGATTCAAATAAGCAGCAAAATGACAAGACCAATGGATGCTTCACTTGTTACCAACTGTCACATGTCAGGCTTGTCTGCTTGCTGATGAAAGAGAGAAGCTGAAATATAATCAAGGCAGAAATCTTCCATTCAATTGCTAAACTATGAAGGTTAGAGGACCAGTTTGTTACAGAGAGAGGGACAGTCTCATCAACCACTGTCTATTATTAAATTCCATAAAAAGCCTTGGATTGGACAGACGGTTGAGACCTGGATGAGTAACAAAATGAAGTGAGTTAGGAATGCCTGGTAGGGCCTCATTATCAGTTAACTACATGTTTTTTTTAAATGTTGATGACAAGCAGACAGAGGTAAGTCATTCTGAAGATTCCAAATAAGGTACTATAAAGTAGCTGCCATCCTTTAGCCTCCAGCTGGTTGCTAATTAAACTCTCTCTTCTTCAGAGACATCCATTCCGCTGTGTCTAAAATGTACATGCTGTAGTGAACTAGTCACTTGATGAACCTTTTAATTCTGTGCAGCTTCTTGAAAACCCAAGGCATTGTCTTTGATCTCCCTCAAACACTTCCATTCTTAATTACCAAATTTATTTTTGATCTCCAGTTTTAATATCTGATTGTTTTTCTCTCTTTTAAAAAAGAATACATTAAAATGCAACTAGTTTTGGTAAGGGTCTGAAATCTAGATGCTTCATTAAGGCTTCTTCGACAGAGTGTCCTAAACACACAACATCTGCCAACTAGAAGGACAGGGGAAGCAGGCACCTGGGAAGACCAACTCCTCTCAGTTTCCCTCCAAGTCACACACTATCCTGACTTGGACACTATCCTGGCTGCTCCTTCATCGTCACTATGTCAAAATTCTGGAACTCCCTACCTAATAGCACTGTGGGAGCATCTTCACCACACAGACTGAGTGGTTCATGAAGGTGACTCACCACCGCCTTTTCAGGGACAACTAAGAATTGGCAATAAATGCTGGCTTCACTAGCAACACCCACATCCCAAGAATGAATAAAAAATAATTTTTAAAAAATAGCTTCATCTCTGGCATTCACTCAAAAAAAAGGCCTAAATTGAAACTGCAATAATTAATCAAATTAAGTGGTGAGCTGCAATTTTACACAGTTACCATCAGAGACTAGCAGCCACACCCACAACTAGCAAATTAACACCCAGAAATCAAAGGAATCTATAATATATGGCATCTTCCCAAAATATGGAAGGCAGCGTGACTCATTTTAATAGCTGTATCTATATAATCAAAACTGTTACGGAAAAATTGCTTAAGTGGCGATGCTCTAAAATATTTAATTGATAAAGAAAAATGCTAGCTGAGGATGAATATTTTTTAAGCTGGCAAGTGGAAATTATTGAGGAATCTCCATTTGTAATGAGCCAACTCTTAGAGTTCATACAGATTTAGCAGCAGCAAAGGATCAGCACCTTTCACAATGAAAATATTTTAAATTGCATTAGTTCAACAACAACAACAACTTGCATTTATACAGCACCTTTATTGCAGTAAAACATTCCAATGCACTTCACAGGAGCATTACCAGAACAAATTTGACACTGAGCCACATAAAGAGATATAAGGACAGGGATCTTGGTCAGAGAGGTTTAAGGATAGAATTCCAGAGCTTAGGGCCTAGGCAGCTGAAGGCATGATGGAGCGATGAAAATCGAGAATGTGCATTAGGTCAGAATTCGAGGAGTGTTGTAGGGCTGGAGAAGAGTACAGAGATATAAGGGGTGAAAACAAGGTTGAGAATTTTAAAATGGAGGCGTTGCTAGACCGGGAGCCAATGTAGGTCAGTGAACACAGAGGAGATGGGTGAAAGAGACTTGGTACAGGTTAGGATAGGGGCAGCAGAGTTCCACTCATTTTTGCAAATCATGCTGGCTAACACATGCCAGTCTAGTCTCAAATTAGTCAAGATGATCAATCAGAGATCAAACAAATTTTGGATTCATGTGACAGGCAAAAACACTCAACATGGGCGAGCCTAATAGCTTCTTTGAATTAGTTCATGGGATGTGGACGTCGCCTGCAAGGCCAGCATTTATTGCCCATCCCTAATTGTCCTTGAAAAGATAGTAATGAGCTGTCTTCTTGAACCGCTGCAGTCCATGTGGACAAGGTACTCCTACAGTGCTGTTGGGGAGGGAGTTCCAGGATTTTGACCCAGCAATGATGAAGGAACAGCGATTATACTTCTGAGTCAGGATGGTGTGTGACATGGAGGGAGACGTGGAGGTATTGGTGTTGCCATGCACCTGCTGCCCTTGTCATTCTAGGTGGTAGTGGTCGCGGGTTTGGGAGGTGCTGCCGAAGAAGCCTTGGCGAGTTGCTGCAGTACATCCGCTAGATGGTACAAACTGCAGCCACGTTGTGCTGGTGATGGAGGGAGTGAATGTTTCAGGTGGGGAATGGGCTGCCAATCAAGTGGGCTGCTTTGTCCTGGATGGTGTCAATCTTTTTGAGTGTTGGAGCTGCACTCATCCAGGCAAGTGGAAAGTACTCCATCAAACTCCTGACATGTGCCTTGTAGATGGTGGAAAGGCTTTGGGGAGTCAGGAGGTGAGACACTTGCCGTAGAATACATAAGAACATAAGAAATAGGAGCAGGAGTAGGCCATATGGCCCCTCGAGCCTGCTCCGCCATTTAATAAGACCATGGCTGATCTGATCATGGACTCAGCTCCACTTCCCCGCCCGCTCCCCATAACCCATATCGTTTAAGAAACTGTCTATTTCTGTCTTAAATTTATTCACTCTCCCAGCTTCCACAGCTCTCTGAGGCAGTGAATTCCCCAGATTAACAACCCTCAGAGAAGAAATTTCTCCTCATCTCTGTTTTAAATGGGCGGCCCCTTCTTATAAGATCATGCCCTCTAGTTCTAGTCTCCCCAATCAGTGGAAACATCCTCTCTGCATCCACCTTGTCAAGCCCCCTCATAATCTTATACGTTTCAATAAGATCACCTCTCATTCTTTTGAATTCCAATGAGTAGAGGCCCAACCTACTCAATCTTTCCTCATAAGTCAACCCCCTCATCCTCAGAGTCAACCTAGTGAACCTTCTCTGAACTGCCTCCAAAGCAAGTATATCCCTTCGTAGATATGGAAACCAAAACTGCACGCAGTATTCCAGGTGTGGCCTCACCAATACCTTATAGCTGTAGCAAGACTTACCTGCTTTTATACTCCATCCCCTTTGCAATAAAGGCCAAGATACCATTGGCCTTCCTGATCACTTGCTGTATCTGTATACTATCCTTTTTTGTTTCATGCACAAGTACCCCCAGGTCCCACTGTACTGCGGCACTTTGCAAACTTTAAATAATAACTTGCTCTTCGATTTTTTTTTTTCTGCCAAAGTGACACTTTCCAACATTATACTCCATCTGCCAAGGTTTTGCCCACTAACTTAGCCTGTCTATGTCCTTTTGCAGATTTTCTGTGTCCTCCTCACACTTTGCTTTTCCTTCCATCTTTGTATCGTCAGCAAACCTGGTTACATTACACTCAGTCCCTTCTTCCAAGTCGTTTATATGGAATGTAAATAGTTAGGATCCCAACACTGATCCCTGCGGCACCCCACTAGTTACTGGTTGCCAACCAGAGAATGACCATTTATCCCGACTCTGTTTTCTGTTAGTTAGCCAATCCTCTATCCATGCTAATATATTACCCCCAACCCCGTGAACTTTTATCTTGTGCAGTAACCTTTTATGTGGCACCTTGTCAAATGCCTTCTGGAAGACCAAATACACCACATCCACTGACCAAGTAAACCACATACTCAGCCTCTGACTTGCTCTTGTTGCCACAGCATTTATATGGCTGGTCCAGTTAAGTTTCTGGTTAATGGTAGCCGCCAGGATGTTGATGGTGGTGAATTTGGTAATGGTAATGTCGTTGAATGTCAAGGGGCGGTGGTTAGACTCTTGCTTGTTGGAGATAGTCATTGCCTGGCACTTGTGTGGCGCGAATGTTACTTGCAACTTATCACCCCAAGCCTTTGAATGTCATCCAAGTATTGCTGCATGCGGGCATAGACTGCTCCATTATCTGAGGAGTTGTGAATGGCACTGAACACTGTGCAGTCATTAGTGAACATTCCTACTTCTGACCTTATGATGGAGGAAAGGTCATTGATGAAGCAGCTGAAGATTGTTGGGCCGAGGACACTGCGGAACTCCTCCAGTGATGTCCTGAGGTTGTGATGATTGACCTCCAACCATCACAATCATCTTCCTTTGTGCTAGATATGACTCCAGCCAGTGGCGAGTTCCCCCCCCCCCCCCCCCCCCGTTCCCAACTGACTTTAGTTTTAATGGGGCTCCTTGGTCAAATGCTGCCTTGATGTTAAGGGCTGTCACTCTCGCCTCACCTCTGGAATTCAGCACTTTTGTCCATGGCTGGACCAAGGCTGTAATGGGGTCTGGAGCCAAGTGTTCCTGGCGGAACGCAAACTGGACATCGGTGAGCAGGTTATTAGTGAGTAAGTGCCGCTTGATAGCACTGCCGACAATATCTTCCTTCACTTTACTGATGATTGAGAGTAGACTGATGGGACATATTTGTCCGGATTGGATTTGTCCTGCTTTTTGTGGACAGGACATACCTGGGCAGTTTTTCACATTGTCGGATAAATGCCAGTGTTGTATCTACTGGAACACCTTGGCTAGAGGCGCGGCAAGTTCTGGAGTACAAGTCTTCAGCACGATAGCCGGGATGTTGTCGGGGGCCCCATAACCTTTGCTGGATCCAATGCGCTCAGCCATTTCTTGATATCACGTGGAGTGAATCGAATTGGCTGAAGATGGGCTTCTGTGATGGGGAGGACCTCAGAAGGAGGTCGATATGGATCATTCACTCGGCACTTCTGGCTAAAGATGGTTGCAAATGCTTCAGCTTTGTCTTTTGCACTAATGTGCTAGACTCCGCCATCATTGAGGATGGGGATATTCATAGAGCCTATTCCTCCCGTTAGTTGTTTAATGGTCAACCACCATTCACGACTGGATATGGGATACCTTAAGCCTGTCTATGGAGCACTGCTTCCGCTTTTTAGCATGCATGTGGTGCTGTGTTGCAGCTTCCGCAGGTTGCCACTTCATTTTGGCATGCTCTTCTACACTCCTCATTCAACCAGGGTTGGTCTTCTGGCTTGATGGTAATGGCAGAGTGAGGTATATGCCGGGCCATCATGGTGGAATACAATGCTGTTGCTGCTGACGGCCCACAGTGACTCATGGATGCCCAGTTTTGAGCTACTGGATCTGTTCTGAATTTATTTCATTTAGCACGGTGGTAGTGCCACACAACACAATGGAGGGTGTCCTCAGTGTAAAGACAAGCTTCATCTCCTTAATGACTGTGCGGTGGTCACTGCTACCAATGTTGTGATGGACAGATGCATCTGCAACAGGTAGATTGGTGAAGACGAGGTCAAATAGATTTTTCCCTCATGTTGATTCTCTCACCACCTGCCGCAGGTCCAGTCTGGCAGCTCTGTCCTTCAGGACTCGACCAGCTCAGTCAGTAGTGGTGCTTCCAAGCCACTTTTGGTAATGGACATTGGAGTCCCCCACCCAGAGTACTCTGTGCTTCTTCCAAGTGGTGTTCAACATGGAGGAATACTGATTCATCAGCTGAGGGAGGGCGGTAGGTGGTAATCAGCAGGAGGTTTCCTTGCACCTGCTTGACCTGAAGCCATGAGACTTCGTGAGGTCCACAGACTATGTTGTGGACTCCCAGGGCCACTCCCTTCCAACTGTACCGCTACCCCTGGTGGTTCTGTCCTGCTGGTGAGACAGGACATACCCAAGGATGGTGATCGAGGAGTCTGAGACATTGGCTGATAGTCATACTCACAGAATCATACCTATGTCAGGCTGTTGCTTGACGAGTCTGTGAGACCCCGATGTTGGTGAGGAGGACTTTGCAGGGTCGACTGGGATGGGTGTGCCATTGTCATGTCTGTAGCCGTGCTGTGGTCGATGCCGGATAGTCTGTCCGGTTTTATTATTTTTTCTCGTAGCAGTTTTATTACAACTGAGTGGCTTTCTAGGCCATTTCAGAGGGCAGTTAAGAGTCAACCACATTGCTGTGGTCTGGAGTCACATATAGGCTAAACCAGGTAAGAACAGCAGATTTCCTTCCCTATAGGACATTAATATAAAATAGGAAAACCCTCAACAACACATTAGGTGTCAGTGGTGGCTCAGTGGTGGCACTCTTGATTCTTAGTGAGAAGGTTGTGGGTTCAAGTTCCACTCCAGAACTGAGATTGGTTGTATGCGAGCCATAGACATTTAATCCCACTCCTATGCTCCATAGCCCTGCGATTTTTTTTTTTTCCCCTTCAAGTATATATCCAATTCTCTTTTGAAAGTTACATTTAAATCTACTTCCACCACCCTTTCAAGCAGTGCATTCCAGATCATAACAAGTCGCTCTGTTATGTAAATGTTATATAATTAAAATAAACTTGATACTGTGGTAGTATAAATAACTACTCAATAGTAGATCACTGAATGCAGAACTTATCATACGTGCAATTGATTAGGTCCTCTCACTTTGTTATTCCAATCAATTATTATGCAATGTCATCTGCACATCCACATGTGAGAACAAAGTTGAAAAAGGCAAGGTTTATCTACAGGCTGCATACTTACAGTTGGAAGGATTGTGTCAGCCGTGAGTCCGAAAGCAAAATTATTTCCACAAACACATTGTGACTATTCAAATATTCGACTAAGGAAGTGATTGACTATTTTACCTTTCATGATGGCCAAAAGTTAAATGAAAGCAATCCTGGCTGAAATGCTCTTGAGCAATTGCCCATACCAATGACTGAAAAATCTATGTAAGTAAATTTGATGAAAAAATTAAAGTTCGACAGTAAATATTCTGAACATTTTTGATTCAGTTTTAGTGGAAATTTGCAAATTCAGTGGAAAGAAACACAGTAGAAAGCTTGGGGCCGAAATTGGCCCCCGGCAAAAACGTGGCGCACTAACCCTGTTCAGCTGATTTTACCGGCGCAGTGGAAGCGGTGGCCTCTTGAACGAAATTCCGCTCTTTGTCGTTTTTTTCCAGCGGCCCGTAAGTCGGTCATAATGGGGACAAAAATGCAGCGGTGAGCGGAGTATCTGCCGCTGTCACTAATCAGCATAATTGTCAGCCAGACCTGGCAGTCAGCTGAGAAAACAAAAAGATGGTGGCCATAGCAGTGCGCCCTCCCCTTTAATGGCAGCTGTGCCATCATTTTAGAAGCACTACAAGCAACGGCACCAGCAGAAAAAGCTGCCGGTGGCACCGAGCGACGGGACCAAGATTTTCTCTGTGGAATTTTGCGTTCGGGGGGGGAACATTGGTGGTACATGCTCTGATGACTCAGTTGGAATGGATCAGCAGCAGAGCCCTGGTAGAGGGAGTGGGTCACTGTCGGGATACCGCAGGACCGGAATTTTCAAAATGGCAGCCATTCCATGAAAATTCGTTGGCCATTGCACTCCGCAGCGTGGCCACCGATTTCTGGTGGTAACAGGCCTTAAGGGAAGGGGCAATTTCCAGCAGATTGGAAAACTGCAAATGTAACGCCCCTATTTAAAAACGGAGGCAGACAAAAAGCAGTTAGCCTAACATCTGTGGTTGGGAAAATGTTGGAGTCCATTATTAAAGAAGCAGTAGCAGGACATTTGGAAAAGCAAAATTTGGTCGGGCATAGTCAGCACGGATTTATGAAGGGGAAGTCATGTTTGACAAATTTGCTGGAGCTCGTTGAGGATGTAACGAACAGGATGAAGGGGAACCAGTGGATGTGGTGTATTTGGACTTCCAGAAGGCATTTGACAAGGTGCCACATAAAAGGTTACTGCACAAGATAAAAGTTCATGGGGTTGGGGGTAATAGAGTAGCATGGATAGAGGATTGGCTAACTAACAGAAAACAGAGTCGGGATCAATGGTTCATTCTCTGGTTGGCAACCAGTAACAAGTGGGGTGCCACAGGGATCAGTGCTGGGACCCCAACTATTTACAATCTATATTAACGACTTGGAAGAAGGAACTGAGTGTAATGTAGCCAAGTTTGCTGATGATATAAAGATGGGAAGAAAAGCAATGTATGAGGAGAACACAAAAAATCTGCAAAAGGACATAGAAAGGCTAAGTGAGTGGTCAAAAATTTGGCAGATGAAGTATAATGTCGGAAAGTGTGAGGTCATGCACTTTGGCAGAAAAAAAAATCAAAGAGCAAGTTATTATTTAAATGGAGAAAGATTGCCAAGTCCCGCAGTACAGTGGGACCTGGGGGTATTTGTGCATGAAACACAAAAGGATAGTGTTATGTTCAGAATAACGCCACAAGACTTTATTGTAAGCTCAAACTGTTGTGACCTTGGTCTCTTTAATGTGACTCCAGAGTGAGGAAACAGAAACATGGAAAATAGGTGCAGGAGTAGGCCATTCGGCCCTTCGAACCTGCAGCACCATTCAATAAGATCATGGCTGACCATTCACCTCAGTACCCCTTTCCTGTTTTCTCTCCATACCCCTTGATCCCTTTAGCCATAAGGGCCATATCTAACTCCCTCTTGAATATATCTAACAAACTAGCATTAACAACTCTTGCGGTAGAGAATTCCACAGGTTAACAACTCTCTGAGTGAAGAAGTTTCTCCTCATCTCGGTCCTAAATGGCTTACCCCTTATCCTTTGACTGTGACCCCAGGTTCTGGACTTCCCCAACGTCGGGAACATTCTTTCTGTCCAGTCCCGTCAGAATTTTGTATGTTTCTATGAGATCCCCCTCTCATTCTTCTAAACTCCAGTGAATACAGGCCGAGTCGATCCAGTCTCTTCTCATGTGAGTCCTGCCATCCCGCGAATCAGTCTGGTGAACCTTCGCTACATTTCCTCAATAGCAAGAACATCCTTCCTCAGATTAGAAGACCAAAACTGACAATATTCCAGGTGAGGCCTCACCAAGGCCCTGTACAACTGCAGTAAGACCTCCCTGCTCCGATACTCAAATACCCTAGCTATGAAGGCCAACATGCCATTTGCCGCCTTCACCGCCTGCTGTACCTGCATGCCAACTTTCAATGACTGATGTACCATGACACCCAGGTCTCATTGCATCTCCCCTTTTCCTAATCTGCCGCCATTCAGATAATATTCTGCCTTCATGTTTTTGCCACTAAAGTGGAAAACCTCACATTTAGCCACATTATACTGCATCTGCCATGCATTTGCCCATTCACCTAACCTGTCCAAGTCACCCTGCAGCCTCTTAGCATCCTCTTCATAGCTCACACCACCACCCAGCTTAGTGTCATCTGCAAACTTGGAGATATTATACTCAATTCCTTTATCTAAATCATTGATGTATATTGTAAATAGCTGGGGTCCCAGCACTGAGCCCTGCGACACCCCACTAGTCACTGCCTGCCATTCTGAAAAGGACCTGTTTATCCCGACTCTCTGCTTACTGTCTGCCAACCATTTCTCTAGCCACGTCAATACATTACCCCCCAATACCATGTGCTTTAATTTTGCACACCAATCTCTTGTGTGGGACCTTGTCAAAAGCCTTTTGAAAGTCCAACTACACCACATCCACTGGTTCTCCCTTATCTACTCTACTAGTTACATCCTCAAAAAATTCTAGAAGATTTGTCAAGCATGATTTCCCTTTCATAAATCCATGTTGACTTGGACCGATCCTGTCACTGCTTTCCAAATGTGCTGCAATTTCATCTTTTAATAATTGATTCCATCATTTTCCCCACTACTGATGTCAGGCTAACCGGTCTATAATTACCCGTTTTCTCTCTCCCTCCTTTTTTAAAAAGTGGTGTTGTATTAGCTATCTTCCAGTCCATGGGAACTGATCCAGAGCCGATAAACTGTTGAAAAATGATCACCAATGCATCCACTATTTCTAGGGCCACTTCCTTAAGTACTCTGGGATGCAGACTATCAGGCCCTGGGGATTTATCAGCCTTCAATCCCATCAATTTCCATAACACAATTTCCTGACTAATAAGGATTTCCTTCAGTTTCTCCTTCTCGCTAGACCCTCGGTCCCCTAGTATTTCCGGAAGGTTATTTGTGTCTTTCTTCATGAAGACAGAACCAAAGTATTTCTTCAATTGATCTGCCATTTCTTTGTTCCCCATTATAAATTCACCTGATTCTGACTGCAAGGGACCTATGTTTGTCTTCACTAATCTTTTTCTCTTCACATATCTATAGAAGCTTTTGCAGTCAGTTTTTATGTTCCCAGCAAGCTTCCTCTCATACTCTATTTTCTCTCTCCTAATTAAACCCTTTGTCCTCCTCTGCTGAATTCTAAATTTCTCCCAGTCCTCAGGTTTGCTGCTTTTTCTGGTCAATTTATATGCCTCTTACTTGGATTTAACACTATCCTTAATTTCCCTTGTTAGCCACGGTTGAGCCACCTTTCATTTTATTTTTACGCCAGACAGGGATATATAATTGTTGAAGTTCATCCATGTGATCTTTAAATGTCTGCCATTGCCTATCCACCGTCAACCCTTTAAGTATCATTCGTCAGTCTATTCTAGCCAATTCATGTCTCATACCATCGAAGTTACCTTTCCTTAATTTCAGGACCCTAGTCTCTGAATTAACTGTGTCACTCTCCATCTTAACAAAGAATTTTACCATGTTATGGTTACTGTTCCCCAATGGGCCTCGCACAACAAGATTGCTAATTAGTCCTTTCTCATTACACATCACCCAGTCTAGGATGACCAGCCCTCTAGTTGGTTCCTCAACATATTGGTCTAGAAAACCATCCCTAATACACTCCAGGAAATCCTCCTCCGTATTGCTACCAGTTTGGTTAGCCCAATCTATATGTAGATTAAAGTCGCCCATGATAACTGCTGTACCTTTATTGCACACATCCCTAATTTCTTGTTTGATGCTGTCCCCAACATCTCGACTACTGTTTGGTGGTCTGTACACAACTCCTACTAGCTTTTTCTGCTCTTTGGTATTCCGCAGCTCTACCAATACAGAGTCCACATCATCCAAGCTAATGTCCTTCCTTACTATTGTGTTAATGTCCCCTTTAACCAGCAATGCTATCACACCTCCTTTTCCTTTCTGTCTATCCTTCATGAATGTTGTATACCCCTGGATGTTGAGTTCCTTGGTGTAGATGCGCAGCTTTGCCTGAATCGGAATCCGCTTGGGTCGTTGTGCTCTGTCGTCCCATAGCCTCTCGAATGCCTTCTGGCTCATTATTGATTGACTCGCCCCCGTGTCCAATTGCATGGAGACTGGAGTGCCATTGAGTTTAACTTTTAACATTATCGGAGGGCTTTTGGTGGTGAAGGTGTATATCCCATATACTTCCTCTTCATCCTCAGGTTGAGTTGCCTTTCCTGCTCGTTCAGCGTGATCCTCGCTGGATCCTCTCCTGACTCTGCCATGTGGTGAGTCACAGGTCGTTTGCACATTTGCTGGAGGTGCCCCATTGTTCCACAGTCCTTGCACACATAGTGCTTGAATCGACATTGATGGGCTCTATGACTGCCCTACCAACGCCAACATGATAATGGATACGCATTCATGCCTCAAGGCAGACTCTGAGTCACCCTAGGCCTAGGTCTGGCCTCTGCAATCGTGTAGGCCCTGCTATGTACAGTTCTGTCTGCTGAAAGCATTATTTTATGCACAGTACTTGCTGGCGAGCTTCGATTCTGTGAAGATATCTGTTTCGTGTTGTCACTCGTGGATATGAAAGCCTGGGCTATCGTGTTGGCTTTACTCAGATCCAGGGATTCAGCAGATAGCAGTTTGCGAAGAATGACCTCGTGGCCGATTCCAAGCGCAAAAAATTCCCGCAACATTTCCCTCAAAGATCGGGCAAATTCGCACTGTCCCGCAAGGCGTCTTAGGTCGATGACAAAGCTCACCACGTTCTGGCCCTCGGAGTGATAATGCGTGTAAAAGCGATACCTGGCCATTAAGATGCTTGCCTTTGGCTTGAGGTGTTCCCGAACCAGCGTGCACAGCTCGGTGTAAGTATTGTCCGTTGGTTTGTCCAGTGCCAGCAGATTTTTGAGGAGTCCATATATCGAAGACCCACATACGGTGAGAAAAATAGCCCTGCGCTTGACCGCCGTCTCAGCCTTGTCCAGTTTGTTGGCCATGAAGTACTGGTTGAAACGCTCAACAAAGTCTTCCCAATCATCACCCTCAACAAATCTCTCGAATACAAATGACAGCCATTACTGCGTGAAAATTCGGGATCCGTTACTCGTCGCCAATTGTTATGTTAAGAATAACTCCACAAGACTGTATTGTAAGCTCAAACTGTTGTGACCTTGGTCTCTTTAATGTGACTCCAGATTGAGGAAGCAACATGGTAGATTACATTTTATACCTGCTTGCCCAGGGTGCACAGGTGACCCTTAGGTCTCCCACAGGTGTGTCCCCTGGTGGCAAGTCTTACATGTTGGTGAGGTTTACATATCTACATAACAGATAGTATGCAGGTACAGCAAGTGGTCAGGAAGGCCATTGGTAGCTTGGCCTTTATTGTAAAGGGGATGGAGTATAAAAGCAGGGAAGTTTTGCTACAGCTATACAGGGTATTGGTGAGGCAACACCTGGAATACTGCATGCAGTTTTGGCTTTCATATTTACGAAAGGATATACTTGCTTTGCAGGCAGTTCAGAGAAGGTTCACAAGGTTGATTCCAGGGATGAGTGGGTTGACTTATGAGGCTGAGTAGGTTGGGCCTCTACTCATTGGAATTCAGAAGAATGAGAGGTGATCTTATCGAAACTTATAAGATTATGAGGGGGCTTGGCAAGGTGGATGCAGAGAGGATGTTTCCACTGATGGGGGAGACGAACCAGAGGGCATGATCTTAGAATAAGGGGCCGCCCATTTAAAACAGAGATGAGGAGAAATATTTTCTCTGAGGGTTGTTAATCTGTGGAATTCGCTGCCTCAGAGAGCTGTGGAAGCTGGGACATTGAATAAATTTAAGACAGAAATAGGCAGTTTCTTAAACGATAAGGGGATAAGGGGTTATGGGGAGTGGGCAGGGAAGTGGAGCTGAGTCCATGATCAGATCAACCATGATCTTATTAAATGGCAGAGCAGGTTCGAGACGCCATATGGCCTACTCCTGTTCCTATTTCTTATATCCTTATATTCTTAATTTCGGCCCTCTTATGTTTGTGTTACTTTTTCCCATATATATTTCATTTACTAAAACTCATGGCTTGGCACAAAAATTGCTTTAAAATCAAAACTCTAGTCACTTGCCCTGCTGACCATACAGTGCTCTTTTTGATTCAGCACAGAAAGAGAGAATATTTTGCAATTTGTGGTGACCTCACTTGCACATTGCTTGTTCCAAAATCGATAATTGGCCTAAAGTTGGGAGGGCTAGATTGAAGTCACTAAGATTTGTCAATGTAATGGGTATGTAAAAAAAAAAAATCTCCCATTATGTTTGGAAAAGATATATTCTTTTTTAAATGTCTAGGATTGCACGTGGCAATGGCTACTCCAGAAAGATTCTGTCGGCAACCTTGGGAATGTCAGCCAAGGTTCAGTGGTCACACCCTTGCGTGAGTCAGAAGGTTTCGGGTTTGAGTCTAGTGGTGTTCTGAGGGAGTACTGCATTGTCAAAGGTGCCATTTTCCGGATCAGGCGTTAAACCGAGGCCCCTTCTGTTCTCTCAGGTGGATGTAAAAGATCCCATGGCAGTATTTGAAGAAAAGCTGTGTAGTTTTCCCCGGTGTCCTGGCCAATATTTATCCCCAAAATATCTGGTAATTTATCTCATGACTGTTTGCTGTGTGCCAATTGGCACCAGCATTTTCTCACATTACAACAGTGGCTACACTCCAAGATACTTTATTGGCTGTAAAACACTTTGGGATGTCCTGCGATCATGAAAGGTGCTATATAAATGCAAGTACTTTCTTTATCTAAGTATGAGTCTGTGCTTTCAGGGTTGGAAGAGGAGAAAATGGAGGGAAGGCTTTACTTTTGAGTGACTTTTATTTTGTAAGTAAAAAGGTGATTTTTATTTTGTAATTAAATTCTGATTTTTCAAATAATGTTTAGGCTTTTCCTTTTAAGAGCCAGTTTGATAAGTTAACTTCGGGAATGTGTTCCCTTTCTGGCTAAGCTTTATAGCTTTATTGCAGATGAGGATAATTTTACAAGCATGGTTTTTAAACATGTGTCTGATGCAGATCCTGGCCAGTTGCCAAAATGAAGCCTTTGTGCTCATGAATGTGCCGTTCCTCAGAGAACACATGTACCTCTCCTCAACACATTAAAACAAATGGATTTGTCAAATGTTAAAGTATCGCAGTAACAAACAGTGTGTTTTGTTGTAAAGATAATATATTTGTTCACAATTGGAAAAAGGAATGGAATGATACCCAGTGTACAGTGGAAAGATAATTGCCTTTTCATAACGAGAAACTTATTAAACAAAACAAAAGAAAGTCTAGAGGTGTACTATTTGGTTGGAGATAGGATCAGCCTTTGGGCCTGATGCATTTAATAATGAGTCTTCACATTTGATTAGTAATGTTTTATTTAATTTAAGTTGCCATGGAGACAGCTCTGATAACTATATCCTCAGGAGGTTCTAGCTTCACTGATGCAGTACTGCCGCAGTAATTCACTGCTTTGCTGTTGCAGCTGACTGTTACAGTCAGGTTGGCAATGACTAATAAAAGAAAGGTTCACATGTTCTTTATTTAATAACTGGCAGAGCTCTCAAGGCATTGCTCATGGTAAGTCGGTATTTTGGTTTATGCAGGTGGTAGTGGGGGAGGGTAAGTGGGTGAGGGTTGCACATCTCCTTTGAGGAGATTTGGAAAGAAGTATGTATTAGATCTTCTCAGACACAGTAAAGTGCTTTCTGAGGGAAAATTAATAACTACATAAGAACAGAAGTAGGCCATTCAGCCCCTCAAGCTTATTCTGCCATTCAATTAGATCATGGCTGATCTGTATCATCATTCTATAGTGTTCTCCTTACCCATTGCAGATAAATAAGTACCACAATTGCACATAAAAATCTCTGTATATCTCCGAGGGGAGAAGGTACTTCCACTTTTCACTACAAAGCCAGCCATTTGGTCTTCCATACAGGTGATCTTACTTGTATCATGTGTCATTCTTTATCTTTTTTTAATACACACGTGTATCCCTGTATCTATTCTCACAATTAGGCACAAGGGTAAGTCGGTTAAAACAACAACTTTTCTTCAACCACAGAGGTAGTTTCAGACCATCACTGTCAGCTACAATATCAAATCAGGAAAAAGTGACCGATTTAAAAAAAGACTTGCATTTATATAACTACTTTTGCGTACGCCTCAAAGCTATATATAACCAATGAAGTACTTTTGCAGTGTAGTCACTGTTGTAATGTAGATAACGTGTACTGTGGCAACTAATTTATGCACAGCAAGGTCCCACAGACAGCAATTAAATAAATGACCTGTAAAGTCTTTACACAATACCACAAATCCACATGAGGCACATTCTATGGACAAGGTCACTCCCATGACCTGAACCTTTATTCACAGGACCAAGAAGTGATGACCCTGCGTGGGACCTCCCTTTATATATCTGGATGACTAGGTGAGGAGTGTCTCCCACAAGTTCACCCCCTGTGGTCGTGCATTTCTTGCGTATATACAGTATTGCAGCGTTGTTACATAAAGGTTACATACATGACATGACCAGTTAAAAATGTTAATCTTAATTCCATATGCCAATGAGGCCCGGACCTCAGAACAAACTGAGTTTACTGCCGGGGGGGGTGGGGGGGGGTGCGGGTGCGAGTGCGAGTGACCACACCTGCCCTGCTCTGCCCGTTGGTGTTGGTATGGAAGGCCAAGCTGTTTTGAAGCTCGAACCTCATTAATATGCCACCAGTGAGCTGTGGGCACCAAAAGGGTACCCTGCCAAAACTCACCTGTTCTGAGAGGGCAGGAAACAGGGTAATCCCTCGATGAGTCGCCCAACAGGTCCGATTTGCGGCGATGGGGTGGGGGCTACAAATGGGCCCGCAATAGGCTGGAGCTTCTTGGGAAGGCCCCAGGAGAAGCACTTCTCCTGTCTAATGCCTAGTACAGGTCCCGAACTACATCTTGAAGGGTG
The DNA here is from genome assembly GCF_044704955.1 of Pristiophorus japonicus. Classification (NCBI taxonomy): domain Eukaryota; kingdom Metazoa; phylum Chordata; class Chondrichthyes; family Pristiophoridae; genus Pristiophorus; species Pristiophorus japonicus. The sequence continues at coordinate 42,786,902 of NC_091981.1, read as the reverse complement.
GAAAATGCCGTTGCACACCAGCCACCACACAGGCTTGACAGAGCTAGGTCTTAGTCCAGTGGCAAGGATTAACCAAGACAACTGGAGACCAGCTTTGCTGCACGGACCGAGTGCGCACACACATATGGCAGTGTGGGCTGGCCTGTGCTGCCCCTGGGCCCTCGCCTCTTCTGGCCCCGAACTCGCGCCTCTCCTGAGCCCCGATCATGTCGTTGCACGAGATCTCGCCGCTCCTTCGCTCCGACTTTGCCGCTCCTGATGCACCTCACCACACACACAACCCCCCACCCACGCCCTACCACTCCCACAACCTCCACTCTACAACCCCCACACCCCACCTAAAACTTCCAACTTACCCCCTAAACCCTGACCCCAACCCTGTTCGTGGAAAATAATTTGGAAAGGAAAAGATGATTACATGGGATTTAAGGTGCAACTTAAAGACAACTTGCATGCTAAACAGCAGAAGCAGCATGCTATTGATAGCTAAGCGATCCCACAACCAACGGATCAGATCAAAACTCTGCACTCCTGCCACATCCAGCCGTGAATGGTGGTGTAGCCCAGCACGTGAGTGAAAAAGAGAAGGCTGAAGCGTTTGCAACCACCTTCAGCCAGAAGTGCCGAGTGGATAATCCATTTCGGCCTCCTCCTGATGTTTCCACCATCACAGAAGGCAGACTTCAGCCAATTCGCTTCACTGTATGTGATATCAAGAAACAGTTGAGCGCACTGGATATAGCAAACGCTATGGACACCGATAACATCTAGGCTGTGTCGTGCTGAGGACTTGTGCTCCAGAACTAGCCGCACCTCTAGCCAAGCTGTTCCTGTACAGCCATAACACAGGCACCTACCCGACCGTGTGGAAAACTGTCCAGGTATGTTCTGTCCACAACAAGCAGGACAAATCCAATCCGGCCACTTACCGCCCCATCAGTCTACTCTTAATCATTAGCAATGTGATGGAAGGTGTCGTTGACAGTGCATCCCAGATTTTTCATCTCAAGAACTTTGAATATGCGACAAAGCTTTGAAGTTCTGGCAACCACCTTTATGGCAATGTTAGCAAGAAATAATATGGATGCTGAGAATTTAATCATTGAAGTTTTCTTAAATGATGAACACAGCAATGCTTCAAAGCCACCCTTTGACTAAGTGGCCTGATTAGGCCTTGGAGCTCAGTCAAAGGTGTAATCATTACTTGCCACAGTTGTATGTTGTGCTTAGTACAAATTCTGGTTTGTTACAACCCTCTTATGCGACAATCCAACGGCATGTGAAACATTCACTTTGCTTGATTGCCGCAATTAAGTAAACACAATTCAAAATATGTATGTTGATCTTAATTAGAAACAATGTTTTTGTAAGTGCCCAACAGTTAAAATGATTCACCTCCCAAGCACAAACAGCAGGTATTAAATAGATGATAAGTAGGTGTAAGGCCGGTCTGTTACACACTCTGTTAAGCCTGCGGCATGACACCTACTTGTTGAAGGGTGTGTGAAACTATCTCATTCATGCCAGCTGTAACTTGGGTTGCTGAAAAAACAAATCCGCACACATCACAAAAGGTCAAGATATGTGAATAGCTTTGGTACCAGGACTTACTTTTGTTTATAATTACTAATCCAGTTGGAAAGTCCAGACCAAGATGCAATATACCCAGACATTTTTAGTACAGCCTACTTATGTATCAGGTTATGTAAGAATTCATAAATAAAAACAGAAAATACTGTAAAACACTCAGCAGGTCAGACAGCATCAATGGAGAGAGATGCAGAGTTAATGTTTCAGGTCAATGAGCTTTCACCAGAACTGGATATGTATGAATTCTCACCGAGCCCTGTATATTCCACTCTCTGGATATGTATGAATTCTCGCCAAGCCCTGTATATTCTACTCTCTGGATATGCATTGTTGAGTGTGGGTTAGCTCGTAATACTTTACAAAATGTTGATAATGAGCTCTATATTCTACAATGTTCGTGCCTAGTACTGTTGTAATGAATAGGTAATTTAAAAATTAGAAGTTGTGTCTAATACTTAAATTTGCCAGTATTTTCTTGCAGCATACAAGTACTAATAATCATTAAGAGCCAGTCTCCCTCTGTTCTATTAAAAAGTGACCAGAAATCCTGTCTCCATTGTTTTAATCATCCTCACCTACATTACTGAAGTTGAAGAAATAGCTACGTGTTTCAAACCATGACCCAAAAAAAGTAGTCATCCCATCCTAAATTCTTCTCATAAACCAGCAGTGCGTAGACATCTCCGCTTGGAGAGGTAATTGCTCAAGTCCCATTTGGAAGTGTGATATACAGGAGCGCATAGAGATGTTTTGTGCATTGGAGTAAATGTGTGTTTCAGAAGATTTAGAAGCTGATGGGTTGAAGTAAAGCACCAGCACTCATTGTTTTGTGTGAGACATCTCCAAAATGAATCTTAGTTTTGTGGCATAAAACTTGTGTATGAAATTGTGGACAGGGTTGTGAAATGGGAAAGCTAAATGTGTCCTAGTGGAAAATGCTAAGTAGTGGTTTATTGCAAAAAATGAACTCTAATAGAAGTAGCTAGGATGAAGGAGCTGAAGAGACAAAAATGTTGGGCCAAAGGTTGAGGTAGTTCCTGGTGTATTTCACTTGACCAGCATTACAGTGGTCTGTGGTCATGCTTTCAGTACGTTGATTACGTTAGGATCCATGGAGAATTAATCAGTGCCTGAATGGATGTCCTGCTTAATTGAGCATCCAGAGTTTGACATGAGCTTGTTAATTGCTCAATTAAGTGATCAATGACCAGTATTTATATGACCACCTATGCAGTAAACTTGACCTCTGGCCTTTTCTTCCACAGTTGAAAATGTGTCCAGGTCCATATTGATGCTATCTGGCCAATAATGACTTGGGACAACCCATTCCAAATTTGTCACATGCTGATTAACAGTGCATTAAGTAGCTGGCATGTAGCTTATCATGATAATTGAAAGTTGAAGCTGTCCAGTCGAGTGATGTGGTTGACATGGCATTCTAGAATAAAGTTATTTAGTGGTGATGTATTTTAAATGCACAAGACTCTGGTGCCCTATAATTCTATCAGTTGACTAACTGTATAATTGAATTGTTCCTATGTTTACACTTCAAATTAAAACAGTCAGTAAGTCCCGGATCTTATAAAAAAATTGAAAAGAGAAGATCTTTATGTTGGAATATCTAAATAATGTCACATTAGCACGTTCAGTCATTCCCTAAATGAAGAGACCCTTTGCCATGCTTCATCTAATGCCGAATATTCACTAATGTATAATTGGATGTTCCTTGGCAACAGATAGTTGTTTATAATCTAAGAAAAGTAGGGATGAAGTCAAACTTAACAAAAGGCCGTAATAAGATAAATGCAGCTTTTCAAAGACATGACACTGAAAGAATTATCCCCAACCATCAATCTTTCTGCTGCTGTCTCTAGTGATTTATCTTCAGATAGGTATTTGGGGGTGGGGGGGAGCATTGTGAAATACTGCTGTAATTTTCCAATATTAATAGGCGACTAGAATGTTCAATGTGTTTCCTGCATGCACAGATCTTCCCCATCTTTGAAGAATTACTTTGCTTTGCTGCAGTTCACAGAACTGCATTCTGTAGCTTAACTCTTAAATCACCCTCAAGGGGTACATGAAGAGCTAGCAACAAGAACAGAATGGTTACAAGATTGTTACATTTTAGGTGGTCATATGAGAGGACGAGTTATGATTATTCTCAGGACATAATGATTCCGCATGGGTAACTTTACCGGACAAGCTTTATGAAGATACTACATAAAAACTGTTGTCCTGTACATGGGTTGTACTTGGCTCACAATCATGAGCGATCTTCTGCTTTTTTTGCGATCAATTTAGCTGTTGCCCTCACTTTCATATTGGACATCTAGTGGGAGGTCCGGCGGGGCAATGAGCAGTCCAGCTCGGTGAGCGCGGACGTGCGAAGTCCAGCAAGGTGGTGACTGGTCCCGCGGGGTGGTGGGAGGTTCAGCGGGGATTTATTCCCGTGCATTACAGAATGAACCTGAATTTAAACCGGGATGTAAAAAAAAATAGCCTGGAATTTGTGCCGACAAATGCAGAATAGTCGTAAATAAAAAGAAAAAGGTTTTTAACTGCTGGCGGGAAATGATATTTTCCTCTGTGTCCAAGTGTTTTTTTTGGATGGCAGCTGTTGATGATTCTGCTATTCCCATTTGCACTTCTTCTGGACCTATCCTTTATTTCATGACTTGTCCCATTACATTCATCAGAACTGGAAAATGTTACAGATGAAAGGTCATTGACCTGAAACGTTAACTCTGTTTCTCTCTTTACAGATGCTGTCTGACCCGCTGGGTATTTTCAGCATTTCCTGTTTTTATTTGTGTCACACGGATAACTTCTAGCTTTGTCTTGAGATTAGCTTTAAAGTAGCAGTCATGTTATGACACATCAGTCGCAGAAATCATACAAGGCTGCTCTACTTTAGAAACATAGAAACATAGAAAATAGGTGCAGGAGTAGGCCATTCGGCCCTTCTAGCCTGCACCGCCATTCAATGAGTTCATGGCTGAACATGCAACTTCAGTACCCTATTCCTGCTTTCTCACCATACCCCTTGATTTCCCTAGTAGTAAGGACTTCATCTAACTCCTTTTTGAATATATTTAGTGAATTGGCCTCAACAACTTTCTGTGGTAGAGAATTCCACAGGTTCACCACTCTCTGGGTGAAGAAATTCCTCCTCATCTCGGTCCTAAATGGCTTACCCCTTATCCTTAGACTGTGTCCCCTGGTTCTTGACTTCCCCAACATTGGGAACATTCTTCCTGCATCTAACCTGTCTAACCCCGTCAGAATTTTAAACGTTTCTATGAGGTCCCCTCTCATTCTTCTGAACTCCAGTGAATACAAGCCCAGTTGATCCAGTCTTTCTTGATAGGTCAGTCCCACCATCCCGGGAATCAGTCTGGTGAACCTTCGCTGCACTCCCTCAATAGCAAGAATGTCCTTCCTCAGGTTAGGAGACCAAAACTGTACACAATACTCCAGGTGTGGCCTCGCCACAGCCCTGTACAATTGTAGCAACATCTCCCTGCCCCTGTACTCAAATCCCCTCGCTATAAAGGCCAACATGCCATTTGCTTTCTTAACTGCCTGCTGTACCTGCATGCCAACCTTCAATGACTGATGTACCATGACACCCAGGTCTCGCTGCACCTCCCCTTTTCCTAATCTGTCACCATTCAGATAATAGTCTATCTCTCTGTTTTTACCACCAAAGTGGATAACCTCACATTTATCCACATTATACTTCATCTGCCATGCATTTGCCCACTCACCTAACCTATCCAAGTCGCTTTGCAGCCTCATAGCATCCTCCTCGCAGCTCACACTGCCACCCAACTTAGTGTCATCCGCAAATTTGGAGATACTACATTTAATCCCCTCGTCTAAATCATTAATGTACAGTGTAAACAGCTGGGGCCCCAGCACAGAACCTTGCGGTACCCCACTAGTCACTGCCTGCCATTCTGAAAAGTCCCCATTTACTCCTACTCTTTGCTTCCTGTCTGACAACCAGTTCTCAATCCATGTCAGCACACTACCCCCAATCCCATGTGCTTTAACTTTGCACATTAATCTCTTGTGTGGGACCTTGTCGAAAGCCTTCTGAAAGTCCAAATATACCACATCAACTGGTTCTCCCTTGTCCACTCTACTGGAAACATCCTCAAAAAATTCCAGAAGATTTGTCAAGCATGATTTCCCTTTCACAAATCCATGCTGACTTTGACCTATCATATTACCTCTTTCCAAATGCACTGCTATGACATCCTTAATAATTGATTCCATCATTTTACCCACTACCGATGTCAGGCTGACCGGTCTATAATTCCCTGTTTTCTCTCTCCCTCCTTTTTTAAAAAGTGGGGTTACATTGGCTACCCTCCACTCCATAGGAACTGATCCAGAGTCAATGGAATGTTGGAAAATGACTGTCAATGCATCCACTATTTCCAAGGCCACCTCCTTAAGTACTCTGGGATGCAGTCCATCAGGTCCTGGGGATTTATCGGCCTTCAATCCCATCAATTTCCCCAACACAATTTCCCGACTAATAAGGATTTCCCTCAGTTCCTCCTCCTTACTAGACCCTCCGAACCCTTTTATATCCGAAAGGTTGTTTGTGTCCTCCTCAGTGAATACCGAACCAAAGTACTTGTTCAATTGGTCCGCCATTTCTTTGTTCCCCTTTATGACTTCCCCTGATTCTGACTGCAGGGGACCTACGTTTGTCTTTACTAACCTTTTTCTCTTTATATATCTATAGAAACTTTTGCAATCCTTCTTAATGTTCCCTGCAAGCTTCTTCTCGTACTCCATTTTCCCTGCCCTAATCAAACCCTTTGTCCTCCTCTGCTAAGTTCTAAATTTCTCCCAGTCCCCGGGTTCGCTGCTATTTCTGGCCAATTTGTATGCCACTTCCTTGGCTTTAATGCTATCCCTGATTTCGCTTGATAGCCACGGTTGAGTCACCTTCCCTTTTTTATTTTTATGCCAGACAGGAATGTACAATTGTTATAGTTCATCCATGCGGTCTCTAAATGTCTGCCATTGCCCATCCACAGTCAACCCCTTTAGTATCATTCGCCAATCTATCCTAGCCAATTCACTCCTCATACCTTCAAAGTTACCCTTCTTTAAGTTCTGGACCATGGTCTCTGAATTAACTGTTTCATTCTCCATCCTAATGCAGAATTCCACCATATTATGGTCACTCTTCCCCAAGGGGCCTCGCACAACGAGATTGCTAATTAATCCTCTCTCATTACACAACACCCAGTCTAAGATGGCCTCCCCCCTAGTTGGTTCCTCGACATATTGGTCTAAAAAAAACCATCCCTTATGCACTCCAGGAAATCCTCCTCCACCGTATTGCTTCCAGTTTGGTTAACCCAATCTATGTGCATATTAAAGTCACCCATTATAACTGCTGCACCTTTATTGCACGCATCCCTAATTTCATGTTTGATGCCCTCCCCAACATCACTACTATTGTTTGGAGGTCTGTACACAACTCCCACTAACGTTTTTTGCCCTTTGGTATTCTGCAGCTCTACCCATATAGATTCCACATCATCCAAGCTAATGTCCTTCCGAACTATTGCCTTAATTTGCTCCTTAACCAGCAATGCTACCCCACCTCCGTTTCCTTTTATTCTATCTTTCCTGAATGTTGAATACCCCTGGATGTTGAGTTCCCAGCCCTGATCATCCTGGAGCCACGTCTCCGTAATCCCAATCACATCATATTTGTTAACATCTATTTGCACAATTAATTCATCCACTTTATTGCGGATACTCCTTGCATTAAGACACAAAGCCTTCAGGCTTGTTTTTTTAACACCCTTTGTCCTTTTAGAATTTTGCTATACAGTGGCCCTTTTTGTTCTTTGCCTTGGGTTTCTCTGCCCTCCACTTTTCCTCATCTCCTTTCTGTCTTTTGCTTTTGCCTTTTAGCTAGGTGTCCCAATGACCTGGGTGGAATTGGTTTATGTACATATGAAAAGTACATAGCCTTTGATCACCTTTCGAAGCAGAAACAATTTTAAGCAACCTGAAAACATTTCACTCACTGCAACTGCTGTGCCTTAATGGTTTTGTGCCCCTTGTGTAGGCCTTGCTGCCAAAGCCTGTTTCTTAGAAACACAGAGGCAAGCAGAAATAGACAACAATTCTTTTTGCAAATAGTGACCGTCACTGACAAAAAGGAAGACTTGCGAGATCTGCGCAGGATCTGTGAAATCTTCTACTTTTGGCATTTCTTTATTATGTCCTCCTGAGCTGGAATCTGTGAAACCAGATATACAAAACTTTTCTCAGGGACAAAGAATATGTGAGTAAATTACATCAGGGTCTGTTTCACTCCCTTGGTTTAACTAGCTCGCCCATTTGCTATGACCTATGAACACGTGACCTGTTTCCAAGCCTCTAATGATGGTGTTCTGAAATAGATGGCTAGGAGATGCATGCTATTGGACTAAGGAGGCTTTTTCCCCCAGTTTTCCTTGGCTCTGGTTTTAAGGGCGTAATATAATTTTAGCTTCATGCACACTACACATTGTGCCCATGACAGTCACGTTATTGGTAGATTGTTGGTGCATCTGATGTACAGTTGTAGGGATTAACCATGTATTTCCCATTCCAACTGAGCTTCATATATGCAGTGCTATGCCACCAAAATGCTTCTTTCTTTCTCCAAGATTATTGCATGACGAGAAGATGTCTTCATCCATGTTGGAGTTTGAAACTCAGTCTGCTGCAGGATGCTTAAACATGGCTGATGTGTGTCATTGCTTTCCAAATGTGCTGTTATTTCATCTTTAATAATTGATTCCAACATTTTCCCCACTACTGATGTCAGGCTAACCGGTCTATAATTACCTGTTTTCTCTCTCCCTCCTTTCTTAAAAAGTGGTGTTAGATTAGCTACCCTCCAGTCCATAGGAACTGATCCAGAGTCGATAGACTATTGGAAAATGATCACCAATGCATCAACTATTTCTAGAGCCACTTCCCTAAGTACTCTGGGCTGCACACTCTCAGGCCCCGGGGATTTATCAGCCTTCAATTCCCATCAATTTCCCGAACACAGTTTCCTGACTAATAAGGATATCCTTCAGTTCCTCCTTCTCACTAGACCCTCGGCCCCCTAGTACTTCCGGAAGGTTATTTGTGTCTTCCTTCGTGAAGACAGAATCAAAGTAGTTGTTCAACTGGTTTGCCATTCCTTTGTTCCCCATTATAAATTCTCCTGAATCTGACTGCAAGGGACCTACGTTCATCTTCACTAATCTTTTTCTCTTCACATATCTATAGAAGCTTTTGCAGTCAGTTTTTATGTTCCTGGCAAGCTTCCTCTCATACTCTATTTCCCCCCCCCCCCAATTAAACCCTTTGTCCTCCTCTGCTGAATTCTAAATTTCTCCTCGTCCTCAGGTTTGCTGCTTTTTCTGGCCAATTTATATGCCTCTTACTTGGATTTAACACTATCCTTAATTTCCCTTGTTAGCCACGGTTGAGCCATCTCCCCCGTTTTACTCCAGACAGGGATGTACAATTGTTGAAGTTCATCCATGTGATCTTTAAAATGCTTGCCATTGCCTATCCACCGTCACCCCTTTAAGTATCATTCGCCAGTCTATCCTAGCCAATTCACATCTTACACCATCGAAGTTACCTTTCCTTAAGTTCAGGACCCGAGTCTCTGAATTAACTGTGTCACTCTCCATCTTAATAAAGAATTCTACCATATTCTGGTCACTCTTCCTCAAGGGGCCTCGCACAACAAGATTGCTAATTAGTCCTTTCTCATTAGGCCAGTCTAGGATGGCCAGCCCTCTAGTTGGTTCCTCGACATATTGGTCCAGAAAACCATCCCCAATACACTGCAGGAAATCCTCCTCCACCATATTGCTTCCAGTTTGGTTAGCCCAACCTATATGTAGATTAAAGTCACCCATGATAACTGCTGTACCTTTATTGCACCTATCCCTAATTTCTTGTTTGATGCTGTCCCCAACCTCACTACTACTGTTTGGTGGTCTGTACACAACTCCCACTAGCGTTTTCTGCTCTTTGGTATTCTGCAGCTCCACCCATACAGATTCCACATCATCCAAGCTAATGTCCTTCCTTACTATTGTTAATTTCCTCTTTAACCAGCAACGCTACCCCACCTCCTTTTCCTTTCTGTCTATCCTTCCTGAATGTTGAATACCCCTGGATGTTGTGTTCCCAGCCTTGGTCACCCTGGAGCTATGTCTTCATGATGCCAATTGTACCACATTTATTAATTGCTGCCTGTGCCGTTAATTTGTCCACCTTATTACGAATACTCCTTGCACTGAGGCACACAGCCTTCAGGTTTGTCTTTTTAACATACTTTACCCTTTTAGAATTTTGCTGCAATGTGGCCCTTTTTGATTTTTGCCTTGGGTTTCTCTGCCCTCCACTTTTACTTTTCTTTTTTCTATCTTTTGCTTCTGCCCCCATTCGACTTCCCTCTGTCTCCCTGCAGAGGTTCCCATCCCCCTGCCATATTAGTTTAACCGCTCCTCAACAGCACGAGCAAACACACGCCCCAGGACATTGGTTCCGGTCCTGCCCAGGTGCAGACCGTCCGCTTTGTACTGTCTCACCTCCCCCAGAAGGGCGGTAAGAGAAGGGATAACCAGCCGTGGATAACCAAGGAAATAAAGGAGAGTATCAAATTAAAAACCAATGCGTATAAGGTGGCCAAGGTTAGTGGGAAACTAGAAGATTGGGAAAATTTTAAACGACAGCAAAGAATGACTAAGAAAGCAATAAAGAAAGGAAAGATAGATTACAAAAGTAAACTTGCGCAAAACATAAAAACAGATAGTAAAAGCTTTTACCGATATATATAAAACGGAAAAGAGTGACTTATGTCCCTTGGTCCCTTAGAAGATGAGAAGGGGGATTTAATAATGGGAAATGTGGAAATGGCTGAGACCTTAAATAATTATTTTGCTTCGGTCTTCACAGTGGAAGACACAAAAACCATGCCAAAAATTGCTGGTCACTGGAATGTGGGAAGGGAGGACCTTGAAACAATCACTATCACTAGGGGGGTAATGCTGGACAGGCTAATGGATCTCAAGGTAGACAAGTCCCCTGGTCCTGATGAAATGCATCCTAGGGTATTAAAAGAGATGGCGGAAGTTATAGCAGATGAATTCGCTATAATTTACCAAAATTCTCTGGACTCTGGGGAGGTACCAGTGGATTGGAAAGCAGCTAATGTAATGCCTCTGTTTAAAAAAGGGGGCAGACAAAAGACAGGTAACTATAGGCCGGTTAGTTTAACATCTGTAGTGGGGAAAATGCTTGAAGCTATCATCAAGGAAGAAATAGCGGGAAATCTAGATAGGAATAGTGCAATCAAGCAGATGCAACATGGATTCATGAAGGGGAAATCATATTTAACGAATTTACTGGAATTCTTTGAGGATATAACGAGCATGGTGGATAGAGGTGTACCAATGGATGTGGTGTAATTAGATTTCCAAAAGGCATTCGATAAGGTGCCACACAAAAGGTTACTGCAGAAGATAAAGGTACGCAGAGTCAGAGGAAATGTATTAGCATGGATAGAGAATTGGTTGGCTAACAGAAAGCAGAGAGTCGGGATAAATGGGTCGTTTTCGGGTTGGAAATCGGTGGTTAGTGGTGTGCCACAGGGATCGGTGCTGGGACCACAACTGTTTACAATATACATAGATGACCTGGAAGAGGGGACAAAGTGTAGTGTAACAAAATTTGCAGATGACACAAAGATTAGTGGGAAAGCGGGTTGTGTAGAGGACACATAGAGGCTGTAAAGAGATTTGGATAGGTTAAGCGAATGGGCTAAGGTTTGGCAGATGGAATACAATGTCGGAAAATGTGAGGTCATCCACCTTGGAGAGGGAAAAACAACAGTAAAAGGGAATATTATTTGAATGAGGAGAAATTACAACATGCTGCGGTGCAGAAGGACCTGGGGGTCCTTGTGCATGAATCCCAAAAAGTTAGTTTGCAGGTGCAGCAGGTAATCAGGAAGGCGAATGGAATATTGGCCTTCATTGCAAGAGGGATGGAGTACAAAAGCAGGGAGGTCCTGCTGCAACTGTACAGGGTATTGGTGAGGCCGCACTGGAGTACTGCGTGCAGTTTTGGTCACCTTACTTAAGGAAGGATATACTAGTTTTGGAGGGGGTACAGAGATGATTCACTAGGCTGATTCCGGAGATGAGGGGGTTACCTTATGATAGATTGAGTAGACTGGGTCTTTACTCATTGGAGTTCAGAAGGATGAGGGGTGATCTTATAGAAACATTTAAAATCATGAAAGGGATAGACAAGATAGAGGCAGAGAGGTTGTTTCCACTGGTCGGGGAGACTAGAACTAGGGGCCACAGCCTCAAAATACGAGGCAGCCAATTTAAAACCGAGTTGAGAAGGAATTTCTTCTCCCGGAGGGTTGTGAATCTGTGGAATTCTCTGCCCAGGGAAGCAGTTGAGGCTAGCTCATTGAATGTATTCAAATCACAGATAAATAGATTTTTAACCAATAAGGGAATTAAGGGTTATGGGGAGCGGGCGGGTAAGTGGAGCTGAGTCCACGGCCAGATCAGCCATGATCTTGTTAAGTGGCGGAGCAGGCTCGAAGGGCTAGATGGCCTCCTCCTGTTCCTAATTCTTATGTTCTTATGTAGAACCGGTTCCAATGTCCCAGGAATTTGAATCCCTCCCTTCTGCACCACTCCTCAAGCCACGTATTCATCTGAGCTATCCTGCGATTCCTACTCTGACTAGCACGTGGCACTGGTAGCAATCGAAGAATACTACCTTTGACGTCCTACTTTTTAATTTAACTCCTAGCTCCCTAAATTCAGCGTGTTGGTCCTCATCCTATTTCTTACCTATATCATTGGTACCTATATGCACCACGATAACTGGCTGTTCACCCTCCCCCTTCAAAATGTCCTGCAACCGCTCCGAGACATCCTTGACCCTTGCACCAGGGAGGCAACATACCATCCTGGAGTCTCGATTGCGGCCGCAGAAACGTCTATCTATTCCCCTTACAATTGAATCCCCTATCACTACAGCTCTCCCACTCTTTTTCCTGCCCTCCTGTGCAGCAGAGCCACCCATGGTGCCATGGACTTGGCTGCTGCTGCCCTGCCCTGATGAGTTATCCCCCCCAACAGTACCCAAAACAGTGTATCTGTTTTGGAGGGAGATGCCCGCAGGGGACCTCTGCACTGCTCTTCCTGTTGATCATCCATTCCCTATTGTCTGTGTAACCTTTACCTGTGGTATGATCAACTCACTAAGCGTGCTATTCACGGCATCCTCAGCATCGCACATGCTCCAGTGTTAATCCACCCACAGCTCTAGTGCGCAATGCGGTCTGTCAGGAGCTGGAGGCGGATACACTTCCCGCACATGTCGTCGTCAGGGACACTGGAAGCGTCCCTGACTTCCCACATAGCACAGGAGGAGCATAACACGTGTCCGAGCTCTCCTGCCATAACTTAACCCTTAGATAAACTTAATTTGGCAACAACAATGCTAAAAGGTTACTTACTGATAAAAGAAAAAAAAAAGAAAAACTACTCACCAATCACCGGCCAATCACTTACCCCCTTGGCTGTGACATCACTTTTCGATTTCTTTCTACTTCTTTGTTTACCTTCTGCCTCTGCCCCTGCACCGGCTGGCCTCCGAAGACACTCGGACCTTTAAAGGTCGCTCGCCTCCTGAACTCCCGCTCCTGTGGCCTCCTCTGACGACACTCGGGCCTTTATAGGCCGCTCGCCTCCCGAACTCCCGCTCCTGTGGCCGCCTCCAACAACACTCGGGCCTTTACAGGCACCGTTCATGACCACTGGATGACCCAAAGTGCTTTACACCCAATGAAGTACGTTTGAAGTATTGTCACTGTTGTAATGTAGGAAATGCGGCAGCAAATTTGCACACAGCAAAATCCCACAGATAGCAATGAGATAATGACCTGGTTATTTTAGTGATGTTGGTTGAAGGATAAATATTGGCCAGGATTCCAGGAGAATTCTCCTGCTCTTCTTCAAAATGGTGCCTTAGGATCTTTTATGTCCATGTGTGAGCGCAGACAGGGACTTAGTGTAATGTCTCAACTGAAAGATGACACCGCCGACAGTGCATCTCAATATTGCGCTGGAGTGTCAGCCTAGAGTTTGTGTGTTGATGTCTCTTGAATGGGACTTAAACACATGACCTTGATACTTTTAAAATACTGGACTTGTGGAGAGGTCATGCAAAGCAAGACTCGGGAAAGCACAATGCGGGTAGAATTCTGCACAAAGCAAACTAGCTTGTCCTCACCAACAGTTGCTTGTTTATTTCATGTTCTCTGTGCTCAAGGTCAAAATTGATTAACCTTCTTGCATCTCCCTTATAGGAACACAGGAACACGAGTCAGCTATTCAGCCTCTTGCCCCTCTCCAGCGACCTTAACTCCATTTACCCACTGTAATGTATTTGCTTCATGGGTTTTTTGCTTAGCAATTCATAGCAACACGTTGCTATTAAGAATGAGTTTGTTTATTAAAAGAAAGAAAGGCTTACATTTATAAAGCGCCTTTCACGACCACCGGATGTCTCACAACCTCAAGACATCCCAAAGTCCTTTACAACCAAGCAAATATTTGAAGTGTAGTTACTGTTGTAATGTGGGAAATGTGGCAGCCCATTTGTGTACAGCAAGCTCCCACAAACAGCAATTCGATGATGACCAGATAAACTGTTTTTGTTATGTTGATTGAGGGATAAATATTGGCCAGGCATTCGGGATAACTCCTCTGCTCATCTTCGAAATAGTGCAATGGGATCTTTTACGTCCACCTGATAGGGCATGCGGGGCCTTGGTTTCACATCCCATCCGAAAGACATCACCTCCGTCATTAACACAGGTTTAATTATCACACTACATATTACCATTTCATCCACTAGGCTCACAACCTCATTGTGGATGACCTAGACGATGAAGGAACAGCGATATATTTCCATGTCAGGATGTTGTGTGACTTGGAGGGAACTTGCAGGTGATGATGTTCTCGTGCGCCTGCTATCCTTAGCCTTCTAGGTGGTAGAGGTCGTGGGTTTGGGAGATGTTGCTGAAGAAGCCTTGGCGAATTGCTGCAGTGCATCTTTTATATGGTACATACTGCAGCCACGGTGCGCCGGTGGTGGGGTGAGTGAATGTTTAAGGTGGTGGCCGATCAAGCGGCTGCTTTGTCCTGGATGGAGTCGAGCTTCTTGAGTGTTGTTGGAGCTGCACTCATCCAGGCAAGTGGAGAGCATTCCATCACACTCCTGACTTGTGCCTTGTAAATGGTGGAAAGGCTTTAGGGAGTCAGGAGGTGAGATACTCGCCACAGAATACCCAGCCTCTGACTTGCTCTTATAGCCACAGTTTTTATGTGGCTGGTCCAATTAAATTTCTGGTCAGTGGTGACCCCCAGTATGTTGAAGTGGGGGATTTGGTGATGGTAATGACGTTGAATGTCAAGGGGCAGTGGTTAGACTCTTGCTTGTTAGAGATAGTCATTGCCTGGCACTTATGTGGCACAAAAGTTACTTGCCACTTATCAGCCCAAGCCTGAATGTCGTCCAGGTCTTGCTGCATGCGGGCATGGACCGTCTCATTATGTGAGGAGTTGCAAATGGCACTGAACACTGTGAAGTAATTAGTGAACATCCCCACTTCTGACCTTATGATGGAGGGCAGGTCATTGATGAAGCAGCTGAAGATGGTTGGGCAGAGGACACTTCCCTGAGGAACTCCTGCTGCAATGTCTTGAGGTTGTGATGAATGACCTCCAACTACCACAACCATCTTCTTCTGTGCTAGGTTTGACTCCAACCAGTGGAGAGTTATCCCCCTGATTCCCATTAACTTCAGTTTTACGAGGGCTCCTTGATGCCACACTCAGTTAAATGCTACCTTGATGTCAAGGGCAGTCACACTCACGTCACCTCTGGAATTCAGCACCTTTGTCCATGTTTGGACGAAGGCTGTAATGAGGTCTGGAGCAAGTGGTCCTGACAGAACTCAAACTGGGCATCGGTGAGCAGGTTATTAGTGAGCAAATGTCATTTGATAGCACGGTTGACGACACCTTCCAGCGCTTTGCTGATGATTGAGAGTAGATTGATGGGGCGTTAATTGGCCAGATTCGATTTGTCCTGCTTTTTGTGAACAGGACATACCTGGGCAGTTTTCCACATTGTCTGATAGATGCCAGTGTTGTAGCTGTACTGGAACATCTACAACACTGGAACATCTACAACATGTTTTTCTACACTCCTCATTGAACCAAGGTTGGTTCCCTGGCTTGATAGTAATGGTAGACTGCCTCAGACACAAATAACCTCCCGAAAATACCAGGGGACCGAGGGTCTAGTGAGAAGGAGGAACTGAGGGAATTGAGGGAAATCCTTATTAATCAGGAAATGGTGTTCGGGAAATTGTTGGGATTGAAGGCCGATAAGTCTCCAGGGCCTGATAGTCTGCATTCCAGAGTACTTAAGGAAGTGGCCCTAGAAATAGTAGATGCATTGGTGGTCATTTTCCAACATTCCATGGATTCTGGATCAGTTCCTATGGTTTGGAGGGTAGCTAATGTAACAGCACTTTTTTAAAAAGGAGGGAGAGAGAAAACAGGGACTTATAGACTGGTTAGCCTGACATCGATAGTGGGGAAAATGTTAGAATCAATTATTAAAGATGTAATAGCAGCGCATTTGGAAAGCAGTGACAGGATCGGTCCAAGTCAGCATGGATTTATGAAAGGGAAATCATGCTTGACAAATCTTCTAGGATTTTTTGAGGATGTAACTAATGGAGTGGATAAGGGAGAACCAGTGGATGTGGTGTATTTGGACTTTCAAAAGGCTTTTGACAAGGTCCCACATAAAAGATTAGTGTGCAAAATTAACGCACATGGGATTGGGGGTAATGTATTGACGTGCATAGAGAACTGGTTGGCAGACAGGAAGCAAAGAGTGGGAATAAAGCGGGTCCTTTTCAGAATGGCAGGCAGTGACTAGTGGGGTACCGCAAGGTTCAGTGCTGGGACCCCAGCTATTTTCATTTAGACAAAGGAATTGAATGTAATATCTCCAAGTTTGCAGATGACACTAAGCTGAGTGGCAGTATGAGCTGTGAGGAGGATGCTAAGAGGCTGCAGGGTGACTTGGGCAGGTAGGTTAGTAGGCAAATGCATGGCAGATGCAGTTTAATGTGGATAAGTGTGAAGTTATCCACTTTGGTGGCAAAAACAGGAAGGCAGATTATTATCTGAATGGTGACAGATTAGTAAAAGGGGAGGTGCAACGAGACCTGGGTGTCATGGTGCATCAGTCATTGAAAGTAGGCATGCAGGTACAGCAAATGGCATGTTGGCCTTCATAGCAAGAGGATTTGAATATAGGAGCAGGGAGGTCTTGCTGCAGTTGTACAGGGCCTTGGTGAGACTACACCTTGAGTGTTGTGTGCAGTTTTGATCTCCTAATCTGAGGAAGGACATTCTTGCTATTGAGAGAGTGCAGTGAAGGTTCACCAGACTGATTCCCGGGATGGCAGGACTGACATATGAAGAAAGACTGGATCGACTAGACTTATATTCACTGGAATTTAGAAGAATGAGAGGGGATCTCATAGAAGCATATAAAATTCTTACGGGATTGGACAGGCTAGATGCAGGGAGAATGTTCCCGATGTTGGGGAAGTCCAGAACCAGGGGACATAAGGATAAAGAGTAAGCCATATAGGACCAAGATGAGGAGAAACTTTTTCACCCAGAGAATTGTGAACCTATGGAATTCTCTACCACAGCAAGTGTCCAGTTCGTTAGATATATTCAAAAGGAAGTTAGATATGGCCCTTATGGCTAAAGGGATCAGGGGGTATGGAGAGAAGGCAGAAGTGGAGTACTGAAGTTGCATAATCAGACATGATCATATTGAATGGTGGTACAGGCTCGAAGGGCCGAATGGCCTGCTCCTGCACCTATTTTCTATGTTTCTATGTTTACAGATTGTGGTGGAATACAATTTTGCTGCTGCTGATGGACCACAGCACCTCATGGATGCGCAGTTTTGAGCAGCTAGATCTGTTCTGAATCTATTCCATTTAGCACGGTGGTAGTGCCACACAACACGATGGAGTTTGTCCTCAGTGTGAAGATGGGACTTCGTCTCCACAATGACTATGCGGTGGTCACTGCTACCAATGCTTTCATGGACAGATGCATCTGCGGCAGGTAGATTGGTAAGGATGAGATCAAGTAGGTTTTTCCCTCGTGTTGCTTCTCTCACTACCTGCTGCAGGCCTAGTCTGGCAGCTATGACCTTCAGGACTCGGCCGGCTCGGTCAATAGTGGTGCTGCAGAGCCACTCTTGGTGATGGACATTGAAATCCCCACCCAGAGTACATTTTGTGTCCTTGCTACTCTCAGTGCTTTTTTCATATTCCCTGTTTGCACCTCTTATTACATTTTTGTATCCCTTTGATGCTTTTTATAGCTCTCAGTTTCCTGGATTTTCACTTTTCCTTGCTTTTGTGTAAGCCTTTTCCTTTCTTTTAGCTTGATAGTGTCTTTTACCTCATTTCTTGGCCATGGTTGCTGAACTACATGTTGGTATGTACTGGTTTTGTATTATACCAGATATTTCTTTGACTATTTTCCACTGTTTGTCAATTTATCCATTAACAGTTTAGCCGAGATTACTCTGGTCAATTTATTTCTTGTCCTTTGAAGTTTGTCTTACTTAAATTTAAATCCTTGATTTATGACTTTCACTTATCCCTTTCAATCCTCGTATCAAATTCCATGAAATTCAGGTCACTATTTGCAAGATGCTCCCATACTATAATTAATAATAACTACGCAGATTATTAACTAATTCTTGTTCGTTACCCATCACTAAATTTAGTATGGTCTCGTCCTTTCAGTTCTAAAACATATTGCTCCATATCTGGCTGGAAAAATAATGGCATGTTAACAATGCACACCATTATTAATGCGGCGTGAGTTGCGAATCTTCAGAACTTGCTAGTCGATTTACAACGCACCGTGTTTTGCTTTGCACAAATGGCATCTCGCCCTTTGCCTCCCCATTATTTTTAAGAACTTGCTCGATTTTCATATTAATTGCCCATTAAACTTGCCGCAGAATGTTGGGGCGAGTGATTAAGAGCATAAGTACTCTTTCAACAACGTGACCTTTGTTAATGCAATGCCAAATAATCCCTTTGGCCCAGAAAGGAAAATATTTAAACTGTTTAAACTATTCAATCTCATTCATGCATGTAGTAAATTCTTCATATAGATTCTTAAAATGTCGAAATTTAAAGTTTGAAATTTTTCCTTTGCGTCTTGATTTTCTTTCTCTGAATCCAATCTTTCAATCTCGGTTTCTGTTCCTGATTTGACTTATTCACTCTCCTTCGCATTCATTCCTGTTTCTTTCGCAATTCATAAATCTCTTTGATTAAGGATCACTGTTGATCCCGTCGGTCACTAAGATCGCAGATGCCCCATTGGCCCCACCGCCAATGATCGCCAGCAAGTTATGGCGCAGAACTTTTTCCAGCTGAAGTGTGTAGGAAAAAAATCCAACTAACTGCACGTACCGTGAGATGCCTCACTCCAACAAGATTCAGCCCATTGTCCTCAAAAACTCTGTTGAATGCATTCTAGGCATTCATTGCCTTTATTACATGAGCTGTTCTGCTTCTCCCAATCTCTATGAAAATTAAAATCTCCCATTATAACCACATTGTTTTTGTTACATGCTTCCCTTATCTCCTTACTTATACAAAGTCGCCCCCGACTACATCACTGCTGTCAGGAGGTCTGTAGGCAACTCAGTCTTGCATCCTTTGCTGTTCTTTAACTCTACCCATAATGTTTCCACTTGACAATCATCCTTACTGTCATGACCTGGCATCCAGCATTCAAATGCCATCAGAGGGGGCGGGGCGTCAAGCGTTTTCTTTCCAGAGAGTGTCTGTGCAGTTGCTCTCGGAACATGTCCGCACACAGACTGTAGGAGCAGCAGGGGAAACCTTTTACAGAATTAAATGCTCAATTTTGTACACTGCTCAGGGGTTGCAGGAAGTGGAAGGAAGAGGCCAGCGATTTCCCAGTCCCAGCTTGGTGTGACAGCCCAGCAAAAACCAGAAAGTCTCCTTCCAGCATACAAGTCAATTAAGGGTCGCGAGATTGTCCAGTATTGGGGATGGAGCACCTCCAAGGTGGGCTGATGTCAGAGATGTGTCCCCATCAGAAAACCTAGGCCAATGTTTCATGTGGACTCAGGAATAACCTATACTAGGTTAAAATAACAGAGCAAAATTTACAAATTTACTCTCCTTGCTTAGAACTTCATATCAAAATGTTCACATTAAAATCTGCCTTTTTTTTCTTAGCTTGTCCACATTTTTGTAGATCTTTTTGAGCATCATTGAGCTCAATACCTGGCTGTGTAGGAATATATTGCCAGTAACTTTTACAATATTATGAGAAATGCTGTCCTTCAAATTGTGTATGAACAGTGTGAATAGCAGGGGACCCAGAACAGACAGTGATATTAATCATTGGTCCCCAGCCAGAGCTTTTTCCAATTATTTCTCCTTCTGTTTTCTGATGCTAAGCTAGTTTTCAACTAATTAGCTAATTTACCATTAATTTAAAGACCCTTAATCATCTTTCTAAGTTTCACAAATGGAACTTTATCAGATGCTTTCTGAAAATCCAAGTAGTCACTGAATGCGCTTAATAACTAATGACTAATTTGGTACCTTCTCAAACTGTTCTATGGATTTGGGAGGCACAATTTGTTGATTCTAAATTCATGTTGACTATTTGTTGCAGCCTTTGTGCTTTTTAACGCGATCAATAGTTGTAGTTTGAAACTCACATTACTGATTTTAGAACAACTTGCCTCTTGTTTTTGGATTGCAGTCTCACACATTTCTTGAACGTTTAGATACTCTGGTTCAGAAATTGGGCTGCTTACTGGCATCCGTTTGCACCGCAATCCTAGAAAAAATGGCCACTGCCGCTCTGTACCGCCTGCCTCTGGCGCAAGACTTGGTGAGTGCCTTCACGCTGCCGATAGCAGCGCTGGCCCTGGAGCTGCAAATATGGAGAACGTGACGTCAGTTGGCATACAATGCCGACTTAACATCATGCTCTGCGAACTTGGACCTTTGCATGAATCTAGCACAGGGTCCTAAGCTCGCTCTGAAAAGCAAGTGTGCAGCAGACTGAGAGAGACTCTGTTAGCACTTCTTAAAGGGACACACACATCTTTCAGGTAAGTTTGCATTTAAGCATTTGGACTGATTTTTTTATATTTTATTGAAATAGTGGCTTGGTGCAATAGATGTTAAAAGTTTTTAAAGTATGCAGGGAGTTCTACTGGACACTTGCAAGGCCTCGGATGATAAAGGAAGGCTTCTGAGAAGACAGAAAATGCTGCAAATATTCAGCAGGTCAGGCAGCATCTGTGGAGAGAGAAACAGAGTTCACATCTCCAGTCGAGATGTTGCCTGATCTGCTGAGTATTTCCAGAATTTTATGCTTTTTCAGATTTACAGCATCTGCTCACAGAGGTAAGAGGAGAACACAGAAGAGTAGGAAGTGGAAAGAAGGATGCAATCCAGTCAGCTCCTTAGTGGACGGGATATCTGGAATTGAATCATCTGCCTGCGGTACTAGTGACCACAACCCCTTTTAACATTAGTCCCTTTGTTACTGACCATCACAGCGCCTTCTTGGCCACAATGCTGAAATAAAAGCCACTACAAAGCAAACTTTCCAATCTAACTTTATACATCTATCCATCCAACATGACATCAAGAAATCAACTAATCACCCTCTTGTATTCCCTTAGTGACTGTCCTGTGTGTTCCTTTGCCTATCCTACTGATGCCATGCAGTGCTACTCCAATGACTACAGCATGGCTGGTGTAAGACTGCTGACTTTCAATGGGGGACACTGCAAATGGCCTTGCTGGTTGTCCTTGAGGCGCTGGTGGCTGGGAGTATGAAATCGAGTGATGATGTTTCTTCTCCATCTTCTTCTTCACTCTCCTCTCCCTCGTCTTGGTCAACCACTGGCTGGACAGGCTGCATTTCTTGGGCGTTTGAATTGAGGAAAGCACAAGGATAGGGTTGTGGTGAGGGGAGGGCAGGAAAGCAAAATGTGCCTTCAAGAAGGAGGATAATGTATGAGGATACCATCATCCTGTATCCTTTCAGCCTCACCACTGTCCAAGGGCTCTGGCATGCCCCTACTAAGAATAGCCAGCACCGTCTCCTCCAAGGTGAAGCTTGGTATAGGAGGTGTGCCTCATGTTTGGTACAGATTGTTGGTAGGTGACAGATTGAGGCGAGGGGGGTAAGTCGTGCATTGAGAAATGTGTGAGGCTAGTGGTGTAGTTGGTAGGAGACGGCTTTTGTCAATGGATTCACTGATCTTGACAACTGGTCTGAAATCATGAAGCTTCTTTGGGCACTGAAGCCAGGTCATGAGGGTGACACTGTTAGCAGTGAAGGCCGTGGTGATCTGGTCCCACATCCTGCTTTCTAGAGGGCCTCCTGGCTCCTGTGGATAGAGGACTTCTCTTGTCTTGTTGACCCCCTGCACAAAGCTGGAGTACTGCATGCGAAAACCTGGGTGCCCCTTCCCTGGCTTTTCCCATTTTTTAGGTGCCGAAGGCAATTTAGCTTTAAGAGCTGAAGACCCCCATTTGTGAATTCTTTTTAATAATTTTTTTTCCAGAAGGCAGTTGAACTGTAAGGACTATAGACTGCCTATTTTTATTGTTTTCTTTTTTAGAAGGCAGTTCCCCTTTAAAGGACTGCACTGCTCTCTAAAATGACAGCCTTAAGAGAAGGCTGTTCTTACTGCAATGGTGCTACGCTGTGCAACAAATGGGCCTCTTGTTGAAACTACCACTACGAAAATGGCCTTGCATGGTAAGTTTAGTGCTGGGCTAATGTTAATTCGCAACCAATACTAATATCCCGGTGCTGCCAGCGCCATTATTTTCGGCCGCCGTTAATTCCAGCCTGCAGTGGCACTGGCAGTTTTTAGCGCACTCCAATTTCCAGGCCTATATCTGTACTTCCAGTTTACAGATATGGCTCCTGCACCTAGGGATCTTCTAAAATATGAAACAGACTCAGTTATTTCGCCTCTTATTTCCTTAAGGATTCTTTGTGACCAATGTTCTCTATGCATTTAAATCCTCAAATTCCTTCACATTTGAATGATGTCTGCCGATGTGATTCAGAGCAAGAATGACTGGATCAGGAATTTGTAAACATATTTTTGTATGAATGCAAAGAATTAATTGCATGATGTCTCTGATTTCTACCTCACTTCACGCCCCATCGAAACTTTGAAGTTCTATCTAACTTAACACAGATGAAATTGGATCTCTATTTGCTACTATCTACAACCCACCTTTCTCTTAATTTTCTAATTCCCCATTTTATTTATCGCCAGTCAGTTTTTATATGATTCTCATTCCGTATTATTCTTTTTAAAATCTTTATTTGGCCTTTTTTGACCTTTTCTTACAATCTGAGTTTTGATAGAACTGTTTTTTTTCTCAATGGTTTTACAGCAATCTCCATAAGTGAACCTTGTCCACCACAGTCCAGAAGTTGTACTAGTTATGTAATCCATCATTGCATAATGTAAAGGGTTAACAGTTGCTTATACAGTAATCTGCCTTTATGTTACACTATCACGTGCAATTTTGGAGGGGTCTGTACTGAACTGGGATACACGGACAATAATGACTCATGATTGTTTTAAATTAGTGCAGATATATAAAGCACAATTTTTGTTAAAATGCTATCAGCACAATGTAAGTACAAATACAGTGAGAAAAGTCACAAGTGGTGTTGGAGGATATTCATATTGGTGGTGCATCTGCATTGGGCTCCTTGCACCTCAGTCCTCTTGTTGGTGTGCTCGTGTGTGACTTGCAGCTTTCTAAATGTCAAATTCTGCCTTTAAGAACTTTCAACTTTGTGCATTTGAAACAAAGTCTCTTTCTCTCTTTTGTCAAGTCTGAAATGTTACATTCTGCATGCACTACATTGACGTTTCTCTCTCTGTTTGAGTTTTACCTTTGTTCCAATTGTAAAATTAACAAGTATAAAATTCTAATGGTCCACTTGTGTTTCAGAATTAATATTTAGGGAACATGGAGTCAGCCCACCAAGAATGTTCCATCATTCAATTAGATCATGGCTGATCTGTATCAACTCCATTTACCCGCCTTGGTTCCGTAACCTGAGGGCATCTGTGCACAAATAGTTGGAGGTGGCAGGGCAGGTTGGGAAAGCAGTTTGAAAAGGTTTACGGGATCCTGGACTTCATAAATAAAGGTATCGAGTACAAAAGTGTGGAAATTCTGGGCACTGCACTTTAGGAAGGATGTGAAGGCCTTAGAGAAGGTGCAGAAAAAATTTACGAGAATAATTCCAGGAATGAGGGATTTCAGTTACATTGATAGACTGGAGAAGCTGGTGTTCTCCTTGGAGTAGAGAAGATTGAAAGGAGATTTGATAGAGGTGTTCAAAATCATGAGGAGTCTGGACAAAGTAGATAGAGAGAAACTGTTCCCATTGGCAGAAGGGTTGAGAACCAGAGGACACAGATTTAAGGTGATTGGCAAAAGAACCAAAGGTGATGTAAGAAAAATCTGCAGTGAGTGGTTAGAATCTGGAATGCACTACCTGAAAGGGTGGTGGAGGCAAACTCAATCTTATCTTTCAAAAAGAAGTTGGATAAGTATCTGAAGGAAAAAAATTGCAGGACTACGGGAAAAGGGCAGGGGAGTGGGACTAACTGAGATTCGGCATGGTCTCGATGGGCCGAATGGCCGCCTTCCGTGCTGTAACCATTCTATGATTATATGAACCCTTATGTGATGTATGTAGCACACAATCACTGACTCCACACGGTCTGGTGTTGTGATAACTGTAGTGACCTTGGTCCTTTATTGTTCAGCTCCAGAGTGCGCCTCAGGTGTGGTGGGCAGCCTTTTATACTGCCTCATGCAGGTACTTTTAGGTCTCCCGCCACAGCGCCCTCTGTGATGCACCATTGTACTTATATTATACATTTAATGTACCTGGACAATACACAACATCTTAATACCTTTGCCTAACACAAATCTATCTCGGTCCTAAATGGCTTACCCCTTATCCTTAGACTGTGACCCCTGGTTCTGGACTTCCCCAACATTGGGAACATTCTTCCTGCATCTAACCTGTCTAATCCCATCAGAATTTTAAACGTTTTTATGAGATCCCCTCTCATTCTTCTGAACTCCAGTGAATACAAGCCCAGTTGATCCAGTCTTTCTTGATATGTCAGTCCCGCCATCCCGGGAATCAGTCTGGCGAACCTTTGCTGCACCCCCTCAATCGCAAGAATGTCCTTCCTCAAGTTAGGAGACCAAAACTGTACACAATACTCCAGGAAGGTTGGTGGTGTTGTTGGTATGGCTGGTGCTGTTGGTGTTGGGGCTGATCATGGTTGGATTCTGAGGATCTAGATGAAACAGTATAAATGGAACCCATGTTGATGGAATAAATGGCAGGTGAAGTACAGATGATAGTAGCATTCTGTCAATGGTGAGAGAGTTCTTAGAGGTGATTCAGGATGCAGAGTGGAAAGCCTACAGAATCTGTGCTGGAAATGTACTGAGAAACAGCTTGTGGCTGAGGAAAGTGAAAATCTGTCAGCAGGGAGCTTTCATTGTACATTTGAAGCTGTCGAGGAATCAGCTGGAGCAATGGCCACTGAACTCCAGCCTCAGGTTGATAGTTGTGGTCCCCGTACAGCATGGTTCCCATGGGCAAGCAGTTAAACAGAAACAGTAAAGTAAAATATATTCTTAATGATAGCTCAACAAGACAATAATCAGCTTAATTGGTTCCCCCGCCGCTGCCTGTCTGGTCTGCTCAGCGCTGACAGACCCGACATTGGGAAAGGCATGTGGCGGCAGGTTGACAGTTGGGTCCTGACCTGCTGTCAAATAAAAAAAACTTTTCCACCGATCGCGCCTGTTGAACCCTCTGCAAAATTCCGGCCTATGTATCTGTTTGCGTTATAGAGATTTTTCTTGCTTTCAAAATTCAATTTACTTGTTCATCCAATTTTTTAAAAAAACAAACAAATTAGAATGCAGTAGCTGGACACTGTACCAACCCTTCACTTGTCAAGGTCAAACAAACTCTGAAATATCAACATTTTAGCAACAGCCACCAATGGAAAGGGAGACTGTAAACCCTGGTTGAAATATTTGTCAGCTACTATCTTGACCTTTCACCAAATGAAACTTTAAACAATTCCAGATTATTGAAATTAGATGTTTAGGGGCCGAAATTTTGATTCTACCGCCACCCGTTACCACCGGCGGGAGGCAGCTAACGGGCAGCAAAGGCCTACCTTTGACGGTAAGCGGCGTCCACACCCGCGCAGAAATTGAGTAGGCTCTTTGGCAGAGGCACCAAGAGCTAACACTGCGCCGTCTAATGCCACCCCTGTGGTGACGTCATCCAGCGTCCTCTACCGCGATATTTAGTGTGAACATCGGCCTTCCCAGCAGGTGTTCTTACAGCCTGAGAAAATGATCAGTAAACAGCGGAACTCGGGCGGAATTGCCCAGGGAGCAAGGTAAGTTTTTTTTTCTTTCTTTATTTCTTCATTTTTTCATTAGTTCTATCAGTTTGTGTGTGAGTCAGAGAAGCTTGAGGTTTTTTTTCTTTCTTTCCTTTTCTTCTTGTTTTTCAGCTAGCCTCCCAATACGAAATTCAGTCGGCCTCCTGAGCTCCCGCCCGAGGATGTGTGTGCAACGCCACTTTTTAGCTCTACTTTCTCATCTTTGGGCGTAAAAACTGAATTTGGCAGTTTGCGCATGCACCTAACGCCTGGCGGTAAAATCAGCATTTCGGCGGTGTCACCTCCTCAAAAACGGCAGTACCGAATTTCAACCGCTTATACTTTGAAATTTATTCTAATTGGTTATAGCAGCTTCTTTTTGATTTGTTGATGCTGAAAACTCAAACAATAGTTGTTCATATAAATAGGTTTCTTTGTGTGGCAATGGTATTTATTTTCTTGCAGTAAGTAAGGAAACAATTTGATTCACCATGAGAAAAACAGGAGAGCTGCCTGTATATTTATATAAAAATAAATATAGTTCAAAATGTGTATATAGCGCTCATATTATCTTCACCGATTCATGTCTTGTGACTCTCATGCTGAAGTCTGTAATCTCTAAGTACAGGAGTGATTTGATCCACCATTTCCAACAGGGAATGGCGCTTACAGGGTGAATATTGAAGTCCATGACTATTCCTTAAAATAAGTGAAAAAAAAATCACGAGATGCATCCCCATGATTTCCCATGACCAACAACTTTCTAACTCTGAGGTGAGAGGGCTACCAAGTGAGCCACGGCTGACATCATGGATTTCAACATGTGCCAGAGATCCGGCTAACCAAGAAATAAATTGTTTTGTGAATTTTCTCCATCACACTTCAAACATCATGCTTCCTGTGTTACATTTCAGGTGTCAATGTCAAATGTTGCAGATCATATGCAAAGTATTCATCACACCTGCACCTGATCTTTCTAGATTTCACATTCATAGAACAACAAAATTTTCACAACTTAAAAAAAGTAAGAGATGTATGAATCAAACATGAGGAATGTGGGTGATAAGTATGCAATACAGAGCTGCTAAGAACAGAATGTGCCAATAAAAGAGGTGGGGAACAGATCAAATGGTGCTGAATATTAACTGCAATCCTTTCAGCTGTTATCATTGTCGAACAATCTGAGCACTTATTACAGATTTGTAAAAATAATAAATATAAAAAGTTACATAACTTACAAGGCAAAGATTAAACTCGTTCTAGAGCAACTGTACCGTTATTCAGTTTTCAAGGAAGGTTCTGAATAAAAGTCATATGTGAATGCTTAACTTTTGATATTTATATTTCATGCTGTTTACAGATTTTTCATAATGAGAGAAAGATACAAATTACATTAATAATTCATTTTAGTTTTATTTCTTGGTTTTGACTATAAAACTTGCACCCTAAAACATGGTTGTACAGGTGAAACTGCATCCCCATATTACATGCAGAGATTTATAAATATAAATGTATCTGAAGGGACAAATGTATTTAATGATCTAACTGCACTGGTTAAGGAAAATACTAATGTTTATTTTTCAGGAACGAATTCAAAACATTTCACTGAATCTGGGAATGTCTCTTAGAAACTACTTTGCAAATTATTTCATTGGAACTTAGTCCTCGTTGCATCAGCATAATCGCTGGCTGATAGAGTAGCAGCACCACAAGAGATCTGGCAGTATATTTAATATTCATCATTATGTAAAGTTTTTTCCACCCCATTTAGAGGTTATGTAGATAGTCGCCTATTCCTATCTATTGAGAGTAGATAGAAATTT
This sequence comes from Pristiophorus japonicus, assembly GCF_044704955.1. Lineage (NCBI taxonomy): Eukaryota > Metazoa > Chordata > Chondrichthyes > Pristiophoridae > Pristiophorus > Pristiophorus japonicus. The sequence continues at coordinate 42,758,745 of NC_091981.1, read as the reverse complement.
AGCCTATTTGCAGTGGTAAACAAATCCTAAATCATCATTTTGTTAGTACAGTGAATCCAATTCTTCCAATATAGCTGTAACAGGATATTGTGACAGTGCACTGTATAAAAGCTGTTCTAACTTTCCTGCCTTCTATTTCACAACTGAAGAGGAGACCTAAAGGTTTGTCAAAAATGGCATTGATTATTTCACTATACAATTATCAAAGCTGCTGTATGCTTTAGCTGTCAAGGCAATAGTGGCTCAAATCTAGTTATAATGAGTAGTTTCATAATACTTTCCTACCTGAGGTATGTTTCATTTCTACTCATTAAAACTGCAAGGAAAACTTTTTATATAGTAAACTAGTTCTCTGCCCATCCACCAACCAAAGAAATAGTCATCAAGTGGTAAAATTAAAGTCTACTACTACCGTAAAATCACCAAACCAATACATCAGTCAATCGTGAATTATTTTTAGAGTGAATTATAGGTACGGTTGAATGCAGCCGCTGCTCGCAAAAGCACAGCCTTGCATATCATTCTGGATTTGGTTTGCTGAGCACTTACTCTTTGAAAGATTTCTCTTATACACAACTTGTGTTGATTGAGCCACAATTACACCCATGTAGAAATATACCACTTCAAAGGCTTGAGTTAGCATTTGAAGTATTTTTTGAACTTTTGTTACTTTCAAATACCATACTCCTCAAAAGACGGGGCTGGAAGGAGGGCCTCTTGCCCTCGTGTGAAGCAGTAAGTTTATGATATTGATGTACTACTCAATGAGTACAGATGGTAATATTGTCCTATTATTCTGCTGTGACACACACCCTCCATAGCTTAAAAAAAAAGCATGGGCTAGTATTCAACTTTCTGGCCTTGGGTGATGTCTCTTTGAAGCTTGCTACTTGCAAGTATGCTGGTCTGGAATGTCTGGCTCCTAATTTTTTTTCCCCCCTTCTATGATGAAACATCTGTGGTCCCCTCATACTGGCACTATTAATATTGTGAGTTGAAGCTGTGAGGACAGTGATGATCTCAGTTGGTAGCATTGTTGCCACTGAGTCAGAACATTTGGGGTCAGGTGCCAATCCAGAGACATAGGGCTAGAGTTTCCCTAACCTGTTTTTCTGGCGCCCAAACCCGAGGTGCGCCGTTTATGTCCGCCTCCAAGCGTGATGAAAAAAGACGTCAGTATTCTGGCCGCTCCGCAGCCTCTCTCCGGTCGTGGCTTGGGTGGCTCAATGGATTGGGGGCAGAGCCACGTCCCGGCGCTGAAAACAGTGCTGGGACCTCTGCACATGCACGCTAGAGTCTGCGCGCATGTGCAGTAGCTCCTGGCAGGCCGAATCTGTGAGTACGTGCTGCAGGCTGTGTGGGAGGGGCCCGAAGTACGCCGTCCCTAGCCCTGGCCGAATGGGCTCCCTCATCGGCAGCCCGCTGCGTTCCCTAAGGTAGGACTTCTATTTTTTATTCGTTATTTACGGATTGATTAATATTGAATGGTGGTGCAGGCTTGAAGGGCCGAATGGCCTACTCCTGCACCTATTTTCTATGTTTCTATAAAACAGATTATCTGGTCATTATCACATTGCTGTTTGTGGGACTAGTCGCGCTTCCTACATCACAACAATGACTACAAATCAAAAGTACTTCATTGGCTGTGAAGAGCTTTGGGACATCCTGAGGTTGTGAAAGGCGCTATATAAATATAAATCCTTTTCTTTATATGATTGAAACAGCACTTCCAGCTGAATGTTAAGGGGATGCTGCCTTCTATGGCTGATGTAGAAAAGGCAGTGCTGTTGCTGCAGTACCATTGTCCATACTTAGCATGAGAACATTATTTAAATGAACATAAGGCATTTAATTTCCCTAAACAACATTAATGCCCTTTGTTAGCAACATGATTATACTTTAATGTCTAGCTTGTGGCATTAATATACTTTACAAATTAAAGAATCCTTAAGCATTTTGTGTTAAACTTTCATAGCATTAAAATCCTGGAATGTGACATATTTTATTAAAGCTGCATTTAATGTATCAAATGAATTCAAATGTCATGAGATGTAAATGAACTGTAGTTTACGCAGCAATGTGTGCAAAAGATAATTAACTTAATTAATTTACGTTTTTACTCCATTGTTGCTTTTATTGGGTTAGGATACAGCCTCAGCAGGGGGTGATTAAGACATGGGCTTACAGGTCCTATGCTCAGGTGCCCTGTGCAAATATGGGATCCCCAGTAAAAACACATGCCACAGCTAGATCAAAATGTATTGGGATATGATTTGCTTTATCATTAGGCTGTGTGGTTAATAATGAAGAAGAAAGCTGCGGATTGCAGGAAGATATCATTGTACTGGTCAGGTGGGCAGAACAGTGGCAAATGGAATTCAATCCAGCTAAGTTTGAGATGATGCATTTGGGGAGGTCTAACAAAGCAAGGGAATACACATTAAATGGTACGACACTGAAAAGTGTGAAGTAACAAAGGGACCTTGGAGTGCAGGTCCACAAATCCCTGAAGGTAGCAGGCCAAGTAGATAAGGTGGTTAACAAGGCATATGGAATACTTGCCTTTATTAGTTGAGGCATGGAATACAAGAGAAGGACATTGTGCTTGAACTGTATAAAATACTGGTTAGGCCGCAGCTGGAATACTGTGTGCAGTTTTGGTCACCACATTACAGGAAAGATGTGATTGCACTGGAAAGAGTGCAGAGGAGATTTACAAGAATGTTGCCTGGATTGGAGAATTTTGGCTATGAGGAAAGATTGGAGATGTGTCTGTTTTCTTTGGAACAGAGGAGGCTGAGGGGAGACCTTATTAAGGTGTATAAAATTATGAGGGGCCTGGATAGAGTAGATAGGAAGGACATGTTTTCCTTGGCAAAGCGGTCAACAACCGGGGGGCAGTGATTTAAAATAATTGGGGGGAGGTATAGATGAGATATGAGGGGAAATTTCTTTACCCAGAGGGTGGTGGAGGTCTGGAACTCACTACCTGAAAGGGTGTAGAGGCAGAAAACCTCATCACATTTAAAAAATACTTGGATGTGCACTTAAAGTGCTGTAACCTACAAGGCTATGGATCAAGAGCTGGAAAGTGGGATTAGGCTGGATAGCTCTTGGTCGGCCGGCGCGGACATGAAGAGCCGAAATGGCCTCCTTCCGTGCTGTAAATTTCTATGATTCTATAATGCACTGTGCAGACATTCTATGGGCCTATTTCTTCGTGCATTTTATTACACATTACACTGTTTTAATGCAGCATGGGGGTGAGATGTGTGGGGGGTGTACAAGGGCCTTGGTGTTGTAAGGAAATAGAGGTTTTAGTAAGATATTGAGGGATGAGGCATTGAAAGGGTTAAATAACTCAGGCTTCAGCTGGAACTGCTGTCCCGTTAGATGAGTTGCTTTTTGATGAAATACTTCATGCGCTGGGTAGCTAATGGCTAAAGTGGTATAAGGTTGTAAAGCTCCGCACATGCATGTCCAGGGAACAAGTAATTTAGTGATTGTCAGAGATTTGCTGTAGAATAGGTGGAGAGAGAGAGGGGTAAAGGAAGGGTACATAAAGGAGCAAATGAGACGAGGATCTTGTACAAGACTAAACAGATGGCACCAGGGAAGGTGAATGAGTATAAAAGTAGAGGGAACAGGAAACAGTGCCACACGTCTACCAAAAGAACAATGAGGTAGTATAACTCTCAATTGTCCTTTCAAAACTACTGCTTAAACACTGTAATGTATTAATTCTTACTTGTGTCAACTAAAGTCATAACCATTACCAATATGATGTCAGCGTCGAACAATTGAACAGAGTCAGAATTGACTACAGAGCCCTAGGAATTCTTAATCTGGCTCTGGGCCCCAGCTGTGATACAATGAATGCTGACTACATTTACATTGAAACATAGAAACATAGAAAATAGGTGCAGGAGTAGGCCATTCGGCCCTTCTAGCCTGCACCGCCATTCAATGAGTTCATGGCTGAACATTCAACTTCAGTACCCCATTCCTGCTTTCTCGCCATACCCCTTGATCCCCCTAGTAGTAAGGACCTCATCTAACTCCTTTTTGAATATATTTAGTGAATTGGCCTCAACAACTTTCTGTGGTAGAGAATTCCACAGGTTCACCACTCTCTGGGTGAAGAAGTTCCTCCGCATCTCGGTCCTAAATGGCTTACCCCTTATCCTTAGACTGTGACCTCTGGTTCTGGACTTCCCCAACATTGGGAACATTCTTCCTGCATCTAACCTGTCTAACCCCGTCAGAATTTTAAACGTTTCTATGAGGTCCCCTCTCATTCTTCTGAACTCCAGTGAATACAAGCCCAGTTGATCCAGTCTTTCTTGATAGGTCAGTCCCGCCATCCCGGGAATCAGTCTGGTGAACCTTCGCTGCACTCCCTCAATAGCAAGAATGTCCTTCCTCAGGTTAGGAGACCGAAACTGTACACAATACTCCAGGTGTGGCCTCACCAATGCCCTGTACAACTGTAGCAACACCTCCCTGCCCCTGTACTCAAATCCGCTTGCTATGAAGGCCAACATGCCATTTGCTTTCTTAACCGCCTGCTGCACCTGCATGCCAACCTTCAATGACTGATGTACCATGACACCCAAGTCTCTTTGCACCTCCCCTTTTCCTAATCTGTCACCATTCAGATAATAGTCTGTCTCTCTGTTTTTACCACCAAAGTGGATAACCTCACATTTATCCACATTATACTTCATCTGCCATGCATTTGCCCACTCACCTAACCTATCCAAGTCGCTCTGCAGCCTCACAGCATCCTCCTCGCAGCTCACACTGCCACCCAACTTAGTGTCATCCGCAAATTTGGAGATACTACATTTAATCCCCTCATCTAAATCATTAATGTACATTGTAAACAGCTGGGGCCCCAGCACAGAACCTTGCGGTACCCCACTAGTCACTGCCTGCCATTCTGAAAAGTACCCATTTACTCCTACTCTTTGCTTCCTGTCTGACAACCAGTTCTCAATCCATGTCAGTACACTACCCCCAATCCCATGTGCTCTAACTTTGCACATCAATCTCTTGTGTGGGACCTTGTCGAACGCCTTCTGAAAGTCCAAATATACCACATCAACTGGTTCTCCCTTATCCACTCTACTGGAAACATCCTCAAAAAATTCCAGAAGATTTGTCAAGCATGATTTCCCTTTCACAAATCCATGCTGACTTGGACCTATCATGTCACTTTCCAAATGCACTGCTATGACATCCTTAATAATTGATTCCATCATTTTACCCACTACCGATGTCAGGCTGACCGGTCTATAATTCCCTGTTTTCTCTCTCCCTCCTTTTTTAAAAAGTGGGGTTACATTGGTTACCCTCCACTCCATAGGAACTGATCCAGAGTCAATGGAATGTTGGAAAATGACTGTCAACGCACTATTTCCAAGGCCACCTCCTTAAGTACTCTGGGATGCAGTCCATCAGGCCCTGGGGATTTATCGGCCTTCAATCCCATCAATTTCCCCAACACAATTTCCCGGCTAATAAGGATTTCCCTCAGTTCCTCCTCCTTACTAGACCCCCCGACCCCTTACATGGCATTCTGTATAGATGGGGTAGTACGTAGTTAGAATTACAGCATTTACTGTTGTAGGTGCTTGTTTAGCCTGTTCACTATCCTGTGTGTCATCTAAGTTATGGGCCAGAATTTTGCTGACCTCGGCGGGTCCATGGCGGGCGACGTCGGTGGCGGGTCCCAACACCACTGCTTGCTCCATCCCGCTCTTGAAATGAATTTCCCTGGATAGCGCTTGTCAAGCCCGCCCAACGCGTTTCCTGGACCAATTAGAGGAAGCAGGTCTGGTGACATCATTTGATGATGTGTCATCAGCCCGTTTCCTTAAAATTAATTTTGACATTTGTGCTGTCAGTGTTCTACAGCATTGAGGTGCTGCAAACACTGACAATCACTGCACAAAGCACAGGGCTGCACCCAGGCTCTCCCATGACTCCCTTCGTATGCTTATGGAGGGATTCCGAGCATGCATGGAGGTCCTCTTTCCTTCGCATGGGCAGAAGTGACCTCCCCAAGACAGCAAAACAGACTGGTTGCAGATTGCAGAGTGCAGAGGTGGGCACAAGCAGGGATGTCATCAGGAGGACCTGAGTGCAGTGCCACAAATGTTTCAATGATTTCCGTAGATCTTGAAACATTAGTACAAAGCCATACTCAACCTTCTCCTGCTATGCCTCTCATCACATCTCCATCATTCTGCCTGCCAGATTTCCTACATTACAACAGTGAATACACTCCAAAAATACTTCATTGGCTATAAAGCGCTTTCTTTTCTTTCGCGCTCTCTCTTTCGCGCTCTCTCTTTTGCGCTCTCTCTTTCGCGCGCGCTCTCTCTCTCTCTCTCTCTCTCTCTCTCTCTTTCTCTCTTTCTCTATCTGTCTCTCTCTTTATCTGTCTCTCTCTTTCTCTCTCTTTCTCTCTCTCTCTTTCTCTCTCTCTCTTTCTCTCTCTCTCTCTCTCTCTCTCTCTCTTTCTCTCTCTTTTTTTTCTTTTTCTTTCCTTTCCTTTCCCTACCCTACTCCTGCACATCTTACTCACATCAACTTACCTTGGACCTCCAACCATACCTCTCTATCTATATTATCACATCCCCATCTCACTAGCCACACTTGACACATGGTGTCAAACATTGAAACCTTTATTTTCAACACTTTGCGTTCTTAGACAGATTTGTGTGCACCTTTGGAAGTGGCTTAGTGAGTTGCAGTGAATGGTGAAACATAAGGGTACACCCGCAATGGTGGTGAGTGTGAAAGGAATGGCTTGGGCATTATAGGAATGCTTTATGGTGTTGGTGTGGGGTGGTGCCAACCTAGCCATCTTGTGGCTGCCAGGGCGTACAGTATCAGATTAAGTAAACCTGCCCATGGTGAGGCCATCGCTGGCCTCCTGGGCAGCAATGTGATCAGGTGCTGATGCCCTGTGTCCTGTGCAGCATCAGTTGATTGCGAAGGTTGGTAGTGGTGTTAGTGCTGTTGGTGTGCCTGGTGCTGCTGATACTGGTGGGATTCTGAGGACCAAGGTTAAGTGAGTGGGCAAAAATTTGGCAGATGAAGTATAATGTTGGAAATTGTGAGGTCATGCACTTTGGCAGAAAAAAAATCAAAGAGCAAGTTATTATTTAAATGGAGAAAGATTGCAAAGTGCTGCAGTACAGTGGGACCTGGGGGTACTTGTGCATGAAACACAAAAGGATAATATGCAGGTACAGCAAATGATCAGGAAGGCCAATGGAATCTTGGCCTTTATTGCAAAGGGGATGGAGTATAAAAGCAGGGAAGTCTTGCTACAGCTATATAAGGTATTGGTGAGGCCACACCTGGAATACTGCGTGTAGATTTGGTTTCCATATTTACGAAAGGATATACTTGCTTTGGAGGCAGTTCAGAGCTTCTCTAGGTTGATTCCGGAGATGAGGGGGTTGACTTATGAGGAAAGGTTGAATAGGTTGGGCCTCTACTCATTGGAATTCAGAAGAATGAGAGGTGAGCTGAACGAAATGTATAAGATTAGGAGGGGGCTTGACAAGGTGGATGCAGAGAGGATGTTTCCACTGATGGGGGAGACTAGAACTAGAGGGCATGCTCTTAGATTAAGGGGTCGCCCATTTAAAACAGAGATGAGGAGAAATTTCTTCTGAGGGTTGTAAATCTGTGGAATTCGCTGCCTCAGAGAGTTGTGGAAGCTGGGACATTGAATAAATTTAAGACAGAAATAGACAGTTTCTTAAACAATAAAGGGATAAAAGGGTTATGGGGAGCGGGCAGGGAGGTGGAGCTGAGTCCATGATCAGATCAGCCATGATATTGAATGGTGGAGCAGGCTCAAGGGGCCGTATGGCCTAGTCCTGTTCCTATTTCTTATATTCTTATGTTCTTATAAAGTGAGAGGGTATAAAGGGCACCCATGTTGATGGAGTGAATTGCCAGTGAAGTTGAGATGACAGAAGCATTTTGTCAATGGTGAGAGAGGTTGGTCCAGTGAGGTGACACTGGATAGAGAGTTTGTTCCAAATATTTGCAACCTGCATACAGCTCAATCTGTGTTCCAAATGCAGTGAGCAACAGCTTCTGAGCTTGGAAAGTGAAGAGCTGTGAGGTGGGAGCTTTTATAGCATATTTCAAGCTGTGAAGTAATCAGCTGATTCAATGGCCATTCATCTCCCGCCTCAGCTTAATCCCCGAGCAGCGAGGACCCTGTGGACGAGCACATAAAGTCAAAAGGTAAGCTAAAATATATTCTTAATAATGTCTAAACAAGGTCATAATTAGATTAATTGGGTTCCCTGCCGCTGCATGTCACTTCTTGTTCAGCGCTGACGGACCCGACATTGGTAAAGGCCTATGGCGACGGGTTCACAGCGAGGTCCTGGCCCACTGTGGTGGAAAAAAAACACTTTCCTGCCCGCTGACCTCCCTGGAAAATTACAGCCATGGCTATTTGTCTGGCTCTCAGCATCAAGAATGGACTCTCAGACCTGTTTTGTACTGGTATATTTCCAATTGCTCGTCAGTGTGAAAACCTGAGAAATCTTTCACCTGTTTCACCAATCCCAGGTAAGTAGGTTCCAGGAATCAGTGCTTGAGTGTAATGATAAAACAAGGCCCTTTCTGTCCTCTCAGGTGGACATGGAACTATTTAAGAGCAGAGGCGTGCTCCTTTGCCAATATTTATTCTTCAACCAACATCACTAAAACAGATTAGCTGGTCACGTATCTAATTGCTGTTTGTGGGACCTTGCTTCAAAAGTTCTTCTTTGGCTGTTAAATGTTTTAGGATGTTGTAAGGTTGTAAAAGGTGCTATATAAATGCAAGTTCTTTTAATAGTGCAGCAGTCTTGGCCTCAAGGAAGAGGCCACTAAGAATAAAAATTAATATCACTGTAAAATATTTAGCATCTACATTGATCTAATCAGAATTTTGATGGTTAGCTATTACACTATTAATTGGTGCACAAATCTACTGTTCAAGATATAGAACCAGAGTTGAAAATCTGACATTTCTTTAAGTGATGGTATTGCATTCAAATTGTCAGTCGGTACGATTTGCCAGTGAAATGTGATGATGCAGTCAACCGTTCTTTTTTTGAATTTGTTACACGAGAGATAATTAAATTCTTGAAGCAGCTTTAACACCTCTTCAGATGAAGCTCTATCTCAGCATAGACAGAGCCATTTTTTTGATTTTGCAAAGGTTAGTTCGATAATTTTACAATTCCATCTAGTTTCCCACAGTTTAAAAAGTTTCAGGTTGTGATAGTACCCAGGGACAGATGGTTTACTCGCCCTCCATGTGGTAATGCCCTTTTTTTTGCCGCCTTATGAAGCTAATGCAAATATCGGAAAACTGACCACATAGCAAAGCTTTGGCCTGCACTTGATGCAAAAGTGTGGGCTTATCCTAGACTCTTATTTCCTTCCAGTGATTGCAGGGTGTGGGAGGCCCATGTCTAACTGCTGGCATTAGTCATCAGCTCAACATGTTTGAAAAAGTGATGTGTGGACCACTCTTGTGTCTTGACATCGGGACAAACCAGCATGTCACAAGGTTGTGGGCTCAAGCCAAACTCCAGAGATTTGAGAACATAATCAAAGCTGATACTCTAGTGCAGTACTGAGGGAGTACAGCGCTGTTGGAGATGCTGTCTTTCGGATGAGACGTTAAACCGAGGCCCTGTCTACCCACTCAAATTGAAAGATCCCGTGGCACTATTACAAAGAAGAGCTGTGTGTTCTCACCGGTGTCCTGGCCAATATTTATCCCTTAACCAACATCAGTAAAACAGACTATCTGGTCATTATCTCACTGCCATTTGTTGTGTTTTCTACTTTACAACAGTGACTAAACTTCAAAGTACCTAATTGGCTAGAAAGTGCTTTGGGACATCCTGTGGTTGTGAAAAATGCTATATAAATGAAAGTTCTTTCTTTAGAAAAATCTATAAATTGATGATGTGGAGGGAGATCCTAACCCACTGGAACAGTATCTGTCTTGAGCTAACATTGGGGTCGATTTTCCTTATCTTTGTGCCCCTTGTATGCCTATTTCTGCGGTGTAAAGGATAGAAAAAAGAGCAGCGACCTGCTTCACCCACCTTGCACTTCTTGTGCATTGCCAGGGTATCCCCAAGCATGGGCAGAGGTGTCCCCACATGGCTTAGAAGCCCCTGTCTGAGACAGGTGTGTTTAGAGCAGGATGAAGTAGGGTTCATGGATCCTCCAGGAATTGAAGATTAATCTCCAGGACACGGCTGCAAGCAACTGTGGAGCAAACAACCATTGCCCATTGTGTTTTCTTTTTTCATTTTCCTTGAACATATTAAATATAATTTATTAGTTACAACATTATTGAAGATGGGGGAAAAAAGGCTCTTTCACTGACAGTCATATTAATTCAATTAGGTGTGGGAAGGTAGTGTGCCTGGACGATGGACCAATGACAGGTGTGTGGCGGGGGGGTGGGGGGGCGCGGAGTGGTTTGAGGCAGGGGATCCAGGAATACACCCAACCAGAATTAACAACCCTAGGTTGCGGTGATAACTACTCACCTATTGAAGGTGGGCCATTGAGGTTGCACCCAGACCCTTCAGATTAAAGGATCTCAAAATGGGATGCCAGTAACTTGCTATGACATCCAGGCAGCTTAACTGTCATTTCTGTGGGCCAGCAAGAAGGAGCAGTGGGCCAGAAGCCATCTGGCTACTGTTTTCTGACCACAGCCAGAAAGGCCCAGAGCCAATAGGCATAAGGCTTGGTTGCAGGATTCTTCTGAAGTTCCCAACCCCTATCTCAGGCACCCACCAGTTCTCAGGCCATTTCTGCACCTGGGCAAAGGCCAGGGTATATTAACTAGCTGAATCCGCTCCAGGGCAGCCCAAAACATTGGGGGAAGGGGGGAGGAGTAGAATTGGCCCCATTATGTCACCACAGCTATGTCTAGACTGTGCACTTTAATATTGAAGTCTCATCATTTTTGAGAGGCACAAGGCAACAGTGTTATTTCTGCATATAACTGTACGTAGGTAAGAAGCTACACTCCTATTTATGGCCTTCAGTTAATAAGTAGGTCTAAAAAGAGGGGAGAATTTTTCCATTACATTGTCACTTCCATCAGTATGTCACTGTTCAGTTCAGCTAATAAATTACAAGCTGCTGTCTGATTTATTTGCAGAGCCTTCACTTGTCATCAATCTTTTCGCCAGAGAGTTTCGTGAGCAAAGTTTACATTTCTATTTTCTTTGAAGTTAATGAAATTGCTATCTGCCCACATACTGGCTTATTGAACAGGGGCATTAGTAACTGCAACTGTCGCTTTGGAAAAGGTGCTGCCAATTCCCCCTTTCTGATGGTTAGCACACCACAACAACAACTTACATTTTTAAAGCGCCTTTAACATAGTAAAATATCCAAAGGCGCTTTACAGGAACGTTATCAGACAAAATTTGACACCAAGCCACAAGGACAGGTGACCAAAAGCTTGGTCAAAGAAATAGGTCTTAAGGAGGAGAAAATAGGATAGAAAAGTGGAGAGGTTGAGGGAGGGAATTCCAGAGTTTACAGCCTAGCCAGCTGAAGGCACAGCCACCAATGGTGGGGCGAAGGAAATCAGGGATGCACTAGAGGCCAGAATTGAAGGAGCACAGAGATCTCTGAGGGTTGTATTGCCGGAGGAGGTTATAGAAATAAGGTGGGGCGAGGTCATGAAGGGATTTGAACACACATTCATTGGTTCTCAGATATTTTTGCTACTGCTTCTGTAACTTCTAAGATGAATAGTGGACCTGGTGGTTCAGTTTATCAATATGAGTTGACCCTATGAATATGTTGGACAAGTCAGTGCAGCTATTTTATTGCCACAGCTGCCATCTTCAACTGAATTGACAAATAACCATGGGAGGATTTGCAAGAAGACTGCAGGATTAATTAATGGGCTGAGTAAAATTAATTAGTGATTACTCAACTGCAGCCAGTGAGCTGATGTATTTTAATGATGCCCCTTTGTCAGTGTTAACCTGTTGTTTTATTACCAAAATGTTTTGTATTAATAAGAAGATTTGTGATTGTCGCTGTGCAATTTCAGAACTAGTGGTGGCTCGGATGCGAAACAAAAATTGCAACCTGGAGCGCTAATTAGTGCTTTACAAATCTAATCATGCAACAGTTTCTCTGGGTTGATTGTGACAGTTTTCTTCCCCAAGTGGCAAATAATAAGAAATTATTTTAGTGGTTTAGGAATCCAAGTAGAGAAATCACTAAAAGCTAATGGACAGGTACAAAAAATAATCAAGAAAGATAATGGAATGTTAGCATTTAGCTTAAGGGGGCTGGAATACAAAAGGGTGGAAGTTTTGTTACAAGTGTACAGAGTTCTGCTTAGACCCCATTTGGAGCACAGTGTTCAGTTCTGGGAACTGTACTTCAGGATGAATATATTGACCTCGGAGGGGATATAGCGCAGATTCACCAGGATGATACCGGGGCTAATTATGAGGGCAGGTTGCACAGACTTGGCTTTTATCCCCTTGTGTATAGAAGATTAAGGGGTGATCTAATTGAGTTGTTTAAGATGCTTAAAGGCATTGATATGGCAAATAGAGAGAAACTATTTCCTCTGGTGAAGGAGTACAGAACAAGAGGGCATAGCCTTAAAATTAGAGCTCGGCCATTCAGGGGTGATGTCAGGAAGCACTTCTTCACACAAAGGGTAATGGAAATCTGGGACTCTTTCTCCCCACCCCCCCCCCCCCCCCCCCAAGTCCCCTCAAAAAAAAATTGTTGCAGCTAGGTCAATTGAAAATTTAAAAACTGAGATTGATAGATTTCTGTAAGGCATGGGTAATGAGGGTTACAGAACCAAAGCTGGTAAAGGAAGTTAAGATATAGATCAGCCATGATCTAATTGAATGGTAGAACAGGTTTGAGGGGCTGAATGACCTACTCCTGTTCTTAAGGTCCTTCCTATTACTTCCTTCCTATTTTAAGTGTTGGCTTGTTCAAGCTCTCGTTTTTGGAATAACATCGGACTGTATGGCAGAACCTCAGAGTTCCAAATACCTTGAGACTGAAGAGCATCCATAACTAAAAAGTCTGTGTGTTATAAATTCATCTTCAGCCGTAGCGCTAAACGGATGCTTTTGAATTAGCAGTCCACTTTGCCCTCCGCCTGATTTTCTTTTCCATTGACTGCAACGAATTTCTACCTATTGCTCAAACTACCAGTTTTTATTCTTTTCTTTCCTCCTCTTCCTGATCACAGTTCCCTTGAGAAAGGTAAAGTAGAATAATAGCTAGGATTCAATTTTAATTTGAATCTCCTAATTGAGAGGCCAGCTGTGTAACATTGCTGTTTGCACACCACTTGTGGATTAATTTATAATTTTTAATAAGTCTCCCTTCACCTTCTGTTGTCTCAGCACAGCACTACACAAGATCCCTACCTTGGGCAGCCATCCTACTCCCAGACATCTGTCAGTGCTCTCCTGGTAGAAAGTGCGTCACAGTGCCTTGCTCTCTGTTTCTTCTAGTATCTGGCCTCACTCTGGTGTCTCCCCTGGGCATGAACCTGCACGCTCCCTCTTGGCGACACAGCAAGTTTTGCTAGCGTCAGCTGTGGCTCAATTGCAGCACTCTCTCTACTCTGGGTTCACTCCAGGCACTTGAGCACAAAACCTAGGCTGACACTCCAGGGTAGTACTGAGGGGGTATTGCATTGCAGGAGGTGCTATCTTTCGGATGAGTCGTTAAAACAAGGCTCCATCTGCCCTCTCAAGTAAAAGATGTACCTCAATGTAAAATTTTGAAGATGAGCAAGGGAGATCCCCGGTGTCCTGGCTAATATTTATCCCTCAATCTACATCAATAAAACAGATTATCTGGTCATTATCACATTCTGGGACCTTGCTGTGCGCAATTCTGGTTACTGCGTCTGTACAGGCACAATGGACCGAAAGCGCCTTCTGTTCTGTATGAATCTTTGGCCTAGAAATTAATCTCCGTAGCGTCCGATTTATCGGCACTACGGGTGCTGTTTTGTGTTGAAAGTGGTATTCGTGTCATTCGCGCACACTTCTGGTGCGGGCTGCACCAGATGCCATTTTGGTGAGGTCGTTTGCACCAGCACAGTGAGCATGCACCAGAAGTATGCAGAGTAGGCAGATCATGACGTCAATGCCAGTGCTGCCATTTTTGACCTCGACGCTGGAGCTAACGTGCTCTCCTAACCTCCCACAGAAGAACATGAGTTCAACAGCAAGAAGGATCTCACTCCCACCAGCACTATTTATCAGGTTAGTTGCTAATTGATTTCTACTAGCTCTTAGGTTGGTTTCCAGGGAGTGTTGTGGCAGATTACTTCAAGGCTTCTGCTCAGACCAGTTGCTCCCAGCCATGGGTGCAATAGTCTGTATACCCCTTGGCCTGCAGCATGACGGGGAGAATAATCAGAGGCGACACAGATTAAGCTGCTTGAAGGTGAAGGTGAAGGTGAAGGTGAAGGAGGAGGAGGGCGAGAAGGGCTCTCAGCAGGAGGCCATATCCACGCAGGGTCTTTAGGAAGCAATTCTCCTATCTCAACTTCAGCGAGAAACAGTGCATGCAAAATCTCCGCTTCACTAAGGAGGGGCTCATTGAAATCTGCCACCTGTTGCAGGCAGACCTAGAGCCTCAGTAGGGCGAGGATGGCATTTCAGTAGCTATGAAGTTGAGCGTGCCATGAATTTTTATCAGTCGGACTCCTTCCATGCTGGATTGGGCAACATTTGCAATATCTCACAGTTCACCATTCGCCGTTGCATAAGGGAGGTCACTGAGGTATGCAGAGAGAAGCAAGCAGAGCAAGCACGCGGCTTTGCCAGGATAGCAGCCTTCCCCATTGGGTAAGGTGCCATTGCCTGTACACACGTTGCTTTGTGGTGGCTGCATGTGAACTCGGGGATGTACCGTAACCAGAAGGGATTCCATTCCCTCAATGCCCAGCCAGTGTACAACCAGACTCAGCGCATCATACTCTCTATCCTGGCAGCAGACATGATACTGTCATTATTCTGTGGCAGTCTGCTGTACTATTTGATCCACCACGATAAATCATAGGTTGGCTACAGGGCGACAAGGGCTATCTACTGACCACCTGGCTCATGACTCCGAGTTGCAGCCCAACCATACATGGGCAATGTTATGTATTGAATAAAGAGTCTGACCAGATACTGTGAGCTCAAAGGAAGGTGTGACTGCAGTTCTTTATTACCGGTCCCCAGAGTGCCTCTCCAGCCTGTGAGGCCTCCTTATGTACAGGTGCTCCCAAGGGATTGTGGGATCCCTTCGGACTCCAGGGGATGAGCCCTCTTGTGGTTAAACAAGGTATTTACAGGTTTACATATATAACATTCCCCCTCTGCCCCCAACTGTTTACAATGTGAGTCAATCTGGGGCCTTCCTTCCCTGGTTGATCGTCTCGGTGCAAATGCTGGTTTTGGTGAGTCATTTGTTGGGCCCTCGCTGGGCTGCTGTGCAGCTGGCCTTGCTGGGCTACCTGGCTTGGTGAGTCCTGCTGGGCTGCTGCGGGTGGTAGATTCTGCTTCGTGGTCAACCGCTGGGTCAGTTGCCGCTGGTGTGTGTGTTGGAGGGCCAAAAAAGGTAGTGTCTATTGTGGCTTGCTCTGGATAATCCATGAATCTGAGTTTGGTTTGGTCCAAGTGTTTCCTGTAGGTGAGTCCATTTGAAAATTTGACCAGAAACACCCTACACCACTCTTTGGCCACGACAATATCGGAAAGCCACTTGGGACCTTGTCCATAGTTCAACACAAATACAGGATCATTAATCTCGATTTCGCGTGACACATTTGCGCGATCATGATATGTATTCTGTTGAAGCCGCCTGCTCTCTACCTGTTTGTGTAGATCAGGGTGGACTAACGAGAGCCTTGTCTTAAGTGCCCTTTTCATGAGCAGTTCAGCGGGGTGAACCCCAGTGAGCGAGTGGGGTCTTGTGCAGTAACTAAGCAGGACTCGGGATAGGCGAGCCTGCAGTGAGCTTTCAGTTACCCTCTTCAAGCTCTGCTTGATTGTTTGCACTGCTCTCTCTGCCTGACCATTGGACGCTGGTTTAAACGGGGCAGATGTGACATGTTTGATCCCATTGCGGGTCATGAACTCTTTGAACTCGACACCGGTGAAGCACGGCCCATTGTCACTCTCAAGGATGTCAGGCAAGCCGTGTGTGGCAAACATGGCCCGCAGGCTTTCAGTGGTGGCAGCGGACGTGCTTGCTGACATTATCTCACATTCAATCCATTTGGAGTACGCATCTATAACCACTAGGAACATTTTTCCCAAGAACTTGCCTGCATAGTCGACATGGACCCTAGACCACAGTTTGGAGGACCAAGACCATAAACTTAGTGGCCCCTCCCTGGGTACATTGCTTAACTGTGAACATGTGTTACATTTGTGCACGCAGAACTGTAAGTCTGCATCGATACTGGGCCACTACACGTGGGATCTGGCTAATGCTTTCATCATCACAATGCCTGGGTGGGTACTGTGGAGATCACTAATAAAAGTGTCCCAGCCCTTTTTTGGCACCACTACCCGATTACCCCGTAGTCAGTCTGCTGTATAGACATTTCATCTTTGCGCCGCTAGTACGGCTTTATTTCTTCCTGCATTTCTAATGGGACATGAGATCAACTCCCATGGAATACACAGTTTTTTTACTAAGGACAGTAAGGGATCCTGGCTCGTCCAGGTTCTAATCTGTCGGGCAGTAACAGGTGATTGCTCACTCTCGAATGCTTCCATTACCATAACTAAATCTGCAGGTCCACCCCTGCGGTGGGCAATGGCTGCCTACTGAGAGCATCGGCACAGTTTTCTGTGCCTGGCCTGTGGCAGATGGCGTAGTTGTATGCGGATAACGTGAGCGTCCATTGTCATGTATTCAACTATCATTGTAACCCATGTATAAGCTGACCCAAGTTGTACACCTTGAGAACATTGACCACAAGGGGGTGAACTTGTGGGAGACACTCCTAACTTGGACTTTCAGGTATAAAAGGGGAAGCTCCACCCACCTTCATCACTTGAGGTCTTGGTAATAAAGGTAACTGGTCACAGAGTGACCTCTCAAGTATGGGCCTCGTGTGCATTTAAACTGTATAGTAAGGACATATCACCCATCTCTGGATGTGGGCCGATGCATTCGTGTTTATCCCCTTACTTTCAGAAAAGAGGGATATCAGTGGCTTATGGTCAGTTTCCAATTAAAATTTAAGCCCAAACAGATTGATGCATTTTCTTTACCCCATAAACACATGCTAACGGTTCTTTTTCGATCATGCTGTCAGGCCTCTCAGCCTTAGACAGACTTCTGGATGCATAAGCAACCGGTTGCAATTTTCCAGATTCATTAGCTTGTTGCATTACACACCTGACTCCATATGACGACGTAGCACATGCTAGTACCACACGCTTACATGGATCATACAACACAAGCAATTTGTTTGAGCATACCAGTTTTCTAGCTTTTACAAAGACATTTTCTTGGCTTTTACCCCACACCCATTCATCTCCTTTACGCAGTAAAGAGTGCAGAGGTTCTAACAGTGTGCTAAGACCCGATAAGAAGTTACCAAAGTAGTTCAGGAGTCCTAAAAACGACTGCAGCTCCGTCACGTTCTGTGGTCTCGGTACGTTCTTGATTGCATCTGTCTTCGAATTGGTGGGCCTGATGCCGTCCTCCACGATTCTTCTCCCCAGGAGCTCCACTTCAGGCGCAGGAAAACGCGCTTCGAATGTTTTAACCTGAGCCCCACACGATTAAGCCGACTAAGAACCTCCTCCAGGTTCTGCAGGTGCTCAACGGTGTCCTGACCTGTAACCAAGATGTCGTTCTGGAAGACCACGGTGTGCGGGACCGACTTCAGTAAGCTTTCCATGTTCCTCTAGAATAATGCCGCGGCTGATCGAATCCCAAACGGGCATCTGTTGTAAATGAAGAGATCTTTGTGCGTGTTGATGCAGTTCAGGCCCTTCGATGATCCCTCCAGCTCCTGCATCATGCAGGCCGAGGTCAAGTCCAGCTTCGTGAACATTTTTCCTCCCGCCAGTGTCGCAAATAGGTCGTCTGCCTTTGGTAGCGGGTATTGATCCTGCAGGGAGAAATGATTGATAGTTACTTTGTAATCACCACAGATTCTGATGGTGTCGTCTTCCTTGAGGACTGGAACAATCAGACTGGCCCACTCGTTGAATTCGATCGGCGATCTCCATCCTCTCTCTCAGCATGTACGGTACTGCTCTCGCCTTGTGATGTATGGGTCGCGCCCCCGGAATCAGGTGGATCTGCACTTTTGCTCCTTGGAACTTCCCGATGCCTAGTTCGAACAGCAAGGGGAACTTGTTTAGGACCTGGACACATGAAGTGTCATCGACGGACGAGAGCGCTCAGACGTCGTCCCAGTTCCAGCGTATCTTCCCCAGCCAGCTCCGACCGAGCAGCGTGGGGCCATTGCCAGGTACCACCCAGAGTGATAATTTGTGCACTGCTCCATTATATGAGACCTTTACAGTAGCACTGCTGATTACGGGAATCAGTTCCTTTGTGTACGTTCTCCGTTTAGTTCGAATGGGACTGACCTTGACGCCTTGCTGCACCACAATTTGTTGAAAGTCTTCTTGCTCATTATGGACTGGCTCACGCCTGTGTCCAGCTCCATTGACACCGGAATTCCATTTAATTCAACCTTCAGCATTATCGGGGGACATTTTGTGGTAAATGTATGCACCCCATATACCTCCTCGGTTTGAGGCTCTGGTTCGTTGTGATCCACCATGGATCTGTCCTCCTCTGCAACATGGTGGTTTGCAGGATTAGCAGGGTTTGCAGCTCGCCTGCGCATACGTTGGAGGTGTCCCATTGTTCCACAGCCCTTACAAACGTATCCTTTGAAGCGGCATGAATGGAAACGATGATCACCCCTGCAGCGCCAACAAAATGTTAATGGCCTTGCATTTACCACACTTGATGGTGGACTCTGAGACATCTGCGGACGTACAGCTGCAGGCATGTGAGGCCTGCCCTGTACATTATGATTTGAAAACAACGTTTCTTTGTTCACAGTACTTGCAGCAGCACTTGTGTGCTGAGAGATTTGTTTGGTATTGTCACTAGTGGCGATGAATGCCTGGGCTATCGCTATGGCTTTACTCAACGTTGGGGTCTCTACAGTCAAAGTTTGCGAAGTATTACTTCATGGCCAATGCCAAGTACAAAGAAGTCCCTGAGCATGTGCTCCAAGTGTCCTTCAAATTTGCAATGTCCTGCAAGGCGTCTTAGCTCAGCGATGTAGCTCGCCACTTCTTGACCTTCAGACCTCTTGTACGTGTAGAACTGGTACCTCGTCATCAGAATGCTCTACTTCAGGTTTAGATGCTCCCGGACCAGTGTGCACAAATCATCATATGCCTTCTCTCTAGGTTTCGCTGGAGCGAGCAGATTTTTCATAAGGCCATACGTTGGTGCCCGCAACCGGTGAGGAGGATCGCCCTTCGTTTGGCAGCGTTTGCTTCGCGTTCCAACTCGTTGGTCACGAATTATTGGTCGAGTCGCTCCACGAAGGTTTCCCAATCATCTCCCTCTGAAAATTTCTCCAGGATGCCCACTGTTCTCTGCATCGTTGCGGTGGGGTTCATCATCTGTATATTGTCGCCAGTTGTTATGTATTGAGTAAAGAGTCTGACCAGATATTGTGAGCTCAAAGTAAAGTGTGACTGCAGTCCTTTATTACCGGTCTACAGAGTGCCTCTCCAGCTTGTGAGGCCTCCTTATGTACAGGTGCTCTCTCGGGATTGTGGGATCCCTTGGGACTCCAGAGGATGAGCCCTCTGCTGGTTAAGCAAGGCATTTACAGATTTACATATAGAACAGGCAACATGTATATAATGAAAGCCATGCTGCTGCAAGGAATGTGATCAAGCAGACCACTGGAGTTCTTAAACAATGCTTCCATTGCTAGAACTGCTCTGGAGGAACCCTGCAGTAGGCGCCAGCGTGCGTCTCAAGCTGTATGCTGCACAACCTCGCCATCGTGACGGCACAGACCTTGCCACCAGGTCAAAGGGCAGAGGAGGAAGAGGAAGAGAGGAGGTAACCAAGATAGCCCATTTCTGCGTGGGCTGTCTGTGATCAACTGATGTGTATGAGGTGCCAGTGAACGCAACTCCAATTCTCTATTTACCCACACTCCACACCAATCTTCCCTCTAATACAGACCATCACAGCGTCCTCTTGGCCAAAATTCTACAATAAAAGCCACCACAAAACAAACATTTCAAACCAACTTTGTACACCAATCCATCCAATATTAAATAACAAAGTCAACAAATCACCCTTGTGCATTCCCTTAGTGCCTGTCTTGCATGTGTCTGCATGTCCTAGTGCTCATATGCAGTGCTACCCCAGTGGCAGCAGCATGGCTGGTGGAAGACTGTTGACTTTCAGTTGGGGAGACTGCAGATGGCCTTCCAGCTCTGGGTCGAGAAGGCCTGGCATTTGACTGCACCACCTTGGCATGGGCGACAACAGTCTGGGCTGTCTGAGTGGCAGGCAACAGCAAGGGCACTGACGGAGTGGCAGTAGTAGAAGGATGAATGCTGTCATCCTGAGAGAGGACAGCAGGTTTGTGCTCTATGGAGCCACTGCTACTGCACTGGGGCGGCGCCTCAGCATTCTTAGTAATCTGTTGGAGGACAGATTGGTGGATTGCTGTGATACCCTGCAAGCCCCTTTCAACACTGGCAACCGCAGCAGTCTGTGCTTGAGTAGCAACAAGCTGAGCTTACATGACTTCAGTCTGAGTTTTCTCTGCAGCACCCAGATGTTGGGTGGCTTCTGCTTGTGCTGCAATGGAAGCTGAGACATCAGCCATCAAATGCTGCATTACGGTTGGGTCCACAAGTGTGCTAACGGATATGCCCACCACTTCCGTGTTGGAAAGGAAAGGATGGGCTTGAAGCTCTGCGCACAATCCTGTGAAAGGTTGATGCTGGCCTCCTCCATGCTCCTTGACATTGCATTCAGGCTTTCTGGCAGGCCTGCCAATGCACCAAGCATTTCACTGCATGCCCATCAGCCTCCTTCTGCAGGCCACAACTGAGTCCTCTGCATCATAACTCTCCGGGGAGCTGGCACCTGCACAAGTCTTTCTCCCTGGCCTGGCTGCAGGCCATTCATGCCCAGTGACTCTCCACATGCAGGTCCCACCAATATGCTATCCTCAAGTGTGCGCCTAGCCAGTCTCTGAGCTGGTGGCTGTGAATGTGAGATCGAGTGACCGTGTTTCTTCTTCATCAGTGTCTTATGTTTCTTTCACCTCTGCCTGCCCAGGTTGGAGTTCTTAGGTTTCTGTAAGGAGAAAGACATGATGTAGGGTTGAGGAGGGGGGAGGGGGATGTGGGGGTGGTGGTGAAGCAAGATGTGCATGCTTACAAAATGTGCAGCTTGTAAATCAGGAGTGATTGTGTGATGAGGAGGATGTGGGATGTGAGAAGGAGGATTACGTACGAGTATACCATCGTCTTAAATGGTTTCGGCCCCGCTGCTGGGCACGGGCTCAGTGACGGTCGCTCCAATAATGCCAAACGCCTTGTCCTCCATCGGGGTTATGATATGAAGGCATGCCTGTCCCCTACCTGTTAGCTGCTGCTGTCTGCAGTTGTACGCCAGCTTCTTCTGCAAGAGAGAGGGAAGTGTGTCAGTGAGTGTGGTGCAATGTGTTTGGCTGATGGTTCAATAGCTGGCATTGTGTGCCAGCTGTGAGATGTGTGTGTGAGGCTTGCAGCAGTGCTAAGTGTGTGAAGGTGAGGTGGGACAAACGAATGAGAGGTAGGAGTTGTGATTGATGGAGATTGTTGGTAGGTGAGTGATTAGGGTATGGTACATTGAGCAGTTTGTGGATGTGGTGCATTGAGAAGTGTGTGAGGCTAATGATGCAGTTGGCAAGATATGGCATTTGAAGATGCAGTCACTGACCTTGACCACTCGTGTGAAATCATTGAACTTCTTTCGACATTCCATCCAGATCCTCGAGGCAACTGCTGACAATTTACCTTCATGGCTATCTGCTCCTACTACCTTTGCCGTGTCTGTCTGGTGAGCCTCCTGGCCCCCGGACCACTCTCCTCCTGTCCACCTCCTCCATTGCTGCACCAGAGAACCCTGGAGCCCCCTCTCTGGCATATTTCTGTTTGTTTGCCGGGTGAACCTCACTTCTAGAATGACTCCCGGCACCTACAATCTCCAAACTGCACCTCCCCTTTAAGAGGTGCAGGCTGGCTTTAAGAAATGCAGGCTGGCTTAAAAAGTGCAGGCTCGGTTTAATTGGTGCTAACCTTACACCAACCTGGGCCCCCTGCTGTGCGTGCACCCACTCAACAGCGTATTGAGCTGCACGCTGCAATCATGTAAATTACCAGGCAGCATGAACGAACGGACGTGAGTTGATCATGCATCGTGATTCCTGCACTTGTTTTCGGGTGCAATCGAATTTTTAGCAAATGATTCTACTAAAACTTTGCAGGGGTCTTCAACTACTTTTGCTGTTCATGAGCATTGAGGAGGGAGCGGTCTGTTTGCCTACATAACAACAAGCATTGCACTCCAAAAAGTAATCATGTTGTCAAATACTTTGAGACATTTTGACAGTGCTATATATGCAAGGATTTATTTTTATATTCTGGTGTTATTAACTATGCTGATAATATCTATGATCAGGTGAATAGTGTAACGGAGGCTGATTATAATCAAAGGATTGGGAAAAAGTAAGTGGATGGTGTATGTTCGGCAGATGGATTTTAATATGAATAAATGTGAGTTAATGCAGTGTTGCAGGAAACATGCACCTTGAATGTCTCTTAGAAATAATAATAATGAACTTAAAATATTGGAGTTTCATTACTGATCATTCATTTAAGTATCTGGTTAGTATATGGCTGTTTTTAACCAGCAGGATAGTCTAGTTATCTGATTCAAGTTGATTACTTTGACCCTATGTAAATCTCTGCTTAATGACACATTTAGAACATTCTAGCAATTTTGGATATCTGATCTTGAAAGATAGTGATGGTTTGAAAGAGTTCAGAGGTGAATATGATCCCAGGATATCACAGAATAAGGTATGAATGAGACTCAGAGCTGAGCATGTTTTTACTTGTAAACAGACCAAGAGTGATTATCACTCAATACTGAGAAGTATAGTCGCTCCTTAAATCTGGTGTCAGTCACCAGTTCGGAATATCGCTTAAATCATCTAACTTGAGACATTTTGGAGGGTGGATGGGCTGTCGGGGGGATAAAAATGGTGAAAGATGTCTGGATGAGACATGGCAGATGTTCAACTGGTTTCAACATCTGTAACCAAACTATAATAAGACTGAAATGATTAAGACGGATTGAATTTTATTGTAATGTATTTTATAACCGCACCTGCAGTATGAACAATGACAGGCCGTTTATTGTGGCTTTTATATCTCGTAAATGGGAACCACACAAATTATTGCAAGATAAATTACGTCTTTAACAGCTTGCCTTTAAGTATTCTCAATGAGATATAAACTGATTTTTACTCTTCGGCAACCAATCTCAAATTATCACTCAATAAAGTACTAGTGAGTAAATCATGCAAGTTAATCCTTCAGTGAGGATGTCTTCACAGCAAACTATGTGGCACAACTGATGATGCTGACATAGCAAACAATACAAAACTAAAATGAGTTGCTCCGACTAGCTCAAATGTATGATACAAAGATAACAATACATGGAGCTATCATTCTCATCTCAGGGCTCCTGTGATACTTACGGTGTCCTGTGGTCCAGAATATCAATTGAACCTTTCAATGAGATTGCTGCCTGGTCATCACCCCAAGTTTCTTTTACTCTCTGCGTAGTATAGGATAGCCCAGTAGCAAAGACCACAGACTAGAGGACTTAATGTGGGTAAATAGAGTTGAGACACAGATCAGCCATGATCTAATTGAATGGCATAACAGGTTCGAGGGACTGAATGGCTTATTTCTGTTCCAAAGTTCCTTTGATTTTGCGCTGGCAGTGAGTGCAGGTTAGAGAATTTGAGGCTTCAAAAATTGTAGCCCTGTCTCCAGCCCATGTTCCCTCTGAATGAAGCTGGCCCATTGGGAGCACAGGATGGTGAAATCACTCCTATTGCTCAACAAACCTGAAACATCACATTTCTCGATTCTTTATTGTGAACAGCATTTGATGTCAACAATATGGAGCCCACTAACGAACAAAGTCAATGCACGGGATCAAAACAGAATAAAATAGTGATTTATGAATTAAATAAGAGTCATTGTAGAGCAGTAACATAATGCTTGTATAGTGAAAGCAGAAAATGCTGGAAATAGTCAGCAGATTAGGTAGCATCTGTGGAGAGAGAAACAGAGCTAACATTTCAGGTCGATGAACTTTGATCAGAATTGGAAAAAGTTAGAGAAGTAACAGGTTTTAAGCAAGTACAGAGGCGGGGGAAGGGTGGAGGGCAGGAAAGAACGAAAGGAAAGGTCTGTGATACGGTGGAGAGATTAAATGATAAAAGGGATGATGGTGCAAGGCAAAAAGGGGTAATGGCACAAGAAAAGAAACCAAAGGTGAGTCTAGAGGAGGTGTAAATGGCAATTGTAGAATCATTACCAACAGCTGCTGTCCTGAAACATGGGAGTGGTGAATATAATCTGAAATTATTGAACTCAGTGTTGAGTCTGAAAGGCTGTAAAGTGCCTAATCGAAAGGTGAGGTGCTGTTCTTTGAGCTTCTATTGAACTTTGTTAGAACGGTGTGCGAGGCCAAGGACAGAGAGATCAGAGTGCGAGTAGAGCAGAGAATTAAAATGACAGGCAATCGGAAGCTCGGTCACACTTACAGACTGAACGGAGGTGTTCCACAAAGCGATCACCCAATCTGCATTTGTTCTCCCCAATGTAGAGGAGACCGCATCGTGAGCAGCGAATACAATGTACTAAATTGGAAGAAGTACAAGTAAATTGCTGTTTAACTTGGAAGTAGAGTTTGAGGCCCTGGACAGTGGGAAGGGAGGACGTAAAAGGGAGGTGTTGCTGCATCTCTTCCGCTTGCATAAGAAGGGGCCGTGGGAAGGGAATGGGGCTGATTGAAGGATGGACTCGGGTGTCGTGGAGGGAATGATCCCTTTGCTGGGAGGGGAGGGGAAGATGCGATTGGTGGTGACATCACACCGGAGGTGGCAGAAATGGCGGATGATGATCCATTGAATGTGGAGGCTGGTGGGTTGGAAGATGAGGTTGGGGAACATTGAATGTGGTATTCAGTTCGAAACCCCATCAATGACTTGCTCCATTAGATTATAGCCTTATACCACTTACTACATATTCGGGGTCAAAATTCAGTACCGCTGTTTTTGAGGCGGTGTGACCACCTGAGTGCTGATTTTACCGCCAGGCGTTAGGTGCAGGCTCTAACTGCCCAATTCAGTTTTTATACCCAAAGATTAGAGAGCAGACCTAAAATGTGGCATTGCATACTCATCCTCGGGCCGGAGCTCAGGAGGCCTACTGAATTTTGCAACGGGAGGCTGCCACCATGCTAGCTGGAAAATGGGAAGAAAAGGGAAGAAAGAAGAAAACCTCAAACTTCTCCGCCCCACACACAAACTTTCCCACTGTTGCAACTAATGAAAAAATTAAGAAATAAAGAAAGAAACTTACCTTGCTCCCTGGCCGATTCCGCTCGAGTTCCGCTGTTTACTCATCACTTTTTTCCAGGCTGTATGAACGCCTGCCGGGAAGGCCGATGTTCAAACTAAATATTGCGATGGAGGTGTTCCACGCTGGTTGATGTCACCAGCATTAGCTGGCGCAGCGTTAACTTTTGGCGCCTCTGCCAAAGAGCCAACTGAATTTCTGGGCAGGCGTGGACGCCGCTTACCGTCGAAGGTAGGCCTTTGCCACCAGTTAGCTGCCTCTGGCGCGCGGTAACAGCTGGCGGTGTAAACTGAATTTCGACCCCAAAGTATGTATTTGACATTTTTGCAGCATTTTGCTTGGTCTTTGAAGGCTTCGTCAGAAATCTTATTTTGTAATGCAGAATTATTGAAAGATAATTGAACTTGTATGTTTTAGTGTAAAGTTATTTGGATTTAATTTTTGAGGAACTCTTAACATTTTGAATTCTTAAAAAGCTGATCCTCCTTTTGTCTTAATTCATTCCATTACTGTTGTAGCATAAAAAATGCATCTTGAAAGTTGAGAAGAGATCTCAGTTCTCAAAGTTAAAGTCGATTCTCTTCAGTGTATGGGTGAATTTGCATTCCAGCTTGAGCGTCAGGGAAATGTAGTTTCTACTGTGTTCCAACGCTGAGTTTGGTGCGTACACCAGGAGTGAGGTCAGTGGATCTCGGAGTAGCGCTGTCCAAATGAAAACTTTGCAGGGCTGCCGGTTTCATCCCTAAACTGCAGATCCTAGTTTGGGTTTAAAAATGCAGTCAAGCGAGGGCATGGCAGCAATGGCAGGGAAATGAAAGGAAATTTAAGGAAACAAAAAAGATTTGAGAAATTGGTTGTGCCTCCTGGGGATAATGTAGGGAAAGTTAACTGCTAAATTCATCTAACACCTTCTGTGCTCACACATCATGATGCAGTACCGTTGAGAGTCTTCACAATGATTTAAACACAAAGTTTGGGTTTTGGAGGGACCGCCATACATTGTTTCTCCAAACCGGAAATGACATTTCCTCTCCTTTCACTTCCTACAGTGTGAATGCACCACATTGACTCACTTGCAGGACTTCGAGTTTAATTGTAGCCAACCAGCAACTGATTGGTGGATTTTTCACTCTGCAACTTTTGTTACTGAGATTCCCAACCCTTTTCCTATTCCAGTATTCACTTTGTCATTCCGATTATTGCTGTTGTTTTGTGCCAAAAGCCTGTTAACCTGTGGAATTCTCTACCGCAGAGTGTTGTTGATACCAGTTTGTTGGATATATTCAAGAGGGAGTTAGATACGGCTAAAGGGATCAAGGGGTATGGAGAGAAAGCAGGAAAGGGGTACTGAGGTGAATGATCAGCCATGATCTTATTGAATGGTGGTGCAGGCTCGAAGGGCCGAATGGCCTACTCCTGCACCTATTTTTCTATGTTTCTATATTTCGATGTTATGTGTAACAGTAGCCAAGCAGCGAAGTGTTGGCTGTGAATCACGGTAGCAGGTGGTTTGAAACCAATTTCCCTTGATTATCCGCCTTGCTTTAATTATGATTTGTCTTGCTAGAAGATATGAACATTTGCTATTGATAGATACAGCTTTTGGCACAAAACAAGAAAATGCATTGCCTAAGCAGAGAGGTGGGAAAAGAGAAATTAAATTCCAGCCATGTATTTTTGACAAATTACAAAAAGCATTATCAAATTCATCTTCACATCTAATCCCAGGAGTTAAACGATTTCCAAAGCAAGTAATAACATGTGAGCCAACCTGTGCAATTTTAGTTTTTATTGGGCACATCAGATTTCAGATTGGCTGCATTCCCTTCATTCTGTGGTTGCTGCATCTGTAGTGAGGTGTAGCATTCACAATAAGCCTCACTTTACATTATTATTTATGTAGACATTTGAGGTTGTAAGTCCTACCATTGCTACTTTTAGCGAAAAGGTCACAGCAGTAGGAACAGGAGTAAGCCATTCAACCCCTCGAGCATGTTCCACCATTCAATTAAATCATGGCTGATCTGTATATTAACTCCATAGACCTGCCTTGGTTCTATAAGAACATAAGAAATATGAGCAGGAATAGGCCATAATGCCCCTCAAGCCTGCTCCGCCATTTAATAAGATCAAGACTCATCTGATCATGGGCTCAGCTCCACTTCCCTGCCTGCTCCCCATAACCCTTTATTCCCTTATCGTTCAAAAATCTGCCTATCTCTACCTTAAATATATTCAATGACCCAGCCTCCACAGCTCTCCAGGGCAGAGAATTCCAAAGATTTACAACCCTCAGAGAAGAAATTCCTTCTCCTCTCAGTTTTAAATGGGCAGCCTCTTACTCTGAGACTATGTCCCTAGTTTTAATTTCCCCTATTAGTGGAAATATCCTCTCTGCATCCACCTTATCGAGCCCCCTCATTTTCTTATATGTTTCGATAAATCACCTCTCATTCTTCTGAACTCCATCAACCTATCTTCATAAGTCAACCCCCTCATCTCCTAGGAATCAACCAAATGAACCTTCTCTGAACAGCCTCCAATGCAAGTATATCCTTCCTTAAATACGGAGATGAAAACTGCACGCAGTACTCTAGGTGTGGCCTCACCAATACCCTGTACAGTTGTAGGACTTTCCTGTTTTTATATTCCATCCCCCTTGCAATACAGACCAACAATCCTTCCTGATTACTTGCTGTACCTGCATACTAACTTTTTGTGTTTCATGTACAAGGACCCCCAGGTCCCTCTGTACTGCAACACTCTGCAATTTTTCTCCATTTAAATTATAATTTGCTTTTCTATTTTTTTCTGCCAAAGTGCATAACCTCACATTATACTCCATTTGCCTGTCTATATCCCTTTGCAGATTTTGTGTGTCCTTCTCACAATTTGCTTTCCCACCCATCTTTGTCTCATCAACAAACTTGGCTACATTGCACTCAGTCCCTTCATCCAAGTCATTAATGTAGATTGTAAATAGTTGAGGCCCCAGCACCGCTCCCTGCGGCACCCCACCAGTTACTGTTTGTCAACTAGAAAATAACCCATTTATCTCGGCTCTCTGTTTTCTGTTAGTTAGCCAATCCTTTATCCATGCTAATATATTACCCCCATTCCCGTGAACTTTTATCTTGTGCAGTAAACTTTTATGTGGCACCTTATCAAATGCCTTCTGGAAATCCAAATACACCACATCCACTGGTTCCCCCTTATCCACACTACTCGTTGCATCCTCAAAGAATTTCCCTTTCATAAAACCATGCTGACTCTGCTTGATTGAATTATGCTTTTCCAAATGAACCGCTACTGCTGCCTTAATAATGGACTCCAGCATTTTCCCAATGACCGATGTTAGGCTAACTGGTCTATAGGTTCCTGCTTTTAGTCTTCCTTTTTTCAATAGGGGCTGGGACCGCCCCAGAATCCAGGTAATTTTGATGTATTACAACCAATGCATCCAAACTCTGCAGGCACATATTTTAATACCCCAGGATGGAAGCCATCAGGTCCAGGGGACTTGTCCACCTTTAATCCCATTATTTTACCGAGTACTACTCCTTTAGTGATAGTGATTGTATTAAGTTGCTCCCTCCCTATAGCCCCTTGATTATCCACTATCGGGATATTTTTAGTGTCTTCTACTGTGAAGATCGATACAAAATATTTGTTGAAATCTTAACCCTTAATACCCTTGCCAAACAAAAACCTTACCATCTCAGCATGAATTTGACTTTCTTGCAAAGACAGACATTTTCTCCTTTGATTTTGTGTATATTATTTCATTCAGCCTGAGAAGATGCAGGGCACTGTGGGTATCTTTGCAAGCACTTGACCTTTGTGCATTTTCTCTTGCTCATGAAGCAACCATTTGGTATCCTGATGGTGGTATACGTTGCACAAGTGGAGATGCTATTTTCAGTCATCGGTGGTTGCAGTGACAGTGCTGTGTTGTCAGTGAAATCCAGAAGATATCTTGGCTTGTGTGCAGAGTGCTGCTCATCATTCACATTGAAAAGAGAAGTGCTTTTGTAGCGAGTACTACTAAAATATTGTCTAGACAAGGAATAATACCTGTGCAATTTAGGATACAAATTAAAACATTGTGTAATTATGGATATGTGTGGTACAGTATAAGTTAAGTGGGAGAGTGGATAAGTGGGACATCCACTTTAGAGGGATCTGGTTTCCTTTAGTGGTTTCCTATGAACCAACTTGCCTGGTTCAGCCAAACAGCCAAATTCCATCTCAGCTACTCAACAGGGCATCTTCTATTCAGTCAGGTAGAATTTTATTAATCTTTGGGTCTCTGTATAATTTGTGTCCTTCTAGAAAAGCTGAGTCGGCTAACTAAAATGTTGATGTACTAAAATGGCAGTAGGTTAGGGTGATTGAAAATAGTTAAAAGATCACAGCTGACCGACTGACTCAGTAATCTCCCCAACCTACCTACAAGACTGGGTAGATTACTGAGTTACAAAGACACACCATAAAAAAAGATAGCTGATTTATATTGGAACAGAAAATACTGGAAACACTCAGCAGGTCAGACAGCATCTGTGGAGAGAGAAAGAGAGTAACATTTCAGGTTGATGACCTTTCATTAGAACTCCAATAATGGCGAGGGCAGGCCATCTGTTTCTCGATAATCATGTCCAGTGGGCGAGGCTGTGTGTTGGGAGCATGCATTCGGTGAATCAACCACCTTTTTCAGCGTAAAGGGTTAAGAAGCACAGACTGATTGTCAGGTGATTGTTGCAATATGACTCCTTCTGCCCCCTTCAAACTTCTCTAAGAGATCGGAAATGGACAGTGACTGAAAAATTTAAAAATAAATTGCTGAGAAGCTGCTCTGTAATACTTCACAGAATTGATAATGCAATAGGACCTCACTCTAACAGTGATCTACCACAGTCTCTGTTATAAAATGCATTATTTATGAGTCCCTGAGTAGCAGAGAAACCACCATCATTGTATAACATTTTTGGAACAGCATCGAAGGATAGTTTTAGCCACAGTCTACATGCATTTGTGTGTGTGTGTGATTTATTTTATCCATTACACTTAATCAATAGAGATGCCTGCTTCTGGGAAACAGGAAATTATACATCTCATTAAATAACTTTACCAAAAACAAAGACAAAATTAGCATGACACACTGAGATGGCAGGTTACTATTGACAGGATAGTGTAACAAGTAATGTGAGCAAGGGCTGCTTTAAAAAATATATATGTTGTGTAGTTGACTGTGAATAAGTACATCTCCATTTTTGCTAAGAATTGATTTGAGCTGGAATCTCACTACACTGGACGAAATTCCGTTGCAGAAACACAATTTTGTTTTTATTCATTCACGGGATGTGAGCATCACTGGCAAGGCACGAATTTATTGGCCATCCCCAATTGCCCTTGAGAAGGTGGTGGTGAGCCGCCTTCTTGAACCGCTGCAGTCTGTGTGCTGAAGGTACTCCCATAAGTGCTGTTAGGGAGGGCGTTCCAGTGATGATGAAGGGAACAGTGTTACATTTCTAAGTCAGGAAAATGTGTGACTTGTAGGGGAACTTGGAGGTGATGGTGTTCCTAAGCGCCTGCTTTCCTTGTCCTTCTAGGTTATCAGTGGACTTTGGTTGGGTACCATTAACCAGAAACTTAACTGGACCAGCGAAATAAATACTGTGGCTACAACAGCAGGTCAGAGAAGGGGTATTCTGTGGTGAGTGACTTACCTCCTGACTCCCCAAAACCTTGCCACCATTTACAAGGCAAAAGTCAGGAGTGTGATGGAATGCTCTCCACTTGCCTAGATGATTGCAGCTCCAACAACATCCAGGACAAAGCAGCCCACTTGATTGGCACCATATCCACCAACTTAAACATTAACACCCTCCACCATGGCAGCAGCGTGTACCATCTACAAGGTGCACTGTATCGACTTGCCAAGGCTTCTTCGACAGCACCTCCAAAACCCGTGACCTCTACCGCCTAGAAGGGCAAGGGCAGCAGGCTTATGGAACACCATCACCTCCATGTTCCCTTCCAAGTCACACAGCGTCCTGACTTGGAAATATATAGCCATTCCTTCATCGTCGCTGGGTCAAAAACTTGGAACGCCCTCCCTAACAGTGCTATGGGAGTACCTTCACCACAAGGACTGCAGCGGTTCAAGAAGGCGGTTCACTACCAGCTTATCAAGGGCAATTAGGGATGGCCAATAAATGCTGACCTTGCCAGTGACACCCAAATTGTAGGAATGAATTTTTTTAAACATCACCAGACAGATATGTAATTTTCTTATATCCCCAGGGGCTGAAATTGACCCTTTCTATAAGAGCTGTAACCGCCTCAAAGCGGCGGACAAGGATCAATATGGACTCATTGCCTAATCGCCACGAAGTCGCCGACATTTCATAAATTCCATTATTTCTCCACCAACCGGCGGCAACCCCCTTTCCGACCCGCGTGGGAAATTGCCCCACGGATCAGCCAGTCGGTGCCACTGACAGCTTGTCCCTGCGGTAAGCTTCTTTTAGCTGGGGATGCACGTCCGCGGTTAAAAGGGTGGGCGCACTGCCGCGGCTGCCATTTTAATTTAATTGTCGGCCGACTCCGTGGTTAGTCGCTGGCCCAGCCAAAACTCTCCCTGGTGGCTCAATGGGCCAAACTAAACTAACTGCAGTGGTTCTCCCCTTTAACTGAAGGGGAGGGATGTTGTGACATATCAGCGTGATGCGCACGTCCGCGTCGCTCTGACATCAGCGTCGGGTTGATGACTCCAAGCGATGTCCGCCCTGCTCCACGACGACTTCTGCCCCTCAACACTGCCCAGAGGGAGAAAAAAAATAAAGTCCTGAAAATCGCTCGATTCTCCAAAAATGGCAGGTGTGCCTACTTTTAGTCGGGTGGGGGGGGGGGCAATTTCGGCCCCCCACTGCCTTGTTAACAGTAATTACATGAGATAATGTAGTGTGTCGACCATCAGCATTTCTTCAGAAAGTTTCGGGCTGGATTTTGCCAGGTCCCACCCGCACGGTGCAGGAGGGACCCGGGAGGCGACGGGAAACCTGGAAGATTGGGTTTCCCGGCATGCTGTGGTGTTTTAACTCCACAGAGTGCGTGCAAAGTCAGGCGTGGGTTCCCCACCCGGAAGCCAGCCTGATTGCCAGGTTGGCTTCCAGTCGTGCGGGAAACTCCGACCAGGAGGCCGCAGGAACAGCTGTGCTGGACCCAGGATGGTGGGGGCGGGGGGATTCAAGCCCAGTGGGGTGTCTGATTTCCCCCAGTGTGGGAGTTCCGATTCCCCGGGAGCTCCGATCCCTGACTCCGGGGAGGGAGGGATGGTGGGGGGTCCAATCCCCGACACCAGGGCTCAGTCACGAACTCCGGAAGTGGTCCGATCCCCGACCCTGGGGCTTAGTCACAATCCCAGGGAGGTGGGGTGTCTTCGGCCCGGGTGGGGGTCAGAATCCCAACCTCGGGTGGTGTAGGCTGCTGGTGGACAGCTTGGGAGGCTGTGAGGAAGCACTCTTGTTCCTCCCAGCCCACAAGAATTGCTGCACGAGGCTGACGTTGCCTCGTTGCAGCCACCCCAGGTATCCCCGACCACCTGCAATAAAACCTGAAAAGCAGGTTAAAGTAGAGGCTGTCGGCCTCATTATAATACGTAAATTGCCAACCCGCCTCTTGGCAGCCCCGTCCTGCCTGAGTGAAAGGTGGAAGTCGGTGGGTTGGGTTGAGTTTCATATTTTTTTTTTCAACTTTCCCTTCCCGACTACGCCAACAACCCATCCGTTCTTACCTCTGAAAATTTGGGCCTCCGTTTCTGACTCATTTCTTTAATCAACATCTTGATCTACAACATTTGAACTCAAGAGGTCCTTCTCTGGTACAGTTCAGCATAGATTTGCCTGTTGGATACAGTACAAATGTGAAACACAGTGTTATCTTAGCTTCACTACAATCAGCTCATTTCCCATCTCATTCATATAATCTTTGAGAGCAGCTAAATTGCACAAAGTTTCACAAATTTTAGCTGAAGTTTAACATCAACTCTGCCACCCCCTCATTGTTACAAACAACTTTATTGAGCAATTTTTGTCCTACTGCAGTCATCCATCTACATCTGAGATGTAACTGGTTTTGTTTTCTCTATTTATCTCATTTATATTTATATGAGCAAAATGGTTTTAAACTGCACTTGGTACATGTCCAAACATTGGGCACTAATTCATATGTTTGCCAAAAACCTTTGAGTGATTTGTTTTGTCTAACTGTATGGGGAAGACTGAGGTGCTACGTGTCAGACTGTCTAACTTCCTTAATGAATAGAAAACCGTAGATGAGCACCTGCCTAAATTTCCACTGAGTGCTTCACCTGGGCAAGGTGATACGCTGCGATTAGATTTTGTAAAAACACCAACCATTATCTTTCACAAAATAACGTTTTGGGATACAATTTTGGGGGGAAATTTGCGGTCAGAGGCTTCCTGCGGGCAAATGTCTCTGACCAAAATGTTTTTAACGAAAATACCTGGTGGTCCCGGAGGAATGAAGGATTACCCTCCAAGGCCTAGATGCGCAGTCCAGCAAACAGGAACATGTCTTCTAGGAGCGTGTGTGTATCCTTGGACCACCAATCACAATGTAGTATTCTCATTCATATTAATGGGAGCTCCGAGCTCCCATTACTATCAATGAGAATACCCCTAAAATCAAATAAAACCTATTTTAAAAAAAACTTCACTTTTTAAAAATTAATAGAAATTGCATTAAATTAAGGGCTAGACTTTCCCTAAAGCCCCCCACCGCTGGATTGCCGCCCAAAAACACCGGTAAGATTCTTCAAATAATGTTGACGAAAAATTCCATAAAAAAGGGAAAAATATCACCCCGCGAGAAAATGGATCTTACACGTAGATTCTCGGCAGTTTCTTGGCGGTTAAATGCAAAAATGGGCAAAATGGCCGGTTCTTTCCAGAATGGACGGTAAAAGTACTCAAAATTTAGACCGAGGCTGCGGTTGGGCCCGGGGATTGGGGGGGAACTCAAAATAAAACTTTTCACTGAAACAAAAAATAAAAATTTAAAAAACATTCTCAAGACCCTTTTTAACTTAATCATCATGAAAGACTTTAAAAATAATTATTAAAACATCTTTTAACTTACCTTTCTTTGCAGGGTACTTACCTATCGCCCTGTTTCTGGCAGCTTTTCAAGAGCGTGTTTTTTGATCTTGCGTATGGGTCCTCGTTGAGGCAAAACTGGACCGTGTCGGTTTTCTCAGTGGTGCACGCAGATGCATGTGGGCGATCTGCTCTCCAGCGGTATTTTGAAAATGTCGGTGGAACTCTTTTTAAAAAAAAATGAAGAGGAAATTTTCGCCGGGTGGTTTTCCGTTGAAAAAGAGCTGTACCGCTGAAGAAACCGCTGAAAATGAAGAGAAAAGTCTAACCCTAAATGTTTTAGAGAAAAAAAAATTGAAATTTAAAAAAAAAGTTTTAATTGTGTCAAATATAAACTTACCTTCATAGACAGTGTTTTTAATATAAAAATAAGTAATATTTAATTTTTCTATGTTTTAAAACTCTTATGCTAATAAAAGTAGGCTCTCTGCCTGATTTGATCAGGCGTAAGAGTTTGAAGGATGTTCACTGGGCAAGAGTTGGGCAAATAGCCCAAATCTCTGCCCGTGAATGTCCTTCTCTCGGGGATGCATGTGATCTGTCAAAAGAAGTTTTGACATTTCACAAAAGCCAGTTCTTGGTGCATGCACATTGCGAGGCCTCTTCGGGTGCATCGCAATTTTCGGGCCAACGTATGAGTAATTTGAGACCTGACATATGTTAATTGCAACATCCTTGGGAGGAAAATGGTGAATTTGGAGTTATGAAAACCCCATCACTGGGGTTTTCCGTGTATCATTTCTGGGTCTGTTGTAAACTGATTGATAGAAATTTATTGCTGTGATTATTCAACAAATCCATTAATCATTGTATTATGCAACTTCCAGGATGCAGAAACAAACTAGTTGAACTTTGGTCTTTTTTTCATCTTGCAATTCCTATGTTCCTATATATGCACAACTTTCTCAAGTTAAGATATGGCTCTTTCAACAATCACTCTCACTCTTACATGACTGTTTCTGATACCAAACATAATTCTACCACAAATGAACAACTCTTTCAGCTCACCAAACTTGCAAGTGTTTGCCATTGGTTGTTTAATACCATCCCATTTCATCAATCCACTGCTTGCACCCCTGATTTTTTGAAATAAGAGCTTCTCTCTCATATATAATCTTAGCTGGTGAGAATTTGCATCTTGAGATGTTTTTAATATTTTCCGTCCATCACCTACCGTATCCAATGTAAATGTGCTGTACGCATCAATGTCTTCGACACTGATTTTGGTAATCTTATTACGATCAATGTTTCCCCCCTAATTTTTTTTGAGTGAGCAGACCCTTTAAGGGGCTGCGCGTCCCAGTCACAATTTTGCACCACGAAACTTAACATTGAATAAGGCAGTCCCAGGGCTGCGTGGGACCAGCAGAGAGTCGCTCAGCTTAGAGGGAACATTGGTTGCACATACTAAGTCTTCTCCTTTCTCTAATATCTGGAGCTAGCTCAGAATCGCCTCAATGTTTGTTTTACCCAGTTCTGTACTGAGATTCACTTTGTTCAAGCAGTGGTAGTCCTTGTACAGCTATTTTCAATCAGTAGATTTTACCATTTCTGATACCGTGTAACTATATTGCTGATTCCCAGCACACTCTATAGGCTTTTTACTGCTCGGGGTCTCTTGTTTCTGAACAATGCTTCATAAAATACAACTTAGAATACTCTGGCCTAGAAATTGGATATGGCCACGAAACGGGCAGTGTTAAGGCCCAATAATGTTAACCTGCGGCAGGTCAAAATGGTCAAGGTAGCGCTACCAACAATCTCTACTTATCACCACTCAGACTTCAGAATCGTAGCTTCACTTCATCCTCACAACATTACCACTGCTGCAATACTCACACCCGCATCTCACACCTTGCACACACTGATGGCTATTGAACTACAGCAAGCACATCACCCAAACACATTGGACCACACTCAATCACACACTTCTCTTTCACTTGCAGGCCAAGGTCACGCATAACAGGAGGGAGCAATGGAGGGGCAGACTGCCATCCATGACATAAGCCTGCTGGAGGAATCAGTGCTTGAAATCAAGCTCCCTGCTGGAGTGGAACTAAACTACAGAACCAGTGGGAACCTGTTCAACCTTCGTCATCTCCAGGCCAGGTCCAAGACCACCCCAACCTCTGTCATCGAGCTACAGTACGCGGATGATGCCTGCGTCTGCGCACAGACAGAGGATGAACTCCAGGACATAGTCAACATATTGACTGAGGCGTATGAAAACATGGGCCTTACGCTAAACATCTGTAAGACAAAGGTCCTCCACCAGCCTGTCCACGTCGCTCAGCACTGCCCCTCAGTCATCAAGATCCACGGACAACGTGGACCATTTCCCATACCTCGGGAGCCTCTTAGCAACAAGAGAAGACATTGACGACGAGATTTAACACCACCTCCAGTGCACCAGTGCAGTCTTCGGCCGCCTGAGGAAAAGAGTGTTCGAAGACCAGGCCCTCAAAACTGCCACCAAGCTCATGGTCTACAGGGTTGTCGTAATACCCGCCCTCCTGTATGGCTCAGAGACATGGACCATGTACAGTAGACACTGCAAGTCGCTGGAGAAATACCACCAACGATGTCTCCGTAAGATCTTACAAATCCCCTGGGAGGACGGACGCACCAACGTTAGCGTCCTCGACCAGGCCAACATCCCCAGCATTGAAGCACTGACCACACTTGATCAGCTCCGCTGGGCAGGCCACATTGTTTGCATGCCAGACATGAGACTCCCAAAGCAAGTGCTCTACTTGGAACTCCTTCATGGCAAACAAGCCAAAGGTGGGCAGAGGAAACGTTACAAGGATACCCTCAAAGCCTACCTCATAAAGTGCAACTTCCCCACTGACACCTGCGAATCCCTGGCCAAAGACCGCCCTAAATGGAAGAAGTGCATCCGGGAGGGCGCTGAGCACCTCGAGTTTCATCGCCGAGAGTGTAGTATATGGAGAAAGAGTCAGACTGAGCACTGTGAGCTCAAAAGTGTGACCTTGGTCTTTTATTGCAGGTCTCCAGAGTGCCTCTCCAACCTGTGAAGCCTCTTTATATACCTGTGCTCCCAAGGGATTATGGGATCCCTTGGGACTCCAGGGGATGAGCCCTCTGGTGGCTGTATAGAGTAAATGCAAGTATACATATATAACAAAGAGCATGCAGAAATCAAGCGCAGGCAGCGGAAAGAGCGTGCGGCAAACAAGTCCCACCCACCATTTCGCTCAACGACTATCTGTCCCACCTGTGACAGGGACTGTGGCTCTCGTATTGGACTGTTCAGCCATCTAAGGACTCATTTTTAGAGTGGAAGCAAGTCTTTCTCGATTCCGAAGGACTACCTATGATAACGATGATGATGATGATGAAGCCTGCTGGTGGAATTGGTGCTTGAAATTATTGAGCAACAGATCATAGAGTCCATGGCAACCGGTGCAGTTCAAACCCTTGGGGACAACAACGGCATGCTCATTACTAATTATTTTTCTCGCATCCCAATTCCCCCTCAGCCCACAATCTCTTCTCATTTTCAAGCTGTTGATAGTGTATGCATGCATTTCTGGCTCCCTGCACCCCCCTTCCCCCCCCCCCCCCCCCCCAATTTCCCCTCACTGTAACCCGACAACTATGCCTTTCTGCTTTCAAATAATCAAGAACAAGCACCTGAGCAGACTGTTCCCAAGGTGAAGCACGAGAACGAGGGAGGAAGAAGACGACACAGCGTCACTGTATCTGTCACTCGCAAATACCAGCTTAGAAACTGGCAGTGCACGTACTTTAGAGGCTAGTGAGGAAGCGAGATCGGCACAGGCCAAGGTACAAATGGGCTGCAGCAAGGCTAGGGGGATAGGGTAGCTCGGAAGCCAGCCCCCTAGAGGGCGAGTTTGCATGTGAGTTCTGCTGCATAGGACTCAGATAACGACCTCGATGAGGCGGCCTTTAGAAGAAGGGTGATGGCCTTGCACATCGAATTGCTTGGTGCAATGGCAAGCCTGCCAGAATGCCACTTAGCAATGTCAAGGAGCATGGAGGAGTCCACCTCCAACATTGCACAGGGCTCTGCTCAGAGCTTGGAGCCCAGGATTTCCAGGATGGAAATGATGGAAGATTCCTGAAGAGACTGCGTCAGCCCGGACATGATGCTGGGTGTGATGGGCGATGTCGCAGCTGACATTGCAGCACAGGCAGAAGCAACCCCCAATGTCTTCATACTGCTGTCAAGCAGTCTCAGCTTTGTGCCATCCAAGCTCAGACTGCTGCCATCGTGGCTGGGTTAACCAGTGTCGACCAGGGCTTGCAGGGTGTCGCAGCAGCCTGGCAATGTGTGCTCCAACAGATTGCTAAGAATGCTGAGAAACCACCCCAGAGGAGTGGCAGTGGGTCAGTGGAGCAGAACCTTACTGTACTCTTTCATTATGACAGCATTCCTACTCCCACTATTGTCATTCCGCCATATCCTTGTTGCTGCCTGTCATTTGGTGAGTAGCTTTTCTTTTTCTTTATCAGTAAGTAACATTTAGCATTGTTGTTGCCAACTTAAGCGTATCTAAGGGTTAAGTCATGGCAAGAGAGCTCGGACACGTGTTATGCTCCTCCTGTACTATGTGTGAAGTCATGGACGCTTCCGGTGTCCCTGACGACTACGTGTGCGGGAAGTGCATCCGCCTGCAGCTCCTGACGGACTGCATTGCAGCACTGGAGCTGGGGGTGGATTCACTCTGGAGCATCCACGATGCTGAGAATGACGTGAATAGCACGTTTAGTGAGCTAGTCACACCGCAGGTAAAGGGTACTGAGCCAGATAATAAATGGGTGATCAGCAGGAAGAGCAGTGTAAGGAAGGTAGTGCAGGGGTCCCCTGTGGTCATCCCCCTGCAAAACAAATACACCACTTTGGGTACTGTTGAGGGGGATGACTGATCAGGGGAGGGCAGCAGCAGCCAAGTTCATGGCACCGTGGGTGGCTCTGCTGCACAGGAGGGCAGGAAAAAGAGTGGGAGAGCTACAGTGATAGGGGATTCGATTGTAAGGGGAATAGATAGGCGTTTCTGCGGCCGCAACCGAGACTCCAGGATGGTATGTTGCCTCCCTGGTGCAAGGGTCAAGGATGTCTCGGAGCTGGTGCAGGACATTCTGAAAAGGGAGGGTGAACAGCCAGTTGTCGTACACATAGGTACCAACGATATAGGTAAAAAACGGGATGAGGTCCTACGAGACGAATTTAGGGAGCTCGGAGCTAAATTTTAAAAGTAGGACCTCAAAAGTAGTAATCTCAGGATTGTTACCAGTGCCACGTGCTAGTCAGAGTAGGAATCACAGGATAGCTCAGATGAATATGTGGCTTGAGGAGTGGTGCAGAAGGGAGCGATTCAAATTCCTGGGGCATTGAAACCGGTTCTGGGGGAGGTGGGACGAGTACAAACCGGACGGTCTACACCTGGGCAGGACTGGAATCAATGTCCGAGGGGGAGTGTTTGCTAGTGCTGTTGGGGAGGAGTTAAGCTAATATGGCAGGGGGTTGAGAATCTATGCAGGGAGGCAGAGCGAAATAAAAGGGAGACAGAGGCAAAAGATAGAAAGGAGAATAGTAAAAGTGGAGGGCAGAGAATCCCAAGGCAAGAAACAAAAAGTGCCACATTACAGCAAAATTCTAAAGGGACAAGGTGTGTTAAAAAGACAAACCTGAAGGCTCTGTGTCTTAATGCAAGGAGTATCCATAATAAGGTGGATGAATTAACTGTGCAAATAGATGTTAACAGATATGATGTGATTGGGATTACAGAGACGTGGCTCCAGGATGATCAGGGCTGGGAACTCAACATCCAGGGGTATTCAACATTCAGGAAGGATAGAATAAAAAGAAAAGGAGGTGGGGTAGCATTGCTGGTTAAGGAGGAGAGTAATGCAATAGTTAGGAAGGACATGAGTTTGGATGATGTGGAATCTATATGGGTAGAGCTGCAGAACACCAAAGGGCAAAAGGCGTTAGTGGGAGTTGTGTACAGACCTCCAAACAGTAGGAGTGATGTTGGAGAGGCAATCAAACAGGGAATTAGGGGTGCATGCAATAAAGGTGCAGCAGTTATCATGGGTGACTTTAATATGCATATAGATTGGGCTGACCAAACTGGAAGCAATACGGTGGAGGAGGATTTCCTGGAGTGCATAAGGGATGGTTTTCTAGACCAATATGTCAAGGAACCAACTAGGCGGGAGGCTATCTTAGACTAGGTGTTGTGTAATGAGAGAGGATTAATTAGCAATCTCGTTGTGCGAGGCCCTTTGGGAAAGAGTGGCCATAATATGGTGGAATTCTACATTAGGATGGAGAATAAAACAGTTAATTCAGAGACCATGGTCCAGAACTTAAAGAAGGGTAACTTTGAAGGTATGAGGCATGAATTGGCTAGGATAGATTGGCGAATGATACTTAAGGGATTGACAGTGGATAGGCAATGGCAGACATTTAGAGACCGCATGGATGAACTACAACAATTGTACATCCATGTCTGGAGTAAAAATAAAACGGGGAAGGTGGCTCAATCGTGGCTATCAAGGGAAATCAGGGATAGTATTAAAGCCAAGGAAGTGGCATACAAATTGGCCAGAAATAGCAGCGAACCCAGGGACTGAGAGACATTTAGAACTCAGCAGAGGAGGACAAAGGATTTGATTAGGGCAGGGAAAATGGAGTACGAGAGGAAGCTTGCAGGGAACATTAAGACGGACTGCAAAAGCTTCTATAGATATGTAAAGAGAAAAAGGTTAGTAGAGAAAAAGGTTAGTAAAGACAAACATAGGTCCCCTGCAGTCAGAATCCGGGGCAGTCATAACGGGGAACAAAGAAATGGCAGACCAATTGAAGAAGTACGTTGGTTCGGTATTCACTAAGGAGGACACAAACAACCTTCCGGATAGAAAAGGGGTCAGAGGGTCTAGTAAGAAGGAAGAACTGAGGGAAATCCTTATTAGTTGGGAAATTGTGTTGGGGAAATTGATGGGATTGAAGGCCGATAAATCCCCAGAGCCTGATGGACTGCATCCAAGAGTGCTGAAGGAGGTGGCCTTGGAAATAGCGGATGCATTGACAGTCATTTTCCAACATTCCATCGACTCTGGATCAGTTCCTATGGAGTGATGGGTAGCCAATGTAACCCCACTTTTAAAAAAGGAGGGAGAGAGAAAACAGGGAATTATAGACAGGTCAGCCTGACATCGGTAGTGGGTAAAATGATGGAATCAATTGTTGAGGATGTCATAGCAGTGCATTTGGAAAGAGGTGACATGATAGGTCCAAGTCAGCATGGATTTGTGAAAGGGAAATCATGCTTGACAAATCTTCTGGAATTTTTTGAGGATGTTTCCAGTAGAGTGGACAAGGGAGAACCAGTTGATGTGGTGTATTTGGACTTTCAGAAGGCTTTCGACAAGGTCCCACACAAGAGATTAATGTGCAAAGTTAAAGCACATGGGATTGGGGGTAGTGTGCTGATGTGGATTGAGAACTGGTTGGCAGACAGGAAGCAGAGTAGGAGTAAATGGGTACATTTCAGAATGGCAGGCAGTGAATAGTGGGTTACCGCAAGGTTCTGTGCTGGGGTCCCAGCTGTTTACATTGCACATTAATGATTTAGACGAGGGGATTAATGTAGTATCTCCAAATTTGCGGATGACACTAAGTTGGGTGGCACTGTGAGCTGTGAGGAGGATGCTATGAGGCTGCAGAGTGACTTGGATAGGTTAGGTGAGTGGGCAAATGCATGGCAGATGAAGTATAATGTGGATAAATGTGAGGTTATCCACTTTGGTGGTAAAAACAGAGAGACAGACTATTATCTGAATGGTGACAGATTAGGAAAAGGGGAGGTGCAACGAGACCTGGGTGTCATGGTACATCAGTCATCCCCTCGCTATGAAGGCCAACATGCCATTTGCTTTCTTAACCGCCTGCTGTACCTGCATGCCAACCTTCAATGACTGATGTACCATGACACCCAGGTCTCATTGCACCTCCCCTTTTCCTAATCAGGGGCAGGGAGGTGTTATTACAGTTATACAGGGCCTTGGTGAGGCCACACCTGGAGTATTGTGTACAATTTTAGTCTCCTAACTTGAGGAAGGACATTCTTGCTATTGAGGGAGTGCAGCGAAGGTTCACCAGACTGATTCCTGGGATGGCGGAACTGACATATCAAGAAAGACTGGATCAACTGGGCTTGTAATCACTGGAGTTCAGAAGAATGAGAGGGGATCTCATAGAAACGTTTAAAATTCTGATGGGTTTCGACAGGTTCAATGCAGGAAGAATGTTCCCAATGTTGGGGAAGTCCAGAACCAGGGGTCACAGTCTAAGGATAAGGGGTAAGCCATTTAGGACCGAGATGAGGAGAAACTTCTTCACCCAGAGAGTGGTGAACCTGTGGAATTCTCTACCACAGAAAGTTGTTGAGGCCAATTTACTAAATATATTCAAAAAGGAGTTAAATGTAGTCCTTATTAGTAGGGGGATCAAGGGGTATGGCGAGAAAGCAGGAATGGGGTACTGAAGTTGCATGTTCAGCCATGAACTCATTGAATGGCGGTGTAGGCTCGACGGGCCGAAGGGCCTACTCCTGCACCTATTTTCTATGTTTCTATCTAGCCAGCCCAGACTGCTGCCGCCCATGCCGAGGTGGTGCAGTCTACAGCCAGGCCATATAGGCCCAGAGTTGCTCATGGTCATCCTGCAAGGCCATCTGAAGTCTCCCCCATGGAAACTCAGCAGCCTTCCACCAGCCATGTTACAGCCACTGGGGGAATACTTCATAGGAGCACTAGGACAGGAAAGGGCACATATTGTAAATGTAAATATGTGTGAAGTGATTTTGGATAAATTTATTTATTTTGTTTTGAATTTTTTATGGTGGCTCTCATTTCAACTTTGTGTCCAGGAGGATTCTGTGATATTCTGTGAAAGAGGAATGATATGATGAGGATGTGGTGAGCAACGGGGATCTGGGGATTCATTCATTGGAATCGGAGTCAGATGAGGCATTCACGGACAGCCCATCTGGAAGGAGGTTTGGTTGACTGCCTCCTTCCTCCTCTGCCTTTTCCTCCTCTCCCTCATCCTCCCGCTGAGATAGTCCCACAATCCCTGGTGGCAAGGGCTGCGCCCTCATAATGGCCAAGTTGTGAAGCATGCAGCAGACCACCGTTTGTACTGGAGAGCCTTTTACGAGCGTCTAAGGCAGTAGAACCATTGCTGCAGTCGCCCAGTGGTCTGCTTGATGATGTTCCTGGTGGCAGCATGGCTCTCATTATATGAGTGCGTGCGGAGGGGAGTTATGAGCCAGATGCAGAAGGAATAACCCTTGTCTCCGAGCAACCACCCTCAAGTTTGATGTGGTGGCTGGAAGATTGCTGGCACACTGGACTTATGCAGGATTGAAGGCATCATGGTTGCTGCCAGGATAGCAGGCATTGACCATCAGGAAACACTGGTCGTGATCACACACCAACTTCACATTAAGTGGTAGCCTTACTGGTTACAGAAGATCTCAGGATTGTTATACGTCACCCGCAAAGCTACATGGATGCAGTCGATAGCGTCCTGCACCATGATGCATGCTCCTCCTGCTTTTCTCTGCTCAGAAGAATCTCAGTGACCTCTCGGATGCAGCGATGGACAGCGAACTTTGAGATGGTAGCTATGTCTCCTGCTATAGACTGCAAGGATCCGCTGGCGAAGAAATTGAGGACCATGGTGACCTTGACTACCACTGGGAGAGTTGTGATCACCCTGCTCTCAGGCTGCAGG
This sequence comes from Pristiophorus japonicus, assembly GCF_044704955.1. Taxonomy (NCBI): domain Eukaryota; kingdom Metazoa; phylum Chordata; class Chondrichthyes; family Pristiophoridae; genus Pristiophorus; species Pristiophorus japonicus. The sequence continues at coordinate 42,713,971 of NC_091981.1, read as the reverse complement.
TCTGGTTGCAGGAGGTGGCAGAGTTCTGTGACCCAAGTCCTTGATGAAGCAGAGCCTCCTAATACATCTACTTAAGCCAGGAGCAGTGTAAGAGAAGTGCTGTCTGAAGACCCTAGGTAGATAAGGCCTCCTGTTGAAAGCCCTTCTGTTCCTCCTCTTCCTCCCTCTGCGTGCTGCATCTTGTTTTCTTCGCTGCCTCCGCTCTTTCTCCCAAAGATACTTAATCGCAAGGGGTAATGCCAGTAGAGCCCCCATGACAGTGGGCAAGTGTTCTGAGCAGAAGCCTTTAAATAAGAATTAAGGCATTCTCCACTTGCAACAACACTTCGTGTTATCTTAGAACCTTGAAAGAAATGTATAAAGCTGCTTGTAGTTGCAGAAAGTTGCACAGAACATGTCAGATGCAAGTAATTGCTGACGATCTCTCTAATACCGCTGCTGGTGCCGTCTTCCTGTTTGTTAACGCTTGCTCAGCCCGTCACTCTTAAGGCATGCCAGTAAGATGAATGGCGAGCTCCAAACTCGCAGATCGGGCGTCAAGGGAGGGTTGCACACTCATTGACATCACAATCTGCATCATTTACATAATTTTAATGATTGCTGACATCGACAGCATTACCGGCCTTCCGAAAATGGCAGCTGCCACCGGCAACGGATAGAAATGAAGCGGCTGCCATTTTGTCACCGGAATATGGTGGTAACAGGTGGCGATAAACCCTGAATTTTTAGGTATCTGATTGTAGAACTGGTTGAAACTGGTTTGGGTACCTAATTATACAACAACATCAATTTGAATTGATGTAACACCTTTAACATAGTAAAAAGTTCCAAGGCACTTCAGAGGAGCATTTTTAAAACATATTTTGACATCAAGCCACAGAAGGAGATATTTGCACAGGTGAGCAAAAGCTTCATTGAAGAGGTAGGTTTTAAGGAGCATCTTAAAGGAAGAGAGAGAGGTAAAACATTGTTTAACCCATGCAGCTGTAATGGTACATAAAAATCTTCAGACACATGTCTTGTTCATTTGATGAGTATATCAATATCACTATAACGGGGAGAGTCCTGCCTTCAGCTAATATTTCTTTACTTTCTCTCACTGGAGAGGTGGAATAGAAGGAACTGGACTAAATCTCAGTTCTGGCAACTATTCATTTTTCAGCAAGTTCTGAATCGGAGACCCAGAGACACATGAAACAGCAATGCTGCTGAATGCCACGGTGAACGGGAGATAGGCTATGAAGTCAGCTGTGACTCAGTTGGTAGCACCCTTTGCCTCTGAGTCAGATGGTTGTGAGTTCGAGTCCCACTCAAGGGACTTGAGCACAAAAATCTAGGCTGACACTACAGTGCAGTACTGAGGGAGTGCTGCACTGTCGAAGATACCGTCTTTCGGATGAGACGTTAAACCGAGGCCCCATCTGCTCTCTCAAGTGGACATAAATGATCCCATGACACTATTTCGAAGAAGAGCAGGGGAGTTATCCCTGGTGTCCTGGCCAATATCTCTCCCTCAATCAACATAATAAAAATAGATTATCTGGTCATTATCACATTGCTGTTTGTGGGAGTTTGCTGTGTGCAATTTGGCTGCCATGTTTCCCACATTACAACAGTGACTGCACCCCAACAGTACTTCATTGGCTATAAAGGACTTTGAGACATCTGGTGGTGGTGATCGTGAAAGGCAGTATATAAATCCAAGTTTTTCTTTCCTTTTACGTGACCCCATTGACTATGTTATAAGCATGATTGGTCCACTGCATCTGTCCCTGTGCCATGGGGCCAGAAAAAGGGAGAACCAGGGTCTGGGGAAGAGACAATCTTGGTTGAGTTTTTTAATTGAATGTTTTATATTTTCCCAAAGTGCAGCATGACAAGCAGACAAGTGATGTCCCAGATTGACATCACATGAAGCTTGTGGGAAAATAGACCATTCGGTCAAAAAGTGAAATCAATTTTGGGTTTGTGTTCTCTTTGACCACTGTAAAAAAAAAAAAATGGTTATATTTGTTTCTTCGTCATTGAGTTTTAAAATTAGGTCATAATAATAATAACTTTTATTTATATAGCACCTTTAATGTAGTAAAACGTCCCAAGGCACTTCACAGCAGTGTTACAAGACAAAACAGAGAAATTTGATACTGAGCCACAAAAAAATTAATTAATGCAGATGACCAAAAGCTTGGTTAAAGAGGTAGGTTTTAAGAAGCGTCTTAAAGGAGGAAAGAGAGGTAGCGAGGCGGAGAGGTTTAGGGAGGGAGTTCCAGAGATTAGGGCCCAAACAGCTGAAGGCACGGCCACCGATGGTTGAGCAGTTCTGATGAGAGATGTTCAAGAGGGCAGAATTAGAGGAGCACAGACATCTCGAGGGGTTGTGAGGCTGGAGGAGATTATAGAGATAGGGATGGGCAAGGCCATGGAGTGATTTGTATACAAGGATGAGAATTTTGAAATCGAGGCATTGTTTAACCGGGAGCCAATATAGGTCAGAAAGCACAGGGGTGATGGGTGATCGTGACTTGGAGCAAGTTAGGACATGGGCTGATGAGTTTTGGATGATCTCAAGTTTACGTAGTGTGGAATGTGGGTGGCCAGCCAGGAGTGAGTTGGAGTAGTCAAGTCTAGAGGTAACAAAGGCATTAATGAGGGTTTCAGCAGCAGAAGAGCTGAGGCAGGGGCAGAGGCAGGCAACGTTAGAGGTGGAAAAAGGTGTTTTAGTTATGCCGCGGATGTATAGCTGGAACATCATTTCAGGGTCAAATATGACACCTAGGTTACAAACAGTCTTGTTCACCCTCAGATTGATGCTAGAGAGTGGGATGGAGTCAGTGGTTAGGGAACGCAGTTTGTGGCAGGGACCAAAGATAATAGCTTCGGTCTTCCCAATATTTAATTGGAGAAAATTTCTGCTCAACCAGTACTGGATGTCGGACAAGCAGTCTGCCAATTTAGATACCAAGCAGGGATCGAGAGAAGTGGTGGAGAGGTAGAGTTGGATGTCGTCAGCGTACATGTGGAAACTGACTCCGTGTTTTCGGATGATATCGCCAAGGGGCAGTATGTAGATGAGAAATAAGAGGGGGCCAAAGACAGATCCTTGGGGGTAACGAGGTAACGATGCAGGAGTGGGAAGAGAAGCCATTGCAGGAGATTTTCTGGCTACAATTAAATAGATAAGAATGGAACCAGGCGAGTGCAATCCCATCTAGCTGGACGATGGTGGAGAGGCGTTGGAGGAGGATGGAGTGGTCAACTGTGTCAAAGGCTGCAGACAGGTCCAGAAGGACGAGGAGGGATAGTTTGCCTTTGTCACACTCACAAAGGATGTCATTTGTGACTTTGATGAGAGCTGTTTTGGTTCCGTGGCAGGCACGGAAACCAGATTGAAGGGATTCAAACATTGAAATCATGGAAAGATGGTTACGGATTTGGGAGGCAACAACATGTTCAAGTACTTTGGACAGGAAAGGGAGGTTGGAGATGGGGCGATAGCTAGCAAGCAAAGTGGGGTCAAATGTTTTTTTTGAGGAGAGGTGTGATGGCAGCAGATTTGAAGGAGAGGGGAACAGTACCTGAGGAGAGAGAACCATTAACAATGTCAGCTAACATGGGAGCCAAAAAAAGGAAGTTGGGTGGTCAGCAGTTTAGTGGGAATAGGGTCAAGGGAATAGGAAGTGGGACTGATGGACACGGTGAGCTTGGAGAGATCAAGAGGGGAGATCAAAGAGAAACTAGAGAAAGATGTGAGTTTAGGCTAGGGCAGGTGGGAGCCTCAGATGAAGTTTGGCGCTGTGGGCTAGGTGAAGGAAGGGAACTCTCGGAGGCAGCTGATCAGATGGTCTCAATCTTTGAGACAGAGAAGTCCATGAGCTCCTCACACTTGTTGGAGGTGAGTGTGATGGAGACAGGGAAGAGGGGTTTAAGGAGATGGTTAGCAGTAGAGAATAGTAGCCGGGGGTTATTTTTGCATTCCAGAATGATCCTGGAATAGTGAGCAGTTTTTGTCGACAAGAGTAGGAACCGATAATGTTTTGTGTGTTCAAGCCAGATCTGGCGGTGAATGGCTAAACCAGTTGTCTGCCACATCCATTCAAGTCTGTGCCCATTTGACTTGAGGGAGCAAAGATGAGGGCTGTACCAGGGGGAACGGCCAGTGTGGGAGAGAGTAATCTTTTTAATAGGGACTAGGGCATCATCATCATCATAGGCAGTCCCTCGGAGTCGAGGATGACTTTCTTCCACACTCGAAATGAGTTCTCAGGTGACTGAAGAGTCCAATGCGGGACCTACAGTCTCTGTCACAGGTGGGGCAATCGGTGGTTGAAGGAACAGGTGGATGGGGAGCCTGGGTTGCCGTGCGCTCCTTCCGCTGTCGAAACTTGGCTTCAGCTTGCTCTCGGCGAAGAGATTCGGTGTTCAGCGCCTTCCCGGATGCTTTTCCTCCACTTTAGGCAGTCATGGGCCAGGGGTTCCCAGGTGTCGGTGGTGATGTTACATTTTTTCAAGGAGGCTCCCTTGAAACTTTTCCTCTGCCCACCTGGGGCTCGCTTGCTGTGTCGGAGCTCCAAGTAGAACGCTCGTTTTGGGAGTCCCGTGTCGGGCATGCGGGCGATTGGCCCGTCCAGCGGAGCTGATCGAGCGTGGTCAGTGCTTCGATGCTGGGGATATTGGCCTGAGCGAGAACACTGACGTTGGTGCGTCTATCCTGCCAATGGACTTACAGGATCTTGCGCTACTTCTCCAGTGTTTTGAGGTGCCTGCTGTTCATAGTCCATGTTGCATCAAAGGTGGTGGTGGTGTCATAAATAACGATTTGCAACTGCCAGCCTGGCATAAAACTGGAAATGAAAACTGTGCAGTCTCTCCAACAGGTGGCTGATCTGCAATGCCAGCTTTGTGCCCAGGTGGTAAATTGAAAATCTTACCACACTCTTTCATGTCAATCCTGGGAGAGTTCGGTTCATTGGAGTCAGTGATTTCCATGCTGTTATAATACTGCTGATTTGGATGGTTCCCAAACATGGTATTATAATATAGGATCTAAAATACCTGTCTTTGCTCATTTTAATAAAGAGAGTGAGTGTGAGCAGTGACATTTCACCACTTCAATCAAAATTGCACCATCTGCAGTTTAACTTCAGTAGGATTTGGGCATTTCAGAAAGGATTTGGCAAGATTTATCTCCACACTATCCACATTTAATGAGAAACTGAGACCGACTGACACGGAAACTGGTGGAGATGTGAGTCTGCTTCGGAAAACTAGTAGGCATTTCAAGACCAGCATAGCAAGTATACAGTCACCGTGCCCAGATGACTGGGAATGTTTGGGCACCAGTCTGAGTGCTCATGCTAGTAATGTCCAATTAATCATCTGGAAAGTGATAACACAATTAAAGAGCCCTGGATACTTTGTAGGAGGGTTTAGGGCAACATTTCTTTGAGCTGGAAATTGCATATTAATTCTAATACCAGAGAAATTGGCCCCATTTATTTTTAAGTCACAAAGTATCCCCATGACGGCTCCCTATGAATTAGCAGTGTAAAGGTATCGATGATGTTTCTTTGAACACAACTGGCAATTAATTAGAATTAAAATATTAGCTGGCTTTGCTCATCAAGGGTACAATTCATGAGTACATTACAACTGATATTAGTAACCTCTTGATTGTGTAGGCAGCTGACCAACATGCTCAGTTACTTTTTTTTTGGAGTGCCTGAAACACCACAAAATAAGACTTCAATGAAAGAGTTGTATAGATTTAGTAACATAGGGCTAACACTGGTTACTGTGGGCCCAAGTTTCGGCTCGAGATGCTCCTATTTTTTTGGAGCAACTAGTTTAGTATGGAGTATCTTAGAAATCGCAATTCTCGGCATTTAGTTTGCTCCGGTTCTAGTTAGTTAGAATAGTTTAGTTTTAGTACAGTTTTTTTCCAAAAGGGGGCGTTACCAGCCACTTATGCCTGTTTTGAAAGTTTAGGCAGCGAAATGTTACTCCAAACTAACTTAGAACGGAGTAAGTGTCGATTTTTGTATGCTCAGAAAAACTTTGCCTACACTTTATAAATTAGGCGCAGGTAGCGAGAGATAGCGGGGGGAAGGGAAATTCGGGGATTTTACAAAGCATTAAACACTTCACTTTTACCAATAACGAGCCATCATCAATAATAAATGATAAATAAATTAATAAATCAACCAATAAATCAATCAATCAAAAAAAATTAAAAAATTAAAAAAATAATAAAAAATCAATCAATAAATAAAAAATTAAAAGTTTCCACTCACCTACTGCACACCGGGAGCCCTCCAACAGCCTGTTGAAGAGGAAGACTGGATGGTATCTGGTACGGCCAATTCTATAAATTGAGAACCTGCAGTTCACTAGATTTTCAATGATTCATTTGCAGCTCTATTGGTCCTTCTCTTTTTGCTCCTTCTCCTTTTTCTCACGTTCAGATTTCGCTTCTTCTGCCTCATGTCGCTTAATCAAAACCTCCACTTCTGCTTCAACACCTTTATGCGAGATGGGGGGGGGGGCGAGAGAGAGAGAGGGGAGGCGAGAGAGAGAGAGGGGGGTGATGGGGGGGCTGGAGAGAGGGGGGCAAGAGAGGAAGAGGGGCGAGGGAGCGGGGATGGGGTGGGGAGGCGACATGAACTGTCAATTGGAGTCAAAGCAGCAATTGAGATTCATAGTTTGGTTTTGGTCAACTCTGAAAATTTTCCACTGATCAACAGATTGGTTTCTCACACTTGTAGAATAAGACCCATTTGTTACAGGAGATGCCGGTCGGGCGGGCCCCGCCGCGAAAGAGGATTTGGGCGGGGCCCGTTACCAGGAAATGCCGGTTGGGCGGGCCTCGCCGCTGGCGAGGAGTTTGTGCGGGGCCTGCCCCTGAGGAGATGCCGGTTGGGCGGGCCCCGCCGCCGACGAGGTGTTCGGGCTGGGCCCGTCCCCGAGGAGATGCCGGTCGGGCGGGCCCCGCTGCAGAAAAGGTAAGGGCAGTCGGCCCGGGATAGAGGCGACATCCCTTCAGCCAGGGATAGGGTTGTCGCCCGGAGACAGGACGCACTGGGAGGGCCAGGAGCTACTGCGCATGCACGCAGCTGCTGGCACTCTTTTTGGCGCAGGGCTGTAGCTCCGCCCCCAGCAGCTCCTGCTGTGCCGCGCCGAGCTGGAAACGGCTCGACATATATCCGAAAATAGTGAGGTAAGTATTCAGTGCAATTTATGTTCCAAAAATTAGGCGGGCCTCTCCGATGTGCACCATTCTAGCGGGGGTCCGAAACTTGAGCCCTGTGAGTGGAGAAGCTAATGGTGACAAGTTTGCAAAGTCCACTGAAGCAATAATATGACGTAAGCTCTTTTTTTAAAGCTCTTTCTTTCATTATTTAAATAAATCTTTGCAGTAATGTCCAACAATACTAAGTAAATGCATCGGAACAAAAAAGTTAATAGATTTCTTTGAACAAAATTAAAATTAAGAGTAACAAAATTAAACTTAATTTAAAAGGTAAAGTAGAGAAGATGTGAGAAGAATAGTGGTGACACCTTGGCCTGATTTAATGTAGTTGTATCTGATCCACTGTCACCTACTTAAATGGGGGTGTTAACACTCATCTATGCTTTTGTTATCTCTAGACTCGACTATTCCAATGCTTTCCTAGCTGGCCTCCCACTTTGTACTGTCCATAAACTTAAGCTCCTCCAAAACTCTTCTGCCCGTTTCTAGAGATTTGAGCACAAAAATCTAGGTTGACACTCCAGTGGTGTACTGAGGGAGTGCTGCACTGTTTGAGACATCAAACTAAGGTCCTATCTGCTCTCTCAGGTGGACGTAAAAGATCCCATGGCACTATTTGGAAGAAGAGCAATGGAATTATCCCCAGTGTCCTTCAATCAATACCACAAAATAAAACACATTATCTGGTCACTATCACATTGCTATTTGTGGGACCTTGCTGTGCACATATTGGCAGCCACGTTTCCTACATTACAACAGTAACTACACTTCAGAAGTATTTCATTGACCGTAAAGCACTTTGAGACGTCCTGAGGTTGTGAAAAGCGCTATGTAAATGCAAGTATTTCTTTTCTTTCTTTCTAACTCGCATCAGTGGTGCAGCAGGGAGGGATTCAAATTCCTGGGGCATTGGAACCGGTTCTGGGGGAGGTGGGACCAGTACAAACCGGACGGTCTGCACCTGGGCAGGACCGGAACCAATGTCCTAGGGGGAGTGTTTGCTAGTGCTGTTGGGGAGGATTTAAACTAATATGGCAGGGGGATGGGAACCAATGCAGGGAGACAGAGGGAAACAAAAAGGAGGCAAAAGCAAAAGACAGAAAGGAGATGAGGAAAAGTGGAGGGCAGAGAAACCCAAGGCAAAGAACAAAAAGGGCCATTGTACAGCAAAATTCTAAAAGGACAAAGGGTGTTAAAAAAACAAGCCTGAAGGCTTTGTGTCTTAATGCAAGGAGTATCCGCAATAAAGTGGATGAATTAACTGTGCAAATAGATGTTAACAAATATGATGTGATTGGGATTACGGAGACGTAGCTCCAGGATGATCAGGGCTGGGAACTCAACATCCAGGGGTATTCAACATTCAGGAAAGATAGAATAAAAGGAAAAGGAGGTGGGGTAGCATTGCTGGTTAAGGAGGAAATTAAGGCAATAGTTCGGAAGGACATTAGCTTGGATGATGTGGAATCTATATGGGTAGAGCTGCAGAATACCAAAGGGCAAAAAACGTTAGTGGGAGTTGTGTACAGACCTCCAAACAGTAGTAGTGATGTTGGGGAGGGCATCAAACATGAAATTAGGGGTGCGTGCAATAAAGGTGCAGCAGTTATAATGGGTGACTTTAATATGCACATAGATTGGGTTAACCAAACTGGAAGCAATACGGTGGAGGAGGATTTCCTGGAGTGCATAAGGGATGGTTTTTTGGACCAATATGTCGAGGAACCAACTAGGGGGGAGGCCATCTTAGACTGGGTGTTGTGTAATGAGAGAGGATTAATTAGCAATCTCGTTGTGCGAGGCCCCTTGGGGAAGAGTGACCATAATATGGTGGAATTCTGCATTAGGATGGAGAATGAAACAGTTAATTCAGAGACCATGGTCCAGAACTTAAAGAAGGGTAACTTTGAAGGTATGAGGCGTGAATTGGCTAGGATAGATTGGCGAATGATACTGAAGGGGTTGACTGTGGATGGGCAATGGCAGACATTTAGAGACCGCATGGAGGAACTACAACAATTGTACATTCCTGTCTGGCGTAAAAATAAAAAAGGGAAGGTGGCTCAACCGTGGCTATCAAGGGAAATCAGGGATAGTATTAAAGCCAAGGAAGTGGCATACAAATTGGCCAGAAATAGCAGCGAAACCGGGGACTGGGAGAAATTTAGAACTCAGCAGAGGAGGACAAAGGGTTTGATTAGGGCAGGGAAAATGGAGTACGAGAAGAAGCTTGCAGGGAACATTAAGACGGATTGCAAAAGTTTCTATAGATATGTAAAGAGAAAAAGGTTAGTAAAGACAAATGTAGGTCCCCTGCAGTCAGAATCAGGGGAAGTCATAACGGGGAACAAAGAAATGGTGGACCAATTGAACAAGTACTTTGGTTCGGTATTCACTGAGGAGGACACAAACAACCTTCCGGATATAAAAGGGGTCGGAGAGTCTAGTAAGGAGGAGGAACTGAGGGAAATCCTTATTAGTCGGGAAATTGTGTTGGGGAAATTGATGGGATTGAAGGCCGATAAATCCCCCGGGCCTGATGGACTGCATCCCAGAGTACTTTAGGAGGTGGCCTTGGAAATAGTGGATGCATTGACAGTCATTTTCCAACATTCCATTGACTCTGGATCAGTTTCTATGGAGTGGAGGGTAGCCAATGTAACCCCACTTTTTTAAAAAGGAGGGAGAGATAACAGGGAATTATAGACCGGTCAGCCTGACATCGGTAGTGGGTAAAATGATGGAATCAATTATTAAGGATGTCATAGCAGTGCATTTGGAAAGAGGTGACATGATAGGTCCAAGTCAGCATGGATTTGTGAAAGGGAAATCATGCTTGACAAATCTTCTGGAATTTTTTGAGGATGTTTCCAGTAGAGTGGACAAGGGAGAACCAGTTGATGTGGTATATTTGGACTTTCAGTAGGCTTTCGATAAGGTCCCACACAAGAGATTAATGTGAAAAGTTAAAGCACATGGGATTGGGGGTAGTGTGCTGACGTGGATTGAGAACTGGTTGGCAGACAGGAAGCAAAGAGTAGGAGTAAATGGGTACTTTTCAGAATGGCAGGCAGTGACTAGTGGGGTACCGCAAGGTTCTGTGCTGGGGCCCCAGCTGTTTACACTGTACATTAATGATTTAGACGAGGGGATTAAATGTAGTATCTCCAAATTTGCGGATGACACTAAGTTGGGTGGCAGTGTGAGCTGCTAGGAGGATGCTACGAGGCTGCAGAGCGACTTATATAGGTTAGGTGAGTGGGCAAATGCATGGCAGATGAAGTATAATGTGGATAAATGTGAGGTTATCCACTTTGGTGGTAAAAACAGAGAGACAGACTATTATCTGAATGGTGACAGATTAGGAAAAGGGGAGGTGCAAAGAGACCTGGGTGTCATGGTACATCAGTCATTGAAGGTTGGCATGCAGGTACAGCAGGCGGTTAAGAAATCAAATGGCATGTTGGCCTTCATAGCGAGGGGATTTGAGTACAGGGGCAGGGAGGTGTTGCTACAGTTGTACAGGGCCTTAGTGAGGCCACACCTGGAGTATTGTGTACAGTTTTGGTCTCCTAACCTGAGGAAGGACATTCTTGCTATTGAGGGAGTGCAGCGAAGGTTCACCAGACTGATTCCCAGGATGGCGGGACTGACCTATCAAGAAAGACTGGATCAACTGGGCTTGTATTCACTGGAGTTCAGAAGAATGAGAGGGGACCTCATAGAAACGTTTAAAATTCTGACGGGGTTAGACAGGTTAGATGCAGGAAGAATGTTCCCAATGTTGGGGAAGTCCAGAACCAGGGGACACAGTCTAAGGATAAGGGGTAAGCCATTTCGGACCGAGATGAGGAGGAATTTCTTCACCCAGAGAGTGGTGAACCTGTGGAATTCTCTACCACAGAAAGTTGTTGAGGCCAATTCACTAAATATATTCAAAAAGGAGTTAGATGAAGTCCTTACTACTAGGGGGATCAAGGGGTATGGTGAGAAAGCAGGAATGGGGTACTGAAGTTGCATGTTCAGCCATGAACTCATTGAATGGCGGTGCAGGCTAGAAGAGCCAAAGGGCCCACTCCTGCATCTATTTTCTATGTTTCTAAGTCACGTTTACCCACCACCCCTGTGCTCGCTGACTTTAAAATTTTAAAATTCGCATCATTGTTTTGAAATTCCTCCATGGCTTCGCCCCTCCCTATTTCTCCTCAAGCACTACAACCCTCAAAGATCTCTACGCTCTTCCAATTCTGGCCTCTTGCGCGTCCCCGATTTTCATTGCTCCAACATTGGGAGATCTGCCTTCAGCTGGAATTCCCTAAGCTCTGGAATTCCCGCTCTAAACCTCTCCACCTCTCTGCTACTTCTTTTCTTTTAAGACGCTCCTTAATTTACATAATTATTGCAAACCCTCCCTTCGCTTAGTACATGTTTGCTTATAAATGCCTGAGTGAGGGGGGATGACTGACTGAAAATTGGAAGGGATCTTCAACCACTCCAATCTGTTTTCCACAACCCAATTGTCAGAAATGGCCCCAAGTGCTTCACGGAGATGACGCCAGCCCCTAGAAGGATGTACCTGTGCACAATAAGCCTTTTGGTTAGATTTTCTCTCCTCCTCAACTAAAATAGTTTCCTTTCATTGTTGGACAGGAATTCTGCTGTTTTGGGGAACATTCTTGGTATTAAAAATATTGCCTGTTGGGGTGGGAGTGGAGAGAATAAAAACAAATTCCTGTTTCCCCCCCCACCCCACCGGGTATAATGGATGGTTATCAACATTGATCCATCTGCCCCATTCCTCCTGAGGATCATGGGCTAGATTTTCCCCAAGCAGTTTTTTCGGCACACTTACCGTAAATGCGCCGACTTTGTGCGCTGGAAACGGCACCGAAAAAATGTGCCCCCATTCTGGCAGCTCTGCTGTGTATCCCGGGCCCTGGCATGGCGTTTCTCGTGGGGTGGGGGGCAGAGCTACAGTGCTGCGCAGCAAACACTGCCGGCACCTCTCTGCGCGCATGTGCAGTAGCTCATCGCAGCCCGATGCTGTGTGGGAGGGGCCGAAGCACGCCATCCCTATCCCGGGCCGAGTGGCCTGCCACACACTCTGATATCGAAGGATCGCATTGGAGTAATGGAGTCTGGAGGGGATGAAAGGACATGTGAGTTTTAGTGGCAGATGGGCTGTGGCCCTTTTGACAAAGGCGGGGCGGGGCGGGGCGGGACTAGCTGAAGTGCTCTTGTAGAGAGCCAGCATGGGCTCGACGGAGCATTGACTTGGTGCAGAGCCAGGATGGCAAGGAGAATTCACAGGACACCGGAGAGGAGAGCATTGACAGCCAAAAGTGCCCAGTGTGTGAGATCATCTTCCCACTCAACCTGGAGGACTTTGATTTCGAGCAGCACGTTGTGAAGCACTTTGTAGCCTTTCCTCTCCCTCGCCCCTCCCGATGCTGCCGAGACAAGCCTTTCCTCTCCCCCCTCCACCCCCGACTCGGCTCGCTGCCTTCCCTGGCCGATTTCAACTAAAGGAAGGATTTAATACAATTTTTTCATTGTTGTTCAATTGTTTACCCTATTTTTATGTAGTTATTTGAACTTTTATATTGAATGTTTGCTGCTTGGTGCTTGGTGCAGGTCCTACCTGTGCCGATTTGTTACTGCCTGCAAGGTTTTTCAGAGCTGGCCACATACGCTGACCTAAGTGGATTTGGAATAACTTTTAGATGGCCAAAATGGCATAAATGGCCAAAAGTGGAGTAAGTGTATGGGAACGCCCCCTTTTGGAAAAAAAAACTGGGGTAAAAAAAATCGTACCTAACTGATTTACTCTGGAGCAAATATTTTGGGGAAAATGGCATTTTTTAACTTATGCCAGAAAAAACAACTTACTCCAAAAAAATTGGAGCAAGTCATAGAGAAAATCGGGCCCCATGGACTGGCCCTGATACAATCAGAGCACAATATCCATATGCATGAACAGGTGTACGAGCCCACGCATGAACATTCCCTAACTTCTGAGCATTTGCTGGAAACACACATTCGAAGCTTCGGACTTCCCACAGAAGAAAACTTGTATTCATTGCCTGGTCACAGATTATTTCAATTTCTGTACTGCGTTTTTATTCACCGCAACAAACGGGAATCCTCAGCCCGTCTACAGGGCTTGATTATTGGGCCTTTGTTGCAAGCACCTTGCAATAAATCAGAACAAGAAAGCCCCGATTATACCTGGGCCTCCACAGGCAGGATCCTACTGTCACTGACAGGTTTGAGATTGTGCAGGACATAGTCAGGCCCACAGTTAAAATGGTGTGGGAGTCCCGATGTTGTCATCAGGGTGAGACTTTCCCATTTGATATTAGGCCCCGGCTTCTCTGGAGCCAGGCAGACGTTTTGAGCTTAATTTCTGGCAAGTTAAAACAGTGGGGGTTGGGAACATGGAATAAACCTCCACACCATGATCTCATCCCCACTAGCAAAAGTGCAAGGCAATAAAAGTCCCTTGCTCCGATCAATCTCTTCTGCTGACCATTAAATACAAAGTGCTCAATTTTGATTCATATAAAAAATATTGAACAGTTTCTGATTAAAAACATCTAACCCAGAACAACATTTTGCACTTCATGGGTTAAAACCAAATTAGCTGAGAGAACAAGCTGGATAAAATGATAAATATTGCACATTTTTGTTCTAATTACTTTAGTTCAGCTTTGTAGTCAATCATTGTCATGTGATTATATCAGATTAGTGCCGCACAATCATCTTTGTAATGCCCCATGTAAATGTCATGTAATGCCGGGTGAAATGTTCCAAACGCAACATACAAATTTTGTCTGGGCTTGTGATTCAGTTTTAACAGCTTTGTGTTACAATTGTGTTTAATAGAATCTAATATAGTGAAGGACTTATTTGAAAAGCTCCTGAAAATTTGCAGTTGGAGCATTTTGAAATATTTAAATTACTGCTTTGAAGTGCTGCAGCCACATTTTTTTTTGTTGGCAGATATCACCAGTACTATATTAAAAAAAATAACTTGCATTTATATAGTGCCTTTCACAACCTAACGGTGTCCCAAAGTTCTTTACAGCCAATTAACTACTTTTACAAGTGTGGTGGTTGTAGTAATGCAGCAGCCAATTTGTGTCCAGCAAAGTCCCACAAATGGCAATGTGATAATGACTAGATAATCTGTTTGTGATGTTGGTTGAGGGATAAATGTTGGCCCAGGTCATCGGGTAAACTCCCCTGCTCTTCTTCAAATAGCACAATGGGATCCTTTATATCTGTCTGAGAGTGCAGACGTGGCATCAGTTTAAATATCATCTAAATGAGGCACCTCCAACTGTGCAGCACTCCTTCAGTGTTTGACCTTGTCGTCGATGTCTGCCCTTGCTGATGGTAAGCTCCCGTCGTATGGAAAGTGGTCCATGTTGTCCAAGGCCGCGCCGTGGATTTTGATGACCGGGGGGCAGTGCTGTGTGGCGGGGTCAGGTTGGTGGAGGACCTTTTGTCTTACGGATGTTTAGTGTAAGGCTCGATGAAGATGTTGACTATAACTTGGAGTTCAGCTTCTGAATGTGCGCAAATGCAAACGTCGTCCGCGTACTGTAGTTTGATGACAGAGGATGGGACGGTCTTGGGTCTAGCCTGGAGGCGACGAAGGTTGAACGGGTTCCCACTGGTTCTATAGCTTAGTTCCACTCCAGTGGGGAGCTTGTTGAGTGTGAGATGGAGCATTGCAATGAGGATGATCGAGAAGAGGGTTGGCACGATGACGCAGCCCTGCTTGACCCCGGTCCAGACGTGGATTGGGTCTGTGGTGGATCTGTTGGTCAGGATCACGATTTGCGTGTCATCGTGGAGCAGGCGGAGGATAGCGACAAACTTTTGGGGGTAGCCGAAACGGAGGAGGACGCTCCATAGTCCCTCGCGGTTAACAGTGTCAAAGGCCTTTAGAAACATAGAAACATATAAACGTAGAAATTTACAGCGCATAAGGAGGCCATTTCGGCCCATCAGATCTGCGCCGGCCGACAAAGAGTTGCACGGCCCTTGATCAGCAGCCCTAAAGGTTACATATAAATCTATGAACAATGACGGAAAGGCAAAGAGCACCCAGCCCACCCAGTCGACCTCACACAACTGCGACACCCCTTATACTGAAAACATCTACACTCCACCCCAACTGGAGCCATGTGATCTCCTGGGAGAGGCAAAAACCACATAAAAACCCAGGCCAATTTAGGGAGAAGAAAATCTGGGAAAATTCCTCTTCAACTCATCCAGGCAATCGAAACTAGTCCAGGAGATCACCCTGGCCGTATTCTATTCCCTGCAGTACTTACCAACAAAAGGTCATCCAGTCTAATCCCAGCTTTAGGTCCGTAACCCTGCAGGTTACGGCACTTTAAGTGCCCATCCAACCATCTTTTAAAAGTGGTGAGTGTTTCTGCATCCACCACTCTTCCAGACAGCGAGTTCCAGATCCCCACAACCCTCTGCATAAAGAAGCTCCCTCAAATCCCCTCTAAACCTTCCATTAACCACCTTAAAACTATGCCCCCTCGTAATAGACCCCTCCACCAATGGCAATAGACCCTTACTATCAACTATGTCCAGGCCCCTCAATATTTTATACACCTCAATGAGGTCTCTTCTCAACCTCTCCTATTCCAATGAGAACATATCCAGCCTATCCAATCTGTCCTCATAACTAAGATTCTCCACTCCTAGTAAATCTCCTCTCGAGTGCAATCATGTCCTTCCTATAATACGGCGACCAGAACTGCACGCAGTACTCCAGCTGTGGCCCAACCAAAGTATTATACAATTTAAGCATAACCTCCCTGCTCTTATATTCTATGCCTTGGCCAATAAAGGCAAGCATTCCTTATGCCTTCTTATTCACCTGGCCTGCTACTTTCAGGGATCTGTGGACAAACACTCCAAGGTCCCTTTGTTCATCTACACTATTAAGTGGCCTACCGCTTAATGTGTATACCCTTTCCTTATTAGCCCTCACACTTTTCTGAATTAAATTCCATTTGCCACTGCTCTGCCCACCTGACCAGTAGATTGATATTCTTCTGCAGCCCATGTCTTTCCTCTTCATTATTAACCACACAGCCAATTTTAGTGTCGTTTGCAAACTTCTTAATCATACTCCCTATATTCAAATCTAAATCGTTGATATATACCATAAAAAGCAAGGGACTCAATACTGAACCCTGCGGAACCCCACTGGAAACATTCTTCCAGTCACAAAAACATCCATCAATCATTACCCTTTGCTTCCAATCTGCGAGCCAATTTTGGATCCAACTTGCCACTTTGCCCTGGATCCCATGCGCTTTAACCTTTATGACCAGCCTACCATGTGGGAACTTATCAAAAGCCTTGCTAAAGTCCATATATACTACATCGTACGCACTACCCTCATCGACCCTCTTGGTTACCTCCTCAAAAAATTCAATCAGGCTAGTCAAACACGATCTTCTCTTAACAAATCCGTGCTGACTGTCCCTAATTAATCCTTGCCTATCCAACTACAGATTTATCCTGTCTTTCAGAATTTTTCCAATACTTTTCCCACCACTGAGGTTAGGCTGACAGGTCTATAATTACTCGGCTTATCCCTTTTTCCCTTCTTAAACAAGGGTACTACATTAGTAGTCCTCCAATCCTCTGGCACCATGCCCAGATCCAAAGAGGACTGGAAAATGATGGTCAAGACCTCTGCTATTTTCTCTTTTACTTCGCTCAACAGCCTGGGATGCATTTCTTCTGGGCCTGGGGACTTATCTACTTTCAAAGCTGCTAAACCCCTTAATACTTCCTCACTCACTATATTTTTTTCATCCAGAATATCACACTCCTCTATAGCAGTATCTGCATTACCTCTTTCCTTTGTGAAAACAGATGCAAAGTATTCGTTAAGAACCCTATCAACATCTTCCGCCTCCACACAAAGATTAGCCTCATGGTCTCTAATAGGCCCTACCCTTTCTTTAGTTACCCTCTTACTCTTAATATATTTAAAGAACATCTTAGGGTTTTCCTTAATTTTACTGGCCAAGAATTTCTCGTACTCTCTTAGAAATCCTAATATTCTTTTTAATTTTGCCTCTTAACTTTCTATATTCCTCTAAAGATTCTAAAGTATTTAGCCGTTGATATATGACATAAGCGTCCCTTTTTTTTCTTAATCCTCCCCTGTAAGTCCCTAGACATCCAGGGGGCTCTAGAATTATTTTTCCCAGCCTTTTTCTTTAAGGGCACATGTTTGGCCTGACCATTCCAGATCTTCTCCCTGAATGCCTCCCACTGTTCTGACACTAATTTACCACAAGTAGCTGTTTTCAGTCCACTATGGCCAAATCATTCCTTAACTTAGCAAAATTTTCCCCAATTCGGAACTTTTATTCCAAGCCTATTCTTGTCCTTATCCATAACCAACTTGAATCTGACTGAATTATGGTCACTGGCACCCAAGTGCTCCCTCACTAATACCCCTTCAACCTGCCCAGCTTCATTTCCCAAAACTAAATCCAAGACCGCCCTCTCTCGTGTTGGGCCTATTACATACTGACTAAAATAATTCTCTTGAATGTATCTCAAGAATTCTGCACCCTCTATACCCTTCACACTAACTTTGTCCCAATCAATATTTGGATAGTTAAAATCCCCTACTGTTACTACCCTATGGGCTTTGGACTTCACAGCAATTTGCCTACATATTTGCTCCTTTATCTCCCTCCCACTGTTTGGGGGTCTATAATACACGCCCAGCAGTGTGATCACCACTTTTTTATTTTTCAATTCGACCCATATGGCCTCATTTGATGATCCCTCTAACATATCATCCTTCCTCATCGCTGTAATAGTTTCTTTAATCAGTACCGCAACCCCGCCCTCCTTTTTACACCCCTCTCTATCTTGTCTAAAAATCCTGTAGCCAGGAATATTGATCTGCCAAATCTGCCCCTCTTTAAGCCATGTTTCTGTAATGGCTACAATATCATACTCCCAAGTGTCTACCTGTGCTCTTAGCTCATCTGCCTTATTCGCTATACTCCTTGCATTAAAGTATATACCATTCAGCACAGGAAGACCTCCTTGCTTACTACACACTAAGCCCTGTTTCCTCTGTCTTACAGATTCAATTTCTAGTTTCTTGCTATCCAACTTCTGCTTTACTTCCTTCCCTTTTGAATTAGTTCTCAGGTTCCCATCCCCCTGCCAAGCTAGTTTAAACTGTCCCCAAAAGCAATAGCAAAACTCCCCGCGAGGATATTGGCCCCGGCGCTGTTGAGGTGCAACCCGTCCGGTTGGTACAGGTCCCATCTCCCCCAGAAGCGGTCCCAACGCCTCAAGAATTTAAAGCCTTCTCTCCTAGACCAATTTTCCAGCCACGTGTTCATCCTCTCTATCCTTCTATTATACTCATTAGCATGTAGCACCGGTAGTAACCCGGAGATTACTACCTTTGAGGTCCTACTCTTTAATTTTCTTCCTAGCTCTCTAAATTCTTCCTGTAGGACCTCATCACTCATATTTTACCTATGTCGTTGGTCCCGATGTGGACCATGACCTCGAGCTGTTTACCCTCCCCCCCCCCCGAATGCCCTGCGTCCTCTCTGACATTCTTTACCCTGGCACCAGGGAGGTACAAAAGCATTCAGGAGTCACGTCTACGGCCGCAGAAACGCCTGTCTGTTCCCCTAACTATAGAATCCCCTATCACCAGGGCTCTTTTGTTCTTCGTCCCTCACCCCTGTGCAGCTGAGCCACCCGTGGTGCCTTGGAATTGGCTCTGGCTGCACTCCCCAGAGACATCATCGTCCTGACCGATACTCAGAATTGAGATGGACTCATGGGGGGACTCCTGCGCTACCTGCCTAGCACACTAACTATATCTGGTGGTCACCCACCTCCTCTCCACCTGCATGCCTTTAAGCTGCGGAGTGACCACCTGCTGAAATGTGCTATCCACGTATTTCTCAGCCTCGAGGATGCATCTTATTGACTCCACCCGCTGCTCCAGCTCCAAAACGCGGAACTTGAGCAATTGAAGCTGGAGACACCTCCTGCACAAACAGTTGTCTAGGCTGCGCGAAGCATCCAGGACTTCCCACATGCCGCAGGATGTGCACCCCATGGGATTGACCTGCACTGCCATCCCTCTAGTTAGCCTAATCCAGTTTCAAAACTACGTAAAAAGAAATAGAGAAAAGAGAGCTACTCAGCAACTCACCTCACCGACCTCTGTGGCCTCCCGAACTCACTGATCTCTGTGGCCTCCCGACCTCCGAGCTCCCAACCTGCCGGCCTCCGAACTCTCGTCCTACTTAAAAAGAAATAAAGAAAAGAGAGCTACTTACCAACTCACATCACCTACCTCTTGGCCTCCGAACTCCCGACTTCCGAACTCCCGACTCACCGACCTCAGGGCCTCCCGACTCACCGACCTCAGGGCCTCCCGACTCACCGACCTCAGGGCCTCCCGACTCACCGACGTCAGGGCCTCCCGACTCACCGACGTCAGGGCCTCCCTACTCACCGACCTCAGGGCCTCCCGACTCACCGACCTCAGGGCCTCCCGACTCACCCACCTCAGGGCCTCCCGACTCACCCACCTCAGGGCCTCCCGACTCACCCACCTCAGGGCCTCCCAACTCACCCACCTCAGGGCCTCCCGACTCACCCACCTCAGGGCCTCCCGACTCACCCACCTCAGGGCCTCCCGACTCACCCACCTCAGGGCCTCCCGACTCACCCACCTCAGGGCCTCCCGACTCACCCACCTCAGGGCCTCCCGACTCACCCACCTCAGGGCCTCCCGACTCACCCACCTCTCGGACCTCTGAACTCCCGACCTCTCGAACTCTCGGACCTCCGAACTCCCGACCTCTCGAGCTCTTGGATCTCGGTCAAAGAAGGCCATGTACAAGGGTTGGTGCTGTTCCCTGCATTTCTCTTGCAGTTGTCATGCCATAAAGATCATGTCCGTTGTACCCCATAGCGGACGGAATCTGTACTGTGACTCCAGGAGGAGCTCCTCAGCTACAGGGAGAAGATGGTTGAGGAGCATTCTAGCAATGACTTTCCCAGTGGCCGACAACAGGGAAATTCCTCTGTAGTTGCCACAGTTGGACGTCCCCTTTTTTAAAGATGGTCGACGAGGTCCAACACCACCTCTGTGCGCCAGCGCAGCCTTCGGTCGCTTGAGGAAGAGAGTGTTCGACGATCAGGCCCTCAAATCTGGCACCAAGCTTATGGTCTGCAGGGCTGCAATGATACCCGCTCTCCTGTATGGCTCAGAGATGTGGACCATATACAGTAGACACCTCAAATCGCTGGAGAAATACCACCAACAATGTCTCTACAAGATCTTGCAAATCCCCTGGGAGGATAGACGCACCAACGTCAGTGTTCTCGACCAGGCCAACATCCCCAGCATCGAACACTGACCACACTCGACCTGCTCCGCTGGGCGGGCCACATTGTCCGCATGCCTGACACAAGACTCCCAAAGCAAGTGCTCTATTCGAAACTCCGACACGGCAAGCAAGCCCCAGGTGGGCAGAGGACATGTTTCAAGGACACCCTCAAAGCCGCCTTGATAAAGTGGAACATCCCCGCCGACACCTTGGAATCACTGACCAAAAACCACCCTAAGCGGAGGAAAAGTATCCGGGAGGGCGCTGAGCACCTTGAGTCTCGTCGCCAAGAGCATGCAGAAAACAAGCACAGGCAGCGGAAAGAACGTGTGGCAAACCAGAATCCCCACCCACCCTTTCCTTCAACGACTGTCTGTCCCACCTGTGACAGAGAATGTAATTCCCGTATTGAACTGTAATGTCACCAGAGAACTCACTTTTAGAGTGGAAGCAAGTCTTCCTTGATTTTGAGGGACTGCCTATGAAGATGATGATGATGGCTCCCTCAGTACTGCACTGAAGTGCCAGCCAAGATTATGTGCTGGGGTCTCTGGAGTGGAACTTAAAACGACAATCTTCTGACTCAGAGCCACGGCTGACATTTAAAAGAAGGTAGAAATTCTGTCACAGTGGAACTAGAAGCTGGAATATTTGCAGTCCATGTGTCTGGTAGTCTTGCTTTGTCCCCTCTATTTCTCTCCAAAAAAGCTGGAATCCAGCTCTAAGGCAATTGATGGGCGGTTTATATCTTAAACAAAGATGAGAAACTGTTAATGATATGAAAACCAGTCTTGACAATTGACATTTAAAAGCTTGAAAAATGAGTAATTCTGTCACGCTTCTCTTGATTTCCCAAATTCTTCTTCTTTGGTAACTGTTACCGGCAACAGGAATATTTGAGCAACATTACTTGGGCAACAAGAAACTTGTTACAGCTCAGATCTGTTCAGAAACTTCCATTGCCATTTCCTCCGGGACTTTTTATGAAGTACATGTAAGTGCAGAAATTCGTGCAAGGGGTTTTCAACAACGAAGTCCAAAACAGCTTAAGGAAAGGATAACCAAGGTTAAAAAGGCAGACTCCACGGTGTACAAAAATACACCAATGGTAAAATCTACTCTGCACCAAAATCTAAGGAGAGACGATTTCTTTGGTTATCTCTTTTACAACATTTGGTGAACAATGGGAAATTTAGACATATCTGATAGTGTCAGCTAAGGGAAGCAGAGCCCTATTATACATAAGAATGTAAGAAATAGGAGCAGCAGTAGGCCACCTGGCCCCTCGAGCCTACTCTGTCATTCAATAAGATAATGGCTGATCTGATCATGGACTCAGCTCTACTTCCCTGCCCGCTCCCCATCGCCCTTTATTCTCTTATCGCTCAAAAATCTGTTTATCTCCGCCTTAAATATATTCAATGACCCAGCCTCCCCAGCTTTCTGGGGCAGAGAATTCCATAGATTTACAACCTTCTAAGAGAAGAAATTCCTCAGTTTTAAATAGGCGGATGCTTATTCTGAGACTACGTCCCCTAGTTTTAGTTTCCCCAATAAGTGGACATATCCTCTCTGCATCCACCTTGTCGAACCCCCTTATTATCTTATATATTTCGATAAGAACACCTCTCATTCTTCTGAACTTCAATAAGCATAGGCCCAAACTACTCAACCCAACTTCATAAGTCAACTCCCTCATCTCCGGAATCAACCTAGTGAATCTTCTCTGAACAGCCTCCAATGCAAGTATATCGTTCCTTAAATATGGAGAACAAAATTGTATGCAGTACTCTAGGTGTGGCCTCACCAATACCCTGTACAGTTGTAGCAGGACTTCTCTGCTTTTATACTCTATCCCCCTTGCAATAAAGGCCAACATTCCATTTGTCTCCCTGATTACTTGCTGTGCCTGCATGCTAACGTTTTGTGTTTCATGCACAAGGACCTCAGGTCCCTCTGTACTGCAGCACTTTGCAATTTTTCTCCATTTAAATTATAATTTGCTTTTCTATTTTTTCTGCCAAAGTGGATAACCTCACATTTTCCCACATTATACTCCATCTGTCAAATTTTTGCCCACTCACTTAGCCTGTCTATATCCATTTGCAGACTTTTTGTGTTCTCCTCACAATTTGCTTTCCCACCCATCTTTGTATCATCAGCAAACTTGGTTACGTTACACTTGGCCCCTTCACCCAAGTCATTAATATAGATTGTAAATAGTTGAGGACCCAGCACCGATCCCTGTGGCACCCTACTAGTTACTTTTTTCCAACTGGAAAATGACCCATTTAACCCGACTGTCTGTTTTCTGTTAGTTAGCCAATCCTCTATCCAGGCTAATATATTATTCCCAATCCCATTAACTATTGTGATAATTTCTTTATTAATTTGTTCAACTCAGCAAAATGGTGTGTTTTCTAAGTTTCAGTGGTGAGTGAACAATGTCAATGGAGTGGGGGGGAGGGATAAGTTAATAAAGAGTGCATGAAAGACTTCTACAGAATGTTGGATAGACAGTATGACAACAATTGAGGCTAAAGCTAGATTGACAGCGCTTGTATTTTTGGACAGTTAGACAGGTAGTTCAGAATGTGACAGAAACATTGTGAGGGTAAAGATAAGGGGGCATGTTTTTGTCTTTAGTGTTCCTAAATCTCCAATATGTGCTCACAACACATGGAGCTCTGATTCTATCCATTATCAACGTTGCCCACAGGAGACCTCCTGATTGGCCCAATATTGTCTCCAATGGGTTAACATTATTGGCTTCTGTTAATGACATGCGTATAAACAGAAGCAAATTAAATGACTCATTTGAAGTGTTAGAAAACACGAATAAAAATGATGCTCTTACCATAGATAATGCACCATGCACGAACATCACAATATCTGAGAAGAGGATTTGAAAACAAGGATGTGAATTTTTAAAATATTTTTAACTAAGCACATGAGAAATTTTGAATGAAACACGTAAACACTCTCTTGCAAAAGAAATTGAAGATTAAAAAGCCCATGAAACAATTTGACCCTTAAAGTGGCATGTCAAATCTGAACAGTTGTGTTATCCTGAAAGGATTGTGGATATATGGAGCATTGTGATTGCTCGGCAAGCTAGATAGTTATCAAAGCATTAATTTCCATTACAAGTAAACAGTTATCTTTAATCTTCATCTCAGGAGGGCACTAAACATTGTTGCAGTCACTTTAGGGTGTGTGATGTGAAGAGTTTTTTTACTACAGGTACTTGGTGTTAATAAGTTGAAAGTTCAACTGTACATACAAAAGAAGACTGACATCAAATCTAAGATGAGTCATTCACATTAAACAGCGCTACTACTGTTAATGCATAACAATTTGTATGAAAATTAAGGCCTCAACGATTAAGTGAAGATAGATAGTAAATTAGTGCTCTTAACTGATCATGTACTTGTATCTTTTTATTCATGTGCTTTCTGATATTTCAAAGAACGCCTGGTATGGTAAATCTTTCTGAAGTTTAAAAGAGATGTTCAATAATAGAGATCAGGGATTGGAGTAGACTGCATTTTTCAACCCCCCCAACCCCCCCCATTTCCTCTGACTTTGTGGAGGTGTCATATATTTTCGCATCTCTTGCAGAGTGTCAGCCGTACCTCTGTGGTAGCATTGATGCCTCTGAGTCAGAAGTTTGTGGATTTAAATCCCACTCCAGGACAGTACTAAGTGAGTGCTATGCTGTAGGAGGTGCAATCTTTCAGTGAAACATTAAACTGAGGTCTGCCTGGCCAATATTTTATCCCTCAACCAAACACCGCTAAATCAGATTATCTGGTCATTGCTGTTTTTGGGACAAATTGGCTGTCGTGTTTCTATACATTACAACACATCAAAAGTACCTCATTGGCTGTAAAGCGCTTTGGGATCTCCTGAGGTTGAGAAAGGCGCTATATAAATGGAACTTTTTCTTTCTTACCGTTCTGCCATTCTAATTCCTTGAGACAACGGGGAACAACTTACAAGTAAATGCTCACTCTCGCTACCACATGGAGTAGTTGAGGCAACTAGCATAGATACATTTAAGGGGAAGCTAGATAAACACATGAGGGGGAAAGGAATAGAAGGTTATGCCGAGAGGGCTAGATAATGAGTGGTGGGTGGAGGCTGGTGTGGAGCATAAACACTGGCATGAACCAGTTGGGCTGTACACTCTTTAATTTTTACACATTTTGACACTCTTCATGGGACCTCAACTATTTACAATCTATATTAATAACTTGGAAGAAGGGACCGAGTGTAACCTAGCAAACTTTGCTGCCGATACAAAGATGGGAGGAAAAGCAATGGTGAGGAGGACACAATCTGTAAAAGGACATAGACAGGCTAAATGAGTGGGCAAAAATTTGGCAGATGGAGTATAATGTTGGAAAGTGTGAGGTTATGAACTTTGGCAGAAAAAAATCAAAGAGCAAGTTATTATTTAAATGGAGAAAAATTGCAAAGTGCTGCAGTACAGTGGGACCTGGGGGTACTTGTGCATGAAACACAAAAGGTACAGCAAGTGATCAGGAAGGCCAATGGAATCTTGGCTTTTATTGCAAAGGGGATGGAGTATAAAAGCAGGGCAGTTTTGCTAGTTATACAGGGTATTGGTGAGACCACACCTGGAATACTGCGTACAGTTTTGGTTTCTATATTTAAGAAAGGATATACTTGCTTTGGAGAAGGTTCACTAGGTTGATTCCGGAGATGAGGGGGTTGACTTATGAGGAAAGGTTGAGTAGGTTGGGTCTCTACTCATTGGGATTCAGAAGAATGAGAGGTGATCTTATCGAAACGTACAAGATTATGAGGGGGCTTGACAAGGTGGATGCAGAGAGGATGTTTCTACTGATAGGGGAGTCTAGAACTACGGGGCATAATCTTAGAGTAAGGGTCCGCCCATTTAAAATTGAGAAGAGGAGAAATTTCTTCTCAGAGGGTTGTAAATCTGTGAAATTCGCTGCCTCAGAGAGCATGGAAGCTGGGTCATTGAATAAATTTAAGGCAGAGATAGACAGTTGCTTAACCGATAAGGGAATAAGGGGTTATGGGGAGCAGGCAAGGAAGTGGAGCTGAGTCCATGATTAGATCAGCCATGATTTTATTGAATGGCGGAGCAGGCTCGGGGGGCCGTATGGCCTACTACTGCTCCTATTTCTGATGTTCTTATGTTCTTATTATATCTGAAAATGTCCAGCTGTCTTTTTAAATTAAAAAAAAAACTTTTCTTCAGGTTACATTTATAATAATCTTGGAATTCTAGATTCATCGGGATTTATTTTAACCATGTTGTGCAATCACCCTTATTTGGCTGCTAAACCGTACTTGGCCAGGGAATGTTTCCAACTTGTCTTGGTCTTAGATTGTATCTTGGGTATCAAACTCAGTGCTATTTTCATTGCAATTTCAAATCTGACATATTTGGGACTGAGAAGCTCTCTGCCATCACTTTGATAAGTTGCCACATTAGAAGTTACTGCACAAGATAAAAGCTCATGGGGTTGGGGGTGATATATTAGCATGGATAGAGGATTGGTTAATTAACAGAAAACAGAGAGTCGGGATAAATGGGTCATTTTCCGGTTGGCAAACAGTGACTAGTAGGGTGCCACAGGGATAAGTGCTGGGGCCTCAACTATTTACAATCTATATTAATGACGTGAATTAACGGAGCGAGTGCAATGTAGCCAAGTTTGCTGATAAGACAAAGATCGGTGGGAAAGCAAATTGTGAGAAGGACACAAATAATCTGCAAAGGGATAGATACAGGCTAAGTGAGTGGGCAAATATTTGACAGATGGATTATAATGTGGGAAAATGTGAGGTTATCCACTTTGGCAGAAATAGTAGAAAAGCAAATTATAATTTAAATGGAGAAAAATTGCAAAGTGCTGCAGTACAGAGAGACCTGGGGGCTGCAGTACAGAGACACTTGGGGGTCCTTGTGCATGAAACACAAAACGTTAATATGAAGGTACAGCAAGTAATCAGGAAGGCAAATGGAATGTTGGCCTTTATTGTAAAGGGGTTAGAGTATAAAAGTAGAGAAATCCTGCTACAACTGTACAGGGTATTGGTGAGGCCACACCTGGAGTATTGCGTGCAGTTTTGGTCTCCGTATTTAAGGAAAGATATACATGCATTGGAGGCTGTTGAGAGAAGATTCAATGGTTGATTCTGGAGATGAGGAGTTACCTATGAAGATAGGTTGAGTAAGTTGGGCCTGTACACATTGGAGTTCAGAAGAATGAGAGGTGATCTTATTGAAACTCATAAGATAATGAGGGGGCTCGACAAGGTGGATACAGAGAGGATATTTCCACTCATGGGGAACTTGATTTTTCTGGATTATCTTTTTAGTTGCAATTCTGGCCATTTAATTTGCATCAGTGTAAGTGAGTTAGTTAGGTTTTTTTCAGTTTTGTTTTTTTACCAAAAGAGGGCGTTCCCAGTCACTTACGTCCGTTTTGGCCATTTAAGCGAGTTTGGCTAGCAAATAGTTGCTCCAAACTAATTTGAGCCAGAGTATGTGTCCACTTTTGTACATTCTGAAAAACCTTGCGGACACTTTAGAAATTAGGCGCAGGTAGCTAGAGATGGGGGAGGGGCGGGGGAGAAGGGAAGTTAGAGGATTTTCCAAAGCATTAAACACTTCACTTTTAAAAATAAAGAACCATCATCAATAATAAATGATAAATAAATCAAGTAATCAATCAATCAGTAAATTAAAAATTAAAAGTTCCTACCTCAACCACTGCAGAATACTTAGTCATCATGTAAAATGATGATACTATTTAAGATACATAGACATCAAAGGGGTAAGTTCTGGCAGGGCTGCTAATCCAAGAACAAAGGATCCTGCCTTCCGAAAAGAGTGCCAGGTAATTATGTCATATATGCATGTTCAAAGTAATTAAGTTTATGTACTAGAGTATATTATATAGACTGCCAACGTTATTTCCTTAGCACTGCAAACAAAGTGGTCTAAATCTCCCTGTGTACACGCTCCATACTGCCGTGTTGCCATGGCAACTGTTCAGGGAGCACGGGAAGGCAGCGGCCGGCCGGTGCGGCAGCCCACGCGGCCCGGGATAGGGGCTGCGAACATCTACGTCTTCCCTTTGGCCAGAGATAGGGTCACCCAATTACAGGACGCGCTGGGAGGGCTAGGAGCTACTGCGCACGTGCGCAGACTCCACTGCGCATGCACACAGCTGCCGACACTCTTTTCAGCGCAGGGCTGCACCTCGGAGAATACCGAGGTAAATATTAGGCGCACTTTTCATTCTAGAAAGTCGGCGGACCTCTCGGAGGTGCGCTGTTCTACGGGTCGGTGGAAACTTGGGCCCATAGTCTCAGAATAAGGGGCCGCCCATTTAAAACTGAGATGAAGAGAAATTTCTTCTGAGGGTTGTAAATCTATGGAATTCTCTGCCCCAGAGATCTGTGGATGCTGGGTCATTGAATAAACTTAAGGCGGCGATAAACAGATTTTTGAGTGATAAGGGAGTAATGGGTTATGAGGAGCTGAGTCCATGATCAGATCAGCCATGATCTTATTGAATGACGGAGCAGGCTCGAGAGGTTAAATGGCCTACTACTATTATTTCTTATTTTCTTATATTCCCTGGATGGATTGACAGAGTACTACAACAACAACTTGAATTTATATCATGCTTTTTATGTAGTAAAACATCTCGAGGCGCGTTACAGGAGCATTATCAGGCAGAATTAGACACCGAGCCACATAAGGTAATAAGTTTGGTCAAAGAGAGAAGGAAACTGAAAATGAAATGTTAAGCCAAGTGATCTTTTAACCCCAGCTGGAGTATTATGTTCAATGCAGGGCACCACACTTCTGGAAGGATATGAAGGCTTTGGAGAGGGTACAGAAGAGCTTTAAGAACATAAGACCATAAGAAATTGGAGCAGGAGTAGGCCATACAGCCCCTCGAGCTAGCTCCACCATTTAATACAATCATCCACTTCCCTGCCTGCTCCCCATAACCCTTTATTCCCTTATCAGTTAAGAAACTGTCTATCTCTGCCTTAAATTTATTCAATGACCCAGCTTCCACAGCTCTCTGAGGCAGCGAATTCCACAGATTTACAACCCTCTGAAAGAAGAAATTCCTCCTCATCTCAGTTTTAAATGGGTGGCCTCTTATTCTAAGATTATGCCCCGTAGTTCTAGTCTCCCTTATCAGTGGAAACATGCTCTCTGCATCCACCTTGTCAACCCCCTCATCTCCAGAATCAACCGAGTGAACCTTCTCTGAACTGCCTGCAAAGCAAGTATATCCTTTCTTAAATATGGAAACCAAAACTGTAAGCAGTATGCCTGGTGTGGCCTCACCAATATCCTGTATAACTATAGCAAGACATCCCTGCTTTTATACTCCATCCCCTTTGCAATAAAGGCCAAGATTCCATTGACCTTCCTGATCACTTGCTATACCTGCATACTAACCTCTTGTGTTTCATGCACAAGTACCCTCAGGTCCCACTGTACTGCAGCACTTTGCAATTTTTCTCCATTTAAATAATAACTTGCTCTTTGATTTTTTTTCTGTCAAAGTGCATAACCTCACACTTTCCAACATTATACTCCCATCTGCCAAATTTTTGCCCACTCACTTAGTCTGTCTATGTCCTTTTGCAGATTGTTTGGGTCCTCCTCACACACTGCTTTTCCTCCCACCTTTGTATCGTCAGCAAACTTGACTATGTTACACTCGGTCCCTTCTTCCAAGTCATTAATATAGATTGTAAATAGTTGTGGTCCCAGCACTGATCCCTGCGGCACCCCACTAGTTGCTGATTGCCAACCCACGAATGAACCATTTATCCCGACTCTCTGTTTTCTGTTGGTTAGCCAATCCTCTATCCATGCTAATATATTACCCCCAACCTTTTATCTTGTGCAGTAACCTTTTATGTGGCACCTTGTCAAATGCTTTCTGGAAGTCCAAATACACTACATCCACTGGTTCCCCTTTATCCACCCTGTTTGTTACATGCTCAAAGAATTCCAGCAAATTTGTCAAACATGACTTCCCTTTAATAAATCCATGCTGATTTTGCCTGACTGAATTCTGTTTTTCCAAATGTCCTGCTACTGCTTCTTTAATAATGGATGCCAACATTTTCCCAACCACAGATGTTAGGCTAATTGATCTATTGTTTCCTGCTTTTTGTTTGCCTCCTTTTTTAAATAGGGGCGTTACATTTGCAGTTTTCCAATCTACTAGGACCTCCCAGAATCCAAAGACCCTAGGATGCAAGCCATCGGATCCAAGGGAATTATCTGCCTTTAGTCCCATTACCTTACTAAGTACCACCACCTTCGTGATTGTGTTAATTTCCTTCCCCCCTCTCCCTCACCTATAGCCCTTCTTAGTGTCTTCTACCGTAAAGACTGATACAAAATATTTGTTCAGTTTCTGCCATCTCCATGTTCCCCATTACTAATTCCCTGGTCTCGCCTCTAAGGGACCAACATTTACTTTAGCCACTCTTTTCCTTTTTTATATACCTATAGAAACTCTTGCTATCTGTTTTTATATTTCATGCTAGTTTACTTTCATAGTCTATCTTAATCATTTTTTTTAGTCATTCTTTGCTGGCTTTTAAAAGCTTCCCAATCTTCTGTCCTCCCACTAGTTTTGGCCACTTTGTGCGCCTTTGTTTTTAAATGGATACCATCCGTTTTTTCTTTAGTTAACCACAGATGGCTATCTTTTCTTTTACACTTGAATATATTTTTCTTGAGAGTTGTGAAATATCTCCTTAAATATACGCGACTGTTCATCAACCGTCCTACACTTTAATCTATTTTCCCAGTCCACTTTAGCCAACACTGCCCTTGTACCTTTGTAGTCTTTATTTAAGCTTACTAAGCGAGAATTGTTCCAGGGATGAGGGATTACAGTTACATGGATAGGCTGGGGAAGCTGGGGTTTTTATTAGAGCAGAGAAAGCTAAGAGGAGATTTGATAGAGGTTTTTAAAATCATGAAGGGTTTAGGTAGAGTAAATAAAGAGAAACTGTTTTCAATGACTGAAGGGTCGATAACCAGAGGGCACAGATTTACGTTGATTGGCAAAAGAACCAGAGGCGACCTGAGGAAATACTTTTTTATGCAATGAGTCATTAGGATTTGGAATGCACAACCTGATAGGGTGGTGGATATGAATTCAATAGTAGCCTTCAAAAGGGAATTGGATAAATACTTGAAGGAGAAAAAATTGCAGTGATATGGGGAAAGAACCGGAGAGTGGGACTAACTGGATTGCTCTTTGAAAGAACTGACACAGACTTGATGGGCCAAATGGGCTCTTTCAGTGCTGTACTAGTGCTGGTGAGTACAACAATAGGAGGATAGAGCAGATGAATGCGTGGCTGGAGAGATGTTGCAGAAGGGAGGGCTTTAGATTCCTGAGGCATTGGAACCGGTTCTGGCCGAGGTGGCACCTGTACAAGCCTGATGAATCTCAACAGGGCTGGAGCTAATACCCTTGCGGGGAAGCTGTTGGGGAGGATTTAAACTATCTTGGCAGGGATATGGGAACCTGACGTAGGTTCAGAAGGGAGAGAAGCAAAGCTGGAAATGGAAATAAGTAAATTAGTAAGTGAATTTGGAAGGCAGAGGAAACAAAGGCTAGAAAATAGACTACAAAGGAGTTTGGCTGTGCTTAATGGTATATACTTCAATGCAAGGAGTCTAGTGAATAAAGCAGATGAGCTGAGGGCACAGATAGACATGTGGAAGTATGATGATATCGTTATTACTGAAACATGTCTGAAAAAAGGGCAGGAATGGCAGCTCAACATTCCTGGTTACAGCATTTTCAGATGAGAGAGAGAGGTGGATAAAAAAGGAAGGGGGGAGTTGCAATATTAGTTACAGAAACAATTACAGCTGTGAAGAGGTATAATATGTTAGAAGGATCATCAAATGAGACCATATGGATTGAACTGAAGAACGAAAAAGGAGCAATTACACTGCTGGGAGTATACTATAGCGCCGTCCCCCTCCCCCCCTCCCCCAATAGTCAGGAAGAGATAAAAGAGCAAATATGTAGGCACATTTCTGAGAAGTGCAAAAACAATAGGGCAGTAATAGTAGGGGGATTTCAACTACCCAATATTAACTGGGATAGAATAAGTGGCAAAGGTATAGAGGGAGCAGAATCCTTAAAATACATTCAAGAAAACTTTTTTTTAAGCAAAAGTGGACTGAAAACAGCTACTTGAAGGTAAATCAGTGTCAGAGCAGCGAGAGGCATTCAAGGAGGATATAGTGAGGTTTCAGAGCAAATATGTTCCCACAAAGAAAAAGGGTGGGACTCTCCCATCTCGAGCCCTCTAGATGGCAAAGGGCATATAGGGTAGGATAAGGCAAAAAAGTGAAACTTATGTCAGATACTAAGAGGTAAATACTGCAGAAAGCATAGAGGAGTATAGAAAGTGCAGGAGTGAAATTAAAAAGCAAATGAGGAAAGCAAAGAGAAGGCATGAACAATTATTGGCAAGTAAAATCAAGGAAACCGTGAAGAAGTTTTATAAATACACAAAGAGCAAGACAATAATTAAAGAAAGAATAGGGCCTATTTAAAGATCAAAAAGGAAGCTTGTGTATGGAGGCGGAAGACGTGGGTCTGGTTCTTAATGATTACTTTGCATCTGTCTTCACAAAAGTGAGACAATGCTGACATTGTAGTTAAGATGGAGGAGTGTGAAATATTAGATGAGATAAATAAAGTGAGAGAGGAAGTATTGAGGGGTTTAGCATCTTTGAAAGTAGATAAATCACCAAGCCCAGATGAAATGTATCCCAGAGAAACATAGGCTCTGACCATCATTCTTCAATCCTTTCTGGCTACAAGTATCATGCTGGAGGATTGGAGGACTGCTAACGTTGTGCCATTGTTTAATAAGAGAGAAAGAGATAGTCCAAGTAATTACAGGCCAGTCAGCCTAACCTTGGTGGTGGGCAAATTGTTGGAAAAAATTCTGAGGGACAGCATTAATTATCATTTAGAAAGGCACGGATTAATCAAAGACAGTCAGCATGGATTTGTGAAGGGAAGGTCATGTTTGATTAACTTGATTGAATCTTTTGAAGAGGTAACAAGGAGGGTTGATGAAGGTAGTGCATTTGATGTAGTCTGCATGGATTTTAGCGAGGCTTTAACAAGGTCCCACATGGCAGACTGGTCAGAAAAGTAAAAGCCCATGGGCTCCAAGGCAAAGTGGCAAGTTGGATCCAAAATTGGCTCAGTGTCAGGGAGCAAAGGGTAATGGTCAACGGGTGTTTTTGTGACTTGCAGGCTGTTTCCAGTGGGGTTGCACAGGGCTCAGTACTAGGTCCCTTGTTTTTGTGCTATACATCAATAATTTAGACTTCAATGTAGGGGGCATGATTAAGAAATTTGAAGATAATGCAAAAATTTGCCCTGTGGTTGATAGTGAGGAAGAAAGCTGTAGACTTGCAGGAGGATATCAATGGACTGGTCAGGTGGGCAGGAAAGTGGCAAATGGAATTCAATCGAGAGAAGTGTGAGGAAATGCATTTGGGGAGGGCAAACAAGGCAAGGGAATACACAATGAATGGTAGGATACTGAGAGGAACAGAGGGAACTTGGAGTGCATATCCATAGTGCCCTGATGGTAGCAGGATGAGTAAGTAAGGTGGTTAAGAAGGCATATGGGATCATTTCCTTTATTAGCCGAGGCAAATAAAATAAGTGCAGGAAGATTATGCTTGCACTGTCTAAAACATTAGTTAGGCAACAGCTAGAGTACTGTGTACAGTTCTGGTCGCCACATTACAGGAAAGATGTGATTGCACGAGAGCGGGTACAAAGGAAATTTACGAGGATGTTGCCTGGATTGGAGAATTTCAGCTATGAGAAAAGTTTGAATAGGTGGGAGTTGTTTTCTTTGGAAACTTGATTGAGGTATAGAAAATTGTGAGGGGCCTAGATAGAGTGGATAGGAAGGAGCTAACCTTTCCACACCGTATTGTTACTTCCTATCATTGCTTTTCCCCGAGCCATAGCTCTGTTAAAAACAACCTTTGGTGCACTACCCCCTGCTGTAATGAAAAGTTTGTACTTCAAAAGCTTATGTGTGTTAATAGCATCATTGAGGGAAAGGGCAAGCTTTTCATGAACACGGTTTAAACCAATTCTATCTACATTACTGTTTTTTCTTTGTACAAATAAAAGTAACATAAAAATATATCTCTATTCTTACACCTGACTACCCTCAGCAACCGAGGATGCATTCTATCTGGACTAGGTAACCTTCCTACTTTGAGCACTCCCAATTTTTTAAGTACCTCCTCTTCATATATTTTTATCCTAGCCAATTCTTCTACTACCTTCTCCTTTACTGTGACTTTAGCAGCATACTCATCTTTAGTGGTTGATTTAGTAGCTCAGCCATCCACAAGATGATCTCCTTTTTGGTCCCTAATCAGCCCCGCCCTTCCTTTGACTACCCTTTTACTATTTATATGTTTATAAAAGACTATTGGGTTCCTTTTTTGTTACCCACTAATCTATTCTCATATACTCATACAGTATGTAGTTGCTTTTGCCATACTTTCTTTACGGTGCAGTAAAAATATCATTTTCTTCATATTGTTCTGTTTACAATAAATTCCAAAGTACCACGTTGTTTACTGATCTCTAGATTGTGGTTGTAAATAATGTCTTTGCTTTCACCCGTAAAAGCTTCTCTCCAGTTTCCTCTGTTCTACAATGTCTGAATGTGTTAGCATCACCTTAGCTCAGTTGGAAACAGTAATTCCTCCAAGTCTGAAAGCTGTTGGTTTAAATCTTGCTTCAGAACTGGAAGAATGTAATCTAGGTTGACACTTCATGCAGTACTGAGGGTGGGTGGCACTGTCAGATGAGACGTTCGATCAAGGTCTGGTGGTTCACGTGGATCTTAAAAAGATCCTGTGAAGAAGAGCTGGGAGCTTCTGCTGGTGTCTTAGCCCAATGTTCAATCGGAGGGAAAAGTGCATACCCTCCTCCAGCAGCATTTTCAGATGCAGTTCCTAACTGCTACTATTCCGACCGGAGTATATAATTTTTTGTACTTTTCTACTGCTGATATCTTCCCTCAGTTTCCTGAACAGCAGCTGGAACTGGTGCTCAGTCCCATTCGCTCAGGTGTCTCATCATTGCCCCCTGCTGATTGCTCGGCCAAATTTTAATATCATGAATCCTGAAGCCAGGGATTATGTAGGAGGAAAGAAAGACGTGCGTTTTTGTACAGCGCTTTTCACGACCTCAGGACATCCAAAGTGTTTTACAGCCAGTGAAGTACTTTTGAAGCCTAGTCACTGTTGTAATGCACGAAACGCAGCAGCCAATTTGCCCACAGCAAGCTCCCGCAAGTTGCAATGTGATAATGACCAAATTATTTGTATTAGTTCATGTTGGTTGAAGGATAAATATTGGCCAGAAAATTGGGGAGAACTCCCCGGCTCCTCTTCAAAATAATGCCACGGGATCTTTTACATTCACCAGAGAGGGCAGACGAGGCCTCGGTTTAACATCTCATCCGAAAGACAGCACCTCCGATAGTGCAGCACTCCCTCAGTACTGCACTGGGACTGTACGTCTGGATTGTGGGCTCAAGTCTCTGGAGTGGGACCTGAACCCACAAACTTCTGACTTGGAGGCGCTACCACTCTCGGTGGTTCAGAGGTTAAAAACAAAACACATCTCCACCAACGTTCCGGTTAAGCTGCACAGCCGCCTGGAGGTTCTGCGCAGGCTGCTTACTGATTTTTCAATGGGAGATTTTGATCATGTGCAAAATTTTGAATGGGCCACGCCAAAGGGGACCGCACACCCCACAAAATATTAGGGGAACCTTGATCTCCACACCTGTAGTAGTGAAAGTGTTAACTGTACACAAGGAAGAATTAGAGTAGGAGTGAAAGATATGAGTATATATAACCTGTCGGGCACTAATAAAACAACCAGAACAGTGCTCAAAACATCGTATTAAAATGAAGGAAATTGTGCAAACAATTGCTGCTGAGTTTTCCTATGTAAAAACAGTCACTGCATTTCAAAGTAATTCATTGTATGTGAAGTGCTTTGAGAGATATAGTAAAGCATTATATAAAGAAAGTTTTTTTTCAGCGCTTCAAATTTTTTTGTTGCATGATATATTTATCAGCGGTGTCATCTCATCCTTTTGCTTCTGAGGTTTATTCCTTATCTCTACTAAGTTAGCTGATCTCTGGTAGGTTACATGTAAGGCCTCAACAACTCTAGGCAATGGAAAGGGAAAAAAAACGATCAATCAAGATCCTTGCCCCTGAAGCTAATCCATTGAGCTCTGCTGGAAAGTGCAGCTGAGAATTTCCTCTCTGCTAGCAATGCTACTGGAAGGGTGATTGAGGGTAGATCTTCAACCCGCTCCAGTGAGCTGTCAATGACCACAGTGAACGATGGCTGCTACTGGGGGAATTGTACAGCTGCAACAGCTTAAAGGGGCAGGCAGCCTCCAACACACAACGTAAAATATGCTGCGGTGAATCAATGCATCAATTGGCCCTGTGCTGATCACACTCAGTGCTGTGGCCATTTCCATTTGTCAAAGTATTGCATCTCACCTAGCAACACTGCAGACCTTATGTTCTGGGATTCCTAGTCTCCAGTGTTGCTAAGGCGATGAGGACACAAAAGATAACATTTGGTGTCACTTGGTCATTATTACATCATTTGAACACACCGCCATATTTGGCCAGGTGCTTTCGCTGTCGCTTCTTGGAAGAAATACATCAGATGCAAGAATGGGCAGGAATGCGACTTAGCCCCTCCGTGATTTATTTCCTTACCCTCCTGCCTTGGTACGACCAGGGAAGAAAAATCCTGCCTCATAAGTTTGTGGAAGTCGATTGAGGGTGCAGTCAGATTGAGTTAGTGGTGCCTGGAATGTCTTTATGGCACCAAAGTTCAAGGCAAGGGTGCTACTGGTAATGCAATGCAGGTGATTGTCTTGAACAAGTTGATGCGCCTCATATACTCTGTGATTTTGGGACACCCCTCCTCCAACTCCTCCACAGCGAGTGGCCGGCAATGACCACAGCAGATAATGCCATCTAAATGATTCACTTCTCTCACTGCTCTGGTAATATTTGGTATTCCAGCATATTAAAGAAACTGGCATTCATGCCTGTTCTGAAGCACTTTCCAGTTGTCCTCCAAGATGTAGGAGTCTGTACCGAGTTCATTATTGTTATATGCAACAGGGCTTCAACATGCTAAAAATTACAATAAACAGATGATTGGCTGGATTTTCGGCTTTGCTGATTTTGGGGCAGTAATGGCGGCGGGGCGCTAAAGTTTGCGCCCGGGAACAGTTTGACCCTTATTCATCAAAATTGGGCAGCTGGACCCTGAGTGTGGGGTGGAACGCTAAGCTAAGTGAGGTGTTGTACACACCTCTTCGGGCGCTCGGCCGGCTGAGCATGTGGCCTGGGAGCGCTCAGAGGCCAGGGGAGAAAAAAAACACCTAAAACATTCCCAATACATCGCCCACGCCACCACAACATAAATCTCAACAAAAAAAATTAAAAGAAAAAACAATTACACTTACCTGAGGAAGGAATTACTTACCTCACTGCAGTCGGTATAGGTCGGACTACCCATTTGCACAGGCAGCCCCAGCAGGGCACGCTGCGGGGCGTACGGGTCAGGCGGGACTCACAAAGCGGGCCGGTGTCACAACCAGGGTCGTTGCACACCAGCTCAACTCTTCTGGGTGCCACTGCTCTGTGCCGTCACAAAACCGGCCCCGTAAACTCCGGCGGGGCGCTGGCTGCTTGCCCAGAAGAGCTCACCGACGCCGTTGCCGCCCCTCCGGGGGGAAATCAGAAGCGCAATTCACCGGAATATCCATCCTGAAGGGTTTTGGTAGACTAAGTAAGGAGAATGTGTCCACTGGCGGAAGAGTCGGTAACCAGAAGACACAGATTTAAGATAATAGGCAAAAGAACCAGAGGTGGGGGGTGTGGAAGAGGAGAAATTATTTTATGCAGGGACTTGTTATGATTTGAAATGCACTGTCCGAAAGCGCGAAGGAAGCATATTCAGTCATAAAGGGAACTTTCAAAAGGGAATTGGTTATATACTTGAAAAGGAAACACATGCAGGGCTATGGGTGAAGAGTCGGGGAGTGGGACTAATTGGATCGCTCTTTCAAAGAGCCAGCAAAAGCACGATGGGCCAAGTTGACCCCTGCTGTGCTGTACGATTCGACAAGAAATCACGGGCTGAGGACCTTTTAATTTCGCAAAATGAGATCCCAAAATCACAAAGCAGCAAAAGTGATGCTTCCCATTAAGAGCAATGGATCACAGAATCACTTAGAATCTGTTGGTGCTTTCCATCAACATTACAGAATATTTTACTTGCCTTTGCTTTTTTGCCACAAACAGCAAAGACAGGTGTTTTGATCTCAAAATGACTTCACCGCTGGAACATTGAGAAAGTTGAAACTAAGGGGGAATTTTAACCCCCCAAAAATGGGTAGGTTGGGGTTGAGTGACAAGTTAGTGTTAACAATCTGAATCCTGACCAAAACCCGCCTCCAATCTGCCGATTTCCAGTTTTAACGAAGGCTGGGCAGGGCGGGCAGCCAACCCGTTCCCAGGAGGTGGGTCGCCCATTTAAATATAATAAGGCTGGCTGGCATGCCTCTGATTCGACCTGCATTTTAAATTTAAGTGTGGCTGGTTGGCTTATGGAGGCCTTGGGAAACCCTTGAGCTAATGGAAGGCGAGTACTGCTGGACCCAAGAGCTAAGTGCCTTTACACGTACCTCCTGGATCCAACGTCCCTGCCTAACACACCCACCGCCATCGGAGACACCCCTGCAAGACCTCCAATCGCCTTCTTGGCCTCTTTCGCCCGCCCCTTCCACCCCCCCCCCATCACGTTCCAGGTGGCCCCTCCCCACCGAGATCCTTCAATGCCAGTTCCCACGGTCCTCTTCCCCCAACCCCCCCATGCCCCAATGCTCTCTCTCCTTCCCTGCCCGATCCATGTCCGGCCCCCTCAATGTGTTCCCCCTCCCCCCTGACGTTCTCTCCCTCCACCCAACCACTTCCCCGGCCCCCAATGTTCTCTCCCTCCCACCGGCTCCCACCCAATCCCTCACTCCCGCAGTCCTGATTTGATAAGTAATGCCTCGGAATTTGCGGTCAGCAGCGAACAAAACTGGCCCGCAAAGATCTAGTGATCTCTGTGGCGTGACGTTAGTTTTAATCTGGCGTCAAACCAAGTGAATCTCCAGCGCCCAGCTACAGTGATGTCATGAAATAGGCTAAGCAGCAAATCACATTGAAGAATTCTCACAGACAGCAAAGCAAGAAGTAAAATGCATAGATTATAATTTGCTTTTTATAAAATTTACAGAGCGAAATAAAGATTGGGACATACACATAGCATTAATGTCGAAGCTGAACTTTAAAACATAATTAAAAATCATCCAATTCTTAGCAAATTAATGGAAACATTTGACATTCTACAAATATGAAATTAGTTTTTCAGGACCAGAACGGTTGTTCAGCAGTCAGTACACCATTGAAAACCTCTTTCAAAAAGGCTTAAACTTTATGGGTTTTTTTAAACAGCGATATTCCAGCATAATAGGAACTCCATCAGCAATTATATTTCAGAATGATTTGAATTGACTGGAGGCTCTAGTTAGTTCCATAGCGTAACCTGTGGAAAAGTATAGAATCACTGACAGAAACTTTTAGATTTCTGTGTTTATTTGCGCATGCGCTGACTCCAGAAGTTGCTGTCGCTTTCAGAGGAGTAATGACGGCGAATGCTGACAGTTTCACCATCATTGCCACCACAACATCTGGACCAATATTTAACTACCAGATCCTGAAAACTTTTAACAATAAGGGAGATTCCAGGGTAAAGCCTTTCTTTCCTACCTCTCCCCCATTGTCGGTGAAACCCTTATCCACACCATTACCAGTTCCAGGCTCACAAGGTCAACGTTTTGGCTCCCCCTCCCCCAGCAGCCAACCAAACTCCACTCTACACATATCTCAGCTCACCTATAATTCCACGCTCTACATCTTATCCCCTGCTAAGTTTCTCCTTACCCTATTCCTCCACTGGCTCTCCAGGCCCTCCCATCCATTTAGCTCAAAACCTTCACGGTTACAAATCCATTCACGGCCTTGCTTCTCACGACCGTTGCAGCCTGATTTAACCCTAGGTCTGAGCTCACACCATCCACCCTTCTGCATCTCGACTTCTGAATCTGGACTCTGTCACAGATGTTAATTGCTGCTGTATGGGAATGATGCTGTAAACAAATTTGAATAAAATATAAGTGTCAATCACTTGTGTAAGCTATCCAGTAGACCAAAAGGGCATCCCGACATTAATATATTCCTGGTAGAAATTGCTGTGGTTCTGTGAAGGAAGCATCGGTTCTGAATGATGACTGGCTTTAAAGGATTTACCCTGACCTGCAAACAAGAATGATGTCATAGTTGAGCCATTTTGTCGATACCTTGAGAGCTGAGGTTCTCAGACTCTAGCCGTGGAAGTGGGTTGCGATGCCAGCCAGATGCCATCGCCGTGGCAACCTGCTTAGTCATACCAAGCAATTGTAATGACGCCATTGATGCCGGAAGGCACAGCACACAGGATCTTCGAGGAAAGCAGAAGGTCATTGAAAAATTAAACCGTTAAACAGAATAATGAACATTTTTATTTTTTGTTGTTGATCCCATCCCTCTCCCTTGTTTGTTTCAATAAGCAAGAGAACTAATGTGCAACATTTTCTGTGAAGACACTGAATTAATGTGCGCAGTTCAAATATCAAGACTGCTAACCCTCCCTGGGTTAATGGCCATGAATTTGTGAAAGGTGACTGAACCCAAGGAGCAATTGTGTTCAAAAAATAGCAACAGAAATAGAATTTTTAAAATCAAACAATGTTAATATTAATTACCAACACTATTTAATTGTTATGTTTTAAAGAGGTGCTGGTGGTCAAATCCTGGTTTTTGCTGTAGTTATTATTAAATATACATATTTCAGATGTGACTGGCTGAAGCTCACAATTGCCAGTACCCATGCAAAGTGCTTTGTTTCCTATTAAAAAAAATGAGAGCATCTAAGAGTTCAGTAAAATTAGGTGTGATTCAATAATCTCTTCTCTGAAAGACTAAAGTGGGTGAATACCTTGGGGAATGAAATGTGCAGTGGTGCAGCAGAGCAAAGGGCATATTTTGTGAGGTTCAGAATTAGATGCATTTGGATTTAAATTGCTAGAGCGCATTGTTTGTTTTCTAATGATTGACAGTCTTGATCAGAAATTGCGCTATTTAGCTCCAGACCTTTTTACCTTAGCTTTTTAGTCCTAATTTCTATATAGGTTTCGTCCTTCCAACCAGTACATTTCAGAGACTTGTATAATGGGAGTAACCTGCAAAGATCATGTCTGACCCATTCCTATTGGTACTTTCTATGTGATTGCAAGCTTGCTGTGCCCTTGGATGAACATAATATTGGGTTTAATGTATTGCAGCACTTTTAAGTTTTTTTTTAGCACAGTTAATATGTCTCTGGCGGGATGCTCAACAATAGTGTCCTACCGACTCTTCATTGTGTCTTCCTTGGCAGTAGCTGTGTGTGTCAATACAAAGCAATATTTACGAACCTATCTGCGCTGGCAATAATGATTTGCAATTGGTTTAGCACAAAAGACTGGTTTAGCACAATTACTGCTGCAATTCTGAATATTCAGCCCTTGCAAAACACGAGAGATGTTTTATTGCGGATAAATTTTAACTTTGGGCGATAGTGTAGAACGGGAGATGTCAAATCTGCTTTTCCATTACATAGCTCTCCTGAGAAAGAAAAATGATGTAGAACGGACCTGCTGCCTGTTCTACAGTGTCCTAAAGTTTAAAATCCGCTCCACTGCAGCATGAAGGTTTGTGCCAGGACTTTAGGTGCGGAGGTCAGTGGACCCCGCAGGACTCTTCCTCCATTCATTGTAATTTGTAAAGCCTACCCTTCTGTTTCAAACTACCCTCTGAAAATGTCTCCTTTTTGGGTGCATGCAATTACTGAAGGTACCCTAGGTTTTGTAGGCATAGCAAGAAGTCACGATGCCCAACACCCAACCCTATTTGATAGATCTTAACCATACTCCTCTACTAATCCCAGTCAGGGATTTGAGCTAGGCTGACACTCCAGTGCTGCACTGTTGGAGATGCCATCTGTCGTTTGAGACGTTAAACCGAGGCCCCTTCTGCCCTCTCGGGTGGACGTAAAAAATCCCATGGCACTATTTCGAAGAGCACGGGAGTTATCCCTGGTGTCCTGGCCAATATTTATCCCTCAATCAACATAACAAAAGCAGATTATCTGGTCATAATCACATTGAAAGAAAAGAAAGACAGACTTACATTTCTATAACATTGCTGTTTGTGGGAGTTGCTGTGTGCAAATTGGCTGCCGCGTTTCCCACATTACAACAGTGACTACATCCAAAAGTACTTCATTGGCTGTAAAGCGCTTTGAGACATCCGGTGGTCGTGAAAGGCGCTATATAAAGTGTGAGGTCATGCACTTTGGCAAAAAAAATTAAAGAGAAAGTTATTATTTAAATGGAGAAAGTGCTGCAGTACAGCGGGACCTGGGGGTACTTGTGCACGAAACACAAGAGGTTAGTATGCAGGTACAGCAAGTGATCAGGAAGGCCAATGGTATCTTGGCCTTTATTGCAAAGGGGATGGAGTATAAAAGCAGGGAAGTCTTGCTACAGCTATACAGGGTATTGGTGAGGCCATACCTGGAATACTGCGTGCAGTTTTGGTTTCCATATTTAAGAAAGGATATGCTTGCTTTGGAGGCAGTTCAGAGAAGGTTCTCTAGGTTGATTCTGGAGATGAGATGGTTGACTTATGAGGAAAGGTTGAGTAGGTTGGGCCTCTACTCATTGGAATTCAGAAGAATGCGAGGTGTTCTTATCGAAATGTATAAAATTATGAGGGGGCTTGACAAGATGGATGCAGAGAGGATGTTTCCACTGATGGAGACTAGAACTAGAGGGCATGATCTTAGAATAAAGAGCCACCCATTTAAAACTGAGATGAGGAGAAATTTCTTCTCTGAGGGTTGTTAATCTGTGGAATTTGCT
Source organism: Pristiophorus japonicus (assembly GCF_044704955.1). Taxonomy (NCBI): domain Eukaryota; kingdom Metazoa; phylum Chordata; class Chondrichthyes; family Pristiophoridae; genus Pristiophorus; species Pristiophorus japonicus. Next base: position 42,671,047 of record NC_091981.1, on the reverse strand, counting down.
GCCTCAGAGCTGTGGAAGCTGGGACATTGAATAAATTTAGACAGAAATAGACAGTTTCTTAAATGAGAAGAGGTTATGGGGAGTGGGCAGGGAGGTGGAGCTGAGTCCATGATCAGATCAGCCTTGATCTTATTGAATGGCGGAGCAGGCTCGAGGGGCCATATGGCCTACTCCTGTTCCTATTTCTTATGTTCTTATAAATACAAAGCTTGCTTGCTTTCTTTAATATTAACCCTCTTTGTTCACACTGAAGCTCAAAAACCCTTTTCTCTGGTGCTGTAATTGGCAGAAATGTTTCCAATTCACCCACCCCAAAAATGAACAGCATGTAAGAAAAATTGAAGGATGTAAAAAGGCTATTAGGCACGCCACTACCTATCCCCTTTAGTTATGAGGTGCCGAATGGTGACACTTGGGCATGTGGATTTTTTGCTGCTATTTGGGTGGGATAGCAGAAGTAAATGGGTCAAAATTGGCTGGTGTAGCCCACTGCCATTCCAGCATCCTTACCTCAATAATCTTCCACCTGCTCAGTGGGACCTAGTGCTGACCACTCTTTCCTTTACCTGCTGCATGTAAATCCCAGTTACTGCTTAGGTTCCCAGGCCATTCTTCTCTTGCCTGTTCCAATCCCATCGATCCCTGGGATTGGCAGGTGACGCCTGACTTAGCAGTAGGATTGACTCCATATGCAGCAAATGCTGAAGATCCCAAGCTTCGGCAGGACCTTTAGTGGGGGATGCATTGAAATCTTCGGGGCTCTCCTGGCTCTTCAGTTTTGCTCTCTGGATATTCCTGTTGGCTTCTGGGAATCCTTCCATGAATGTCTAATTATCTGTGACCCAAGAAACTGGCCAGCTTGCTGGTGGGGTTGGAGCAATGGAATTGAAGTCCCATGCTGAACCTGTAGATCTGGGATCAAGGAGGGAAAAAAAACAGCAATTGGTCTTTAAGAATGATGACATCATATCTCACATGGGTTGATGCATGATTGAAGAGCTTTGATAACTTTCTCAATGGTAGCATTGTTGTCAGCTGTTAACATTTAAAGGCAAGCAAACATCATGAAAGAAGCTGGGAGTGTTAACCATCTCATCCTTAGTTTACATTCAGGGACGGCTTCAACTTAAACTTGTTTGAAAAGCTTTCTATCTCGTGGTAAATGTTAATTTTTCAGCCGGCTCAAACTTGGATTATTTTATTACTTTCAAAGATATTCTTTGTAATTTAAAGTTTTTATAGGAGTGTTTGACACCTTGATGCTTACTTTTGTCAAATGGCAATGATGTGTAAACATTCATCAGAACATAAAAGTTCACAATCAAATCGAGCAGGTTTGAAACCATCAGACACAAAGAGAGAATCAATAGTGGCTGGTAACATGACGATGGAGATTTTCCTTATGTCTTTTTCACAACAAGTATTCATGTCCCAATTAGAAAAGTGCAGCTGATGCAAGTTGAGCTGGACTATTATATCTTCCAACATGTACAGCAGTGATCAAAATGTTACAAAACTGATTTATCGATAGCCTTTCATGTATTTGTGCTGAGGAGATTTTTTTAAATCAGCAGGCAGCATATTTCAATGTAATGGAGCATCTTTGTACAGTTATCATTCGCTTTCTCTAATCTTGATTTTATTTTAGGAATGTGTGATCCATGTCTGATGGTAATGGTGAAAAGCATAGTATTAGAAGTTGCAGTATTGGCAGCCAGCGATAAAAGGTGCTCCCCAAGCAGTCGAAATGGCAGGTGCATTATAAAGTCTCAAAGACGATGTCCATTCAATTTTTCTCTTGTCTGCCTTGCTTGGCATGGTTCCTGCCAGGAACTGAGCAGATTGGGAATCATACCTTGCTCCTCCTCAGCCATGCAGAATTTCACAAGTGCCGCAATGTGTAATGCCAACCACAAAATAAGTCCTTTCAAAACTAATACATCATGAAGTGTAGTATAGAAGTTGTACTTCATACCAGAGCATTATGGAATAGGATACAGCCATGAAGCTGTTCACCTAGCTGACTTACATCTGTCAAGTCTGTGACTCTCCTTGCCTGTGCCACTCTAGGATACCTACCCTCTATGGTCTCAATTTTCCCCAGTATTTGCGCCGTTTTTTTTGGAGCAGGCTGCTTTTTCTGGCCTAACTTAAAAATCCCCAGTTTCCCCAATCAATTTGCACCAGCGTAACTTAGTTACGAATTTTTTAAGTCAGTTTTTTTTTCAGCCAAAGGAGGCTTAACCAGCCACCTTCGCCACTTCTGGCCATTTAGGGAAGTTTGGTCAGCTGAGAGTTACTCTAGTTCTGCTTAGGCCAGCATATGTGGCCTGTCCTGAAAAACCTTTCCTAGCGTTAAGGAAATCGGCACAGGAAAGGAAAGTGGCGCAGCAGATGCCCGGACACACTGATAGAATTGAAAAACACATAGCAGTAATTTACCTCCAACCCCGCCAGAAGGCTGTCTGGTCCCATTCTCGGTCCACGGTTCACACACACAGGAAGGCTGTCCAGTTCCATTCTTGGTCCCTAGTTCTCACACACAGGAAGGCTGTCCGGTTCCATTCTGAGTCCCCGGTTTGAGAAAGAGAAAGAGACCTTACAACACTTTATTTGGGGGGTACTTGGGCCCCAAAAATCCGGCGTAACTCTTCAAGTACAGCAAAAAAATGCTTTGGGGAAAATTGAGCCCAATATCTCTCCTCTCTGAATTCATTGCGCTACATATTGCTTCTGATAGACAGTGGACAATTTATACCCTGGCTTCCTTCGCTGCTGCTCTGGTCTGTTTCCTTCTGCCTGACCTTGCTGAGTGCCTCTTTAGCACAATGCCAGCTGCAATCAGGAACTCAATGGATTGGGACACAGACGAAACTAGTGCCCTGATGCACAATGTACTACTACTGCTAAATTCCTATCTGTCAGCTCAGCAGCAATAATGGGACTGAATCAATACACTCCATTGTTGTCAGCTGTGAACTAGCCTGGCTGCTTCAGTCACCTGTATGCCTTTCCTTGACAAGTCATTCTTGACATTGTTTATCCAGCACTTCCTTGGTCTTCCTCAGCTTTGTGTTCCAAATACCTCTGCATGCAGGGATGTGAAAGGTATTCGAGCTGTTTCCACTCTTGAAATATGCCCAACCCAAAAAAGATATCTTAACTAAATGCCCAAACAGAGAGACCATAAACCCAAAGGAACAATGCTAGTTGTAACTTTGCCCGACAGTAAAGCAGTCTCCTTTTTAAAACTTATAATGGAGCATTTGTATCATATAGAAGGTAAACAAACGTATTTATAGATAACAGTTGGTCCATCTAATCGCCTGTGGAATCGGAAAGGAATCTTCCAGAGTAGTTTTACCTGTTTTGGCCCTGAGATTTTTCTGTTTGTTTGCCTCCTCCAAGAGATTATATGGCTGCAGGGGGCGGGAGTTGGCGGTTGAGGGAGGGTGGATGGAAGTGTCTATCCATGATGATCTGGCCATCATGGTGAGGGACAGAGATGATGGACCAGCTGGTTCTTTTCCTGCCCATCAATTTCATATGTTCCTATTTCTTCAAAAGGTAAGTATTTTTTCACCAGAGTTTCACCAGATTTTCACTAATGACGCATATACCTGAGTTATCAACTCCTCCCAAAAACTTTTATTTAGAACAAGCAAGCAGAGGGCCTGCTACATGGGCCATAGGGGATGACCCTGTTCTATACCCGTTTGACATCTGGATAAGGCTGGACCAGATCACACTCCAGCTTGCCGTTAGCAAGTTTGAAGCCATGCTGTTCAGCTCCCACCACAATTATTGGAGCTCTGCCCAAATTCCACCCTTCTTAGTTGCTCACTCGAGGTGACCCAGCCTTGGTGCCCTGCATATGCTGACTTTATATCACCAGGTTACCTATTTCTACCTTTGCACCATTGCATAGTTCGCACGCCAGACACGAGACTCCCTAAGCAAATGCTCTATGCGGAGCTCCTTCACGGCAAACGAGCCAAAGGTGGACAGCGGAAACGTTACAAGAACACTCTCAAAGTCTTCCTGATAAAGTGCGACATGATCACTGACATCTGGGAGTCCCTGGCCGAAGACCGCCCTAGGTGGAGAAAGTGCATCCGGGAGGGCGTTGAGCTCTTTGAATCTCAACGCCGAGAACGTGAAGAAGTCAAGAAGCGGAAGGAGCGTGCGGCAAACCAGTCCCACCCACCCCTTCCCTCGACAAATGTCTGTCCCACCTGTGACAGTTACTGTGGTTCTCGTTTTGGACTGTTCAACCACCAAAGAACTCATTTCAGGAGTGGAAGCAAGTCTTCTTCGATTCTGAGGGACTGCCTATGATGATGATTACTCACCTCTGCCTACATCACTGCACACTTCTGGTGAAACTCTCACCCACATTTTTGTCACCTCCAAAGCTCCCTTTCCTGATTTTGTGCTAAACCCTGCGCAAACTCCCAACACATCCAGAATTCTTTTCTAATTGTTAGTCACCTGTTCTTACTGCTGACTCCCTGACCATTAGTGCATTCATTTTGAGATCCTTGTCCCCATTTACGACTCATTCTACAGCATCTCTCCGATCGCCCTCTGCCATCTCCTCCAGCACTATGTCTGGCTCACCCTCTGCTGTTCTGATTTTGGCCAACTCTCCGTCAGGAAGTAGAGCCTTCACAAACTCCAAAAATGTGGGTGAGAGTTTCACCAGAAGTGTGCAGTGATGTAGGCAGAGGTGAGTAATCATCATCATAGGCAGTCCCTCAGAATCGAAGAAGACTTGCTTCCACTCCTGAAATGAGTTCTTTGGTGGTTGAACAGTCCAAAACGAGAACCACAGTAACTGTCACAGGTGGGACAGACATTTGTCGAGGGAAGGGGTGGGTGGGACTGGTTTGCCGCACGCTCCTTCCAACAATTGACATCTTTCTTCACCTCCTCCAGCTTCCTCAAAACTTACCTCTTTGACCACACCTTAAGTAGGCTATCTTCCCCAAACACACACTGCTCTCGATTGATGTCAAGTTCTCACTCACTCCCAGCCCCTGCTGGGTGAGCTTCTTGGAGCATTTTATGGTATGAAAAGTTATGTAAATGCAAATTGTTGATTTCCCTTTCTCTCTTCACTACCCACCTGTCTGGGATTTCAGAATGACTTCTTTTGATTTCTCTCACTGAAGACAAAGGAAAGCAAGAGATCACTAGAAGTAAAACTATAACATGATCCATAATGGTAATGAAAGTACTGTATTCAAACTATAGGACCTATCATATAACGTATATATTGTGCTGCACAAAGTATCACAGTTTCATGGGACAGGCAGGTGGACCAGAGGGTATTTTCCTGTTCGTCATTGTTGATATGTTCATACCAGTATAATAGATGGTTGTCACTGTAGCTATGAATGTTGGGACAGTCCTGCCTCCATGGCAACCTCTTGGTTTCTCTCATTCACCAATTTAATCTCTCACATTTTATACTTGGGTGAGATCACTATCCTGAGGCAGAAGACCACAGTCTCATATACAAGACTTGTGTCAAATGCAGTTGTGTTTGTAGGTTTGTAGGCCTCCCATTAGTTCAAAAGGCAGCCACTGACCGACTTTAGCTCCTGGTCCCCCAATGCCTCAAATTTTAAATTCTCATCCTTGGCCATAATTTTCTGGGGTCTGTGTGACCGCGATCGGAGGCAAGAAATTTGAAAAAAGTCAGCGGGACGGAAACCCACCATCATCCCACCCCCACGCGCCTTTCCCTCAGGCGCATTTGCCGGTGCAGCAGCGACCCGACCAACAAAGGCGGGTGACCTAATTCAAATCATTTAAGCTTCTTGTAAGATATTTTCACCCTACATTTCAAATTTTCCTGTGGAAATAATAATCCCCTGCTTTGTTTACGGGGTTCACGTAACTCAGGAACCATGTCTGCCAACCTGAGGTGGGAGTTGAGTGGCCATTGCTCCAGTTGATTAATTGACAATATCAAGTGTAGTATAAAAGCTCCCACCTCACAGCTGATCACTTTCCTCAGGCAGAAGCTGTTGCTGACTACATTGCCAGCACAGATTTAACTTTCTGCAGGCTGCATGTGTTTCCAGCAAAGCCTCCATCCAGTATCACCTCATTGGAAGAACCTCTCTCACTGTTGACAAATTGCTTCTGTCAACTCTGCTTGACCTACGATCTATTCCATCAGCATGAGTGCCATTTATACTGTCTCACCTTGGTCCTCAGAATCTGACCACGATGAGCCCCAACACGAGCAGCACCAACCTTCTCCGCAAACACCTGATGCTATACAGGACAGAGGGCAGCAGCACTTGAGCACATTACTGCTCCGGAGGTCAGAGATGGCCTCATCATGTCCAGATTTACTTAACTTATGCTGTACACACATATGGCTGCCAAATGCTACACCAGGTTGGCACCACTCCTCAGCAACATCATAAAGGATCCCTACAATAACCAAAACCTTCCTTTCACACTGCCCACCATTGCTGGAGGTTCTGTTATATCTCACCAGACACTTCCAAAGGTGCACACAAATGTGTCCAAGATTTCTAAAAGTGGTGAAAGTGAAGATTTTAATGATTGACAATACATTAACAGAATCTTGCCATTAACATTCACTACAACACTTAAGTGGCTACCCTTGTGAATCTACTTGTGTGTCATATTTCTCTTACGCATGCTTCTCCGAGGTGCTACCACTGTGGCTTAAGCAGCCTGCTCACTTCCCTGCTGTGACAGCTTAGACACTCTAGGCAGACGTCCTCTGGGTTTTGGAGCTTCTGATGGCCCTGCCAAAGTCTGCTCCTCCAGTAACAGTGCAGGGGCAAACTCGGCCATTGTGATCAGAGGAGCCACCTGGGGCCGCTGACTGAGGAGGTGGCAACGCGGGAGAAGTGTAAGCGCTTTGAGAGGAGCCCACACTTCCCTCTCCCCTCTTACCCTCTCATGGGCCACCCACACTTCCCTGCTAGCAAGGAACTGGAGAGCACCTTGCTGCACAGCAGTGGGGCCATGAGGACCCACGCCTACACTAACATCCCTCCTAGACAGGAGGTCTATGAGCCTTTGCTATTTGAGCTGCATAGATAGCCATCTATTCTCCATTGATATCATGTGCTCCTGTGAATGGCACATTAGCTCCTCCATGCAGATGGCCATCCTATCCATGGAAGAGCCTAAAGTCACCATCGCCTGCACGGTGGTGCTCCTGTTGGAGATAGACTCTTCCAATTCTCTGAGCATTTGGAGACAGCATGCTAGCAAAACCTGTCAGAGCCGCCTGCACTTCTTGCTGCACCTCCAGGATTGCCCTCTTTCTGGATGACCCCCGAGGCTCATGCAGCTGAGCAGAGCTGGGAGCATCCTGCGCCCTCCATTGAGGAGTCTGCACTGCTGCCCCTGTCTCAGCCACATGCTCTTGCTCATTACTCTATCTCATGTGGCACCCACCGAGGTGTGCATCTCTGCACTGGTGCTAGGGACGCTGTGCCCTCAGAGGCTGGAGTCATAGAATCATAGAAATTTACAGTACGGAAGTAGGCCAATTCGGCCCATTGTGTCCCCGCTGGCCGACCAAGAGCTATCCAACCTAATCCCACTTTCCAGCTTTTGGTCTATAGCCCTGTAGGTTATGGCACTTTAGGTGCACATCCAAGTATTTTTTAAATGTGGTGAGGGTTTCTGCCTCTACCACCCTTTCAGGGAGTGAGTTCCAAACACCCACTACCCTCTGGGTGAAGAAATTTCCCCTCATATCTCCTCTAAACCTCTCCCCAATTATGTTAAATCTATGTCCCCTGGTTATTGACCCCTCTGCCAAGGGAAACAAGTCTTTCCTATCCACTCTTTCCATGCCCCTCATCATTTTATACACCTCAATCAGGTCTCCCCTCAGCCTCCTCAGTTCCAAAGAAAACAGACCCAGCATCTCCAATCTTTCCTCATTGCAAAAATCCTCCAGTCCAGGCAATGTTCTTGTTAATCTCCTCTGCACCCTTTCCAGTGCAATCACATCTTTCCTGTAATGTGGTGACCAGAACAGCACACAGTACTCCAGCTGCGGCCTAACCAGTGTTTTATACAGTTCAAGCATAACGTCCTTGTTCTTGTATTCCATGCCTTGACTACTAAAGGAAATTATTCCATATGCCGCCTTAACCACTTTATCTACCTGGCCTGCTACCTTTAGGGATCTGTGGACTTGCACTCCGAGGTCTTTTTGTTCCTCTACACTTTTCAGTGTCGTACCATTTAATGTGTATCCCCTTGCCTTGTTAAACCCCCCCCACCCCACCCCAAATGCATTACCTCACACTTATCCGATTGAATTCCATGTGGCACTGTTCTGCCCACCTGACTAGTACATTGATATCTTCCTGCAATCCGCAGCTTTCTCCTTCATTTTCAAACACACAGCCTATTTTAGTGTCATCTGCAAATATCTTAATCATACCCCCAACATTCAAGTCCTTGATATATACCACAAAAAGCAAGGGATTCAGTGAATACAGCCTTCCAGTCACAAAAATACCCATCAACCATTACCCTTTGCTTCCTGCTACTGAGCCAATTTTGGATCCAACTTGCCACTTTGCCCTGGATCCCATGGGCTTTAACTTTCATGACCAGTCTGCCATGTGGGACCTTGTCAAAAGCTTTGCTAAAATCCATATACACTACATCATACGCAATGCCTTCATCGACCCTCCTGGTTGCCTCCTCGAAAAATTCAATCAAGTTAGCCAGACATGACCTTCCCTCAACAAATCCATGCTGACTGTCCTTGATTAATCCATGTCTTTCCAAAAGAAGATTTATCCAGTCCCTCAGGATTTTTTCCAATAATTTTCCCACCACTGAGGTTAGACTGACCGACCTGTAATTACTCTGTCTATTCCTTTCTCCCTTTTTAAACAAAGGTACATTAGCAGTTCTCCAGTCCTCTGGCACTACACCTGTAGCCAGAGAGGACTGGAAAATGATGGTCAGAGCCTCTGCTATTTCCTCTTTTGCTTCTCTTAATAGCCTGGGATACATTTCATCCGGGCCTGGGGATTTATCTGCTAAGCCCCTTAATTCTTCCTCTCACACTATGTTTATCTTGTCTAATATTTCACACTCCTCCCTCATTGCGAAGTCTGCATCACCCCTCTCTTTTGTGAAAACAGATGCAAAGTATTCATTAAAACTACTTCTTATAAGTCATCTTGCTCTTCCTCCTGGGCGGTGGGGGTGTGGACTCTTAATGGACCCATGGGAGAGTAAAGAGATGAGTTAGATATGCCATTTGAAGAATGGGTACACGTACCATTATGCACATGATGACCATTCAGTGGCTGATGACTGATGTATGCCACATAACTGTATGATATGTAATTCTGTCACTAGGTTGCTGAGATGTCCCCCTCCATCTCCCACCTCCAGCTGCTCTTCCACTCCCGTTCCAACGCAGCCTCCTCTGATGTTGTGAGGGTCGCAAATGATAGAGGCCCACTTCCAGTTCACTCCCTCCTCTTCCTATTGTGGGCTCCCTTCTCCTGCAAGGAGGGAAAGAAGAGAAAGTTGAGTGAGAGTGATGTAATAAGTGTAAGGAATGGATGGGTTACATCTTTAGAGGGAGACTATGATGGATTGGGGTGGCAATGCCAATTGGTCACCTTGTGTGTTGTTAGTTGGTATGATTGCATTAGGATGAGGGTGAGTGTGAGGGGTGGCTCGTAAGATGGGGATGTGATAATGTAGAGAGAGAGAGAGAGAGAGATGGATGGATGTGCAAGGTATGTTGGTGTGAGTAAGGATGTGAAGAAGTAGGGTTGGGGAGGGAGAGTGAAGGGGATGAGGCACAGCAGGATGAAGTTGAGCGTGGCTTTGTACTCACCTTTCCTGATCTAATGAGATCATTAAAATGTTTGCGGCACGACACTCAGGTCCTCCTGAACCCATCCCTGCTGTTAACCTCCTGCAATTTGGAACCAGGCTCCTTTTATCGGCTGGGGAGATCTCTTGTGCTCATCGGAGGGGAAGAGAACCTCCCTGTGGGCTCTGACTCCCTCCACAAGGATATGAAGGGAGTCATCGGAGAAACTTGGGTACAGCCCTCTGCCTCTGTGCAGCCATCTCTCCAACTGTTTGAAGCAATGAAAACCTCCAGTGTGCTGCCTGTACACTCCTAGATGAACCTTCAAATACAATGTGTCCATGGCTCCTTTAAATATCCTGACTGAAAGCGCATCATGGATGACATCATCCGACCCGCACTTAATAGGTCCCATTATTGGAAAGTCGTTTTCTGCAACAAGATGGAAGCAGGAACGGATTTGTGATCCGCCATAACAACCACCCGCACACAACCTGCCCAGGTACAGAAAATTCTGGCACTTGTGTTTAAATCCCTCCAGGGCTTCTATAATCTCCTTCCACCCTACAACCCCCTCTGCGAACTCTGCATTCTTGCAAGTCTGGTCTCTTGTGCATCCCCCTCTGCCTTGGCCCCATCATTGGTACATGTGCCTTCAGCCATCTAGGCTTTTCTTCTACTCTGGAATTCCCACTCTAAGGTCGTGATTTCCACTACCTCGGCGGACCGGTGTGGCCAGCGTCGGTGGCGGGTCCCGACCTCTCTGCTGGCTCCAGCCCACTCTGCAAAATGATTTTATCATGATTGGGCTTGTTAAGTCTGCCTAGCGCTTTTCTCGGCCAACTGAAGGAAGTAGGGCTGATGACATAATTTAATGACGTGTCATCAGCCAATTTCATTACAAGGACCATGTGCAAATTTAGTTTGACAGTTGTGCTGTCAGTGTTCTATAGCATTGAGGTGCTGCAATCACTGATGAGCACTGCACAGAGGTGCACGGCTGCACTAAGGCTCTCCCATGACTCCCTCCATAAGCACGCAGGGAGGTTCTCTTCCCTTCCAATGGGGAGAAGAAACCTCCCCAGGAGATCAACGCAGCCTGGTTGCACATTGCACAAGAGAACACAAGCAAGGATGTCATCAGGAGGACCATGCTGCAGTGGTGCAAACCATTCAATATCCTCAGTGGTACATGCAGCATTACTCCAAAGCTACACTCAACCTCATCCTGCTGTGCCACTCATCACATTCCCACTGCTCTGCCTTCCCTAACCCACTCCTACACATCTTTACTCACAGCAACTTACCTTGCACCTCAACCCATTCTTCTCTATTTACATTATCACTTCCCCATCTCACTCGGCACCCCTCACACACATCCTCATCCTGGTCCAATCATACCAACTAACAACACACATTTTAGCCAATGTTCATGTAAAGTTTCTGTTCATGTGCTGTCAAATATTGAAACCTTTAGTTTCAACACTTTGCATTCTTGTACAGATTTGTGTGGACCTTTGGAAGTGGCTTTGTGAGTTGCAGTGAATGGTGAGCCATAACGGTACCTCCCGCAATGGTGATGAGTGTGAAAGGAATAGCTTGGGCATTGTTGGGATGGGTTACGTTGTTGGTGTGGAGTGGTGCCAACTGTGGCAGCCAGGGTTTGCAGCATCAAGTGAAGTAAATCTGGCCATGGTGAGGCCATCCCTGGCCTTCCGGGCAGCAATGTGGTCAGGTGCTAATGCCCTGTGTCCTGTGCAGCATCAGTTGATTGCGGAGAAGATTGATGTTGTTGGTGCTGCTGTTGTGACTGGTGCTGCTGGTGTTGGGGATGGTCATGGTGGGATTCTAAGGACAAGGTGAGATAGTTTCAAGGGCACCAATGCTAATGTAATCGCAGGTGAACTTGAGATGACACAAGCGATATGTTAATGGTGAGAGAGGTTGTTTCAATGAGGTGACACTGGAGAGAGAGTTTGCTTCAAACACTTGTAACCTGCATAAAACTCAGTCTGCCTTTCAAATGCAGTAAGCAACAGCTTTTGATCTTGGAATGTGAACAGCTGTGAGATGGGAGTTTTTATAGCGCATTTGCAGCTGTCAGTAAAGAAATGAATTAATGGTCACACAACTCCCGATGTCCTTACCTGAGGTGATTCCTGAGCAGCATATACCCTGTGGACAACCTGGTAAAATGGTAAGGTGAGCTCAAAATACTGTTTAAAGAGTTATTAACAAGGTCATAATGACCTAAATTGCCTCCCCCACAGGTTTGTTCAGTGTTGACAGACCCAACATCTGGGAATGTAGCATGGCGACGGGTTGACAGCGGGTTCCCAACCTGCTGTCAAAAAAAAATTCCCACCCAACCCACCACCAAATGCGCATGCTGACCCTCCAAAAAATCCCCCCAACCAAATCTCTCCACCTCCCTATCCTCCTTTAAAACCCTCCCTAAACCCACCTCTTCGACCAAGCTTTTCATCACCCATCTAATATCTTCTCCTTTGGCTTGGCGTCTATTTTTGTCTGATAATGCTTCTGTGAAGTGCCTTGGATATTTTTCTATAATAAAGGCGCTATATAAATGCAAGATCATGGTGTTGTAAAATAGTGCGTTTTGAAACTTTAGGGGATTCTTTGGGTAGATTGGTTTCCTTGAACAACCCAAACTACACCACGAAGGATTGAAGCGTGGAAACCTGCCCCTCCCAAATTTTCTCGGTTGGGGTTATGTTCATTTGCATTCGTCCAAATTCCAGATGGCCTTTGCCTCCCCTCCGCAATGTTTATACGTATGTCTGTCTCTGGAGCAGCAGCTCATTAAATGGCAATTCCATAAGGAAATAGTTAGAATCATAGAATGGTTACAGCAGAGAAGGAGGCCGTTCAGCCCATCAAGCCTATGCTGGCTCTCTGCAAGAGCACTTCAACTACCCTGCACTTTCCCCCGTAGCCTTGCAATTTCATTTCCTTCAGGTACATATCCAATTCCCTTTTGAAAGCTGCAATTGAATGTGCCTCCACCACCCTTTCAGGCAGTGAATTCCAGATCCTAACCACTAGTTGTGTTTAAAAAAAAAAGTTCTTCCTCTTGTCGCCATTGGTTCTTCTACCAATCACCTTAAATCTGTGTCCTCTGGGTCTCGACCCTTCCGCCAATGGGAACAGTTTTTCTCTGTCTGGACCCCTTATGATTTTGAACACCTCTATCAAATCTCCTTTCAACCTTCTCTGCTCCAAGAAGAACAACCCCATCTTCTCCCAATCTATCCATGTAACTGAAGTCCCTCATCCCTGGAACCATTCTGTAAATCTTTTCTGCACCCTCTCTAAGGCCTTCACATCCTTCCTAAAGTGCAGTGCCCAGAATTGGACATAATACTCGAGGCCGAACCAGTGTTTTTAAAAGGTTCATCATAACTTCCTTGCTTTTGTACTCTTATTTATAAAGCCCAGGATCCCGTATTCTTTTTTTAACCATTTTATTAACCTGCCCTGCCACTTTTGACGATTTGTGCACATATACCCCAGTCTCTCTGTTCATGCACCCCCTTTAGAATTGTATGCTTTTGTTTATATTGCCTCTCCTCGTTCTTCCTATCAAAATGTCTCACTTCGCACTTTTCTGTGTTAAATTGCCTCGTGCCTGCCCATTCCACCAGCCTGTCTATATCCTCTTGAAGTCTATCACTATCCTCCTCACTATTCAATATACTTCCAAGTTTTGGGTCATCTGCAAATGTTGAAATTGTGCCCTGTACACCCAAGTCTGAGTCATTAATAAATATCAAGAAAAGCAGTGGTCCTAGTACCAACCACTGGGAAACACCACTATACCTTACTCCATTCCGAAAAACAACTGTTCACCACTACTCTCCACTCTCTGTTTTCTGTCACTTAGCAAATTTTGGTACCGTGCTGCCACTGTCCCTTTTATTCTATGGGCTTCAACTTTGCTGGCATGTTATGTGGCACTTTATCAAATGCCTTTTGGAAGTCCATGTACACCATATCAAACTCATTGCTCTCATCAACCCTCTCTCTTACCTCATCAAAAAGCTCAATCAAGTTAGTTAAACATAAAATGCCTTTAACAAATCTGTGCTGGCTTTCCTTAATTAATCCATACTTGTCCAAATGACTGTTAAGTTTGTCCCGGATTACCGTTTCTAAAAGCTTCCCCACTACTGAGGTGAAACTGACTGGCCTGTAGTTGCTGGGTTTATCTTTACACCTTTTTTTGAACAGTAGTGTAACATTTGCAATTCTCCAGTCCTCTGGCACCAGCCCCATATTTAAGATGGATTGGAAGATTATGGCCAGTATCTCTGCCATTCCACCTTTACTTCCCTCAGCACCCTAAGATGCATCCCATCCAGTTCTGGTGACTTATCTACTTGAATCTTTCTAGTACCTCCTCTTTATCAATTTTTATCCCATTCAGTATCTCAACTGTCTCCTCTTTCACTATGAGTTTGGCAGTATCTTGTTCCTTCGTAAAGACAGATGCAAGTACTCAACTAATACCTCTGCCATGCCCTCTGCCTCCATGCGTAAATTTCCATTTTGGTCCCTTATTGGCCCAACCCCTTCTCTTACTACCCATTTACTATTTATATGTCTGTAGAAGACTTTTGGATTCTCTTTTATGTTAGGTGCCAATCTATTCTTATACTCTCTCTTTGCCCCTTTTATTTCCTTTCTCACTTCCCCTCTGAACTCTCTATATTCAGCCTGGTTCTCACTTGTATTCTTTACCTGACATCTGTCATATGCCCCCTTTTTCTGCTTCATCTTACTCTCTATTTCTTTTGTCGTCCAGGGAGCTCTGGCTTTTGTTGCCCTACCTTTCTCTCTCGTGGGAATGTACATCGTCTGTAACCAAACCATCTCCTCTTTAAATTTATTTTTTCTGTAGATTGCTCCCTGTCTCTTTGCATAGCTAGTCTAAACCTTATAATACTGTGATCACTGTTCCCGAAATGTTCCCCTACTGATACTTGCTCTACTTGACCCATCTCATTCCCCAAAACCAGATCCAGCAATGCCTCCTTCCTGATTGGGCCAGAAATGTACCAGTCAAGAAAGTTGTCCTGAACACACTTCAGAATTTCTTCTCCCTCGCTCCCCTTTACACTATTATTATCCCAGTCGATGGGCCTAAGTTTTGGCCTCAGTTGCTCCTGATTTTTTGGAGCAACTGGTGTAGAACGGAGTATCTTAGAAATTCAAATTCTCAGCATTTAGTTTGCTCCAGTTCTAATCCGTTAGAACAGTTTCACTTTGGAACAGAATTTATTTATTTTCCAGCCACTTACGCCTGTTTTCAAAGTTTCGGCAGTGAAAACTTACTCCAAACTAACTTGGAATGGAGTAAGTGAAGATTTTTGTACGCTCGAAAAAACCTTGTTTACACTTTAGAAAATCAGGCGTAGGTTACAAATCAGGCGTAGGGAACGAGTTGGGGGGGAGGGGGGGAGGGAAGTCATTAAATTCTACAATCAATCCTTAGTTATACTTATACAAATATTATACAAATAAATCCAACCTGAATAAAAATTTATAAGCAAAGAAAAGATTAAATAAACCATGTTCCTACCTGTGTGAAAGTGCTTCAGGCAGGCCTTTCATGTTGGAGACAGGCAGGGGTGTGGCGTCAGAGTCTCGACGGCAGCCCCAACAGCAGCAGCAAGCAGCCTTCGAGCTGAGCTGCTGTGCTGCAGACAGGCCTTCATTCTGTTAGTGGCTGGCCGGCAGCCGAAGGATCAACACCCGAGGCACGCAGCTTTTCAAGGGGGTTGAGGCCATTAGGCCATGGGTTATGAGCGGCGTCAGTGGCTGGCTAGCAGCCGAAGGATCAACACCGGAGGCACGCAGCTTTTCAAGGGGGTTGAGGCCATTAGGCCACGCTTAAGGGGCGGCGTCAGTGGCTCGACGGCAGCCGAGTACTTTTAAAAATGGTCGCGTACCAATGTTTGTTTGACACTGCGCGTGCGCGCACGCTCCAACGCGCACGCGCAGTGTTGCCGGCACCATGTTGGCTCATTTAAATTGGACCCGCCCCCACACTACTTACAGAATCGGCGCGAGTGTTTGGCTCCGCCCCCCCCCGCTGTGAAGAGCGCGCCGCGCCAAGCTGAGATCGAGCTCTGAGGAGCCGGAGAATATCGAAGTTTTTTTCTAGCGCACTTTTAGGCGCGAAGAACAGGCGTCCAGCTCAGAGGTGTGCCGTTTTCGGCGCGGGCTGAAACTTGGGGCCTATATTAGGATAGTTATCATTACTATATAGTTCCTGCACCTCTGTAATTTCCCTGAAAATTTGCTCCTCTTTATATTTCCCACTTAGCAGTGTAATGCTATTATTTCTCAACTCAAACCAAATAAAGTCTGACCTTGACCCCTCCAAGACATCCACTCTCTCCAGCACTGTAATTCTCTCCTTTATCAATTCTGTCACCGCCCCCCCCGCCCCTCATTTCTTTCCTTTCCTATCTTTCCTAAACACCATATATCCAGGAATGTTTAGTACCCAATCCTGCCTTTTTTTGAGCCAGGTATCCGTTATCGCCACGACATCATATTCCCATGTGTCTATTTGCACCCACAGCTCACCAACCTTATTTACCACACTTTGTGCCCTGTAAACCTATCTTAGGCAATCTCGTTTAGTCTCTTAGTCTGACTCCACCTAATACTGTACTATTTCTTTCTCTAGTGCTATCTGTCTGTCCCAATCCTGCGTGCACCTTGTTTCTCCTTTCTAATGCTGCAACTTGGTGCCCATTCCCCTGCCAAATTAATTTAAATCCTCCCCAACTGCACTACCAAACTTCCCCTGACCTCCCCCCCCACCTCCCCACCCCCAACCACGAGGACATTGGTCCTAGTCTGTTGAGGTGCAACCCATCTCCCCCAGAACTGGTCCTAAAGCCCACCCTGTTGCTCCATCTCTCCAGCCACGCATTCATCTGCTCTATACTTCTATTTCTATGCTCACTAGCTCATGGTACCGGGATTAATCCGTAGATTGCTACTTTTGAGGTTCCGCTTTTTAATATTTTTCCTAGCTCCCTAAAATCTTCCTGCAGGACCTAATCCCTCTTTCTACCGATGTTATTGATACCGATCTGGACCACGACCTATAGCTGTTCACCCTCGCCCCTCAATGTTCTATAGCCACTCAGTGACATCCTTGACCCTGGCACCAGGGAGGCAACATACCATCCTGGAATCATGTTTGTGGCCACAGAAAGGCCTGTCTGTTCCCCCAACTATTGAATTCCCTATCACTATTGCTTTACTGATCTTCCTGCTCCCCCCACCCTGTACAGCCGATCCACCCTTGTTGCCGTGGACTTGGCTCTGGCTGTACTCCCCAGAGGAACAATCGCCCTAACCAGTATTCAGTACTGAATAATGGTTGGAGAGTGAGATGCACTCAGGGGGCTCCTGCATTACCTGCCTGGTCCTCCTTGGCTGTCTGATGGTCACCCATTCTCTCTCTGTCTGCACGCTCTTACGCTGCACGGTGACACCTCCTGAAACATACTATTCACGTAGCTCTCAGCCTTATGGATGCACCACAGTGACACTAGCTGCTGCTCAAGCTCCGATATCTGGAACTTGAGCTCCGCCAGTTGATGACACTTCCTGCACATGTGGTTGTCCAGGACTCGGGAAGCATCCTGGAATCCCCACATGGCACAAGATGTGCATTTTATGTGACCAAGGTGCCCTGCCATGCCTTAA
This sequence comes from Pristiophorus japonicus, assembly GCF_044704955.1. Taxonomy (NCBI): domain Eukaryota; kingdom Metazoa; phylum Chordata; class Chondrichthyes; family Pristiophoridae; genus Pristiophorus; species Pristiophorus japonicus. The sequence continues at coordinate 42,653,433 of NC_091981.1, read as the reverse complement.
CTTAACAGAAATAAACTCGACTTTAAAAAAAAAACAATCACCAGCTACTCACCAATCAGCTCCTTCCCTAGTGCTGATGTCACTTATCTCACTCCCGAACACTCGCGCTCAGAGCCATGCTCTTGGGCCTACCTTTATCTGTGGCCACTCCTCTCGCTGTCCCGTAAGTCTGCTCTCGTGTCTATTAACTTAAGAGACTTTGGATTCTGTGGCTCCACTCCTTCTTTTCAGTTAGACATCTGCACCGCCTTTCTCCTCTCCATCAAATTCCTGCGCTCACAAAATTCCTCCACTCTGCTTGTGATTCACTGCATTTGCATTCTCCCAGCTCTGTCTCCAAACTCTGTGCTGATGCTCTGGGCTTTTGGAAGGAACGTTGCAGGGAACGTTTGCAAAACAATTTCTGCAGAAATGTTTCAAAGTTTGTTCATAAATGGTGTTAATGCACGTCAGATATTACCCCTTTAAAGTGACATCAAGGCTTGTAGGAGTGGGCCCAAGTTTCCACACGTGCCTAGAACGGCGCAGTCCCGACCTGGACGCCCGTTTTTCACGCCACAAAGTGCGCCTAAAAAAATCCTCGGTATTCTCCACCTACTTGCAGGTCCTCTGGCCCTCGGCGCAGCCAGCACGAGCTGTGGGGAGGCGGAGCCAGGTCCCTGCACTGAAAACAGTGCCGGGACCTCTGCACATGCGCGCTACAGTCGGCACGCAAGTGCAGTAGCTCCAGGCGCCAAACTGTGGGAGGGGCCCGAAGCACACAGCCCCTAGCCCTGGCTGAATGGTCTCACTGGGGCTGCGTGAATAAGGCTCCTCCCACGGCCAGCTCCTGCTCCCCCCCCCACCCCCCCAGACCAGACCCGACACCCGCTCCCCCCCCCTGCCTCCGGACCAGACCCGACCCGACACCCGCTCCTCCCACCCCCCCCCCGCCTCCGGACCAGACCCGACACCCGCTCCTCCCACCCCCCCCCCCCGCCTCCGGACCAGACCCGACACCCGCTCTCCCCCCCCCCCCCTGCCTCCGGACCAGACCAGACCCATCACCCGCTCCCCGCCTCCGGACCAGACCCGACACCCGCGCCCCCCCCCGACTGACCCGACTCGACCCGCGCTCCTGTTCCCGCTCCCTGAATCCCCGACTGGACCTGACCCGATCCACGCTCCCGCCCCCTGTCCCGACCCCCCTCCACTGGACCCGACCCGACTCCCGCTCCCGGACTGGATCCGACCTGATCTCCCCCCCTCCCTCTCTCTCTCTCTCCCTCCCCTCTCTCTCTCTCTCCCTCCCCTCTCTCTCTCCCCCCCCCCCCCCCTCTCTCCCCCCCCCTCTCTCCCCCCCCTCCTCTCTCTCCCCCCTCCTCTCTCTCCCCCCCCCTCTCTCTTCCCCCCCCTCTCTCTCCCCCCCCTCTCTCTCCCCCCCTCTCTCTCTCCTCTCTCTCTCCCCCCCCTCTCTCCCCCCCCTCTCTCCCACCCCTCTCTCCCCCCCCCTCTCTCCCACCCCTCTCTCACCCCCCCCTCTCTCTCTCCCCCCCTCTCTCTCTCCCCCCCCCTCTCTCTCTCCCCCCCTCCTCTCTCTCTCCCCCCTCCTCTCTCTCCTCCTCTCTCCTCCCCCCCCTCTCTCTCTCCCCCCCCTCTCTCTCTTCCCCCCCTCTCTCTCTTCCCCCCCCTCTCTCTCTTCCCCCCCCCTCTCTCTCTCCCCCCCCTCTCTCTCTCTCCCCCCCCTCTCTCTCTCTCCCCCCCCCTCTCTCTCTCTCCCCCCCCTCTCTCTCTTCTCCCCCCCCCTCTCTCTCTCTTCCCCCCCTCTCTCTCTCCCCCCCCCCCCCAAAAGGTCTGCCTGAAGCACTTTCACACAGGTAGGAAGATGGTTTATTTAATCTTTTCTTTGCTTATAAATGTTTATTCAGGTTGGATTTATTTGTATAAGTATAAATAAGGATTTATTATAGAATTTACTGACTTCCCTTCCCCCCCCCCCACCTCGTTCTGGACGCCTAATTTGTAACCTGCACCTGATTTTTTAATGTGTAGAACAGGTTTTTTCAGTTCTACAAAAATCTTCACTTGCTCCATTCTACTTTAGTTTGGAGTACGTTTTCACTGTGGAAACTTTCAAATCAGGCGTCAGTGGCTGGACACGCCCCCTTTTGAAGAAAAAATTCTGTTCCAAAGTAGAACTGTTCTACCTGACTAGAACTGCAGGAAAAAAAATGTGGAGAATTGCGATTTCTAAGATAGTCCGTTCTCCACCAGTTGCTCCTAAAAAATCAGGCGCAAATCATGTGGAAACTTGGGCCCATCATTTCTGCATATTTGTCAATATTTTGCAGCTATTTGCGAGAGTAATGCTTGAAGTAATTTGTCTTTTATTTTGTGATGTTGGTAACCTCAGTTAATAGCTGCAGTCTCATTAATCCTTTCAAGCATTCACGATGAAAGACAAAACAATCATTTTAATTGGGTAATTTTGATCTCAATTCAAGTTGAAATTACAAATTCCTGATAATTTTTCAAAGGTGTGAACTCTGCCCTTCCAGACTGAAGAAATTGCTAGCTGCTTCAGAACTGTGCTGTTGGTTGTGCAAGAGCAGTCTGAAAACGGTTTCAAAGTGTAATTGCAGATGAGTAGAAATGTGATGCTTTGCTGAAATTGGGTAGCATTATTATTGTTAATGTTCTTTAGGTCAGGTCAAATAATGAATCAAGAGTAGATTACATTTTTTAAACTATGTCGTTTAGTAAATTAGATTTTTTTACTGCCTGCATCAGTGGTGAGGGCTTTTACCATTTTCATTATTGAGCTTCTTGATGACAGCATGCAATACAGCTTCGTTCTCCAACCCAGGTAGACCTGTGCAATTTGAATCCCTGGTGCCCTGGGGAGAGCTATATAATAACAACTTGCATTTAATGTAGTAAAACTTCCCAAGTTTCTACACAGGAGCAATTATCAAACAAAATTTGACACCAAGTCACATAAAGCGATATTAGGACATGTGACCAAAAGCTTGTTCAAAGAGGTAGGTTTTAAGGATAATTAAAGGAGGAGAGAGAGGTAGAAAGGTTTAGGAAGGGACTTCCAGGACGGAAGGCACGGCGGCCAATGGTGGAGCAATGAAAATTAGCGATGAATTGGATGAGGGCAGAGATCTCAGAAAGTTGAAAGGCCTGAAGGAGGTTAAGGAGATCAAGACTGAACCACAGCTTGCTGGTGTAACACAGTTCCACTTGGAGAACAGATTGAGTTGGGAAGTAAAGCAGTCGTGTGTTGATGTCAGCGGAATGGAGAACACAGGCATAATTTGTGCAGGGAAATCTTTGTGGATTTAATCTAATTTCCTCTAATCAGCTGGAATTCCAAGTGCAATTCAGGATTTGACTGTTCCAATAGCTGTGGTCACATTGAGTATAGCTGATCGGACACACTCTCAACAGTGACAATTTATCACTTAAAGTAAGCATCTGTCAGAACTTGAGCACATAACCTAGGCTGACAGTTGAGTGCTGCGTGCCATCTTTAGATGAGACGTTAAACCGAGGCCCCATTTGCCCTCTCAGGTGGACCCAATAGATCCCATGGCACTATTGGAGTTCTTCGCAGTGTTGTGGCCAATATTTATCCCTCAACCAACACCAAAAACAGATGATCTGATCATTATCACATTACTGTTTGTGAGACTTTTCCATGGCCACTACTTTCCACACAGCAAGGTCCCACAAACAGTAATTTGATAATGACCAGATCTTATGCTTTTGGTGCTGGTTGAGGGATGTATATTGGCCAGAACACCAGGGAGAATTCCTGTGCTCTTCTTCAAATAATGCCATGGGATCTCTGGAGTGGGACTTGAACCCACAACCTTCTCATTCTGAGGCAAGAGTGCTTCCCACTGAGCTAAGGCTGATACCTGTAAGAACAACAGGGCAATAATATTAGGTGATTCCGATTATCCTAAGATAGACTGCCGAAAAACTAATATATATATATATATATGGTCAAAGTGGGGTAGAATGTATCCAGGATTGCTTACGTTTCTAGTTCAACAAGGAAAGAAACATTGCTCGATTTAGATCTATGAAAAAAATTGAGACGTAACTGATGTGAGAGCAGGAGAACAAGTGGGCTGTAGTGACCACAATGCAGTTAGGTTCAGTGTAAGACCAGAAAAGGATAATGATGAGTCAAAGATAAGGGTACTGGACTGAAGGAAGTGGGCTCATTGTGTAGGATGAAGGTATGCCAAAGTTATTAAATAAATATTTTGCATTAACTTTTAGAAATGATGGTAAGTGATAACATAGGAGTAGAAGAAGGGGATATGGAGCAGCTGATAGAACTAAAATGTTGGCAGAATTCAAGGTGGATAAGTCACCAGACTCTGATGACATGCACCCTAGGCTGTGGAAAGAAATCAGAGAGGCCACAATTATTCCATTCTCCTTGTGTAAATTGTGGTGATAAAACAGCCTTGTTCAGGAAGGGGTAAAAGGATCAACTGGGTACCTATAGACCATTCTATATAGATATAGCATGTGGACAAACTCTTAGAATTCATAATTCAAGATAAAGCTGGTAAACATTTAGAAATGCATGGGATAAGCAAAGATACCGAGCACAGATTTCTTGAAGGCAAGATGTGTTTGATAAATGTAATGGTTTTTGAAGAAGTGGTTGAATAATAAAAGGAATACAGTAGATATGGTGTCTGTGGATTTTTAGAAGGTGTTCAATAAGATGATAGAAATGTTCAGGTGTATCCAATAGAAGGAAATGTAGCAGCATGAATAGAAAGTTGGTTGATGGATAGGAAACCAAGAATAAAAGTAAATAGATGTTGCTCGGTCTGGAGAAGAATTGGAACTAGTGTACCCCAGAAGGCTGTGTGGGTCCACTTTTGTTCTCAGTATATATGGGTGATGTGGACAGGTTTAGGGACCAGAAATATGCTGACAATTTAAAAGTATAAGGTTTGGCAAAGTGAGGAAGACTGTAAAAGTCTTCAAGAATTCATGGGCAGATAAACAGGTGAACAGATACAATTTTATGTGGATAAGTGTGAGGTAAGGCATTCTGGGAGGAAAAACAAGGAACTGGTATTTACGCTCAATGGAAGCACACTAAAAATGACATAAAAAAGCCGAAAGTATTTTAGGTTTTATAAACGGGCATAGAATGCAGGAGCAAAGAAATACTGATGAATTTGTACAAAACATTGCTTTGGCCATAGTTGAACTACTGTGTGCAGTTTTGGGCGCAAAGAGCTAACACAGACACGATTGGCTGAATGGCATCCCTCTGCACGGTAAACTATGGTTCCTCGGTTAATTAGCTCCTTGGCTTAAAAATAATTTATACTTATCAATGTGAAGAAAAATCCTGATTTTTGAGAGGGTGGAGTTGCCCTCAGTGAAGTTCAGAAAGCCGTGTTCCTCATGTCTTTTTGGCTGATGTCTCCAGAAGGCTAAGCCTTGCTCTCACACTGGTTTTTATATTCTAGAAGGACAAAAGGTAGCATCTCCTGAATAATTTACTGCACACTTCATTATGTAAACTGCTAATTCTTCACACTTCAAATTTAAAAAAAAAAATGCAACATACTGTATGTGATATTCTTCCTGAATCAGTAATCAGCTACCAGAAATAAGGTAAGTAGTCTTTAACCCTAGCCAATTGTCAATCATCAACTTGCTTTAGAAATGCATGTTACACACAAACTACAGGTGATGTTTGTCTGAGTACCCTAATCTGTTATTGAAATTCATTTATTCGCCAGAAGATCACAACAGTTTCTCGATTTAAAGTCTAAATGGCTAAGACTGTACTCAAACACAAGAATAATCTTACTCTTGGCACAGTGACCCACCTTCAAGAAAAGCAAATAAAAAATGAACAGATCCATTTTTTCCCCCAAACCCAGAAACATGAATAACTTACAGGCAAATTTACCAGGAACGTAAGTTAATGGCCTCAAAAGATTGGCACCCCTGTTGGAATTGTTGCTGTATTGCATGTGCCGTTCTACTAACTTGGAGTATCCTGAAATCTCCTGTGGTCACATCTATATCAGCAGTCTAAATAACTGCAGTAATGTCCAATGTGCTATTATACAACCTTACAGCAGCAAGTGAGAAAAAACACATGCAGAAAACATCGCAACAGTTTAAAAACATAAAAACGTTTCTGATTTGCAGCAATCTACAAACTGCTTCCTCAATAACCATTAGAATTACTCTTTAATTGGTATAAACACAAGCATTATGTCAATCTTCACTTGCCCTTAATTAGCTACAATGGAAAAGGTACATCTAAGATCGTCCTTGAAGCCCAATGCAATTGGTTTTAAATGCATAAAGAGCAATATGAGATGCCCATCATGGAAAATCATCTGCAATTAAAAGTTTGCAATCATGTGCCATTTTTCTTTCCTGCAAGGATTTATAGTTCAGTTGTCCAACTATTGTTTTTTTTCATGTTTGCTAATCAGGTAGGTAAAATATAATGAGAAATAATATTAATCCAAAATGCTCAGCTATTCAGAGAGGGACTATAAAGCTGAACATCTGGAATCCTTTGGAGGTGGAGCTCATTTTGAAAATTTGAATTGTCCACAAGTCATCACAAAGTGTGACAGGTTCTGTTTAACCCAGGCTGCTTTAGAACGGTGCATGTGCAATCTTTTTTTGACTTTAGCTTAATACCCATGACATTTAGAACTTATTTTACAAGTATTTATATCAATTTCAAAGGAATAAATTATAGTTAACTTGGAGGAAGTGAGGAACTAACTAGTTCAGAGTCAGTCACCTAGAAATTTAACTCGTATAAAAAACTTGCATTTATATTATCTTCTTGCTCAGAACATCCCAAAGCACTTCACATACAATGATTCACATCGAGTTATACTGACTAATGTTATTTGGCACGTGGAACAGCCATTTTGCACATAGCAAGGTCACGCAAGCAGCAATGAGACGACTAACCTTCTGGCCTGTTTTGGGTGACGTTGGTTGAGGGAGGAATGTTGGCCAGAACATTGGGAGCAATAGTGCCATGGGATATTTAACATCCAGCTGAAGCAGCAGACAGGGCCTCGGTTTAATGACTCATCTGAAGAATGGTACCACTGATAACGTGGCACTCCCTCAGAGTATCAGGCTAGGTTATGTGCTCAGGTTTAGAGTTGGTGGGGGTTGAATCTATAACCTTTTGATGTAGAGATAGGAGTGTTACCAACTGAGCTAAGCTAGCAAATGGATCTACTTTACATTAATTTGTAGCTGATTGCAGGAAAAATGAATTTAAGATAGGATACCTTATTTATTTGCTGTTTCCCCAGCTGAAATTACACAATTACACCATAAGCAGTTTATAAGGTCAGCTGTGTCAGGACAAAAAGAACTTTTTATAAAAATATCTAGGGAATATCACAAAATATCTGGGGAATATCACAAAGTGCTGGTTATTCCCAACTCAGGGGCACTGTCTTGAAGCTCAACCCGTAGTCAGATATGGCACGGTCCTACCCATTTACGGTTTTGCCTTGTTTCATTAGTAGCAGGAACAGGCATCATCAGCTCACTGCTGTATCTGGACTTGAAAGGCCAACATTCTGAAGGTGTGCTATCTTAAATCAGTGTTCTTCAATATGTTACCCATATATATGTTATAAAGCTGATTAGTAAGTTGAAAATGTATTTCTCTTTAACAAGTTTACTATAATTTAACTACATCAATGTAATACATTAGCCATTAGCCTCTTGTGACTAAATGGGAATCCAGATGTGGCTAATTGCATTTTGATTATTAAATAAAAAATGAGTAACAAGCACCATCATTGGGCATATGGGCTGGAATCTTTCCATTGGAGAGCATGCAGATTTGTGGGCGGGTCGGCGATTAAAAGCGCGGCAATTGACACTGCGTCGGGAACCCGTCTTCATCCTGCTGACTTCTGCCTTAATAACTCGGGTGCATTTTGAGGCCTGCCATGTCCTTTTGGGGATGATGTGCTGGTAGCGCTGCACCCCGTGATTAGCACCCTGGGCCGGCACGCAACGGGTGATGACATCATTGTCGTGCGCGCCAACCCCTTTGCGCCCTGCAGGTGGAAATTGTCCCACAATCAGCGAGTTGGCGTGGGCGGATGACATCCGCCGCTGGGGCGGCCCTTTAAGGGGAGGTCGTGTGTGCCCTGGGCCGCCATTTTATTTTGTCGGCTGGCTCTTCTGCCCGGTCGAGTGCTTCCCTGATGACCCAGTGGAAGCCATCAAAGTGCCTGCAGAGTGAGCAGTGGCCCTCCCCTTTAACTGAGGCAGCACTCTGCCTCGTTTCAGAGGCGCCAAACCCAATTCCATATGGGGTGCGGGACCTCTGGACCGAGCGCTAAAAGTCCCGGCCCCGGAAGGTTACCGCTCCCGATCGGGACATGGGCAATTTCGGCCCCAAAGACTGCATGGTTTTGCACTGAATAGTAGTAGATGTTAAGTATATTCACATGAAGTACATTCAAAATGGTGCATGTGGCTGAAATGGTGTTACTGTAGCCACATCTGTGGCCAATCAGAGATTTCTATTCGACAACACCGCCTTAAGACAATGATCTAGAAATTTGTCTCCGGTGGTGCCACAAAATGAGTCATATTGGTTCGGCCACCTGTTTTGCGTCATCACCCAAGATGCATTTCTAAGCCCAAATCTTTAGATTAAAAAATAAACAAAAATACAATTACAGCCATTGAGAGCATTAAGTAAAGACTTGCAGGTAAGCGTTTTTTTTTCCAGCTGGAGTAGGATTTTGCAAGTGAACTGCTTGCACATTTGTAATCAGCATTTTCAACACGAATATGGTTGAGGATGATTTGCTGCACATTTTATGGATGTTAAAGGTAGAATGCAAGAACAAAAGGTGTAGTTTCATGCATGTAATTTCTTCTATGTATTATGGCACGATTAACATTATTTATTGGCTGCCATTTCTCTATGGTCCTTTTTAGCAGCAAATCACTGGGCGTTGCCATTGTTGCTGTGGCATATAGAGAGCACAGCTCAAAGCTGGTTAGCTTAGGGGAGGCTGATTCCTTTAGACTCGCTGGTACGTATTGCTTCATGCATTGCAAGTCTCTCGATCTGATTGGCCCGGAACTAGCAGTGGGTCATTACAGTGAACAAACAGCTGACCGCAACTTCAAGATGTAGCTCATGCGCATCCTAACGCGGAAATCCTGAAGTTGTGGTCAGTCATTCACTGTACCGACACTGGCTGCGCTGCGGCTCCCATCCCCCCCACCCACAGCAGGCAATCAGGGAGACCCACGTAAACTTCTGCTCTTCCGCGGTAATATCAATGTTAAATACTCCATAAAAAGTTAGACTCTTTTGGATTAAGTGGAACTGGGGTTTTAACAGTGTATTGACTGCTAAACAATGGTTATGGTCCTGAAAAACTAATTTTAATTTTGCAGTGTGTCAAATTTATATATTTTAACAAAAATTACAATTTTAAAGAAACTTTATAGAATCAATATATATTTTTTAAGTTTGTTCATATTTATTTCAGGTTTGCCTTTTTCCCATGTGAGAGCCCCGATCTTTGTTTTGCTCTCTCCAATATTTTTTAAAAGTTGGAACCAAAGGACCTTACTCACTTTCTGGTTTGCTGTCTGTGAGAATTCTGCATTTTAATTGGCTGCTTAAACAGCTTGTTGACGTCACAGCAGCTCGCACTATGGGATTCCCCATTAGCTTGCGTTGATTTCAGTTGCACGTCAGGGAAGCCAAATTTCTTGTTGATCTCTGTGGAAAGTTAATTCGGGGCCAGCAGCAAATGCCTTTGTTTTGCTGCTGACCGCAAATTACAGGCCAATATCTTACGATCACTTGCAAGTTATATAAATCCTAGTTGAATCGACCTGAAAACTGACCTCGCTGTTGTTTTCAGCAGCTATTTATCAATTTCTGACGCAGTTAAAACAAAAGAGCATAAGTTTAAAGAAAAATGTAACCATACTGCAATAGAGAGGACAACAGTGGATATTCATGAGGTGTCACAATACCATTTTTGCTTCTGATGTGACACACAGCCCTGCAGATCATAAAACCAGAGCTAAGTGACAAGACCAGAGTGAGGCCTGGTCAAGAGTCTGACTTGTTAAATCCATTTATTTATTTTTAAGTATATGGTTTAATGCCTGAGCTTTTCCAAACAGGTTTCTTTTCTCTCTCTCCTGTCACAAGGCAAGGAAGACACCTGCCAATCACCTTGTGGGACTGTCCTCAGAATCTATCCAAGAATGGCCTCTTTCTCATTTAGTAAAATCATATGCCCAGCGTGGACTCTCACAACAACAGAAGTGTTACAAACACAATTTGACACCGAGCCACATCAGGAGCTGTTGGTGACCAAAAGTTTATACAATGATGTAGGTTTTAAGGAGCATCTTAAAGGAGGAAAGAGAGGTGGAGATTTAGCAAAGGAATTCCAGAGTTATGGTCCAGGCAGCTGAACATACATCTGTCAATGGTAGAGCGATGAAAATCTGGGATCATAGAATCATAGAAATTTAAAGCATGGAAGGAGGACATTTTGGTCCATCATGTCCGCGCAGGCCGACAAAGCTATCCAGCCTAATCCCACTTTCCAGCTCTTTGTTCGCAGCCTTGAAGGTTATGGCATTTCAAGTGCACATCCAAGTACATTTTAAATGCTATGAGGGTTTCTGTCTCTACCACCCTTTCAGGCAGTGAGTTCCAGACCCCCACCACGCTTTGGATAAAAGAATTTCACCTTAAATCCCCTCTAAACCTCCTACCAATTACTTTAAATCTATGCCTCCTGGTAGTTGATACCTCTGCTCCTTCCTATCCGCTCTATCTAGACCCACATAATTTTATACACCTCAATAAGATCTCCCCTCAGGCTCCTCTGTTCCAAAGAAAACAAAGCTAGCCTATCCAATCTTTCCTCATAGCTAAAATTCTCCAGTCCAGGCAACATCCTCATAAATATCCTCTGTACCCTCTCTAGTGCAATCATGTCTTTCCTGTAATGTGACCAGAACTGCACGCAGTACTCTAGCTGTGGCCTAACTAGTGTTTTGTACAGTTCAAGCATAACCTCCCCGCTCTTGTATTCTATGCCTCAGCTAATAAAGGCAAGTATTCCGTATGCCGCCTTAACGACCTTATCTACCTGTCCTGCTACCTTCAGGGATCTGTGGACATGCGCGGTGTCCACCGGTACGCTCGCGGCCTTCCGCGAGAGGTGGGCACCGGAGGGACTGGAGTGCATCATCACGCCCGGCAACCAAATTTTAATTTGATTTTATGTTTTAAAGTTTAATTTGTTTTAATTGCCGGTGTTTTTTAGTGTCCCCCTCCCCTTTTATAGGGGGCACTTGGAGAAAAAAAACATATGATTTTAGTGCCCAAAAAAAACACAAAAAAAAGGCCTTGAAAATGTTTGGTGTGTCCCCCAGATCGGGGGTGGGGGGGGACACGATTTAATGTTTTAGTTTCCTCCCAAAAAGAGTTCTGTGGACATGCACCCCAAGGTCCCTTTGTTTATCTACACTTTGTGTCCTACCATTTAATGTGTATTTCCGGGATGTGTGAGAGGCCAGAATTGGAGGAGCACAGAGATCTTGGAGGACTGGTGTGCTGGAGGAGGTTCCAGAAATAGAGAGGGGCGAGGTCATGGAGGCATTTGGAAACCAGGATGAGACTTTTAAAATTGAGGTGTTGCCGGCAGGGAGAGAATGTAGGTCAGCGAGCACAGGGGTGATGGGTGAATGGGACTTGGTGTGAGTTAGGCTACGGGCAGCAGAGATTTGAATGAGCTCAAGTTTATGGAGGGTGCAAGGTGGGAGGCCAGCCAGGAGTGGTGATTGGTAAATATATGCCTCGCCTTGTGAAAGGAGAGAGAGAACATACCAGGATGGTGCATCTATAATTCAGGTGCCTGTTTCCCTGATTTACTGTCCATTAAAATTAAAGGACAGAAGATCATGGGGAGCATGTCCGCAATATCCATGACAGCACACCTGCGAGATTGATAACTGAGTGTGTCGTGGATATGGTTGTCACATCAATTCCTACCATTACATGGTGCCCATATCAGTTTTTTAAAAACATTTTCTTGTAGTTTCATTTGTGGTCCTGGAAGTTTAAAAAGGTTTTTAAAAATATTTTTTGCAGTGTGAGATTTTGTATATATAAAAGCAAGAGATAGTGGTGTCAGCGAATGAAACGTGCTTCCAATATTTACCGTGACCAGCATCTCTCAGGTCTTCTCTATTGCACCAATTAGGCTCGTTTCTAACATCACAGCAGCTCATTCCTGACTAAACTAGTGTGAAATTTCTATTCGCTGCACCAAGCAAAGTGATGCTACGACTACACCACATGCTCAGAGAGACTGAGACTAACGCTGACTTAATACAGGAGACATCAGGACAGACAGATTCATCCATCATTGTAAATGGGATTTCAACAATTCTATCCACAAAGGTTCTGTGCTCCCCATACCCTGAAACAGTTTATTTTTACTGAATATTTAATCTGCACTTTTGGGGAAAATGCCAAATCATATTCGTCCCTCCCTAGCTCTGTAACCTCCTACAGCTCTACACCAATCCAAGATCTTTGCACACCTCCAATTCTGGCCTCCAGCGCATCTGCGATTGCCTTCGCTCCACCATTGGCGACTGTGCCTTCAACCGTCTAGACCTGAACCTCTTGAATTCCATCTCCAATAAGTCACTCCTTAAAACCTACCTCTTCAACCAAGCTTTTGCTCACTTTTTAGTTGCAGTTAGCTCTTCAGCAGGTCTGGATTTACATCTTAAATCTGTCAGTTATTGTCTGTCAGTTTAACCTCGATATGATGTTCGGCTCTAGGTTACTCTTTGGATTTTCTAATGTAGGTACAGAGAAAGCCATAATCCTGCTTTCAGTATGTAGCATGGGATTACCTGTGAGAGAATCTAGTTATCGATGATCTCTCCCATGACTAATTGCCTCTAACAGTGGCAAGCTCATTATCATAGTCCAATTTCTTTGCTGCAGGATGCTCTGGTGTGTTCATGCCTAAACTGTTGAATATTGCCAGCTTAACAGAGAGCATGAGACTGAATGATGACAATGCAAGAGAGGTTTGACAAAATGTCAGCTCCTAGATTAGCCTCTGACCAACAGTTTCAGAGTATAAAACTTGGTTGCAATAAAATGACGGAAAGACACCTAGTAAGTTTAGTTCCCTTTCGTTGTCTACCGTGGCTCAGTTGCTAACACTTTAGCTTCTGAGTCAGAAGCTTTGAGCACATAATCTAGGATGACATTCCAGTGCAGTACTGAGCGAGCACGGCATTGTCGGAGGTGCTGTCCTTTCAATAAGTCGTTAAGTCAAGGCCCCTCCCACGTGGGTGTAAAAGATCGCATGGCATTATTCCGAAGAAGAGCAGGGGCAATGTCCCGGCATCCTGGTCAATATGTATCCTTCAACTAACATTACTAAAGCAGATTATCTGGTCATTATCTCATTGCGCACGATTTGGCTGCCGTGTTTCCTAAATTACAAAAGTGACTTCAAAAGTACTTCATTGGTTGTAAACCACTTGGGTATATTTTGAAGTTGTGAAATGCACAATATAAATGCAAGTCTTTCTTTCTTTAAATAACAGGGGAACAATATGGCAGTTCATTTGAATACATTTCCTCTTTAAGACTATCAAAGCAGTAATTGTATCAAAGCAGTAATTTGGAATCATTTATGAATGGCACTATAATATATCGTCCCCAACTGACTGAATTCTGCCTGGCTGGCAACAAATAAACAATCTAAAGGTACACCTTAATGGCCTGACCTAAATTTGTGTACCCAGGACAAGTCAAGTTGTCGCACCCTGTCAGTGTATTCACTGTGCATGGATAGAAAACATTTTCCAGATGGGTTTCTGTACACCATCTAAATGATAAGCAGCTTTATTTTATGAATTTAATTAATCTTTGGAAATATTTGTAATTCTTGGTAACATATTGGTTAGCAGGAAGAATAGTAATCAAAAACACAAGGGAGGCGAAATTGCCCTGCACCCCGATTGAGGGCGGTAACCAGCTGGGACTGGGACTTTCTGCACCCAGCGCAGAAGTCCTGTCCCCACCACTGAATAGGGCTTACCGCCCCTCCAAGGAAGCGGAGCTCAATCACGCGCGCTCCATTTCCTTTAGGGGCATGTCCCAGGGTGCTACTGGGATGGTGAGTGAAGCGCCAAGCAGATACTTCACAGAGCACTGACACACTTCAACGCCACTCCCCTTCGCTTAAACGGGAGGGCTGCTGTGCGCTCTGCAAGGCCTCTGATGGCTTCCACTAGGCCACCCGGGCAGTGTGGGATTGCGCCTCCAGCCCGGCACCCAAAATGGAGTGTCGGGCTGCACGATGGTGGCCCGAACCATGCGAGGGCAACCATCCTGGAGCCAACCTGAGAGTCAGCAATCCAGAAAAGATGGCGGGCCACTTTTAAGTAGCGCCCCGAGAGCAGATGTCGGCCAGCTTCGTGACCCACGGGGTGGTAAGGGGTCGGGGTGGTAAGGGGTCGGGGCAGTGAGGGGTCCCCGCACACGACGATGACTCTAAAAATTCCTGGGCAATTTCCCGGGAACTGGTAGCGCCATTCTCTTCCCCCACCCCGGCCAAAAAGTCTCTTCTGTCCCGTTAGCGCTCCCATCTAGAAAAGGGACAATTTCTCCCCAAGGTGATAACTGGCAGCATATAAAAGGTGCCATTTGTAAATATTTTATTATCTCCCTTCACCCAGCAAAACAAACAGAAACTCCAAAAATGGCAACGTAGGAATGACTGTGACCAGTGCTTTACGATGGTTAAAGAAGGAGACTCGCCATTAATAGCATATTAAAGAACAAACTTGAAAATGATTTTTATTTAACTGTAGCACCTTTTTATGATTTATTATCTTGACATTATTGAGAAAACTGACCCAAGAACCTGAATCAACCAGTGTAAATGAACTGAATTGACACCATAGTGTATTGTCCATTGCCCCAGGTCAACCTGTATGCACAACTGTTGAGATGGGGAGGCAAATAAACCGTTCTCAAAATTACTGCATCATCTATTTATAAACTTCCCATAGGCACAGCTGGATTCATGTCTTTTGAAGAGTTTAGTATCTTTGTATGGCCATCCACTAATTAACGTAGGAATTGCTACGTAAAAAGATCAAGATCCATCTCGTTCACCTTCGACTATCCTGGTCATCACATGATACAACAATCATGGAGTTTTTGACTAATCATGGCAAACAATCACTATTAGTCAGTCTACAACAGACTCGAACACGAGGCGAGGAAAACCCTAGTGGTGGAGAGCTTTGGGAACCATAGGTCCAAAGTCACCTTTATCCTCTCAAGCACACTACACTTACCACAGATAACATTATCTTTTTAACTCCAGATCCACAGTTTGTCACTGGGATGAATATCCTTTTCTACTCTTTGCATTAGTGAAATTCAGTATTTTAATGGTTAACATGCTTGCTGTTAGTATTATTAAATATTGGCCAGATTTTGTTGGAGCTGCACATTTTTTGGTATACTCCATTAGCTAGACTTCTAGTCATTGACCAATTGTGCCGAATGGCCTGTTTCTGTGCTGTGTACATTCTATGTGATTCCCTCACCCTTCAGCTCAAGAAAATGTTTACACTGCAAATTACTGGAAGTGCAAGCTAATAATGGAACGACGAGGGCAATGGGGCATCTGGGACATTGGTGAATGATGGGACCAACAGTTTTTCTTCTTAACCAATTTAAGGATTGAGAAAAATAAATGAGGAATGATGGAGAAAGCAATAGAGTGAATTAAAGTCCAATCAGGTACAAAAAGAGAGGGAAAGAAAATTGGACTAAGAGTGAGAAAAAAATAGTTTTTCTTTTTTAATTTTAATTTTAAAAGTCTCTAAGAACAATTTGCTACCTGCAGGAATGAGACTTTACAGTTTCAGTTGTTCCCTTTCTGAGTCGAAGAAATTATTTGGCTTCACAGGAACATAAATCTCTTCAGCCCTAACTTTCTACGATGATTAATTGGTAATTAATGTGTAAATGCAGAAATGCTGTGAAACTCACTGGGAGATTGAGAGCGAGCTCCTGTTTTTGTGAGACAAATGGTGGGCGGGTGCAAATCGGCCATCAATTAATGGTGATTTGCAACTCATGGGGTATCTCTTCCTCGCCACAAGTTGCTGTACAATTTATATATTAATAAAGGTGGCTTCATTAAACTCACTGTTATTTTGCCAGCAAATTGTGGCCAATTAAAATATTGGGTTTACCACCAGCAAAGCAGAATTGGCATGGTGGGGCTGAGAACTATTTCCAACCTGAAAATGGTCATTAATCTCTGGTGCCTCAAGAATCTTGTCATTTCAACTTTGTGTGTTAATTTCACTTGATGACAATGATGGAGTCTTCCAAGTCAGTCCTATTGAATATGCCATCAGTATTCATGTTTTAAATGTATATAGAAATTGACAGAAAAATGTGTTGAAGTTGATGGCTATTCCTCCAAGTATATATTTTTGAAGAAATGAAGTGGCAATGAGAGAAACTGGTAGTGTAAACCAGCAAGGGGATATTTTGCTTCCACTCTTTTTTTTTTCTTAGATTTCGTATATTTTGGTTGAAATTTTTGACTGGTCTGTTATTGTCTACTTGTTCTGTTTATCCTGTATTGTGTAAGAAATTACCATCTTCACCATTTTAGAGGTTATACTGGGTAACATGAAAGGGATATTGAGAAATGTTTTTTGACGCAAATGTTAGCAAGGTGGGCCTTTGGCTCAAATTCAGAATTTGAGTGCTCATTGCCCTTGATTTTGTGGCTTCATTCCAATGTGGGCCCATAAAATAATCCCTTTAATGTCGAGATGGGTTTAATCATTCCCTTCTCTCACTCATCAGAATGTCTACCGTGCATTTTACTGCACTATAGCTTCCAGACATGGCTCGAGTTAGCCAAATCCTGCCTAGGCTTATGTTCCTTATCCAGCCCAAGCCCAAGTTGTGAAGGTAAAAATTTCAAAATTCTCAAACCCGACCCCAATCCACCTTCAACACAAACACTTCCAGAGGTGCTTTCGAGTAACCTGCTTTCCGCAAGCAGGTCAATCATTATCATATCTTAATAAGGCATATCTGAAGACATTTTAACCAGGGAATTAAAATTAACGAATGAAAACAGAAAATGCTGTAAATCTCAGCAGGTCAGGCAGAATCTGTGGAGAGGAAGCAGAGTTAACATTTCGGGTTGATGACCCTTCGTCAGAACTGAAGAGTGTTTGGAAGGAACCTTAACGGGGCGGCACACACAAAAAACAACACAGGGAACTTTGGCGGTGACGCACACGTTTCAGAAATATGGAGTCTTTAAACGGACAGGTTCAAAATGGGGGGCAGGGAGCACCATGGGTGCTATCGATTGGATTTTGGACGAGGAGAACGATCACCATCCAGCAAGGCAGGAGCTCAGAACAGCAGAGAGGAGAGCAACAGATGCGCTGAGGTCACACAGGAAAGGATCTACAGACAGAGGCTCAGCTTCCTTGACTTCTTCAGTGTCAGCTGTGGCTCAGTGGGTAACACTCTCGCCTCTGAGTCAGAAGGTTGTGGGTTGAAGTCCCACTCCAGGAATTTGTAGCACGGAAAATCTAAACTGACACTCCAGTGCAGTGCTGACTGAGTGCTGCACTGTCGGAGGTGCCATCTTTCGGATGAGATGTTAAACCGAGGCCCCATCTGCTCTCTCAAGTGGACGTAAAAGATCCCATGGCAGTATTTCGAAGAAGAGCGGGGGAGTTATCCCTGTCCAATATTTATCCCTCAATCAACATAACAAAAACAGATTATTTGGTCATTATCACATTGCTGTCTGTGGGAGCTTGCTTGTGTGCAATTTGGCGACTGCATTTCCTACATTATAACAGTGACTACATGCCAAAAGTACTTAATTGGCTGTAAAGTGCTTTAGGAAGTCCAGTGGTCGTGAAAGGCGCTATATAAATCCAAGTCTTTCTTGCGCTCTGAAGAGCAGTGCATCCGCAGCCTCAGATTTACATGTCAGTTGATGGCAAACAGCTGCAGCCTCCTCGAAGAAGATCTGCTCCCTACTGGACCTGGTGAGCAAGCATTAGTCGCTGTCAAAGTCACTGCAGCCCTGAATATCTTTGTCTCCAGCTCCTTCCAGGGTGCCACCGGAAACATCGCACAGGTCTCTCGGTCATCTGCACAAAAATGTAAACGGCAGGTTACAGCTGGCTTGTTTGTCAATGAGTTGACTTATGTCAACATCCCCTGCTACGACAGTAACCAGAATGAGTGGGCACTCACAGTCGCCTCTCTGGCTGGCTTGCCACAAGTACAGGGTGCTATTGATTACACACACAAGGAAATCCAATGACTTCCAGAGAAACCTAGAGTTTTTATCAACCGCAAGGGATATCATGCGCTGCTAGTGTGCAACCACACACAAATGTTCTTGCAGATCTGCACCAGATTCCCTAGGAGCTGTCATGATGTTTTTATAATTGTCTAAATGAACCCACTGAAATGCAAGTATTTGCGCTGGTGCATGCTGCACCTCCTATGATGGTGCACCCTCAGAAGGAATGAGCTCCTCTGAGGAATCATTGTCAGGCATGTTCACTCACTGTTGCTCTTTGCGTGAAGGCCCTGGAAGACAGAAGAAACAGATATGAATTCGTTTTGGCAAAGTAACAATTTTGCCAGTCAGCATATTCAGCCTTTTCATAGTTCAGTCATTTATGAAATAAAGTCAGCATGTATGTCAGAGATATTTTATATTCTGTCACCAAGCATCTGACTCCCCAGTTTCTCCATCTCCAATTGAGAGGAATGCAGATATGTCACTTGTCTCCATGGCCTCCTCTTCTGAATCTGTCATCTGCACAATTTGCAGCGGGCCATCTTAGGTCCTGTCCCTTTCTCTTGTGGTTTGTGCACTCTTTGCCTACAAAGGGAAAAAGAACAGACCTCTGAGTGAGTAATGGTCATGTATTCACCCAATGGATGCAGGGCATTCGGTGAGGGTGATTGTCAGACAGATGCATCACGTTGCATGAGGATTCGGTTGATTGGCAGTGGTGGATGGATATTTGGGGAGGTGACGAAGTACGTAGAGAGTGAAGGATGGTGGTGCTGAAATTTAAGTGGGTGTGAGGAGTGATGTAATGGTGGACGCTTGGCAAGACAGAGGGAGAGGAAGTTGTTGTACACCACAGGATGTATGTAAAGCAGCAATTGTACTCACTTTTTCTGACCTGCTCAGGTTACTAAACTGCTTCCTGCACTGTAGCCAAAACCAGAATACAATGCTCCTGCTGCTCACTTCCAACCACACCACCTTAGTTGATCTGAAGTAAAACAGTTACAGGGCTATCTGAAGGAAAAAAATGTGCAGGGCTACGGGGAAAGGACAGGGGAGTGGGACTAGCTGAGAGTCGGCATGGGCTCGACGGGCCGAATGGTCGTCTTCTGTACTGGAACCATTCTATGATTCTTGAGGAGAGCAACAGGTTTCTTCCTCCCATTGCTGGGGAAAATTATATCCCTCCTGTTCCAGAATGCACTCAGCAGTAACTCCAGGGATTCCTCGTCCTGAATCCATCTGGAGTAACTCCCACCGTCTCCTTCCAAAACTCCTAGCTCCTCCAAATTCCATTTTTGCACTGGAACGTTAAATAGCGGAGTTGGCATCATGCACGTGCGCACCACGCCAATCTCGCAGCTTGGAGACACAAAACCCAGAAGCGAAACTACAATTAAGCAGCCATGCTGAAATCAGATGATCTGACCAGCTAAATTTTTTTCCGGGTTCCGTGGGTGGAATTCCCCACTCAGAACCCGCCTCTGCGTTAATATCTAGGCCATTGAGTCGGATTGCTGGACACCAGTGCCAATTGATTTTGGGGGCACTTGTGTGAATGCACATCTCTTGGCTGATGCTCTAATATTAATTTGGATCACTAGTTTTGTTAAACTTGCATAGTTACGTTAAACTTGTATCGAACCTTGGTTAGATCACACTTAGAATACTGTGCACAGTTCTGATCTCCATATTAGAAGAAAGATTTGGCTAGACTTTCCATTGGGATCGCCCAGTTACCGCCCAGTCACTGCCCATTTAGCCACTGAGATTGAATTTAACACCCATATTTGAGTAAAAATGGCAACTAACGCCCAATTATCACCCCTTTATTGCCAGAGTAACTTTTGGCATACAGTTAATGCCAGGAATTAGCTAAACCGCCTGCCCATATTTTTTTGTAAAAATCTGACGTCATCACTCTGTATATAATGGAAAGTAATGCCCAAATACCGGCCAGATTATCGCCGAGCGTTACTTTCGGCATCTCGCCCATCTACCGCCCAAATGATCGCTCACCCAAAAAGACGCTCAAGAAAAGCTGCACTCACCTGACCTGAACTCAGCGGTATGGACACCATTTTGTAATTCGGAGGACTTTTCATAAAAGGCTGCTTCAAGTTCATGGGAGCTTTGAAGTAATTCGTGAGTGCTTTTAAGGTGGTTTTAAAATCTCTTGACAACCATCTAATCATATTGTGGTGAATTTAGATTTTTTTGTTGCAATTTTAGAGGACAATTTAATAATTTTGGAGACATATAAATAGGGCATTTAGTAATAGTAATGGGGCCTGTAATTTCTCAGCCAGTATTGATGACTACTCACATGCTGCAGACTAGCGATGGGAGAAGGTTTATTGAAGAGCATTATGTGCCCAATCAAAGCAGTGGCAGACTGCTGAGGAGGAGGAGGAGACCTTACACCCAACGCACT
This sequence comes from Pristiophorus japonicus, assembly GCF_044704955.1. Taxonomy (NCBI): domain Eukaryota; kingdom Metazoa; phylum Chordata; class Chondrichthyes; family Pristiophoridae; genus Pristiophorus; species Pristiophorus japonicus. The sequence continues at coordinate 42,632,541 of NC_091981.1, read as the reverse complement.
TCGAGGGATAAGCGATCATATCTAAACTTGTCCGAGAACATGTGCCTTAGGAGGCTGCACTTCCGAAAGGAGGCCATCAGTGAGATATGCCAGCTAATTAAGGGAGACCTGCAGCTTAACAGCACCATCAGGACCGCACTGCCCGATGAGGTCAAGGTTACTGCAGCACTTTCCTTCTATGCATAGGGCTCCTTTCAGGCCTCAGCTGGCGAGATTTGCAATATTTCTCAGCATGCCACACATTGCTGCATTCGACTGGTGACTGAAGCCCTTTATGCTCACAGGATGGACTTTATAAGCTTCCCTATGACCAGGGAGCCACAAACTGAAAGGGTTTTAGGTTTCTCAAGAATAACAAACTTCCCCAAGGTGCAGGGAGCAATAAACTGTATGTACGTCATCCTGCGAGCACCTTTTCAGGATGCACAGGTGTTTTGGAACCGAAAACGATTCCACTCCCTGAATGTGCAACCAGTTGTCGACCACAAGCAAATAATCATGGCAGTAAATGCAAAATTTCCAGGGAGCATCTATGATGCGCATATCTTGCGTGAGAGCACTGTCCCTGACCTGCTTAAGAGTCAGTCACAAGGTCATGGTTGGATGCTGGGTGATAAAGGATATGGCCTTGCCAGCTGGCTAATGAACCCCCTGCGTAAGCCCCAGACAGAAGCTGAGAAACGCTACAACGAAAGCCACATATTCACATACAATATGTCAAAAAGGCAATTGGAGTGCTTAAGTAAGCAGCACTTCAGATGCCTGGACCATTCAGGAGCCGACTTACAATACCACCCTGAGCAGGTCGCTCAGTTCATTGTGGTGTGCTGTATGTTGCATAACTTAGCTATCAGGAGGGGACAAGAATTGCCAGGTGGGACTGCCGGTCCACCTCAGGAGAGAGGGGAGGTGGACGAGGACCTCGGGGAGGACAATCAGACTGGCTTGGAAACCATTCCCCCACTGCACCTTAGACCACAGGAAAAACCCCATGGTAGTTACTCAGCTTCAAGGCTGTTGCGTCATAAATGAATGCTTTGCGTGAAATTATGTTGGTGGTAATTATGCAGCTGCAAGATTGTTGTGTCCGCAGCTCATAAATGAACGCTTTGTGTTATGTTAGTGATAGTTACAGTTACAGTTGTGTTACATTACGTTTCATCTATACCTTGCCTGGCCTGGCCTCGCCATTGTTTGCAACCTTTGTATATGTTTAATGTTTCTGTTATTGGAAGATACTGCACAACAATGTTAAGTTAAATAAAACATTTTTAATGAATAGAAAAGGTATAAAGATTTTTTTTAACAATAAACACCCATCTATCACCCCCACCCCAACGTTGAATTTTTTTTAAAGCACTAAATTACAATAACATTAACCACAACATAATATATAACGGTATAACAGCAACAACAAACTTTCAAAAACACTTATAAATATAACAAACATCCACCCACCCAACAATCAACAAAATTTTTAATAACCATAATAATAAGAGTATAAAAAAACTTTCCCCACACTCCCCTACTTGCGGCCACGCCTCACCTTGCCTTTCCCCTTCGGAAAGAGTGACCATAATATGGTAGAATTCTTTATTAAGATGGAGAGTGACAAAGTTCATTCAAAAGCTAGGGTCCAGAACTTAAGGAAAGGTAACTTTGACGGTATGAGGCATGAATTGGCTAGATTAGACTGGCAAAGAATACTTAAAAGATTGATGGTGGATAGGCAGTGGCAAACTTTTAAAGATCATATGGATGAACTTCAACAATTGTACATCCCTGTCTGCAGTAAAAATAAAATGGGGAAGGTGGCTCAACCGTGGCTAACAAGGGAAATTAAGGATAGTGTTAAATCCAAGGAAGAGGCATATAAATTCGAAAGAAAAAGCAGCAAACCTGAGGATTGGGAGAAATTTAGAATTCAGCAGAGGAGGACAAAGGGTTTAATTAGGAGGGGGAAAATAGAGTATGAGAGGAAGCTTGCTGGGAACATAAAAACTGACTGCAAAAGCTTTTATAGATATGGGAAGAGAAAAAGATTAGTGAAGACAAACATAGGTCCCTTGCAGTCGGATTCAGGTGAATTTATAATGGGGAACAAAGAAATGGCAGACCAATTGAACAAATACTTTGGTTCTGTCTTCACGAAGGAAGACATAAATAACCTTCCGAGGGTCTAGTGAGAAGGAGGAACTGAAGGATATCCTTATTAGGTGGAAAATTGTGTTAGGGAAATTGATGGGATTGAAGGCCCCTACATCCCAGAGTACTTAAGAAAGTGGCCCGAGAAATAGTGGATGCATTGGTGATCATTTTCCAACAGTCTGTTGACTCTGGATCAGTTCCTATGGACTGGAGGGTAGCTAATGTAACACCACTTTTAAAAAAAAAGGAGGGAGAGAGAAAACGGGTAATTATAGACAGGTTAATCTGACATCAGTAATGGGGAAAATGTTGGAATCAATCATTAAAGATGAAATAGCAGCGCATTTGGAAAGCAGTGACAGGATCGGTCCAAGTCAGCATGGATTTATGAAAGGGAAATCATGCTTGACGAATCTTCTGGAATTGTTTGAGGATGTAACTAGTAGAGTGGACAAGGGAGAACCAGTGGATGTGGTGTATTTGGACTTTCAAAAGGCTTTTGACAAGGTCCCATGCAAGAGATTGGTGTGTAAAATCAAAGCACATGGTATTGGGGGTAATGTACTGACATGAATAGAGAACTGATTGGCAGACAGGAAGCAGAGAGTCAGAATGGCAGGCAGTGACTAGTGGAGTGCCGCAGGGCTCAGTGCTGGGACCCCAGCTCTTTACAATATATATTAATGATCGAGAGGATGGAATTGAGTGTAATATCTCCAAGTTTGCAGATGACACTAAACTGGGTGGCGCTGTGAGGAGGACTCTAAGAGGCTGCAGGGTGACTTGGATCGGCTAGGCGAGTGGGCAAATGCATGGCAGATGCAGTATAATGTGGATAAATACACTTTGGGGGTAAAAACACGATGGCAGAATATTATCTGAATGGCGGCAGATTAGGAAAAGGGGAGGTGTAACGAGACCTGGGTGTCATGGTTCATCAGTTATTGAAAGTTGGCATGCAGGTACAGCAGGCGGTGAAGAAGGCAAATGGTATGTTGGCCTTCATAGCTAGGGGATTTGAGTATAGGAGCAGGGAAGTCTTACTGCAGTTGTACAGGGCCTTGATGAGACCTCACCTGGAATATTGTGTTCAGTTTTGGTCTCCTAATCTGAGGAAGGACATTCTTGCTATTGAGGGAGTGCAGTGAAGGTTCACCAGACTGATTCCAGGGATGGCTGGACTGACATATGAGAAGAGACTGGATAGAAAAACATAGAAACATAGAAAATAGGTGCAGGAGTAGGCCATTCGGCCCTTCTAGCCTGCACCGCCATTCAATGAGTTCATGGCTGAACATTCAACTTCAGTACCCCATTCCTGCTTTCTCGCCATACCCCTTGATCCCCCTAGCAGTAAGGACCTCATCTAACTCCTTTTTGAATATATTTAGTGAATTGGCCTCAACAACTTTCTGTGGTAGAGAATTCCACAGGTTCACCACTCTCTGGGTGAAGAAGTTCCTCCGCATCTCGGTCCTAAATGGCTTACCCCTTATCCTTAGACTGTGACCCCTGGTTCTGGACTTCCCCAACATTGGGAACATTCTTCCTGCATCTAACCTGTCTAACCCCGTCAGAATTTTATATGTTTCTATGAGGTCCCCTCTCATTCTTCTGAACTCCAGTGAATACAAGCCCAGTTGATCCAGTCTTTCTTGATAGGTCAGTCCCGCCATCCCGGGAATCAGTCTGGTGAACCTTCGCTGCACTCCCTCAATAGCAAGAATGTCCTTCCTCAGGTTAGGAGACCAAAACTGTACACAATACTCCAGGTGTGGCCTCACCAATGCCCTGTACAACTGTAGCAACACCTCCCTGCCCCTGTACTCAAATCCCCTTGCTATGAAGGCCAACATGCCATTTGCTTTCTTAACCGCCTGCTGCACCTGCATGCCAACCTTCAATGACTGATGTACCATGACACCCAGGTCTCGCTGCACCTCCCCTTTTCCTAATCTGTCACCATTCAGATAATAGTCTGTCTCTCTGTTTTTACCACCAAAGTGGATAACCTCACATTTATCCACATTATACTTCATCTGCCATGCATTTGCCCACTCACCTAACCTATCCAAGTCGCTCTGCAGCCTCACAGCATCCTCCTCGCAGCTCACACTGCCACCCAACTTAGTGTCATCCGCAAATTTGGAGATACTACATTTAATCCCCTCATCTAAATCATTAATGTACAGTGTAAACAGCTGGGGCCCCAGCACAGAACCTTGCGGTACCCCACTAGTCACTGCCTGCCATTCTGAAAAGTACCCATTTACTCCTACTCTTTGCTTCCTGTCTGACAACCAGTTCTCAATCCATGTCAGTACACTACCCCCAATCCCATGTGCTCTAACTTTGCACATCAATCTCTTGTGTGGGACCTTGTCGAACGCCTTCTGAAAGTCCAAATATACCACATCAACTGGTTCTCCCTTATCCACTCTACTGGAAACATCCTCAAAAAATTCCAGAAGATTTGTCAAGCATGATTTCCCTTTCACAAATCCATGCTGACTTGGACCTATCATGTCACCTCTTTCCAAATGCACTGCTATGACATCCTTAATAATTGATTCCATCATTTTACCCACTACCGATGTCAGGCTGACCGGTCTATAATTCCCTGTTTTCTCTCTCCCTCCTTTTTTAAAAAGTGGGGTTACATTGGCTACCCTCCACTCCATAGGAACTGATCCAGAGTCAATGGAATGTTGGAAAATGACTGTCAACGCATCCACTATTTCCAAGGCCACCTCCTTAAGTACTCTGGGATGCAGTCCATCAGGCCCTGGGGATTTATCGGCCTTCAATCCCATCAATTTCCCCAACACAATTTCCCGGCTAATAAGGATTTCCCTCAGTTCCTCCTCCTTACTAGACCCCCCGACCCCCGGAAGGTTGTTCGTGTCCTCCTTCGTGAATACCGAACCAAAGTACTTGTTCAATTGGTCCGCCATTTCTTTGTTCCCCGTTATGACTTCCCCTGATTCTGACTGCAGGGGACCTACATTTGTCTTTACTAACCTTTTTCTCTTTACATATCTATAGAAACTTTTGCAATCCGTCTTAATGTTCCCTGCAAGCTTCTTCTCATACTCCATTTTCCCTGCCCTAATCAAACCCTTTGTCCTCCTCTGCTGAGTTCTAAATTTCTCCCAGTCCCCAGGTTCGCTGCTATTTCTGGCCAATTTGTATGCCACTTCCTTGGCTTTAATACTATCCCTGATTTCCCTTGATAGCCACGGTTGAGCCACCTTCCCTTTTTTATTTCTATGCCAGACAGGAATGTACAATTGTTGTAGTTCATCCATGCGGTCTCTAAATGTCTGCCATTGCCCATCCACAGTCAACCCCTTAAGTATCATTCGCCAATCCATCTCAGCCAATTCACGCCTCATACCTTCAAAGTTAGCCTTCTTTAAGTTCTGGACCATGGTCTCTGAATTAACTGTTTCATTCTCCATCCTAATGCAGAATTCCACCATATTATGGTCACTCTTCCCCAAGGGGCCTCGCACAACGAGATTGCTAATTAATCCTTTCTCATTACATAACACCCAGTCTAAGATGGCCTCCCCCCTAGTTGGTTCCTCGACATATTGGTCTAAAAAACCATCCCTTATGCACTCCAGAAAATCCTCCTCCACCGTATTGCTTCCAGTTTGGTTAGCCCAATCTATGTGCATATTAAAGTCACCCATTATAACTGCTGCACCTTTATTGCACGCACCCCTAATTTCCTGTTTGATGCCCTCCCCAACATCACTACTACTGTTTGGAGGTCTGTACACAACTCCCACTAACGTTTTTTGCCCTTTGGTCAACTGGGTCTTTATACACGAGAGTTTAGAAGGATGAGAGGGGATCTCATAGAAACATATAAGATTCTGACGGGACTGGACAGGTTAGATGTGGGAAAAATGTTCCCGATGTTGGGAAAGTCCAGAACCAGGGGACACAGTCTTAAGATAAGGGGCATGCCATTTAGGACTGAGATAAGGAGAAACTTCTTCACTCAGAATTGTTAACCTGTGGAATTCCTTGCCGCAGAGAGTTGTTGGTGCCAGTTCATTGAATATATTCAAGAGGGAGTTAGATATGGCCCTTACGGCTAAAGGGATCAAGGGATATGGAGAGAAAGCAGGAAAGGGGTACTGAAGGAATGATCAGCCATGATCTTATTGAATGGTGGTGCAGGCTCGAAGGGCCGAATGGCCGCCTCCTGCACCTATTTTCTATGTTTACCCCCCTGATCTGAACCCCACCTCTCCCCCTTGTACACACACCATGCTGCCTTGTAGCAAGACACCTCGAGCGCTGCTGCTTTGTGGGGGATGATGGCAGAGTTAAAGATGGGGCTGGAAAAGATGGAGAGGACGTTTAGAAAGAAATGTCCTCCGAGTCAGAAGCAACTGCTTCTTCCTGACTCGCATGCATCGGTGGCAATGGCGGTACGGCACCTTTGGGTGCAGTGTCATATTCCAGGACCACAGGCTGCCGTCTGGCATCCATGGACTCGACTATTCTCTCCCTTACCGCTACCATCCGCGTCATCTCCTGCGAGACTATCGCGGTCAGAATGGCAATGTGTCCGGTTAACCCCCCCATTGCCTGGAAGAGCTCTCAACCAATGTTGACGCTCGTCCTGGACAGTTGCACCATGACCATGCTGACATCTGCCGATCTTGGAGCAATCCGACCTCGCCAAACCAACCTCTGCGGGGTCGTCGCAGGCATTGAACCACTTGGGATGCCCTGCTGCAAGGAGCTTGGCCCCACTGCTTCCTCGGTGGTTGAGGACATGGTCGCAGGAATATTGGAAGACCCCACTGCACGCTCCTCCCCCACCTCCTCACTGTCCTTGGTGGATGAGGACCTGCAACAGTTCAAGAAAGGCTCTTGCCTCCTCACCTTCAGAGACAACCTGGAGAGCCTGGGTAGCCTGTGAAGCCTGGTGACCTAGAAAACATAAATGAAGTTAGGAGAAGAGAAGGGGATGGCAGGGTGATATGAGAATGCTTATGCTATGCAGTCATCTGTATGAGGAGCAGCACTACTGCTATAAATATCACTGACAAACGTCACATATAATTAACATCATGATAGTAGAGAATCTGCATTGCATTACAATGATATTTCATCCCATCATTAATTACATAACGTTACATCAATCATATGTTGTACTGAAATGGCATTAAATTACTTTAAATCACCAATGGTTTATACATTACTCACATGGCACAAGAACAGGTTCAGCAACACCATGGGTGGCCGACCAATTGAGAACCCCCACTAAAGCCAACGCTTGGTCCTCAAGGTCGGTCAGTTGGCAGAGGTCTGCCGGTCCTCCCCCAGTACGCCTCTGCTCTGCCCGGTTTTTTGATAGTTTCTTCTGCAAAGGTGACAAGAGAATGACATAAGCTCATTGCCTAGGTACTATTACAGATATGACAGATATCACAGATATTAATAGATATTATTACTATTACACAACACACACAACATGATGCACAGAACACACAGATAATCCCTAATTAGTTATCGCCCTTGCTATTCATCGTTAACATTATATGCTAATATGCTTCGTATGCAATTGAATGCATGGTTATACCTATGGTCTGAGAATAAATTTAATAAAATCGAGATTAGGAACTAATGCATGACACCAAGATTACCAGCCTAACTACAATCCAGCAGATCTGTATTTGAATTAATGAGTGATTGCAATATTACAATTTATTTAATAAATTTAATACTTACTCTTCCGGAACCAACAAGGTCGTTCCAGCGCTTGCGGCACTGGTTCGGCTCACAGACCTCGTGACGAGACAACTTCAGCGACCTCTGCCCAAATTCATTGGTGCACCCGGGGGGGTTTCCCACCACCACCCAGGGTCAGTTGGGCCCAATGACTTTCCACCACCAGAACGAGGGCAGCATTGGCCTCCTCAGAAAAGTGCTTTGTGCGCCTTCTAGCACCCATCTCCTCTCCCACCTCACCCAGGTCACTTCCCTTCAGCCACCTCATCAGCCATCATCTCATCAACTTGCTCCATTGTCACAAAAATCTATTAATCTCTTTTAATCATAAAAATCTCTGCTACTCTGCACACTAGATTTCCACAAACAACCACTCCCCTCTCTTTCTCTCTCTCTCTCTCTCTCTCTCTCTCTCTCTCTGCTGTACATGTGCAGATGATCCCTGACCTCCCTAATCGCGGGAAAAGTTAATCACAAAAAAACCCACGCATGCGTAGAACGACTGTTGCTGTGGATGCTGGCCTTGCACGATGGAATAAATCGCTAATGCCCATTTCACATTGCTATGGCTAACGCCCAAATAAAAAAATGGAAACCAGTGATATTCTGGCGATCCTGAAAAATAATATCACTAACGGCGGAATGGGCGATATAGACCATGATGCAAAGTCTAGCCCTATGGCTCTCTGCTGAAGGGGAAAAATAGGTTTACAGGAATGACACCAGAACTGAGAAGTTATACCTATCAGGAAAGACTGGGGCTCGAAAAGAGAAGGCTGAGGGGTGATATGAAAAAGGACTTTAAAATTATTAAAGGTTTTGATAGGATGGACGTTGAGAAAATGTTTCCAGTTGTAGGGAAGACCAAAACTAAGGGCCATAAATATAAGATAGTCACCAATAAATCTGTTTCAGAATTCAGGAGAAACTTCCTTAACCAGAGAGTGGTTAGAATGTGAAACTCACTACCATATGGAATAGTGAGGTGAATAACACTTCAGGGGAAGCTAGATAAACACATGAGGGAGAAAGGAATAGAAGGTTATGCTGATGGGGTAAGATGAAAGGGAGAAGAAGGAGGCTTGTGTGGACCATAAACATCAGCATGGACCTGTTGGGCCAAATGGCCTGTTCCTAAGTTTCTTCATTCAATGTTATTTTATGTAACTTGGGAGCCTAGCTACCTTACCGCAGTGAAACATAAGTCCTTGGCCATTCCTGTCATATGAATTGGGGTGGTGCGGGCCAGAAGTTTAATTCAGACTCTCATAGTGTTTAGTAGCATTAAAGAGGCGCTTTTTTAAAAAGAAATTAGGTGGACAGTGGAAAATACAGTGAAGCATGAAAGGATTGATCTGCCAGTCTGTGGTCAGCTTCTTGAAGGTTATCTCATTAGTGTCTCCTGACAGGTGGTAGATAACTTGCAGCTGTTATCTTCTTGCTGGCTCACATGACAGAGGATTTCAGTTGATTGTGCCAACTATAAAATATCTGATATGGAATGAGGAATTGATTTTCAACAGGAGGTGACAGATTGTCCTTTTATACTTTCAGCAACTCCTTTACTTGGTAACACCATGGGATGTTTCATTTGCTATTTTGCATCTTTTATTAATGCATGTGTCTTATGGAAGGTAGGAAGGGATTTTTTTTTCTTAGATTTTATAATGTACCATTGGAATCCTTTGCCTTTTTCCCCTTTAACAACTAATTCGTTCTGAAAAAGCATGGCTTCATCATGAGATTGAGGCCAGTTTGAAACAGATGGTGACATTTTCTGATGGGTGTTATGTCCAACCTATTTGCTGGTGTTACCTGCCTGCCATTTTGCACTGAGTGTGCACATGAAAAGCAATAGCTTCCCATTGATGTGGGTGTATCATGTGAATCAACAGCACACTAATGGGAATGGTAATGGGTGCCATTCCCAATTTCCCAGTTCAAAACCTGGTACAGCGTTAAGGGCCAAAAAACGGACAACCCATCTCACCGTCCCACTTTGTTCAAAAACTTGAAACAGCTGGTGCATGTTTTCAAGCTGAGTAGAACTGCAACCGTGTGAGTTCGCACCGTTTAACAGCAACTTGAATTTATATAGCGCCTTTAATGGAGTAAAATGTTCCAAGGCGTTTCACAGGAGTGTTATCAAGACAACAATTGACACCAAGCCAAAGATGGAAACATTAGGATGGTGACTAAAAGCTTGGTCAAAGAGGTAGGCTTTAAGGGATGTCTTAAAGGAGGAGCGAACTTGCCATAATGTAAGCTGTAGGTTGACTGGTATAGTGAAAAATTATGATTAAAAAAGTTAGGAATCTTTTCTCATTTCATGTCGTGAAACTATCAGCTATCATGGATATGTTTTATTGCTAAATATGATCATTAAGTTGCCGCAGTTATTTCTGTGGTGTCACAATGACTCAAGGCCCCTCTTGTCCCACCTGCTCTGAATTCACACTGTCAATTTCCTTCTCCTACTCTTTTACAGTTCATGCTGGCATTCGTTCGCCCTTCCCCAAGCTTTCTTTCCCCCTCACCCCCCTCACAAATTTACCTTAATATTTTTCCATTCCTCTCCAGTTCACAGTGGCATTCATCTGGCTCACTTCGTGCATCAGTGTCACTTCCTCTTATCTGCTCCTACGCGGTAGATTGAAGGCTGCAACATGTGGGTGGGAATTTCTGACATCACAACAGCTAAAGAAAGATCAAGAATTGTTCATGCACCCACTCACAGGCTCAGGTGTATTAGGTTTATTTATAATTAATGGAACCAGATGTCACTCTGGTCACCATCTCTATTTTCTTTATTGTGCAACAAAATCCTATCCTCCAGCAACGCAACAGAAACATATAGCAGAAGGTAGGACTGGAGTGAGACCATACCATCTGATCTGTGGTGACACATGGGCGACTGCAGTGAGGGGCAAGAAGTTTGAGTTCCCACTGCAAATGAGCAGACCGTTGACTGTCTCTGTAAATACATGTCTTTTCCTGAAGATGTTGGGACTGTGCTCAACAGCATGATTGTGAGAGATTGAAGAGACAGCTGCAACAGTTGCTATTGGAGATGAGCTAAGAAACATAGTCGACACTGTTGTAGTTTTAAAGGCCTTTATGTCTCACAGAGACTAGAGCACACAATCTAGGCTGGCATTCCCAATGCAGTATGAGGGAAAACTGCAATGTCGGAGGTGTCGCTTTCAGATGAGACATTAAAGCGAGGCCCTGTCTGCCCTCTTAGGTGACTGTAAATGATCCCATGGCACCCATTGAAAAACAGCAGGGCAGTTCTCCCAAGTGCCATTATTATGTATTAAATAAAGAGTCTGACCAGATACTGAGAGCGCAAAGTAAGGCCTTTATTACAGGTCTCCAGAGTGCCTTTCCAGCCTGTGAGGCCTCCTTATGTACAGGTGCTCCCAAGGATTGTGGGATCCCTTGGGACTCCAGGGGATGAGTCCTCCGGCGGTTAAACAAGGTATTTACAGGTTTACATACATAACAACACTCCCCCCCCCCCCCCTCTCCCCTCCACCCCCCCCCCCCCCCCACTCCCCACCAAAGTCAATAGTGTAACTATTTACAATGTGAGTCGATCTGGGCCCTTCCTTTCCCTGGTTGATCGTCTCGGTGCAAATGCTGGTTTTGGTGAGTCGTTTGTTGGGCCCTCGCTGGGCTGCTGTGCAGCTGGCCTTGCAGGGCTGCCTGGTGTGGTGAGTCCTGCTGGGCTGCTACAGGTGATGGGTTCTGCTTCGTGGTCAACTGCTGGGTCGGTTGCCACTGGTGTGTGTGTTGGAGGGTCAAAAAAGGTCGTCTATTGTGGGTTGCTCTGGATAGTGAATCTGAGTTTGATTTGGTCCAAGTGTTTCCTGTAGGTTAGTCCATTTGAAAGTTTGACCAGAAACACCCTACTCCCTTCTTTGGCCACGACAGTGCCGGGAAGCCACTTGGGACCTTGTCCATTGTTCAACACACATACAGGATGATTGATTTCAATCTCGCGTGACACATTTGCGCTATTATGGTATGCACTTTGTTGAAGCCGCCTGCTCTCTATCTGTTCGTGTAGATCAGGGTGGACTAACGAGAGCCTTGTCTTAAGTGCTCTTTTCATGAGCAGTTCAGCGGGGGGAACTCCAGTGAGCGAATGGAGTCTTGTGCAGTAACTAAGCAGGACTCGGGATAGGCGAGTCTGCAGTGAGCTTTCAGTTACCCTCTTCAAGCTCTGCTTGATTGTTTGCACTGCTCTCTTTGCCTGACAATTGGACGCTGGTTTAAACGGGGCAGATGTGACATGTTTGATCCCATTACGGGCCATGAACTCTTTGAACTCGGCACTGGTGAAGCACGGCCCATTGTCACTCACAAGGACATCAGGCAGGCCGTGTGTGGGAAACAGGGCCCGCAGGCTTTCAATGGTGACAGCGGACGTGCTTACAGACATTATCTCACATTCACTCCATTGGGAGTACGCATCTACAGCTACTAGGAACATTTTTCCCAAGAACAGGCCTGCATAGTCGACATGGACCCTAGACCACGGTTTGGAGGGCCAAGACCATAAATGTAGTGGCGCCTCCCTGGGTGCATTGTTTAGCTGTGAACACGTGTTACATTTGTGCACGCAGGACTGCAGCGATACCGGGCAATTACACGTGGGATCTGGCTATCGCTTTCATCATTAAAATGCCTGGGTGGGTGCTGTGGCGATCACTAATGAAAGTGTCCCTACCCTTTTTTGGCACCACTACCCGATTACCCCATAGGAGGCAGTCTGCCTGTATAGACATTTCATCTTTGCGCCGCTGGTACGGCTTTATTTCTTCCTGCATTTCTAACGGGACACTAGACCAACTCCCGTGGAACACAGTTTTTTTTACGAAGGACAGGAGGGGGTCCTGGCTCATCCAAGTTCTAATCTGTCGGGCGGTAACAGGTGATTGCTCACTCTCGAATGCTTCCATTACCATAACTAAATCTGCGGGCTGTGCCATCTCCACCCTTGTGGTGGGCAATGGAAGCCTACTGAATGCATCGCACAGTTTTCTGTGCCTGGCCTATGGCGGATGACGTAGTTGTATGCGGACAACGTAAGCGCCCATCACTGGATGCGGACCGATGCATTTGTATTTATCCCCCCCTTTCAGAAAAGAGGGATATCAGTGGCTTATGGTCGGTTTTCAATTCAAGTTTGAGCCCAAACAGATATTGATGCATTTTCTTTACCCCATAAACACATGATCATGTTGTCGGCCCTCTCAGCCTCAGACAGACTTCTGGATGCACAAGCAATCGGTTGCAATTTCCCAGATTCATTAGCTTGTTGCAATACACACCCGACACCGTATGACGACGCATCACATGCTAGTACAAAACACTTACATGGATCATACAACACAAGCAATTTGTTTGAGCATAACCGTTTTCTAGCTTTTACAAAGGCATTTTCTTGGCTTTTACCCCATACCCATTCATTTCCTTTACGCAGTAAAGAGTGCAGTGGTTCTAACATTGTGCTAAGACCTGGTAAGAAGTTACCAAAGTAGCTCAGGAGTCCTAGAAACGACTGCAGCTCCGTCACGTTCTGTGGTCCTGGTGCGTTCTCGATTACCTCCGTCTTCGAATCAGTGGGCCTGATGCCGTCCACCGCGATTCTTCTCCCCAAGAACTCCACATCAGGCGCCAAGAAAACGCACCGAGCCAAGATGTCGTCCTGGAAGACCACGGTGTGTGGGACCGATTTCAGTAAGCTTTCCATGTTCCTCTGGAATATCGCCACGGCTGATCGGATTCCAAACGGCCAACTGTTGTAAATGAAGAAACCTTTGTGCGTGTTGATGCAGGTGAGGCCCTTCGATGATTCCTCCAGCTCCCAAGTCATGTAAGCCGAGGTCAAGTCCAGCTTCGTGAACATTTTTTCTCCCGCCAGTGTCGCAAATAGGTCGTCTGTCTTTGGTAGCAGCTATTGATCCTGTAGGGAGAAACGATTGATAGTTACTTTGTAATCACTACAGATTCTGATGGTGCCGTCTTCCTTGAGGACTGGAACAATCGGACTGGCCCACTCGTTGAATTCGATCGGCAAAATGATGCCCTCTTGTTACAGCCAGTCCAGCTCGATCTCCACCCTCTCCTCTCTCTCTCATCATGTACAGTACTGCTCTTGCCTTGAGATGGATGGGTCGTGCCCCCGGTATCAGGTGGATCTGCACTTTTGCTCCCTGGAACTTCCCGCTGCCTGGTTCGAAAAGCGAGGGGAGCTTGTTTCAGACCTGGGCACATGAACTGTCGTCGACGGGCAAGAGCGTTTGGACATCGTCGCAGTTCCAGCGTATCTTCCCCAGCCAACTCCTGCAGAGCAGCGTGGGGCCATCGCCCCGTACCACCCAGAGTGGTAACTTGTGCACAGCTTCATCGTAGGAGACCTTTACAGTAGCACTGCTGATTACGGGAATCAGTTCCTTTATGTACGTTCTCAGTTTAGTGCAAATGGGAGTCAGGAATGGCCTTGAGGCTTGCTGCACCACAATTTGTCGAAAGTCTTTTCGCTCATTATGGACTGGCTCGCGCCCATGTCCAGCTCCATTGACACTGGGAGTCCATTTAATTGAACCGTCAGCATTATCGGGGGACACTTTGTGGTAAATGTGTGCACCCCATATACCTCTGCCTCCTCGGTTTGAGGCTCTGATTCATCGTGATCCACCTTGGATCTGTCCTCCTCTTGGTGGTTTGCAGGATTAGCAGGGTTTGCAGCTCGCCAGCACATACATTGGAGGTGTCCCATTGTTCCACAGCCCTTGCAAATGTATCCTTTGAAGTGGCATGAATGGAAATGATGATCACCCCCGCAGCGCCAACAAAATGTTAATGGCCTAGCATTCATCACTCTTGATGGTGGCCTCTGAGACAGCTGCGGACGTGCAGCTGCAGGCATGTGAGTCCTGCCCTGTACGTTACGATTCGAAAACAACATTACTTTGTTCACAGTACTTGCAGCAGCACTCGTGTACTGAGAGATTTGTTTGGTATTGTCACTGGTGGCGATGAACACCTGGGCTATCGCTATGGTTTTACTCAACGTTGAGGTCTCTTCAGTCAAAAGTTTGCGAAGTATTACTTCATGGCCAATGCCAAGTACAAAGTTGTCCCTGAGCATGTGCTCCAAATGTCCTTCAAATCCGCAATGTCGTGCAAGGCATCTTAGCTCGGCGACGTAGCTCGCCACTTCCTGGCCTTCAGACCTCTTGTACGTGTAGAAACGGTATCTTGCCATCAGAACGCTTTCCTCCGTGTTTAGATGCTCCCAGGCCAGTGTGCACAAATCATCATATGACTTCTCTGTAGGTTTCGCTGGAGCAAGCAGATTTTTCATGAGGCCATATATTGATGCCCCACAAACAGTGAAGAGGATTGCCCTTCGTTTGGCAGCGCTCGCTTTTCCTTCCAGCTCATTGTCCACGAAGTATTGGTCGAGTCGCTCCACGAAGGTTTCCCAATCATCTCCCTCCAAAGATTTCTCCAGGATGCCCACTGTTCTCTGCATTGTTGCAGTGGGGTTCGTCGCCAGTTATTATGTATTGAATAAAGAGTCTGACCAGATACTTTGAGTTCAAAGTAAGGTGTGACTGCAGTCCTTTATTACAGGTCTCCAGAGTCCCTCTCCAGCCTGTGAGGCCGCCTTATGTACAGGTGCTCCCAAGGGATTGTGGAATCCCTTGAGACTCCAGGGGATGAGCCCTCTGGTGGTTAAACAAGGTATTTACAGGTTTACATATATAACAGCCATGACCAATGTTGATCCCTCAACTAACATCTAAAAACAGATTATCTGTTCATTATCACACTACTGTTTATGGGACCTTGCTGTGTGCAAATTGGCTGCCGCATTTCCTACATAACAGTGACGGCACTTCAAAAGTACTTCATTAGCTGCAACGCACTTTGGGACATACTGACATTGTGAAAGGTGCTATATAAATGCAAGTCTTTTAAGCAAACTATTCAAAGTCTTCAACAATGCTTGATTTCTTATGATGGCGAACTCCGCATCTAGGTAAAAACAGCACAAACACAGCAATGTGGCTGTGAGTAGCAGTACGGATAATAGAACACCACCTGTTAAATAAAAAATCAATGCTGGGGCCGGAAGCTCTGCGTGTTCTGCAGATGGTGGCTTACATCACTGTCTGTCCTCAGAGTTGATGCATCACCTGGCAACATGAGTAGCACATCCACGGAGGCAGAGGTGTCTGAATACCTGAATGACTCATGAGATTAAAGTTTAGTAATTTGACTTAATGGGTCTTCAACTACTTGAAAAACCAATCATGGAGCAATCAAAACAAATATTATTCTGAACTGACTGCGAAATGCTTCAAAGAATGGTGTTGCTGATAGAATGGTAGCTGCTCTCTTCACACTCTTAGAAGAACTAAGAAAGAAAATGAGGCAGTTTTATAATAGCCTCTTGTCAAAGCAGAGCCATTGACCATGATTGTGAAATGTGAATGCCTTGGATTTAAATTTAGATCTTTCTGTCTGTGTTTTAAGTAAATGCGTAGGTAAATAATACATGTTGAAGAAAATATCTTCTGTGTTAGAGCTGGCATTCTTATACAAACTTCTCTTTTAATGACAAAAATACCAAACCATTTTATCAACATATGGGTTCTCTTTGAATTTGCAGTCAAATATTGATCCCGACAGATTACTTCATTATTTTCATAAAATTGACTCCTAAATGCAGAGTTGACATGTTCAACAACTGGATTTTTTCCAATATGAGTAATGCGGTAAAGTAGTCTAATAGGTTGGTTGTGCGAATCAAATGAATCCTTATTTGGTTCAGTTGAGGGTAAACAAAAATTTTGGATAAACCTCCACCGTTACAAATAAGGAGCTGGATTTTCGGCTTTGCTGATTTTGGGACGGTAATGGCAGCGGGACGGTAAAGTTTGCGTCTGGGAACATTTTGCACCTCGGTCGGTCAGCAAAATTGGGCAGCTGGGCCTGAGTGTGGGGCGGAGCGCTAAGGGAGGTGGTTATACCTCTCTAAGGGCACTCGGCCGACTGAGCATGGGAAAATCCTAAGCTAAACAGCCGGTCCGGGAGCACTCAGAGAGGCCCGGGGAGAAAAGAAAACCTGAAAAAAAATCAAAAATATTCTCAATACATAGCCCACACCACCACAACATAAATTGCAAACAGAAAAGGAAAAACACGCACACTTACCTGAGGTGGACATTACTTACCTTACTGCAGCTGCTACAGGTCAGACCACTCGTTTTCACAGGCAGTTACAGCAGGGCGTATGGGTCGGGCGGGAGTTAAAAAGTGAGCCGGTGTCACAACCAGGGGCATTGCACACCTCTTGCAGGCATACTGCTCCGCGCCCCCGCAAAACCAGCTCTGGAAAGACCCCCGTAGGGCACTGGAAGCTGACCACCTGCCCAGGTGAGCTCAACACCGCCATTGCCGCCCCTCTGGGGCAAAAATAGAGGCGGTCATCACCGGAAATTCCAGCCCAAGAGGTTTGACTCTATGTTCCAGCGCTCCTAGGAAATCGCGAGTGCTCAGCCCCATGATTTCCTGTCTAGTGAAGAAGAAAATGTTGGAAACAAATAAGCTAACCTTTCTGGTTAACACATGGGTCGACTCATTTACACAATTTTCTGCCACTCCGAGCGCACCGCTGGGAACTCCAGGGTTGGAATATCAGGTGCTGTTGAAGGGCCACTGACTGCCCGTTGGACAATGGATGTCCTTGTGGCAAGGCAAAGGAGCGATAGTATGGGAAAGCATTGGACGTTTAAAATTGCTTTTGAAATTTTCAAACTGCAGTTTGTGCTTCATCTTAGTAGCATTTCGGTCTGCTGCTGTTTTTTTTTTCCTCCACCTGAGAGGGCAGACGTGCCCATCTGTTGGTGTCAGTCATGGTTCGAAGTCAGAAGATCATAGATTCAAGACCCTTGAGCATGAAATCCAGGCTGGTACTTTGGCCATAATTTCACCTATCGAGGCGGGTGACATCGGTGGCAAGGCCCCACCCCGCTCCTGTCTCCATCCCGGCCTCCCACACGACTTTCCCCTGATTGGGCTTGTTAAGCCCGCCCAGCACGGTTCCCGGCCAATTAAAAGGAAGCGTGTCTGATGGCATCATTTGATTCTTCCCTCCTTTCCTCAACTTCTCAACCAGTTTTCTTAAAGGGACCATGCGCAAATTTATTTTGAAAGTTGACCTTTCAGTGTTCTGCAACATTGAGCTGCTGCAAACACTGACAATCACTGCATAGAGATGCAGGGCTGCATCCTGGCTCGACCATGACTCCCTCCATATGCTTATGGAGGAAGTCACAGCAAGCAGGGAGGTTCTCTTCCCTTCCAGTGGCAAAAACCTTTCCGTTATCTCTAGATCACAAAACATTACTGCAAAGCCACACTCAACCTCATCCTGTTGTTTGCTGCCTTCCATACCCGACTCCTGCACATCCTTACTCCCACCAACTTACCTTGCACCGCCACTCATCCCTCTCTATCTACATTATCACACCCCATCTCACTAGCCACCCCTCACACTCACCCTCATCCTCGTGCAAGCATACCAACTCACAATTGCTACCAGTGCCACGTGCTAATCAGAGTAGGAATCGCAGGATAGTTCAGATGAATACGTGGCTTGAGGAGTGGTGCAGAAGGGAGGGATTCAAATTCTTGGGATATTGGAACCGGTTCTGGGGGAGGTGGGACTAGTACAAACCGGACGGTCTGCACCTGAGCAGGACCGGAACCAATGTCCTAGGGGGAGTGTTTGCTAGTGCTGTTGGGGAGGAGTTAAACTAATATGTCAGGGGGTTGGGAACCTATGCAGGGAGCTAGAGGAAATAAAATGGAGGCAGAAGCAAAAGATAGAAAGGAGAATAATAAAAGTGGAGGGCAGAGAAACCAAAGGCAAAAAACAAAAAGGGCCACATTACAGCAAAATTCCAATGGAGCAAAGTGTGTTAAAAAGACAAGCCTGAAGGCTCTGTGCCTCAATGCGAGGAGTATTCGGAATTGCAGATAGCAGTTAATGGATATGATGTAATTGGCATCACGGAGACATGGCTCCAGGGTGACCAAGGCTGGGAACTCAACATCCAGGGATATTCAACATTTAGGAAGGATAGACAGAAAGGAAAAGGAGGCGGGGTGGCATTGCTGGTTAAAGAGGAAATTAATGCAATAGTAAGGAAGGACATTAGCTTGGATGATGTGGAATCGGTATGGGTGGAGCTGCGGAATACCAAAGAGCAGAAAATGCTGGTGGGAGTTGTGTACAGACCACCAAACAGTAGTAGTGAGGTTGGGGACAGCATCAAACAAGAAATAAGGGATGTGTGCAATAAAGGTACAGCAGTTATTATGGGCGACTTTAATCTACATATAGGTTGGGCTAACCAAACTGGTAGCAATGCGGTGGAGGAGGATTTCCTGGAGTGTATTAGGGATGGTTTTCTGGACCAATATGTCGAGGAACCAACAAGAGGGCTGGCCATCCTAGACTGGATGATGTGGATTGAGAAGGAACTAATTAGCAATCTTGTTGTGTGAGGCCTCTTGGGGAAGAGTGACCATAATATGGTAGAATTCTTTATTAAGATGGAGAGTGACACAGTTAATTCAGAGACTAGGGTCCTGAATTTAAGGAAGGTAACTTCGACGATATGAGGCGTGAATTGGCTAGAATAGACTGGCAAATGATACTTAAAGGGTTGACGGTGGATAGGCAATGGCAAACATTTAAAGATCACATGGATGAACTTCAACAATTGTACATCCCTGTCTGGAGTAAAAATAAAACAGGGAAGGTGGCTCAACTGTGGCTAACAAGGGAAATTAAGGATAGCGTTAAATACAAGGAAGAGGCATATAAATTGGCCAGAAAAAGCAGCAAACCTGAGGACTGGGAGAAATTTAGAATTCAGCAGAGGAGGACAAAGGGTTTAATTAGGAGGGGGAAAATAGAGTATGAGAGGAAGCTTGCTGGGAACATAAAAACTGACTGCAAAAGCTTCTATAGATATGTGAAGAGAAAAAGATTAGTGAAGACAAACGTAGATCCCTTGCATTCGGATTCAGGTGAATTTATAATGGGGAACAAAGAAATGGCAGACCAGCTGAACAAATACTTTGGTTCTCTCCATGAAGGAAGACACAAATAACCTGCTGAAAATATTAGGGGACCGAGGGTCTAGTGAGAAGGAGGAACTGAAGGAAATCCTTATTCGGCAGGAAATTGTGTTAGGGAAATTGATGGCAATGAAGGCCGATAAATCCCCGGGCCTGATAGTCTGCATCCCAGAGTACTTGAGGAAGTGGCCATAGAAATAGTGGATGCATTGGTGATCATTTTCCAACAGTCTATCGACTCTGGATCAGTTCCTATGGACTGGAGGGTTGCTAATGTAACACCACTTTTTAAAAAAGGAGGGAGAGAGAAAACGGGTAATTGTAGACCAGTTAGCCTGACATCAGTAGTGGGGAAAATGTTGGAATCAATCATTAAGGATGAAATAGCAGCACATTTGGAAAGTAGTGACAGGATCGGTCCAAGTCAGCATGGATTATGAAAGGGAAATCATGCTTGACGAATCTTCTGGAATTGTTTGAGGATGTACCTAGCAGAGTGGACAAGGGAGAACCAGTGGATGTGGTATATTTGGACTTTCAAAAGGCTTTTGACAAGGTCCCACACAAGAGATTTGTGTGGAAAGTCAAAGCACATGGTATTGGGAGTAATGTACTGACGTGGATAGAGAACTGGTTGACAGACAGGAAGCAGAGAGTCGGGATAAACGGGTCCTTTTCAGAATGGCAGGCAGTGACTAGTGGGGTGAAGCAGGACTCAGTGCTGGGACCCCAGCTCTTTACATTATGCATTAATGATTTAGATGAAGGAATTGAGTGTAATATCTGCAAGTTTGCAGATGACACTAAACTGGGTGACGGTATGAGCTGTGAGGAGGACGCTAAGAGGCTGCAGGGTGACTTGGACAGGTTAGGTGAGTGGGCAAATGCATGGCAGATGCAGTATAATGTGGATAAATGTGAGGTTATCCACTTTGGTGGCAAAAACATGAAGGCAGAATATTATCTGAATGGCGGCAGATTAGGAAAAGGGGAGGTACAACGAGACCTGGGTGTCATGGTTCATCAGTCATTGAAAGTTGGCATGCAAGTACAGCAGGCGGTGAAGAAGGCAAATGGTATGTTGGTCTTCATAGCTAGGGGATTTGCGTATAGGAGCAGGGAGGTCTTACTGCAGTTGTACAGTGTCTTGGTTAGACCTCATCTGGAATCTTGTGTTCAGTTTTGGTCCCCAAATCTGAGGAAGGATGTACTTGCTATTGAAGGAGTGCAGCGAAGGTTCACCAGGGATGGCTGGACTGACATATGAGGAGAGACTGGATCAACTGGGCCTGTATTCATTAGAGTTTAGAAGGATGAGAGGGGATCTCATAGAAATGTATAAGATTCTGACTGAACTGGACAGGTTAGATACGGGAAGAATGTTCCCGATGTTGGGGAAGTCCAGAACCAGGGGACACAGTCTTAGTATAAGGGGTAGCCCATTTAGGACTGAGATGAGGAGAAACTTCTTCACTCAGAGAGTTGTTAACCAGTGGAATTCCCTGCCGCAGAGAGTTGTTGATGCCAGTTCATTGGGTATATTCAAAAGGGAGTTATATATGGCCCTTACAGCTAAAGGGATCAAGGGGTATGGAGAGAAAGCAGGAAAGGGGTACTGAGGGAATGATCGGCCATGATCTAATTGAATGGTGGTGCAGGCGCGAAGGGCCAAATGGCCTACTCCTGCACCTATTTTCTATGTTTGTCTGTTTCTAACTAACAACGAATAAGGGTAGGCACTTGAGTGTTTTTGTCAATGCTCATGTAAAATTTATTTTAATGTGTTGCCAAATATTGAAATCTTTATTTTCAACATTTGTGTTATTGGACAGATTTGTGTGTACCTTTGGAAATGGCTTAGTGAGTTTCAGTGAATGGTGAGACATAACGGCACCCCCTGCAATACTGATGTGTGTGAAAGGAATGGCTTGGGCATTGTAGGGATGCTTTATGTTGGTGTGGGGTGGTGCCAATCTGGCATATCATGTGGCAGCCAGGGTGTACAAGTGAAGTAAATATGTCCATGGTACTGCCATCCCTGCCGTCATGGGCAGCAATGTGGCCGGTTGCTGTTGCCCTGTTTTCTCTGCAGCATCAGTGGATTGCGGAGAAGTTTGGTGGTGTTGGGGCTGATCGTGGTGGGATTCTGAGGACCAAGGTGAGATCATTTCAAGGACACCTATGCTAATGTAATAGATGGCAGGTGAACTTGAGATGACAGAAGCAATCTATCTGTCAATGGTGAGAGATTGTTCCAATGAAGTGACACTGGATAGAGAGTTGCTCCAAAGACTTGCAACCTGCATAAAGCAATCATTTAAAATTTAACAGCTGACCCACCTCCGATACCATCCTCTGAGTAAAATTCTGGCCTCTAATGCAGTACCGTGGGAGTCCTGCCATCAGCCCCCTCAAGTAGACGTAAAAGATCCCATGGCACTATGTTGAAAAAGAGCAATGGAGTTCTCCCTGGCTTCCTGGCCAATATTTTGCCCTCAATCAACCACTAAAATCAAATACTGCTGTAAGGGTTTATGCAGTGCCTTCCTTGTTCCATTGCTGTTGCTGTAGGATACTGGGGGCACAGCAATGATGATATTCAAGCTACTGATTTAAATTGAATCAGCAAAATATAGCTATCTCTCCCTCTTTCCAGAGAAGTTCTTTCTCGTCTGCTGCCATGACCTATGGAAGGAGACATCATTCATTCTCTGCTGCCTGCTGCTATGCATGCTGCACGGTTGATCTCAGAAGGATTCTCCTCTGCCCCAAACATGGACACTCTCCTCTGACTCACCTTTTCTTCCAATCTGATCTCTCCAGATCAAAAGGGCAGTTCTGACATCTGCGCCCTGGAGAGACTCCATGGTCCCAGTAGTCAGGTGAAACAAATAACCTACATAGAAAAAATGCATCAGCTCTTTAAGAGCTATTGCTTTCCCTGTTCCCTGGTGTATTGCAGCCACGATGCTTACTGCGCTCATGAAAAAATACTCGGAGAGCACACATAAATTATTTTAGTTAGCTCAATCTGCCAAATCCGATGATCCCTACTTGGGCACAGTGATAGCAGAGCCATTTTATCCTCTGATCACAGAATCAGTGCTTTCGAGTTTGCTGCAGCATAAATAGCATACATCTGCCACATTGTGCTTCTTTGAAGTGACAGGGAGGGTTGATGTTTATTTGAACTTTTAATAGGCATTTGATAAACTATCACATAATAGACTTGGTAGCAACATTGAAGTCCATGGGATTCAAAGGGTAGTGGCTGTGTGGATACAAAATTAGCTGAGGGACAAAAAGCAGAGAGGCGTGGTGAATGGTTGTTGTTTAGACTAGAGGGAAGGGTGCAGTCATGTCTCCCAAGCGGTCAATGTTGAGACCACTGCTCTTTTGATGTTAATCAATCACCTGCACTTGGGGGAACAGGCATGAGTTCAAAGTTTGCAGATGACACGAAACTCTGTATGTAGTAAAGAGTGAGGAGGATAGTAACAGAATTCAGGAGGATATAGACATATCAGTGAAATGGTTAGACACATAGCAGATGTGATTCATTTTGGTAGGAAGAATGAGGAGAGATGGTATAAACTAAATGGTACGGTTTTAATGCAAAACCAAAATACTATGGATGCTGGAATCTGAAATAAAATCCAGAAAATGCTGGAAATACTGAGCAGGTCAGGCAGCAGAGAAACAGAGTTAACGGGAGAATGTTTTGGGCACGTTTGGTGCAGGGTCGGGTGGGACATTTTTTTTGTCAGCGTGTTGGGACCCCTCTCTCAACCTGCCGCCACGTGCCTTTCCCGGATGTTGGGCCTGTCAGCACTGAACAGGCCCAACACGCATTGGTGGGGGAGGCAATTCAGGTCATTATGACCTTGTTAACAGCCACTTAAAAAGTATATTGAGCTCATCTTAACATTTTATGAGGTCGCCCACAGGATCCACGCTGCTCAAGGATCATGTCATGTAAGGAGGTTGGGAATTTTGTGACCATGGAATCATCTCATTACTTGACAGCTGCAAATGTGCTATAAAGGCTCACATCTCACAGCTGCTCACTTTCCAAGTTCAGGAACTGTTGCATATTGCTGCCCGGGACGTCGGAGATGGCCTCACCATGGCTAGATATACTTCACTTGATGCTGTACACCCTGGCTGCCACATGATGCGCCAGGTTGGCACCAACCCCACACCAACACCATAAAGCACCCTGACAATGTCCAAGCTATTTTTTTCACACTCATCACTATTGCGGGGGGTACCTTAAAGTTTACATAGGATATACAGTGCAGAAACAGGCCATTCGGCCCAACCAGTCCATGATGGTGTTTATGCTCCAGTCAAGCCTCCTCCCATCTTTCCTCATCTAACCCTATCAGCATAACCCTATCATCTGTGTACCAGAAAAAGCGGTGAAAGAGGGAACCAATTGTAAATTGGTACAATTTTAAAGTGGGTGGTGGAACAGACAGATGTGAGATTGTACATACATCAGTCTTTGAAGGTAGCAGAAAAATTGAGAAGGACGTTAAAAAGAATGCTTGGCTTTATAAATAAAGGCATCGAGTACAAAAGCATTATGTTAAACCTTTATAAAACACCAGTTTGGCTCCAACTGGAGTGTGGCCAGTTCTGTGTGACACTTTAGGAAGGATGTCAAGGTCTTAGAGGGAATGCAGAAGAGATTTACTGGAATAGTACCAGGGATCAAAGACTTCAGTTACATGACGAGACCAGAGGAACTGTGGTTGTTCTCCTCAGAGGAGAGAAGGTTAAAGAGAGAATTTGATAGATGTGTTCAAAATCTTGAAGGGTTTTGATAGAATATATGAGGAGAACCTGTTTCCAGTGGCAGGAGGGTCCGTAACCAGAGGACACACATTTATGGTGATTGGCAAAAGAACAAGAAGCGACATGCGGAAAAAAAATGTTATGCAACGAGTTGTTGTGATCTGGAATGCATTGTCTGAAAGGGTGGTGGAAGCAGATGCAATAATAACTTTCAGAAGGGAATTGGATAAATAGTTGAAGGGGAAACATTTCAAGGGCTCTGGGGGAAAAGCAGGGGAAGGGGACTAATTGAATATTTCAAAAAGCCGTCATGAGCACGATGGGCCGAATGGCTTCTTTCTGCGCTGTATCATTCTTTGATTCTATTGGCTCAGATGTGGCATCAGCTGAAGAGTTTTCTAAGAGCCTTTAACAAGATAGGAACAGGAGTAGCCATTCAATTAGATCATGGCTGATCTATGTCTTAACTCTAGTTACCGGCCTTGATTCCATCGGACCCTTGCCTAACAAAAACTATCAATCTCAGTTTTGAAATTTTCAATTGACCTAGGCTCAACAGCTTTTTAGGGAAGATAATTTAAAATAAAATTATAGCGCAGCACAAGAATCAGGACAAGTAGAACACATATAATGATAGTAGTATTATTTAGTTTTGGTCCGCATGAAAAGGCGATCAAGTTTTTATTTAAAAAGGCTCTTTTTTCCAGTAGGGAAAGTTGAGGGGTGATCCAATAGAGATCTTTAAAATTATGAAGGGGTTTGATAGGACAGATGTAGAGAAGATTTTTTTTTTTACTTGTGGGGAAGTCATAAAATCAGGGACATAATAAATCCAATAGGGAATTCAGGAGAAACGTCTTTACCCAGAGAATGGGTAGAATGTGGAACTTGCTACCACATAGTGCTTGAGGGGACTAGCATAGATGCTCTAAGGCGAAGCTGGAAAAGTAATTGAGGGAGAAAAGGAATAGAAGGATTAGATGAAGCAGCGTGGGAAGGAGGCTCATGCGGAACATAAACACCAGCATAGATCAGTTGGGCCAAATAACCTGTTTCTGTGCTGTAAATGCTATGTAAAAAAAATACAAGTAACAAAAAACATGCACTGAGGTAATGTTTTGTGTACAGGTTTGTCTAGCTGGTGGATGACAGGGATTGGGCTAATGGAGGTTTAATAGTTTTAAAAGTGTTGCTTTGGTTGGGTGACTGCAAGGGATCATTTGCTGAGAATGAAAAAATATCAACTACCCAGAGCATCACACCAAATTCCAAATTGCTAGCTCCTACTTTTCCTGCCCAGAGGCTTGCAAAAATGGATTTTTTCTCTTTGTTTTGTGAAGCTGGCTGTCAGTTGACTTTTGTATTGATGTGTTTTCCAATCGTTCATGACTCAGAACTTTGCAAAGCACTCTTGTGGCTTGGCAGAACTCAAACAAATGCTAAAATAAATCCCTTTACAATAGCGGCAGCACAGAATGATAGCCCTGGCCTTGGAGAACACAACTGATAATCAGTGGATACATCTCCATGTGGTACCATGTCTTCTGCTCCACAAAACATATGACTTAAACTCCATTTGTCTTATGTTGTTGACTCTGGAGCCAGCACTGTACCATAAATCAGATGGTAAACTTGCTCTATAGGCAAGAAGCACCATCTCACACGGTGGTTTTGTTCTTATCTCTAGGCGCTGAACACCACAGTTGGCAAAGGTCACTGTGAGGCACCAGGGTAATCATTTTCTTCTGTCTCTTAGTAGTCTGAGCTCTCAGCCTGCCAGTCCATGTTAGCAATACCATTGTCACCTTGCTGGTTTATGCAGGCATTGGCTTGATGAAGGGAAAGATCTGCGGCCAGAATTGTAGGATTATGGGCTAGATTTTCCACTTTTTTTGCATGCTTAATGCCCACTTAACGCCCATTTTACTGCTGAAATGACATATAACGCCCATATATCGCCCAGTTAGCCACAAAATGGAAACTGACAGGCATTTTTCAGGAACTTATCGGCGAGCGTTACTTTCCCCATGTGCTTAATGCCGGGAAAAAATAATACCGCCCGGCCACTTTTTTGGGGCGGAATCCACAGAATGGTCGAAATCAACACCCATGATATCGCACAGCGTTACTTTCCGCACGGAATTAACGCCGAGATTCAATAATACCGCCCGCTCATTTTTTTTGTCGTAAAGACCACATTTGGCAAAACTAACGCCCAGGAGATCACCCACAATCACTTTCACCACCTCGCACACATACTGCCCACAATATCGCTCACCCAAAAAAACGTCCATAAAAAGTGGAACTGTTCTGAACTAAAGCCAGCGGTGTGGCTGCCATTTTTAAAATCACAGGTCACTTCAACTTCGGGGGAATTTGCATTGACTCTGGAGTTTTTCTCAGGTGAAGTGACCATTTCAACAGACATATTTTAAGACTCTGGACTATTGGGGGTTTACGCTAGGTGTATTTTATTAAGGAAATTATTGCTTCTGATCAAT
This sequence comes from Pristiophorus japonicus, assembly GCF_044704955.1. NCBI lineage: Eukaryota > Metazoa > Chordata > Chondrichthyes > Pristiophoridae > Pristiophorus > Pristiophorus japonicus. The sequence goes on along the minus strand of NC_091981.1, from coordinate 42,605,161 downwards.
CGATATTATACTTTCATTGCAATGGGGCCAGCCATTTCTCAGCCTGCATCGATTAATACACAGATGCTGCAGAGTGCAGATGGCTCAATGTGTGATGCAAATCATTATGTGCCCAATTTAAGATGTGCAAGAATGAGGAGGAAGGCCAGACCATACACATCCCGCACATACAAGGAAAAGAAGTCTTACCTCGATGTCTCCAACCACATCTGCCTTTGGAGACTGCACTTCCACAGGTGGTGATCATTGAAATATGTGAGCTAATCAGGCCACATATGCAGCCTACCATCAGGACATCAGTATCGGTTGAGGTCAAGGTCACCGCGGCACTGTATTTCTACGCATCCGGTTCCTTTCAGGCCTCTGCGGTTGAGATTTCCCTCTGTCTCACCATGCAACCCATCGCTGCATTAGACAGGTCACGGAGGCCCTGTACGCGAGAAGGATGGACTTTATCCGCTTCCCCATGACCATGGAGGCTCAGACTGACAGAGCTGGAGCATTCTACCACATTGCTAAGTTCCCCAGAGTGCAGGGAGCGATACAGTGCACTCACATTGCCATGCGGCCACCTTCTCAGGACCTGGAGCGTTTTTGTAACAGAAAAGGATTTCACTCCCTGAAGGTCTAACTAGTTGTCGACCACAACCAGATCATTATGGCAGTGAATGCTAAATGTCCGGGCATCTTCGATGAGGCTCACATCCTGCGTGAGAGCGCTGTCTCTCACATTTTTAAGAGTCAGCCACAAGGATAATGCTGTATGCTTGGTGATAACCGATATGGCCTAGTCACCTGGCTGATGATCCCCCTGCGTGACACCCACACCGAGGTTGAGAAGCGATACAACCGGAGCCACAGAGACACACGAAATGTGGTCCAGAAAACAATAACTGTGCTTCAGATGTCTGGACCACTCGGGAGGGGAGCTACAATACTACCCTTAGCAAGTAGGTAAATTCGTGGACGTGTGCTCGATGCTGCACAACCTGGCTATCAGGAGTGGCCAAGAATTGCCAGAAGGGACTGATGCTCCACCTCAGCAGAGAGAGGAAGAGGACAACGAGGGGCTGGACGCTGACCTAGAGCCAGACAATCAGTTTGGCTATGCAACCATGTCCATGACCCCCTCCAGACCGCAGGAAAGAGCCCGTGTTGGCTACATAGCTGCAAGACTCTTATGTGAGGAGCTGATATTTGAACAATTTGCCTGAAAGAACGTTGATGTGAATGACAACGCTGACACACTGCTGTGTGTGTGCAGCTCAGACATCAGTGGTGCCCATCATCTTGGTGCCAGTTAAAGTTTACATTGATTTGAAGTTAAGTTGTATTTAACCCTTTTGTGTGAAGGAATCACCAGTGTGTAACGGTCCAGCTATCTGAGACAATGCGCAACAAGGTTATTTTCAATAAAAAAAATGTTATACCAACATTGGTTTGAAATCATAAGTATCACAGTTAATAGCACCCAATCCCAGCCCACACCCCACTTTTTCCACCATTGACATTAATCAAATGTTTAACATGTCCAGCAACACAGAATACAAAGGCAAAGCAGGAGGGTGGTTCCCAGCCCCCATACATTACAACAAATTGCATATAACACAGCTTTCACCTGCAGACATGCACCTCACTTTCCTTCCTCCCTCCCCTTCTTCTCCCCACCTCTATCCTTTCCCCTCCTCGCTCCATGGTGCCTGGCCGAGGAGCTCCTCAGGCGGTGCCTCATTGGGGGGAATGAAGGCAGAGGCGGTGGTTGCACGGGTACGGGAGTTGGGGGTGCCAAGGGGGCAACATTCTCTGATGCAGAAGCAGGAGCTTGGTGCTTGCTCTCATCTGTCGCTTGCAGTGGTGGTGTGGAATCTAGGGGTGAGGTGCCGCGCTCTGGGAGGCTTGTGCCAGCATGTTCCTGGCTATCGGATTCAGGGCCTCCGCCATTCGTGGAATGTACTCAGTCATGGTGGCCAGCTGTTGGGATATGCCCCCCAATGCTTCGATGAGCTGCTCACCCAATGTCTACAGTCTTCCTGGACAATTGTACCATCTCTCCGCTCTCGTGGTGTCCGTGGAACAGACCTGTCGCATCCACGAAGCCTCCGCGGGGTTGGCGCCATCCTGGGGACAAATGGGGTGCCCTGTAGCGAGGTGCTTGGGGCCGGTACCTCCAGAGTGGAGGCAGGAATGACCGGAGGACCACTCGATGGCCTTGGGGTGGAATGGATTCTGGAGCGTGGCGATGCAGGTTCCTCGAAGTCCGCGCTCTCATCCGTGGAGAACAAACCCAGCGGATTGATGGGTGAGAATTGCAGCTCCTCAGCACCAGATGTAGGATCGTCTGCCGACTCCTGTCCCATGCCCCCACCTTCTGGCCTCTGGGGACGCGTTGCTGGCTGGGCTGCAAAACACAAATTGAGGTTATTAGAGGAGAAGGGGGTGCTGGGGTCACAAGGTCAGTCCAGTGCTACACACAGCATATGCACGACAAAAGCACCATCGCTCTCAAAATCATCACAGACATCACATTTCATGACCATCAACACATTTGCATTGCAATGATTTTCATTAGGCCAGCATTATTTCTATGACAATTTTAGAAATCATCTATCATATATGATTGTTCGGATATGAGTGGATGTGGCATCAATTGACTTTACATCACACAATGGTGTAAGCTTTACTCACGTGGCATCACTTCAGGGTCTGCAGATGCTTCTGTGGCTGTCCGTGGCTTCCGTGGTGTGCTTCCCCACGAGTGCGAGCACCCACTCCTCCATCTCAGTGATGTCGCTGGGGACTGGTGGCCCCCCACACGTTCGCCTCTGTATGGACTTCATTGTCGATAGCTTCTTCTGTTAAAGGTGACAGGATGACATGGCATGAGATCATTACATGATATCATTGCTCGGTACTCTGTCACAGACACTGATCAACACATAACCGACAGATGTAATCATGCTTATTATGATAATTATCATTCTTTACCTAAAGACTTACACCGTGACCGCAAGCTTTGAGTAAAACATTTCCGGTAAAAGTGAAAGACCTCACCTCTGCTGATAGTCATGACTGTTACAAATCAAATTATATAAATACATAAGTACATGTAAATAAATGTAATACTTTTACGGATCCCACAAGGTCGTTCCATCGTTTGCGGCATTGGTTGCCCTCACGAACTTCGTTGGTCGCCGACGAGACCACCTCTGCTATCTCGGTCCATATCTTCTGGAGGCCTTTGGGGTGGGCAGGGTTGACCCCTCCCTGGGTCAAATCACCCCAGCGTAACTTGACCTCCTGCAGGACTGAGGCATTTGCCTCGTCCGAGAACCTCCTGGCTCTTTTGCGCCCTCCAATGTGCTCCTCTCCCACCTCACTGCTCTCTCCGGTGTCAGTCTCCACAGCGTGCTGTGATGCCTCCTCCTCTCCCTCCATTATAGGCCAAATTCAGGCAAATATGTGGCTGGTAACAGCTAATTTTTGTTTCCCTCTTTGCTGTGAAGTTCTCAAGTCTCCCTCCTTCCTCCCAAAGCAGCCACACCACACCCAGACACGCCTTCAGTCCCTCTCAGCTCCCTCTCTCTGTCTCCTCTTCTGCGCATGTCATGATGACCCTTGACCTCCTGAATCGCGGGAATCGAGCGTTGCCATGCCGTTGCTAAGGATGGCGACACTTTACGGTATAAGGTCAGCGAGATTTAACGCTACCGCCAATTTCATATCGCTCGCGGTAACGCCCATTTAAAAAAATGGAGAGTAGGTACTTTGAGAATGGGCGGAAGCTGGCAATCTGAAAATCCTTTTTTACCGCCCATGCCGGAAATAACGCCCATTTTTTGGTGATAAGCACCAAAGTGTAAAATCTAGCCCCATGAATGGACATTTAGGGTGTCAGTGCATGTACAACTCACCTTTGTCATTCTAGTCTTTTCATGCACTGCTCAATGGAACACTAAAATTGCATTGGGATCCTACAGGCAGTATTAAGAATACCCACCCTCTTGGAGTCACTAGGAATTGAAGATTCCAAGACACTGCTGCAAGAAACCTAGGAGAAAAATCATTGGGGGGCATTAATAAAAATAGTGAGATCAGCAAATTTTGATTTCTTTCGAAACTTTCATTTATTAGTTATAAAAATATTGAAGGTGGGGGAAAAAGGGATGTTTGACTAACAGTCAAGAATCATCCAATCGATTAACAAAGAGGCTGTTTGCTTTCAAATTGGTGGGAAGGCAGTGCACCCAAAGAATGGACCAGTGGTGAAACGGGGGCGGGGGGAGGGGAGATGTCATGTGATGAAACCGTGAAGAATACATCCAATCAGATAACCCTAGACGGATAGGATCACAATGTATATATTCAAGTAGGCTCCTGCCTCTTTGGGGATAATAGAGATTCCACTCTGTTTGAAAAATGTTTCTAGGAAGGGTGGTATTTGCTGCACATGAAAAAGTATCAATTACAGGCCTGTTTTCCAGCCCGCTCAAAATCATGGCAGGCTAGCCATTGGTGCGAAAATAGGGATGGAAATTTGGCCCGTGTGCTTATTTCTCATGAACCTGGAGATGAGGAAAGGAACATTATTGCCCTGAATTATGTGAGTGGTAGGGTGTGGAGGCTACGAGAAACAATGGCATTGAAATGGTATTCAAAAGCATCTGAAGCAGAGCAGGGAATTTATCTGGTAGCAGTGACCAGGGAGCTTTCCAGATATCCGTGCAACCATCCCTTTCTCAAGCAAAAACAGGTTAATTGGTTGTTCATCTCGGCATTGACTGTGGATTCTTGCTGTCTGTACAATCGCTGCACTTTCAAAATAATTAATTGCATAAAGTGCTCCATTAGTGTACAGGTGCAGCGTTGAGAATCCGGGACTGAGGCCATTCTAGATTCTGGGCTTTTCCGGACTTTTGATCGTCTTTCTGACGTCACGAATCTGGAAACATCCGAGCCCCGGTGGGATGGGGGGGAAGGGGGGTCACCGTCGAGGAGCTGTTCAGGCCATTGGCCCCGTTGATGTGGTCGTCAGAGAGGCCCCGCCGTCAAGGAGGTGTTCGGGCGGGCTCCGTCGTGGAGGAGATGTTCGGGTGGGCCCCATTGTGGAGGAGGTATTCGGGCGGGCCCTGCCGCCAAGGAGGTGTTCGGGTGGGCTCCGTCGTGGAGGAGGTGTTCGGGTGGGCCCCATTGTGGAGGAGGTGTTCGGGTGGGCTCCGTCGTGGAGGAGGTGTTCGGGCGGACTCCGTCGTGGAGGAGGTGTTCAGTTGGGCCCCGACATGCAGGAGTGTTCGGGCGGGCTTCGTCGTGGAGGAGGTGTTAGGGCAGACTCCGTCGTGGAGGAGGTGTTAGGGCAGACTCCGTTGTGGAGGAGGTGTTAGGGCAGACTCCGTCGTGAAGGAGGTGTTTAGTCGGGCCCCGACATGCAGGAGGTGTTCGGGCGGGCTCCGTCGTGGAGGTGGTGTTAGGGCAGACTCCGTCATGGAGGAGGTGTTAGGGCAGACTCTGTCGTGGAGGAGGCTTCGGGCGGACTCCGCCATGCAGGAGGTGTTCGGGCGGACTCCGTCGTGGAGGAGGTGTTCAGTCGGGCCCCGACATGCAGGAGTGTTCGGGCGGGCTTCGTCGTGGAGGAGGTGTTAGGGCAGACTCCGTCGTGGAGGAGGTGTTCAGTCGGGCCCCGACATGCAGGAGGTGTTAGGGCAGACTCCGTCGTGGAGGAGGTGTTCAGTCGGGCCCCGACATGCAGGAGGTGTTCAGTCGGGCCCCGACATGCAGGAGGTGTTAGGGCGGGCTCCGTCGTGGAGGTGGTGTTAGGGCAGACTCCGTCATGGAGGAGGTGTTAGGGCCGACTCCGTCGTGGAGGAGGCTTCGGGCGGGCCCCGCCATGCAGGAGGTGTTAGGGCAGACTCCGTCATGGAGGAGGTGTTAGGGCAGACTCCGTCATGGAGGAGGTGATAGAGCAGACTCCATCGTGGAGGAGGTGTTCGGTCGGGCCCTGCCAAGCAGGAGCTGTTAGGGCAGGCCGCGCCGCCAAGGAGGTATTCGGGCGGACTCCGTTGTGGAGGAGATGTTTGGGCAGACTCCATCGTTGAGGAGGTGTTCGGGCGGGCCCCGCCGCCAAGGAGATGTTCGGGCGGGGTCCCGTTGTGGAGGAGGTGTTTGGGGAGACTCCGCCGAGGAGGAGCAGTTAGGGCGGGCCCCGCCGCCAAGGAGATGTTCAGGCGGGGTCCCGTCATGGAGGAGGTGTTTGGGCGGACTCCGTCGTGGAGGAGGTGTTTAGGCCGGCCCCGCCAAAGAGGAGCTATTCTGATGGGTCAGCGAGGAGGCCCCGAGGTAAGGGCAGCGACGGCTAGTGAGGTGAGGGGCGGTGAGGCGAGGCCCGAGGTTGGGCAGTGGCGGGACCCGAGGTTGGCAGGGTCGGCTGGGCCGGATTCCGGAACATTTTACGGATTCCAGACGACCCTGCTACCGATCGATCCAAAGTCTGGATTCCGGAACTCCGGATTTTCGACGCTGCACCTGCAAATATTTTGTTTGAACTATCTGATTGGATGTTATCATCCCTTATATCCATAATATACCATTTGAACCATTTGAAGCCCCTTGATTTTCTGTAATCACTGTCTGTTGTATAATTACATAAGAACATAAGAAATAGGAACAGGAGTAGGACATACGGACATTCGAACCTGCTCCACCATTCAATAAGACCATGGCTGATCTGATCATGGACTCGGTTCCACTTCCCCGTCCGCTCCCCATAGCCCCTTATCCCCTTATCATTTAAGAAACAGTCTATTTTTGTCTTAAAGTTATTCAATGTCCCAGCATCCACAGCTCTCTGAGCCAGTCAATTCCACAGATTTACAACTCTCAGAGAAGAAATTTCTCCTCATCTCTGTTTTAAATGGGCGGCCCCTTATTCTAAGATCATGCCCTCTAATTCTAGTCTCCCCCATCAGTGGAAACATCCTCTCTGCAATCCACCTTGTCAAGTCCCTCATAATCCTATACATTTCAATAAGATCACCTCTCATTCTTCTGAATTCCAATGAATAGAGGCCCAACCTACTCGACCTTTCCTCATAAGTCAACCCCCTCATCCCCGGAATCAACCTAGTGAACCTTCTCCAAACTACCTCCAAAGCAAGTATAGCCTTTTGTAAATATGGAAACCAAAACTGCACGCAGTATTCCAGGTGTGGACTCACCAATACTTTATATAGTTGTAGCAAGACTTCCCTGCTTTTAAACTCCATCGCCTTTGCAATAAAGGCCAAGATACCATTGGCCTTCCTGATCACTTGCTGTGCCTGCATACTAACCTTTTGTGTTTCATGCACAAGTACCCCCAGGTCCCGCTGTACTGCGGCTCTTTGCAATCTTTCTCCATTTAAATAATAACTTGCTCTTTGATTTTTTTCTGCTAAAGTGCATGGCCTCACACGTTCCGACATTATACTCCATCTGCCAAATTTTTTTCCACTCACTTAGCCTGTCTATGTCCTTTTGCAGATTTTCTGTGTCCTCCTCACACATTGCTTTTCCTTCCATCTTTGTATCGTCAGCAAACTTGGCTATGTTAGACTCTGTCCATTCTTCCAAGTCGTTAATATAGATTGTAAATAGTTGGGGTCCCAGCACTGATCCCTGCGGCACCCCACTAGTTACTGGTTGCCAACCAGAGAATGAACCATTTATCCCAACTCTCTGTTTTCTGTTAGTTTGCCAATCCTCTATTCATGCTAATATATAACCCCCAATCCCGTGAACTTTTATCTTGTACAGTAACCTTTTATGTGGCACCTTGTCAAATGCCTTCTGGAAGTCCAAATGCACCACATCCACTGGTTCCCCTTTATCCATCCTGTTCGTTACATCCTCAAAGAACTCCAGCAAATTTGTCAAACATGACATCCCCTACATAGAAACATCGAAATTAGGTGCAGGAGCAGGCCATTCAGCCCTTCGAGCCTGCACCGCCATTCAATAAAATCATGGCTGATCATTCAACCTCACTACCCCTTTCCTGCTTTCTCTCCATAGGAACTGATCCAGAGTTGATAGACTGTTGGAAAATGATCACCAATGCATCCACTATTTCTAGGGCCACTTCCCTAAATACTCTGGGATGCAGACTATCAGGGCCCGGGGATGTATCGGCCTTCAATCCCATCAATTTCCCTAACACAATTTCCTGCCGAATTAGGATTTCCTTCAGTCCCTCCTTCTCACTGACCCATGGTCCCCTAGTATTTCCGGAAGGTTATTTGTGTCTTCCTTCGTGAAGACAGAACCAAAGTATTTGTTCAATTGGTCTGCCATTTCTTTGTTCCCCATTATAAATTCGCCTGAATCTGACTGCAATTCACTAATCTTTTTCTCTTTACATATCCATAGAAGCTTTTGCAGTCAGTTTTTATGTTCCTCTCATACTCTATTTTCCCCCTCCTAATTAAACCCTTTGTCCTCCTCTGCTGAATTCTAAATTTCTCTCAGTCCTCAGGTTTGCTGCTTTTTCTGGCCAATTTATATGTCTATTCCTTGTATTTAACACTATCCTTAATTTCCCTTGTTAGCCACGATTGAGCCACCGTTCCCATTTTATTTTTACTCCAGACAGGGATGTACAATTGTTGAAGTTCATCCATGTGATCTTTAAATGTCTGCCAATGCCTATCCACTGTCAACCCTTTAAGTATAATTTGCCAGTCTATTCTAGCTAATTCACGTCTCAAACCATCGAAGTTACCTTTCCTTAAGTTCAGGACCCTAGTCTCTGAATTAACACTGTCACTCTCCATCTTAATAAAGAATTCTACCATATTGTGGTCACTCTTCTCCAGGGGTCTCGCACAACAAGATTGCTAATTAGTCCTCTCTCATTATACAACACTCAGTCTTGGATGGCCAGCTCTCTAGTTGGTTCCTCGACATACTGGTCTAGAAAGCCATCCCTAATACACTCCAGGAAATCCTCCTCCACCGCATTGCTACTAACTTGGTTAACCCAATCTATATGTAGATGTAAGTCGCTCATGATAACTGCTGTATCTTTACTGCACGCATCCCTAATTTCTTGTTTGATGCCATCCCCAACCTCACTACTACTGTTTGGTGGTCTGTTCACAACTCCAAGTCGAGTTTTCTGCCCTTTGGTATTCCGCAGCTCTACCCATACAGATTCCACATCATCCAAGCTAATGTCTTTTCTTACTATTGCGTTAATTTCCTCTTCAACCAGCAACGCTGCCCCACTTCCTTTTCCTTTTTGTCTATTATTCCTGAATGTTGAATACCCCTGGATGTTGAGTTCCCAGCCTTGGTCACCCTGGAGCCATACCTCCGTAATCCCAATTATATCATAATCGTTAATAGTTGCTTGAGCAGTAATTCATCCACCTTATTACTAATACTCTTCGCTTTGAGGCACAGAGCCTTCATTCTTGTCTTTTAACACTCTTTGTCCCTTTCGAATTTTGCTGTAATGTGGCCCTTTTTGCTTTTTGCCTGAGGTTTCTCTGCCCTCCACTTTTACTATTCTCCTTTCTATCTTTTGCTTCTGCCCCCATTTTATTTCCCTCTGTCTCCCTGCATAGGTTCCCATCCCCATGCCATATTAGTTTAACCCCTCCTCAACAGCACTAGCATTCATAAATCCATGCTGACTCTGACTGAATGAATTTTGCTATTCCAAATGTCCTGCTACTGCTTCTTTAATAATGGACTCCAACATTTTCTGAACCACAAATGTTAGGCTAACTGGTCTATAGTTTCCTGCTTTTTGTCTGCCTCCTTTTTTAAATAGGGGTGTTACATTTGCAGTTTTCCAACCTGCTGGGACCTCCCCAGAATCCAGGGAATTTCGGTAAATTAAAACCAATGCATCCACAATCACTGCTGCTACCAATGTACAACCCGCCTAAAACCGTCAATTAGTATAATGCCTTGTTATCATTCTGAGATATCAATTATTCTCCATTAAATGTAATTTTGTATTTCAGCTCTTCACAATTTTTTATGTAACCTATTTCATCCTTGAAAACAAACATCAGAACTTATTAGCCTCTAATACATCTTAACGCTGAATAATATTTTACCCCAAAAATCCTCTCCTTTAGCTTCATAATCCGATCAAAAAAACAAAACCTATTACAATGCTAACCTGCTGAAGAGGTAAGGATCTTCCTCACTGTCAGAAATGTAAGCTTTTATATACTCTGTATAGCCACCAGAGGGCTCATCCCCTGGAGTCCCAAGGGATCCCATAATTCCTTGGGAGCACAGGTATTTAATGAGGCCTCACAGGTTGGAGAGCATCTCTGGAGACCTGCAATGAAAGTCTAAGGTCACACTTTACTTTGAGCTCACAGTGTTCAGTCTGACTCTTTCTCCATACATAACAACTGGCGATGAGATACAGATAACGAACCCAAAGATGCAGAGAACAGTGGGCATCCTGGAGAAATTCTCGGAGGGAGATGATTGGGAAACTTTTGCGGAGCGACTCGACCAATACTTCGGAGCCAACAACCTGGATGGAGAAGAGAATGCTGCCAAACAAAGGGCGATTCTCCTCACCATCTGTGGGGCACCAACATCTGGCCTCATGAAAAATCTGCTTACTCCAGCGAAACCCACGGAGAAATCATACGATGATTTGTGTACACTGGTCCAGGAGCATTTGAACCCGAAGGAAAGTTCTACACCTACAAGAGGTCTGAAGGCCAGGAAGTGGCGAGTAATGTCGCCGAGCTAAGACGCCTTGCAGGACATTGTGAATTTGGAGCACATGCTCAGACACTTTCGTACTTGGCATTGGCCACAAAATCATACTTTGCAAACTTTTGACTGTAGCGACCCCAACCCTGAGTAAGGCCATAGCAATAGCCCAGGCGTTCATTGCCACCAGTGACAATACGAAACAAATCTCTCAGCACACAAGTGCTGCTACAAGTATTGTGAACAAAGTAATGTCGTTTTCAAATCGCAACGTACAGGGCAGGTCACACATGCCTGCAGCTGCACGTCTGCCGATGTCTGAGTCCACCATCAAGGGTGGTGAATGCAAGGCCATTAACACCTTGTTGGTGCTGCGGGGGTGATCATCGTTTCCATTCATGCCGCTTCAAAGGGTACGTTTTCAAGGGCTGTGGAACAATGGGACACCTCCAACATATGTGCAGGCGAGCTGAAAATTCTGTTAATCCTGCAAACCACCATGTTGCAGAGGAGGACAAATCCATGGAGGATCACGACGAACCAGAGCCTCAGACCGAGGAGGCAGAGGTACATGGGGTGCACATATTCACCACAAAGTGTCCCCTGATAATGTTGAACTAAATGGACTCCTGGTGTCAATGGAGCCGGACACGGGCGCGAGCCAGTCCACCATGGGCAAAAAGACTTTCGAAAGATTGTGGTGCAACAAGGCCTCAAGGACAGTCTTAACTCCAGTTCGTACGAAACTAAGAACTTACACAAAAGAACTGATTCCCGTAATCGGCAGTGCTACTGTAAAGGTCTCCTACGATGGAGCGGTGCACAAGCTACCACTCTGGGTGGTACCGGGCGATGGTCCCACGCTGCTCGGCAGGAGTTGGCTGGGAAAGATACGCTGGAACTGGGATGACGTCCAAGCGCTATCGCCCGCCGACGACACTTCGATTGCCCAGGTCTTAAACAAATTTCCTTCGCTGTTTGAACGAGGCATCGGGAAATTCCAAGGAGCAAAAGTGCAGGGGGTGCGACCCATCCATCACAAGGCGAGAGCAGTACTGTACATGATGAGAGAAAGGGTAGAGATCGACCTAGACCGGCTGCAACGAGAGGGCATCATTTCAACGATCGAGTTCAATGAGTGGGCCAGCCCAATCATTCCTGTCCTCAAGGGAGAGAGCACCGTCAGAATCTGTGGCGATTACAAAGTAACTATCAATCATTTCTCCCTGCAGGACCAATACCCACTACCAAAGGCCGACGACCTCTTTGCAACGCTGGCGGGAGGAAAGACGTTCCCGAAGCTCGATTTGACTTCAGCCTACATGACGCAGGAACTGGAGGAATCATCGAAGGCCCTCACCTGCATAAACACACACAAAGGTCTTTTCATTTATAACAGGTGCCCGTTTGGAATTTGATCAGCGGCGGCGATATTCCAACATGGAACGCTTACTGAAGTCAGTCCCGTGCACTGTGGTCTTCCAGGGTGACATCTTGGTTGCAGGTCGGAACACAGTCGAGCATTTGCAGAACCTGGAGGAGGTTCTTAGTTGACTCAACTGCATGGGGCTCAGGTTAAAACGCTCGAAGTGCGTTTTCCTGGCACCTGAAGTGGAGTTCTTGGGGAGGAGGATCGCGGCGGACGGCATCAGACCCATGATTCGAAGACGGAGGCAATCGAGAATGCACCGAGGCCACAGCACGTGATGGAGCTGCGGTCGTTTCTTGGACTCCTGAACTACTTTGGTAACTTCTTACCGGGTCTCAGCACACTGTTAGAACCACTACATGTCTTACTGCATAAAGGGGACAAATGGACATGGGGCAAAAGCCAAGAAAATGCCTTTATAAAAGCTAGAAAATTGTTATGCTCAAACAAATTGCTTGTGTTGTATGATCCATGTAAGCGTTTGGTACTAGGATGTGATGCGTCGTCATATGGCGTCGGGTATGTATTGCAACAAGCTAATGATTTTGGGAGACTGCAACTGGCTGCTAACGCATCCAGGAGTCTGTCTAAGGCTGAGAGAGCCTCAAGCATGATTGAAAAAGAAGCGTTAGTGTGTGTCTATGGTGTAAAGAAAATGCATCGATATCTATTCGGGCTAAAATTCGAATTGGAAACTGTCCATAAGCCACTCATATCCCTGTTTTCTGAGAGTAAAGGCATAAATACCAACGCATCGGTCCGCATCCGGAGATGGACGCTCACGTTGTCCGCATACAACTATGCCATCCGCCACAGGCCAGGCACAGAAAACTGCGCCGATGCTCTCAGTTGGCTACATTGCCCACCACGGGGGTGCAAATGGTGCAGCCGGTAGATTTAGCCTGGTTATGGAAGCTTTTGAGAGTGAGCAATCACCCATCACTGCCCAGCAGATCAAAACCTGGACGAGCCAGGACCGCTTATTGTCCCTAGTCAAAAGCTGTGTGCTTCACGGGAGCTGATCCAGTGTCCCAGTGGAAATGCAGGAAGAGAGAAAGCCGTTCCAGCGGCGCAAAGATGAAATGGCTATACAGGCAGAGACTGCCTTCTGTGGGGCAATCGAGTAGTGGTTCCCAAGAAGCAGAGACACCTTCATCAGTGACTTCCACAGTACTCGCCCAGGCATCGTAATGATGAAAGTGATAGCCAGATCCCACGTGTGGTGGCCCGGTATCGATGCAGACTTGGAGTCCTGCGTTCGCAGATGTAATACATGCTCGCAGTTAAGCAATGTACTCAGGGAGGCGCCGCTAAGTTTATGGTCTTGGCCCTCCAAATCGTGGTCTGGGGTGCATGTCGACAATGCAGACCCGTTCTTGGGTAAAATGTTCCTTGTGGTTGTAGATGCGTACTTCAAGTGGATTGAATGTGAGATAATGTCTGCTCGCACGTCCGCTGCCACACACGGCCTACCCGATGTCCTGGTGAGCGACAACGGGCCATGTTTTACCAGTGCTGAGTTCAAATAATTCATGACCCGCAACGGGACCAAACATGTCACATCTGTATCGTTTAAACCAGCGTCCAATGGTCAGGCAGAGAGAGCAGTGCACACCATCAAGCAAGGCTTGAAGAAGATAACTGAAGGCTCACTGCAGATTCGCCAATCCCGAGTCCTGCTTAGCTATCGCACGAGACCACACTCACTCACTGGGATCCCACCTGCTGAACTGCTCATGAAAAGTGCACTTAAGACTCTTGTTAGTTCACCCTTATCTACATGAACAGGTAGAGAGGAGGCGGCTTCAACAAAGTGCAAATGTGTCATGTGAAATTGAAATCAATGATCCTGTATTTGTACTGAATCATGGACAAGGTCCCAAGTGCCTTCCCGTCACTTTGTGGCCAAAGAGGGAAGCAGGGTGTTACGGGTCAAACTTTCAAATGGACTCATTCACCGGAAACACTTGGACCAAATCAAACTCAGATTCACGGAATATCCTGAGCAACTCACTTTGGACCCTACCTTCTTTGACCCCCTCCCCCCCCCCCCCAACAGACACACCAGTGGCATCCGGCACCACGGTTGGCCATGAAGCAGAACCCATCATCCACAGTAGCTCAGCAAGGCCAGCTGCACAGCAGCCCAGCGAGAGCCCAACAATTGACTCCCAATACCAGCTTTCACACTGAGACGATCAACCAGGTCAAGAAGGGCCCCAAATCGACTCACATTGTACATAGTTACACTATTGACTTTGGGGGGGGGGGGGGGTGTTGTCATATATGTAAACTTGTATATACTCTGTACAGCCACCAGAGGGCTCGTCCCCTGGAGTCCCAAGGAATCCCATAATCCTTTGGGGCACAGGTATTTAAGGAGGCCTCACTGGTTGGAGAGGCTCTCTGGAAACCTGCAATGAAAGACTAAGGTCACACTTTACTTTGAGTTCACATTGTTCAGTCTGACTCTTTCTCCATACATAACACTCACAATAATTACAGTTGACTTCAAAGGCAAATTTATTCAGTTAGGAATACTTGGCTTGATTTATTTTAGGTTGAGTTTTGAGCTATAGGTTTCTGAGATGAGCCGAGATCATCTGCTTTTGGGCAGTAACTGCAACATGCGAGCCTGCAATGTGTTGTGATGGATTGCAGGGGTCTCGACACTGGCCCATCCAGCCTTGTGTTTTCTTGTGCATCGTGCCTGAATCATGTCATTATCTGGACGTTTTTCAGGATGTGCAAATGATTCCCTGTAATTGCTCCCACAATGCCAGTTTATTTCCCCAGCAAGCTGTTTTCCATGCTGCTGCAAGCGTGCTTTCATGTTCTTTGCCACAGACATTGTCCTCCCCGCAGCTTTTTAAATTTAATTACTGGGACGCCAACGGAGTTTCTCCAATTGCTTTCCTCCCCTTTCTGCTGATCTAAGTAGATAATTTCCTCTGTCTGTTTCGTTGTTGACACACTGGTCTCAAAGGCCTCATAAACTAGGGACCAGGAAGGAGAGAAGATGTGACATCAATGACAAGTGACCTAGAGTCAGTGCTATTAATGAAGGGCAAGATTTAGAAGCATCGCCACAGCTCTGACTGAGGCAAATACTATGGAGGAGTTTTCAACCCAACAGCATATGTACTGTGGCTATTGTCAATTCAGGAGGATAGAGTGGCCTGGCAGCTCAGAGGGCACTACAGGTGCATGACTTGCAGAATGAACTACCCAAACAAAGAAAGATTTGTATTTATATGGTGCCTTTCACAACCTTAACAAGTCCAAAAGTGCTTTACAACCAATTAAATTATTTTGAAATGTAGTCACTGTTGTAATATAGGGAACATGGCAGTCAATTTACACACAGCAAGGTTCGTCAAACAGCAGTGAAATAAATTGCCAGTTTTAGGTGTTGGTTCAGGGCTAAATATTGGACAAGACACCAGGAGAATACCCCTGTTCTTTTCGAAGTAGTGCCGTAAGATCGTTTACATCCACCTGAGCGAGTAGACAGGGCCTCAGTTTAACATCTCATGCGAAAGATGGCACCATCTGGAATGTCGGCCTAGATTTTGTGCTCAAAACTTAAGAATGGGACTTGAGCTCACAACCTTCCAATCTACAGGTAAGAGTGCTACCAACTGAGCCAATCATGCTCCTACCAACAATCTTATAATGCATCTGAATAGGAAGGGTTATTATTCTATCAATGTGGAACAGTGTGCCAGACCCGCCAAAATATAGTGAGCTGGAAATTACCCTCCACCCCGATTCGAACTGTGACCGTCCAGCAGGAGGCGGAGGGAAGAGGCGGAAAATTCGGATCTTTAACTTTGTCATCGCCTCCCAGTGGTTTGGGGCGGTGTAGGGACGGGTTTGGGGCGATGTTTGAGGCGCTTTTGGGGCGGAACACTGTGAAGCCGACTGAGGCCTCCTTGGCACCCACTGGACCAAGAAGGGGTGCCGGGCTGCCCATTAGCGGCCACCATTGTCGGGCCGACTGCAGAATTAAAACAAAATGGCAGCCGGGGCAGTGCACTCTCCCCTTTAAGGGCGGCCACACCACCCAGCACCTACCGGCGGCGGCCGCGCTCCCATGGAGGCAATTTCCCCCGCGGGGCGGAAAAGGGGTTGGCGCACGACTGACAATGGGTCGGAGCGACGGGCGGGGCGGAAACACGGGAAGAGGTGGAAACTCGTTTCCGCTGCCTCCGGCCCGGGGGCAATTGCAAATGGGCCGCACCATCCACCTGCTCCTGGTCGGAAAGGCCTTACCGCCCCGTTACCAGCGGGCCTTAAAAAGGGGGGCAATTTCGGCCCCAGTGTATTTCAATCCATGCATTCTAGGGAGTACGAATCTTGTCTACATTATGAGGCAATCAAACATCACACACCTCTTTGAAAATGAATGGAAAGCTGTTTCCTCGGAGATATGGCTGTGCAATGCAACCATCACTGAATCTACGTCCAGTACCATAACAGACCATGATACCACAAGACACATGGGTAAACCAAGCTTATCATTGGGCAGACATTTGGGCTATTAAAACAACATACAATATGCCCCTATGAAAGATAGAAAGATTTGTGTTTATTTAGTGCTATATCACATTGTTCGGGAATAAGTCAAAGTGCTTTACATGCAATGAATAAATTTAAATTACAGTGACTTGAATGAGGAGAAGCAGCAAACCAAACAAGACCCGACTGATTATGGTACACAGAAACCACCAGCACATACCAGCCCATGCTTCACAGCCCAGCTCATCCCCTGAGCTTTGCATTTGGCTCCTGTCACAGACTATTGGACAGATTTACAGTTACCGAACTGCATTTTGCTTTACCAGATTAGCTTTTGGTAAGAACTAAACCTGTTCAGTTTACTATAGTATTGCACAACTGATACTTTTTTAACCTCCGCGAAACAGATTTACCAAGTTTAAGATATAGAGAGAGGTAAATAATCTCACTGTGTTTTTGTGTATTGTGTTGTTGTTAGGGTAGGTGGTTCCAATAGTGTGATAGAGAAAACAATTAATCTATTCTTGTACTTTCTTGACTTCATTCTGTTCACAAAGTAATTTTTTGGTTGTATTGGCCTTGTTTCATTTTCTGGTGATCTATTTAGTTGTGGTCAATGTGTCCAATTTTCTGGGAATCTGGTTACATTTAGAGAGCCTCCCCACCCCCTTTACCCATTGCCCACCCCAAATACAATTATGGGCTGTAAGTGCAGCGAGACTTCTGACTGCCACTTGACCTTAATATGGGTCGTACAATGCCAGTTACATAAATTGTCCGGAGTCTCCCAGAATGGGGTATGAATCTCCCCAGGCACTGCTGCTAGAATTCGGCCTTTAAATTTATCACCACAGCAGCAAACCCCCACCCCTTCCCCACAGTGTACTACAGAAAAGGCTCCGGCTCGTTGAGGTCTCCCCCCACCATCCCAGAAAGGCGACCCCTGCTTAGGGGTGGCTGAAATTAGACTGGCTGGAGGAGGAACAGCCAGGGGGAGACAGAACCGGAAACAGCAGCGGCAGCATCAATGTTGTGAATGGGAGCGGTGCCAAGGGAAGAGCAGCCAGTGATGGAGTGAATGAAACCCGGGGACCTTATTGTGTGTAGAAGAGTGGAAGATTGTTTCCACTGGATTACAGGGGCAAATGGGGAACAAGGGGATAGAGACTGAGGATTCTCAGTGGAGCAACCAAAGAGGGAAAGAAGAAGGAATGTTTTTGAACTGAGGGCTGTTATGTCATGGTATGTGTCACCACACATGGCTATTGAGGTAGAGACGAGGCCATAATTAAAAAGTGAAAAGGATATGGAGAGAGAGAGCCAGCACAGGCTGAAGAACTGCCTTCTGTATTCAACAGGGTAGATGTTGAGAGACTGTTTATCCTGGCTGGAGAGTCGAGAACTAGGGGCCATAGTCTCAGGATAAGGAATCGACCATTTAGACGAGAAAAAATGTCTTTACTCAGAGGGTTGTGAATCAATGTCCCCACGCAGTGCTCGAGAGGTCCCATGCAGCTGGCTCATGGCTTTTAAAGGGAAAAACCACCGTGCGCAGAATTTTGAATGGGCCACGCGGCCCAATAAATAATTAGAGGGAACATTGTTGTGAATCTTTGGAATTCTCTACCTCAGAGTGTTGTGGAGTTAAGTCAATGAGTCTCTTCAAGACTGAGATCACGAGATTTTGGGGCATTAACAGAATCAAGGGATATGGGGATAGTGGAGTTAATGTAAAAGATCAGCCATGATTTTATTGAATGGCAGAATGGGCTTGAGGGGCCATAAGGCCTCCTACAGAGGGACCTGGGGGTCCTTGTGCATGAAACACATAGTTAGTATGCAGGTACAGCAAGTAATCAGGAAGGCAAATGGAATGTTGGCCTTTATTGCAAGGAGGATAGAGTATAAAAGCAGAGATGTCCTGCTACAACTGTACAAGGTATTGGTGAGGTCACACCTAGAGTACTGTGTATAGTTTTGGTCTCTGTATTTAAGGAAGGATATACTCGCATTGGAGGTTGTTCAGAGAAGGTTCACTAGATTGATTCCGGAGATGAGGGGGTTGACTTATGAAGATAGGTTGAGTAGGTTGGGCCTATACTCATTGGAGTTCAGAAGAATGAGAGGTGATCTTATCGAAACATATAAGATAATGCGGGGACTCAACAAGGTGGATGCAGAGAGGATATTTCCACACATAGGAAAAACTAAAACTAGGGGGCATAGTCTCAGAATAAGGGGCCGCCCATTTAAAACTGAGATGAGGAGGAATTTCTTCTCTGAGGTTTGTAAATCTGTGGAATTCTCTGCCCCAGGGAGCTGTGAAGGCTGAGTCATTGAATATATTTAAGGCGGAGATAGACAGATTTTTGAGCGATAAGGGAATAAAAGTGTTTTGGGGAGCGGGCAGGGAAGTGGAGCTGAGTCCATGATCAGATCAGCCATGATCTTATTAAATGGTGGAGCAGGCTCGAGGGATCAAATGGGCTACTCCTGCTATTTCTTATGTTTCTTATGCTCTTATGTACTCCTGCTCCTAGTTCTTATGTTACTTGTATTACTATCTGTTATCAGTGCAATTTTAGGGAGTTATTATTAGTTACTGGAATCAAAGTACCTCTCACCTTTGGTACCCTCCTGTGCATCCGTCTCCCACCTTTGGTTTCCCCTTTTCCTCACCTCTCAGTTTTTCTCCTTCACCTGCTCACGGCTGGCCTCCTAGTTCTTGGAACTTCTCACACAACAGCTGCTGTCATGAAAACATGAGCAAAGATACACAACTACAGGAGATCCAACCTGTATAAGGTAAATACAATGACATTTACAGGCGGCAAAGAGTTGGCAAGCCCAAGGGTCGGGTTTCAGCCAGAGTTGAATTGTTTTTTTTAAATGGCTGTAGTCTTTCTGTTGTTGTCTTCTTAACAGCAGTCGATGACTTTGCCTTTAGGGCCCTGACGTCGAGCCACCATTTCCACATTGGTCTAGCTAGTATGCCCGCATCATGTAGGCAGACTTCCCCGAACTGTAAGGAGGACAGTACTGGCTAGGAATCATCATCTCAGCAGTCCTGCCTCTTTTAATGACATCAGGGCGGAGTCAAGAATGGTCCACCCCCATGCCCCCCGGTGGAATATTTTACATGGGGAGAAAGGGATGGAGATGCAGCAGAATTCGACCTCACCCCTGCCAGAAATGCACCATATTATTGTCTTTCCAGATCGAGAAATTTTGAAATTGTGGTGCTGTGGATTAAACATAGGAACGGGAGCAGTCCATTCAGCCCTTTGTGCCTGTTCTGCCATTCAGTTAGATCATTGTTGATTTGTATCTTAACACCATCTACCTGCCATTGCTCCAAATTCCTTGATAAAATCTTGCATCAAAAATTCCAACTGTTGACCTGTACAGTTATTGAAACACCAGTGCAAGACTTTGCTAAAAGACTGATTGACAAAGGTTCTAGTAACACATCTGGTAATAGTTAGTGCCAGTTTCAAATACTGCTGATGTTTATGGTTTATGGGGGGTGCAAAATTGCCCGTTTTTATAGCCTTGTTTGAGAATTTTTCTGATTGATTAGAGAGCCTGTCCAACCAAATAATGAATGAAACAGATCATTCCGCATCCAGAGCTGATAATTACCAGTGGCGATACAACCTCACATGCTTATTGTGTGTGAGAGACTGGGGAATGGTTCAAATGCAGCCAAGTGCAACTGCATATAACATGACACATAATTAAGAGTGCAATACATGCACCATATTCATGACATTTTGTTCCTTGGTGTCTGTCATTTGTAGTCAGGAGATGCATTGATTTTAATCAATGAACTTTCAATATACTGGCAGTAGTATTATCATGCATTGCCACGAATATCAAATCAATTCTTAGCACTGTGATACTCATATCAGAGACCCATAACAATGTATTTGTCAATTTATATTCACACTCAAAAGTGGTTAATATTGTGCAGAATTATCCATTCGTTTAACAAACCTAACCAAATGTAAAATGCTCCTTTCCATGTACAGTGAGGCAGTATAGCACGCTTTTGTAGTCAGAAAGTAGAAATATAAGTAAATGTCTCGTACTGTGGATTAGTTAATGCGAGGTGTTTCAAAAGACAGGAATTGTGCTGTGCCAGATTTATTATTGTCAGTATTATATGGTGGCTAGCTGTCATCTAATGATCCTGTCATGTATTCAACCAGCATTGTAACCCATGTATAAACTGACCTAAGTTGTACACCGTGAGAACACTGACCACTCGGTGGGAGGCACTCCTAACCTGGACCTTCAGGTATAAAAGGGGAAGCTCCACCCACCTTCATCACTTGAGTGCGAAGGAATAAAGGACAGGTCACAGACTGACCTCTCAAGCATGGGCCTCGTGTGCATTTATACTGTATAGTAAGGACGTATCAATGGCGACAAGAAACTGGGATTTAAACCACGCGAGCATGGCCACTAGCAGAACAGACGAGAGGTACTGTGTTAAGGAATGGTTGGGACAAAGATTCAACATTGTTAAAGCAGTACACAGTTCTCCAGGCAGACAAGGGCAGTCGGGCATGCCCCAACATGTAGTCGAACCCAGAGGGGGAGTTCGACAGAGACAATGGCAAGCTGAACAGCGATTCACGCCATTGCAAGGGACAATGCGGCCAGTAATGGGGCCATCAACACCTGTTAATGGTGCACTCAAGGACAATAACAGGGGCAGTCAGGGACGATCGACTGGCAAGGGACCTTTTGTTTCAATCCGCAACTCATGCTGGAGGTGTGGAGGCACACACTCAGCCGGAGTTTGCAGAGATGAGCAAAATACCTGCAGAAATTGCAGAAATGGACACTGGGGGAAATCGCTGGAAGCTGAAGTTCAGCGAGTTCATGTGGAGCACGTATACAGTTCATACACCAGGACGCCACCGATAATGATGAAAGTGCTCTTCAATGGCATCCCAGTATCAATGGAGTTAGACACGGGTGCCAGCCAGTCCCTGATGGGTATCAAACAGTTCGAAAAGTTGTGGGCATCCAAGGCCAGGAGGCCAAAATTATCACTGATTGACGCACAGCTACGGACTTACACAAAGCAGATCATTCTGGTGCTAGGCAGCGCCATGGTAGTCGTGACCCACAAAGATTCGAGGAACAGGTTGCCACTCTGGATTGTCCCAGGGGACGGTCCCGCACTACTGGGGAGGCGTTGGCTTGCTGTCATGAACTGGAAATGGAGCGATGTCAGTGCAATTTCCTCTGTGGAGCGGGTATCATGCTCACAGATCCTGGACAAATTTGACTCATTATTTCAACCCGGCATTGGCACTTTCATGGGGGCCAAGGTAGTGATTCACATAAACCCGGACGCCAGGCCAGTACACCACAAGGCCAGAGCGGTGCCGTACGTGATGCGGGAAAAGATAGAAGGCGAATTGGACCACCTGCTGAGGGAAGGCATCATCTCGCCAGTCGAATTCAGTGACTGGGCGAGCCCGATTGTGCCGGTGCTCAAGGCGGATGGGTCGGTCAGGATATGTGCCGATTACAAGGCCACCATCAATCGGGTATCACTCCAAGACCAGTACCCGCTACCAAGAGCGGAGGACCTCTTTGCGACGCTATCCGGTGGCAAACGTTTTTCAAAATTGGACCTGACCTCAGCTTACATGACCCAGGAGCTGGCGAGTGAGTTGAAGAAGCTGACCATCATCACGACACACAAGGGGTTGTTTGAGTACAACAGATGTCCGTTCGGGATTCGCTCGGTCGCCGCGATCTTCCAACGAAATATGGAAAGCCTCCTCAAGTCGATTCCAGGGACGGTGGTTTTTCAGGACGACATCCTCATTACGGGTTACGATACTGAAGAACACCTCCACAACCTGGAGGAGGTCCTACGCAGACTGGACCGGGTAGGTCTGCGACTGAAAAAGGCGAAGTGCGTCTTCCTAGCTCCAGAGGTAGAATTCCTGGGGATGAGGGTAGCAGCAGACGGGATCAGCCCTACTGCATCCAAGACGAGAGCGATCCAGTGAGCACCCAGACCCCGTAACACGACGGAGCTGCGTTCGTTCCTGGGGCTCCTGAACTATTTTGGTAACTTTCTTCCCAAATTGAGCACACTGCTAGAGCCGCCATACGTGCTCCTATGCAAAGGTCGCGAATGGGTCTGGGGGGACAGCCAGGAAAGGGCTTTTAATAGAGCACGCAATTTGTTATGTTCCAACAATCTGTTAACGCTATATGGCCCATGTAAGAAACTTGTGTTAACGTGCGATGCATCGTCCTGTGGTGTCGGGCGTGTGTTGCAGCATGTCAATGCCAAGGGTCAGTTACAGCCGGTAGCTTATGCCTCCAGAAGTCTGTCACAGGCAGAAAGGGGCAACGGGATGGTAGAAAAGGAGGTGCTCGCATGTGTATATGCGGTAAAGAAAATGCACCAGTACCTGTTTGGCAGGAAATTTGAGCTGGAGATAGATCACAAACCCCTAACGTCCCTTTTGGCCGACAACAAGGCCATAAATGCAAACGCATCGGCCCGCATACAGAGGTGGGCACTCACGTTTGCCGCCTATGACTACACAATTCGGCACAGACCGGGCACCGTAAACTGCGCCGATGCACTCAGCAGGCTCCCACTAGCCACCACTGAGGGGGCTACCGAGCATGCTGCTGAGATGGTCATGGCTGTTGAAGCTTTTGGAAGCGAAGGCTCACCCGTGACAGCCCGTCAGATTAAAGTCTGGACAAATAGAGACCCGCTATTGTCTCTAGTCAAGAAATGTGTCCTGAATGGGGACTGGGCAGCCACGTACATGGCATGCCCTGAGAAATTTAAACCATTTCACAGACGCAAGGATGAACTCTCAATTCAGGCCGATTGCCTACTGTGGGGAAACCGCGTAGTCATGCCCCAGATGGGCAGAGAGCTGTTCATCAGAGAACTCCACAATGGGCACCCGGGCATTGTCACAATGAAGGCAATTGCCAGGTCACACGTTTGGTGGCCAGGGATAGACGCAGATCTGGAACTTTGTGTTCGCAGGTGCAACACGTGTGCCCAGCTGGGCAATGCGCCCAGGGAAGCCCCCCTTAGCCCCTGGCCATGGCCCGCAAGCCTTGGTCACGCATCCATGTGGACTACGCAGGTCCTTTCATGGGGAAAATGTTTTTGGTTGTTGTAGACGCCTACTCCAAATGGATCGAGTGTGACATTTTAAATTCAAGCACATCGTCTGCCATGGTAGAAAGTCTACGGGCAATGTTCGCCGCCCACGGTCTACCGGACATCTTGGTCAGCGACAATGGCCCGTGATTCACAAGCACTGAATTCCAGGACTTCATGGCAGGCAATGGAATTAACCATGTTAGAACGGCACCGTTCAAGCCAGCCTCAAACGGCCAGGCGGAACGAGCAGTGCAGATAATCAAACAGGGGATGCTCAGAATCCAAGGGGATTTCCTACAAACCCGCTTATCACGCCTCCTGTTGGCCTATAGATCCCGACCACACTCGCTCACAGGGGTTCCACCCGCAGAGCTAATAATGAAAAGGACGCTCAAAACCCGGTTATCCCTTATACACCCCACCATGAAAGAAATTGTCGAGAGCAGGCGCCAGTCACAATATGACTACCATGACAGGAATGCGAGGGCGCGATGTATTGATGTAAATGATCCTGTTTTTGTCCTCCACTACGCTGCAGGGCCCAAATGGCTCGCAGACACTGTGGTTGCCAAAGAGGGAAATAGGATTCTGGTAGTTAAACTTACCAATGGACAAATCTGCCGCAAACATGTGGATCAAACAAAAAGGAGGTTCAGCTACCCCATAGAAGAAGCAGAGGAAGAACACGATATAGAGTTCACTCCACCACAGGTGACCGAACACCGGAACCAAAGGGAGGAGAGCCCATTCACTGTGGGCAGTCCGGACAGGCCTGAGGCACCGCAAACAGCAGACACTCAGGCCAGCGCCCAACAACCGGAGCCCCAACTCAGGCACTCTACAAGGGAGCGTAAACCATCAGAGACTCAACCTGTGATCCCAATAAGACTTTGTGGGGGGAGGTGATGTCATGTATTCACCAGCATTGTAACCCATGTATAAACTGACCTAAGTTGTACACCGTGAGAACACTGACCACTAGGTGGGAGACACTCCTAACCTGGACCTTCAGGTATAAAAGGGGAAGCTCCACCCACCTTCATCACTTGAGTGCTCAGGAATAAAGGATAGGTCACAGACTGACCTTCTCTCAAGCATGGGCCTCATGTGCATTTATACTGTATAGTAAGGACGTATCAGATCCAACCAGTTCCAGGGAAGTCCTGAGGGTCAATTAGTCTGAAGTACCGATGAGAATCTGACATGTAAAATCCTAACAGCCCAGGACCACCTGCAATGCTGGTCCTTGTGGGATCTCCGATTCTCTAAGAATACTTCAGATTTGA
The DNA here is from genome assembly GCF_044704955.1 of Pristiophorus japonicus. Taxonomy (NCBI): domain Eukaryota; kingdom Metazoa; phylum Chordata; class Chondrichthyes; family Pristiophoridae; genus Pristiophorus; species Pristiophorus japonicus. The sequence continues at coordinate 42,580,035 of NC_091981.1, read as the reverse complement.
AGTATTGAATTTAGGAACTCTTCCAAATGAGACAAAGGGACCAAAATTGCCCCCAACACTGTGTACTCCCAGGATCCATTGACTTTTATCCAAAGTCAGAGGTTTATTTCAAGAAATCTAAGGGCAGATTTTTCTCCGATTCAGGTGAATTTATAATGGGGAACAAAGAAATGGCGGACCAGTTAAACCAATATTTTGGTTCTGTCTTCACGAAGGAAGACACAAATAACCTTCCGGAAATACTAGGGGGCCGAGGATCTAGTGAGAAGGAGGAACTGAAGGAAATCCTTATTAGGCGGGAAATTGTGTTAGGGAAATTGATGGGATTGAAGGCCGATAAATCTCCGGGTCCCAGAGTCCTTAAGGAAGTGGCCCTAGAAATAGTGGATGCATTGGTGATCATTTTCCAACAGTCTATCGACTCTGGATCAGTTCCTATGGACTGGAGGGTAGCTAATGTAACACCACTTTTTAAGAAAGGAGGAAGAGAGAAAACGGTAATTATAGACCGGTTAGCCTGACATCAGAAGTGGGGAAAATGTTGGAATCAATTATTAAAGATGAAATACCAGCGCATTTGGAAAGCAGTGATAGGATCGGCCCAAGTCAGCGTGGATTTATGAAAGGGAAATCATGCTTGACAAATCTTCTAGAATTTTTTGAGGATGTAACTCGTAGAGTGGACAAGGGAGAACCAGTGGATGTGGTGTATTTGGACTTTCAAAAGGCTTTTGATAAGATCCCACACAAGAGATTGGTGTGCAAAATTAAAGCACGTGGTATTGGGGGTAATATACTGACGTGGATAGAGAACTGGTTGGCAGACAGGAAGCAGAGAGTCGGGATAAATGGGTCCTTTTCAGAATGGCAGGCAGTGACAAGTGGGGTGCCGCAGGGCTTAGTGCTGGGACCCCAGCTCTTTACAATATACATTAATGATTTAGATAAAGGAATTGAGTGTAATATCTCCAAGTTTGCAGATGATACTAAGCTGGGTGGCGGTGTGAGCTGTGAGGAGGCTGCAGGATGACTTGGACAGGTTAGGTGAGTGGGCAAATGCATGGCAGATGCAGTATAATGTGGATAAATGTGAGGTTATCCACTTTGGTGGCAAAAACACGAATGCAGAATATTATCTGACTGGTGGCCGATTAGGAAAAGGGGAGGTGCAACGAGACCTGGGTGTCATGGTTCATCAGTCATTGAAAGTTGGCATGCAGGTACAGCAGGCAGTGAAGAAGGCAAATGGTCTGTTGGCCTTCATAGCTAGGGGATTTGAATATAGCAGCAGGGAGGTCTTACTGCAGTTGTACAGGGCCTTGGTGAGGCCTCACCTGGAATATTGTGTTCAATTTTGGTCTCCTAATCTGAGGAAGGATGTTCTTGCTATTGAGGGAGTGCAGTGAAGGTTCACCAGACTGATTCCCGGGATGGCAGGTCTGACATGTGAGGAGAGACTGGATCAACTGGGCCTGTATTCACTGGAGTTTAGAAGGATGAGAGGGGATCTCATAGAAACATATAAAATTGTGACGGGACTGGACAGGTTGGATGGAGGAAGAATGTTCCCGATGTTGGGGAAGTCCAGAACCAGGGGACATAGTCTAAGATAAGAGGTAAGCCATTTAGGACTGAGATTGGGGAGAAACTTCTTCACTCAGAGAGTTGTTAACCCTACCACAGAGAGTTGTTGATGCCAGTTCATTGGATATATTCAAGAGGGAATTAGATATGGCCCTTGCGGCTAAAGGGATCAAGGGGTATGGAGAGAAAGCTGGAAAGGGGTACTGAGGTGAATGATCAGCCATGATCGTATTGAATGGTGGTGCAGGCTCGAAGGGCCGAATGGCTTACTTCTGCACCTATTTTCTATGTTTCTATGTTTCAGGAGGCACTGCAGGAGGGTAATTTGTGTGGAGCACACAGGAAGTGGGTAGTCTGAAATAGAGCACGATCTTCCTGTGGGCCCTATTTATAATGAAAAGGGTAGAGATTGGGTGCATGTGGAATCATACAATTGGTGGCAGGCCCACAGGGGACCGGGAGTTTTAGGTGCAATCCTGGCCTTAAAGGCAGCAGCACCATTAAAGGAACATAAGAACATAAGAACATAAGAATTAGGAACAGGAGTAGGCCATCTAGCCCCTCGAGCCTGCTCCGCCATTCAATAAGATCATGGCTGATTTGGTCGTGGACTCAGCTCCACTTACCCGCCCTCCCCGTAACCCTTAATTCCCTTATTGGTTAAAAATCTAAAGTACAATAACAAGTACAATAAAAGTGCCATGCCAGAATATCATTGATCTCGCCAGTTTGTGCTGTTTATTGAGGCTTGATTTTTCTTCGGTCAGCTGCTTCTGAATACTTGATAGTTATGCACTTTATTATATCAGACAGAAGCTGAAAAGTTGCTGTTTCTGACTATATTTTAATGGGTCTACCCAACAACAACAACTTGCATTCATATAGCACCTTTAATGTAGTAAAATGTCCCAATGCATTTCACAGGCAAATTTTGTGACAAATCACATAAGGAGATTTTCGGACAGGTGACCAAAAGCTTGGTCAAAGAGGTAGGTTTTAAAGAGTGTCTTAAAGGAGGAGAGAGAGGTAGAGAGGCGGAGACATTTAGAAGCTGAGGGCATGGCTGGCAATGGAGGGGTGAAGGAAATTGGGGATGCACAAGAGGCCAAAAGTTGAGGAATGTAGAGTTCTCAGAGGGTTGTAGGGCTGCAGGAGCTTACAGAGATGGGTAAGGGGCGAGGACATAGAGGGATTTTAACACAAGGATGTTGTGTTCATCTTTGTGTTCAAATTCATACCCACTGTGAATATCTTCATGCTATTGGGCAATAGCTGGAATAGAGCAGATCTCGAACACAAGGTTGCGCATGCCTTGGGGGGAGCTAGTAAGGGGGTCAACAGCAAACAGGAACAGGAAGCACCATATGAAGAATAATGGTGCATGAATAGGAGGAAGATGTTGGTTTGAATGTGAGGGCTTCTCTTGATTTCAGGTGGCATGAAGCAGTTGTCAGGGGAAGAAGGGGGATTCTTGCTCTGTCGCAGGGAACCGGTTGTTAATAGCTCAGGAGATGATCTGGCAAATTACTTCAGCAGCTGTCAATGGGGCTCCTTGTTTTTTGCTCTAACTAAGCCATCTTGCAAAAGTGTGGTTTCCATAGTCCTGAAACAAACTTTGACACCATTTTAAATTGAAAAGCCATAATAAAAGCCTTTCTTGACAATACCAGCCTGGCCCTTTAAGTCAAATAGTACCCAGCTGCACCTCTGGGAGCAGTCGTGCCAGGCTTAATGGGGATAGTTTGCCTCTAAACTTCACCGGTGCAACTGCAGGAAATCTATGCGCAGAGCCATCTGATAATCACTTGCATGGAATTTATTTAGCGTCCTCTTCAGACCGATTCAGGAGCAATCTCCTGAAAAGCCATATCAGAAATTCAGGTGCGTGTTTTGTTTGACCAATAATGTAACACCATTTTGCCCCAATGTCATCAACAGAAAAACAATTCCACAAGTGCCACCTTATCTTCAACATGCACAACAGATTGAATAATTTATACACAGTCTGAACAAAACAAAAGGAAATTCATAATCCAAATCATATTATTGTCATTGCCTACAGACACACTGGAGGAGAAACTGAGCTCTGTAGCACCTATTACATGACTCTCCTAACACACAAAAATGGGGTCCAAGATGCGCGAGCACACTTCCAACAGGAAGCCAACTTGGTAAAGGGGTTTGTGCGCGTGCACCTAACGACCACTGGCAGCATGTAGAGCAGGCAGATTATGATGTCAATCACTGTGCAACACTGATTTTGGCGCCAGCACTGCCATTTTCATATGCCACACTTCAGCCTACCTCGAATCTTAACCTTGCATAGCTGAACACGATGTTAAATGATATGAAGCAACCCCCCCCTCCCCCATCCCACCCTGCCTCACCCGCAGGAGGAAGTGGAAATGGAGTAACAGGAAGAGGAAGGAAGACTATAATCTAGACAGCCCGTTTCTGCCCGGGCTCTACATGATCAAATAATTCATTAGCGATAGCAGTAACCTCAACCACACCTCCCCATTCACCAACAGTTCCATGCTCCATACCTTTTCCTCTATCACTGACCATCATATCGTCCTCTTTCCAACAACACAAAAATAAAAGCACCAGAAAATGCATATTCCAATCCAAATCCAGATTGATAAATTCAATCATGACATAATCATACAAAAATAAACTCATCACTCTTAGGCATTTGCTTCGTGCCTCTTCTTTGTGTCTTTGCGCCTCTCAGTGCTCCTTCGAGGTGCTTCCCTATTGGTTGCAGCTTGGCCGGTGGAAGGCTAGTAACCTGCAATTGAGGATACTGAAGATGACCTTGGAGGGCGACCTCGAGTAGCTCTGGGCCTGGAAGGCCCAGCTGCAGATCGCACCCTCTTGTCATGGGCAGCAGCAGTCTGGGCTGGCTGGCTGATGGGCAAGGGCAATGGCAGAGTGGTAGGTGTGGGAGCAGGAATGCTGTCATCCTGAGAGAGCACAGCAGGTTCCTGTTTCATGGAGCCACTGTAACTCTCCCGGGGCGGTGCCTCAGCAATTCTACTGGTCTGTTGGAGAACAGATTGCTGGACTGAAGAGGCCCTGGAAGCTCCTTTGAACAGTGGTGTCCAGACTCATGAGGACAGCAGCCTGAACTGCTGCAGCACTCAAATCTTTGATGGAAGCTGCATGTGCTGCAGTGGAAGCTGTGACATGAGCCATCAGGAAATGATGGGCTCCAAGCTCTACACAAAGCCCTGTGCCAAGTTGGCACTGGACTCCTCCTTGCTGCTTGACATTGAGCACAGCCTTTCTGACAGGCTTTCCAGTGCACCAAACATTTGGTTGTGTACACCCATCAGCCGCCTTCTGTCGCCTGGCCCATCAAAATCCTTATCTGAGTTCTCTGCAGCAGAACTAGAGTGCAACCTCCCACTCCAATGAGCTGGCACCTGCGCTATCCTTTACCCCCATCCTGGCTCCTGTATACGCGTGCCCGGTGTTTCACCATGTGCATATAGCTTCTCTATCCAAGCATCTAAAATACGCGCAGTGTCAGTATCTGTGGCTGGGCTGGTTACAGTTCTTGGGTATCTGAAATGAAAAAGGGATAAGGATTGGGTTGTGGTGAGAGGAGAAAGTAAGAAATGCTTACATCCTCAGCAACTTCTCAGTCGGAAGAGATTTAGGATGGGGGAGAGGTGGACTGAAAGAAGGAGGATTAGTTATGCGGATACCCTCGTCATTAATCCCTCCAGCGCTGCAAGCGGCCACAGCCTCAGCAATGCCCCTTCCTATGATGGCCAAAATTCTCCTCCATGGGGGTTAAAACATGCAGGCATGCTTGTCGTCCTCCTGTTCTTGGCTGCTGCCTGCTGTAATGCGCCACCTTCTACTGCAAGAAAGTGAAAAGTGTGTCAGTGAGTGTCCTGCAGTGTGTTTGGGTAATGGGACTGTCATGGTTGAATAGCTGCCAGTGTGTGCAAACTATGAGTTGTGGGTGCGAGGCTTGCAGCTGTGCTAAGTGTGTCAGGGTGAAGTAAAGCATATGAATTGAAGGGATGATTTCTGATTGATCGAAATTGTTGGTAGGTGGGTGATTGGCGTGTAGTGAATTGAGCAGTGGATGAGACTAGTGGTGCAGCTGGTTGTATACGCCATTTGAAGATGAATTCAGATATTGACAACTCGTGTCAGATGGTTAAACTTCTTCCTGCACTGCATCCATGTTCTTCGAGCAACACTCCTGGTATTGAACCACACCGCTACTTCTTCCCACTACCTCCTAAGCATGTGACTGAAGGGCTTCCTGCACCCCTGTGGATACAGGATGCCTCTCCTTCTCTCCAAGTCTTGCACCAAGATCTCCAGTGCATCGTCAGAAAACCTTGGTGCTCGCTGTCTCACATGTTTAACCATTGCTCAAAGTTTTAGAGCACTGCTTGAGTTTTCAAATAACTCCCACCACTTCTTGCAGCCGCAATGTACTGCCCTTTAAGAGGTGCAGGCTGCCTATAAGTGACGTTAGCCTCTCGCGCTATCGGGCCCCCTGCTGTTGCATGCAGCCAATGAACAGTGTTGGTAATGCTGGCTGCATGCAGCAACCGGGCACAAAAGCAGGCAGCATAAATTTACTGTTCTGCCTGCAACGTAATGAACGGGTGGGGGTTAATCATGTATCTGGTTCCCAACGCCCTTTTTCAAGGCTCAGCCAATTTCTCCCCTGCATTCCCTGTGGTGTCCACCAGGCATGGAAGGCCCCAAGTGTACTGGTGGGTATCTCATGCTCCCTTTCAAGGGCCACCCGGGCATGGACAAGACAGCGGAAGAGAGACAGGCAGCCAGAGCGACACCCCCATCCACTCGCACAAGCTGCACTCATCCTGGAATTAAGTTACAGAGTAGGGGGGGGGGGATGTTTAGCACTCAATTTTTCTGTTTTTGGGCTATGACTAGGAAGCTTAAACCTCGGAATGCACACCGTCTAAAGTTTAAAAAAATTGATGAGGTCTTAAACAATTCCTCTTTACAAAAGAACACAGCTTGCCAAGATACCGACACCTGTTTGTTTCTGACGGGGTTAATCTCTACAGCATGCTGGGAAGCAGCCCTGGCTCCGTAGCCCAGTTTACAGATGCAAGATGGCCACACATATCTATTCCAGATCTTGCAGCTACTTCAGTGGGAGCAAAGCGATGTTTTAATCTCATTGGGAGCACAGCCAGGCATTTCTTGGAATTTGAATCATTTAGGGTTTGATCTACAGGCTAGAACCAGCCATGGAGCTTTGGGAGCATTGAATCATAAGCACATAAGGAGGCCATTCGGCCCATCGTGCCTGTGCCAGCTCTTTGAAAGAGCTACCCAATTAGTCACACTCCTTTGCACTTTCCCAGAGCCCTGTACATTTTTCCTCTTCAAATATTTACGCACTGGCTTTTTGATAGTTATCACTGTATCTGCTTCACCGCCATTTCAGGTAGTGCATTCCAGATCATAAAAACTCGCTGAGTAAAACAAAAAAAAAATCTCATCTCCTCCCCTGGCTTTTTTTCCAATTATCTTAAATCTGTGTCTTCTGGTTACTGACCCTCCTGTCAGTGGAAACTGTTTCTCTCTATCTACTCTATCAAAACCCCTAATACTTTTGAACACTGCTATTCTCTGCTCTTAGGAGAACAATGCCAGCTTCTCTGGTCCCTCCACACAACTGAAGTCCCTCATCTCTGGTACCGTTCTGGTCAATCTCCTCTGCACCCTCTCACAGGCCTTGTCATCCATTCTGAAGTGTTTTAAACATAAAAAGGACAATGTGTTGTCTTGTTGAGAATAAATGCCTGATTAACCATGTTTAACGCTAACCTACACGCAGATCTGTTCATGTTTTTTCGACTTTCACAGTTACATCGCTGTTGTGGTATTTACGATTGGGTGTATTGAAATCCTGGGTAATTGCATGCACAATATGGTATCGTTTTTGTTTGACTAATGAAGCTTATACTGAGCTATCAAATATACTCAACATATAATTTAACACTTACCAGCTTACACAGATAGTCCCACTAACAGGGTGGTTAAAGTTACTCAACTTTTCAATGGTAAATTTATTTAAAGTAAGCTCATCCCAACTTGCACGCAAAGCGTGGCATAAAACATAAGAAATAGGAGCAGGAGTCGGCCATACGGCGCCTCGAGCCTACTCCACTATTTAATAAGATCATGGCTGATCCGATCATGGACTCAGGTCCATTTCCCTGCGCACTCTCCATAACCCCTTATTCCCTTATCGGTTAAGAAACAGTCTATCTCTGTCTTAAATTTATTCAATGACCCAGCTTCCACAGCTCTCTGAGGCAGCGAATTCCACAGATTTACAACCCTCGGAGAAGAAATTCCTCCTCATCTCAGTTTTAAATGGGCGGCCCCTTATTCTAAGATTATGCCCCCTAGTTCTAGTCTCCCCTATCAGTGGAAACATCCTCTCTGCATCCACCTTGTCAAGCCCCCTCATAATCTTATATGTTTCTGACTTCCAATGAGTAGGGGCCCAACCTACTCAATTTTCCTCATAGTCAACCCCCTCATCTCCGGAATCAACCGAGTGAACCTTCTCAGAACTGCTTCCAAAGCAAGTATATCCTTTCGTAAATATGGAACCCAAAACTGCACGCAGTATTCCAGGAGTGGCCTCACCAATACCCTGTATAACTAGCAAGACTTTCCTGCTTTTTTACTCCATCCCCTTTGCAATAAAGGCATGATTATGCAGCCAGATTCCTCCAGCTCCCTCTCCAATTGCCACCAAGTTGGTGCCCCAGCTGTGCCAAAACCTGTACGGGCACCACCTCACCTGAGCAAGTGCCCCCAACCTCGATAATTTGGACCAGGTAAGGCACTCGACCTCCCAGCCTCCATACCCAATAATAAATGGTTCCAGTACCCAATGAGCAGTGGCTTCTGACTTCAGTATCAGCTCTTTGTTATGGTGGTAGGTTGGGAGACACAAATCTCTGGGGCCTCTTTCTTCTCAACTTGCTAGTAGCTGTTTATGTTGCCAGCTCCACCTATCAACATGTCCTGGGCAATCACCTCTCATTATGGAGCTTGATTAGCTCATTTGTGAGTGAGTGCATGGAGGGTCCTCTGGAACAGCCGTCCCCATGCTAAAATGCCTGGATTGCTTTATCGGCCACGCCTTTGATTGAATCAGGTTTCCGAGGATGATTAAATGGTATTTAAATTGATTTTGTACTGTCTCAGAAAAACCCCTGACATTTTCAACAATTGAAAAGAGAGTAAAGTATCCTCTGCTCCCTCACCTATTGAATGTCAGACTGTGAATCTTATTTACTGTTTCTCTTATCTCAGCCTGAAGCATTTCTAAATCTTGCAAATCGCTTTATGCAGCTTGGCTATTCTTCCAGTTTACTGAAATCTAATTTGTCTGGTAGGTTTATGTGGAAGGAAGCAATTTCTTTGTGCTTTTCTCCTTATTCATAGGTCTTGTTTATTCTTTCTCTGTAAAATGGCAATGGTTGCAATGGGCTAGGGTTGCGTTTCACACATTTGACAGTTTAACACCCATACCCTGTCCCTCTCCTGCATGTCATGGGGATGACTATCAAAGCCATGATGTCTGAGTTGCTAGTCCAGTACCATAATTACTAGATGTCAGTTGAGTGATGCAGGGTGTGAGATGTTGATTGATTAACACATGTTGCTATAAGTGTTGGTTGAGCTTCGCCATACATTTGGCTTGGCTACTGTTATACTCATAATAAATGGTCAGACCGAGTACTGTGTGTAATGAGCAAGTGTGACCTTAGCTCCTTTATTGTAGGTGCCCTGCTTATATACTGTGCTCCCAAGAGATGCTGGGATCCCTTGGGACTCCAACAGGTAGCCCTCTGGTGGACAGGTGTGATGCAGGTTACAAGGGGTTAAATACATAATATCACTCTCCCATGAAGTCAACAATGCAACTTATTTACAAGGTGAGATGATCTGGGGCTTTGCGCTCCCTTGTCGATCGTCTCGTACAAATGCTGGCTCCTTTCAGGTCTCAGCTGGTGATATTTGCGGTAGCTCTCAGTACGCCACACGTTGCTGCATTTGACAGGTGACCGAAGGATGAACTTTATAAGCTTCCCTATGACCAGAGAGGCACAGACAGAGAGGGCTTTGGGTTTCTCGAGAATAGCAAACTTCCCCAAGGTGCAGGGAGCAACAGACTGCACCCACATCACCCTGTGAGCACCTTTTCAGGAGGCAGAGGTGTTTTGGAACCGAAAGGAATTCCACTCCCTGAATGTGCAACTCGTTGTCGACCACAAGTAAATAATAATGGCAGTAAATGCAACATTTCCAGGGAGCATCCATGATACGCATATCTTGCGTGAGAGCACTGTCTCTGACCTGCTAAGAGTCACCCACAAGGTCACGGATGGATGCTGGGAGATAAAGGATATGGCCTTGCCAATTGGCTCCTGCGTAAGCCAGACAGAAGCCGAGAAGTGCTACAACGAAAGCCACATAGTCACATACAACATCGTCAAAGACAGTTGGAGTGCTTAAGCAGCGCTTCAGATGCCTGGACCACCCTGAGCAGGTCGCTCAGTTTATTGTGGTGTGCTGCATGTTGCATAACTTAGCTATCAGGAAGGGACAAGAATTGCCAGATGGGACTGCCAATCCATCTCAGGAGAGAGGGGAGGCGGAAGAGGAGGACGAGGAGGTGGATGAGGACCTCGGGGAGGACAATTAGGCTGGCGTTGGAACTATGCCCCCACCCGACTCTAGACCGCAGGAAAGGGCCCGTGATAGTTACGCAGCTGCAAGACTATTGCGTCAGCAGCTTATAAATGAATGATTTGCATTACATTGGTTACAGTTACAATTGATTTATGTTACATTTAATCTTTGCCTTTCCTGAACTGGCCTCGCCAGTGTTTGCAAACTTTATAAATGCGTAATGTTTCTGCTATCTGAAGACACTGCACAACAATGTTAAGTTAAATCAAATGTTTTTAATACTATTACTAAAAAAATGGTTTAAAACAAATACAACATCAGTTAAAACCCATATACCCCCCTCCCTCACCCCAACAGTGAAACATTTATAAATAACAACAAATTTTATAAACAATAACAACGATTTTTATTAACACAGCTGTATCCCCCCTCCCCCACCACACCCCAACAGTGAAAATGTTTTAAATGAACAACTACAATAAGAACAGCAACAACAACATACTTTAAACAATTCAAACACCAACTCACCCACCCACCCAACATTCAACAAATTTTTTGACATAAACAACAAGAACCCTCCCTCCCTACTTGTGGCTATGCCCCTCCTTTCCTCCCCCCCCCCCCGTGTCTGTACCCCACCTCTTCCCCTCCCCCTACCAACTCCAAGTCGCTTTGCAACAGGGCACCTCGAGCGTTGCTTTGGTGGATGGGGGAGGGGGGGGGTGCTGTGGTGACGGCAGATCCATTGATTGGCCTGTAGATGGAGAGGACTTTTCTGAGGAAACGTCCTCCGAGTCAGAAGCAAGAGCTTCCTCCTGACTCACATGTGTCTCGAGCAATGGGGGCATGGCACCTTGGGGTGCAGTGCCGTATTCCGGGACCACTAGCTGTCCTCTGGCACCCGTGTTCTCGGATATTCTTTCCAGCGCCACTGCAATCCGCATCATCTTCTCGGAGACGATCGCGGACAGAGTAGCAACCTGGCCAGATAACCCGCCCATTGCTTGGAGGAGCTCCTGACCTATGTCGACGCTCGTCCTGGACAAGTTCACCATGTCCACACTTAGATCCGCCGGTCTCGGAGCAGTCTGACCTCGCCGAACCTACCTCCGCGGGGTCGGCACAGGCATGGAACCACTCGGTGTGCCCTGCTGTAAGCCGCTTGGCCTCCCTACCTCCTCGGTTGAAGAGGACATGGCCAAAGGAACACAGGAAGAAAGGGGAGCAGGCTCCTCCTTCACCTCCTCACTATCCTCGGTGGATAGGAGGATCTGCAGCAGAACGGGCGAGATTCTTGCCTCCTCCCCTCCAGAGACAACGACAGGAACTTCCGCAGCCTGACAAACCTGGGGTAGCTGGAATGCCTGTGTCTGTGCCTGTACTAACTGGTGACCTAGAAAACATAAATGAGGTAAGTAGAATAAATATACTGATAGACATCACATATAATTAACATCATGATTGTGCATTACAGTGATATTTCATGATCCCATCATTAATTACATCAATCATATATTATACGGAAATGAATGGCATTAAATTACTCAATGGTTTATACATTAGTCACGTGGCGCGAGAACGGGTTCAGCCGACCAGTTGTGGACTCCAACCAAGGCCAACGCCTGCTCTTCCAAGTTTGTCAGAGGGCTTATATCTGGTGAATCGCCACCCGTGCGCCGCTGCTTGGCCCTATTCTTTGAAAGCTTCTACTGCTAAGTTGACAAGGGCATGGCATGGCATAAGATCATTGCTAGGTACTATTACAGATAAAACAGATTGCAGATTACTGACGGATATCGTTATTGTTATTATTATTATTATTGTTACTATTACACAACCCAACACACAGACAATCCACAATTAGTCATCCCATGCTAATTATTGTCACCGTTAATGTTATGTGCTATTACACTTCACATGCATGGTTATATCTACCATCTGAGAATAACTTGAATAAGATCGAGGTTTAGATTAAATGCATGATACCAAGATTACCAGCCTAACTACAGTACATCAGATCTGCATTTAAATTAATCATTGCATCATTACAATTTATTATATAATTAATTTAATATGTACTCTGCCGGAACCAACCAGATAGTTCCAGCGCTTGCAGCACTGGTTGGATTCTTTGACTTTGTGCGTGTTGGATGAAATCACCTCGGCAATGTCTGCCCATACATGTTGCTATACCCACGACCACCCCGGGTCAATTGTGCCCACCAATTCTCTACTACTACTAAGGCAGCATTGGCCTCCTCGCTGAACTGCTTTGCGCACCTTCGTCCTCCCATCTCTCCGCTTCAGCCACTTCATCCTCCTACTCGCTCAAAACTACGTCCTTCTCCATCCTTACTTCACTAATATCCATTTTATTTTATTTTATTTTAATCCAGAAATCAAAAAAATTCACCAAAAACACCCGTAACACCAAGAATCACCTATAACACTACAAGAATCCCTCACCAGATTTCTACACTATCTCCCTCTCTCTCCTCTTTCACTTTCACTTTCTTCTGCGTATGTGCAGATGACCCCTAACCTCCTGAAACGCAGGAAAAGACTGTTGCTATGGAAGCCGGCTTGCTAACGCCCAAATTAAAAAGTGGAAACTAACGGGCTTTAAAATGGGCAATATTTCGGCGATCACAAAAAAATATATCATCGCTAACGCCGGAAATACCACCCACTTTTGGGCGATCTGAAGACTAATGCAAAGTCTAGCCCCATAAGTTGTTGAACATGGCAGTTGCAACTGAAGAAACTGTTCTCCTCACCCATGTTTGATCTTTCTATACAGTGTTTGCTTTCCTCAAACTTCTGATTTCCTTGTCAAATCAGCCGTTGCTCTTTCAATGCCCAACAGTTGTGTGTGAATGTTTACTGATAGACAATTTTCAACCACAAATCTTTAAACCAACAATTTCTTCAGGTGATAGGTAGGCAAGCAGAGCCCATCGGATGGAGAATTCCAACCTTTCTAATAAAGACCCACCCGCTTTACAGATTTTCCAAGTGACTATCTTCCCAGACAGGCAGAAATTCACCTCAGGCGGTAGCACAAAACAGACAGTGTCGCATCGGCCGCCCCTCATAAGCCCCGCTTGATATTCAGTTCAATTGAAATCAATATCGGGCGGGTGTATAACCCACAGCCAATCCGATACCTCCTGCTTTGTGCTGAAGATTAATTTCTACCCCATAGTGTCTGTATAGCCAGTCACTTGGGAAAATCTGTTCCAAGTGACTGGGCTCCACAGACACTATGTGCTGCTCAGTGACAGGCACCAATGTAACTTGAGGCAATAAATCAATTACTAAAAAAAAAAGTAGATTATGGACTCTGGTAATATGCCTGTCATCTAATCTCAGGGTATGAATGATAACTGTGAGCTGCCTGGGCTGAAATTTTTCCTTCTGCAAGTTCAGTTCTGGTTCCCAAGCAATGCTGTTTGTATTCTAAATCTCTGCATTCTCAGTAAAATTATTTTCAAAAACACCAATACAAGAGAGTAAATTGTAGGCTATAAACTAATCCTGGGGTTGACTAGTGAGCATGAACTGTTCTTTATTGGATTTTAGTCATTTAACTCAGCCCCACGTTTTGAAGGATGGGTTTGTAAGGTAATTTCACAACTGAAAAATTGTATTGATTATAAAGCAAACTGAATCATTTTAAACAAATCCACCCCCCCCCCCCCCATCACTGAACAAAATAGACATTTTTAAAGAACAACATGCTTCACAAAGCTTCCCATCATTTAGAATGATTGAAATCATGTTTTTAAAATATCAGTGGAATAACGGTGGTGCAATATTAAATGCAACCCCATAGAATTCAAATCAGGAGACTGATCAGATCAACATGTGACACCTTGCAAGTGTCTTACATTTGTTGTGGTGAGAATTAGTCAATGCCCAGCAGAGTTCTTACTGAAGTCCAGCTTATGCAGAGTCATTCATTGGGGTTGGCATTCTGCTGAGTTGTTAGCGCGGCAGTTAACGGCCTATTTTAAGGGAAGGATAATGACTTTGTTGCATGACTCCCTGCAGCAGGACATCCAATGCCCGATAGTTGAATGGGGTCTTTCTGCAGCCGACCATTTTTGAGGCCCAGAAAAAGCACAGCTTTGAAGTCAGCTGGAAGCCCTCTCTGAGCTGTTGTCGTTGGAAATCCCACTGTGGCCTCAGTTCTCCCAGTGCGATAGATGCTGTCAACACATTGAAGCTAGCTTATATTGCATTGTTTTGTGAGGTCAGCCTGTTGGTCTGCATGTTCCGTAAAATAGCACATATGGGAATTCTACACAAGTGCGTTAACTGGTTTACTGAAAATAGTACAGGTACTGAAATGGCAGAATTTCATCTTCACTGTGAATCATTTCTATTGACTGACAGCCTGTAACATTCAAATGAAACACTTGGGTATCTTTTCTCCTCCTAGTTTTTTTTAATTCATTCTCGGGATGTGGGCTTCGCAGATAAGGCCATCATTTATTGCCCATGCCTAGTTGTCCTTGAGAAGGTGGCCATGTTCTGTTAAGAGAGAAAAAACTTTTTGTGAAAATATCTTAAATTACCCTCTACTCAAAAAACTATGGCCCTGAAATTCGAGGCTTCTTTCAGACGAACGCCTCCGACCCGAGAATTTTTACGAAATTACCTGGTGGTCCCGGAGGTGCCTTCGATTCCAGTGGGGAGGCCTTCTCTTCCCGCGCTGCAGAGCGCGCTCCCGTCCTCAAGGTTCCAATGCAGAAGGTGCAGTCACTTGTGATTACACAACCAATCAGGCACACTATTCTCATTAATAGCAATGAGAACTCCGTATCTATGACTTCCCATTGCTATTAATGAGAAAAAAAACCCAAACACACTAAACACCACATAAAAAAATAAAAAATACCTCACATAATTAAAATTAATTTAAATTAAAGTTAAAGTCTTCGAAAAATATATATTTTTCCGAGGTTTTTTAAAAGTTTTGTAACGAGGGTTTAAAATAAACTTACCTTAGTGGGCAGGGTTTTTAACAGAAAAATGTGTTTTTAAATTTTATTTTTATGTTTTTTTATATGTTTTAAAACTCTTAAGCTTGTAAAAGTAGGCTATGCGCCTGCTTTTACCAGGCGCAAGAAGTACCACCAGCGCTGCCTCCGCAAGATCCTGCAAATCCACCAGGAGGATAGGCGCACCAATGTCAGTGTTCTCGCTCCGGCCAACATCCCCAGCATTGAAGCGCTGACCACGCTCGACCAGCTCCATTGGACAGGCCACATCGTCCATATGCCCGACACGAGACTCCCTAAGCAAGCACTATACTCCTTACTCCTACACGGCAAGCGAGCCCCAGGTGAGCAGAAGAACTGTTTCAAGGACACCCTCAAAGCCTCCTTGATAAAGTGCAACATCCCCACCAGCATCAGGGAATCCCTGGCCCAAGACCGCCCAAAATATAGGAAGAGCATCCGGGAGGGCGCTGAGCACCTCGAGTCTTGTCGCCGAGAGCATGCAGAAACCAAGCGCAGGCAGCTGAAGGAGTGTGCAGAAACCAGACTCCCCACCCACCCTTTCCTTCAACCACTGTCTGTCCCACCTGTGACAGAGACTGTAATTCCCACATCGGATTGTACAGCCACCTGACAACTCATTTTTAGAGTGGAAGGAAGTCTTCCTCGATTCCGAGGGACTGCCCATGATGATGATGTTTACCAGGCGCAAGAGTTTTAAGGATATTTGCTGGGCAAGAGATGGGCAAATACCACAATCTTGCCCATGCGAATGGTCTTGCTGCTGAGATGCATGCGATCAGTCAAGCCAGAACTTGACAGATCGGAAAAGCTGGTTTTCAGTGCATGCACATCGCGCGCCAAAAACCAGCTTTTGCAATGCCTTCTCGGATCCGTACACACTCCGTGGGGAGGCTGGAATTTCAGGGCCTATAATATCGGGAGTATTTTTGCAAAAGGTAGTGTAATTTAAATTTGTGGCATAATTAGATTTTAATGCTCGTCATACAAGCATGTTGCATCCTCTTTGAGAGTTATAATTATGATGTGAGAAAATCAGAATGTCTGTGGAAAATGCAGCAGCTTTGGGACTCGGTTATTACAAGGAAAGTTTATTCATCTGAATTTACTTGTACTCCTAGCGTTACCTGTGCACTACTAATTGATGCCTCGGTTTTCCATTTTTTCAGATGATAGGGAGCAGTCTATCTTTAAGGAATTCTCCATCTAGTGGCATCACTTGGGCGAATAGGCAGCTGTAGATTCAATCCCGTTCTTTTCAGTAACTTCACTTGTAAACAAAACCGTGAACATTTTGTCGACTAAAATATACCTGCTTGTACTTCATGTGGTATAGAAACATAGAAAATAGGTGCAGGAGTAGGCCATTCGGCCCTTCGAGCCTGCACCGCCATTCAACAAGATCATGGCTGATCACCCACCCCAGCACCTCCCCCCCCCACGCCCCCTCCACACCCCCCGACCCCCCCAGCCGCAAGGACCACATCCAACTCTCTCCCAAACACATCCAATGAACTGGCATCAACAACTCTCCACGGCAGGGAACCCCACAGACCAAAAGTCTCTCCCATATTGCTCAGTTACTGGTAGTAGTCACTGGAGGAACTGTCAGATTTTACCTGTGGCGACAGAGTTTCAAACTTCATGCATGAGCTGGGCATGGATAAATACCAGAATTGCCCTAACAATTGACTACATGTAAAAATGCTGCAATATTGATTTTCTACATTGAAAGCAACCATCATTGTCTCTATCATGTTAATAGGGCCACGGACTATTTCGTTTGTATCATTGGCCAAAGATTTAAGTGTACTTTGTAGTGGAGACTATTCAAGCTGTAGCAGGGATTCTGATACTCTCCAGTGTAATGTGAGAGATCTTTGACTTCTTTTCAAGAATATTTCTCCACAATTTTGAAACTTGCCCAATGGGAGCCAAGTACAAGAACCTGGCTAATAGCGATCCAAACATTGGATTAATAGTTGACCATCGTTACTGAAGACTCGCAGGGCTCATTCAATAGATTTAAATGACAAAATTTTAGTTGAAGGTTGGTTCTATATTATACTTGTCCGCTGTGGCTCCATTCCAGAGACTTGAACACAAAATCTAGGCTGGCACTCCAGTGCAGTACTGAGGGAGTGCAGTACTGTTGGAGGTGCCGTCTTTCGGGTTTGTTTCCATTACAGTAGACAAGGAAGAAAGAACTTGCATTTATATAGCCCCTTCTATAGCCTCAGAACGTCCCAAAGCACTTTACAGTCAATGAAGTACTTTTGAAGTGTAGTCACTGCTGTAATGTAGGAAATGCAGCAGCTAACTTGCACACAGAAAGAACCTGTTGGAGGATGGATGTTCTTACTTACAAGGTATTCCTCAGTATAATAGGATTCACAGCATTACACATAGATATTCACAGATTTATTAAGTATATGATAACTATTATTGACAATAATTAACCACGTGTTTACAGCAAAATGGTCGGCTGATCATGCCCCATTGAATTCTGATTCTTTCTTGTAGCAACGGCTGTTTTAAATCATTTTTTTTTCCACAGTTCTCTTGTGTATTGGTATTATCTACTTTTCCATTCATGTCTTTCATGTGCCATGTCATTGGATTCAGGTTTACACATCCTGATTGACCTGTCAATCAAATCCTTAGGATGAAGTCAGTTACCGAACTATTAAAGGCATTCTAACACTCCTGTGCACGTGTTACTTGTACATCACCCTAGGCCGTATTACTTTCGACAGATGTTGCCTTTCAAGGTGGCCTTTACATACTGCTGTTTATGTTTATGTATCAATACAAACACCTTCAACTTTACAGACACCTAACCACATCTCTTCCATATCTATTCTGTGAAGTTAAAAGAAGAAGAATCTAACAAGATGGTGTTTCGTGCCACCTTCAACTCGTACCTACAAACTCCCACGGTCTTGTTACATATCCATATCAGATAGATAATCAAACTTTCCAATTGAAAAGATACTGGACACAGTTAAATGAATATAAAGAAAAATCAATAGCAGTCCATTTGATTAACACTTCACTAACAGTCCCATAAATAGCAATGTGATAATGATCAGATAATCTGTTTTAGTGCTGTTGGTTGAGGGATAAATATTGGGCAGGACACCGGGAAAAATACCCCTGCTTTTCTTCAAAATAGTGCCATGAGTTCTTTTACATCCATCTGAGAAGGTGGAGAAGACTTGGGAAATTTACAAAATAGCAGCCAAAGCGGTGGTGAAAAAGTGGAGGTGGGTAGAACTGGAAGTACCCACAGACTACAGCTGGCGCAGAATGGCATTCCGTTGTTCACTGTGGTGTATGTTGATCTGAGCAGGAAAGGTAAATAAAAGATGATGGAGGTGGGAGTGAAGGAAGTATAAGTGTCCCACCCCAACCTTCCCTATTAGCATCAGTCCTGCACCTGATCAGTCAACAAGTAATGTGCCTATAGCATCAGTCTCCCTCTGTCAGAGCTAAGGCACAACACAACCTCAGATCTGTGATTAGCATCTTTCTTGAGAACCGATTAAACTCATCTGTGCCACACAGATTTAATAGATTGGCAATCTTTGGATACAAAGTGCTGAGTTAGGAATTCTGGTGTTTTAACTGTTGGGTTTCAGCATTCTCGGATTAAGACCATCTTTAAACAATTGTTGAGCTCATTAACTGCTGAATCCTGTTTGGAGGAAATTGAATTCCATTATTCGAGGTGGTGTTAGAAACTCCAAAAATTGACTGTGCACATTTGTCTTCAATGTATGGGTCAAGTGAGGTGTTTTATTGTTCCATTTTGTTCTAGAGGAACAAAATTGAATTCTAGAAGAATAGAATTGAAAAACAGAGAAGTTATATTAAACTTATATAGAACCTTGGTTAGACAAGACTTATAATACTATGCACAGTTCTGGTCTCCATATTGCAAAAAGGATATAGAGGCACTGGAGAAAGCATGAAAAAGATTTACAAGAATGCTACCAGAACTAAGATGGTACAACTATCAGGAAAGATTGAACAGGCTGGGTCTCTTTTCCCTAGCAAAGGGAAGACTGAAGGTGACCTGATAGAGGTCTTTAAGAATACGAAGAAGTTTGACAAGGTAGATGTAGACCACATGTGGGGGAGTCCAAAATGAGGGGCTATAAATATAAGATAGTCACTAATAAATCCAATAAGTAATTTAAGAGAAACTTCTTCACCCAGTGAGTGGTGAGAATGGGGAACTTGCTATCACATGGAGCAGCTGAGGTGAATATGATAGATGGATTTAAGGGGAGCTAGATAAGTACATGAAGGAAAAAGGAATAGAAGGGTATGCTGATAGGGTAAAGTAGGGTGGGAGCAGATTTATGTGGAGCATGAACACCGGCTTTAGACCTGTTGAGCTGAATTTGTGCTGTAAAGTTCTATATAGGTACATGCCTGTTATGTTAACATATTGCTTTTTGCTTCTTTTTCCTTTCCTCACCCCACTCTCTTCCAAAATATGCAGGAGTTATGCCAGTTCCAGACCAGCCATCTGTATCTGAAAAAAATAACTTGCTGAGCCCCATGCTGACTGCTTCCAACGGAGATGGCTCTGAGCCAGAGACCACTTCTGCTATTCTGGCTTCAGTCAAAGAACAGGTAGGTGCCCTTATTTAACCTTCCTAAATGTGTATCACGCTGAGCACCAAACTGTGCATTTGTGTACTTGGAATCTTTCAGCAGGAGAAGAGGGGGGAAAAAAGCATTTAAGAGATTCCCAAACTCAGAAGAACCGAAGTCTGATGTAAAGGCTTTTTAAAATATAGCTACTCCACTGGCACTGAATACAGTTAGAGTTGCCAGCACTCCAGGATTGTCCTGGAGTCTCCAGGAATTGAAGATTAATCTCCTGGACACCGCTGTGTGCAAAATCCTGGGTGAAAAATCATAGGGACGTAAAAATTGAACACTTCTGTTTATAAAAATATTGGAGATGGGGGGAAAAAGCTGACAAAGTCAAGAATTATCGAAACGGGTGATGGAGTCCTATTCACTTTCCAATTGGCGTGGGAAGGCGGAGCATGACGTGATTGGACGTTTTGGGCGACCAATAGTGGGAGCTTGGTGGCGGGGCAGTTGGAGACAGGAGGTCTCCAGGATCCACCCAGAGTTGGCAATCCTAAATACAGCAGATCAATACTTTTATGCAGAGGAGAAATTGTTTGACTGGCTTTTTCAATCGCCTCAACGAGAGCCAGTGCTTTCTGAGTTTGAAGTTTTGCATTCGAAATGCAGTAGTAGATTTGGACTGTTGGAATCCATAGAGAGATCTTTCACAATTGTTATTTTTGTTTTAAAACAATTGAATGAAACCACCTGAGATGATCAATTTTTTCCGGTACAGCATGTCCTTGAAAAAATGCAATATTTAGCTGAGAGGAGATTTTTTTAAATAATGTTCAGATTCATTATTATTTCTATTTGGATGCAAGTCTCCATAATGTATACTTCAGAAGTGTGCCCCTCTCTCTTTTTGAAAAGACTAATTATGAATGCCCTAATTATTTTGTACTTCAGGTACACTTGAGTGTTGCCATGCAGGAATTCTGAACAAACTGCAGGCAGTAGGAATTGGGCTGATCGGTTGTATGTGGCGTCATGATAATTACATCACCTGTTTCTTTCGAACCAGTATTACAGATACGTCAGAGTGAAGTGTATCTGGGTTTATATCAGAATTAATGTGCGGTGTGAGGCGTATTTTTTGCTGATTTTTGGGGATAAAATTAATTGTTCAAATTTGCCATTGTCCATCTTAACAGGCTCTAACCCTCCTTCACTGCATGCTACAAAATAGATATGCCCCAACAAATAAAGACATTACTTTTTGTGTCATGTCAACATGCATTATGAAATATTTGGCACAATTGCTAAAGAAACTTGGTTGGTAAAGCTGACCAAGATGCTTTTTTTGAAATAATTCCCAGCTATGTTTATCTCTGAGTTACCGATAGGGAGCAAAGGGGTTTAATTGCATGCAGTGCATTGAAACCTAGAAGGGATTGCTACATAGTCACTGTGTTGGTTGGAATGATGAGTTTCTAGATTCTGAGTCTATGGACATCTAAGTGACAGTATCTGTAATTACAGCACAGATAGACTGCAATAACATACAGTCCTATTGATTGGCCAAAGGGATGGCATACAGAATACAACATCAGCTTAAGATGAAAGAAAAACGGTATAACACAGTGACTGCTGGTGACAGAATCATTACTGGATGAAGTTTAACTGGACTCCTGTAATTCATTTTAATCTTAGCATTTTTATCTCCACGGTGAGGAAAAGATCAATGTAATCTTATTTTTTAAGAAAGATGCCAATTGATTAAAGAGTGACGAAGAATATCAGCCTCCTTTGAAAAATGAATTGCATCATAGAGTAGGAGTTAAGATTGAACATACTGCAGGCTCTTTGAGGAGACGTATTGCATATACTCTACTGTTGTCTTCCTTGGAGACTATAACCAGTACAACCAGAGTGGGGTGGATGAGGGGGAACCAATGGATGTGGAGTATTTGGATTTCCAGAAGATATTCGATAAGGGGCCACATAAAAGGTTACTGCACAAGATAAAAGTTCACGGGGTTGGGGTAATATATTAATATGGATAGAGGATTGGCTAACCAACAGAAAACAGAGAGTCGGGATAAATGGGTCAATTTCCGGTTGGTAAACAGTGACTAGTGGGGTGCAACAGGGATTGGTGCTGGGTCCTCAACTAGTTACAATCTATATTAATGACTTGGATGAAGGGACCGAGTGTAATGTAGCCAAGTTTGCTGATGATACAAAGATGGGTGGGAAAACAAATTGTGAGGAGGACAAAATAATCTGCAAAGGGATATAGACAGGCTAAGTGAGTGGGCAAAAATTTGGCAGTTGGCTTATAATGTGGGAAAATGTGAGGTTATCCACTTTGGCAGAAAAAAAACCCAGCAAATTATTATTTAAATGGAGAAAAATTGCAAAATGCTGCAGTACACAGGGACCTGGGGGTCCTTGTGCATGAAATGCAAAAAGTTGGTGTGCAGGTCCAGCAAGTAATCAGGAAGGCAAATGGAATGTTGGCCTTTATTGCAAGCGGAATGGAGTATAAAAGCAGAAGTCTTGCTACAACTGTACAGGGTATTGGTGAGGCACACCTAGAGTACTGCGTACAGTTTTGATCTCCATATCTATGAAAAGATATACTTGCATTGGAGGCTGTTCAGAGAAGGTTCACTAGGTTGATTCCGGAAATGAGGGGGTTGACTTATGAAGATAGGTTGAGTAGGTTGGGCCTATACACATTGGAGTTCAGAAGAATGAGAGGTGATTTTATCAAAACATATAAGATAATGATTGGGTTCGACAAGGTGGATGTCGAGAGGATATTTCCACTCATAGGGGAAACTAAAACTATGGGGCATAGTCTCAGAATAAGGGGCCACCCATTTAAAACTGAGATGAGAAGGAATTTCTTCTCTGAGGGTTGTAAATCTGTGTAATTCTCTGCCCCAGGGAGCTGTGGAGGCTGGGTCATTGAATATATTTAAGGCGGAGATGGACAGATTTTTGAGCGATAAGGGAATAAAGGGTTATAGGGAGTGGGCAGGAAAGTGGAGCTGAGTCCATGATCAGATCAGCCATAATCTTATTAAATGGCGGAGCAGGCTCAAGGGACCAAGTGGCCTACTCCTCCTATTTCTTATGTTTTTATGTAACAGATGTAAATATGGAAGTAAATTTAAAGGGCCATTTTGTCAATGAGACATACAAGGTCCACCTTACTGCTGAGACACACAAGGTCCTCCTTACTGTTGAGACACACGAGCCATCGGAACTGAAATTCAGGGTTCCGATAAGGCCTGTTACCGTCTGATTGCGGTGGCCAGACAGCGGAATCGAATGGCCGCCGATTGCTGGTCAAACGGCCGCCGCCAGCCAAATTCAGCAGGCGGGGGGGTTTTCTGGCGGTCCCCACTTCCACACCGCCACTGCCGAGCAGCCATGAGTGCGTGCACTGCCGGGACCCCCCACCTCCCTCGAAATTCAGCCCGAGAAATCTTATGCACGCCAAGTGGTGCCCCCGACAGTTTTTTCTGATGGTGCACCTTTCATTCCCTCTGTGAGCCCTGGCTCTGCAACAGCCATTAAAGGCAAGGGCCCAATGCTACGGCCGCCACTTTTTTTTTTGCCAGCCGACTTCCATGATGTCCGGACTATTGTGCCTCTTGGGTGCCAGGCCAAAACCCTCCCTGGTGGCCCAGTGGCCAATCCTAAATAATCGGCGCTTCTCACCCCGTTAAAGGAGGGGAGACTACGTGGTGACGCAGACGCACAATGACGTCGCCACCGCTCCGCTGCTGAGTGACAGCGGCGAAGAATCCATCCCGCCTCCACTTCCGCCCCTTACCTGCACTTACCACCGCATTTCCATCCTCATTATGTCCCCACTTCCTGGCCAATTTAAAATAAATATAACGACAAAAAGCTGAATGTTGATCAAGAGTCGACCTCATCCTACCCGGCGATGAAAGCACTTAAAAAAACCGGTAAATGCGCCAGGTTTCTGGCGAGCCTGAATTTCGGCCCCATCTTATCACTTGTTTTTAATCATTTTATGTGTGTAACCAGTAACCACTAATCTTGACTAGATGATACATGGTTTAGCACCACAAGTTCGGCCACTGCCATAGATGTAACCTGCCACCCACGCCAATTCTGGTCATTTAGGCAAGTTTGGCCAGCTGAGAGTTACTTCAGTTCTACTTAGGCCGACGTATGTGGCCTCTGCAGAAAAACCTTCTGGAGAGTTAAAGAAATTAGCACAGGTAAGGAAATTGGCACCGGAGAGACAGAGACAGAGACAGAGACAGAGTGCGAACCAGGAGGAGGCCATTCGTTCTGGGATGTCAGGCGGGCGAGCAGACCAGCATGTTTCGCTTTGCAGCCGCAGCTCGCATTATGTCCCTGGTTACCATGACAACCCGATTTTTTTGGCACAGATCAAGGCTCCACCCCCAAAACTAAAGGACAGATTAGGCTGTGCCAAAATGAAGAAATCCAACGGGGAAACTTTTGCCGTACTTGGGCCCCAAAAAAACTCTTCAAGTATGCCAAAAAAAAGCTTTGGGGAAAATTGAGCCCTATTTATGGGTTGATTCCAATTTACCTGGGTGGCAGCGGCAGAGTTGTCAGTGTGCTGCAATCTGACCATCCAAACTCTGTGGCACATGCATGGCAGTACCGACACCTGAAAGTGTCACATCAGCCCTCAGCTTTTATGCCTCAGATTTCTCGTGGGAATAGTGCAATGCCTTCTAGGTAACCTAGAATACTAAATAAGGCAACCTTTCGTACACCACCTCGGGTCAGTATCTTGTCTGCTTCATCAGCCATGAACCAGGAGGTTGGGTTCTGAGTCACTCTGTCACTTGCCCCCTGACTGCCTATAGTGCCTCCACATTGAGTTTCTTTCAGATGAGACTTTAAACTGAGGCCCAGTATGCCCTTTCAGGTGCATGTAAAATATGCCATGGCACTATATCGCAGAAGAGAAGGGGAGTTCTCCCCAGTGTCCTGGCCAATATCCCTCAAACATCATTTGTAAAAATAGATTTTCTAATTATCCTCACATTGCTGTTTGGACCTTGCTGTGTGCAAATTGGCTGTTGAGTTATTTATTTTAAAACAGTGACTTCACTTCAAAAATACTTATTGGCTGTAAAGCGCTCTGGGTTAAGAAAGAATTGGATTTACATAGCGCATTTCACGAACACCCAATGTCCCAAAGCACTTTATAGCCAATGAAGTACTTTTTGAAGTGTAGTCACTGTTGTAATGTAGGAAACCCAGCAGCCAATTTGTGCACAAGCAAGCTCCCACAAACAGCAATGTGATAATGACCAGATAATCTATTTTTTTGTTGTGTTGATTGAGGGATAAATATTGGCCAGGATTCCAGAGATAACTCCCCTGTTCTTCTTTGAAATAGTGCCATGGGATCTTTTACGTCCACTTGAGAGAGCAGACGGGATCTCATCCAAAAGACTGCACCTCCAACAGTGCAGCACTCCATCAGCACTGCACTGGAGTGTCAGCCTGGATATTTTTGTACTCAAGTCCCTGGAGTGGGACTTGAACCCACAAGGTGAGATCATGAAAGGCTCTATACAAATGCAAGTCTTCCTTTTAATTCTTTTCTGCCATTGGGTTGAAATGTTTTTTCATGATTGGAGGTCAGAGCTAATCACTACAAAGCATTCTGAGGGCAATCGCCCTTCCCAATTTCCCTTCCCTCTTTAACTGTGAATATATTTTGAGGGAGAGAGAAATTAATGTTTCTGCAATACAATAAGCAAAACCCATTATAAAGAATTTATTAAATTGTTCAATAGCCTAGTAAATCTGAAGAAAAATGTTAATGTTCTCACAGCAGTGGATTTCCACACATGAATGTGCCTTGGTTCCCAAAGAGAAAAATCACTTTGTGGTAATGGCAAGCATGCATGAACTTCAGTATACATTAGTAATACATGTTCCCGATGTCTTGTAATCACGTCTCTTGTTCAGCACTGCTTGCTATGGCGATACCTTTTCTCAGTGCTGTAGCCGAAAGCCCCATGGCCCGTCTCCTGCTTGCAGCATCGTTTGGAGGTCTTTTAAATCAAATAACAGGATATATGTTTATTGGAACAAGTATGGACAGCTCCCGTGTTTCATCGGCTGCACGCTAGGCATTGGTGACTTTATATAAGAGACTAGGAAGGAAGTGGGAAAATTCCACAACCAAATATGTTGTGCTCATGGTGGAATCCTTTGTCAGTGCCTGTTCTCTCAGTGGTTGAGAAAATAGCAGCACACACTCATCATTTGGAAGATATGCTACAATCAGAAAAAGTGCCATTTCCCCTCTCACTAATTAAATCTAGCCATTTTTCTCACACCTCATGCTCGGTTCAAGATTTTGGCCACAAAATTCGTCAGCTTAGCACCGGCAGTTAAGACTGGTTTCGAGCCATCTCGCTTCCACCCACTTCCGCTCGGCCCGGGCTGGTTACCATTTTGGGAAGGGTAGTAGCGCTGGTGAGACGTGCGATCGGCGGCAGTATTCAGAGTAGGTAGATTGTGATGTCAGTCAGTGTCCAATCAAGATCCTCTCCTAAACACACACAGCTGAATGTGCATTCAGCTGCACGAAGGGCCCACCACCAGGGCTATTTAATGGGATACATCCAACTTGCCGGCAAGTTGATTTTTTTCTCTCGCACTGGCTCTTGCAGAGTTATTTTAATACTCACTTGCCGGAAAACATTTATAAAGTTGGTAAAGTGTGCAGTGAATGCTGCTGGACATTGGAAGGTGTTGGCTCCTGCTGGAAGGCCTCTGACTACACCACTTGCTCCCAGTCATGGGGTCCCACTTGCAGTTCCCCTCACACTGCAGCATGGCAGGGAGATGGAGAAAAGGCAGCAAAGATCTGTACCAAAGCCAGAAGCAATGTACTTGGAGGTTCCGTTTCACCAAGTAGGAGGTCACAAAACTCTGCCACGTCTTGGAACCAGACCTGCAGCCTCAGAGTAGGGTGACGACGGCACTGCCAGTGTCCCTCAAGGTGAATGTGGCCCTCAATTTCTTCGCCAGCAGAATCCTTCCAGGCTGGAGCAGATGACAGATAACGTAGTGCAGTTCACCACCCATCGCAGCATCCTGGAGGTCACTAAGACTTTTGTACTGCAGGGCACCATCGAACTGCACACACGGGTGCTGCTTTCAATGCTGAAATTGATGTAACTGCAAAGGCTACCACTCTCCATGTGCAGCTGCTGTGCGACCACGCCCAGCATATCATGATGAGGGAATGCCCAATAGCCTGGCAGCAATCATGATGCCAGTCCACTGTGCCAGAAATCTTCCAGCTACCATGTTGAACCCGAGAGTGGCTGCTTGGCGACGAGGGCTATCCGCTCTACACGTGGCTAATGACTCCCCTCCGCAACCCCACCACTTTTGGCCAGCAATCATATAATGAGAGTCACGAGGGAACCTTATCAAGCAGATCATCGTGGTGCTCAAGGAATAGTTTCACTGCCTTAATCGCTCGGGAGGAGCTCTCCAGTGCTCGCAGAGCAGGTGTCCCAATTTATGGTGGTCGTCTGCATCCTCCACAACTTGGCCATCATGGGGACTCAGCCCTTGCCACCACAGGTTCCGCATCCACCTCAGGAGGAGGAGGAAGGGAGGAAACTGCCTGTAAATCCCTATTCCGGATGAGATGCCCATGAGCACATCATCAGACTCCAGTTCCCCTGACTGAAACCCCAGATCTCCATTCCTCAACACTTCCCCAACTTACCTTCCCTCTGTCACAGAACATCATAGCATCATCTTGGGCACATTGCTGAAATGAAAGCCACCACAAACCAAACATTCGAAACATAATTTATAAATGATTAATTCCAATATGACATTACAAAGTCAACTTGTGCATTCCCTTAGTGTCTGTCTTTCGTGTTCCTTTGCCTATTCTAGTGCTCCTATGCAGTGCTACCCCAGTGGCTGGAGCATGCTTGGTTGAAGGCTGCTGACTTGCCATGGGGGACACTGCAGATGGTCTTACAGGACGACCTTGAGCAACTCTGGGCTTAGAAGGCCCGACTGTGGTTTGTATCACCTTGGGATGGGTGGCAGCAGTCTGGGCTGGCTGAATGACAGGCAACTGCTATGGTACTGGCAGAGTGGCAGGAGTATGAATGCTGTCATCCTGGGAGAGGACAGCAGGTTTGTGCTCCACCGAGCCGGTGCCACTCCCCAGGGAAGGCGCCTCAGGATTCCTAGTCATCTGTTGGAGGACAGATTGCTCGACTGCTGTGAGACCCTGCAAACCCCTTTCCACATTCGTAAACCCAGCCACGATAGCAGCAAGCTGAGCCTGCATGTGCAACAGAACTCATGTGCGACCTTGCCCTCTGGGAAGCTGGCACCTGCGCTACCCTTTCCCTTTGGCCTGGCTGCTGCCCACTCTTGCCTGGTGCCTCACCACGTGCGGATATCGCCTCTATAATACCTTCGAAAGTATGTGCAGTGCAATTTTCTGAGCTGGTGCCTGGGAGTATCAGATCAAGTGATTTCTTCTTCTCCATCATTCTCCTCCTCTACTAGTTGCTGCACAGGCTGGGCTGCTGCCAGTTCTTGAGCCAGGTTGTGATTCGGGGAGGAGTGGCGGAGAAAGCAAGATATGCATGTTTACACCATCAGCAGCTTGTAAGTGAGAAAAGATTGTGGGATGATGGGGAAGTGAAATATGAGAATAAGGATTAGGTATAAGCATATCGTCATCACCAATGCTTTCAGCCTCGCCGATCACCACGGCCTCAGTGACTGCCCCTCCAATGATCTTCAGCGCAGTCTCCTCCAACTGAGTCAGGTTGTGCAGCTGTGCTTGCCACCCACCTGTTTGTTCCTGCTTTCTTCTTTTATGATCCACCTTGGCCTGCAAGAGAAAGGGAAGTGGTTCAATGGTCCAGAAATTGCGGTCGAAGGTTACCTGCGGGCGAATGTCCCCGACCTAAATTTTTTTTAACGAAAGTACCTGGTGGTCCCGGAGGAACGTAAACTTTCACTCTGAGGCCTCCATTTCGCAGTCCAGTGTATGGACCCACGTATTCCAGGAGCCTATGTGCAGCCTGGGATCATGTGGCTGGATCAACCAATGAAAATGGCGTTTCCCCATTCACAGTAATGGTGATTTCTATTTGTATGGGGATCACCATTTCTATGAATGGGGATACCCTGAAAAATACAAACATTAAAAAGAAATAAGCAAAACACTTCACGTATTTAAAATTAATTGAAATTGAATTTAATTAAATGTTGTGGACAAAAAAATATTTTTTTGAATTTTTTTAATACGTTTTAGTAGGGGTAAAAATAAACTTGCCTTAATGGACAGGGTTTTAAATATAAAAATTATTGCTAAAAATGTATTTTTCTATCTTTTAAAACTCTTAGGCTGGTAAAAGCAGGCCAAACACTTGCTTTTACCAAGCTTATGAGTTTGAAGGGCATTCGCTGGGCAAGAGTTGGGCATATAGCCTAACTCTCCGCCCGCGAAGTCCCATCTCCCTGGGATGCATTGGAACTGTCAAAAGACATTTTAACAGTTCTCAAGTGCCGCTTTTTGGCTCATGCGCCTTGTGGGCGTACACATCCGTAGAGACCGCGATTTTTGGCCCATTGTGTTTGAGTGCTGTGCCTGTCATGGTTTAATAGCTGGTTTTGTGGGCAAGATGTGAGATGTGGGTGTGAGGCTTACAGCAGTGGTAAGTATGTGAGGGTGAGGTGAAGCTCTGATTGTGAGGTATGAGTGGTGATTGCTAAAGATTGTTGGTAGGTGAATGAAGGGGATGTGATGCATTGAGCAGTGTATAAGGCTAGTGCTGCAGTTGGTGGGATATGGCATTTGAAGATGCATTTACTCACCTTGACCACTCCAGTGAGATCACTAAACTTCTTCCAGCACTGGATCCGTGTCCTGGGGGCAAGACTTCTGACGGCTTTTGCAAATTCCTCTCACTACCTTCACACAGTGTGTTTGGAAGGCCTCCTGCCCGCCAGCAGGTAGAGGAGCTGTCGTCTCCTGTACACCCGCTGCACCAAGGCCTCCAGTGCTGCATGTGTGAACCGAGATGCACACTCCTGCCCCTATTAAGACATATTGCTCCAGCTCCAACCACAATGAGGTACTTCTGAAAGGGGAGATGCTCTGCTATAGAAGTGCAGCACAGCTTTTTGACTCTGCAGGCAAGCTTCAAATAGAGAGCAGCATGAATTTTGCATTCTGCGCACTGCCGGCATTAGTTTCAATGGGCCCGTTTTCAGGTCTTATCGAATTTCCCCGCTTTGATTGGGGTATGGCTCCATGAGTACATGTTGATCTGAAGTACCTCATCTAATTGATCATTATTTATATGCTGGAGACAGTGCTCCGGTCTGCTGCTGATTAAAAAACTGTGGAACCATGTAGTTGTTCCCTTTCT
Organism: Pristiophorus japonicus; assembly: GCF_044704955.1. Taxonomy (NCBI): domain Eukaryota; kingdom Metazoa; phylum Chordata; class Chondrichthyes; family Pristiophoridae; genus Pristiophorus; species Pristiophorus japonicus. Next base: position 42,549,629 of record NC_091981.1, on the reverse strand, counting down.
AGCTATAATTATATGTTGGGAATGTGAATGATTTTGAACTAACTAGGGTTGAAATATTGAAACTGTGGGGTAAATTTTTGGCTTCACTTTCTAGTGGAACAAATCGCCAGCCCATTGTAGAGCCCGCCTGATTTTCAGATTTCAAAAGGCCATCAATCTGCTCTGACAGATTACCACCTGTGTCAGATTACCAGTTGAGATGTACTGAGAATGGTTGAGAGAGGGTAAATCGGATTGTTTGATCTGAAATAGATCACATAAGTGGAGGAGTAATGCATTGTCTTACAGTATTGATCAGTTCCTGGGTATTCGTGGCCTGGATGAGATGGAAACAAAAGTAGATCATTCAGCCCCTAGAGCCTGTTCCGTCATTCAATTAGATCATGGTTGATCTGTATCTTAATTCCATCTACCTGCCTTGGTTCCTTAACCCTTGATACCCTTGCCTAACAACATCTATCAATCTCAGTTTTGAAAGTTTCAGTTGACATGCCCTTAACAGCTTTTTGCAGGAAAAATTTCCGGATTACTCTTTGTGTGAAGAAGTGCTTCCTGACATCACTCTTGAACGGCCTAGCTCTAATTTTAGATAGTTTCTATCTATCGTATCAATTCTTTTAATCATAAAACACCATCACTCCTTAATCCTCTGTACTCATGGGAATTTAAGATGTGGAACAGTTGTACTTCAAATGGTGTTATAGTCAAGGTGCTTCATTGTGTCTTTGAAACTGACTTGATTGACAGCTCTGTGCTTTTAGAAATGTAGGCTGTGATAAATTTAGAAGCAGGTTGGCCAGTTCTCAACTTCAATTCTTTCAACCACATGTCCAAGTCACTGTAGCGGGATGGAATTCCACAAAGCTAGAAGTGTTCATATTTCCAATTTATAAGTGCTCTGTAAAGGACCACAGAATTTCAACAACCCTTTGTTGTTTTGGTCTCAGAAAATGATTTTAAGTAATTGCTATATCAAAAATGAGGTTTTAAAAGGGGGGGCTTGTATGATAAATGTAGCTGGATGATACAGATAAAGCTTTGAAAAATATAACATTTATAGAACAGAAACAAAAATTAACGGAGATTAGGAAGGCTCAGGAAAAATAATAGAAAACTGTACATAAACATAAAGGGAAAACAGCAAGGGCTATTAACTTTGAATTAAGAATAGAGAACCTTTCCACAGGTTGGCAATTTAATAACAAGGGAGCATAAACTCAGGATTATCACCAGAAGAATGAGGGGTAGGTTCAAAGATTTTTTTTCCACATAGATACTATTAGAACATGGAATGTTTTACTATAAGTGGCTATTGAGGCAGAGACTATAACATCATTTGAAGAGAATGGGATAAGTACTTTCAAAAGAATATAAAAAGATTAGTATAGGGAAATGGCATTACAGTAAATAGATCCTGTTGAATAGCTGGCATGCCTCATTCTGAGCTGTGAATGCTACAATTCTTAACTATTATATTTCTAATGGACTTGCTAATTTATCTTTGCTTTTTGTAATTAATGTTGACCTTTTAAACTAGTTCAGTTCAGGTTTTCAAATCAGTAAGGTAACAGTGTGATACCTTTTGAGTGTAGTGGGCTTGGTAAGTTTAGATTCAGTCCATGCACTTTTATGTGATTTAATAGATAGTCAAGTCCACATTGTTGTCAGGCAAGCAGAGAGATACAAACCCCCCTCCAAACCTTAGAGCAGTGCCTTGGTGATTAATTGGACTCCCATTGCCATTTCAAATAACTTCTGCTCAGCAGTGATATTGAATATATATTACACACTGCACTGCTAGATTTATTTGATAAATATGAAAAATGTCATAGTTCACAAGAGCCACAGGCATGAGTGAGTCATAAGGCCTTCTTCATAAATGAAGTAAATCCAGTAACACATCTCTGCCAGTTCAATACTCATCATTATTATTATTATTATTATAATATTGAAGGCTGATTTTGTTTTATCATTCTGTTTATGTGCATCAAAATATGTACAAGAGATTTTAGGATCTCTGTTGTTTGCATTTCTTCATTCAAGTGAGATCGGTGCATGGAGAAATGTTCAGAGTTGTCAATCGAGTTTTTCACGGCCCAAGGACTATGTCATTTTCATATCTGTATTATTTTTGGTTAACTTGATGCCTGACACTTGAAAGCCAATCACCATGTTTAAGAGTCTCTGAAACAAGGCATTGAGTAACCCAGTAGATGTTCTGTTTGCTCGGGCACGCTCTTTCCCCATAACTACAAACATCACTTACCTAAGTCACGAGTACATAGATGCAGATTGTTGCAACCATTGCTTGGTGTGCGAAGGAGTACTGTTGGAGTCGAATCAGTTAAAACCAGTAAAGAGCACTGGTATACCTCCCACTGCTGGTCCAGCTGTGACACCCTTCTAAATATGCCATTGACTTGCAAGGCTATCTGGAGCTGAGTGGGAAGAATTCCAGGTCAGCTCTAGTTCTCCAGATTCCATTACTGAGTCAGGGTGCCAGGTTGATGATAGCAGCGCATGTGAGGATTACAGCCCCTCCTGCTTCAGATATTGGACTACATTGTCTGCCACAGAGAATTGAATTGGTGTTCACCTTGCATCATCAGACATGCCTTCCTGGAGCCAGCTTGACCCCAAAGCGATTCCGCTTTCCTCTTCACTAAGGAGGATAATCACTAGTTAGTTGTTAGACATCCTCCTTTCCACACAATATAATCACTAGTTGGTTGGTAGAAAATGGACAATCATAGGTTTGGGCCCACTCTAGGTGGACAGTAGGTTCAGGAGCTTCTCAGGAGAGGACAGTAGGTTCAGGAGCTTCTCAGGAGAGGCCAGTAGGTTCAGGAGCTTCTCAGGAGAGGCCAGTAGGTTCAGGAGCTTCTCAGGAGAGGCCAGTAGGTTCAGGAGCTTCTCAGGAGAGGCCAGTAGGTTCAGGAGCTTCTCAGGAGAGGACAGTAGGTTCAGGAGCTTCTCACGAGAGGACAGTAGGTTCAGGAGCTTCTCAGGAGAGGACAGTAGGTTCAGGAGCTTCTCAGGAGAGGCCAGTAGGTTCAGGAGCTTCTCACGAGAGGACAGTAGGTTCAGGAGCTTCTCACGAGAGGACAGTAGGTTCAGGAGCTTCTCAGGAGAGGACAGTAGGTTCAGGAGCTTCTCAGGAGAGGACAGTAGGTTCAGGAGCTTCTCAGGAGAGGACAGTAGGTTCAGGAGCTTCTCAGGAGAGGACAGTAGATTCAGGAGCTTCTCAGGAGAGGACAGTAGGTTCAGGAGCTTCTCACGAGAGGACAGTAGGTTCAGGAGCTTCTCACGAGAGGACAGTAGGTACAGGAGCTTCTCACGAGAGGACAGTAGGTTCAGGAGCTTCTCACGAGAGGACAGTAGGTTCAGGAGCTTCTCACGAGAGGACAGTAGGTTCAGGAGCTTCTCACGAGAGGACAGTAGGTTCAGGAGCTTCTCAGGAGAGGCCAGTAGGTTCAGGAGCTTCTCAGGAGAGGACAGTAGGTTCAGGAGCTTCTCAGGAGAGGACAGTAGGTTCAGGAGCTTCTCAGGAGAGGCCAGTAGGTTCAGGAGCTTCTCACGAGAGGACAGTAGGTTCAGGAGCTTCTCACGAGAGGACAGTAGGTTCAGGAGCTTCTCACGAGAGGACAGTAGGTTCAGGAGCTCATCACAAGTGGACAGTAGGTTCAGGAGCTCCTCACAAGTGGATAGCAGATTCGGTGCTCCTCACAAGAGAACAGTAGGTTCAGGAGCTCCTCACAAGTGAATAATAGGTTCAGGAGCTCCTCAGAGTGGACAGGTGCCTCTGACTGAAATTTGTTTTACGAAAGTAGCTGGTAGCCCCGGAGGAATGAATGCTTCCACTCAGAGGCATAGGTGTGCAGCCCAGCGCAAAGGACCGGGCATCCTGGGATCACGTGGGCCTGGACCACCAATGAACATGGAGTATTCTCATTGATAGTAATGGTGAGTTCCGTTAGTATGGAGCTGTCATTACTATCAGGAGAATACCCCCAAAAGCACAAACACAATTCATAAATAAAAAAAAACTCACATATTTAAAGTTAATTGAAATTGAATGAAATTAAATGTTTAAAAAATATATATATATTTGTTTTAATTTTTTTTTATGTTTTAATTGGGATAAAAATAAACTTACCTTAATGGACAGGGTTTTTAATATAAAAATTTGGGATAAAATTTTATTTTTCTATCTTTTAAAATTTACGTTGATAAAAGCTGGCCAGCGTAAGAATTTGAAGGACAGTCGCCGGACAAGAGTTGGGCAAATAGCCCAAATCTCCACCGCGAAGGCCCTTCTCCCAGGGATGCGTGCCATCTGTCAAGAAATTTTGACTGATCGCGAGTGCCGGGTTTCGGCGCATACGCATTACGCGCCTCAACTCAGAACGTGCGGGGCCTCTTCGGGCGAGTATGCACCCAGAGAGGCCATGATTTACGGCCCCATATCTGATCCCCAGGTGGGCCTGACAACAGTGGGATGGAAATGGCCCACCACCCCGTTGTGCCGCGTCGCACTGACGCATAGCAATGTCCCTCGCTTTCACTTAAAGGGGAGGGGCGCTGCGAGGCCGAGTGAGGTCTCCTTGGCGCCCATTGGGCCACCAGGGAGAGGTTCGGCTGGGCCACCAACCCCACCACCCAGTCACTGGCAGCTTCCCGCCTTGTGAAGCTGTCTGGAGCACCGACCGGCGGTGGCCACGCTCCCGCGGGGCAATCCCCCCCCCCCAGCTGGGTTGAAAAGAGGCCGCCATCGGATGGTGAAGGGTCGACGCATGGCCGACAAGGGGTCGGAGCGCCGGGCGGGGCGGAAAGTCGGGGAGCGATTGTTTCTGCTGCCCCTGGCCCGGGGGCAATTGCAGATGGGCCACACCCTCCGCCTGCTCCCGGTCGGTATGTCCTTACCACCCCGTTTCAGGGGGGCAATTTCAGCCCCGATAGCTTCTATGAAAAGGAGCACTGCAGGACTTTCAGAAATGCCTGGAATAGACACTCTAGGTCCATTTCTGAAGTACCTCACTGATGAAGGCATCAAATAGGATGGGGGACAGCCTTGCCTCACTCATCCCAAGAGGATGAAGACAAACATATTATCTGCATGTTATCATTTGTATTGACATGAAGCAACAGTAACAGTCAACCTAATTTATTAGTAATTTATTGTATGTGAAGCATTTAAGATGATTCTAATCAAATTTTATGATAAACACAAGCCAAAATTATTTTTCACATATGATGTTGTAGTGTATACTAGTCAATGGGATTAACAGGTATAACACTGAATAGCGAATGTAGACACTTATTGGCTGTTGGTGCTCATGTCACTGATTCACACCCAGCTTTGAGACATATCAAGTTGAGAAGAGCAGCAAGCCGGCACAATGCTAATAATGTAATGGATAAACAAAGAATACTCTGCCAGAGATAGCAGACAAAGGCTTTAGTACATTGGAGGAGCAGAATGCTATACTGCACCAGACTGTAACTTTAAAATAAGCATGATCTAAAATTGCAGTCTACTATGAATAATAGTCTGTCATTGATGTAAATAAAATGTGACACCACCTTGCAAAAGCAACGTTGCACTTGGCTGGATTAAAGATTTAGTTCCAAAGGTGGCTACTTCTAAGATTGCACAAACTGAATTGTTCCGGTAGAATTACCTGAAGCAGTTATGCAAGTGCTTTGGAGTAATTTTAGACTGTTATTACATCTGAAATCATGAATATTGCATTCACTTTGATGTTAAGAGTCATGGGCAACCATAATGTTTGTGACCCTACCTTCACCCAGCAAAACAGAAAGTGGACCTCATACTACAGGGGACCCTAGTTATACCAGTAGTTTGAGCCAATTAATATTCAGACTTGTAAGAGGCTAAGGGGGAGAAATTCACTATCGCCCCATTTTGGGTGGTAATTTTTTAAAGTTTGAAAAGTTCGTGCCAGGCACTAACGATTTCAAATATTTAAAAAATTTGCCATTTGCGCTCCATGAAGAAAGTGGAGCGCTAAATCAAGAAATGCAGTCTGTTCCCCTAACTATTGAAACTCCTATCGCTATTGCTTTCCCGATCTCCCCCCTCCCCCCTTGAGCAGCTGAATCACCCGTGGACTTGGCATTGGCTGTATTCCCCAGTGGAATCATCTGGGGAGGACCTTCCCCAGACAAGGTCCTCCTTGTCTGTCTGGCAGTCACCACTTCCCTCCCTGCTTGCATACTCTTGCGCTGCGGGGTGAGCATCTCCTGAAACGTGCTATCTATGTAGCTCTCAGCCTCACAGCTGCTCAAACTCTGAAACCCAGAGCTCGAGCTTCTCCAGCTGATGATATTTCCTGCACATGTGGTTGTCCAAGATACGGGAAGCATCCTGGAATTTCCACATGGCACAAAATGCGCATTCCACGGGACTGAGGTGTCCTGCCATGCCTCTATTTAATAGATTATTAACTAACTTAACAGAAATACACTCAAGACTTTAAAAAAAAACAATCTCCAGCTACTCACCAATTTGGTTTTCTCTTTTCAGCAGCTTCCCTTGTGCTGACGTCACTAACCTCGCTCCCGATGCTTGTGCTCCCTCGGGGCTCCGGGCTCGCAGGCCGACCTTTATCTCCGGATGCACCTTTCACTCTTTCCTCCTTCTGACTCTGTTCTGAATTCCCACTCTCTCCAAATTCCCAACCTTAGCACTCTGTTTAGAAGCACTCTTTTTAGGATCATGCTGTGCAGACCACTCTGATCTGTTATGCTGATAGTGTTTGATGAGACAGGATGGGAGGAGGCTTGAGTGGAACATAAACGCCAGCATGGACTGGTTGGGCGGAATGGTCTATTTCTGTGCTGTATATTCTATGTAATTCTATGAAAACTGTTTCCTCCAATGTGGTAATCCAGAAAAAGAAGGGATCACAAAATTAGAGTTGGGCCATTTAGAAGTAAAATCAGGAAGTATTTTTTCACACAAAGGGTTCTCTTCCCACCAGGCTTTGGATGCTAGGTCAATTGGAACTTTCAAGACTGAGATTTGTTGATTTTTATCTGGCAAGAGTATAAGGGATTAGGAGCAAAGGTGTGTAAATGGAGCTGAGGTACAGATCAGCCATGATCTAATAGAATGGTGGAACAGGCTCGAGGGGATGAATGGCCTCCTCCTGTTCCTATGTTCCATGAGGATTCTCCAAATCTGCTGTAACACTCAACGATTACCTGATAAGTTTTCCACTGTGTACATGGCCCAACAAGTGGCATGGGATCGAGGAAGGCCTTGTATGTTTGTGACTGTGGAAAGGATAGTTTGCCTAATCATTGTCAATTTTAAGTCAGTGATGATTAACCAAAGTTCAGTGGAATGACACTGCATTACACAGACCATGAACTACAATGATATCAACCTACCCAAAGTGTGTTGCAGGAAGGAGCAGCTATTGTAACCTATTACCATCAAAAAAGTCAGTGTGCTTTCTTGCTTGGGTGGTAAATTGGAAGATTGCAATTCAACAGCCATCGATTCATTTTAATGGACCAAAGATTACAGGCTGGGACACCCAGTTTCCTGATATATGTTACTGCCAGTATCATGAACTCTCTCCTAGTATTCCATCAGAGCGCACCATTACACATCATCCAACGATTCCAAGATTTTGTCTGTAAGTAAACTATTGAATGGAAATGGTGCTAAGTGTGTGGCACAGTTTTTACAAGGATGTGTTGCAATATCTGGAATAATTTGCTTTTAACTGAGGTGAAAATTTATTACCTGATCAGAGCAGTCATGCCACTGATCGCTTTCTATAAAAGACCTTTAAATGGGTGCTCACAATGGACTGTGCACTGGACGAGGCAGAGATTGACAGTTGTGTGCTTTAAACAACTGAATCACTACCAGAGAGAACATGATAACTTGTTGAGAGTTGAACTGCAGTGTGACATTGTATTAGATGGAACATGTGCCATTTTGGCCTTTTCGTTACCTTGTTAAAATGCAATAGCTTTTTATACAATAGCCTTTTAACAATTCTCGTGTCAAATAGAAAATAGTTGCAGGAGTAGGCCATTCGGCCCTTCGAGCCTGCACCACCATTCAATAAGATCAAGGCTGATCATTCACCTCAGTACCCCTTTCCTGCTTTCTCTCCATACCCCTTGATCCCTTTAGCCGTAAGGGCCACATCTAACTCTCTCTTGAATATATCAAATGAAATGCCATCAACAACTCTCTGCAGTAGAAAATTTCACAGGTTAACAACTCTCTGAGTGAAGAAGTTTCTCCTCATTTCAGTCCTAAATGGCTTACCCCTTATCCTTAGACTGTGACTCCTGGTTCTGGACTTCCCCAACATCGGAAACATTCTTCCTGCATCTAACCAGTCCAGTCCCGTCAGAATTTTATATGTTTCTATGAGATCCCCTCTCATCCTTCTAAACTCCAGTGAATACAGGCCCAGTCGATCCAGTCTCTCCTCATATGTCAGTCCAGCCATCCCAGGAATCAGTCTGGTGAACCTTCGCTGCACTCCCTCAATAGCAAGAATGTCCTTCCTCAGATTAGGAAACCAAAACTGAACACAGTATTCCAGGTGAGGCCTCACCAAGGCACTGTACAACTGCAGTAAGACCTCCCTGCTCCGAGACTCAAATCCCCTAGCTATGAAGGCCAACATACCATCTGCCTTCTTCACCGCCTGCTGTACCTGAATGCCAACTTTCAATGACTGATGTACCATGACACCCAGGTCTCTTTTCCTAATCAGCTACCATTCAGATAATATTCTGCCTTTGTATTTTTGCCACCAAAGTGGATAACCTCACATTTATCCACATTATACTGCATTTGCCCACTCACATAACCTGTCCAAGTCAACCTGCAGCCTCTTAGCGTCCTCCTCACAGCTCACACTGCCACCCAGCTTAGTGTCATCTGCAAACTTGGAGATATTACACTCAATTCCTTCATCTAAATCATTAACGTATATTGTACATAGCTGGGGTCCCAGCACTGAGCCCTTCTCCCCGCTAGTGACTGCCTGCCATTCTGAAAAAGACCCATTTATCTCAATTCTCTGCTTCCTGTCTGCCAACCAGTTCTCTATCTACGTCAGTACATTACCCCCCAGTACCATGTGCTTTAATTTTGCACACCAATCTCTTGTGTGGGACCTTGTCAAAAGCCTTTTGAAAGTCCAAATACACCACATCCACTGGTTCTCCCTCCACTCTACTAGTTACATCCTCAAAAAATTCGAGAAGATTTGTCGAGCATGATTTCCCTTTCATAAATCCATGCTGACTTGGACCGATCTTGTCATTGCTTTCCAAATGCGTTGATATTTCATCTTGAATAATTGATTCCAACATTTTCCCCACTACTGATGTCGATAGACTGTTGGAAAATGATCACCAATGCATCCACTATTTCTAGGGCCACTTCCTTCAGTACTCTGGGATGCAGTCTATCAGCCCCCGGGGATTTATCGGCCTTCAATCCAATCAATTTCCCGAACACAATTTCCCACCTGATAAGGATTTCCTTCAGTTCCTCCTTCTCACTAGACCCTTGGTCCCCTAGTACATCCGGAAGGTTATTTGTGTCTTCCTTCGTGAAGGCAGAACCAAAGTATTTGTTCAATTGGTCTGCCATTTCTTTGTTCCCCATTATAAATTCACCTGAATCTGACTGCAAGGGACCTACATTTGTCTTCACTAATCTTTTTCTCTTCACTTATCTATAGAAGTTTTTGCAGTCAGTTTTTATGTTCCCAGCAAGCTTTCTCTCATACTCTATTTTCCCCCTCCTAATTAAACCCTTTGTCCTCCTCTGCTGAATTCTAAATTTCTCCCAGTCCTCAGATTTGCTGCTTTTTCTGGCCAATTTATATGCCTCTTCCTTGGATTTAACACCATCCTTAATTTCCCTTGTTAGCCACGGTTGAGCCACCTTCCCCGTTTTATTTTTACTCCAGACAGGGATGTACAATTGTTGAAGTTCATCCATGCGATCTTTAAATGTTTGCCATTGCCTATCCACCGTCAACCCTTTAAGTATCATTCGCCAGTCTATTCTAGCCAATTCACGTCTCATACCATCAAAGTTAACTTTCCTTAATTCAGGACCCTAGTCTCAGAATTAACGGTGTCACTCTCCATCTTAATAAAGAATTCTATCATATTATGGACACTCTTCCCCAAGGGGTCTCGCACAACAAGATTGCTAATTAGTCCTTTCTCATTACACATCACCCAGTCTAGGATGGCCAGCCCTCCAGTTGGTTCCTCGACATATTGGTCCAGAAAACCATCCCTAATACACTCCAGGAAATCCTCCTCCACCCTATTGCTACCAGTTTGATTAGCCCAATCTATATGCAGATTAAAGTCGCCCATGATAACTGCTGTACCTTTATTGCACGCATCCCTAATTTCTTGTTTGATGCTGTCCCCAACCTCACTACTACTGCTTGGTGGTCTGTACACAACTCCCACTAGCGTTTTCTGCCCTTTGGTATACCGCAGCTCCACCCATACAGATTCCACATCATCCAAGCTAATGTCCTTCCTTACTACTGCATTAATTTCCTCTTTAACCAGCAACGCTACCCCACCTCCTTTTCCTTTCTGTCTATCCTTTCTGAATGTTTTATACCCCTGGATGTTGAGTTCACAGCCTTGGTCACCCTGGAGCCATGTCTCCGTGATGCCAGTTATATTATATTCGTTAATTGCTGCCTGCGCAATTAATTTGACCACCTTATTACGAATACTCCTCACATTGAGGTACAGAACCTTCAGGCTTGTCTTTTTAACACACTTTGCCCCATTAGAATTTTGCTGTAATGTGGCCCTTTTTGCTTTTTGCCTTAGGTTTCTCTACCCTCCACTTTTACTTTTCTTCTTTCTATCTTTTGCTTCTGCCCCCATTCTACTTCCCTCTGACTCCCTGCAGAGGTTCCCATCCTCCTGCCATATTAGTTTAACCCCTCCCCAACAGCACTCGCAAACACTCCCCCTAGGACATTGGTTCCGGTCATGCCCAGGTGAAGACCATCCGGTTTGTACTGGTCTCACCTCCCCTAGAACCAGTTCCAATGTCCCAGGAATTTGAATCCCTTCCTTCTGCACCAGTCCTCAAGCCACGTATTCATCTGAGCTATCCTGCAATAGAGCTATCCTAAAATCAGCTGCATTCAATGGGCAAATTACATTTGCCATGTATAAGGAAATATAAATGCTTTACAGAAAAGAAGAACAAGGTGAATATTCCAGTGAAAGAAGAATTAAACCCATTTGACATTTCTTTCAGAGGGACTTTCAGTTAATAAAACATGCTCTATTTTGCACATCCTTTTGATTTTAAATAAAAATTCATTCTATGGATGTGGGTGTCACTGGCAAGGCCAGTATTTATTGCCCGTCCCTATTGCCCTGAGAAAGAAGGGGTGGACCTTCTTTTTGAATCGCTAGTAGCAGTTTGATGCAACTGAGTGGCTTGCTAGGCCATTTTGGGGCAGTTAAGAGTGAGCCACGTTGGCCAGATCAGGTCCTTCCCTAAAAGAAACCAGTTAGGTTTTTATTACAATCTTACAGCTTTATGGTAACTTTTACTGATACCAGCATTTTATTCCCAGATTTTAAAAACTGAATTCAAATTCTCAAGCTGCCATGGTGAGATTTGAACTCACGTTCTCTTGATCGGGCCTCTAGATTATTGTTCAGTAACATACCCACTAGACTATAAGAACATAACAAATAGGAACAGGAGTAGGCCATACGGCCCCCCGAGTCTGCTCCGCCATTCAATAAGATCATGGCTGATCTGATCATGGATTCAGCTCCACTTCCCCGTCCACTCCTTATAACCCCACATCCCCTTATCATTTAAGAAACTGTCTATTTCTGTCTTAAATGTATTCAATGTCCCAGCTTTCACAGCTCTTTGAGGCAACGAATTACACAGATTTACAACCGTCTGAGAGAAGAAATTTCTCCTCATCTCTGTTTTAATTGGGTGGCCCCTTATTCTAAGATCGTGCCCTCTCATTCTAGTCTCCCCCATCAGTGGAAACATCCTCTCTGCATCCACCTTCTCAAGTCCCCTCATAATCTTATATGTTTCAATAAGATCACCTCTCATTCTTCTGAATTCCAATGAGTAGAGGCCCAACCTACTCAACCTTTCCTCATAAGTCAACCCCCTCATCCCCGGAATCAACCTAGTGAACCTTCTCTGAACTGTCTCCAAAGCAAGTATATCCTTTCGTAAATATGGAAACCAAAATTGCAAGCAGTATTCCAGGTGTGGCCTCACCAATACCTTATATAGCTGTAGCAAGACTTCCCTGCTTTTATACTCCATATTCCTTTGCAATAAAGGCCAAGATACCATTGGCCTTCCTGATCACTTGCTGTACCTGTATACTATCCTTTTATGTTTCATGCACAAGTACCCCCAGGTCTCGCTGTACTGCGGCACTATAAAGGTTGATACCTGTTCAGATTGTGTAGTGATTCAACGAAAACCCTGCTTTTATTAACTTCTGATGAGGAAAAGTAATAAATTATAGTGTTTAAAGCTAGTTTCATTATCATTTGAATAGTGTGTGTGGTATTTATTTGGGATATCTTGATGCTGACATATAATAAATTGAGAATAATTAGCTTCTTCCTCTGGCCCACAACCTTATAAAGCTCAGCAATATTGAACCTGAGAGAGCAAAAAGCACTTAGCTGGGTCAGCAGTAGGAATGTCCAGGAGCACTTTCTTAGTCCAGAGCACAGTCGGGAAGCTGTGTCGGGTATGAGAGGTACAGGCCATGCTAGCCTGGAATATCTGCTGGAGACTGGTGGAACTCTGGCAGGAGACTGGTGGAATCCACAAGGACCATTATTCGGCCACTCGCACCCTTTCTCTGCGGGTTCTGTGGAAGAAAAGGGAACCCCCGCGGAATTTCAGGGCCACTACATTTAGGTCATAGAAAGCAGGAATATGCCAGAATAGACCATACTGCTCCAACTTCTACCTCCAATTCCTCTCTAAACTTTCAGACTCTGTCACCATCACTCACCTCGCTCAATAATCCCTGTTTGAATCTCTTCAGTGCAGATTTTATTCCCTGCAGCCCTGCTTAAAATCCCCAATAACATTCTGTGTGGCTGTGACCATAGTATGTTGTTTCTTCTCATCCCCCTTGATCTCTTTACAGACTTGGACCACACCATCCTCCTCCACCGCCTGTCTCTGCGGTGTGCCTCATGGCACTTGACTCTGATGGCTCCATATCTATCTGTACCACATATGCAGCGCATCCTCCTCAACACTGTATTCTGTCATGCCCACATAGTTACCTCCAGTATGCCCCAAGGTTCTATCCTTGGCTCACCCTCACCCCTATTCCTCAACTATATGTTGTCCCCTTGGCAACATTATCTGTATGAGGCCAGCTTACAAATGCAAGGCAATGATACCCAATTTCATCTCTCCAGTGCACCACCCCAACAACTTGCATTTATATCGCACCTTTCACATAGGAAATTGTCCCAAAGTGCTTCGCAGAAGCGTAATCAGAAAAGAATTGACACTAAGTCAAAAGAGGAGATAACAGGACAGGTGATTAAACGCTCGGTCACTTCTGTTAAGCTAGGGTGGCTGAATCTGATTTGATATATTCCTGGTGGTTTTATCACATGATCTCCCACCTCCAACCATCTTGCCTAATGCTCTCTCCATTGGTCATCAGGAATGTCCATCCTTGCACTACACTGCCTTCCCACGCCAATCGGAAAGCAACCAGACTCTTCTTTACCCAAAAGGATGATTTTTAATTGTTGGTCAATTGGTCTTTTTCCCCCATCTCAGTAATTTTATAACTAAGAAACAAAACACTATTTATTTAATGCCCCTATCATTTTTTTCTAGGATTGCTCGCAACAGTGTCCTGGAGATTTATCTTCAATTCCGAGATACTCCAGCACAATCCTGGAGGTTTGGCAAGCCTATGCTCAGCGCTGTTGATCAAACTGATTCATCTTTCCACTCCGTTGCATGGTCTGCTGTGCATTGTTTCACTGCTCCTGAAGCCAATAAAATTGACAAGGAAGCTTAACAAAATAAGCAAATGCATGTTACAAGGTTGATCTTGGTCTTCTTGGTCAGGTTCCTGCCTTTTGAGGCAAAGAGTGGTATAGATATTTGGGAGGGAAGAGAAATTAAAAGAGGGGGAATTAAAAAAAAATGTTTACACTGAAAGTTTGTGCCTTCACAATGGTCCTAAATTTGCGGTCGGAGGCTTCCCACGGGGAAATGCCTCCGATCCGCAAATAACATGCCTGCGTACGTGGTGGTACGGAAATTCGCAGGCCTCTCCAGTTACGCACGGATAGAGGCCCATGTATCTTGGGCTTTTGCAGTTTGCAAGTGCCCATGGAATCACATGGGCCAGCCCAACCAATAAAAGAAGGGAATCGCCATTCATGTTTATGGCGATTCCATATGTACCAAATCTCTATAAGCATGAATAAACTTCTACACACCAAATGCACTTTAAAAAGTATTCCATATTTAAAATGAATTAAAATGCCATTTAATTAAATATTTTAAACAAAAATTTAACTTTGAAAAATAAATTTAAATGTTTTAAAGGGGCTAAAAATAACCGTACCTTACTGTATAGGTCTTTTAAATGATTGAAATTTAAAAATAAAATGTTTTTAAACTCTCTTGCTGGTAAAAGCAGGCCTTGCGCGTTTACCAGGCAGAAGAATTTCACAGGCATTCGCTGGGCAGAAGTTGGGCAAAATGCCCAACTCTCAGGCCCATGGAGGCGCTTTTCCTGGGGAGGCATTGGATCTGTCAAGGATCGCAGGTTCCAGGTTTCCACACGTGAAAACCCGGAACTTGTGCAGCCCTTATGGGAACATATGCGCCCATAGAAGCCACAAATTACAGGCCAATGTGTCCACCCTTTTTTCATGCAGGAAGTGTAGAAGGTTTTCTTAAGAACTTTCATGAGACAAAGTGGACATTTAAAAATCAGACAGACTGAAGCAGGTGTTCAATAAGAGGTTTCCTATGGTGTACTAATTACTTGTATTTCTTCTTGAAAGCCATCCTGCCAAGCCAAGAGGAAATGGACCGTAGCTCAGAAACAAACCATTCCATCGTAATGAGATTGCACAATCCCCAGGGAGTCATGGGGGACCTCCTGTATCCCTTAATGAGTGCAGTGGCTTTCTGAAGCTATAAAAGCCTGTTAAACCTCCCAGCCTGACGAGATTCACCATAGCAACAGAGGGAGGAGATGTTGAAATGGGATAGAAAGACTTAAGTCCTGAAATGTTGCTATTTCTCCTGCCTGACCTTGTGTGCTATTAAGTACAGAGCTCAGCAAAAATATTGGGAGTCAAACTATAGGCCCCATTTGAAAGCCATCATCCACACATGTCTGCAGTGTAATGAAACATTCCAAGACGATGATTTTCCAGGTTGACCCTAATGAATAATTCATTATCAATGCCTGACCTGGTACTTGGAGCTCACCAAAGTAGGGTTGCCATTCCGAAGATTAATTTCACTGCTGCAAGTAACTCAGGAGAAAATTCACATTTGTGTTTTTTCATTTTCTTTGAACTTTTTCATTTATTAGTTTAAAAAATAAGATAGGGAAAAGAGGCTGTTTCACTAACAGGATTAATTCAAATCGGTAACTTAGGCCGCGATTTGCCGCCGCTCAGCGGACCCGATTGGTGGCAGGTCAGTTGTGAAATTTAAAATGATTGACAGCGGGTCCGGAACCTTGGTCCTCAGAATCTCACCATGATCAGCCCCAACACCAGCAGCACCAACACTGCCACCAACCTTCTCCGCAATCTTCTGCTGCTGCACAGGACACAGGGCATCAGCATCCGACTACATTGCTGCCCGGGTCGCCAGGGATGGCCTCACCATGGCTGCATTTACTTCACTTGACGCTGCACATCCTGGCTGCCACATGATGCACCAGGTTGGCACCACCCCACACCAACACCATAAAGCATCCCTACAATGCCCAAGCCATTCCTTTCATACTCATCAGCATTATGAGGGGTACCGTTATGTCTCACCATTCACTCTAACTCACTAAGCCACTTCCAAATATGCACACAAATCTGTCCAAGGAGGCAAAGTGTTGAAAATAAAGATTTCAATATTTGATGCCATCATCATCAACATAGGCAGTCCCTCGGGGTTAGGATGGATGACTTGCTCCCACACTAAAAATGAATATTCAGGTGACTGATGAACTTATTTTAAATGGTGGAAGATGCCTGTGCGTGAATTCTTTTAACGTGGGGTGGCCGTTACAGACCAGCCACCACAGGAGCTTGACGAGGCAAGGTCTTGGTCCAGTGGCAAGGGGATCCAAGACACCTGGAGACCAGGCTCTGCAGCATGTGCCAAACATACACACAAACTCAAACATAATGTTTGACACTACATTAACAGAAACTTCACATGAACATTGGCTAAAACAAACAAGTGCCTACCCTTGTGTGTTGTTGGTTGGTATGATTGGACTAGGATGGCTAGTGAGATGGGGATGTGATAATGTAGATAGAGAGGGATGGGTGAGGTGCAAGGTAAGTTGGTGTGAGTAAGGATGTGCATGAGTAGGGTAGGGAAGGCAGAGTGATAGGGATGTGATTAGTGGCACAGCAGGATGAGGTTGAGTGTGGCTTTGTAGAAACGTTTTGTTATCTACTGAGATCATTCAAAGGTTTGTGGCACTGAAGCCTGGTCATCCTGATGACATCCCTGCTTGTGCCCATCCCGTGCAATGTGTTGAACTCCTGGGGAGGTCTATTCCACCCATGGGAAGGGAAGAGAACCTCCCTGCGTGCTGTGACTCCCCCCAAAAGCATATGGAAGGAGTCATGGGAGAGCCTGGGTGCAGCCCTGCAGTCATTGCCAGGCTTTGCAGCACCTCAATGCTGTACAACACTGACAGCACAAATGTCAAAGTAAATTTGCGCATGGTCCTTTTAAGGAAACTGGCTGATGATGCGTCATAAATGATGTCATAAGACTCTCTTTCAATTGGCCGGAAACTCGCTGGGTGGGCTTAGCAAGCTCAATCGGGGAAAGTCATGTTGGAGGTCGGGATGGAGGTAACAGCGGGGCCATCACCCGCCACCGTCATTGCCTGCCAGGGACCCACCAAGATAGGGAAAATAGGGAAAAAAGGAGTCTGTTTCCTTTCCAATTGGTGTGGAAAGGTAACGTGCCTGGAGAATGGACCAATAACGGGTGTGTGAGTGTGGGACAGTTTGAGTTGGAAGTTCATGTGATGAAACCTCCAAGAATATACCCAACCAGGGTTGGCAACCTGACACCAAAGTAGGGCAGGCATGAGAAATAGTATGCATCAACAGCTCTTAATACACTGCTGCTAAAATCTAAAAGGAGTCAGGAGATGTAACACGAACCATGCATCAGACTGAGTGCTTTAGTTCTGGGGCGGCAACTTATTCCCTGCTGCGAAAAACTAAATTACATGCTAGGATAATCTTTCTACACTAGTCCCTCACTCTGCTCTTACTCTGTCTGCACTGGGTGTAATAGTGTAGTCTTAAAGAGTCTAGATGTAGGAGACATGACCATTTGGTGTCTGGAATTGTAGCTGTGACGCATGAGTGTGGGATTGGAACTGTACATTTGCACCACAAGTGAGGTAAGAGTATTTGGAGCAAGATAAACTTGGCCCTCAAAATAACTCAATGTGAAAAAGAAAATGTCTTACGTTTCTCTGTAATTAATATCCGTTTCCACCCACCACTCCACCACAAGGAAATTGCATGGCTTTCAACCGTGCGATTTTAGCTAATGCAGAAGAATAATTGTCTCCATGTGCAAATAGCTTTTTTAAACCTGCCACTTTTCGCGCTTACTACTTCTCATCATCATCATAGGCAGTCCCTCGGAGTCGAGGAAGACTTGCTTCCACTCTTAACATGGGTCCTTAGGTAGCTGTACAGTCCAATACGAGAACCACAATCTCTGTCACAGATGGGGCAGATAGTCGTTGAGGGAAGGGGTGGGTGGGACTGGTTTGCCGCACACTCTTTCCGCTGCCTGCGCTTGATTTCAGCACATTCTCGACGACAAGATTCGAGGTGCTCAGCGCCCTCCCGGATGCGCTTCCTCCACTTCGGACGGTCTTTGGCCAAGGTCTCCCAGGTGTCAGTGGGGATGTTGCACTTTATCACGGAGGCTTTGAGGGTGTCCTTGTAACGCTTCCGCTGCCCACCTTTGGCTTGTTTGCCGTGAAGGAGTTCCGAGTAGAGAGCTTGCTTTGGGAGTCTAGTGTCCGGCATGCGAACTATGTGGCCTGCCCAGCGGAGCTGATCAAGTGTGGTCGGTGCTTCGATGCTCGGGATGTTGGTTTGGGTGAGGACGCTAATGTTGGTGCATCTGTTCTCCCAGAGGATTTGTAGGATCTTGTGGAGACATCGTTGGTGATATTTCTCCAGTGACTTGAGGTGTTTACTGTACATGGTCCATGTTTCTGAGCCATACAGGAGGGAGGATATCACTACAGCCCTGTAGATCATGAGCTTGGTGGCAGTTTTGAGGACCTGGTCTTCAAATACTCTTTTCCTCAGGTGGCCGAAGGCTGCACTGGCGCTCTGGAGGCAGTGTTGGATCTCATCGTCAATGCCTGCTCTTGTTGATAGGAGGCTCCCGAGGTATGGGAAGTGGTCCACATTATCCAGGGCCGTGCCGTGGATCTTCATGACTGGGGGACAGTGCTGTGCAGTAAGGGCAGGCTAGTGGAGGACCTTTGTCTTGCTGATGTTTAGCATGAGGCCTATGCTTTCGTACACCTCAGTAAATAGGTCGACTATGTCCTGGAGTTCAGCCTCTGTATGGAGAGATTGGGGTGGTCTTGGACCTGGCCTGGAGATGGCGGATGTTGAACAGATTCCCACTGGTTCTGTAGTTTAGTTCCACTCCAGCA
Source organism: Pristiophorus japonicus (assembly GCF_044704955.1). Taxonomy (NCBI): domain Eukaryota; kingdom Metazoa; phylum Chordata; class Chondrichthyes; family Pristiophoridae; genus Pristiophorus; species Pristiophorus japonicus. The sequence continues at coordinate 42,530,622 of NC_091981.1, read as the reverse complement.
GGGAACTTGTCAAGTGTGAGGTGGAGCATGGCAGCGAGGAAGATTGAGAAAAGGGTTGGGGTGATGACGCAGCCCTGTTTGACCTCAGTATGGATGTGGATTGGGTCTGTGATGGATTCGTTGGCAAGGATCACAGTCTGCATGTCGTCGTGGAGCAGGCGGTGGATGGTGATGAACTTTTGGGGGCATCCGAAATGGAGGAGGATGCTCCATAGACCCTCGCGGTTGACCGTGTCAAAGGCCTTTGTAAGGTTGAAGAAGGCCATGTATAAGGGCTGGTGCTGTTCCCTGCATTTTTCCTGCAACTATCGTGCTACAAAAATCATGTCCGTTGTGCCCCGAAGGGGACGGAATCTGCATTGTGACTCCGGGCGGAGCTCCTCAGCTACAGGGAGAAGGTGGTTGAGGAGGATTCAAGCGACGACTTTCCCAGTGGCTGATAACACTACTTCTGATCTACTATTGGATCTCAATCTAATTGACCATGCAGGTAAGCTGCATTATGCAAGTTATAGGAGCATAAAGCTTCATTTTTGAAATGCTGGACAACAGAGCAGTAAGACATGAATTTGCACCTGTTATTCCTCCCCCAGGGAAAGATGATGGTCTAAAAGAATGTTCATATTTTTCTGTAAATAGCGACCAGAACAAATCGCCGCCCCCCCCCCCCCCCCGCCCCCCCGGATGTGGACCATATTGACACTGGTAATAGCTGAATTTGTTGCCCATCCTTAGTTGCCCTGAGAAAGTCGTTGTCATGGTCTTCTCGTTGAACCAGTGTAGTCCTTATGGTGATGGTGTTCCCATAATGGTGTTAGGTGCAGAATTCCAGGATATTAACCGTGTGACGATGGAGAACCATATGTGTGCCTTGGAGGGGGACCTGGAAGTGTCATTAGGTGAAGGCACCAAGCAAAGACCAGTCACTTTTACCATAGTGAAAGAGGATTAAGATTACACGGGACATCTCCGATGACAAATTGTTAACAGCTCCCTTAAGTATGTGTCATTCTAAATGCAGCAATCATTTTGCTTTCCCAGGTAGTGTCTCAGACATACTGAGTAAGACTGGGGGGCATAAAATAAATGAGAAAAGCAAATTAAATGAGCATGTTACAGTCGAAAAAGCTTTTTCTTAGAAATAATGCATCATAAAAAATGGCCAAAGAACGTGATAATAATGGAAAAAAACAGGGCGACATATCTGAATGCGATAGTGACTGTTCCTTGCCTCTCCTTAATAATTCACTTGGATGTTCATAAAGTAGACAAACATATTGGCTGAGGTGAGGGAATGGGGACTGCGCAATGACCCCTGTTCACTAGGATTGGGACACATGACTTCAGTGTCTTTTAGCTTCTTTCGAATTGTGCATTCATTTTCCTGGACCCTGATAGTGTCCTTCAAGCAGCTGAATGTTTTTCTTGTCAAAATAAAAGGCTGCGTTGAACGTCTACTAAGATCCCATTATCAGGAATAGATGAAATTGCAATGTAGCCGTTCTGTCAGTTCTGTCACTCCATTGCAGCCAATGATTAGAGATAAGAAAGAGACAATAAAGATCAAGGCGGAGCATCTGTGTCCTTTGGAAAAATCATTGAAAGGAAAGATTAACTCTCACTCCCTTTTGTTCTTTTGCATCAGTTTCTATATTTTAGTTTAATTAATCGCTACTCAAGGGTAGATTTTTGGAGTCTATGGCTAGACTTTTACGAACCTCGGCAGGTCTGTGGTGGGAGATCAGCCATGATCTTATTGAATGGCAGAGCAGGCTCGAGGGGCCAAATGGCCTACTGCTGCTCCTATTTCTTATGTTCTTTTGTAGGTGGCGGGTCCCGACCCCACTGTTGGTTCTACCCGGCTGTCCAAAATGAATTTCCCTTGATTGTTAAATCCACCCAGTGAATTTCCCGACCAATTAGAGGAAGCAATTCTGGTATGGTTTGTTTGAGCCTGAGTGACTCGTCCTCTCATTTAGCCTTTGCTGTGTGAGTAACAGCTCCCTCAGGCATATATCTTAACCTAGTGCTGTACGAAAACGGGTGGAATTTGAACCATCATCCCTTTTGTCTCTCTAATCTCTCTTATCTTCCAACCTATCACAGACCTTCCCTTTTGTTCTTTCTTCTCTTTCCCTTTTCAGTGCTTGTTAAGAATCTGTTCTTTTCGAACACTCTCCAGTTCTGATGAAGGGTCAATGACCCAAAACTTTAACTCTGTTTTCTCTCCACAGATTTCCAGCATTTTCTGTTTTTATTACTGTTAAAGGCACCAGGTATGGGACAGGCATATTATTGATCCCTGCTCAGCTTAGTTACTGAGTTGAACCAGACTGAGTGAGAAGGCATTGAGTGTCTCCCTGTGGAAAATGTAGGAAATGATAAATGAAAGACATGCTTGTGTGATCCCTTGGCAGAGGAATCTGACATTGGCAATAGGGGGAGACACTGGCAGCAATCTGGGAGTACGCAACCTGGTGACCCTGTTCACACTAGATGTGTGTGTATGTATATAGGTATGTGTGTGTGCATTTGTATGTATGTATATATAATATATACAGGTTGAGCGTTCAAAATCCGGGACCTAGACCGTTCCGGATTTTGGGTTTTTCCGGATTTTCGATTTGTTTTCTGATGTCACGAATCCGGAAACACTTGAACCCAGGTTCGGGTGTTTCTGGATTTTGGAATGTCAAAGACGGGGGTGGGGGGTGGGGGGGCGGAATTCCTTCTGAAGAACTGTTCGGACCGACCTGCCCCATCAAGGTTGTTGATGGGCGGGTCCCGCCAAGGTTGTTGTTGGGCGGACCCCGCCGAGGTTGTTGTTGGGCGGGCCCCGCCGAGGATGTCGTTGTCAGGCGGGCCCTGCCGAGGATGTTGTCATCAGGCGGGCCCTAACAAGGAGGTCGTTGTCGGGCTGGGCCCTGCCAAGGAGGTGTTCAGGCGGGCCGGCGAGGTGCTGCGAGGTAAGGGCGGCGAGACGAGGCCCTGAGGTCGGGCAGCGGCGAGGCCCCGAGGTCAGCAGGGTCGTCTGGTCTGGATTCCGGAACATTTTACGGATTCCGGACGACCCTGCCACGGATCGCCCCGGATTCTGGAACTCCAGATTTTGGACACTGCACCTGAGGGTGTGTGTGTATATATTATATATATATATATAATGTGTGTGTGTGTAGATGAATATTTATACAATGTATGTAGGTGTGTGTATGTATATACATGTGTGGTTGTATATACGTGTGTGTGCATGTGTAAGCGCATATATGTGAATGTGCGCATGTTAATGTATGCATGCGGATGTGTGTGTTTACATGTCTGTTCGCATGTTTGTGTACACGTGCATGTATATGTTTGTGTGTACATGTGTCACTATATGTTTATTTGTGTGCTGGTATGTGTGAGTTTATACTATGTGTATACGTTTGTGTTAAAGAGCCATCTTGTAAAATAAGTTTCTCAGTGTTATTATGGGCTCACATGTTTCCAGTTTCAATAACACACTTTGTCCCAAGCCTCTTGTATTGCCATCTTTTTCCACACTCTCTAATTTGGACTGTGAGGGCCTCACAGCCTGAAGGCAGAATGGAGGGATATTCCTGATATTTTCCATAGTGAATGCTTCTGGCACAGTATAAAAAGTGGAATGTTAAATGACGATGTTACAAGAGAACATGGCCGCAGACAGCAAACTTCAAATTGTCTTCATTCCTTGCAAACACAGCCGCTGTTCTCACTGGTAGAGCATTTCTAGGACCTGCTCCTTTGGGAAATTTAAAATTTTTTCCGTAAAAATTGTGACTTGTGTTTTTTTACTTTACCAGTATAATGAGCCACTGCAAACTCCCAATTCAGAATCAAACTACCCTCCAAACCCCAATATACCGAGCCACACTCCCCCTCCAAACCTCCAAAACCGAGCCACTCTACCCCTCCAGACCCCAGTATACAGAGCCGCCCTCCCCCTCCAGATCACCCCGCTATTTCCTGCATCCATCATTTTCCCAGTTAGTAGTAGCACTCTTCCCCCTCTACTCCCAGATCACAGAGCTTTCCCTGCCATTCCTGGTGCCAGTTCACAACCCATACTGCTGATTCACTCCAGCGCGAATTCCCTTTTTTTTCTCCACTGGACGATTCCCAGTTGCAGTGCAGGAGCTGCTTCCCAGGCAGAGCAGCAGATCCCAGTACCAACTGCACGGAAGAACAGTGGGAACGAGAACCTGATGGGAATTGAGTGCAGAATCTGCCAGCCAGATCCCTCGCGGAAGTCCAAACTCCATGTTGCTTCAACTATTTAAAAATTGTTCAAACTGGTGTACATGGCAGACACTTGAAACTAAGCTGTTGCAACGATTTGCATTTATATAGCACCTTTAATGCCCCAAGGCACTTCACGGAAGCGTTATCAAACAAAATTTGACACCAATCCACATAAGATATTGGGACAGATGACGAAATGTTTGGACAGCGTCGTAAAGGAGGAGAGAGTGTTGGAGAGGCCGTGAGGTTTAGAGAGGGAAATCCAGAGCTTCATATTCCAGCAGCTGCAATAAAAATGTGCTTTTTGTTTACTGGGAGAGATTTTCCTGGGTCTGCGTCCAAGTGCCCTGAATCAGCTGGGGATAGCAGATAATGGGAAATCGGGCGGGGCTCAACGCAAGCCTGTGAAGAAGCCTGGCCAATTTTAAAAGAAGGCAGTATTATTAGGCTGGGTTCCCTTTATAGAAATGCACTCCACCCTAACCCCACACGGTCCAGTGCACCAGAGTGCAGACCCAGGAAAATCTCCCTTAATGTGCATAACGGTTTTCATGAAAATGAACATAATCTTTTTTTAAAAAAAACATTCTGGACATAAAGGTCTAAGGCCGGAATTCTGGGTCCAGATAAGGCCCATTACCGCCTACCAGAATTGAGTGGCCGCCGCATTGCAGTCGATCAGCCGCCACAATCCAAATTTTCGGCCTGTCCCCACTTCCGCCCTGCTGCTGCCAACCGCCGCAAGCGCGTCATCAAAGCACGCATTACCGATCTCCCGCACCTACAAGCTAATCTGCGTGAAATTTACCTGCCAAAATCTTTGCTCTGCCGCGCTTTTTCTGTCGGGGCGCCTTGTTTTGTGTGTGTGAGCCATCAAGGGGAGGGTGCAATGCCACAGCCGCCATGTATTTTTCTTTTGACAGCCGACTTCCCGATCGGCCAGACAATTATGGTCCCAGGTTCGGCCGGGCCGCCAGCAGGCAGCTTGACACCCCTCTTGGGTGCCAGACCGCTGGCCCGGCTGAAACCTTCCCTGGTGACCCAGTGGCCGAACCTACAAATTTGCTGCTTCTCTCCCCTTTAAATGAGGGGAGAGACGTGGTGGTGCACACGCGCACTAATGTCACCACCGCTGACTGACAGCAACGGAGACTTGGTCCCACCCCAACTTCCGCCCCTCACCAGCACTTACCACCACAATTCAGCCCCTATTATGATCGACTTGCGGTCTGGTCGAAAAAAAACAATAAAGACCTGAATATCGATCAAGAGGCGACCTCTTCCCATACGGCAGTAAGAACAGTTTAAAAAAAATTGTCGGTGTACCAGCTTTCTGGCGGGCCTGAATTTCAGACCCCTAGAAATTTGGCCGCACTGTGCCCATTTTTCAGGCACTAAATGGCCTCCAATATGATGGCAGGCAATGCACATTCATAATGAGCCAGAAGTGCACCCACCGCCAAATGGTAAAGGCCAAAAGATTGGTGTTCAGGGCTCATGTCTGAAACAAATGCAAATAAGGGGACAAATATCTGTTTGAAGTCCCCTCTGCAAAATTGGTTTGCCCTGAGGCAGCCGGTTCTGGCGGGGATTATATTCCGAGACCTATTGCGCACCCATTTTTAGGCTTGAATTTCTAGGCACATATTTCATTGTGCTCAACAACAGATTACTTCTTTGGAAACTTGCCGTGATAGTGAGTCAAACAGTGTGAACATCATCACATGAAGGAAACTTTGGCATTGATACTTCAGGGCTCTAGAAGTGAACAAATTGCCTTCGTTAAGAAAAAAAAAAATCCATAGATTGTTGAAAGATGGGAGTCACTTTAGAATTTAAATTAACAATTAGAAATGATCTGACTGCCAACATTTTCCGAACCTTGCGAGTAGATTACTATCTTGTAATCACTCCCAGGCATGAATCATTGATTTATAAAGTATCTGAGCCCCTCAAATCATATTATGATATTGTCTTATAATCGCTCCTAAGCAGCTATTGTTTTCCATTTAAGTTCAGTCGTATTCCCCGCTTGTCCATTAAGAAAAAAGTTGCTTTTGGCCTTTACACAATGCACCAGTACCTGGACAGATAGATGTTCACCTTAGCCAAAGTACAAGAGTGGCTAAGATTGACCTGCCTATTGGGGTATTATCCAGGCACTAATGAACGTCTCCGTATCCATGAGGATCTCCTTGAAGGCGTGCATGCTTTTGGACCCACCCGCCTAACCTTCGACAATGCGACTTCAACCCTGATGATGCTTGGAAGGCCAAATGGAATTCACAAGAAATCACAAATACTTCGTGAAAGACCCGACACAAAAGATCCCTGGCTTTGATCGTCCACGAAGCTTATAGGCAACCCTAAGCAGCATCCGCACAAACCATGGCAGATGCTGATGGAGAATTTAAATCACAAATGGGGAATTAAAAACTTTCCAGTGTTCGACTTTAGTCAACCAGAACAGACCGGCGAAAATATAACGACTCAATGCCCGATTCATAAATACAATGGAGGCATTACAGCAATATACTTCACTACTCCTGACGCAATTATCTGGCTTAACCACCTAAATGTAAAATCTTGGGGGGGTGGGGGGAGTCTGAGATTGTGGAGGGGGGTGGGAGTCTGAGATCGCGGGGGCGGGGGGAGTCTGAGATCGCAGGGGTGGGGGGAGTCTGAGATCGCGGGGGCGGGGGGAGTCTGAGATCGCGGGGGCGGGGGGAGTCTGAGATCGCGGGGGCGGGGGGAGTCTGAGATCGCGGGGGCGGGGGGAGTCTGAGATCGATGGGAGTGGGGGGAATCTGAGATCGCGGGGGCGGGGGGAATCTGAGATCGCGGGGGCGGGGGGAGTCTGAGATTGTGGGGGTGGGGGGAATCTGAGATCGCGGGGGTAGTGGGAGTCGAAGATCGATGGGAGTGGGGGGAATCTGAGATCGCGGGGGCGGGGGGAGTCTGAGATCGCGGGGGCGGGGGGAGTCTGAGATCGCGGGGGCGGGGGGAGTCTGAGATTGTGGGGGTGGGGGGAATCTGAGATCGCGGGGGTGGTGGGAGTCGAAGATCGATGGGAGTGGGGGGAATCTGAGATCGCGGGGGTGGGGGGAATCTGAGATCACGGGGGTGGTGGGAGTCGAAGATCGATGGGGGTGGTGGGAGTCTGAGATCTTGGGGGTGGTGGGTGTCTGAGAGCGCGGGGGTAGTCGGAGATCATGAGCGGGGTGGAATTACAGGGGGTGAGGGACTCGGAGATCGCGGGGGGTGGGGAAAGTCTGAGATTGCAGGGGTGTCACAGGGGTGAGTTTACAGGTTAGCTTGTTGGGCCTGGGGGAAACACTCCTATGCTCTGGCCCACAAGCAGTGCTGTAAATGCACATCTCTCACGAACGTGCATCCATTAAATGACAGAACACACAGGCCAGGAGTGTGCGATTTGGGGATATGCTATTTCCGCAAGTGCCACAGTGGAATTAAGGCGTTTGTATAAACACCGTATAAAAGGCATTAAGTCCTTTGTCAAAGTGCCACATTGAGAAATATCACATGAACGTGTTACTGATAGCAAGCGATATCAGAAGATTTAAAAAAGGAGTTAAAGATTTTAAGAAATAGTAAAGCAATCCATTTTAATCATGCTGTACTTGAACTTTGTCTTATTTCTCCAATTGTAGCACTTAATAAGGATTATCATAGGCAAAATATTAATGTTACATTGACATTGCTAATGTTTTGGCAATTATTGTCTTTCTGTAAATGTTCTTTCAATTTTGTTTTTTTTCCCTTTCGCCTCCTTTCTGACAATAGAAACATAGAAAATAGGTGCAGGAGTAGGCCATTCGGCCCTTCGAGCCTGCACCACCATTCAATAAGATCATGGCTGATCATTCACCTCAGTACCTCTTTCCTGCTTTCTCTCCATACCCCTTGATCCCTTTAACCGCACATCTAACTCGCTCTTGAATATATCCTACGAACTGGCATCAACAACACTCTGCGGTAGGGAATTCCACAGGTTAACAACTCTGAGTGAAGAAGTTTCTCCTCATCTCGGTCCTAAATAGCTTACCCCTTATCCTTAGACTGTGTCCCCTGGTTCTGGACTTCCCCAACATCGGGAACATTCTTCCTGTATCTAACTTGTCCAGTCCCATCAGAATTTTATATGTTTCTATGAGATCCCCTCTCATCCTTCTAAACTTCAGTGAATAAAGGCCCAGTCGATCCAGTTTCTCCTCATATGTCAGTCCAGCCATCCCGGGAATCAGTCTGGTGAACCTTCGCTGCCTCAATAGCAAGAATGTCCTTCCTCAGATTAGGAGACCAAAGCTGTACACAATATTCCAGGTGAGGCATTACCAAGGCCCTGTATAACTGCAGTAAGACCTCCCTGCTCCTATACTCAAAACCCCTAGCTATGAAGGCCAACTTACCATTTGCCTTCTTCACCGCCTGCTGTACCTACATGCCAACTTTCAATGACTGATGTACCATGACACCCAGGTCTTGTTGCACCTCCCCTTTTCCTAATCTGCCATCATTCAGATAATATTCTGCCTTCGTGTTTTTGCCCCCAAAGTGAATAACGTCACATTTATCCACATTATACTGCATCTGCCATCCATTTGTCTACTCACCTAACCTGTCCAAGTCACCCTGCAGCCTCTTAGCATCCTCCTCACAGCTCACACCGCCACCGTTGTCTGTTACTTTTGCTGATACTGTACTTTTGAAAAGGGAATTGTGTTTATATCTGTTTGGTTGGGCCAAATTATTTTCCAAAGATTATATCACAACATTTTATAAAGGAAACAGTGCATGCCTCTGAGCTCTAGATATATTAACAGAAAGTTGCACAGGAGCAAGTTAGCCTTCTGTACATATTTCTATCAAGACTATTAAATTCTTGATAGGATTATGAATGAGAAGTACAATTTCTGACCATGTTCACAGACTAAACTTTGCTTTTGATTGGCCAGGATAACTTTTGGGGATCTCAGTGTACAAGTGTGAATATTAACTAAACAGACGTATGTCATCCTATCACAAGTATGTCGAAATCATTTTAGATGTCCTCTTTTACCAGTTTGTTTTGCTTCCTACGTAAATCTTTTCAAGTATCACCGTGTAATGTGCAGTTATAAGTATGCTCGATACTGAACAAAGAATGTTGGGGTGGGAATTCGGTATCGCCGGGCAATAACAGCCACGAGGTGGGAGTTCCAGCGCCAGGCACGGAAGTCCTGCACCACGAGCTATATTGGGCTTACAACACGAGAGGAATTGCAGCGCAAAATATCACGGGAGCAGGGCGCAAAGTCACGTGAAGTTTTCATTAAAGGGGAAGGCCAAGCTACTGACTCTGGGTGGGAAACGAGGCCACGGCTGGACCACCAGGGAGCGGGGTGCCATGGCAGCACCCCGGCACACAAGCGGAGTGTCGGGCTCCAAGATCATGGCATGGACCCCGCGATCGACAAACAAGAAGGCTGCGACCGGTAAATCGGACGTTGTTTTTTGCTGCCGCACCTCCCCTTTAATTTTCACCCCACGAGCGGCCTACAGCCCAGTACATGCCCCATGAACCTGTCACGGGCATTGTCCTCGGCAGCTTCACAGGGTGCTACCGTATTTTTGCTCCAGGGAGAAAACTGGTCGCTGTGCACGGTGATGACGTCATCGCTGCCGCGGGACGCTGCTGGTTACCACCGCCGTCAAACTCCCGCGGTATTTCGCAGGAATCGGTAGCGGTGCCACGTCCAGGTGAAAATTTGTTTGCATCCTGTTAGCATCCCTGGAGGTGTAAACGACCCAAATTTTTCCCCCTTTGTCTTTAATTATATATATGTATATGTATATAAATTTAAGATTCTCATCATTGTTTTCAAATCCCTCCATGGCCTTGCCCCTCCCTATCTCTATCACCTCCTCTGCCTACAACCCTCTGGGATCTCTGCCCTCTTCCAATTCTGGCCTCATGTGCATCTTCGCTTTTCTTCACCCCACCATTGGCGCCTGTGCCTTCAGCTTCCTCGGCCCTAAGCTCTAGAATTCCCTCCCTAAACCTCTTCACCTCTCCCTTCTCCTTTAGGACATTCTTTAAAAGTTACTTCTGTGACCAAGCTTCTCTCTCTTAATATCCTACATCCTCGGGTTTTGAAAGAGGTGGCTATAGAGATAGTGGATGCATTGGTTGTCATCTTACAAAATTCCATAGGTTCTCGAACGGTTCCTGCAGATTGGAAGGTAGCACATGTAACCCCACTATTTAAGAAAGGAGGGAAAGAGAAAATGGGGAACTTTTGATCAGTTAGCCTGACATCAGTAGTAGGGAAAATGCTAGAATCTATTATTAAGGACGTGGTAACAGGGCACTTAGAAAAGAATAAAGAATTGGCAGAGCCAACACGGAGTTATGAAAGGGAAACATGTTTGACAAATCTGTTAAAGTCTTTTGAGGTTGTGACTAGCTGAATAGATAAGTGGGAACCAGTGGTTGTGATGTATTTGAATTTTCAGAAGGCATTTGATAAGGTGCCACACAAGAGGTTATTAAACAAATTTAGGACTCTTAGGATTGGGAGTTATATTCTAGCATGGATTGAGGATTGGTTAACAGACAGAAAACAGAGAGTAGGAATAAACGGGTCATTTTTGGGTTGGCAGGCTATAACTACTGGGGTACCACAAGGATCAGTGCTTGGGCCTCAGCTATTCGCAATCTATATCAATGATTTGGATGAGGGGACCAAATGTAATATATCCAAATTTGCTGATGATACATAGCTAGGTGGGAATGTAAGTTGTGAGGAGGATGCAAAGAGGCTGCAAGGGAATATAGACAGGTTAAGTGAGTGGGCAAGAACATGGCAAATCGAATATAATGTGGAGAAATGTGAAGTTATCCACTTTGGTAGGAAAAATAGAAAAGCAGAGTATTTTTTAAATGGTGAGAGATTGGGAAATATTGGTGTTCAGAGGGACCTGGGAGTCCTTGTACAGAAATCACTGAAAGTTAATATGCAGGTACAGCAAGCAATTAGGAAAGCAAATGGTATGTTAGCCTTTAATACAAAAGGATTTGAGTATAAGAGTAAAGACGTATTACAGTAATTACATAGAATGTTGGTGAGACCACACCTGGAGTATTGTGTACAGTTTTGGTCTCCTTACCTAAGGAAGGATATACTTGTCATAGAGGGAGTGCAACAAAGATTCACCAGATTTATTCCTGGGATGGGGGGTAATTGTCCTATGAGGAGAGATTGAGTAGACTAGGCCTATAGGGCCCAAGTTTCCACATGATTTGCGCCTGATTTTTAGGAGCAACTGGTGGAGAACGGACTATCTTAGAAATCGCAATTCTCCACATTTTTTTTTCTGCAGTTCGAGTCAGGTAGAACAGTTCCACTTTGGAACAGAATTTTTTCTTCAAAAGGGGGCGTGTCCGGCCACTGACGCCTGATTTCAAAGTTTCCACAGTGAAAACGTACTCCAAACTAACATAGAATGGAGCAAGTGAAGATTTTTGTAGAACTGAAAAAACCTGTTCTACACATTAAAAAATCAGGCGTAGGTTACAAATTAGGCGTAGGGAACGAGGGGGGGAGGGGGGCGAAGGGAAGTCATTACATTCTACAATAAATCCTTAGTTATACTTATACAAATATTATACAAATAAATCCAACCTGAATAAACATTTATAAGCAAAGAAAATATTAAACAAACCATGTTCCTACCTGTGTGAAAGTTCTTCAGGCAGGCCTTTAGGAAGCGGTTTGCCGTTGGGACTGAAGGCTGAACGGGCCGGGCCCAAGATTTTGGGCAGGGCCCGCCCCCAGCACCAGAGGTAGGTGGCGTTGGGTCGGGTCGGGGAGAGAGGTTCGGTTCGGGTCGGCGGGGGAGGGAGGGAGGGAGAGAGAGAGAGGGGGAGGGGGGAGGGAGAGGGAGAGAGGGAGGGAGGGAGAGGGAGAGAGGGAGGGAAAGAGGGAGAGAGGGAGGGGGAGGGAGGGAGGGGAGGGAGGGAGAGAGGGAGGGAGGGAGGGAGAGAGGGAGGGAGGGAGGTCGGGTCAGGTCGGGGAGAGGGAGGTCAGGTCGGGGAGGGGGAGGTCAGGTCGGGGAGGGGGAGGTCAGGTCGGGGAGGGGGAGGTCGGGGAGGGGGAGGGGGTGGTCAGGTCGGGGATGGGGAGGTCGGGGAGGGGGAGGTCAGGTCGGGGAGAGGGAGGTCCGGTCCGGTCGGGGAGAGGGAGGTCAGGTCAGGTCGGGGAGAGGGAGGTCAGGTCGGGGAGGGGGAGGTCAGGTCGGGGAGGGGGAGGTCAGGTCGGGGAGGGGGAGGTCAGGTCGGGGAGGGGGAGGTCGGGGAGGGGGAGGTCAGGTCGGGGAGAGGGAGGTCAGGTCAGGTCGGGGAGAGGGAGGTCAGGTCGGGGAGAGGGAGGTCAGGTCGGGAGGGGGAGGTCAGGTCGGGAGGTCAGGTCGGGGAGAGGGAGGTCAGGTCAGGTCGGGGAGGGGGAGGTCAGGTCGGGGAGGGGGAGGTCAGGTCGGATCCAGTCCAGGGGGCGAGAGTAGAGTCGGGTCGAATCGGGTGGGAGCGGCAGACGCAGACGCAGACGCAGACGGGTCGAGTCGGGTCCGGTCCGGTCGGGGAGGGGGGGGCGCGGAAGCAGGAGCGGCGGGGAAGCAGGAGCGGCAGCGACAGGCGGGTCGAGTCGGGTCCGGTCGCGGGGGGGGGAAGCAGGAGCGGGAGTCGGCAGGAAGCAGGAGCGGCAGCAACAGGCGGGTCGAGTCGGGTCCGGTCGGGGGGGGGGGGGCGGGGAAGCAGGAGCGGGAGTCGGCAGGAAGCAGGAGCTGGCCGTGGGAGGAGCCTTCTTCACGCAGCCCCAGTGAGGCCATTCGGCCAGGGCTAGGGGCTGCGTGCTTCGGGCCCCTCAGTTTCGGGCGCCTGGAACTACTGCACTTGCGTGCCCACTGTAGACCGCATGTGCCAAGCTCCAGGCACTGTTTTCGACGCAGGGTCCTAACTCCGCCCCCTACAGCTCCTGCTGCGCCGCGCTGAGGGCCAGAGGACCTGCAGGGAGGTGGAGAATATGGAGGGTTTTTTTAGGCGCACTTTGTGGCGCGAAAAACGGGCGCCCAGCTCGGAGGGGCGCCCGTTTTTTATCGTGTGGAAACTTGGGCCCATATTCTCTAGAATTTGGAAGAATGAGAGGAGATCTCATTGAAACAGACAAAATTCTTGCAGGGCTTAACAGGGTAGATGCAGGAAGGATGGGAGGGGTCATAGTCTCAGAATAAAGGGTCAGCCATTTAGGATTGAGTTGAGGAGGAAATCTCTTCACTCAGAAGGGTTGTGAATCTTTGGAATTCCCCGGAGGGCTGTGGATGCTCAGTCGTTGAATATATTCTAGATCAAGTTCGATAGATTTTTGGATATTAAGGGAATCAAGGGATATGGGGATAGTGCAGGCAAGTAGAATTGAGGTAGAAGATCATCCATGATTTCATTGAATGGCAGAGCAGGCTCGAAGGGCCGAATGGCTTACTCCTTTTCCTATTTCTTATTGCTTTTACGTAATATCTCCTTAATTGGCTTGATGTCATGGTTCATCTGATAATGCTCGTGTGAAATGTCTTGCATAGTATTTACAGCACAGAAGCAGGTCATTTGGCCCAACAGGTCCATGCTGGTGTTTATACTCCACACGTCCATGCCGGTGTTTACGCTCTTAATAAGCCTCCTTCTACCTTTCTTCATCTAACCCCAACAACATATGCTTCTTTTCCTCCTTCTTTCACATTTATCTAGCTTCCCCTTAAATGTATCTGTACTAGTTGCCTCAACTGCTCCTTGTAGTAGCGACTTCCACATTCATGCTCTCTGGGTCAAGAAGTTTCTCCTGACTTCCCTATTGGATTTATTAGTGACTATCTTATATTTATGGCCCTTATTTCTGGTCTTGCCCGCAAGTGGAAACATCTTCTCTATATCTATGCTATCAAACCCTTGCATAATCTTAAAGAACTCTATCAGGTCACCCTTCTGTCTCCTCTTTTCTGGAGAAAGAAGCCCAAGCGTGTCCAATGCTTCCTGATAGGTTAACCTCTCAGATCCAGTATCATTCGAGTAAATCTTTTTTGCACCTTTTACGGTGCCTCGATATCCTTTTTATAATATGGAGACCAGAAGTGTGCATAGTACTTCAAGTGTGATCTAACCAAAATTCGATACAAGTTGAACATAACTACTCTGCTTTTCAATTCTATCCCTCCAGAAATGAATCCCATTGCTGTGTTTGCTTTTTTATGGCATTATTAACCTGTGTCACTACTTTTAGTGATTTGTATGTCTGTGCCCCCAGATCCCTCTGCTCCTCTAGCCCATTTAGATACTTAGGGCTGGATTTTCATTATGTTCAAGGGAGGGGCGGTAATGGCGGAGGAAAAGCTTTCTGGGTGGGCGGCCAGCTTACAGTGCTCCGCTGGCAAATTTTTTGCCGCTTTTACGGGGGCGCAGAGCAGAACCGCCCAGGAGTGTTGAGCCGGCGTGCATTGCCGCCGGTTTCAACTGCATACGTTGACATTTGTTGTGCACTGATCCTGTAGCGCCCCATAGCGCATTGTGGTGGGACCGCCATGTATAACGCCGCGAAATGGACAGTAATGAAAATCCAGCCCTTATTTTCCAAGGAGTATGTGGCCTCTTTATTCTTCCTACCAAAATGTACCACCTCACACTTATATATATTGAAGTTCATTTGCCAATTACATGCCCATTCTGCATGTTTATTAATGTGTCTTCCTATATTTTGTTGCAGTCGTCCTCTGTATTAACTACAGTCCCCAATTTGGTGCTGTCCGCAAATTTTGAAATTGTGCTTCTGATGCCCGAGTCCAAATCATTTATGTAAATGGTGAACAACAGTGGTCCCACCACCAATCCTTGTGGAACACCACTTACCACTTTTTCCCAGTTTGAGTAATTACCTTTACCCCTACTCTCTGTTTTTCATTCTGCTATTTGTCCACAGACTCCACATGTTCTGACCTTAGTCAAGAGTTTACTATGCAGTACCTTATCGAAGGCCTTTGGAAAATCCAAATATATTACCTTTACTGTATTACTCTTATCTACCCTTTCTGTTACTTCTTCAAAGAATTCAATAAGGTTGATCTAGCAGGACCTCCCTTTTGAAATCCATGCTTACTACTCTTTATTGTATTTTCAATTACATCTTTAAGTAAAGATTCCTTTATCCTACCACCGATGTTAAGCTAATTGGTCTATATTTCACTGGACTTGTTCTATCTCCCTTTTTAAATATAGGAATCACAATAGCTGTCTGCCAGTCCTTTGGCACTATTCCCTTTATAATGATTTTTTTCTTTATCTAATATTTCTGTCATTTCACTGTCATTACCTGTGAGTTTATCGTGTGTGTCCCTGAGAGGCCCTATCCCTATCCTGGTTTTTCTTCTGTTATTTATGTGTTTGCAGAATACTTTTCGTATTTCTTTTTATGTTCTTTGATCATTTCATTTAGTAGTTTCTTTTTGCCTTCCTATTTTTTTTTTATGTTTCCCTCACTTTTTGTATTTCCTTTTGTCATCCTCTCCTTTGTTGTCTATAAATTTAGTTTATGCCTTTTTCTTTAGTTTCAATTTTGCCCTTATTTCTTTATTCATCCACGATGTGTCATTATTGGCTTGTTTGTCCTTGCTCTTGAGTGGGATATATTTTTCCTGAACTCTATTGATCACCAGTTCAAATGTTTCCCATTGCTGTTTTATTTCTTTGTTTGTCAGTCATTCTTTCCCTTTTATTGTCCCTAGTTCCATTCTCATCCCCTCAAAATCAGGTTTTGTCCAATTTATTATTTTGGTCTTTGTCTTACTCCTTCTCAATATTGATCTCTATTGCCTAGATGCTCTCCTATGCTTACTACTCTTAGCTGCTCAGGTTTGTTTCCCATTACTAGATCCAGCTCTCTTGGGCATTTTACATACGGCGTAAGAAAGAAGTCCTGCATACATTGCAAAAAATCAATTCTGTGTACCCTTTTTGCTAGCTCTTGCCAGTTTATTATTCTCTATCCTTTACTCCTCACACATATTTGCGTACATATTTTTTCCTCCACTTCCTTTCCACTGTTAGGTGGTCTGTCGTATACTACTATTAGTGTGATCAATCCCTTTTATTTCAATCCATGTGGATTCTGTTTCCATCCTTCTGTTATGTCCCTTTTTTCTACTGCCATTATGTTATCACTAGTTAGTACCCTACCTCTCCCTTTCTTCCTTCCCTATCCTTTCTGATTATCTTATAACCTGCAATATTTAGTTGCCAGATTTGTTCTTTATGTAGCCATGTTTCAGTTATTCCTACTACATCTTGAGACATTATACTACATTAAAGATGCTATATAAAGGCATGTTGAGATATAGATAAAGAAATCTGTATGTGTGTAATTATATTACAAAGCTGATCTGCTGGACAAATGAATTCCAACTGTCCATCTGTTTTAAAGCTGCTATTAAGTTCTTTAAAAAATTCCAAGTTTCAGGGTTGGCTGGGTGAATCGGGTTCGCGTATTGTACTTTCATCATCCAAACTTCTGGATGGTGTTGTCTTAATTCTTGTCTTCCGAACACAGATGAGGCTGCACACAGTGAGGTTATAGTAACAGTGACCTCAGTCTTTAATAAGACACTCCAGAGTGAGGAACAGGCCTTAGGGGTCGGCTTATATACAGTGCTCCCAAGGGATGCTGGGATCCCTTGGGACTTCAGGGGATGAGCTCCCTGGTGGCGGAACATGGGAGTGCATGCTTTACAGATACACAACATCAATCCCCGCCCCCCCCAAAGTCATAGTGAAAACAATTTACAAGGTGAGGTGGTCGGGAGCCTTTCTTTCCCTGGTGGACCACCTCGGTACAAATGTGTGTTGGCTGTGCCCTCGCTGGGCTGGCATGTTGTTGGCGCTGCTAGGTGAGCCTGGCCTTGCTGGGCTGTTGGACGTGATGGGTTCCATTTCCTGGTCCGGCGTGGTGTCGTTGATCCTTTGGGTGTGTGTTGTGGGCTCGAAAAAAGGTGCTGTCTGCTGTGGGTTGTTCAGGACAGTCTGTGAAACGCAGCCTCATTTGGTCCAGGTGCTTTCTGCAAATTTGTCCATTGTCTAGTTTGACTACAAACACCCTATTCCCTTCTTTAGCTATCATCGTGCCCACGATCCACTTGGGACCATGTCCATAGTTTAGCACATACACAGGGTCATTCAGATCAATTTCCCGTGACACAGTGGCGCGACCATCGTTTACATTTTGTTGCTGCCGCCTGCTCTCTACCTGATCATGCAGGTTGGGGTGAACCAGCGAGAGTCTGGTTTTAAGTGTCCTTTTCATGAGTAGCTCAGCTGGGGGGCACCCCTGTGAGCGAGTGAGGTCTCGTGCAGTAGCTGAGCAGTACTTGGGACAGGCGGGTTTGAAGTGAGCCTTCCGTGACTCGTTTCAGGCTCTGTTTGATGGTTTGTACTGCCCGCTCTGCCTGCCCATTGGAGGCTGGTTTAAACGGGGCCGAGGTGACATGTTTGATCCCATTGCGGGTCATGAATTCTTTAAATTCGGCACTGGTGAAACATGGCCCGTTGTCACTGACCAGTATGTCAGGCAGGCCGTGGGTGGCAAACATGGCCCTCAGGCTTTCAATGGTGGCGGTGGCGATGTTTCCCGACGACATTTCACGTTCAATCCATTTTGAAAAAGCATCCACCACCACCAGGAACATTTTATCGAGGAACGGGCCCGCATAGTCGACATGGATCCTCGACCATGGTCTGGAGGGCCATGGCCACAAACTTAGTGGTGCCTCTCTGGGCACGTTGCTCAACTGAGCAAATATGCTGCATTGCCGTAAACAGGACTCTTAAGTCAGAGTCGATACCGGGCCACCACACATGGGATCTGGCTATCGCTTTCATCATTACTATACCCGGGTGTGTGCTGTGGAGATGCAAGATGAACGTCTCCCTGCCCTTTGTTGGTAGCACTACGCGGTTACCCCACAACAGGCAGTCTGCCTGAATGGACAGCTCGTCCTTTCGCCGCTGGAACGGCTTAATTGGCTCTTGCATTTCAACAAGGATGCTGGCCCAGCTCCCATGCAGTACACAGTTTTTTTACTAGGGACAGCAGAGGATCTTGGCTGGTCCAAGTCCTAATCTGGCGGGCCGTGACAGGTGATTTATCATTTTCAAACGCTTCCATGACCATCAACAAGTCTGCGGGCTGCGCCACCATCAACAAGTTTGCAGGCTGCGCCATTTCCACCCCCGTGGTGGGCAATGGTAGCCGACTGAGAGCATCCGCACAGTTCTCGGTGCCTGGCTTGTGACGGATGGTATAGTTATATGCTGATAGCGTGATTGCCCACCTTTGTATGCAGGCTGAGGCATTAGTATTTATCCCCTAGTTTTCAGCGAACAGCAATGTGAGGGGCTTGTGATCGGTTTCCAGCTCAAATTTGAGGCCAAACAGGAACTGATGCATTTTCGTTACCCTGAACACACATGCTAATGCCTCTTTCTCAATCATGTTGTAGGCCCTCTCGCCCTAGACAAGCTCCTGGAAGCATAGGCAAGAGGTTGCAACTTCCCCACAACGTTAGTTTGTTGTAATACACACCCGACTCCGTATGACGATGCGTCACATGCTAGCACAAGTCTTTTTCACGGGTTATACAATACAAGCAGCTTGTTGGAGCATAAAATGTTTCTGGCTTTCTCAAAAGCAATTACTTGTGTTTTTTCCCCATACCCAGTTCTCACCTTTGCGCAATAACACATGTAGGGGCTCTAAAAGAGTGCTTAACCCCAGTAGGAAGTTACCAAAATAGTTGAGGAGTCCTAGGAACGACCGCAGATCCGTGAAGTTCTGTGGCCTGGGCGCATTCCTGATAGCCTCTGTCTTGGCACCTGTGGGCCGAATGCCGTCTGCCACGATCTTTCTCCCCAAAAACTCCACTTCTGTTGCCATGAAGATGCAACCCTACGCGATCCAGTCGCTGGAGGACCTCCTCCAGGTTTTGTAGGTGCTCGACGGTGTCCCGACCCGTGACCAATATGTCGTCCTGAAAGACCACCGTGTGTGGTACCGACTTGAGTAGGCTCTCCATGTTTCTCTGGAAGATCGCTGCAGCCGACCGAATTCCAAACGGGCATCTGTTGTAGATGAACAGTCCCTTATGCGTGTTGATGCAGGTGAGGCCCTTTGAAGACTCCTCCAGCTCCTGCGTCATGTAGGCCGAAGTCAGGTCGAGCTTGGTGAACGTCTTGCATCCTACCAGCGTCGCAAATAGGTCGTCTGCCTTAGGTAGCGGGTATTGGTCCTGTAGCGAGAAACGATTAATCGTTACTTTATAATCGCCGCAAATCCTGACCGTGCCATCACTTTTGAGTACTGGAACAATCGGGCTGGCCCACTCGCTGAATTCCACTCTCTCCCTCATCATGTGAGGTACCGCTCGCGCCTTGTGGTGAATGGGTCGTGCCTCTGGGACCATGTGGATCTGCAACTTTGCCCCGGAAAAGTTTCCAATGCCTGGCTCAAAAAGGGAAGGAAATTTGTTAAGAACCTGATTTTGCCCAGCCAGCTCCTTCAAAGCAATGTGGGGCCATCGCCCGGGACAATCCAGAGTAGCAGTTCATGCACCGTGCCCTCGTAGGTGACCTTGACTATGGCGCTGCCCAGGAGAGTGCTAAGCTCTTTGGTGTACATTCTCAGTTTCGTGTGGATGGGACTCAGGGCTGGTCTGAATGCCTTGTTGCACCACAGTCTCTCTCATATTTTTACTCATGATGGATTGGCTAGCGGCAGTGTCCAGTTCTATGGCTACGGGTAAGCCATTCAATTTTACGTTTAGCATTATGGGTGGATATTTCATCGAAAATGTGTGCACCCTGTGTACTTCAGCATCTGCCTCCTCTCTCTGAGGCTCGAAATTGCTTTGATCCACCATGGACCGATCTTCCTATGGTTAGCAGGTTTTGCAGAGCTTGCAGCTTGTTTGCAAGCTCATTGGAGGTGCCACATTGTTCTACAGCTCTCGCAAACATACCCTTTGAAGCGGCATGAATAGGCTGAATGGAAGCCTCCACAACGCCAACAAGGTGTGAATTGACTTGCATTCATCCTTTGTTGGGGACTCTGGATCATCTGAGGCTGCTGCCAGTTGTAGATTCGTGGGTTCTGCCCTGTACATTTCTGCTCTCAAACACAGTTCCAGTTAATTTATGAACATTGCTAGCACTTGTGTGCTGAGAAATTTGTTTGGTGTTATCACTGGTGGACATAAACGTCTGTGCTATCGCAA
This sequence comes from Pristiophorus japonicus, assembly GCF_044704955.1. Lineage (NCBI taxonomy): Eukaryota > Metazoa > Chordata > Chondrichthyes > Pristiophoridae > Pristiophorus > Pristiophorus japonicus. The sequence continues at coordinate 42,510,003 of NC_091981.1, read as the reverse complement.
TGGCCTTACTGAGGGTCAGTGTCTCTGCAGTCAAAAGTTTTCGTAGGATGGTCTCGTGGCCAATGCCCAGAACAAAAAAGTCTCTGAGCATTTGCTCCAGGTAGCCATCAAACTCACATTGTCCTACAAGTTGCCTTAGCTAGACGACATAGCTCCCCACTTCCTGACCTTCAGATCGCTGGCACGTGTAGAACCGATACCTCGCCATCAGCACGCTCTCCCTCGGGTTAAGATGCTCCCGAACCAGTGTACACAGCTCCTCATATGACTTATCTGTGGATTTCACCGGAGCCAGAAGATTGTTCATGAGGCTGTAGGTCGGTGCCCCTCAGACTGTGAGGAGGTCCGCTCTCCTTTTTGCAGCGCTTCCTTCTCCGTCCAGCTTGTTGGCTACAAAGTACTGGTCAAGCCTTTCGACATAGGCTTCCCAGTCCTCACCTTCCGAGAACTTCTCCAGGATGCCCACAGTTTGCTGCATCCTTGCGTTGGATTCGTATTCTCGTCGACAGTTATTGTGTTCCTACACAGATGAGGCTGCACACAGGGAGGTTAAAGTAACAGTGACCTCAGTCTTTATTAAGACACTCCAGAGTGAGGAACATACCTTAGGCGCCGGCTTCTATACAGTGCTCCCAAGGGATACTGGGATCCCTTGAGACTTCAGGGGATGAGCTCCCTGGTGGCAGAATATGGAAGTGCATGCTTTACAGATACACAACATTTATAAGCACTGATTATTTATTGTCGGAAACATCACCGGTTGTTAGAAGTAATACAATCACTGTGTGGTCTTTATTCTAACAGAAGATGCCTCTTTTACCCTCTAGTGTTCGGATGAATACACTGTTCCTCCCTATTCTGGTTGCACGAATTCAGATTTTACTCAGTTCAGCCCATTCATGGAGGGCAAGACCTTGCCATAAATTATATCTGGGTGGAAAATAGAAAAGTCAAACTGACACTGTAAGGGCGCTCTATTGAGCTTGAGGAGAGTTGTTGAGGCAGAGCAGAGAGAGCTTTATTCAGCATCCAACTTCTGCTAGGCCTGAGCTGGGACTGCTTGATAGTAGCCCTGGGTGCAAAAAGTGAAAATGTTGCAGTTACTGTGAACTAACATCCTTCACTTTGATAAGTACAGAAGTCCTCTCTTCCTTCCCCCTTCCCCCTCTCCACCCCTACTCCCCCCCCCCCCCACCCCCAAAAGAAGTTATTCAATATATAAAATTACATGGATTGGAACAATATTTATTTTGTATTCTGAATAGATATTTTTCTGTAAACCTCTGCTAAAAATAATGACTGTCTTTATAAAAAGAAAAAATGACAGACTTGCATTTATATAGTGCCGTTCACAACCATTGGACGTCTCAAAGTGCTTTACAGCCAATTAAGTACTTATGGAGTGCAGTCACTGTTGTAATGTTGGAAATATATTATACATTACTAAGTAGTGCTAATATCAAACAAGCTGCTTTAAAGGTGCAGAATTTATTTTTCTTTTTTGCTCCCTTCTTTCCATCATCCCTGCTAGTCTCCGGATCCATGGGCAACGGAAGCCCTCAGATAGCTTGACCAAATGGCCATTCTTTTCATGTGAACCTGGACCACAAAGGTCACAAGACAACTTGACTCTGGGGTTAATTTATACCCTGGCTTCAATAGCTCAAGAACAGAAACCCCCATTGCTGTTTTTCCCCTCCCTCTCTCTAACTCAGGGACATTAAGTTCAACTGTTGTGCTGCTCTTCCACCCCGCCCCCAACAACCACCACCACACTGCTACCCCATATAAGATCACTCAGCACAGACTGGGAACTGTACATGGGATCTTAGCTTCCTCTGAGACATCAGGGAATGGGAGGAAGCAGGACAAATGCAAAGACAGTTCCATTGACAAGTTCCCATTTTCAGCCCTACTGTCAGCAGGAAGCACACCCTGTAGAGAAGTATAAGTATGAAAGGGCAAGCTGCCAAGGGCAGTAGAATCAGAGCAGCAGGTTGCATGGGTGATGCAAGGGTGGAGAGAATAAAATGGAGGAAGGATAATAACAATGTAGAAGATAAAGGCCAATGTATATTCTTTAAAAATTACCATCTTAAAGCACTTACCTTGATAATGAATAACTGTAGGATAGATATTGGCCAGAATGTTATTCCAGGAGCTGCTAATTCACTGGAAGAAAGTGCACTGCTGACCTGTAGTCACAATGCCATACATTTGTGCTATAATAGAATTGCAGGCTCCTAATGGTGTGTGCAATTCCTTTTTGTCTCTACTGGAGTATTGTTAAGACCTGTGAGACACAGATTAAACAGCAATGAGCAAGAGTCCACAATCTCATTCAGGACCCCGAGATCATTTATTTAGTGCAGATTGAAAATATAATCAAGAAATGTGGTCTGATTGTTGATCGTAGGATGATGTATGGGCCTGCAGTCTTTATCTGGACTTTTCAGGTTCTGGATGGTATTAACTCTGTGGTTTCGTGACATTGTAGACGAACCAAAAGTTGCTCAAATACTCAAAGCAAGAAGGCTTCATTAATTATGTAGGATCCAATCTTTACCAAGTCCGACTGGAATAATTCAGAGTCTAAAACCTGTTACAAATATGGGCTGGTTAGATTCATAATTCTAATGGATATAGTTGTACCAAATATACAGGCTTCAAAGCCTACGCTCTGAGCCATCCATCAGAATCTAGAGCTATGTTTGTATTTATGTGTTTAATGTGTTTTATGATTAGCAGTAAATGGCCCCAGAGCTGTAAATGTTTTATAACAACATAAGAAATAGGAGCAGGAGTAGGCCATTTGGCCCCTCCCCCCTGCTCCACCATTCAATAAGATCATGGCTGATCATCGACCTCAATTCCACTTTCCCGCCCCATCTCCATATCGCTTGATTCCCCTAGACTCCAAAAATCTATCTATCTCAGCCTTGAATATACTCAAAGACTCAGCATCCACAGCTCTCTGGGGCAGAGAATTCCAAAGATTCACAACCCTCTGAGTGAAGAAATTCCTCCTCCATCTCAGTCTTAAATGGCCTACCACTTATCCTGAGACTATGTCCCCGAGTTCTAGACATCCAGCCAGATGAAACAACCTCTCAACATGTACCCTGCCAATCCCTTTCAGAATCTTCTATGTTTCAATGAGTTGCTTGTAATTATTGATACACAAAGGCACACATTAAATTGGACCTTGATTCAAAATAGTTTTGTAACAGAATTCCACAGCGAATTTGGCATCTTTCAAAATATTACAATTTATTCTCTTCGATTAAATTCAAAATGGAGGTTTAGTTAGCTTGGTGGAAGGGCATTGTTTTAATAGATACTACTTGATCTCCCATTGCACTCGAGGAATCAAAATCCAGGTAGTCTTCAGATGAAGTGGGTTAGAGAGCAATGAATAATTGATCCAGGGTATGCAGATGTAATTCATTCAAAGTCAAACATTCTGTCATTATCTTTTAAAATGCCATTATAAATTCTGTCCATGTAAATTTGTCACACTGTATTTACAGTATTCTGCTAGTGGTGGTGCTACAGCTAATGAGGAGAGCATGGTGTATTTATTATTTTATTTATCACAAGGAGGGATACAGAATTAAGTCATTGTGTGGTGAGATTTATTATCACTGTTCCTGTTTTTTTATAAAACAATTGCAAAGGAAACAAATTTGTGGATTTCCATTCAGTCTCATATGCTTAAAGTCTCAAAATAGTCTGCCTGTCAGAAATTGAGTAGTCACACATGGGTTTGTTGTCTCAAGTTCTTATAACAAGGGCCTCATTGCTATTGCCCTGAGTCAAGCTACCATATGACTAGACATTGGGCATTAAAGGTGAACCCATGATCGCAATGGGCCTGAGATCCACTTATGGAAGGGACCAGCAATCCTGAATCCTGCGAAATATCAAGAGCAGATATGCAATTTGTAACTGCTCACATTAAAATCGCAATAAATAGATGTCATACAATTGTGTTAAGTGTTTGCCAGTTATTATTGCCAGTATTTTCTAACCTATAGGTCGGATTTTCGGCTTTTGGGGTTTGTTGGTGAAAACAGTAGCAATACCTGAAACTTACCGTTTTCGCTGTGCTACCGTTTTTAGCCCAAACTTTCGGCCTTTTGGTAAGGGAGGCGTTGCACACTCATTTGCAGCATAAACAGCGAGTTTCGGCAACTTTAGTCCGGGGCTAGGAGTGCTGTGAGAGAGGCCTTGGGACGGGGGAAAAACAAACACGCAAAAATTCCCAAAAACATTCCAAAAACATTTACAAGACCCTTATCTACCCTTATCAAGACAGGTTTGACCTGTCGCTATTCTGGGCGTGGTGTACGAGTCGGGAGAGAGCCGAATCTCAGACGCAATCGCAATCCGAGTTGTTGCACGTCAGCGCACCTCTCCCCGGCGGTATTTGAGAGCGCCACCGCAAACAGGTACCCGAGGATCCCACCCAGGCTTTGCGACTGGATTTTCATTGCGGAGGGTCAAATCGCGGTGAATCCCCGGTCACAAACCTGCCGAAAATCCAGCCCTTTAAAGTCGTTCAATTACTTGATTTATTTATCCACAAAGGTTGTACTTGGGTTCGTGAAGCAAACTCTCATGCTCATTGCCTGACTATAAAATACTTAGCTCGAGACGTCCTGTCGGAAAGTCTCTGTTGATTTTAGTTACCTGCATCTAAAAGTGAAAGCAAATTGATCTACTTTGATTGTCTTCAATTAAAGATTAAATAATCAATCCCAGTTGGAACTACAGCCTCTACTGTACTTCACCCTTGAATTGCATTCAGTGCAAGTGGTCTTTCATAATCAATACATAAGCTGTTCAGAGCACCACCCAATCAAAATCTGTTGTACTTAGCACCTCTCAGAATCGAGATATATTTGGACACGTTATTGCACATGAATCAAATGGAGCATTTTAATTATCGCACCTCCAGTTTAGTGATGACAGATTACCTGTTTGTAGTTTTAGGTTTCATTAATTTTAATCTACCATAAGTGGCATGCACATCTGCCCAGTGAAAACAAAAATACTGCAAATACACAGCAAGTCTGTCGGCACCGGAAAGGAGGAACAAGCCGAGTTTGGGGTTCAGGTATAGACCCTTTGCCAGAACTGGAAACTGGGAGATAGGATGGAATAGAATGAAGGTGGCGGTAGAAAGGAGAGCTTGTGATAGTCCGAATTTTACAAGCCATATCTGCACTTCTCCATTTTACCAAAATAAAAGCCCATGATTCCCACAAATACTTGCAATATTTTTCTCCCCATTCTATCCTTTCTCTATTTATAAATCTGCTCTGATGACTCCATTTCCTGCACTGCAATTCCAAATTTTATACTTTCACTCATTTTGTCTCTCCTCCTCCTCTGCTTTCCCTTTCTCCCCTCTATGTTTGTTTGGTCCTTATTTTTCATTTGTAGCTCTGATAACCAGCCCACACACAAAATGTTCACCTGCATTTTATCTTTTCAGATGCTGATCGACCTGTTGTGTAGTTCCACCATGATCTCTACTTATTTCAGATTTACAGCAATGGAATTTGTTGCTTTTCACGGCTTCCCTTTCAAGCTGGTTATGTTCATTTTCAGCTCCTTCTCCTGTAGCAGTTTCATTTTCTTGAACTGGGCCACTCTTGTTGTGTTCATACTCTCTTTGTTTGTTGCATGAACTTTCACAGGACAGGCATTAGGACCCTGTGGGAGCTATTCACAGTTGCTGTAATCATTCTGGTTCATACTGGTTTGGGACACCCATTTTGGGGAGTTGCTATAAAGGACAGTTAGTTACATTACTCCTGTTGCAATTAGTCTGTTTATTTACGTACACAACATAATTTGGCGACGAGGATGAATCAAATTAACCTCCCTACCCCACCTCCACCCCCCCCCCCTCCTCCCTCCGCCTTTCCTCTCCACACCTGGGGGACCCTCCAATTCCGAGGCTGAGATGGATAAAAAGCTTTTCTACGTACATCACGGCGCATGGGTTAGACAGCGACAATGTAACACCAGCTCGCCACTGTGCAATACTTATCCACTGCCTCAGCACCTTTGGCCAAATCGAAGACATGGAGTCCTACGACAAAGCGGTAGCGCCCCAGAGAAATATTTTGGGCGAAAGAAAAGTATCATGATGGAGAGATACAAATTTCGTCAAAGGGGCAAGGGAACGTTGAACCAATCAAACAGGATATAATTTCATTAACTGAACTGGCCGCTACATGTAACTTTGGAGCACTCACAGAGGAAATGATCAGGGATCAAATTATTGAGAAAACAATGATCCCCTGCATTCAGGAAAGCTTGCTAATGGAGGATTGCAAAATGACATTGGACAAAGCAACTAATTTGGCCAATCAAATCGATCAGCACTTTCCGATTCAAAAGCGATCAGATCCCCTGCTTCCCCTATGCAGCAGACTTCAGCTACAGCCCATGTGCAAGGTGTTCATCCAAAGCGGAAATCACAGGAGAGACCCAGGGCTAATAATAAGCCAACCACTACAGATCGCGGGCCTAACTTCTACTGCTTTAACTGTGGGTCGAATCACATTCAGCAAAGAGTTCTAACTGCCCTGCACGTGCGAAGAAATGCTCTGCATGTGGTAAGATGAACCATTTTGCTAGTGTCTGTCGCTCATCGCAGCATATTCGACATGTGGACAACCCTCCACTAGTGATGAACACGGTTAGTGAGATTTCGCAAATCGGTTCGAGCAAATTCAAGGACTGTGGGGTAAACATTGATGGCACGCCCATCTGCCTTCTCATTGACCTTGGAGCCAAAATCTCTATTGAACGAGGCTGTGTACAAAACCCACTTCACGCACTGTCAACAGCAGCCCGCAACTTCCACTCTATATGCGTACTCTGACTCCAAAATTGAGGTACTTAATGTCATGTATCTTACATTATTATATATAACTGTATCCTAACATGCTATACATGACTGTAATAAGATATGACCTGTAACCACCAGCATACCTTACCACCAGGGGTGCACTTGCAAGAGACAGGTATATAAGGACAGGTCTCAGGCAAGTGCAGCATTCCAGAGCTGTGAAATAAAGGTGCAGGTCCAGAGTGACCTTGACTTCACTACATGCCTCGTGTGAATCTGTACTGAGGGGACAGGACTTTATAGTGGCGACGAGTTACGGGATTACAGAATCCACAGAATGGCGAACAACGGATCAGATGAAAAGTACAATGTGGGAGACAATTGGGAGGACTTTATAGAAAGGCTCCAGCAAAGCTTTGTAACCAAAGACTAGTTAGGCGACGATAAGGCAGACAAGAGAAGAGCCCATCTCTTGACCAGCTGTGGCTCGAAAACATACACTTTAATGAAGGATCTGCTGGCACCCGAGAAACCAGCAAGCAAGTCGTTTGAAGAATTGAGCACACTGGTAAGAGACCACCTGAAGCCAGCGAGCAACCTACACATGGCCAGACACAGGTTCTACAACGACAGACGCTGTGTGGGCCAGAGCATACCCGACTTCGTGGCGGAACTTCGGAGGTTGGCTAGTTTATGTGAGTTCTCCGATGAACTGAGGAGAGAAATACTGAGAGACTTTTTCATTGAAGGAATAGGCCACGCAGGCATATTCCAAAAGCTCATAGAGACCTAGAACCTAACCTTAGAGGCAGCAGCACTGGTTGCACAGACATTCTTGGTAGGGGAAGAAGAAACGAGGTTGATTTACAATGCAGGTACGACAACTAACGAAATATCGGAACAAGAAGTTCACAGCAATAAACAAGCTGCTACCCGCACACACAGACAAAACCGGGAGAACAGGCTCTCGACAGCAGGCAATGGCGCCAGAAGCCATCAAGGGCCACAGGAACGGCGAGCAATCAACTACAAACTGAGAGAAGCTCAAGAGAGATTAGCCAGACGCAGCTCATTCTTTGGGAACACTTTTTACAATGGAACCGGTCTGTGCTGGAAGTGTGGAGGCGGGCACTCGTTAAGGGGATGTTAATTTCAGCAGACTGTTTGCAGGAACTGTGAATATACAGGGCATTTGGCCCGCATGTGCAAAAAAAACGGCAGCTCGGCTGGTATACGAATTGGATGGGTCGGAAAGCGGACCAGAAGACGGTGGGGACAGTACCCGGGACAACGATGTACAGCGGGTCAACACGATCAATGGCCGCTGCTCCTACAACAGGATGCCTCCTATAATGATGAGGGTCCTACTCAACGGGATACCTGTCAACATGGAGCTGGATACGGGAGCGAGTCAATCTCTCATGGGCGCTCAACAATTTGAACAACTGTGGCCGCATAAGAGACAGACCAAAACTCTCAAGGGTCGACACCAAACTAAGGACCTATACCAAAGAAATCATACCAGTCCTCGGCAGCGCCATGTTCTCTGTCACACACAAAGGGACTGTGAACCGACTTCCCCTGTGGATTGTCCACGGAGACACCCCAGCATTGCTGGGGAGAAGCTGACTGGCAAAACTAAACTGGAAATGGGATGATGTCCATGCCATGTCATTAGAGGGACGGACCTCCTGCTCAACAGTGAAAAAGCGATTTGAACATCTCTTTCAGCCAGGTGTGGGCACTTTCAAAGGGGCCAAAGTCAAAATACACATCACACAGGATGCTAGACCGGTCCATCACAAGGCCAGAGCTGTACCCTATGTGATGAGGGAAAAGATTGAACACGAACTAGACAGGCTTCTGTGGGAAGGCATTATATCACCTGTGAAATTTAGCGACTGGGCAAGTCCCATTGTCCCAGTCATGAAGCCTGATGGATCCGTACGAATCTGTGGGGACTACAAATCTACCATAAACAGAGTCTCCCTACAGGACCAGTACCCGCTGCCCAGAACGGAGGACTTATTTGCCACATTGGCTGGAGGTAAACTTTTCTCAAAACTAGACCTCACATCTGCGTATATGACGCAAGAATTGACCGAGGAATCCAAGCTACTCACCACCATCAACACACATTGAGGCCTTTGCATGTACAATCGATGCCCATTCGGCATCAGGTCGGCAGCTGCCATATTCCAGCACAACATGGAGAGTCTGCTCAAGTCCATCCCGGGGACGGTTGTATTTCAAGACGACATACTTATCACGGGCAGGGACACCGACTCCCATCTCCGTAATTTGGAGGAAGTACTAAAGCGGTTGGATCGGGTAGACCTACGAGTCAAGAAATCCAATTGCCTGTTTCTCGCACCCGAGGTTGAATTTTTGGGCAGAAGGATTGCCGTTGATGGAATCCGCCCAACAGAGTCCAAAACAGAAGCAATTCGCCTGGCACCCAGGCCCCGGAATGTCTCAGAACTGCGCACCTTTCTCGGACTACTCAATTACTTTGGGAACTTTATACAGAACTTAAGCACGCTGCTGGAGCCTCTCCACGTGCTACTCAGGAAGGGGTGCGATTGGTTTTGGGGGAACGCCCAGGAATGCGCCTTCAATAAGGCACGCAACCTTCTGTGTTCCAACAGTGTTTTGATTTTCTTTGATCCAGGTAAGAAGCTAGTTCTCACATGCGATGCGTCAGCGTATGGGGTCGGGTGCGTTTTGCAACATGTCAATAGTGGGGGCAAATTACAACCCATAGCTTATGCCTCCAGGTCACTTTCGCGGGCGGAGCGCAGGTACGGAATGGTAGAGAAGGAGGTGCTCGCGTGCGTGTACGGTGTCAAAAAGATGCACCAATACCTTTTCGGGGCAAGTTCGCGTTAGAAACCAACCACAAGCCCCTCACGTCCCTCCTATCCGAGAGCAAGGCAATAAACGCCAACGCCTCGGCGCGAATTCAACGGTGGGCACTCATGCTGGCGTCCTACGACTATACCATAAGGCACAGACCAGGCACAGACAACTGTGCCGACGCGCTCAGCAGGCTACCCCTGGCGACCACGGAAGGGTCTGACGAACAGGACTGTGGGATAGTCATGGCAATCAATGCCTTTGAGTCCACAGGTTCGCCCATGACGGCTCGCCAAATCAGAGCCTGGACGGCCAGCGACCCCACGTTATCCTAGATGTGTCCTAATCGGTGACTGGGCAGAGGCTCGCGATGCCTGCCCCGAGGAATTAAAACCCTTTCACAGGTGCATGCATGAGCTATCACTACAAGCAGACTGCCTGATGTGGGGCAGCCGAGTAGTCATGCCTCTGCGAGGCAGAGAGACATTTGTCCGGGAGCTCCACCGCGAGCACCCGGGGATCGTTCTCATGAAGGCTATAGCCAGATCCCACGTCTGGTGGCCTGGTATTGACGCGGACTTGGAGCTCTGCGTCCGAAGGTGCACCATTTGTGCCCAACTCAGCAATGCCCCCAGGGAGGCTCCCTTGAGCCCCTGGCCCTGGCCTCCCAAACCGTGGTCACGGGTGCATGTAGACTATGCTGGCCCATTCATGGGCAAAATGTTCCTCGTAGTTGTAGATGCATTTTCAAAGTGGATCGAATGCACCATTTTAAACTTGAGCACAACCTCCATCACTGTGGAGAGCCTCGCAACCATGTTTGCAACGCACGGAATCCCTGACATATTGGTCAGTGACACTGGTCCGTGCTTCACCAGCGCAGAATTCCAAGATTTTATAATTGACCACGGCATAAATCACGTCAAGACGGCACCGTTCAAGCCGGCCTCCAATGGCCAGGTGGAGAGAGCAGTGCAAATCATTAAACAAGGCATGCTTAAAATCCAAGGTCCCACGCTGCAGGGTCGCCTGTCGCGACTGCTGCTGGCATACAGATCTCGTCCGCACTCATTGACTGGGATCCCATCCGCGCAACTGTTGATGAAAAGGACTTTAAAAACAAGGCTCTCATTTATCCTCCCAGACATGCACGAAATCGTTGAGGCAAAGCGCCGTAAGCTGACTGAGTACCATGACAAAAATTCGAGGGGGAGATGGAATGAGATAGGGGACAAAGTGTTTGTACTAAACTATGGCAGGGGTCCAAAATGGCTTGCAGGGACAGTAACAGGCAAGGAAGGAAACAGGCTACTGGTAGTACAAATGGACAATGGCAAAACCTGCCGGAGGCATGTAGACCAAGTCAAAAGCAGATTTACCAACAACACTGCGGAACCAGAGGCAGACTACAATGTGGAACTCACACCACACCTGGTGGACAGACAGAGGGAACAACCTGAGGAAAGGGCAATCCCAACAGATAGCCCAGGCGAGTCAACAACAATCACACCAATCGAAACAGACGCCCAGGCGAGATACCAGCAACCACACCCAAAGAAAAACAGACACCAAGGCAAACAACTGAACCACAACTCAGACGCTCCACGCGAGAGCATAGACCACCTGAGATACTGAACCTATAAAGACAATAAGACCTTGGGGGAGGGTGATGTCATGTACATTACATTATTATATATAACTGTATCCTAACATGCTATACATGACTGTAATAAGATATGACCTGTAACCACCAGCATACCTTACCACCAGAGGTGCACTTGCAAGAGACAGATACATAAGGACAGGTCTCAGGCAAGTGCAGCATTTCAGAGCTGTGAAATAAAGGTGCAGGTCCAGAGTGACCTTGACTTCACTACATGCCTCGTGTGAATCAGTACTGAGGGGACAGGACTTTACACTTAGGATCATATATGTCCCGATATACTACAAGGACAAACATTGGAGAACTTTTCCTTTCATGTCATGAAGGGGACGGAGCCTCATGGGTGTTGACGGGGTATGACCTTGTTGAAAAGCTTGGCTTCAAAGTTTATGACCCAACCGGCACACCTGTGTACACGGTGCACTTTGGCAAGCAATATTCCTCAATCTTCACAGGGTTTGGAGTGGGAACAAAATTCTGCCATCGTCCCTGCATTGACCCTTCTGTCAAACTGGTTACGCAGTGACTTCACCGTCCCATTCGCGGTTCGCAGAATTAACGCGACTCGAATCTCGGAATCATTGAGAGCATCGACTCCTCACCCTGGATCTCGAACTTAGTCATTGCTTGGCATAAAAATGGGGAGATCCACCAATGCATTGATCTGAAAGAGGTCAATAAGGTCATCATCCCCAACAAGTACCCTCTTCCAACCATCTACGAACTGTCTTCAGAATTCTACAGCTCAATAATCTTTACGAAACTCGACATGCGCTGCAGTTATCTGAAAATACCCCTAGCAGAGGACAGCAAACCATTCACGGCATTCATGATGCATGATGGTCTGTATCAGTATCGACTCATGCCCTACAGACTATGTTCTGCATCAATGCATTTCAGAAGATTGGCACTACTATGCTAGCAGGCTTGGAGGGAGCCCTCAATCTGCTTGACGATATCGTTGTCCATGGATGGACAGTGGAGGAACATGATCAGCGACTTCACATGTAGTGGGGAAATATGTTGTGTTGAAAAATAGGTCAGCCATTCTTTGCGAAGAACGTCCCATCTATTGTGATGCTGGAATTATTATACAGGTATAATTAATTCTTTCAAACCTACCTCTTTGACCAAACTTTCACTTGTCCTAATGTCTCCTTATGTGGTTCGGTGTCAAATGTTGTGTGATAATGCTCCTCTGAAATGTTTTGGGACGTTTTACTTCATTAAAGGTGCTATATAACTGCAAGTTGTTTATCCTCTTGTACTTGTCAGCCAACAGGATGCTACAGTGTCAGCTGTGGCTCAATGGGTAGCACTCCCACCTCCTGAGTCACAAGGTTGTGGGTTCAAGTCACACTCTTGAGCACAAAAATCTGGGCTGCTACTAGAGTGCAGTCCTGTGGGAGTGCTGCACTGTCAGAAGTGCGATATTTCGGATCAGACGTTAAACCGAGGCCCCATCTGCTCTCTCAGGTGGACTTAAAATGTCCCATGGCACTATTTTGAAGAAGAGCAGAGGAGTTATCCCCCGTGTCCTAGCCAATATTTTCCCCTCAACCAACATAACACAAACAGATTATCTGGTCATTATCACATTGCTGTTTGTGGGAGCTTGTTTGTGCGCAAATTGGCTGCCACGTTTCCTACATTACAACAGTGACTACACTCCAAAAAGTACTTAATTGGCTGTAAAGCACTTTGAGATGTTCGGTGGTCATGAAAGACGCTATATAAATCCAAGGTTTTCTTTCTTTAAATACAACAGAATCACAATGTCAACTGGAAATGTGCCATCATATCATAGATTTATAGATTTTAGTCTATTCAAGGCACAGAAGCAAAAAAATAAATTCCTAGAGATAGACTTATTAACCTTGGCAGAAGAGATAATATTATTGGTAAAGGATATCAATGCAGACATGACACTGGAGGTATAGATACAAATTAGGAATTGAAGGACCATGACTAAAATGGCGATTGTGTAGTTCACCAACTCTCTAGGTAAACTCATTGGGCCACCAAAGAAGCTGAGATTATCTAAATAATATACGGAAGTAAAGAAATAAAGGACAGTAAGCAATTAAAAACAAGTTCATACAATGTGGCCAAAACTAGTGGGGGGACAGAAGACTGGGAAGCTTTTAAAAGCCAGGAAAGGATGACTAAAAAAATGATTAAGAAAGGGAAGATAGACTATGAAAGTAAACTAGCACAAAATATAAAAACAGATAGCAAGAGTTTCTATAGATATATAAAAAGGAAAAGAGTGGCTAAAGTAAATGTTGGTCCCTTAGAGGACGAGACCGAAGAATTAGTGATGAAGAACATGGAGATAGCAGAAACTCTGAACAAATATTTGTATCAGTCTTTACGGTAGAGGATACTTACAATATCCCAACAGTGGATAGTCAAGGGGCTATAGGGGAGGAAGAAATTAACAGAAACACAATCACTAAAGAGGTGGTACTCAGTAAGATAATGGGATTAAAGGCAGATAAATCCCCTGGACCTGATAGCTTGCATCCTTGGGTCTTAAGAGAAGTAGCAGCAGGGATTGTGGATGCATTGGTTATAATTTACCAAAATTCCCTGGATTCTGGGGAGGTCCCAGCAGATTGGAAAACTGAAAATGTAACGCCCCTATTTCAAAAAGCAGGAAACCATAGACCAATTAGCCTAACATCTGTGGTTGGGAAAATGTTGGAGTTCATTATTAAAGAAGCAGTAGCAGGACATTTGGAAAAGCAAAATTCGGTCAGGCAGAGTCAACATGAATTTATATTGAGGAAGTCATGTTTGACAAATTTGCTGGAATTCTTTGAGGATGTAACGAACAGGGTGGATAAAGGGGAACCAGTGGATGTAGTGTATTTAGGTGCCACATAAAAGGTTACTGCACAAGATAAAAGTTCATGGGATTGAGGGCAATATATTAGCATGGATAGAGGATTGGCTAACTAACAGAAAACAGAGAGTCGGGATAAATGGGTCATTCTCTGGTTGGCAACCAGTAACTAGTGGGGTGCCGCAGGGATCAGTGCTGGGACCCCAACTATTTACAATCTATATTAACGACTTGGAAGAAGGGACTGAGTGTAACATAGCCAAGGTTTCTGACGATACAAAGATGGGAGGAAAAGCAATGTGTGAGGAGGACACACAAAATCTGCAAAAGGACATAGACAGGCTGAGTGAGTGGGCAAAAATTTGGCAGATGGAGTATAATGTCGGAAAGTGTGAGGTCATGTACTTTGGCAGAAAAAAAAATCAAAGAGCAAGTTATTATTTAAATTGAGAAAGATTGCAAAGTGCCGCAGTACACCGGACCTGGAGGTACTTGTGCATGAAACAAAAAAGGATAGTATGCAGGTACAGCAAGTGATCAGGAAGGCCAATGGTATCTTGGCCTTTATTGCAAAGGGAATGGAGAATAAAAGCAGGGAAGTCTTGCTGCAGCTATACAGGATATTGGTGAGGCCACACCTGGAATACTGCGTGCAGTTTTGGTTTCCATATTTATGAAAGGATGTACTTGCTTTGGAGGCAGTTCAGAGAAGGTTCACTAGATGAAGGGGTTGACTTATGAGGAAAGATTGAGTAGGTTGGGCCTCTACTCATTGGAATTCAGAAGAATGAGAGGTGATCTTACCGAAATGTATAAGATTATGAGGGGGCTTGACAAGGTGGATGCAGAGAGGATATTTCCACTGATGGGGGAAGACTACTACTAGAGGGCATGACCTTAGAATAAGAGGCCGCCCATTTAAAACTGAGATGAGGAGAAATTTCTTCTGAGGGTTGTAAATCTGTGGAATTCGCTGCATCAGAGAGCTGTGGAAGCTGGGACATTGAATAAATTTAAGACAGAAATAGACAGTTTCTTAAATGATAAGGGGATAAGGGGTTCTGGGGAGCGGGCAGGGAGGTGGAGTTGAGTCCATGATCAGATCAGCCATGATCTTATTGAATGGCGGAGTAGGCTCGAGGGGCCGTATGGCCTACTCCTGTTCCTAATTCTTAGGTTTTTAATTAGAACATAAGAACCTAACGAGGACTCGGATTTATGCTTTCATTCCCGAGATGCAATAAGTTAAGTTTTAGTTCATGAGATGCACAGTGTTGGCTCCTTTAACTCAGTCATGTTACATAAGGAATTAAAACCAGTCACACTCACAAATTATACCATTTTTTTTTTGAAGACGTACTGGCTTGTCATCCAGCTGTTCGCTGAGAGATAAGTCCAGTCATGTCATTTAAAGATGCGCGTGCTGTGTGATTTGTTCAGATATGTGTCTGATTGGCAGCTTTTTGAATTGAACTGCCAATTATGTAGATTTGTCCTGATTCCGGCTGCTCTAATCAGCTTGCTTCTTTTCAATACCTAGAGCTCTCTGAGCTTTCATACAGAGAGGAGGCTTTCAGCAATCTTTGGAATGATTCCGTCAGAAACCTGGCCAGACACTCCTGTAGAATATAAAGAATATAAAAGAACAATTATGAATATATAAGTTAATTATATACTATATAGTTAGAATAAAGATTAAAGATTATGAGCCATTTGTTATTTTCCTTCAATAAGGATTAGCATAGTCTAAGACGTATTCGAAAAGACATAGAATTAAGCAGTATAGAATGAGGCCATTCAGCCCATCGTGCCTGTGCCAGCTCTCTGAAAAAAACTACCAATTTATCCCACTCCCCTGCCATTGCCCATAGCATTGCAATATTTTCCCCTTCAGGTAAATATCCAATTCCCTTTTGAAAGTTAATTGAATCTGCTTCCACCATCTTTTCACGCAGTGCATTCCAAATCATCATAATTTGCTGAGTAAATTCTCCTCAGTTCCCCCCTTGTTTTTTTTGCCAATTGTCTCAAATTTTGTACAAATAAATACAATTGCAATCATTTATTCACTTATTCATTTTACTGCTAAAATCTAAAACAAGGTTAAATGTGTGCCATTTTGCCATTTAGCACCTTTCACAACCTCAGAACATCCCAAAGCGCTTCACAGCCAATAAAGTACGCTTTGAAGTGTAGTCACTGTTTGTAATATAGGAAACGTAATGGCCAATTTTGCTCACAGCAATGAGTCAAATAACCAGATAATCTGTTTTAGTGACGTTGATTGAGGGAAAAGTTTTCTCTGTTATCCTCGGTGTGCTATTAAATTTACCTGGATCTTGGGGAAAATGTAAAAACTCTCGAACACAAGGAGCAAGAGGTCATTTTCAAGAATAATCCAAAACACTGAAGCCAGAACAATATGTAAAAGAAAAAAAAGGATAAAAGACACAAAAAGGTAACAGTAAGGACACGAAACTAAAGATTTGTGACTGCTGTTCATGGGTTCAAGGTGAATGGTAGATAGGCAGCTGATAGACAGAGCCAGGGCACTTTTAAGGGGAAGGGTGAATGTGCAACATGTTTTGCAGGAGGTAACAATTAATGTATTACTCAAACTGACTGATGATCATGAGGTGAGGTATGAAGCAAGTGTTGTATTCATTATTTAGTGGTCCACCAGAAATGACTTGAGAGGAACAATAGAGCAACACACCTTGGAGCAATGAGAAGAGTTGCAAGGAAGATTAAGTATGACGTGGCTCCAGAAAGTAAAAACAGAAGAAGAAAATAATTAGCAGGGCAAGGAAAGTATATTGCTGAGAGACAAACCATTAAAAAATATTAATATTTACTGATGGTTTTGGCTCCTTGCCTAAGTACAGATCAATGTGTGCTGTGAGACTCCAGTATCTGACCTAATTGTTCATTATTAATGTGTGAGCCTTGACAGTAAGGGCCAACCAGATATTTAACCCACGGGGGCATCACAGACAAGCCTGATGTTGCTTAAAGACAAGCTACCTGAACAATGATTGCTGGATAGCAAGCAGGAGCGGGACATCTAGCCAATTGTCCCTTCACTAGCCGCTACGATTAGAATCATAGAATGATTACAGCACGGAAGATAGCCATTTGGCCTTCAAACTCTTGCCGACTCTCAGCTAGTTGCATTCCCCTGTCCTTTGCCCATAGCCCTGCAATTTTGTTTCCTTCAGATACTTATCTAACTCCCTTTTGAAAGATAAAATTGAGTCTGCCTCCACCACCCTTTCAGGCAGTGCATTCCAGATCTTAAACACTAGCTGTGTAAAAATGTGTTTCCTTACGTCATCTTTGGTTTTTTTGCCAATCACCGTAAATCTATGTCCTTTGGTTCTCGACTCATCCGCTAACGGGAACAGTTTCTCTCTGTCTACCCTGTCCAGACCCCAGCTTTACCAGTCTATCAACATAACTGAAGTCCCTCATTCCTGGAATCATTCTCGTAAATCTTTTCTGCACCTTCTCTGAGGCCTTCACATCCTTTCTGAAGTGTGGTGCCCAGAATTTAACACAGTACTCCAGTTGGGGCCAAACCAGTGTTTTATACAGGTTCATCATAATTTCCATTTTTGTACTCTATACCTAAATTTATGAAGCCCAGGATCCCTTAACTCTTTTTAACTGCTTTCTCAACTGCCCTGCCACCTTCAACGATTTATGCACACACACCTCTAAGATTGTACCATTTAGTTTATATGTGCTCTCCTCATTCTTTCTACCAAAATGTATCACTTCACACTTTTCTGCGTTAAATTTCATCTGCCTCGTGTCTGCCCATTTCACCAGCCTGTCTATGTCTTTCTGAAGTCTATCACTCTCCTCCTCACTGTTCACTATACTTCTAAATTTTGTGTCATCTGCAAGTTTTGAAATTGTGCCCTGTAGACCCATGTCCAAGTCATTAGAATGTATCAAGAAAAACAGTGGTCCGAGAACCAACCTCTGGGGAACTTCACTGTATACTTTTCTCCAGCCCGAAAGACAACCGTTCACCACCACAACAACACAAAAGCAAAATACTGCGGATGTTGGCATCTGGAATAAAGAGAGAAAATGCTGGAAATCTCAGTGGTCAGGCAGCATCTGTGAAAAGAAAGCAGAGTTAACGTTTCGGGTCGATGACCCTTTGTCAGAACCGTTCACCACGACTCTCGGTTTCCTGTCACTGAGCCAATTTCGTATCCAGGCTGCCACTGTCCCTTTTATTCCATGGGCTTCAATTTTGCTTTATGTGGCACTTCGTCGAACGCCTTTTGGAAATCCATGTACACTATGTCAACTGTATTACCCTCATCATCCCTCCTGTTAGCTCATGACAAAACTCGATCAAGTTGGTTAAACACGATTTGCCTTCAGCAAATCCATGTTGGCTTTCCTTAATTAATCCACACTTATCCAAGTGACTGTTAATTTTGTCCCTGATTACTGTTTCTAAAAGCTTCCCCATTACCGAGGTTAAACTGTGGCCTATAGTTGCTGGGTTTATCTTTACACCGTTTTTTTGAACAATGGTGTAACATTTGCAGTTCTCCAGTCCTCTGGCACCACCCCGTATCTATGGAGGATTGGAATATTATGGCCTATACCTGAAGAATTTCCGCCCTCAATTCCCTCAGCATCCAAGGATGCATATCATCCACTCCTGGTTATTTATCTTCTTTAAGTACAGCAAGCCTTTCTAATACCTCTTTATCAATTTTTATTCTATCAAGTGTCTTTACTACCTCCTCCTTCACTGTCTTTGTCAGCATCCTTTTCCTTGGTGAAGACAGACACAAAGTACTAATTTCGTATCTCAGCCATACCCACTGCCTCCATGCAGATGTCTCCTTTTGGTCCCTAATCAGCCCCACTCCTCCTCTTACTACCCGTTTACTATTTATATACAGAAGACTTTTGGATTACCTTTTATGTTGGATGCTATTCTATTCTTATACCCTCTCTTTGCCCCTCTTATTTTCTTTTTACTTCTCCTCTGACCTTTCTATATATAGCAAGATTCTCAGATGTATTTGCAACCTGACATCTGTCATACACGCTCTTTTTCTGCTTAGTCATATTCTCTATCTGTTTTGTTATTCAGGGAGCTTTGACTTTAGTTGCCATGCCTTTCCCCCACATGGGAATGTACCTCAACTTGTACCTGAACTATTTCCTCTTTAAAGGTTCCACTACAGTTTTGCCTGCCAATCTTTGATTCCAGTTTACCCGGGCCAGAACAGTTCTCATCTCACTGAAATTGGCTTCCCCCAGTTAAACATTTTTACTCTAGATTGTTCCCTGTCCTTTTCCATTGCTAATCTAAACCTTATGACACTATGATCTCTGTTCCCTAAATGTTCACCGACTGACACTTGTTGCACTTGACCTACCTCATTCCCCAGAACCAGATCCAGCAATGTCTCCTTCCTCGTCAGGCTGGAAACATACTGATCAAGAAAGTTCTCCTGAACACACTTCAGAAATTCTTCCCCTTCTCTGCCCTTTGCACTAATACGATCCCAATCTATATTAGGATCGTTGAAGTCCCCCATTATTGCACCTCCTGTCATTTCTCTTCAAATTTGCTCCTCTATATCTTTCCCACTATTTGGTGGTCTATATAATACACCAAATAATGTAATGGCACTTCTATTATTTCTTAACTCTAGCCATATAGATTCTGTCCTTGATCCCTCCAGGACAATCTCGCTCTCCAGCACTGTAACATTCTCCTGCCACACCACCTCTTATCTTTCCTAAACACCTTATAACTCGGAATATTTAATACCCAATCATGTCCTTTTTTGAGCCAGGTCTCATAAGAACATAAGAACATAAGAATTAGGAACAGGAGTAGGCTATCTAGCCCCTCGAGCCTGCTCCGCCATTCAAAAAGATCATGGCTGATCTGGCCGTGGACTCAGCTCCACTTACCCACCCGCTCCCCATAACCCTTAATTCCCTTATTGGTTAAAAATCTATCTTATCTGTGATTTGAATACATTCAATGAGCTAGCCTCAACTGCTTCCTTGGGCAGATAATTCCACAGATTCACAACCCTCTAGGAGAAGAAATTCCTTCTCAACTCGGTTTTAAATTGGCTCCCCCGTATTTTGAGGCTGTGCCCCCTAGTTCTAGTCTCCCCGACCAGTGAAAACAACCCCTCTGCCTCTATCTTGTCGATCCTTTTCATTATTTTAAATGTTTCTATAAGATCACCCCTTATCCTTCTGAACTCCAACAAGTAAAGACTCAGTCTACTCAATCTATCATCATAAGGTAACCCCCTCACATCCAGAATCAGCCTAGTGAATCGTCTCTGTACCCCCTCCAAGGCTAGTATATCCTTCCTTAAGTAAGGTGACCAAAACTGCACGCAGTACTCCAGGTGCGGCCTCACCAATACCCTGTACAGTTGCAGCAGGACCTCCCTGCTTTTGTACTCCATCCCTCTCACAATGAAGGCCAACATTCCATTCGCCTTCCTGATTACCTGCTGCACCTGCAAACTAACTTTTTGGGATTCATGCACAAGGACCCCCAGGTCCCTCTGCAGCGCAGCATGTTGTAATTTCTCCCTATTCAAATAATATTCCCTTTTACTGTTTTTTTTCCAAGGTGGATGACCTCACATTTTCCGACATTGTATTCCATCTGCCAAACCTTAGCCCATTCACTTAACCTATCCAAATCTCTTTGCAGCCTCTCTGTGTCCTCTACACAACCCGCTTTCCCACTAATCTTTGTGTCATCTGCAAATTTTGTTACACTACACTCTGTCCCCTCTTCCAGGTCATCTATGTATATTATAAACAGTTGTGGTCCCAGCACCGATCCCTGTGGCACACCACTAACCACCGATTTCCAACCCGAAAAAGACCCATTTATCCCGACTCTCTGCTTTCTGTTAGCCAGCCAATTCTCGATCCATGCTAATACATTTCCTCTGACTCCACGTACCTTTATCTTCTGCAGTAACCTTTTGTGTGGCACCTTATCGAATGCCTTTTGGAAATCTAAATACACCACATCCATCGGTACACCTCTATCCACCATGCTCGTTATATCCTCAAAGAATTCCAGTAAATTAGGTAAACATGATTTCCCCTTCATGAATCCATGATGCGTCTGCTTGATTGCACTATTCCTATCTAGATGTCCCGCTATTTCTTCCTTAATGATAGCTTCAAGCATTTTTCCCACTACAGATGTTAAACTAATCGGCCTATAGTTACCTGCCTTTTGTCTGCCCCCTTTTTTAAACAGAGGCGTTACATTAGCTGCTTTTCAATCCGCTGGTACCTCCCCAGAGTCCAGAGAATTTTGGTAGATTATAACGAATGCATCTGCTATAACTTCCGCCATCTCTTTTAATACTCTGATGCATTTCATCAGGACCAGGGGACTTGTCTACCTTGAGTCCCATTAGCCTGTCCAGCACTACCCCCCTAGTGATAGTGATTGTCTCAAGGTCCTCCCTTCCCACATACCCGTGACCAGCAATTTTTGTCATGGTTTTTGTGTCTTCCACTGTGAAGACCGAAGCAAAATAATTGTTTAAGGTCTCAGCCATTTCCACATTTCCCATTATTAAATCCCCCTTCTCATTTTCTAAGGGACCAACATTTACTTTAGTCACTCTCTTCCGTTTTATATATCGGTAAAAGCTTTTACTATCTGTTTTTATGTTTTGCGCAAGTTTACTTTCGTAATCTATCTTTCTTTTCTTTATTGCTTTCTTAGTCATCCTTTGCTGTCGTTTAAAATTTTCCCAATCTTCTAGTTTCCCACTAAATTTGGCCACCTTATACGCATTGGTTTTTAATTTGATACTCTCCTTTATTTCCTTGGTTATCCACAGCTGATTATCCCTTCTCTTACCGCCCTTCTTTTTCACTGGAATATATTTTTGTTGAGCACTATGAAAGAGCTCCTTAAAAGTCCTCCACTGTCCCTCAATTGTGCCACCGTTTAGTCTGTGTTCCCAGTCTACTTTAGCCAACTCTGCCCTCATCCCACTGTAGTCCCCTTTGTTTAAGCATAGTACGCTCATTTGAGACTCTACTTCCTCACCCTCAATCTGTATTACAAATTCAACCATACTGTGATCACTCATTCCGAGAGGATCTTTTACTTGGAGATCGTTTATTCTTCCTGTCTCATTACACAGGACCAGATCTAAGATAGCTTGCTCCCTTGTAGGTTCTGTAACATACTGTTCTTAAAAAAAAAACAATCCCATATGCATTCTATGAATTCCTCCTCCAGGCTACCCCGTGCGATTTGATTTGACCAATCGATATGTAGGTTAAAATCCCCCATGATTACTGCCATTCCTTTTTCACATGCCTCCATTATTCCCTTGATTATTGTCCGCCCCACCGTGAAGTTATTATTTGGGGGCCTATAAACTACGCCCAGCAGTGACTTTTTCCCCTTACTATATCTAATCTCCACCCACAATGATTCAACATTTTGTTCATTAGAGCCAATATCGTCTCTCACAACTGCCCTGATATCATCCTTTATTAACAGAGCTACCCCACCTCCTTTTCCTTCTTGTCTAACCTTCCGAATTGTCAGATACCCCTGTATGTTTAATTTCCAGTCTTGGCCACCCTGCAACCACGTTTCTGTAATGGCCATCAAATCATACCCATTTGTAATGATTTGTGCCGTCAACTCATTTACTTTATTTCGAATGCTGCGTGCGTTTAGGTGGAGTGTTTTAATACTAGTTTTTAAACCATGATTTTTAGTTTTGACCCCTCCTGCAGCCCCTTTATATTCATACATATTGTCCCTTCCTATCACCTTGTGGTTTACACTTACCCCAGTGCTACTCTGCTCTTTTGCCTCCTGCCTTTTGCATTCTTTCTTGGGGTCCTGTTCATCTGCGCTCTCACCTACTCTAACTAGCTCAGAGCCCTCTCCTGGGTTCCGAATACTCCTCGCATTGAGGCACCGAGCTTTCAGGCTTGCCTTTTTATTACACTTTGACCCTTTAGAATTTTGCTGTACAGTGGCCCTTTTTGTTTTTTGCCTTGGGTTTCTCTGCCCTCCACTTTTACTCATCTCATTTCTGTCTTTTGCTTCTGTCTCCATTTTGTTTCCCTCTGTCTCCCTGCATTGGTTCCCATCCCCCTGCCATATTAGTTTAACTCCTCCCCAACAACACTGGCAAACACTCCCCCTAGGACATTGGTTATTGTCAAACATCATATTCCCATGTGGCTATTTCTCCCTGCAGCTCACTTATCTTGTTTACTATGCTTTGTGCATTCACATACATACACTATGGGCCAGATTTTCCACATTGAAAAATAGCTCTCTTTTTTGGCGTTATTTTCGATTAACAGACGTTTTTATAGGCCGAAATATTGACAAAAAAATAAGGCTTAAGTTTCGCCAAAAGTTTTTTAAATTTTGGCATAGCCTTAAAATACCTCAGCTATTAAGGATGGAGCTAAAATTTTTTGCCTTAAAAATAACACCAGTTCTGCGCATGCCCAACACTTGAAACATTTAAGTTTCCAGGGTAACGTTGCTCAATGAAACGCGAGGCACAATTCAACTCGGTGAGTTTGTTCACAAAAAGACGGGGCTCTCAGCAATCTTAACATATCCTTAAATTGCATTTTCTGTTTGCATTTCTCCCCAACTCCTTAAACTAATAACAGCTTTAGTAGCCTGAATTAAATAGGAGGGGTTTGTTCACAAAACCCCAAGTTGGAAGGATTCCCACTGACCCGATTATGGATGGCAGAGATTTCTGCCACCACCGAACTGTTCACGTCCCGTCTCCGAAACTTTCAATTGTGTTTTACTATTTCAAAATGACCTTTGTACATTGGTATATCTTTTGAATTAATTTGCTCCAGCAGTTATAATGGTTGACTGACGGATCAATTAATAATCAGATACAGGTCACAATTAACTAACTGCGCTATTCATTAATCATAAATCGCCCTTTAGTGGCCCTCTATAATGTCTCAAGCATATCCAGCATTCATAAACACAATAACAGCATTTAAATACTAGAATCTACAAGCATGTCTCTCTTTAGCTCCGTGTTGTACCATTTGCTCCCTCTCAATAAAGAGAATACTGGATATACATTTGTAGGAAATATTGTAAAAATTTTTAGATAGTTTTTATATAAATTATAGCTCCATAAGCTTTAACTTTTAGCTCTGTTTCTCAAGATGGCCCCGTTAACGCCGATTTCGATCAGACTTGACTAGGTAAGGCAACCTTTTTAAAAATGGTATTTAGCACTGTCATTAAAAATATCCTTATTTGGGAAACTCGCAAAAATGGCGTTATCATTGGGTTTGACCCCGAGTGACATCACAAAAATGGTTCTTAACAAAAACGGCCCTTACTTTTTAATGACAGCATTATACCATTGGCAAAACTAACAAAAGCACCTTAAATTTATTTACCTCCAAAAAAAAAACTATTGGCTCCAAAAAATGGAGCTAAATTGATGGTTATGGTGACAAATTTCTGGCCCTGTAAACCTATCTTAGACCATCCTGTATTCTCTCTTAGTTGGACCGCACTTAATACCTTACTATTTCTGACTTTAGTGCTCTCTGCCTCTACCAATCCTTTAAGCACTTTATTTCCTCTTTCTAATGTTACATCCTGGTGCCCACCCCCGTGTCCAATTAGTTTAAACCCTCCTCAGCAGCACTAGCAAACCTCCTTGCGAGGATATTGGTTCCGGCCCTGTTGAGGTGTAACCTGTCCGTCCTGTACAGGTCACACCTCCCCCAGAACTGGTTCTAATGCCCACATCCTGCACCATCTCTCCAGCCACGCATTCATCTGCTCTATTCTCCTATTTCTATACTCACTTGCACGTGGTACAGGAAGTAATCTAGAGATTACTACCTTTGAGATCCTGCTTTTTAATCTCTTTCCTAGCTCCCTAAATTCTGCCTGCAGGACCTCATCCCCCTTTCTGCCTATGTCATTGGTAGCAATATGGACTACAACCTCTGGCTGTTCACCCTCCCACCACAGACTGTTCTTCAGCCACTCAGTGGCATCCTTAACCCTGGCACCAGGGAAGTAATATACCATCCTGGAGGTACATCTGCAGCCGCAGAAACGCCAGTCTGCTCTCCTAACTATTGAATCCCCGACCACTACTCCCACTCTTTTGCCTCCCTCCCTGTAAAGCTGAGCCACCCATGGTACCATGGACTTGGCTCTGATTGTACTCCCCAGAGAAACCATTGCCCTCACCAGCACTCAGAACAGAATACTGGTTGGAGAGCGGGATGTACTCAGGGGATGCACTACCTGCCTGGTCCTCCTTTTCTGTCTGGCGGTCATCCATTCGCTCTCTGCCTGCACACTCCTTATCAGCGGGGTAATCACCTCCTAAAACATGCAATCCACGTAGCTCTCAGCTTCGCAGATGCCAGCTGCTGCTTAAAAGTCAAAAACCCGGAGCTCGAGTTCCTCCTGCTGACGACACTTACTTTTATTAATTAATTTTTTTCATCAATTGTTTTAGTTTGATTACTTGATTGGTTTATCTAGTTTTAGTTACTAATTTAATAAAGTAAAGGTATAGCAATTTACAGTTTCTTAGCTAGCTTAGAGGTTAAAAAAAACTAATACTCACCAACCAACCACCTACCTGTTGTACTGTGAGATCACTCCTCGATTTTTTTTTCTCGCTCCCTTGCTCTTTATTTACCTTGCTCCGCTCTTGCTCCCACCAGATCCGGTCTCGCCGCTGCTCCTGGTGTGTCTGGTCTCTCTCTCTCCCCTCTGCACTTTATTCCCCTGGCTCCGCTCCGTCTCCAACCAGGTCTGCTCTCGCCGCTGCTCTCGGTGAGTCTGAACTCTAGCTGAGATCAGGTAACTCAGCACGGAGCAAGGATTGAGCTTGGGCTTTTCCTTGTCTGATTCAGCTACTCTCTAGTTAAACTCAATGAGCCAG
This sequence comes from Pristiophorus japonicus, assembly GCF_044704955.1. Taxonomy (NCBI): domain Eukaryota; kingdom Metazoa; phylum Chordata; class Chondrichthyes; family Pristiophoridae; genus Pristiophorus; species Pristiophorus japonicus. The sequence goes on along the minus strand of NC_091981.1, from coordinate 42,483,778 downwards.
CATGGGAGCTGTTGAATTATCTTAAATGATATTAGGAATCAAAACATAGTGAAGGCTGGGACTTGTATTCATCCCCTACATGTATCAAGTTAAGTTTTGGCTCATAGGTTGCACCAGCCTGCCAATATGATGCCTTTTGTCGTGAGCACAAGTAAGGAGTGTTAGGAGGGAGTGCCTAATTGTAGCATTGCTGGGTTTGGTAGCTTAATGATGATGGTACTGGACTAACAACCCAGAGGTTGGTGAGATTGAGACACACCATGGAAATTTAGAAAAATTCTGGTAGTGTGATGGTACCTCAAAAAAAAAACTGGTTCACTCATGTCCTTTAGGGAAAGGACCTGTCTGGCCCACATGTGATTCTAATCCCGCTGTCCATCAGTGGCGCCCACATCCCAAGATTAAATTAAGATGAAAATCATCAAGGATAATGTGAAATTTCTCTCAATGGAGATACCCAAGCACTAGGAAACACCTCAAGGGTAAAGGCTACTCTGCTTAATTCCAATTATCTGATCATTCAAATTTTATTTTAGCACTGGACACCCACTTTTCTGTATTATTTGTTTTGTTTAAGGCAAGTAAAAGGCGATTCCATTTTTTGCACAACAAATTAACTATTGGGAGTAGACAGTATTTGATTAGAAACTGAAGCACCATATTTTGACCCTGCATCAATCGTGGTTAAAAAAAAGACTGGATCACTATGATGCCTTTCGCAACCTCAGGACATCTCAAAGTGCTTTACAGCCAACTAAGTACTTTTGAAGTGTAGTCCCTGTTGTAATAAAGGAAACACGGCAGCCTATTTGCGCACAGCATTGTCTCACAAACAGTAGTGTGATAATGACCAGATAATCTGTTTTTTAGTGATGTTGGTTGAATGATAAATATTGGCCAGAAAACCTCCTGCTCTTCTTCAAAATAGTGCCGTGAGGTCATATCCCTGGTGACCTGAGCCAATATTTATCTCTCAACCAACATCAATAAAAAATAGATTATCTAGTAATTATTACATTGCTGTTTGTGGGATCTTGCAACTTGGCTGCCACGTTTCCGACATTACAACAGTGACTACACGTTAAAAAACATGCACTTAGTTAGCCATGAAGTGCTTTGGGATGTTTTGAGGTCATGAAAAGCATTATATAAATGCAAGTCCTTTCTTTTCTTATTACCCTCGCCAAATCAATCCTGTTGTATAAACTTTTGGAACCCGACCTTCCAAAGGGAGTTTAGAGAAGATTTTGTAGACTTAAACCCAAGTTATAAAGGCCATGGAAAATTTAACTTTTTTCTTTCTTAAAAGATTGATGGAGGACATAATTTGGATCGTTTAAATACTAAGAGACATGCGATAGTCTTGCGATAAGCAGTTCATTTAATTTAAACTGTGATTACAGAAACAGGATGCATAGATACAAATCTAATGAGTCTCTAATGAGATGGAAGAATAGGAGATATTTGTTCCCGTTCTCTCTTGCAGAGTAGTAGATATGTGGAATAATTTATATTGCTTTGGTTAGCAATTTTTTAAATTGGACAAAAGTCTGATTAATAATATTGAAGATTATAAGGAAATCTGTAGCCATTGTTACTTGGATGATCAAATAATCTGGAGCATAATGGTTGGTATCTCATTGGAACAGTTGAAATGTCATCTGTGGAATTAATGGTGTAGACTGTAATGTAATGTTAGATTAATATCCTGGAGTTTTTTTGTTCCATTACCTTCACTGGCCAAGGAGCAATCAAAGGTTTTGTTTTTCATTTTCTTTGAAGCTTGACTGGTAATTAGAGAGATTGAATAAGTTTGTGAAAATGTTTGAGGGCTGCTGCTTCTTACCTGGTACTCTTTGGCCTAGATCTTGCACTCTTATAACATGAACTGCCATGGTGGCACATATGTCTGATGCAGGTGATATAAGATGGAGATAAAAAGGAACTACTGACAAGCTGGGACATGCCACTTAATGCTGCTTACATCAGAAGATGTGGAGCTCTCATTACTTAAATAGTCAGAGCAAAAGCCTATATCCTATTACTTGATAGCTTTTTGAATCCAACACATTTGTGAACTCTGGACGATGACTATGGCCGCGATTTTCCGTACTTCGACAGGTCCGTGGCGGGCAACGTCGGTGGCAGGTCCCATCCCCCGCTCCTGTCTCCATCCCGGCCTCCGACATGACTTTCCCCTGATTGGGCATGTTAAGCCCGCCCTGCGAGCTTTCCGGCCAATTGATAACGCATCATTAGCCAGTTTCCTTAAAGGGACCATGTGCAAATTTACTTTCACATTTGTGCTGTCAGTGTTCTACAGCATTGAGGTGCTGCAAACACTGACGAGCACTGCACAGAGGTGCACGGCTGCACCCAGGCTCTCCCATGACTCCCTCCTTATGCTTATGGAGGGAGTCACAGCACAGAGGGAGGTTCTCTTCCCTTCCAATGGGCAGAAGAGACCACCCAGGAGACCACTGCAGCCTGGTTGCACATTGTACAGGAGGGCACAGCAGGAATGTTGTCAGGAGGACCTGGCTGCAGTGGCGCAAACCTTTCAACGATCTCAGTACATCATGAAACATTACTGCAAAGCCACACTCAACCTCATCCTGCTGTGCCACTCATCACATCCCCATCATTCTGCCTTCCCTACTCCTGTAGATCCTTACTCACACAAACTTACCTTGCACCTCCACCCATCCTCTTTTTCTACATTATCACTTCCCCATCTCACTATCCACCTCTCACCCTCACCCTAGTGCAATCATAGCAACTAACACTCAAGGTGTGTTTTAGCCAGTGTTCATGTGAAGTTTCTGTTAATGTACTGTCAATCATTGAAACCTTTATTTTCAACACTTTGCATTCCTGGACAGATTTATGTGCACCTCTAGAAGTGGTTTAGTGAGTTGCAGTGAATGGTGAGACATAGCGGTACCCCGCAATGGTGATGAGTGTGAAAGGAATGGCTTGGGCATTATAGGGATGCTTTATGGAGGTGGTGGCAACTTGGTGCATCATGTGGCAGTCAGGGTGTACAGCATCAAGTGATGTAAATGTGGACATTGTGAGGCCATCCCTGGCATCCCGGGCAGCAATGTGGTTGGGTGCTGATGCCCTGTGTCCTGTGCAGCATCAGTTGATTGCAGAGAAGGTTGGTGGTTGTGTTGGTGCTGCTGGTGTGCTTGGAGGTGCTGGTGTTGGGGCTGATCGTGGTCAGATTCTGAGGACCAAGGTAAGAGGGTATACCCATGCTAATGGAATAGATGGCAGGTGAACTTGAGATGACAGAAGCGATCTGTCAATGGTGAAAGAGGTTGTTCCAATGAGGTGACACTGGATACAGTTTGCTTCAAACACTTGCAACCTGCATAAACTTCAATCTGCCTTCCAAATGCAGTAAGCAACAGCTCCTGAGCTTGAAATTAAATAGCTGTGAGATGGGAGCTTTTACAGCGCATTTCAAGCTGTCAAGTAATGAAATGCTTCCACGGCCATTCAACTCCCACCCAGCTTAACAGACGTGATCCCTGAACATGGCGGACCCCATTGGCGAACTGGTAAATTCTAAAGGTGAGCTCAAAATTGTTGTTAATCCCCTGTTAGCATGGTCATAATAACCTGAATTACCAATCACGTTGCTGCGTGTCGAGTCTGCTCAGTGCTGACAGACCCGACTTTTGGTAAACGCGCGTGGGTTGACTGGTGGGATCCCGACCCGCTGTCAAAAAAAAAACTTATCCACCCGTCCCGTCACCGATCGCGGCCACTGACCCCTCGAAAACTCCCTGCTACATCTGGGGGTTTTGGAGTCGGCCAATGTGATTGTTCCCTATTGAAGTAACTGCAATTGTGTGAGTTCAATTGCACAGGGCCAGTTCCTGGTCAGATTAATAATCAGGTCAAGGACAATGTCCTCAAAGGGCAAAGCAGCTGATTGTCACCAATAAGGCACTTATCGGGAAGTGAGACGCTTTATTAGTTATTATTGTTAGTAAGTATACATTTTGTAAGTTATTTTTCTCCCTATTATTTCAGAATTTCTGTTTCCGACATGACATATTCCCTAATTAGGAAGCGTTGGATTTGACTTGTACCAAAGTATCTGAGAGTTCCTTCCTTTAGCTGGGGGGTAGGTTTTCACAAATTTGTATTCCAGTGGCAGACACTTGGGGGTCGAAATTCCCTTTATAACGCCGCCCGTTAGCACCGGTGCTAGGGGGCTAACGGGTGGCAAAGGCCTACCGTCGGTGTTAAGCAGTGTCCACGGCTCAGAAGAAATTCGGTAGGCTCTTTGGTAGAGACACCAAGAGGCAACGCTGCACCATCTCACGCCACCCATATGGTGACATCATCCAGCGTGTAACACTCCCTTGGCGTCACTCCCGCAATATTTGGTTTGTACGAAAACCTAACAGCAAGCTGTCCATACTGCCTGAGAAAAATGGAGAGGGGGCACACGGCTCAACAGCACAACGCATTGGGCTGCATAGTGATGCTGCATAGGAGGGGCTGTTCCCTGAATTAAAGGGAAGGGCCCGGGCTGCATCCTCTGCAGATTGTGAACATATCTACCTGGACCACCGGGGAGCAGGGGTGATGCTCAATCAACCTGGCACTCAAGCAGAGTGCCGAGCTGAGCGATCGCGGCACAGACCCCACATCCAAAGTGGCAATGGTGCGGACAAGAAGAGCGGACCTTTCTTTAGGAGCAGCCGGCCACTTTCACTTTAACTTTCGCCCCACTAGTGGCCAGCCGCCCGGTACACGTCCCCTGAAACTGTCGCTGTCACCACCTGGTGCAGCTTCTGGGGGCGATACCCAATTTAGGGTCCAGAGCACTAACGGGGAGTTGCGCACCGCGATGACGTCATGATCTCTGGCCTCAGGAGATTGGGGTGCAAGGCCGCAGTGCCGCTGCTAAACTCCCGCCAAATTTAACAGGGGTAGATAGCAGCGCCCAGGGCGGGATGCGCAAATGAACCGAATTTCTCTCCCAAAAAGTCCACAAATGTATTGGATTCAAAATGGATGCGGGTGTGGTACCTAGCTTGCTCCTCCAAAGTGGGCCCCACATCTGCCACTCAGTGGCCTGGTGCAGCTGGTTTCACCACTGGGTTTGCCAGCACTTTGTTAGACATTTGAGAGGCTGTGAATGTGAGAGCTCCTGGCCTAGCGAGTGCTAAAGCTTCACCCCACTAGGTCAGAGGGAAACTCACGGGCAGGATCAGTCCCAGCCTAATTCAAGGCTTTGCAATCACTCCCAGCTGTGCACTAATTTTCAACCTCCTTTTTAGTAATGAAATTGCTGCTTTTTTTTACCCTCATATTTCTGGTAAGTTACTTTTCTCATGTTATTGAGGATCTGTGTACCCCACATATAAATACCAACACCAACAAGAACAACTTGCATTTATGTAGCACCTTTAACATAGTAAAATGTTGCAAGGAGCTTCACAGGAGCGTAATAAGACAAAATTTTACAGCAAGTCACGTAAGGAGATATTAGGACAGGTGACCCAAAGCTTGGTCAAAGAGGTCAGTTTTAAATAGCATTTTAAAGGAGGAGAGAGAGAGGTATAGAGGCTTAGGAAGGGAATTCCAGATTTTAGGGCATAGACGGCTAAAGGTACTGCCCCCAATAGTGGGGTGAAGGAGATGTGCAAGAGGCCAGAGTTGGAGGAACGCAGGATGACCTTTTCCGAGCCTCTGATGATTTCATTCTTAGCTAGTCGCTGTCAGGGTGATGTGGTTTGAGACCCTGCCAGTATAGCCTCCTTCCCTCTGGGGCACTGCCTCACATCCAAACAGCTCACCCTACCTGACAGTCCAGTTGACATCTGTAGCTTCCTTTGTGAATTAAAGGTATTGGCATTCCCATTACCTAATCTAGCTGAAGCTTATCTTGCCTTTGTTGACAGATTCCTGAAAAAATCTTGAAAATGATAAGGCTATTGGAATAAAAACAGAAATCGAGCCAATGACTGATGAGTCTGTTCCAATACAGCTGAAGTAATCTATTTTCTGCTCATGAAATTCTTATTTAGGTAGCACTACTGGCACTGTCTTTGACATGAAAAGGACAGATTTTAAGGTATGAAACAGGGTTTTTATTCTTTAACGGGCAGATGACAGCAGTAAGCACACCACCAAGGGCTTAAGAACTGCGTTGAAGATACATAGTCAGTCTTGCTGATGTCAGGCTCAACTAAATATGAGGCCTTCAGCCAAGTGGGCATTTGGAATGCTCACAGGGCATGTTACAAAGTTGACAGTTCTCTAGCTAGTTCTGCAGTGTGTTGCACTGAATGGTTAGAGTGGTGCGAGGCTTCTCATGGTTAACTTTTCAGATGTGGTAATGTGTGCAGATTAGAACTCTTTAAAGGATCATCAAGGCTTAGAATGAAGTTGCATTTATATAGCACCCTTCACAACCTCAGAACCTCACAATATGCTTTACAGCCAATTAAGTACTTTTGAAGTGTAATCACTCTTGTAATGTAGAAAATACATCAGCCAATATGCGCACCACGGGGACCCACAAACAGCTATGAGATAATGGCCAGATATTTTGTTTTAGTGCTATTGGGTTGAGGAATAAATATAGGTCAAGACACTGGGGAAAACTCCCCTGCACTTTTTCAAAATAATGCCATGGGATCTTTTTCGCCCACACGAGAGGGCAGATGGAGCCTTGGTTTAACGCCTCATCTGAAAGACAAGTTATAGCAAGCGATCCAAATGGGGTGGCCAAAGGGAGGGACAATGTAAGGGAGGGTGTATACCAGGAGATAAGAAAACAAACTCCTGTGGTGAAGCAAGCAGATAACACATTCTGCTTTGGAAATCTGCAGAAGGCTGATGCAGATCAGGCCTGGTCTTGAGGCCACTCTAGTTGCATGCCCAGAATGGTGTCAGCTGGTCATTTAACTGGATAAAAAGGCACTGATAGTAAATGCTGTGTACCCTTTAAGACTTGCTATGTGCAAAATAAATCAATTATTAAAAATACAGTTTCTCATTTCCTATTTTTGAGCAGTGAGGAACAGAAGAGGGACAGAAAAAAGGATATTTTTTCTCTCCCATGAAGGAAAGATTTTTTCTTTGCAAAAAGACCGAGAGAGTAACTGAAACTGAGAGACGGATCTCACTGTGAACTGGTGCTTCAAAGTTAAACCACAGATCTGCAAAAATGAGCATATTATTCATGGGTTATCTCAGTAGAAGAGCGCATTCTAGTATTGCATTATATTGCTGGCTGTTGTTTGATGTGTTTTAATCACGGTTGGGACAACAGCAGACTACTTAATAATTCTAAATGATTTTGTACCTTTTGAGGAAATACATGATGCTTGCTGTTTTGATGTTGTTACTCTCAGATCTCAAGAGCAGCCTAAAGCATGACAGTAATAGTCAATGATAATTACCTCAATCAAGCCACAGACTTAAGTGGTGCTACTTCGTTAATTGGATTTGATTTTTAGCACATTTTCCAGCATGGTGCCACCCTGTTGACCAGCAAACAAGTGCTTTAGATTCAACACCATTCAGATCAGATAGCATGTTATACTCTTGGGGTGGGCCCAACTTTGATGCTTACCGATGGTCCGCCAAGTTCCCAGTGGTATCATAAGAATATAAGAAATAGGAACAGGAGTAGGTCATACGGCCCCTTGAGCCTGCTCCGTCATTCAATAAGATCATGGCTGATCTGATCATGGACTCAGCTCCACTTCCCCACCCGCTCCCCATAATCCCCTTTTCTTTGTCTATTTCTGTCTTAAATTTATTCAATGTCCCAGCTTCCACAGCTCTCTGAGGCAGCGAATTCCACAGATTAACGGCCCTCTGAGAGAAAAAAATTTCTCCTCGTCTTTGTTTTAAATGGGCGGCTCCTTATTCTAAGATCATGCCCTCTAGTTCTAGTTTCCCCATCAGTGGAAACATCCTCTCTGTATCCACCTTGTCAAGCCCACTCATAATCTTATACATTTCGATAAAATCACCCCTCGTTCGTCTGAATTGAGTAGAGGCCCAACCTACTCAACCATAAGTCAACCCCATCATCTCCAGAATCAACCTAGTGAACCTTCTCTGAACTGCCTCCAAAATAAGTATATCCTTTTGTAAATATGGAAACCAAAACTGCATGCAGTATTCCAGGTGTGGCCTCACCCATACCTTATATAGCTGTAGCAAGATTTCCCCGCTTTTATACTCCATTACCTTTGCAATAAAGGTCAAGATACCATTGGTTTTCGTGATCACTTGCTGTACCTGCATACTATCCTTTTGTGTTTCATGCACAAGTATCCCCAGGTCCTGCTGTACTGCGGCACTTTGTAATCTTTCTCCATTTAAATAATAACTTGCTCTTTGATATTTTCCGCCGAAGTGCATGACCTCACACTTTCCAACATTATACTCCATCTGCCAAATTTTTGCCCACTCACTTAGGCTGTCTGTGTTCTTTTGCAGATTTTTTGTGTCCTCCTCACACATTGCTTTTCCTCCCATCTTTGTATCATCAGCAAACTTGGCTATGTTACACTCAGTCCCTTCTTCCAAGTCGTTAATATACATTATAAATAGTTGGGGTCCCAGCACTGATCCCTGCGGCACCCCACTAGTTACTGGTTGCCAACCAGAGAATAAACCATTTATCCCGACTCTCTGTTCTCTGTTAGCCAATCCTCTATCCATGCTAATATATTACCCCCAACCCCGTGAACTTTTATCTTCTGCAGTAACCTTTTATATGGCACCTTGTCACCAGTATCAGGGCGGTCCATCATTTTTCACCGTTGGCAGACTACCGAGATGTAAGGCCTCAACTTTGGTCGTCTTATTTTCGGCTCTGCCAACATTATACGAGCGTTGCGCAGCGGGCGGTTTCACAGAATGGAGTTGAGCCGGAGAAAAGCTTTCCTCGATCGACGGTGTAGTGGCGCACTGCACATGCGCGAATGACTATTTAAAGCCACTTAAGTATGAATCCAACTTCAGTGTTCTTTTGCCAATGGTGCTGCTTCTCTCCAGTGTTCCCGATTTTTCAAACAACTAAATGAACTCCAAAAAGATGCCTTTGTTTTAAACTGACTATTTAAAGCCACTTACTCGAACTTCAGTGTTCTCCAAATAGTGCTGCTTCTCTCTGGTGTTCCCGATTTTTCATGATTTCTCCCCATTTTTAAATATACAAAATAACCTCCAGAAATCCTTCTTTCCTTCCAAAAAGCCTTCTTTCCTTTAAACTTGACTTTTTTCCTGTGAATATAACTGCGGTGCTCTGCTCCAATGCTCCTGCTTATCTCCAAATGCTGCTGCTTTTCCTGATATCCAAATGAACGCATCGTGCACTTCCATTCACTTTTTTCTCAGCAAAAAAGCCCATTTTCCAGAACGGTATGCTTCAGGGTGGTACGTCGGCAGTGAGTGATCAATGTTGGAGTTTTCTGTGGTATGTCGGGTCTTCAGTGTCGGCAAATGGTGCACATACCGATCGGCAGTATGTCAGTCACCAAAGTCACGCCGGGAGGTAAGTCGGTGGTATGCAGCTGTTTTTCCATGAAACTCGGCGGTATGCGGGCATTCTGTGGGTGGTATGTCCACTAAAGTCGGGTCCTTGGGGTCTCTTGCACTGTTTTCATGTTTAACAGCCTGATAATTTCTGTAAAATGGCTTTTTTGTTACTTCATTGTCACTTGTAAGGCCAGCATTTATTGCCCTTCCCTCGTTGGCCTTAAGAAGGTGGTGGTAAGCCTTCTTCTTGAACCACTACAATCCATGTGGTATAAGTGCTCCCACAATGCTGTTAAGTAGGGAGTTGCATGATTTTTATCCAGCAATGATGAAGGTACGTTGATATATATCCAAATCAGGCTGTTGTATGACTTGGAGGTGAACTTGAAGTTGATGATGTTCCCATGCACCTGCTGCCTTCATCCTCTAGGTGCCGGAGATTTGGGAGGTGCTGCCGAAAAAGCCTTCGCGGTTGCTGCAGTGCATCCTATAGATATGACACACTGCAGCCATGGTGTGCCAGTGATGGCTCCTTACATTCCAAGATCTATGATCTAAGAGATCCATTTTACTGACTCCTGCCCCAGCAGGTTGTATGGACCAGAGAATAACATTATCCCCGTACTATTATTAGATTAAACATGGCCTTGTGTTACATTCCCTCATTTAACTTTAGATAGACAGAAATATCACAAGTAAACCAGAGAGTCAGCTGAATAAAACTATTACATTCATTTATCAAATCAGATAGTTATAAAATACCGACAAACACTCGACTCAAAGGTCTCACCAACTCATTTCCAATAGTTCTATCATTCACTTGGGATAAATTCCTGCATAGTGAATGCTAACAGTCTTTTCATGCTCCTTGGCAACAGAATATTATTTCAAGTCTTAACCCTCAGATGGGGAGTTTCACGTGAAATAGGATGCTCACAGAGGTCTTTTGACTGAACAGCCTTCAGAGTCCAGCAAGAACTGAAGAACAGCTGTGAGACCCTGGCTCTTACCCACTTCATTACCTTTGTAGGAAGCGATTTCTTTCAGAGTTGAACAGATGAATTTTAACAATGTAACCAATCACTAAAAATGCAAAGAAATGGTGCTTTGGGACAGATTGCAAGCCACATACTCGTCAGCCCGTTTTCTACATTGCAATCACATTTGGGCACAATACACCATGATAATCACAAAAACAAATCGCGTTCGGAGTTGTCTGGGACTCATTTATAAAGTAATATTCCACTAATGTATGCAACTAATGTACTTACAAAACTTGGTACTTCCACAGACTAAAGACCCGAAATTTTGAGTGGGCCTCTCCAGCGGAACTGATGGATGGAGACCAGAAAATGGGGTGCCATCTAATTCCGCTGGGATTCTGCCCCACTTTCTCGTGGGTAAATCTGTCATATTGTCTGTCTTTAGCTATCATGCATTTATGCTTATTGTCATTGTTAGCATTCAACCTCCTCTTTCTCTGGTTCCCAATAGCACCTTTCGAGTAAGCACTTGATGGTAGAGTATATGGAACAGACTTTATTGATATCTAGGACAAGGGATCAACCCAACCTGGATCAGAGAGTGGCTTTTCAGGTTCAAGTTCTATCTTTCAAGCCCTCCATGGAACTGTTAAAAACCATGCTCCTTTATACACCATTTTTCTGTTGAAATGTTAAACCAAGGCCTCAATTGTCTTCTCAGGTGGACATAAAATATCCCATGGCAGTATTCAAAGAAAAGCAGGAGAGTGCTCCTCTGCATTCTGGACAATATGTATCCCTCACCCAACATAACTAAAACAGATTATTTGGTTATTTGCTGCTTATGGGACCTTGCTGTGCAGAAATTGTCTGCCACATTTCCTACATTACATTAGTGACTTCACTTTAAATTGGCTGTAAAGTGCTTTGGTACGTCCTGAGTTTATTAAAGCCGCTGTATAAATGCCAGTCTAGTTTTTTAAATGATATGTTCCATTACAATTATTAAAAACATAGGATTATATACATAGGGTATACGGCACAAACAGCCATTCAGCCCAACCAGTCCATGCGGTGTTTATGCTCCACTCCAGCTTCCTCCCGTTTTTCCTCATCTAAATCCATCAGCAGAACCCTCTATTCCCTTCTCCCTTATATGCTTATCTAACCTCCCCTTAAATGCATCTGTACTATTCGCTTCAAACTCTCCCTGTGGTAGCGAGTTCCGCATTCTCACCACTCTCTGGGTAAAGAAGTTTCTTCTGAATTCCTTATGGATTTCTTGGTGACTATCTTATATTGATGGCCTTTAGTTATCATAGAATCAAAAAATGGTTACAACATGGAAGAAGGTCATTCGGCCTGTCGAGCCTGTGCTAACTCTCAGCTAGTCTCACTCCCCTCCCCTTTCCCCATTCTCTTCCCCACAAGTGGAAACATTCTCCCTGTATCCACTCTATCAAAATCTTTCATAATTTTAAATATCTCGATTGGGTCAGCCTTCAGCCTTTTTTCAAGAGAAAAGAGACCCCGCCTTCTCATCCTTTCCTGATATATATACCCTTGCATTTCTGGTATCATCCTTGTAAATCTTCTCTGCATCCTCTCCAGTACCTCTACATCCTTTTTATAATATGGCAACCAGAACTGTACACAGTACTCTAAGTGTGTTCTAACCAAAGTTCGATACAGGTTTAGCATAACTTCCCTACTTTTCAATTCTGTACCTCTGGAAATAAACCCTAGTGCTTGGTTTGCTTTTTTTTGTGGCTTTGCTAAACTGTGTCACAACTTTTAGTGATTTGTATATTTGTACTCCGAGATCCCTTTGTTCCTCTACCCCACCTAGACTCGTACCCTCCAAGTAGTAAGTGAGCTCCCTATTCTTCCGACCAAAATTTATCTGTGTTGATTAAAATGGCGAGAAAAATCTGTCCACTTCATTTGTCAAGAGAAAGATTTGTTAACCAAAATGGAATTTTGTGATTATGCCTACCTATCTGTGCCTACCTATCTGTGTTGTCTAAACATTTAGTTGGTACTGACTGTACTGGTGAATTGAGCTGCTGTGTAATTTAGATATAGTCTGTCTCGTATATGAAGAAGAGGGCAAGCAGACACTGGCTTAGTGGGAACCATTTGCTCCGAGAGAGCAATTGGCGTGCAATCTGCCGCTGCCCCAGATGATATATGCCAGTTTCTCCTGGCGTTCTCTACAGTCGGCATAGTAGTGGCTGAATGCAAGGTCGCGCATACTTCCATCATCACTTGTGGGGCATATGTGTAAGGTGTTTTGTATGCCCCGTGTCTCTATGACTCTCCCTTGAGTCGACCCGTGCTTTAAAACTCCCCGGTTCGGGTTGTTTCCTTTTGGACGGCAGGAGCTTTTGCCAATAGTTCCTGCCTAGCCTGTTGATTAGCGGGTAATCCCACACAGACAGAAACCAAGGTCAGATAAGTCTTCTCCTATGCCCGATGTGCAGCGTCCCCAGCGGGATTACTGTGTAACCTGGCCGTGAGCGGATGCCACTCGGTTGGTCTTCAGAATTATACCGTGAACCACAAATCCCGCAACCCCCAAGTTCGGACACAAAGAGTTAGTATGGATAGATTATGATTGACTCAGACAAAATGAAACAGTTCAGGTTGGCCAAAGATCGATTCCTTTTATTACACTCACAAAACAACAACCCCTACTCCTCTCGCATACGGCTTAAAGAGTAGGTGACTGTGGACACAAGCTTAAAACCTCAGACTAAATACCCACCCTGTTGGTTATGCCGAACCAACCCCTTTTCCAGAATCTAAGCCTAGATAATGGAAACCCTTCTAACTAAACACCTCTCCCGGTTTGGTCAGAACCCACACTTGGAAGCCTCCTCACACACAAACGTGTTAGCCTGCGTCTTGGACACTTGCAGTTCCTCAGCAGCTAAACACGCTGGTGGTCTTGGTGATTTCCAGAGGGGTATGCTCGATATAATTACCAGCCCTTGTCGTTGATTCACACGGTCCCGGGTCCATTCGACTTTAAAGATAAACCGTGCCTAACAGAGGCATGCGATGAGGGCTAGAGAGTTAGGTTCCGGCGGTACGGTGAGGCACTCACTTCGGGCGTTCCTGGAGAGTTGATGGATGCATAGCCATGCGGGAAACCCCGTTCCAGATGGTAGAGGAAAAGTAAGCCACTGAATCCCCCAAAGTTCAGCATCTTTATACCCCGTATAATACACAAAACTGGTTGGGTGATTCCTGATTACCATGATCGCAGAGAAGCTAGTTGGTCTTCCTGGTGACGCCTCTGTCCTGGATTGGTCAACTTGATGAAAACAATGGTAGGTCATTTCTGTAGATGAGCAGTTCTTGAAGTGCTTACTGTTTGTTGAGTCCTTGACTGCTCCTTCATTGAAAGAGTCCAGAGGCGTTACATTTGGCTAGCAAACCTCATTGTCCATCCAGACATCCTGGCCCCATGGACAAAAGGTGTTTTTCCACAATCACACAAAGTTCGAAATAAAAAGGCCCCTGCCTTTCATGACATCAACGTTGAGACAGGTCCCATGGCAACCCAAAATACAGACATCTCCTGCTGTCAGTCCTTTTTAAAGTCCAAATGTTCAAACTCCATTTTGAAACGCAGCCCATGTGCGTCTCCATTTTAAAAGGGTACCGATCCATTTTAAAAGTTCAAAAATCCTTCCGGCCCATACACACACTGATGTTGGCACTGGCCAAATCCTACACATGGGGTGGTGAAGGGGGAACTACTGTTTTTCCTGCTGGGACGGAGGAGGTTGTGGGGACTGGGGGGAGGGGGGGGGAGATCAACGGTGCCAGTAGCCGCAGGGTTGTGACAGTAGACTTCCCCACCCACATCCCTCCTAATTTCCTTTGATTTAAAAAATCTCATCCATGTTCCACGGGCTTGCCCCTCCCTATCTCTGTAACCTCCTCCAGCCCTACAATCCCCTGCGCTCCTCTAATTCTGGCTTCTTGAGCTTTCTTGATTTTCAACGTCCCACTATTGGTGGCCATGCCTTAAGCTGCCTCTGCCGTAATCTTTGGAATTCCCTCCCTAAACCTCTCTGCCTCTCCACCTTGCTCTCCTCCTTTAAGACGCTCCTTGAAACCTACCTCTTTGACCAAGCTTTTGGCCACTTATCTTAATATCTCCTTCTGTGATGAATATTGTTTCATGTGTGATGTGCCTTGGGACACTTTCTTCATTAAAGACACTATATAAATGCAAGTCATTGTTAATACTCAGAAGAAAGGCCTGCTCTTCATCTCTCTAAATATGCACCAAATAAAAAATTCTAGGAACGAACAGCCAGAGTCTGTATATATGTACATTTTGTCTCATTATACCTCAACCTTGCAATTAGTTAGGGAAAAGGTTTTGAATTGACATTTTGATGATTTATTGCATTTATTGGGAATGGAAAATGCACAGATGCTTAGAAATGGATAGAGTTGAGAATAAAAAAAAATGTAACTGTCACTGGTTGTGGCTTACAGTCAATCGACTGATGGTGTAACATGTCAGTAGAGGTGCCGCATGTTTAGATCTCTCTTTCTCTCTCTTTCTCTCAGTTTGCCGTTGGATACCTGAGCAAGTGACGGCAGCTGTGAGCGCAGTTGCCTGGCAACCCGGTGCCATGGGAAAAGTGAAGAGTATTCATTTGACAAGCTCAGCAGTGCCGGTGATGATTATTAGCTTGAGCTAGACAGTCTCTCGTGTTTGATTTGATTCGCTTTAGTTTCCAAAATGAAGTGGATTGTGAAAAGCTACTTTAGGAAAATATATGTGCGCTTGTATTTTATATACCTTGTTACTTACTATCATTGTGATATACATGTATGAACATCTCCATCGTTAGTTATCCTGTAGACAAATAAAATGATTGCCATTTAATAATTTTCCTGGACCTAAAGTATTGTGTTCCTAACACAGATGAGGCTGCACACAGGGAGGTTAAAGTAACAGTGACCTCAGTCTTTAATAAGACACTCCAGAGTGAGGAACAGGCCTTGGGGGCCGGCTTATATACAGTGCTCCCAAGGGATGCTGGGATCCCTTGGGACTTCAGGGGATGAGCTCCCTGGTGGCAGAACATGGGAGTGCATGCTTTACAGATACACATCACTGCCCCCCGCCCCCCCAAAGTCAAAGTGAAAACTATTTACAAGTTGAGGCAGTCGGGAGCCTTTCTTTTAGTGTGGACTGCCTCGGTACAAATGTCTGTTCTGGTGTGTTGGCTGTGCCCTCGCTGGCCTGGTGTGTTGTTGGCCCTGCAGGGCTGCTAGGTGAGCCTGGCCTTGCTGGGCTGTTGGGCGTGATGGGTTCGATTTCCTGGTTTAGCATGGTGTCGTTGATCCTTTGGGTGTGTGTTGTGGGCTCGAAAAAGGTGGTGTCTGCTGTGGGTTGATCAGGGCAGTCTGTGATACGCAGCCTCGTTTGGTCCAGGTGCTTTCTGCAAATTTGTCCATTGTCTAGTTTGACTACAAACACTCTATTCCCTTCTTTAGCAAGCACCGTGCCCGTGATCCACTTGGGATCATGTCCATAGTTTAGCACATACACAGGGTCATTCAGATCAATTTCCCGTGACACAGTGGCGTGACCATCATTTACATTTTGTTGCTGCGGCTTGCTCTCTACCTGATCATGCAGGTTGGGGTGAACCATCGAGAGTCTGGTTTTAAGTGTCCTTTTCATGAGTAGCTCAGCCGGGGGCATTCCTGTGAGTGAGTGGGGTCTCATGCGGTAGCTGAGCAGTACTCGGGACAAGCGGGTTTGGAGTGAGCCTTCTGTGACTCGTTTAAGGCTCTGTTTGATGGTTTGTACTGCCCGCTCTGCCTGCCCATTGGAGGCTGGTTTAAACGGGTGACATGTTTGATCCCATTGCGGGTCATGAATTCTTTAAATTTGGCACTGATGAAACATGGCCGTTGTCACTGACCAGTATGTCAGTGGGTGGCAAACATGGCCCTCAGGCTTTCAATGGTGGCGGTGGCGGTGCTTCCTGACATTGTTTCACATTCAATCCATTTTAAAAAAGCAGCCACCACCAGGAACATTTTACCGAGAAATGGGCCCGCATAGTCGACATGGATCCTCGACTATGGTCGGGAGGGCCAGGACCACAAACTTAGTGGTGCCTCTCTGGGCGCATTGCTCAACTGAGCACATACGCTGCAATGCCGTACACAGGACTCTAACTCAGAGTCGATACCGGGCCACCACACATGGGATCTGGCTAGCGCTTTCATCATTACTGTACCTGGGTGTGTGCCGTGGAGATCCGAAGTGAACGTCTCCCTGCCCTTTTTGGGTAGCACTACGCCACAACAGGCAGTCTGCCTGAATGGACAGCTCGTCCTTTCGCCACTGGAATGCCTTGATTGGCTCTTGCATTTCAATGGGGATGCTGGCCCAGCTCCCATGCAGTACACAGCTTTTTACGAGGGACAGCAGAGGATCTTGGCTGGTCCAAGTCCTAATCTGGCGGGCCGTGACAGGTGATTTATCATTTTCAAACGCTTCCATGACCATCAACAAGTCTGCAGGCTGCACCACCATCAACAAGTTTGCAGGCTGCGCCATTTCCACTCCCGTGGTGGGCAATGGTAGCCGACTGAGAGCATCCGCACAGTTCTCGATGCTTGGCCTGTGGCAGATGGTAGAGTTATACGCTGATAGCGTGAGTGCCCACCTTTGTATGCGGGCTGAGGCATTAGTATTTATCCCCTTGTTTTCAGCGAACAGGGATGTGAGGCGCTTGTGATCAGTTTCCAGCTCAAATTTGAGGCCAAACAGGTACTGATGCATTTTCTTTACCCCAAACACACACGCTAATGCCTCTTTCTCAATCATGTTGTAGGCCCTCTTGGCCTTAGACAAGCTCCTGGAAGCATAGGCGACAGTTTGCAACTTCTCTGCAACGTTAGCTTGTTGTAATACACACCCGACTCCATACGACGACGCATCACATGCTAGCATAAGTCTTCTATACGGGTTATACAATACAAGCAGCTTGTTGGAGCATAAAATGTTTCTGGCTTTCTCAAAAGCAATTACTTGATTTTTTTCCCCACACCCAGTTCTCACCTGTGCGAAATAACGCATGTAGGGGCTCTAAAAGGGTGCTTAACCCCGGTCGGAAGTTACCATAATAGTTGAATCCCAGGAACGACTGCAGCTCCGTGACGTTCTGTGGCCTGGACACGTTCCTGATAGCCCCTGTCTTGCCGTCTTTGGGCCGAATGCCGTCTGCAGCGATCTTTATCCCCAAAAGCTCCACTTCTGTTGCCATGAAGTCGCATTTCGACCTCTTCAGCCGCAGCCCTACCCGATCCAGTCACTGGAGGACCTCCTCCAGGTTTTGTAGGTGCTCGACGGTGTCCCGACCCGTGACCAATATGTCGTCCTGAAAGACCACCGTGTGTGGTACCGACTTGAATTGGCTCTCCATGTTTCTCTGGAAGATCGCTGCAGCCGACCGAATTCCAAACGGGCATCTGTTGTAGATGAACAGTCCTTGTGCGTGTTGATGCAGGTGAGGCCCTTCGAAGACTCTTCCAGCTCCTGCATCATGTAGGCCGAAGTCAGGTCGAGCTTGGTGAACGTCATGCCTCCTGCCAGCGTCGTAAATAGGTCGTCTGCCTTAGGCAGTGGGCATTGGTCCTGTAGCAAGAAACGATTAATAGTTACTTTATAATCGCCGCAAATCCTGACCGTGCCATCACTTTTGAGTACTGGAACAATCGGGCTGGCCCACTCGCTGAATTCCACTGGGGAGATGATGATCTCGTGTTACAGCCTGTCCAGCTCGATTTCCACTCTCTCCCTCATCATGTGAGGTACCGCTCGCGCCTTGTGGTGAATGGGTCGTGCCTCTGGGACCAAGTGGATCCGCACCTTTGCCCCGGAAAAGTTTCCAATGCCTGGCTCAAAAAGGGAAGGAAATTTGTTAAGAACCTGGGTACATGAGGCCTCATCGACATGTGATAGCACTCGGATGTCATCCCAGTTCCAGCGGATTTTGCCCAGCCAGCTCCTTCCAAGCAGTGTGGGGCCATCACCCAGGACAATCCAGAGTGGCAGTTCATGCACCGTGCCCTCGTAGGTGACCTTGACCATGGCGCTGCCCAGGACAGTGATAAGCTCTTTGGTGTACATTCTCAGTTTCGTGTGGATGGGGCTCAGGGCTGGTCTGAATGGCTTGTTGCACCACAGTCTCTCAAACATCTTTTTACTCATGATGGATTGGCTAGCGCCAGTGTCCAGTTCCATGGCTACGGGTAAGCCATTCAATTTTATGTTTAGCATTATAGGTGGACATTTCGTCGAAAATGTGTGCACCCAGTGTACTTCAGTATTTGCCTCCTCTCTCTCAGGCTCGAAATTGCTTTGATCCACCATGGACCGATCTTCCTCTGCCACATAGTGGTTAGCAGGTTTTGCAGAGCTTGCAGCTCATTTGCAAGCTCATTGGAGGTGCCCCATTGTTCCACAGCTCTTGCAAACATACCCTTTGAAGCAGCATGAATAGGCTGAATGGAAGCCTCCACAACACCAACAAGGTGTGAATTGCCTTGCATTCATCCTTTGTTGGGGACTCTGGGTCACCTGAAGCCTGCTGGCAGTTGCAGACTCGTGGGTTCTGCCCTGTACATTTCTGCTCGCAAACACAGTTCCAGTTAATTTATGAACATTGCTAGCACTTGTGTGCTGAAAGATTTGTTTGGTGTTATCACTGGTGAACATAAATGTCTGTGCTATCGCAATGGCCTTACTGAGGGTCGGTGTTTCCACAGTCAAAAGTTTTCATCGGATAGTCTCGTGGCCAATGCCCAGTACAAAAAAGTCTCTGAGCATTTGCTCCAGGTAGCCATCAAACTCACATTGTCCTGCAAGTCGCCTTAACTCGGCGACATAGCTCGCCACTTCCTGACCTTCAGATCGCTGTAGAATGTGTAGAACTGATACCTTGCCATCAGCACACTCTCCCTCGGGTTAAGATGCTCCCGAACAAGTTACACAACTCCTCATACGACTTATCTGTGGGTTTCACCAGAGCCAGAAGATTCTTCATGAGGCTGTAGGTCGGTGCCCCGCAGACCGTGAGGAGGGCCCCTCTCCTTTTTGCAGCGCTTCCTTCTCCGTCCAGCTCATTGGCTACAAAGTACTGGACTAGCCTTTCGACATAGGCTTCCCAGTCCTCATCCTCGGAGAACTTCTCCAGGATGCCCACAGTTTGCTGCATCTTTGCGGTGGATTCGTGTACTCGTCGCCAGTTATTGTGTTCCTAACACAGATGAGGCTGCACACAGGGAGGTTAAAGTAACAGTGACCTCAGTCTTTATTAAGACACTCCAGAGTGAGGAACAGGCCTTCGGGGCCGGCTTATATACAGTGCTCCCAAGGGATACTGGGATCCCTTGGGACTTCAGGGGATGCGCTCCCTGGTGGCGGAACATGGGAGTGCATGCTTTACAGATACACAACATCAAGTATCAGAGTTTAACATTTGTAAAGATAAATCTATTTGTCAGTCTATTGGGCCCAAGTTTCCACACGATAAAAAACGGGCGCCCCTCCGAGCTGGGCGCCCGTTTTTCGCGCCACAAAGTGCGCCTAAAAAAATCCTCCATATTCTCCACCTCCCTGCAGGTCCTCTGGCCCTCGGCGCGGCGCAGCAGGAGCTGTCGGGGGCGGAGCTTGGACCCTGCGCCGAAAACAGTGCCTGGAGCTCTGCACATGCACGCTACAGTGGGCACGCAAGTGCAGTAGCTCCAGACGCCCGAAACTGTGTGGGAGGGGCCCGAAGCACGCAGCCCCTAGCCCTGGCCGAATGGCCTCACTGGGGCTGCGTGAATAAGGCTCCTCCCACGGCCAGCTCCTGCTTCCTCCCGACTCCCGCTCCTGCTTTCCCCCTCCCGATCGGACCGGACCCGACTCGACCCGCCTGTCGCTGCCGCTCCTGCTTCTGCCGCCCCCCCCCCCCCCGACCAGACCGGACCCGACTCGACTCGTCAGCGTCTGCCGCTGCCGCTGCCGCTGTTGCTCCCACCCAACTCGACCCGACTCTACTCTCGCCCCCGGACTGGATCCGACCTGACCTCCCTCTCCCCGACCTGACCTCCCCCTCCCCGACCTTCCCTCCCTCCCCCTCCCTCTCTCCCTCCCTCCCCCTCTCTCCCTCCCTCCCCCTCTCTCCCTCCCTCCCCCGCCGACCCGAACCGAACCTCTCTCCCCGACCCGACCCAACGCCACCTACCTCTGGTGCTGAGGACGGGCCCTGCCCGAAATCTCGGGCCCGGCCCGTTCAGCCTTCGGTCCCGACGGCAAACCGCTTCCTAAAGGCCTGCCTGAAGAACTTTCACACAGGTTGGAACATGGTTTATTTAATCTTTTCTTTGCTTATAAATGTTTATTCAGGTTGGATTTATTTGTATAATATTTGTATAAGTATAACTAAGGATTTATTGTAGAATTTAATGACTTCCCTTCGCCCCCCTCCCCCCCTCGTTCCCTACACCTAATTTGTAACCTACGCCTGATTTTTTAATGTGTAGAACAGGTTTTTTCAGTTCTTCAAAAATCTTCACTTGCTCCATTCTAAGTTAGTTTGGAGTACGTTTTCACTGTGGAAACTTTGAAATCAGGCGTCAGTGGCCGGACACACCCCCTTTTGAAGAAAAAATTCTGTTCCAAAGTAGAACTGTTCTACCTGACTAGAACTGCAGAAAAAAAAATGTGGAGAATTGCGATTTCTAAGATAGTCCGTTCTCCACCAGTTGCTCCTAAAAATCAGGCGCAAATCATGTGGAAACTTGGGCCCATTGTGTCTGCTTAAATTGGGTGGAAGAATATAAACATTGAACTTTCCGAGTCAAAGCAACATTGATCATCGTCTTAGCATCAGCATAATGTCAGTCTAATAATGGCTGTTTACGATTCACTTATCAATATTGGTTTAAATCAAAATTTTGGGCTACTCTCGAATGCTAGTAGCATACACATGATGCAAGTGGCTAGTGCGCACTTTATCAGTATAAGGGAATGAAGTGCGCAGTTGTGAGTGTATCAGACCACCATCTGTTATGGGTGGTGCTTTCCGTTAATGTCTCTCTTACCCTTTCTATTTCAGTAGTTGCGCACTCCTTGTGCAGAAATGCCATTCACTTAGTTGATGATTTCTGCGTTTCGAGGAGATCAATTAGAAAGTTACTCAAATGCAGGAGCAAGAAATAATGTGAAATGTATGAGTGACTGTAAACTTTGAAATAAGTATATTATGGGAAGCTTCATTGCACATTGGGAGAGGGCTTAAACTAAACAATTTGAATGACTTTGGTGAATCATTCCACTTTTTTTCCATGGTGGGCACAAGGTGGTGCAAACTTCCTGTTTTCTTCCCTCCTTCTCCCAAGTTATGTTCTTTGTCTGATCCCTTTTTCTGATATCTGTGGCCCCCATGCCAACAAGAGCAGAGAAGGAAGCAGTTTGCAGGCTCCAGCAATGCCACTACAGAATCAGCCCTAAGAGGTGCACCAAATTGCTCAGAAATGACTCGTCCTCCTATCTTCCCCCTCCATTCCCTTGAGTGTGTGGCGTGAGAAGAGGTACCTAAAGGAATTAAGAATAAGTCGTTTCATTTGCAGGAAGAGAAACTAATCCTCATTACCCAAGCCAAAACAGGAGATTTAATACAATCTTTTGACTGGATAGATTAAAATCTGTTAAAATGGATTTCATTGACCGAAAGCTGCAACCCTGCAGCATCTGACTGCTACATCATTTGCAAAGTCACATTCCAATTCTTGACAGTTGACTAGTTCAGTGGCAATCACAGGGGATTCAGGCAAAGTCAGCAAAGTAGAATGCACTGATGAAGTTGAAAGGCATCCACCCATTAAAGGCCCTGTTTTCTACTTTGCCTGTTTCTGCATTTAATATTTAAGGTCAGAGATCTGTAAACTGCAACTGGAGAAATTAGCGGGTGAACTTCCAACGCATGATATTCCTGTGCCCACTTCTTTTAACAGAGATATTTATTCATTCACAATGAAGAAGTTAAAATAGCTCAATCCATAAATCTGGGCAGTCACGATCCCAGAGGTTATACTGGGCTCGTGCCCGCCAGCAATGACCCCGCCAGAATTCACGGGATTAGTGGGAGGAAACCTCACTTGCAGGACCAGTGACTCCTGTGCTTGGCTTCCATCGAAGGGGAGCAGCCCAACTCCCTCTTCAGAGACCCCATACAGTCCTCCCCCATGAATATTGCTCAATTTAAGGGGTGAAGGCTAACTCTCTTGCCTGAACATCCCTCCCCCTATGGTGGGACACATCTGCTCCTCCAGAACACAATACACTTGATCCCACTCAGCCTAATGACTTCCAGTGTTATACTGGGTTCCTTATAAGCAGGGGAAGTGGGAACTCTCAATGCAGTGAGTCCCTAGTTTCGGCCTCTTTGACACGGCTAGCCTAATAAGGAACAAGCAGAGGCTTTGCCGCTTCTGAAATCAAGTGGAACTCGCCATAATATACTAAAAGTGTTCAAAGAAATTGAAAAAAAAACATTGGTCAGAACCCAGAATATCAGGGTCTCAGACTTATTATGAGTCGTTCCAGTGGAGTTGCAGCAAGAGGTGGGCAGAACTGAGGTTCTTTATGTTACCAACCCTCCAGGATTGTCCTGGGGTTTCCTGGAATTAAACTTTAATGTCTGGACACTGCTATGAACATCACTCAGGAGAAGAATCATCGGGACGTTAAGAAAAATATTGTTTTTTTTTTCAATTTCTTTGAACACTTTTAGTTTATTAGTTAATGAAATATTGGAAGTGGCAATAAAGACTATTTGATTGTCTGTTAAGATTCATCCAATCGGGTAAGGAAGAGTCTGTTTGCTTTCCCATTGGTGAGGGTGGGCGGCACTCCATGATAATGGACATGTTAGGCGACCAATGGCGAGAGGGTGGCGGGTGGGAGTGATGAGGCTAGTTTTGAGGCAGAAGATCACAGTTAGCAACCCTCGGTATGATAGCAATCAGCCCATTGGCTAATATTGTCCAAGGTCATTTCTAAGCTTTGGTGAAGATCTAAGTTAGGTTATTGGAGTTGGAGCTGTTTGATTTTGGGATGGTGAGAAGATGTGAAAGGTACTATTGAAATGCAAGCTCTCTTCTTATGCAAAATGCCTCTTGAGTAAGTCTGTCAAGTTTTATGGGGGAAAAAAGGCAAGGAAATACACTGAGTTTCCTGTCCTGTGGACCAGGTCAGGCCAAACAAAATACTTAAGAGCCAAAAGACCAGTGTCTAAGATGGGTCTGACTTTTCTCAGAATGGAGTTAGGAGACTAATGAACCGTACTCAAAAGATCTCATTGCTGTACATCTTCGTGCTGACACAGAAAAGTAGCCGACACAGTGCCGGCGATTGGTGTTTTCTCATTTGTTCTTAAAACAAATCCCAAAACGTTGCTCAGCAGTGACGCATGGTGAAATAAGACGGATTTATTGTGTAGTTAGCAGACACACAAAGGGAATAAGGGGTTTAGATAAAAATAATGTTCTGAACATCTTGGGGAGCACAACTTGCTAGTCCAAGGTGAGTAGTACAGGCCCAAATTGCCCTATGTTCAGCTAAACAACTAAATTCTATGATTTAATCATTGTTTCTATCAGACATGAAGTGACATTATGAGTTTATTCATGTTATTTTTCAAAGATTGAGATAATGTAGGGCCTTTATTCTGCAGAGAGTTAATATTGCAGATGTTTCATGATATTGAGTTAAGGTACCCTGACCTGTAGCAGGAACAATGGCTGGTGCGCACGTCATAACACAATAGAATATATTGGTGGTCATTTTCATACTTTTGTCAAAGATTAAAAATTGTAAAAGTGCTTGCAAAAGATCCCATGGCATTATTACAAAGAAGATCTTGGGAGTTATCCCCAGTGTCCTGGCCAATATTTATCCCTCAACAAACATCACCAAAACAGATTTATCTGGTCATTATGACATTGCTGTTGTGGGAACTGGCTTTGCACAAATTGGCTGCTACATTACAACAGTGACTACACTTCAAAAGTACTTAATTGGCTGTAAAGCGCATTGGTACACCATGAGGGTATGAAAGGCACTATATCATTGCAAGGGAGGCTCGTGTCTGGCATGCAAACTATGTGGCCTGCCCAGCGAAGTTGATCGAGTGTTGTCAATGCTTTGATGATGATGATGCTAAGCAATTGCTCTATGCGGAGCTCCGTCATGGCAAACGAGCCAAAGGTAGGCAGTGGAAACGTTACAAGGACAACCTCAAAGCCTCCCTGGTAAAGTGCGACATCACCACTGACACCTGGGAGTCCCTGATCGAAGACCGCCCTAAGTGGAGAAAGTGCATCCGGGAGGGCATTGAGCTCTTCGAATCTCAACGCTGTGAGCGTGAAGAGTTCAGGCGCAGGCAGCGGAAGGAGCGTGCGACAAATCAGTCCCACCCCCACCCCCCCTTCCTCCCCCCCTTTGTCCCACCTGTGACAGGGTCTGTGGCTCTCGTATTGGACTGTTCAGCACCAAAGGATTCACTTTAGAAGTGGAAGCAAGTCTTCCTTGATTCCGAGGGACTGCCTATGATGATTATTGCAAGTTCTATTTTTATAAGAGTCCTACATAAAATTGGTTTGGACAGTCTGAATGCAGTTTCTAATGGGTGAGGGCTCAAGCCTACTCAGAACTGAATTTGAAATTGTCCAAACTGCCCATGATATACTAATTGGTAGTGAACTTGTAATTTCATTCAATGAGGCTGCAAGATGGTTGGTGTTGGAAATGTAAATAGCACACTGTACAGCTAGAGGAGACAGAAGTAAACCACTGGAGCCTGATGCTGACACTGAGTATCTGAAAAGGAGATAGTGTCCCATTCCTCAAGCTTCATCTTGATGAGCACAATTTTGTCCTGTATACAGGTATCCAGCAGTGGGCTTGTGCCATATCGAAGGTAAGAAAAAGTTTCAGGGAAAAGCATTGACATTCAGCTCACGCATGTAATATAAAAAAGAATAATATTAACTGGCGGGCACTGCATTTTTTTTGAACATAAGATAGATAAAGCAGCACACCAGCTGTTCAGGGGCATTATACAATGCATTCACACACACACATTCACAAGAAAAGCACTTAATTGTGAACTGTAACTAAGCCTAGATACAGTAATTGCCCAGTTAACTGGATTGCATTGAAAGTCTCAGTCGTTAGAGCATCAATTTTTCATGATGTTTCACCTCCATCATCTGTTATGCTTTTCGTGCTTTCAATATTATCAGAGATTAAGACCAATTTCTTGCCGGAGATGGCACTAATATAGTAATATAGAACTACAAAATGACAAAGCCAATTAAATAATTCTCATTTGTGACTTTGCTACCCATCCCCTCCCTCTCCCTCTTCCTCCTCCCTCCCTCCACTTTTGGGCACAGCGCAGTTTGTGGAGGAGCAGTGACTGACAGACTGCAACTTCCGGATTTCCGCATTCGGCTTCGCAGATGCTAAATCCTGAAGTTGCGGTCAGTTTCAAAGGTGGAATGACAGTAACCGAAGCCAGTTCGCCATTGGGATCATACATTCCAGGCCAATTTTTCTTTTTAATTTGCTTTAAAAAATATTCCCTAATATATTTTTAAGAGTGGTAACTTGATAAAGTTCAATTAATACAACTGAAAATGGATTTATCACACAAAATAAGCATTTTAAATCACAGTGTCAATTCACTACCTGTGAGTAACCAGATTTTAAATTACTAACAATGTCTTTAATTTTCTAGTTAAATTGGGGTACAGCCTATGTCAGCTGTGGCTCAGTGGGTAGCACACTCGCCTCTAAGTTAGAAGATTGTGGGTTCAAGTCCCACTCCAAGAACTTGAACATAAAAATTTAGGCTGACGCTCCAGTGCAGTGCTGACGGAGTGCTGCACTGTCGGAGGTGCCGTCTATCAGATGAGACGTTAAACTGAGGCCCTGTCTGCCCCCACAGGCGGATGTAAAGAAGAGCAGGGGAGTTATCCTCGGTGTCCTGGCCAATATTTATCCCTCAATCAACATAACAAAAACAGATTATTTAGTCACATTGTTGTTTGTGGGAGTTTATTTTGCGCAAGTTGGCTGCCACGTTTCCCAAATTACAACAGTGACCACACTCCAAAAGTACTTCTTTGGCTGTAAAGCGCTTTGAACTGTCCGGTGGTCGTGAAAGGTGCTATATAAATGCAAGTCTTTCTTTTCTTTTACAGTATTGAGTCCCTTAGTACATTTTTAAAAATTAACTAAAAAACCTTTCAAAATCGACCTATTCGTGTCCTTGCGTCCAAAAGTTCCAGCTTTAATTTTTGGAGCCTCCTTGAAGGCCCACAAAGAATGCAATTAGTGGAAACTCCCATTGGTGATTAATTCACCCTGGGGGCGTGGCCAGTTTTATGGGCAGGGCCTGGTTCTAGCGTGATGTTTTTAAAAACCAGCACAAAAGAATGCAAAACTCGATTTGCGCCAAAATCAATTTGTGTTTAAAGTTCCACGATTTTTTGTGGCGGTTACGCCAATATTGGGAAAAACCAGTGCAATCGAGCAGAAACTCCAGGCCCATTTCTTTCCATGTTACCCATGCTGAGTAAAACTCAGCCTTTGAAGTATTGATTGTGCCCTGATCAATGAGGGAATCCTCACTTAATGAACCATTGAAGAACTGCTGAAGGTGATTGCATACATCAGTGAGCAAGTAGAATA
Organism: Pristiophorus japonicus; assembly: GCF_044704955.1. Classification (NCBI taxonomy): domain Eukaryota; kingdom Metazoa; phylum Chordata; class Chondrichthyes; family Pristiophoridae; genus Pristiophorus; species Pristiophorus japonicus. The sequence continues at coordinate 42,456,469 of NC_091981.1, read as the reverse complement.
ACTACTTGCCACTAGAATCATGTAAAGTTAGTCACTTAACCCTTCCCCGCTCAATACTCAAGCGCCTGTATTTTCGATAGATTTAAGATCAGAGTTTCAAATTACTGAATTAGTGATGGTGTTATATTACCTAGAACTTGTTGTCTTTGTTTCCCTTTGATACACACGTTGTCAATATTATTCCATCTGAATGAATTAAACTGATCAATTGCACAACACGCAGTGTCCTCTTTTACATGATACATGCCTGGAGACAAAAAGGTGAGATGAAATAGGATTTGATCTTTATAACTCTTTCAGCGTCTGTTCTAAGACTGTAAATGATTGGTTTCTGGGTGTCACTAGTTTACAACAAAAATCCTATAAAGGGTGATTCTGTGATCTAATACGAGAAATTTCTACTGGAGAACATTTGTTACCGTCACAGTGCACCAGAATTTTTCAGGTTGGCAAGATAGAGAGGTTAGTCATGTGGATCTAACACTATGCCACAATATTGAGGGTATATTTTGGGGGTAGGGATGCTTTGGGGCTAAGGAAAATCCCAGACCTTCACTTCTCCCCCCCCCCCTCCCCCCCCCGCCTCCCTCCAAGCAGAAGAAGAATTTTGCAATCAAGCAGTGATATTGGATAGCAATTAGAATATGTAATTTGGGAGCATTCAGAGGTGGAAATGACCTTTTATTAATGGAAAAAATTGGCTGTCCCTATCTGGTGATGCACAGAAAATGGCAGCTTGTTGACATTTAAAGCTGAATTAATATATGGGATGTTGTACCAAATATCATCTAGGCAGCAGTTTCTTTTTAAATTTACATTTTGAGGGATAGGATGGGGGTCTGAGCTACAAGTGTGAAGTGATTAATTTCAAATTTGATACATTTTTCTTATAATATGGACTGTTAGAATTAAAAGAGCAGTTTTTAGAAATGAAGAAAGAAAGACTTGCATTTATATGGCACCTTTCACAAACACGGATGTGCCAAAGCGTTTTAAGGCCAATTAAGTACTTTTAAAGTGTATTCACTGTTGTAATGTAGGAAATGTGGCAGCCAATTTGCGCACAACAAGGTCCCACAAACAACAATGAGATAATGACCAGATAATCTATTTCTTTTTAATGGTATTGATTAAAAGATAAATATTGGCCAGGGCACCCCTTGTCTTCTGTGAAATAGTGCCATGGGATCTTTATCTGAGAGGGGAAACGGGGCCTCGATTTAATGGCTCAATCGAAAAACGCTGCTTCCGACAGTGCAACACTCCCTCAATACTGCACTGGAGTGTCAACCTAGATTTTTCTTTCTTTTCCACCAATAATTATGGCTTCAGTCAAACTACAGACTGGAAGAAGTATATTATTTGAATACAATGGAGATTACTGCTCTGCACTACTGTTGAAGTGAACAGTAAGTGTTCTGATGGCTGCTTCATTTAGGTAAAGTATAAGTTCAGGTTATGCTGCCACATAGCAGGCCTGTGGAGTCTTCCTGTGAAGGATGAATTTTGTTTAAAATGTCTAACAGTGTTCTGACAGGTTTATTTATATTTTGTTTCTGTTTGGAGAGGGAATGTTGAATTGCTATCCTCCAATATTCCCTTGCCTCCCTGATAACAGTTTTCAGGACTTCCAAACCCCATTACAAACCATGGTTACATAAATTTGAGAACTAATGAGATCGTATGCTCTGTCATGGATGCCATACTGCATGTGCCTCTTTGTGAATATTTTATGGCTGTTTTCTAGCTCTAAAGCACTGAAGTAATGAGAGTTGCATTGCCAAGAAGTAAACAATAAATGCAGTCAAGGTAGGCACATCCATATCTAGCAGAAGTTCACAACCAATTAGTTTATTGGTGTTTCCACACACTTTCTTGTTTTAGAATGGATGCACATCCAGAATCATGACCTGCATAAATCCATGAAACAACAAGGCATTGGTAGAATACAGAACAAGCTACTCCTCCGGGTTGGTGATATAAGATACTTAATGTATTTCATAAGAATTCATTGAAATAAGAAATGGCCTGCATTCATATCATGCCTTTCATGACCTCAAGACATCAAGCAACTCCCACAAACAGCAGTGAGATAAATGACCAGATAATCTGTTTTAATGATGTTTGGTTGAGGGATAAATATTGGGAGAACTCCCCTGTTCTTCTTTGAATAGTGCCATGGTATCTTTTACGTCCACCTGAGAGGGCAAGCGGGGTCTGGGTTTAACATCTTATCGGCATCTCCAACAGTGCAGCACTCCCACAGCACTGCAGTGTCCTAGATTTTGTGCTCCAGTCTCTGCAATGGAATGTGAACCCATGACCTTCTAACTCAGAGGTGAGAGTGCTACCCACTGAGCCAAGACTGACACCTGCTCTCTGTGATTATTCTAATGTGAATAATGACAGTTTTTATCTGGTAAATCTCATTTGTTCTGCATTTGTTTTCCTACTGTTGCTATTGGCTTAATCCACAGATGCCATTTTTCAGACGTCCGATCCTTTAACTATATACATGTCATCCCACTGCCACCGCCCCCTGCTTTTCCTGTCTAATGTAACAATCTATATCTATCTTTCGCTTTGGTTCAGTTGTAGTTTATAAAATGCTGCAGCTGCTTACAAGGATAGGTGAGTTCAATGAAGCTAGGAACCTGACACGTCACAGAGAAACCTGAAAATGTCAGGAGGAGGAGCAGGTTCTGGTGTGGCCAGAGCCCTCAAATTTTCTCATGCCACAGTAGAGGTTCTGTTAGCAGAAGTCATGACAAGGGGGGACCTGTTCCCAGGGATGGAAGCCCAATAAGGTTGTACAACTGTAATGGAAGGAAGTGGCTATGACAGTAATTGCCACTTCCACCAGTCCACAATCAGTCTTTAAGTGCCAGAAGAGATTGAGTGACCTCACCTGTAAAAGAAAAAGCAAACTTACATTTATATAGCGCTTTTCACGATCTCAGGATGTCCCGAAGTGTTTTACGTCCAATTAAGTACTTTTTTAAAAAGTGTAGGAAACACAGCAGCCAATTTAATTTGCACACAGCAAGGTGAAAATTACAAGATAATCTGTTTTAGTGATGTTAGTTGAGGGATAAATATTAGCCAGGATGCTGGGGAGGACTCTCTTGCTCTTCTTCGAAATAGTGACCATGGGATCTTTTACATCCATCTGAGAGGGCAGTTGGATCCTCGCTTTAACATCCCATTTGAAAGTCACCCCCTCTGATGGTGCAGCACTCACTCAGTACTACACTGGAGTGTCAGCCTTGATTTTTGTGCTCAAGTCTCTGGAGTTGTCTTGAGCCCACAACCTTCTGACTCAGAGGCGAGAGTGCTACCCATTGAGCCATAGCTGACACCCCTACATATCTTGAAACTATATCAGAAGTGTGACTCATCTCCATGCATATGATGCTCTCAATTTATAATTCACAAATTGAAAATGTCCGTTAATAGTCACAAAGCATCAGATGACAAATACATGCCTCCCTTTTCTATCAGACAATTGTGCCTTAATCCCATACCTGGGATAAAGGGTACTAAGTGTTTTCTTTGCTCCATTTCTTAAGGTTTTCCATTTTCCTGTGGGTGGGGAGGAGGGGGAGATGAATCTTTTGCCTTCCCCTTGCCTCTCCGCCCCCCCCCCCCACCCTCACCATGTTGTGTCGGCATCTTGCTACCCCAAGAATTCCATCTGCTGCACCCTGAAAAGGCCCCAATGGAACTCTTACCAGCTGTGAGCTACCATGAGTACGGCCTCTTGAAAGGCTCCAGTCCTTACCCAGAATAAGGTCATCAAATCTCTCCAGGAGAAGACTAGTTTCTTGACAATACCGCATTTATAATGACATTGTTTCCTGAGAGCAGGAAAGGGGTGAAATGAAAGAAAAATACAGTGCGAAACAGAGCCCCGCCCACTCATGGGTATTTATAAGCTCTGGACAGGCAGATAACCTTTGACACGGAGGGAATTTTTAGGGTTTCTAGCACATGAATGCAAATTGCCACAGGAGCAATTTGAGGCAATGCCTACCAGCCTTTCACCTCCGCTGCTTTACATGATGGCTGACCTGCTAAAAGTGCAGTTGCGTGCAATATGCATCAGTGCAGTCATCTGTTTCATTCTGTGCTGGTCTCAACGCACATGAAATAATGTTTGCTATTCAGTTGATTTTTTTTCTTAATGACTCTGTTCAATAATTTGATTCAGACTCGATCTTAGGTCCTGTTATAAGCCTCCATTGGCACGCCAATGCAATACAGAAAGAGTGCTGAACTGTCGGAGGTGCCGTCTTTTGAATGAGACGTTTAACCGAGGCCCCGTCTACTCTCTCGGGAACGTAAAAGATCCCATGGCACTATTTTGAAGACAAGCAGGGATTCTCCCTGGTGTCCTGGCTAATATTTATCCCTCATCAGACAAAACTAAATAAATTATCTGGTCATTATCACCTTGCTGTTTGTGGGACCTTGCTGTGTGCAAATTGGCTGCTGCATTTCCTACATTACAACAGTGACTGCACTTCAAAAGTACTTCATTGACCCTAAAATGCTTTGGGACATCCTGAGGTCATGAAAGGCACTATGTAAATGCTAGTCTTTTTTTTTCATGGAAAGATACCTGCTGTGGCCTTTTGTGTGCGAGAAGGAGGGTTATATTTTTAGACTGATAAGGGAATAAATGAGAATAAAGAGAAGTGATGAGCAGGAGCATTGATGTGTTTTTCCTGTTGATATAATTTTGTAAGATGGCCTACTCAAAACCCCACATATTAGCTTTCCATGTGGGTAAACTGACTAGGTCTGTGCCAACTTATTATTATGGTAATCAGAGCTGAATTTCATATTCAAATATATTCAGTCATCATAAAAATGGTCTAACATTCTGGTTAAATTGTAGATTCAGTTTTGTGCGCGCTAATGTGCACTGATTGCATTTTGCAGTCAGTAGATACAATGTGAGCTGAGTTAATATATACCAGTTGATTTAACACAGGCTTGCTTTAGGGGAAAAACTTGTATTTCTATTGTGCCTATTCACTTCTCTGAATGTTCAACACACAACGGGATGGATCTTAACTTTGTGCAATAGTGTAAAACAGCCGATAGCGAGTCGGCAGCCCCTGTTGTATCTCTCCCAATTTTTATTTCCATTTTTATCTCCTTTGAAGATAAGGTGATCCACCTTAATGGCGTCCTTTGAAGTGCAGTCACTGCTGGTTTGTAGGCAATAATTGCAGCCATTTTGCACACAGCTCCCACACAAACCACAATAAGATAAAGTTAACCTTATTCTTGGAGGCAAGAGATAAACCCAGGATGAACATATCTTGATTTAGACATCAGGGGAAGAGCAACAATCCACCACTTTCAGCATAGCCCCACCACCAGAAGGAATGTAAATTAAAGGTCGAAACAACTTGCATTTATGTGGCATCTTTGACGACCTCAAGATATCCCAAAGCGTTTTGGAGCCAATGAAGTACTTTTTTGAAGTGTAGTCATTGTTGTAATGTTGGAAACATGGCAGTCAATTTGCACACAGCAAGGTCCCACAAAAAGTAATCTGATAATGACCAGTTTTAGTGATGTTGGTTGAAAGATAAATATATGCAATACAAATTAGGCCGGGACCCGGATATGCTGTGTCACAGCCAAAAAAAAAAAGAATTTCAACCCCTTTATAACGCCACCCGTTAGCACCGGAGAGGGACGGCTATCAGGCAGCTAAGAACTTACTGACGCAGTGCAGCCGGTTCCTCACCTCCCGAAAAAATTTTAATTGAGCAGTGGGGACGGAGCCAAGAAGTACCGCTGTGTGCTTTACTGCCACCCACATGGTGACGTCATCAAACGTGCAATGCCCCCTTGGCACCACAGCTGTGACATTAGGTTGGATTGGTGGCTTTACTGACGGGCACTTTTCCCGACTGGGAAAGCTGTCAGTATATCAGGGATCCCAGGATGGTATCGTCCAGAGAGTAAGGTAAGTTGTTAAGTTTCATTTTTTTAGCATATATTTATTTATGGCAACAGTGGGGAAGTGTGGGTGTCAGTCAAACTCATTTTTGCAAAAAATGTTTTCCATTTTTATTCGCTAGGATGTCAGCAGCCTACTGCTGGAAACTTGAGTAGACCTCCGGAGCTACCACACTGTTGACGCCCGAGGACGAGTATGCAATGCCTCTTTGAGCACTGCACTCTCATCTTTGGGGAGAAATACTGAATTTGGCAATTTGAGGCGGTGAGCACCTCAAAAATGGCGGTACTGAATTTCAACCCCAGAATGTTTCTATTCGGCCTTGTTTGGGGGAAGAACCTCTGCCAACTCCAAGTGAGACCCCTAACTCTGGATGTGGTGGGAAATGGACCGTGAGCGGGGACACCCAAGGCCTGGATTTCCTGTGACACCGGCCAGGGAAAGACCATTTAGGAAATCAGCAGCTGCCATTGCACAGAAGAATTAGGCCTGAACCCCCAAATATTCATTGAAAAGATGGGATTATTTTGGCCTCCTCATGAAGAGGGCCAATGGGCATAGTGGACAGAGGTCACTGGCCCTGGGCCTGGCAGATCTACGGTCGTTGTTTGAGCCGTAACTCCTAGGGATTAGGAGGGCATCCTAGATTGCTCTTACTACCAGTTGGAAAACTAACGAACCTCTCCTTGATCTCCCGAACTTCAGCGGGGTTAGTGCCAGAATTTCTAGATGGGCACAACATGGTATTTACTGCCTCAGAGATCTCATAAAGTCATAAAGTGGGGCTAGAACCCGCTGGCTTCTGATTCAGAGTACTCCCAACTGAGCACTTTGCTAACTCAATTTACAGATCCTTCATGTATATTTTATCCAGTACTCACCTAATGTAATCGAGAGACTTGAGCACATAATCTCAGGTGACACTCCAGTACACCATTGAGGGAGTGCTGTACTGACGGAGGTGCCATCTTTCGGATGGGACGTTAAACTGAATCCCTGTCTGCCCTCTCGAGTGAATTTAAAAGATCCCATGGTAATTGTTATGTATGGAGAAAGAGTCAGACTGAACACTGTGAGCTCAAAGTAAAGTGTGACCTTAGTCCTTTATTGCAGGTCTCCAGAATGGCTCTCCAACCTGTGAGGCCTCCTTAAATACCTGTGCTCCCAAGGGATTATGGGATCCCTTGGGACTTCAGGGGATGAGCCCTCTGGTGGCTGTACAGAGTAAATACAAGTTTACATATATAACAACACACCCCCCCCTACCGCCCCCACCCCCTGCCCCACCAAAGTCAATAGTGGAACTATTTACAATCTGAGTTGATCTGGGCCCTTCTTTCCCTGGTTGATCATCTCGGTGTGAAAGCTGGTATTGTTGAATCATTTCTTGGGCCCTCGCTGGGCTGCTGTGCAGCTGGCCTTGCTGGGCTGCCTGATGTGTTGGGTCCTGCTAGGCTGCTGTGGATGATGGGTTCTGCTTTGTGGTCAACCATGGTGCCGGTTCCCACTGGTTTGTATGTTGGGGGATCAAAAAATGTAGGGTCCAAGGTGGGTTGCTCAGGATAGTCTGTGAATCTGAGTTTGATTTGGTCCATGTGTTTCCGGTGAATGAGCCCATTCGAAAGTTTGACCCGAAACACCCTGCTCCCCTCTTTGGCCATGACAGTGCCGGGAAGCCACTTGGGACCTTGTCCATCATTTAATACAAATATAGGATCATTGATTTCAATCTTGCATGACACATTTGGGCTATCATGATATGCACTTTGTTGAAGCCGCCTGCTCTCTACCTGTTCATGTAGATCAAGGTGAACTAACGAGAACCTTGTCTTAAGTGCTCTTTTCATGAGAAGTTCAGCAGGTGGGATCCCAGTGAGTGAGTGGGGTTTTGTGCGGTAGCTAAGTAGGACTCGGGATAGGCGAGTCTGTAGTGAGCCTTCAGTTACCCTCTTCAAGCCTTGCTTGATGGTTTGCACTGCTCTCTCAGCCTGACCATTGGACGCTGGTTTAAACAGGGCAGATGTGACATGTTTGATGCCATTGCAGGTCTTGAATTCTTTGAACTCAGCACTGGTAAAACATGGCCCATTGTTGCTCACCAGGACATCGGGTAGGCCGTGTGTGGAAAACATGAGCCGCAGGCTTTCAGTAGTGGCAGCGGACGTGCTAGCCGACATTATCTCACATTCAATCTACATGGAGTACGCATCTACAACCACAAGGAACATTTTACCCAAGAACGGGCCTGCATAGTCGATGTGTACCCTAGACCACGGTTTGGAGGGCCAAGACCATAAACATAGCGGCGCCTCCCTGGGTACATTGCTTAACTGTGAGCATGAATTCCATCTGTGAACGCATGACTCTAAGTCCGCATCGATACCAAGCCACCACACGTGGGATCTGGTTATCGCTTTCATCATTACGATGGCTGGTTGGACACTGTGGAGGTCATTGATGAAGGTGTCTCTGCCCTTGGGAACTACTACAAGATTGCCCCACAGAAGGCAGTCTGCCTGTCGAGATATTTCATCTTTGCGCTGCTGGAATGGCTTTATCTCTTCCTGCATTTCCACTGGGACACTGGACCAGCTCCTATGAAACACACAGCTTTTGACTAGGGAGGGGTTATTAACTGGGGATCAGGTTTTGATCTGCCGGGCAGTGATGGGTGATTGCTCACTCTCAAATGCTTCCATAACCATGGCTAAATCTGCGGGCTGTGCCATTTCCACCCCCGTGGTGGGCAATTGCAGCCAACTGAGAGCATCGGCACAGTTTTCTGTGCCTGGCCTGTGGTGGATGGCATCGTTGTATGTGGACAAGTGAGCTCCCATCTCTGGATGTGGGCCGATGCGTTGGTATTTATCCCTTTACTCTCAGAAAACAGGGATATGAGTGGCTTATGGTCAGTTTCCAAATCTAATTTTAACCCAAACAGGTATTGATGCATTTTCTTTACCCCATAGACACACGCTAACGCTTCTTTCTCAATCATGGTGTAGGCTTTCTCAGCCTTAGACAGACTCCTGGATGCATAAGCAACCGGTTGCAGTTTCCCGAAATCATTAGCTTGTTGCAATACACACCCGACGCCATATGACGAAGCATCACATGCTAGTACCAAACGCTTACATGGATCATACAACACAAGCAATTTGTTTGAGCATAACAATTTTCTCGCTTTTACAAAGGTATTTTCTTGGCTTTTGCCCCAAATCCATTCATCCTCTTTTCATAGTAAGACATGCAGTGGTTCTAACAGTGAGCTGAGACCCGGTAAGAAGTTACCAAAGTAGTTCAGGAGTCCCAGAAACGACCGCAGCTCCATCACATTCTGTGGCCTCAGTGCGATCTCAATTGCCTCCGCCTTCGCATTGGTGGGCCTGATGCCGTCCGCCGCAATCCTCCTTCCCAAGAACTCCACTTCAGGCGCCAGGAAAACGCACTTAGAGCGTTTTAACCTGAGCTCCACGTGGTTGAGTCGACTAAGAACCTCCTCCAGGTTCTGCAAGTGCTCGACTGTGTTTCGACCTGTGACCAAGATGTCGTCCTGGAAACCACGGTGTGCGGGACCGACTTCAGTAAGCTTTCCATGTTTCTCTGGAATATCGCCGCCGCTGATCGAATTCCAAATGGGCATCTTTTATAAATAAAAAGACCTTTGTGTGTGTTGATGCAGGTGAGGGCCTTCGATGATTCCTCCAGTTCCTGCATCGTGTAGGCTGAAGTCAGATCCAGCTTCGTGAACGTCTTTCCTCCCGCCAGTGTTGCAAAGACGTCGTCGGTCTTTGGTAATGGGTATTGGTCCTGCAAGGAGAAATGATTGATAGTTACTTTGTAATTGCAACAGATTCTGACACTGCCATCTCCCTTGAGGACAAGAATGATCGGGCTGGCCCATTCGTTGAACTCGATCGGTGAAATGATGCCCTCTCGTTGCAGCCGCTCAAGCTCAATCTCTACCCTTTCTCTCATCATGTATGGTACTGCTCTTGCCTTGTGATGGATGGATCGCGCCCCTGGAATTAGGTGGATCTTCACTTTTGCTCCTTGGAATTTCCCGATGCCTGTTTCGAACAGCGAAGAGAACTTGTTTAAGACCTGGGCACACGAAGTGTCATCAGCGGGCAATAGCGCTCGGACATCGTCCCAGTTCCAGTATATCTTTCCCAGTCAGCTCCTGCCGAGCAGCATGGGACCATTGCCCGGTACCACCAAGAGTGGTAGCTTGTGCACCGCTCCATTGTAGGAGACCTTTGCTGATTCCTGGAATCAGTTCGTTCGTGTAAGCTCTTAATTTCATACGAATTGGAGTTAAGATTGACCTTGAGGCGTTGTTGCACCACAATCTTTCGAGAGTCTTTTTGCCCATGATGGACTGGCTCGTGCCCGTGTCCAGTTCCATTGACACCGGGAGTCCTTTTAGTTCAACATTCAGCATTATCGGTGGACAATTCGTGGTGAATGTGTGCACCCCATGTACCTCTGCCTCCTCGGTCTGAGGCTCTGGTTCGTCGTGATCCTCCGTGGAACTGTCCTCCTCTGCAACATGGTGGTTTGCAGGTTTAACAGGCTTTGCAGCTTGCCTGCACATACATTGGAGGTGTCCCATTGTTCCACAGCCCTTGCAAACATACCTTTTGAATTGGCATGAATGGAAACGATGAGCATCCCCGCAGCGCCAACAAGGTGTTAATGGCCTTGCATTCATCACCTTTGATGGTGGACTCTGAGACATTTGCAGACCTGCAGCTGCAGGCATGTGTGATCTGCCCTGTATATTGCGATTCAAAAACAACATCACTTTGTTCACAGTACTTGTAGCTGCACTTGTGTGCTTAGAGATTTGCTTAGTATTGTCACTGGTGGCAATGAACGCCTGGGCTATTGCTTATGGCCTTACTCAAGGTTGGGGTATCTACAGTCAAAAGTTTGCGAAGTATTGTTTCGTGGCCAATGCCAAGCATGAAAAAGTCTCTGAGCATGTGCTCCAAATGTCCTTCAAATTCGCAATGTCCTGCAAGGAGTCTTAGCTTGGCGACATAACCTGCCACTTCCTGGTCTTCAGACCTTTTGTAGGTGTAGAACCGGTACCTCGCCATCAGAATGCTTTCCTTCTGGTTCAAATGCTCTCGGACCAGTGTGCACAAATCATCGTACGATTTATCCGTGGGCTTCGCTGGAGTGAGCAGATTCTTCACGGGGCCATACGTTGGTGCCACACATACGGTGAGGAGGATCGCCCTTCGTTTGGCAGCGTTCTCTTCCCCATCTAGCTCGTTGGCCACAAAGTATTTGTCGAGTCGCTCCACAAAAGTTTCCCAATCATCTCCCTCCGAGAATTTCTCCAGGATGCCCACTGTTCTCTGCATCTTTGGGTTCGTTATCTACATCTCGTCGCCAGTTGTTGTGTATGGAGAAAAAGTCAGACTGAGCACTGTGAGCTCAAAGTAAAGTGTGACCGTAGTCTTTTATTGCTGGTCTCCAGAGTGCCTCTCCAACCTGTGAGGCCTCCTTAAATACTTTATGGGATCCCTTGGGATTCCAGGGGATGAGCCCTATGGTGGCTGTACAAATACAAGTTTACATATATAACAGTACTATTTTGAAGAAGAGCAGGGGACTTCCCGCCAGTGTCCTGGCCAATAGTTATCCTTCAACCAACATCAATTAAAAAAAAGATTATCTGAGCATTTATTTCATTGCTGTTTGCTGTGCATAAATTGGCTGCAGTGTTTCCTACATTTCAAAAGTAACTCATTGGTTATAAAGAGCTTTCAAATGTCCTGAGGTTGTGAAAGGCGCTATATAAATACAAGTACATTTTTCTCTCATTCTTTTTGAATGTTGCATAGCTGAAATCATTTGCACCTGACTCTTGGGTTCTTTGTTTTTTTTTCCTGTTATTTCTTTTTGTGCTGAAATTTGACCCACCTAAAAAGAAGCAAAAATGCTTTTTATGGTAATAGAAAAGAAGAAAGGGGATATAAACATAGAATACGCCAACTAGCTGGCTATATTATAGAAGGTTAATAAGCAGCAAGTAACTGACAGAAAAAAATAAGTTCAGCTTTTTCATTGTGTATATAATTTTCTAACATTAAAGGGCCGTGACACAAAAAAAAAATTCAAGTTATTATGATGAATTGGATCAAAATCACCTGCCTGCGGTTCACCAGATATTACAAGTGTTCTTGTTACGGGATCTTTGTCTCGCGAAAAGCACTTTCTATTTTCAGATGTTCTTGCCAACGTGAGAAGAATTTGAAATTGAAGACTACAGCTTTGCTTCAAAGAACTCTGTGGCACAAGAGAATTGTCAATCCAAAGTCAATCACCATCAACCAACGTGATCCATGCTATAGAGTCGCAGGAACTCCCCAATAAATGATCTGCTTAAGGTGATCAATTGCTGAGCTACATTGACCAGGAAAGTACCATGTTTGATGTTCCTGGTTCGTGTGGAGTTAGCAGGTCTTGGGCTGTGAGCAGTCTCCATGTGGCACACTTCATAATAAGCTCACCTCTTCAGAAGGTTTTGGGTTCAAGCCCTATTGTGCTTCTAACACAGATGAGACTGCACACAGGGAGGTTAAAGTAACAGTGACCTCAGTCTTTATTAAGACACTCCAGAGTGAGGAACAGGCCTTAGGGGGCCGGCTTATATACAGTGCTCCCAAGGGATGCTGAGTTCCCCTGGGACTTCAGGGGATGCACTCCCTGGTGGCGGAACATGGGAGTGCATGCTTTCAGATACACAACAAGCCCCATTCCAGGATTTAAGTATATAATCTAGGCTGATACTTCAGTGCAATTCTGAGAAGTACTTAATTACTGGGGGGTAACCAGTCTTTTGGCCTATTCACTTGTTCAGGTGGATATAAATGATCCCATGGCAGTATTTGAAAAAGAGCAGTGGGTGGAGTTCTCCGTGTCCTGGCTAACATTACTCCCTCAACTGACATCGCCAAAAACAGATTAACTGATCAGTTATCTAATTTCCTTTTTGTGTGACCTCATTGTGTGCATTTGACTGCTGCATTTGCCTACATAACAAAAATGGCTCTGGAGCACTTTAAGAAGTCTTGAAGATGTGGAAGGCATTGTATCAATACAAACTCTTCCTTCTAGATGGGTATTACAATGTGCCCCAGTCGTCAGTTAGGCAGAGGACAATCATCCAGGGTTCCTGTTCTTGGATATTCAGTGACACCTGTTGGACAATGCACTTGGCTATGATGCTCCAATTCATGAAATAACATGCCAAGAGTCACTAATCTTGCACTTAAAGAATGGCCACTTGGCAAGGTAAAAGAGGGTGTTTGTGCCCATGGAACCATACCCCAGAGAGGAGTCGATAAGGTAAGGAGGACATAAAAAGGGAAGAAGAAAGACTAACTAAATCATGTACATTATTCTCCATAAATCTAAAATAACAATGGAAAAGAGTTACTCTGGAAGGACCTGCTGCTAACCCCTTAGCCTTGATGTGAAGTTTCTGTACAACTGCCAAAGATATTACTTATTGTTGATTCAATACTGTTCTGCTTTAATGACAAATTGTCTTTAATCTCCTGTATTGTTCTGTCATGGACTCTACCCCGCCCATTTAATCCAAGGAGGAAAAGCTCAAATGATTCCATCTGCAGAACATAATGAATGGATCAAATGTGAGGTTGGTGTTGTACTGCGTTTAGTGACTGGTCATTTAATTCACTATTTACCTGTAAGCAATTAAAATTTGAAAATTAGTAGAAATCTGGAATTCTTTTCCCCAAATAACTGTGGATTCTGAGACAATTGGAGCTTTCAAGATTGAGATTGATAGTTTTTTGTTCGGTATGGAGCTTAAGGCGGGTAAATGGAGTCGAGGTACAGATCAGCCCTGATCTAATTGAATGTTGGAGCAGGCTTGAGGGGCTGAATGGACTACTCATGTTCTTATATTCCTAGAAGTGTTGTTTCAATTGCCTCTGCTATTTACCTCAAGGTGAATCCAGCTGCTTTGCAAGCTCACGGCCTTTCCCCTTCCAAGTTTATTTGTGCTTTGCTTGTTTCTTCCCTGGTTGAGTAAACCCAATTTGTTGATGACTTTCAGAAGCAAACAGAATTATAGCTTTCATCTTTACTTGTGGATTTTAATTTTTTTAAATGAGTCAGCTGAGTTTTCTTAGTCTAACCATGTGCTTCATTAGATGTTTATGGAAAGCTGTTGAAATGCATGAATAAGAATCTTGTTGAAAAGATGGGCACAGCTGGTTACCTTTTGTTTTTAGCTATTCTCTCATTTTCCACTTGGCTGAAAAAAGATCCTGTGGAAAAAAACTTGCTGCAAAGATTAATACTGACTTTGTACATGAGTAAACACTCCTTTAGTTGAGAGCTGTTTTCTCCTCTTTGACCTAGTTGTCTCATATCACCCCCAACTGTGGTTTGATTGGGTGAAGGGACAAACTGCCTCCAGACTTCTACCGATTCCAATTCCTGAATCAGTCAGTAGTGGTGCACAGAAGCATCCTATTCCTCTGATTTTTATTTTCTCCCCTTCCTCCTTTCCCCAAGCCTCAGCTCAGCACTTCCTCATAATGATTCAAAATGGTCCCCTACAGGCTGAGATAGGAAAAATTATAATGGGGAATAAGGAAATGACAGAGAAAGTAAACAACTACATTGGGCCGGATTTTCCGATTACGTCCCGAAAACAGAAAAACCTGAAATCCAGCCCAACGTGACTGACAAATCTGTTACAGTTTTTTGAGGTTCAGGTTGAACTTCCGAAATCCGGAGTTCCAAAATTCGAAATGTTCCGGAATCCGGATACCAAACCGATCCGTGGCGGAGTTGTCTGGAAACCAGAAAATGTTCCGAAATCCGGACTCCCCGGCTCTCGGCGGCCAACCTCGCCCCGGTCCGACTTTGCCCCGATCTCATCCCATCCCTCGGCGGCTCGACTTCACCCCTACCTCGCCCCGTCCCTCGGCGGCTCTCCCTCGCCCCAGCCCGACTTTGCCTCGACCTGGCCCCGTCCCTTGGCGGTCTGACCTCGCCCTGTCCCTTGGTGCCCCGACCCGACCTCGCCCCGGCCCGACCTTGCCCTGACCTCGGCATCGCGGCCCGACCTCGCCCCGGCCCGACCTCGCCCCGGTCCAACCTCGTGCTGGCTGTCGCCTCCTTACCTCAGCTGCCTGACCCCACCTACCTTGACCCAGGCAAAGATATTCCAAAATCCGGAAATACCCAGAACCCGGAACGGCCTTGGTCCTGAGGTTTCCGGATTTCAGACGCTCAACCTGTACTAACTATTAGAATAGATATGGGGGAACCAGTGGATGTAGTTTATTTGGATTTTCAGAAGGCATTCAATAAGGTGCCACAAAAGACGTTCTTTAACAAAATTAGAGCTCACGGGATTGGTTAACGGACAGAAAACAGAGAGCAGGAATAAATAGGTCATTTTCGGGTTGGCAGACTGTAACTAGAGGTGTGCCGCAAGGATTGGTGCTTGGGCTCCAGCTATTCACAATCTCTATCAATGATTTGGATAAGGGGACCAAATGTAATATATCCAAGTTTACTGATGATACAAAGCTAGGTGAGAATGTAAGTTGTGAGAAGGATGCAAAGAGCCTTTAAGGGGATATAGACAGGCTACGTGAGTGAGCAAGAACATGGCAAATGAATTATAATGTGGAAAAATGTGATGTTATCCACTTTGGTAGGAAAAATAGAAAAAGAGTATTTTTTAAATGGTGAGAGATTGGGAAGTGTTGCTGTTCAGAGGAACCTGAGTGGCCTTGTACATTAATCACTGAAAGTTAATAGGCAGGTACAACAAGCAATTAAGAAAGCAAACAGTATGTTATTACAAGAGGATTTGCATATCAGAGTAAAGATGTGTTACTGCAATTATATTCTCTAGCGTTTAGAAGATTGAGAGGTAACCTCATTGAAACATACAAAATTCTTACAGGGCTTGACAGGGTAGATGCAGGGAGGATGTTTCCCCTGGCTGGGGAATCTGGAACACAGGGTCACAGTCTCAGAATAAGGGGTCGGCCATTTAGGACTGAGATGAGGAGAATTTTCTTCCCTCAGAGGGTGGTGAATCTTTGGAATTTTCTACCCCAGAGGGCTATGGAGGCTCAGTTTTTGAGTATATTGAAGACGGAGATTGATAGATTTTTGGATATTAAGAGAATCAAATGATATGGGGATAGTGTAGGAAAGTGGAGTTGAGGTAGAAGATCAGCCATGATCTTGAATGGAGGAGCAGGCTCGAGAGGTTGAATTGTCTACTTCTGCTCCTACTTATAATGTTATGTTCTTAAAGGGAGGGGGGAGCAATTTTACAAAGACTTTGGCCACTAAATCCTAAGTACTGCACTGGAGTTTCAGCCTAGATTTTATGCTCCTGTCTTTAGAGTGGGATTTGAACCCACGACATTCTAACTTGGAGGCGAGAGTGTTATTACTGAGCCATGGCTAACACTTGAATCAAGACACCAGTCATTTTATTTAATGTGAAATGGACTAGGTGCCCACAGTGAAGTCGTTTTTTTTCCTCACTCAATTCAGTAATGGTGCCTTTTCTAAAGATCTGAGCACCCAAGGTGAAGCCAGTTCTGAGTGTTTAGGAACAGTTTTTTGTAGATTTTCTGCAATGCCAAATCCCAATTCACATTTTATTATAACTAAAATAGTGAGTGATAATAAAACCACTGTGTGAAAATGAAGCATAGATATTTGATGGTATGGGTGAAACTTAATTGATCTCAAATGGGTGCCTGATGATTGCAGGTGTTGTGGGGGTGTGGGTGTGGGGGGAGTGTGTGGGGATGGTGGGGGTGGGGGGAGTGAGCACACATACTGCAAGCACCATTCACCCATGCCCTTTCCTCCCATGCCACTAGTACTGGGCATTGGGTCAACACGGCCAATGATCTGCAGGAAGATACACCTAATGCCCCGACCAAGATCAGCAAAGCACTTTGTGATGTTTAATTACCATCCGGCC
Source organism: Pristiophorus japonicus (assembly GCF_044704955.1). Lineage (NCBI taxonomy): Eukaryota > Metazoa > Chordata > Chondrichthyes > Pristiophoridae > Pristiophorus > Pristiophorus japonicus. The sequence continues at coordinate 42,439,472 of NC_091981.1, read as the reverse complement.
CTTGGAGGCCAATTGAGACTGCTCTGATCTTCCACCTCCTGCCTCTACAGCACCAGTCTGATCACCTGTGGAAGAAAAACAGACTGTCCTCAGAGCCTCTGTCATGGGCGCTTAACTTCATGCACTCCAAGGTGGATTGAGACAATATGAAACCATCCTCCAATGTTGTGAACATTCTGCTGGTGGATTCTTCCAACTGACTGCAGCACACTGTTGGACATGGCCCCCAATGCCTGCACAAATGCTTGATGCACTGCGCAATCTTATCCTCTGGCCAGAAATGTTTACTTCTTTTAAAAAAGGAGGGAGAGAGAAAACAGTGAATTATAGACCGGTCAGCCTGACATCAGTAGTGGGTAAAATTATGGAATCAATTATTAAGGATGTCATAGCAGCGCATTTGGAAAGAGGTGACATGATAGGTCCAAATCAGCATGGATTTGTGAAAGGGAAATCATGCTTGACAAATCTTCTGGAATTTTTTGAGGATGTTTCCAGTAGAGTGGACAAGGGAGAACCAGTTGATGTGGTATATTTGGACTTTCAGAAGGCTTTCGACAAGGTCCCACACAAGAGATTAATGTGCAAAGTTAAAGCACATGGGATTGGGGGCAGTGTGCTGACATGGATTGAGAACTGGTTGTCAGACAGGAAGCAAAGAGTAGGAGTAAATGGGGATTTTTCAGAATGGCAGGCAGTGACTAGTGGGGTACCGCAAGGTTCTGTGCTGCGTTCCAAGCTGTTTACACTGTACATTAATGATTTAGACGAGGGGATTAAATGTAGTATCCAAATTTGCGGATGACACTAAGTTGGGTGGCAGTGTGAGCTGCGAGAAGGATGCTATGAGGCTGCAGAGTGACTTGGATAGGTTAGGTGAGTGGGAAAATGCATGGCAGATGAAGTATAATGTGGATAAATGTGAGGTTATCCACTTTGGTGGTAAAAACAGAGAGACAGACTATTATCTGAATGGTGACAGATTAGGAAAAGGGCAGGTGCAACGAGACCTGGATATCATGGTACATCAGTCATTGAAGGTTGGCATGCAGGTACAGCAGGCGGTTAAGAAAGCAAATGGCATGTTGGCCTTCATAGCGAGGGAATTTGAGTACAGGGGCAGGGAGGTGTTGCTACAGTTGTACAGGGCCTTGGTGAGGCCACACCTGGAGTATTGTTTACAGTTTTGGTCTCCTAACCTGAGGAAGGACATTCTTGCTATTGAGGGAGTGCAGCAAAGGTTCACCAGACTGATTCCCGGGATGGCGGGACTGACCTATCAAGAAAGACTGGATCAACTGGGCTTGTATTCACTGGAGTTCAGAAGAATGAGAGGGGACCTCATAGAAACGTTTAAAATTCTGATGAATTTAGACAGGTTAGATGCAGGAAGAATGTTCCCAATGTTGGAGAAGTCCAGAACCAGGTGTTACAGTCTAAGGATAAGGGGTAAGCCATTTAGGACCGAGATGAGGAGAAACTTCTTCACCCAGAGAGTGGTGAACCTGTGGAATTCTCTACCACAGAAAGTTGTTGAGGCCAATTCACTAAATATATTCAAAAAGGAGTTAGATGAAGTCCTTACTACTAGGGGGATCAAGGGGTATGGCGAGAAAGCAGGAATGGAGTACTGAAGTTGCATGTTCAGCCATGAACTCATTGAATGGCGGTGCAGGCTAGAAGGGCCGAATGGCCTACTCCTGCACCTATTTTCTATGTTTCTATGTTTCATGCCACAAGCGGCTGTGTGTGTCACCCAGTGCACGCCCCACCGATACACTCTTTAACTCCCTCGGTGAATGTGTCTGAGCTAATGGTTGGGAGGTACAGAGTGAATGACGGAACATTCTCTGAAGTTCTGGAAGGGCTGGATCGCTTGGATCTTGCACATTCATTCTCAGCAACATCAAGAGGAGGAAAACAAAAAAAGGTGAGGGGTTACAATGGTTTTGTGATGCGCAGAGTTTGCATGTCTATATAGTAGAAGGAGTGACGCGAGTGTTTCACAACGTGGTTTGCTGACAGCTGAAGGAAGAGAGGCAGATGCTCGCCATGAATCTGCAGCTGGTAGGTGCCCTCCTACTTCTCTCTCTCCGACAGCCTGTATGGCCTCTCACCCCCAGCATTTACTATGCCTGTTTCTCATAGGGATGTGAGGTCGGAGTTTACTGCGACCGTCGCCTGTTGCAGTTGTTTCTGGCGTTATTGTCATTCTTCTCTTGAAGAATGAAAAAAATGAGAATTATCTTTTGTTTCTATGCCAGGGGTTGCCATGTAGCCCATAATGCGTACAGAGACAGGTGCATGCAACTGGCAATTGCAATCCACACAAGGTTTTTGCAGAGTGAATGCACATAAGGAAGCGAATGAAGAAACATTCCTAGCTGAAGGTTAAGCATGTCAAGAGTAGTGGTGCAGCCTCACATATTGATGTTAAAAAGAAAAGAAAGAACTTGCATTTATGTCACGCCTTTCATGAACTCAGGACATCCTGAAACGCTGTACAGCAATGAAGTACATTTGAAGTGTCATCACTGTCGTAATGTAGGACAGGCGGCAGCCAATTTTGCTGACAAGTTCCCACGAACAGCAATGTGATAATGACCAGATAATCTGTTTTAGTGAAATTGATTGAGGGATAAATATTGGCCAGGACACCAGGGGGACGTCCCCTGCTCTTCTTCGAAATAGTGCCATGGGATCTTTTACGTCCACCAGAGAGGGAAGTTGAGGCTTGGTTTAATGTCTCATCCGAAAGACAGCATCTCCAACAGAGTGGCACTCCCTCAGTGTCAGACTCGATTATGCGCTCAAGTCTCTGGAGTGAATCCACAACTTTCTAAATCTGAGGTGAGGGTACTACTATTGTGCCACGGCTGACACCAAACCTTGGCTGACTTGGTAAGGTCATTAAACTTCATCTGACACTATCTGTCCGAGCGCTGGAGGTGCAGGATTCCTTGGGATCCTGCAGCACTCAGTGCTGTAGAATATTGGCATAACCCACCTCCAACCTACCCAATTCCAGTTTTAATGGAGGCAGGTTGGGACGGACGACCAACCCACTCCCAGGAGTTGAGTCAGTCACTAAAATCTTTTAAGGGGGCTGTGTATCTACATTTTAACTGCATTTTTATTTTCACCTCATGGAGGTTGGGATTCCTGGGCCTTGGGAATCCTGGCAGGTAAAAGGAGACGAGAAAAGCTGGATCCATGATGTAAGTGCCTATATTGCACTATTTGTGGGACAGTAGGAATAGAAATGTTTCCCCCAGGCCAACATGCTTTTCTCCATGCAAACATAGCTCCACAATCGGCCAACAGACCCCCACTGTGTCCAACACACACCCCTGTGATGACCAACATCCACCCCCCCCCCCCGGCCCACATGATGTCCGACACCCCCTCTTCTCTCTAGCTGCTTCCCTGCCCAACAGGCAGCCAGCCTGACAGTCTGGTTGGCTGTCAGGCAGGAAACCCATTGAAAAAATTTAGAAGACATCCTACAGATAATTTCTGCAGGACATGCGGAGAAACCCATACTTCTATATTTCCCATCTTAATATCCTCCCCCCAGTTCTCGGCTCTCTTCCCAGTTCCGAATAAATATCGGGGCCTATGTGTTCAGATCTGTAACCCTCTGAACCCATTTTCTTGAACGTATTGTTCACTTTCACCAAAATATAGTGATGCACTTCACATGTACTTATATTAGAATTTGAGCTTGAGTTAGAGGATCGCACTTTGATGTGCTTTACAATAACTAACAGGTGAAAGATTGAACTCTTTAGCATACAAAGTATCCCTTGTATTGGTGCACTGGGCATTATTACCAGTAGAATCACGTAGTTGGACTCTGTTAGAATGTTTGTGTAGCTTATTAATTCAATGTATTTATTGTTTGAAGGTAGGGAGGTAATTCTTAATTTATCTGAATGTTTAAGGTCAAGATCTTCAGCTCTGTGGTTCTTCTGGTTTGAATTCAAAGGTACAGTACCATGATGCTCAAATATTCACTTTGGGCAACCAATTAGAGGAATTAAAACACACTGTCATGACTCTAATTGGAAAGTCAAAAACCAACCAATTGTATGATGGTATGTTGAAGGTTTTTCCATTACTGACTTACCATTCTGTTATGTATTTATGCTTGGGGTCACCAGACACCAAGGTGCGCCACTGTCTGAGGTCATCGGGCTGTACGCACGCATGCGCGGTCACTGGTATATAAGCGCGGGTACCATGTCACGTGGGTTAATTTGGGTGCAAATAAAATTGGATCAGGTTTACACCTGAGGCGGTTTACAGTAACAAGTCTTTTGAGTCATTACATTAATTACATTTGGCGACGAGGTGATTTAAGAGCCTTCGCATGTACAATGGGCACTATTGGAATTCTGGAGAGATTCGCGGAGGGCGAGGATTGGGCAGACTTTATCGACTGCCTGGATCAGTATTTTGTGGCCAACAAAATGGAGGGAGAGGCTGACTCATTTCGGCACAGGGCGGTTATCCTCACCGTTTGTGGTCCAAAAATTTATGGCCTCATGAAGAATCTTCTCTTGCCTTTACATGCAGCAGACAAAGAATATGGGGATTTGTGTGCTTTGGTGTGTGACCACCTTAAGCCAAAAGAGGGGATCATCATCTCACGCTATCGCTTCTACACGCATGTTCGTGCTGAGGGCCAGGATGTGTCGGGATTTGTCGCCGACCTGCGACGTCTTGCTGAGCTGTGTATGTTTGGGAACGTGTTGGAAGACATGCTGCGAGATTTCTTCGTGAAAGGCATCAACTATGATGTGATTCTTCAGAAGTTATTGGTCGAAGAGAAGCTGGATTTGAGCAAGGCCATCGCGACTGCCCAGGCATGCATGACAACTGATAATTTGAGGCAGATATCATTGAAGAGTCGGAGCTCCACACAAGTACTGTAAACAAGATTGTATCGTCGTCTGGCAGAGCTGCTTATGGCGGGGCCTATTCGACTGTTTATGTGAAACCTGTAGCTGCTCAAAGTCCGCCAACTGGTACGAATCCGATTTCACCCTGTTGGCCTTATGGGGCAATCATCGGCCTCATCAGTGTCGGTTTAAACAATACGCCTGTAATGGTTGTTCGAAAGTGGGGCATCTTCAGAGAATGTGCCCACAACTGAGCAAACGTGCTGCTGCTCCTCACATTGCTGATGATGACCAGTCCAATGCTGGCCCGGATACACAACCCGAAGAGGCAGTGTATGGTCTGTATTCTTTCTTGGGAAGGAGCCAGCCGATAATCGTTAATGTGAAGCTGAATGGCGTGCCTGTATCAATGGAGCTGGACATGGGTGCGAGTCAGTTGATAATGAGCCTAAGCTGAGTCCAGTCAATGCCAAGTTGCGTACTTACACTAAGGAACTCATACCGGTGATTGGCAGAGCAGTAGTCAAGGTGTCATATGATGGTGTGGTTCATGATCTACCTTATGGACTGTCTCAGGTAATTGTCCAACGCTGTTCAGCAGGAATTGGCTCGAGAAAATCAAGTGGAATTGGAATTATATCAAAGTTTTGTAAACTTTGGCACATTTACAAAATAAATATTGTGCATTTTTTGAAACTTTTAAAAACAATACCCCAAAACGATGCACTTAACGCACGTCACATGGGCCTTATGAACAAGCTATGATGTGACTGTTTCAGAACTGTGGCTTTAATGGTGCTTTTCTATCTTTGTCGCTTGCTATAAAACTTACTTTATTTATTCTGCAAAGTTTTCCCAATATAAATAATAATTTTATGGAGGATGTAAATACAATTTGTTAAATGTTTGAAAATATTGTCCTTGGTATAATTTCTTAATCAGTGGATGACACTTCGTGTGCTCAAGTGTTGAAGAAGTTTCCTTCTTTTTTGAACCGGGCATTGGTAATTTTACTGGAGCTAAGGTGCAGATTCACCTGGATTCTGATGCAAGGCCTGTCTATCATAAAGCTCAGTCTGTTTCCTACATGATGAGGGAGAAGGTTGAAATTGAACTTGACAGACTCCAACGTGAAGGGGTCATATCACCAGTCGAGTTTAACAAGTGGGCCAGTCCCATTGTTTCTGTGTTGAAGAGTGATGACACTGTCAGGATTTATGGAAACTACAAGGTTACGATTAACCGATTTTCGAAACAGGATCAGTACCTGTTACTGAAGGCTGATGACCTGTTCGCTATGCTAGCTGGTGGAAAGACGCACACTAAACTGGATCTGACGTCGGCCTATATGACACAGGAGCTTGTCGACACTTCAAAGAAACTCTCCTGCATCAACACCCTTAAAGGACTGTTTGTCTACAACAGGTGTCCTTTTGGAATTCGTTCGGCTGCAGCCATATTTCAGAGGAATATGGAGAGTCTACTGAAGTCCGTTCCTAAAATTGTCATGTTTCAAGATAATATTCTGGTCACAGGTCACGACACTACTGAATATCTGAACAATCTTGAAGTCCTACATCGTTTGGACAAAGTGGGACTCAGGCTGAAATGTTCAAAGTGTGTCTTCATTGCACCTGAAGTTGAATTTCTGGGGAGGAAGATTGCTGCTGATGGCATCAAGCCTACTGATTCAAAAACCAAGGTCATCAAAAATGCACCCAGGCCTCAGAATGCGACGGAGCAGTGTTCATTCTTGGGCTACTCAATTACTTCGTTAATTTCTTACCCAGATTGAGCACTTTGTTAGAGCCACTGCACGTACTACTCAGAAAAGGCGACAACTGGGTCTGGGATGTGTCTCAAGATAGAGCCTTTGAGGAAGCTAAGAATCTGCTCTGTTCAAATAAGTTGCTTGTTCATTATGATCCGTGTAAGCATCTTGTATTGGCCTGTGATGCTTCATCATATGGGTTTGGCTGTGTACTCCAACAAGCAAATGAGTCGGGTAAGCTACAACCTGTTGCGTATGCTTCGAGAAGTTTGTTAAAGGCAGAAAGAGCTTACAGCATGGTAGAAAAAGAAGCTTTGGCCTGTGTGTATGGGGTCAAAGAGATGCATCAGTACCAGTTTGGTCTTCGTTTTGAACTCGAAATGAATCACAAGCCACTCATTTCATTGTTTGCGGAAAACATAGGGATTAATACCAATGCATCATCCCGTATCCAGAAGTGGGCATTGACATTGTCTGCCTTTGATTATGTTATTCATCATATACCTGGCACTGAGAGTTGTGCCGATGCACTGAGTTGTCTGCTGTTGCCCACACCTGAGGTGGAGACGCCTCAACCTGCAGATCTACTGTTAGTAATGGATGCTTTTGAAAGTGAAGGAACACTTGCTCAACAAGTTAGGATCTGAACCAACCATGACTCTATTTTATCGGTTGTGAAACATTGTCTCCTCAGAGGTGATTGGTCTGCAATACCTATGGAAATATGTGATGAGACCAAATCTTACAACCTTTGCAAAGATGAACTGTCCTTTCAGTCAAATTGTTTACTGTGGGGTAATCGTGTTGTTATGCCGAAGAAAGGTAGAGAAAAATTTGTACGGAACTACATAGCACTCATCCTGGTATTGTCATGATGAAAGCCATTGCTAGGGCTCATGTATGGTGGCCTGGAATTGACTCTGATCTGGAATCATGTGTGATCAGTGCAATACTTGCATGCAGCTAAGTAAAGTACCAGCGGAATCTCAGCTGAGTCTTTGGTCATGGCCATCGAAACCATGGTCCAGGATCCACATCGATTTTGCAGGCCCTTTCCTGGAAAGATGTTTTCTGTTGTGGTGGATGCATATTCAAAGTGGATAGAGTGTATTATTATGTCATCCAGTTATTTCTGCAGCTACTATTGAGAGCCTTCATGTCATGTTTGCTACTCATGGTTTGCCTGACATTGTTGTGAACGACAACGGATCTTGCTTCACAAGACTGGAGTTTCAGGAGTTCATGAAACTCAATGGTATTAAACATGTGAGGTCAGCCCCATTCAAACCTGCTTCTAATGGTCAAGCAGAGCGTACTGTTCAAACAAGCAAGCAGAGTATGAAACGTGTAACTCAGGATTCACTGCAGACTTGCTTGTCCTGTATACTGCTCAGTTACAGGACCAGACCTCATACGCTTACTGAGGTCTCCCCTGCTGAACTATTGCTGAAGAGATGCCTCAAGACCAAGCTCTCTCTTCATCCTGATCTGACTGATCGTGTTGAAAACAGACGTCAAAGTCAGCAATGGTATCATGATCGTGCTGCTGTGTCACGTGACATCTCTGTCAATGATCCGGTTTATGTACTGAAGTATGGTCAAGGTCCAAAGTGGATCGCTGATACTGTTACAGCCAAGGAGGGTAACAGAATGTTTATTGTCATACTCAAGAATGGGCAAACATGCAGGAAACATGTTGATTAGATAAAACTGCGGCACACAGTTGAACTGGAACTGCTTGAGGAAGATGCAGTCAGTGACCAACCAACCAGTGTTCATTCACCAGAGGACTTTGCTGTCATTATTGAAACTGGACCTCCAGTCTCTGATGTGGTCATTATCACTCCCATCAGATCGGTTACTCAGCCTTCAGTCACAACTGACTCAGAACGCTTGCCTAGAAGTTGAACTGAGACGATCAACTCGGGAGCGGAAAGTTCCAGACCTTCTTAATTTGTAAAAAGACTAATATTAAGATCTTGAAAGGGAATGTTGTTTATTTATGCCAGACACCAGAGAGCGCCACTGTCAGAGGTCATCGGGCTGTATGTGCGCATGCCCGGTCACTGGTATATAAGCGCGGTACCATATCACGCTGGTTACTTTAGGCGCAAATAAAGTTGGATCAGGTTTACACCTGAGGCAATTTACAGTAACAAGTCTTTTGAGTCATTACATTCATTACATATTCAGACTCAATTGACACAAATGAAAAATAATATGCATCAGCAGATTTATTTGGTTAGGGGTTTGACAATTACAAGGTCTAATTTAAAAACAAAACAATACTGAGAAGAAATCTTTTGTAGTTTTGCTGAGCTATTCAGTATTTTGATTCACATTGTTCCTGTGTAAATGAAATTGCTTTTTCAGAACCTGAACCTTTACACTAGATTGACCCCTAGATTGTCAGCAGATTCTGATGAGGCTCAGATGGATTGTGGTTGAGAAATCATAGTTCCAACAGTCCTGCTGAATAACCAATGAAAAGACTAGGGGTGTCAATTTCCAAGTTTGCATGACCAGTGAAGAGTCTTGCCTGCCGACCTCACATCTCCCAGGAATCGTGTGTGTGTACCTAACTTGGAAAGTTCTCTCTTAACTGTGGAACCTCACTCAATTGTTATGAAGGATTCACTGAAGAACACAACTAGCCAGGTTTTGAACATTGGCTGGGAAGAAAAACCAAGAGAGTGAAGATGTCCTCTGTGAAATTATGAACTCTAATGTTATTGCCATGTTTATGATTTGGCTACTCAGAAGAAATCTTCCCTTCAGATTGAACACTGATTTAATATCATTGTATCCTTCATTGTAATCAGTTCCTCTGCCAATAAGCAGCTGCATAGTACACACATTAATGGTGCTCTTAAAAGATCATGGGTTCAAGCTCCACTCCAGAGATTTGAGCGCAAGATTTAGGCTGACACCGCAGTGCAGTGCTGAGGGATTGCTGCAGTGTCAGAGGTGTACCGGCTTTTGGATGAAATGTTAAATCAAGGCCCTGTCTGCCTTCGCAGGTGGACATAAAAGATCCCATGGTACTATTTCAAAGCAGAGCAGGGAAGTTATCTACAGTTCCAGGCCAACCCTCAACCGACAAATGGATTACCTCATCATTATCGCAGTGCTGTTTGTGGGACCTTAGCTGCCGCATTTCCTGCATTACAACCGTGACTACACTTCAAAAATACTTGGCTGTAATGCGCATTGGAACATCCTGAGGTTGTCAAAGGCGCTATACAAATGCAAGTCTTTCTAATGAAAGTGTTTATTTGTCACTTTGATGATTGTGGCATTATACTGCCGTCATTTGTCACAGTGCTACTGCTCCCAAAGGTGCACACCTAAAGGTGTTTCTGCCGATAAAATGTTGGTCTATTGAAGTAAAAGGGCTTTCTGATTTCAAAATCGTTCTGCAAATGTTGAAATGGTCCTTGAGGATGGCTTGGTCTTGGTGCTGGCCCAGGTGAAAGGACAGTGCAAGTTCTTCAAAAGGTCAGAAGCTGCCGTTTAGCAATGATGTCATCTAACCCCTTGATTATTTGACTTTATTTTCAACATCATCACTCACTTTCTTCCTGTCCTTGTTATCTGTATTGTTCTAAAATTCTCTCAGTGGCCGACTTGGATCACTGTCCTGCACTTCCTTGTCACAGTATAAAATGGTTACAGTGCAAAGTAACCATTCTTCCTCTTTAACTTGTTCTTGTGATAAGTTATCAAAGGCACATTGTGGCCATGGTAAACCCGTCTTGTTTATTTGTGCACCCAGAAATACAGTTGCTGACTTGATGACGTGTTGCTGACTAACACTAGACGTTTTTTTTTAGTAGAATATGATTTAAAAATCGGAATCCATGAAACCCCATCGCGGTTACGAGGCGGTAAGGCCGTACCGACCGGGGCTGGTGGAGAGTGCAACCCATCCACAATTGCCCCCGGGCCGGGGGCTGCCACGCCCTGACTTTCCGTCCCACCCAGCGCTCTGACTCCTTGTCGGCTGCGCGCCGACCCCTTGCCGCCTGGCGGCGACCCCTTTTCCGCCCCGTGCGGCAAATTGACCCGCAGAAGCACGGCCATCACTGGTCGGTGCCACTGACAGCTTTGCGAGGCTGGAAACTAGCAGTGGCTGGGCGGTGCATCTGCCCTTAAAGGGGAGGGCGCACTGCCGCGGCCGTCTTTTTCTTTTGCCGACAATGGCGGGCATGGGTTCGACTGGGCTGGCAACAAGCAGCCCGGCACCCCCGCTTGGCCTGGCCGAACCCATCCCTGGTGGGAGTCACAACCGCCTCGCAGCAACCCTCCCCTTTAATTGAAGGGGAGGGACATTGCTAAGTGTCACGCTGACATCATCACTGTCGCGCTGACATGGGCAGTGCGACGGTGATAGACACCACCCTGCTTCTGACCCGAACCTATCCCTATACTGCCTCAAACACTGCCCCAAAGTGCTGGGACACAGTGTAACAGTTTTCAGAGCCAAATTTTCCGACTCTTCCCTCTGACTCCTGCCGAGCATTAATTATCTGCCCGAAATGGGGCAGGGGGCGATTTCCCCCCCCCACAACCATCGTCTTTCAGATGTAATGTTAAACTGAGTGTTTGTGGGACCTTGTGTGCAAATTGGCTGCTGCGTTTCCTACGTTACAACAGTGACTACACTACAGACATACTTCACTGGCTATAAAGCACTTTGACATGTCCTGTGGTTGTGAAAGACGCTATAGAAATAGAAGTTCTTACTTTATGCCTTTTGTATTAAGCTACCCCTGGAAAAATGCAAATGTTACATCCTTGAACAGAAAAAGGTGCAAGGATAAACCCAGTAACTGCAGGCCAGTCAGTTTAACCTCAGTAGTGGGAAAGCTCTTAGAAATGTTAATCTGGGACAAAATTAACAGTCACTTGGTGGACAAGTATGGATTAATTAAGGAAAGCCATCATGGATTTGTTGAAGGCAAATCGTGTTTAACTAACTTGATTGAGTTTTTTGATGAGGTAACAGAGAGAGTTGATGAGGGCAATGCGGTTGATGTGGTGTACATGGTAATCCAAAAGGCATTTGATAAAATGCCACCTAATAGGCTTGCCAGTAAAGTTGTAGACCATGGAATAAAAGGGACAGGATACAAAATTTGCTAAGTGACAGGAAACGGAGAGTAGTGGTGACGGTTGTTTTTTGGAATGGAGGAAGGTATACAGTGGCATTTCCCCAGGAGTCGGTACTAGGACCACTGCTTTTCTTGATATATATTAATGACTTAGACTTGGGTGTACAGGGCATAATTTCAAAATTTGCAGATGACACAAAACTTGGATGTATAGTCAAAAGTGAGGAGGAAAGTGATAGACATAGACACGCTGGTGGAATGGGTGGACACATGGCAGATGAAATTTAATGCAGAAAAATGCGAAGTGATACATTTTGGTTGTAAGAACGAGGAGAGGCAATATAAACTAAAGGGTATACTTCCAAAGGGGGTGCAGAAACAGAGGAACAGGGGGTATATGTGTAAAAAAATCATTGAAGGTGGCAGGGCAGGTTGAGAAAGTGGTTAAAAAAGCATACGGGATCCTGGGCTTCATTTGCAGAGGCATAGAGTACAAAAGCAAGGAAGTTATGATGAACCTTTATAAAACTGGAGTATTGTATCCAATTCTGAGCACCGCACTTTAGGAAGGATGTGAAGGCCTCAGAGAGGGTACAGAAAAGATTTACAAGAATGGTTCCAGGGATGACGGACTTAAATTCCTGGATAGACTGGAGAAGCTGGGGTTGTTCTCCTTGGAACAACAAAGATTGAGAGGAGATTTGATAGAGCTGTTCAAAATTATGAGGGGCCTAGACAGACTGGATAGAGAAAAACTGTTCCCATTGACGAAAGGGTCGAGAACCAGAGGACACAGATTTCAGGTGATTGGCAGAAGAAGCAAGGATGACGAGGAAAAAATTTTTATGCAGCGAGTGGTTAGGATCTGGAATACACTGCCTGAAAGGGTGGTGGAGGCAGATTCAGTTGTGGCTTTCAAAAGGAATTGGATAAGTACCTGAAGGAAAAAAATTAGCAGGACAATGGGGAAAGGGCAGGGGGGTAGGACTGGCTGAAGTGCTCTTGCAGAGAGCTGGAACAGGCTCAACGGGCCGAATGGCCTCCTTCTGTGCTGTATCCATTCTATGATTCAATCTCAAAACCAGTCTCGTTCTGTGTGCTAATTGCTCAGTATTTCTAAATCTCCCAACAGTATCCTATCGCAAGATTATCCTCATAGCACAGCTTGATTCAATTCTGTTTTGGGGATGCTTCCCTTCGGGTAGTCCTTTGAGTCAATCCGCGTTCAATTATTTATTAATGTGAATCAGACCATCTCCAAAGTCTGACTTATAGATTATAGACCACTGCATTTGCATGTTTTGACACGCACGTCTGAAATTAAAAATCATGAATGTGCATTGAAGAAGCTCCAATCCTGGGTAGTAAGGCGCTCCAATGTTTTTATTGAAGTAGTCTGCAGCATTAACTATAGGAAATTGTTCCTGGGAATAATTATAACCTGTCTGTCAAAAGAAATGATTGGATATGAAACAAACTCTCCTATATTAGATGACATTGAGTTTGTATTTTAATAATGGAATGCAGTGTTTTACCTCACTCATGTAAAATTAAATTTTTTGTTATTTTGGCATGTCGTTTTTAAGGAAATGATGTCTCCTGTGATCTGAGCTCTGTAATTGTTTGCTGACTGCACTGAGCTGCTGCGTTCTCTAGTCAAGGATATCTTTGAAGAGTTGACACATCTATGCTCCCCATCGTTAAGGTGTGCCGCTTTCCACCTGCACCTCATGTATTTTTCGTCACACTTGGGCTTGTTATACTTGCTGCAAAAAAAGCTACTGCTACCAGAATAGTACGAGGGATGAACTGTTTCAATTATCTGGAGAGACTAGAGAAGCTGGGATTTTTCTCCTTAGAGCAGAGAAGGTTAAGGGGAGATTTAATAGGCATGTTCAAAATGATGAGGGGTTTTGATAGAGTAGCTAAGGCAAAACTGTTTCCACTGGCAAGTGGATCGGTAACCAAAGGACACAGATTTAAAATAATTGACAAAAGAACCAGCGGGGTGATGAGCATTTTTTTATGCAGCATATTATGATCTGCAAAACACTGTCTGAAAGGGTGGTGAAAGCAGAATCATTAGCAACTTTCAAAGGGGAATTGGATCTCTACATAAAAAGGAAACATTTGCAGGGCTATGGGGAAAGAGCGGGTGAGTGTAACTAACTGCATTGCTCTTCAAAAGAGCCGGCACAGGCATGATGGGCTAAATAGCCGCCTCCTGTACTGTATGATTCTCTGTCCTGAGCATGGTGAGTTTATTCTATTGTTGTACTGGCTGCATTTTTATCCTTTTTGAGTTTTTATTTCAGTCTGAAATGTTTTCTCTTGAAGGTATTTGTTTTCCTACTTCAGGGCCGAAATTCAGTGCCGCCAGAAAGCTGGTGGCGTTGAGCCCTTTTTTCCCCGATAAGTGCCGCAAAGTTTGTGGCGGCCATTGGATCCAATTTCAGTTTTTTGACCACAAAAAAGTGCTCCAGTCTAATTAGCCCTGCAAAGCTGAAATTTGCAGTCTTAATTGTGGCATTATTCCCACAGGAAATTAACCCTTGGGGTGATCTGGTAGCTACCATTGCAGCACAGGCGCGAGGGAATGAGCGTATCGGTGCTGCTTTGGAGAGGATGGCCGTAACTACAAGAGTCGACGGAGCGTCTAAGTGCTGTCATGTCTGATGGCTTTCAGACTGTAGCTGTTGGCATGCAGTCTCAGCTGGATGCCCCCCGAGACCTCAGTGTTGCTTTCGTGGCTGGGTTCACCACGGGCCACGGGGGACTTTCTGGTGTGGCGCCAGAGCACCGCCCTGAGCTTCCTCAGATTGGTGGTGGTGGTATTGTACCACCCCTGGTGAGTTACTCAGGCTCCTTGGGCCAGGATACGGATAATGCGCTCCCTCCAGCTCGCAGCATTCCTGGCTCTAGACCTGTCACTCCGCCAGTGCCTCCACGCATGGCCTCGCCCAAGTCAAGTCAGACTGAACGCTCCCAGGAGGGTGTTGACCAGTCTCCAACCAGCCATTCCAGGCCCAAAGCTGCTCGAGGGCATCCTAGAAGGACATCTTCAGCTTTCACACAGGGAACACACAGCCTTCCCAGACTCATGAGGCAGCCACAGGGGAGACACTGAGGCGAAGTTGCAGATGAGGCACGCATAAGATCATCGTAGACAGTCCCTCGAAGTCGAGGTTGATTTGTTTCCACTCTAAAATTGAGTTCTCAGGTGGCTGAACAGTCCAATGCGTGATCTACAGTCTCTGTTACAAGTGGGGCAGACAGTAGTTGAAGGAAAGGGTGGGTGGGGAGCCTTGGTTGCCGCACGCTCCTTCTGCTCTCTGCGCTAGTTTCTGCATGCTCTCGGCGACGAGGCTCGAGGTGCTCTTCCTGTACTTTGGGTGGTCTTGGGTCAGGGATTCTGAGGTGCCGGTGGGGATGTTGTACTTAATCAAGGAGGCTTTGAGGGTGTCCTTGAAGCGTTTCCTCTTCCCACCTGGGGCTTGCTTGCCGTGTCAAGGCTCCGAGAAGAGTGCTTGCTTTGGGAGTCTCGTGTCAGGCAAGCGGATAATGTGGCCCACCCAGCGGAGCTGATCGAGCGTGGTCATTGCTTCGATGCTGGGGATGTTGGCCTGAGCGAGAACACTGACATGGGTGTGTCTGTCCTACCAATGGATTTGCAGGATCTTGCGGAGGCAGCGTTGGTGGTACTTCTCCAGTGCTTTGAGGTGTCTGCTGGAAATATTCCATGTCTCTGAGCCAGAAAGGAGGGCGGGTATCACTTCTGCCTTGTAGAGCATTAGCTTGGTGCCAGATTTGATGACCTGGTCTTCAAAAACTCTCTTCCTCAGGCTGTACTGGCACACTGAAGGCGGTGTTGGACGTCGTCATCGATGTCTGCCCTTGCTGACAGTAGGCTCTCGTTGTCCAAAGCCTCACCATGGATTTTGATAACCGGGGGGGCAGTGCTGTGTGGCGGGGTTAGGTTGGTGGAGGACTTTTGTCTTACGGATGTTTAATGTAAGACCCATGCTTTCGTATGCCCCGGTGAAGATGTTGACGATGGCTTGGAATTTGGCCTCCGAGTGTGCGCAGACGCAGGTGTCGTCTGCGTACTGTAGTTCGATGACAGAGGATAGGACAACCTTGGAGGTGGAACAGATTCACATTTGTTACCGCTCGGAATGCTGTTCTGGTGTGACATTTCCAGTTTGAGCCCCTGGATTGAGATTTCAGTTTTCTCTATGAATCTCGGAATCTCTATTTCCCCTTTTCTCTGTATTCCTATTTCTCTATTTCTCTCTCTCCCAATCAAATGTTCTCATTCTGTTTCTCATTTCCTTTCCTCCCTTCCCCCATTCTCTTTCCCTCGCCCTCTCTCTTTCTCTTTCCCCCTCGCTTTCCCTCGCCTCCTTTCTTTCCCTCGCCCCCTCTCTCGCCCTCCCCCTCTCTCGACCACCCCCCCTTCGCTCCCCCTCCCCTCTCTCCCCCTTCTCTCCCCCCCTCACCCCTCTTGCCCCTCGCCCCCCTCTCTTGCCTCCCCCTCTCTCTCTTTCCCTCTCTCCGTCTCCCTCCCTCTCTCTCTCTCTCTCTCACCCTCTTTCCTCCCTCTCTCTCACCCTCTCTCTTTTTCCCTCTCTCCCTCTCTCCATCCCTCTCTGTTTCCCTCTCCCTCTCTCTCTCCATCCCTCTCTCTCTCTCCCTCCCCTTGAGCTGTGCTGATTCTGTGCTGAACTCCTCTGTTCCATTGAAGAGGCTCTTGGACTTGTTGCTGAGCAATATGGAGCTGACTCCGGGATCTTGCCCCATCTGGAGCTCGCTGATCTCCCCCAGATGTTCTCTTACTGGACTTCTTTGTGAGACTAACTAAGCTGCTATTTCTTCGAGGGCTCCGGGGAGCTTCCGACCCATCCTCAGGTTTGGATCTTACCTTCTTTTGTCTCTCCAGTCCCATGGCTCCAAGATCTCTGCCACTCTGCACCGGCCCTAAAAGCTGGCGAGGGCACCATCAGCTAAAGAGCTGGTTATTTCAGACTAAAAATGGGTAAGGGGGCGGAGCGACAACGATGCGCACTTTTAGCGCATCACTACTGTTACAAGACTTCCCAGGCTGAATCTATGTCGGGGCGGCCAGTTGAGACCAAAGTGGTGGCCATTCGATTTTGATGAATGGCCGCTGCAAACGAGCAGTAACGGTCCCTTTCCGGGCCTGTGAATTTCAGGGCCATGATCTCTTAATATTTTGTTTAATTTATTCTTGGAATATGGGCTTCTCCAGCAAGGTCAGCATTTATTGCCCATCCCTTGTTGTCTTTGAGAAGGTGGTGGTGAACTGACGATAGTAGATTGGATGCCCGTTAAACATAGCAGCCGATTTTCCTTTCCATTGAATCGGGCAGGGTGTGTAACGGGCGGATGCTCCGATACCGTCAGCTTTCCGTCTCCGGCTAAGTTGAAATTTAACACCTCCCCACCCATATTTCAGTGGCTGAGGGTGGTACCTCAGCGAATAGCAAGTCACCAAAGTAATGCATCAGGTTTGAGCCTGCTACCCATATTAAAAGCATATGAGAATGGAATTACTGTATTGCATTAGTCACTATCCTACTTACAAAACAAAACAATGGGTAATTCGTATATCGCCAGCAAATGAGCAATGCAGAGAAGTTTAATCTTTGAACATGAGCTGCTGTTTCAGAATGACGGTATTTATGCAGCATTGTTTGCTGTGCTGCACATTGAAAGTACAAATAATTAGGAAAAATTTTATGCTTGGATCAGTATTACGTGTTTGAGTGTTATATTGATGGTGATAAGTTCTTGATAATTGGAGTGGAAGAGGAATTATTTAATGAATCACTGTGGCTTAAATTTATGTTTGAATATATTATCCAGTGATATTGTATATTTAAAGGGGAAGAGTATATTGTTTCTGACCTGAAGAAGCAGGCTATTGCTTTCACGAGCACTCTCTGGTACGTCAGCCAAGTGACCGTTCTTCACGTGGAATTGAGGTGGATTCTGCTCAGTGTGTGCTCCTCAGTAACTCAATCCTTTGAACATGTGCTTTGATAACAGAAAACAGTGCTCTTATTTGGATAGGTGGCCATGACAGTCTGTAACGCTTTTATCCCACTTCAAAGTCGGCTTTATTCTTCTCCTGGTCGTGCTTTCATAGCTGTCCATCAAGGTTGCACTCAATTTTAAAATAGGTTTCTTTTTCCTTAATCTATGATAGTATCACAGAGACTGTTCCTTGTGTCTCAACCCCTCTCAGAATGTCTGTCTTGCCTCATAGGACCAGAATTCGCTGGCAAGATAACGGCGAGTTTAATGCGCACGCTGTTATTAATGTGTAAATAGTCAGCAATTTGCGAGAAGGAAGAGTTACCTGTAAGTTCTGAATTGCCACAAGTTGCTGGACGATCTGAAATTAACTTAGTAATAATTGCAGCTAACCCTGTGAGTTTCAAGATATTACTGCATTTGCGCTGTTAAAACAAATTAAACTCACTTAAAGTTAGGACTGGTAGTTAACGACATAAGGACCCTTTCAATGATGAGATTCATGTTCCTGCAATGTCACTCAACCTCTGCAGCCCAGAAAGGGAACAATTGCAACTATGGAGTCTCACTCCTCCAGGTAGTAAATTGTTCTTGGAGATTTTTAAAATGTAAGATTTTTAAAAATTTTATTTATTCGTTGTCTTTTTATTTCTCTCTGAATCCAATCTTTCTTTCCCTCTCTTTATTTCTCTTTCTGTGTCAGATTTGACTTTAATACACTATTTCTTTCTTCATCGTTCCTCTCGTTTTTTTTCCATCCTTCAATCTCAAGGTTAAGGAGATAGACCATTGGTCCTGTCAATCATCAAGCTCCTAGCATTTCTTCTGACAGTACAAATGAAGCCCATGAGGGATTAATATATTTTTGTAGTTTGGCAACTTTCTTCATTCGTTGCATTTTGAGATGACTGCCCACAGATTACCCAGAACCCCATTGGGCATGTGCTCCACACAGCCTGGCCGCATTGTTTCCGGGTTTGGTGGGCACAAGCCTTGGAGCGCCTTACCCTAGACATCAGGGATGCATTTGCAAGCCTGATGGCTGGCCTTTGGAACCCAGACAATCCCAAGGTCAAAAGATTGAGTGAGCCCCTGAAAAGGAAAGTTCCAATTTTGGGCCATCTTTTTTTTGCTTGTTCATCCAATCTGAGGGATCTTCTGACACAAGGCCCACTGCCAGCTTCTTGGGGAGCCCCTTGGTCATAACAAAAGGAAATTTAGATCGGAAGGCCAAGAATGCTCCTCATTTACATCCAAATGTAAAAAAAACCTTTTTGGAGTTGTCCCAGAAATCCCCAGGCAACAAAAGGGGCCAGACACCTGATGTAACAAATCTCTGCACCTGTTTGCTCCACAAAGTGCCTGGGAAACAAGTGTCCCCCAAATGTTGCAGAGAGGAATATCGGGGTAAGAATGTCCAAATAGGCCATCTTGTCACTTGCATGTGACATGCAACTCCTTGTTCTCCCTAAATAAACGTTTACCAAACATTCTTTTCTCAAGGTGATGTGCAACTCTTTCATTCTCGGCTAATTGCAGTTCTTTTAGGTAGTTTATTATCTCTTTCTATTACAATAAACGCCCCAATCATATTCAGTACACAGGCACTTTACACCTCAAAGCGCTGGAGAAGTACCACCAGCGCTGCCTCTGCAAGATCCTGCAAATCCACTAGGAGGATAGACACACCAACATCAGTGTTCTCGATCATCCCAACATCTCCAGCGTCAAAGCACTGACCACACTTGACCAACTCCGTTGGACGGGCCACATCATCTGCATGCCCAACACGAGACTCCCAAAGCAAGCGCTCTACTCGGAATTCCTTCATAGCAAGCGAGTCCCAGGTGGGCAGAGGAAACATTTCAAGGACACCCTCAAAGCCTACTTGATTAAATGCAACATCCCCACTGGGAATCCCTGGCCCGAGACTGCCCTAAGTGGAGGAAGAGCATCCGGGAGGGTGCTGAGCACCTCGAGTCTCGTCACCGAGAGCATGCAGAAACCAAGTGCAGGTAGCGGAAGGAGCGTGCGCAAACCAGACTCCCTCACCCACCCTTTACTTCAACGACTGTCTGTCCCACCTGTGACAGAGACTGTAATTCCCGTATTGAACTGTACAGTCACCTGAGAACACTTTTAGAGTGGAAGCAAGTCTTCCTCGTTTTCGAGGGACTGCCTATGATGATGATGATGAGTATGCTTTTACAGTCTGACACTCGGCTGCACTTAGTCGTTTTGCACTGTTAGTGAGCAGGATGAATACGTGTCAAAGAGATGCTGAATGGAAAAGAAAAAGAAAATCTAATAAGTGGCAAACAAAGGCTACAGTTTTTGTTACTCCTGAAATAATTTCCCTTTTGTCCTCCCATTGTTTTTGGTGGATGAAAGAACAGCTAGGACTGTCCCCATGTGGCCAAAGAAATGGGCCATATTTATAATCACAAACAAAATAAAGCTTTGAAAATATAATTTAAAAAACTCTGGACCAAGGTCAGCCATAAGGAAGCAAGTCTGTAAGTCATTTATATTCTGTCTTGTCTTTTTTCCTCCCCGACTCTCATACATACTAAATCCATGTGTGCTTGTGTGTCTCACATGTTCCTACTGTCATTCTACCTGATCACAGTTCTTCTCTCATACTTCACAAGATATTTATGGGTGAGGAAGATCCATCTAAATTAATTCATCCAGAAAAACCCTACGAACCCTCCATAGCTGCATCAAGTTCTTTAAATCCCCAAATGTAATCACACCCGGAGCCATTTCCCCACTTCAAAGAGGAGAGTGGTCAACAGATTAACTTGCGCACACACATTGAATTCCAATTGGGGCACATGTAACTTGTGACTTTCAATAAGTGTTTCTGCTCCTATCGCTGTTAGAATAGTTTGTCTTTACCACAAGTTCCACCAGTGGTCTCACTGTCTGAGGCTGAACCAGACCGTTTGCAACCTTGGTGTCCTATTTGACTCTGAGCTGAGCTTCCGGCCCCATATCCTCTCCATCACCAAGACCTACTTCCTAATATTGCCTGTCTCCACCATTGCCTCAGCTCACCTGCTGCTGAAACCCTCATCCATTGCCTTTGTTACCTCGAGATTCGACTTTTCCAATGCTATCCTGACCAGCCTCCAACCTTGCACCCTCTGTAAACTTGAGTTCATCCAAAACTCTGCTGCCTTTATTCTAAATCACAGCAGGTTCCTGTGCTCACTGACCTACATTGGTTCCTGGTCTGACAACTTTTCGATTTAAAAAAAATTCTCATCCAATTAATCCAAAAAAGGACATAATTTAAATTGTAGTGCTCCACTTCTTGACCACAGCCAGCCACATTGAGAGGCTAGTTGGCTGTCAGGCGAGAAGACGTGTGGTACCAGGCCGCAGCCGGGGAGCGGAGGGAGGGACAGATTGATGGGGATGGTGGAGAGATTGGTTAGGCAGGACATCGGGGTGGGGGTCTGGAGAGATCGGTCGGGGACTGGAATGATGGGAGAGGTCGCTTGGGCGGGGTGAGTGGGTCTGATTGCGGGGAGGTTAACAGGTTTGCTTGGTGGGCTGTGGGAAGCACTCCTGCTCCTCCTGGCCCACAGGCAGCTGTTGGAGTCAGCTGTTCTCACATCCCTTCAGCTGCCTGGTTTCGCGAGGCCTGGGAAACCCAGCCCACAGGCTCTAAATCTGAAACACAGATTTTAGAAATTTTACTCATTACCATGTTCAGCTTTCAAAGGAATTCTTGATATAATAGCAAGTCATTTGACACCCTATTAGAGACCCCATGATGCACCAACAGATGGTTGAGGAGAGCTAATTAGTGAGTCTTTTCCAGGCTCATTGGAATATGAAAATGCCGAGTTCAGCTGACAATCATACAAAAGGAAGGAATGAGAAAAAAACCTCCGTGTACTGCATTTGGATTCTCTTTGAGGTTTTGAGTGAGACCATTTTCAGTTCCCTCCTGTGTTACCATCAAACCCATATCTCTCTGCTCCCTGTTGAATCAGCAATTTGTCCATTTATTTCCCTAATGCTTCAATCGAGGCTACGTTCACTGTGCACAGTGGCAGTCTTGTGAGAACTTCCTCTTTCATTTAAATTTAACTTATGGCTTCATTACCTTATAGTGATGTTTTCCCTCATCAAAAAGGGAGCAGCACTGAGAACAGCACTGACATAAGAAGAATCACTGTAAATATTATTACATCCATTCAATCCCAGAGCTTTGGTAGGCTAGAGTTCGGTGTAGATTTGTGGGGTGTAAATTATTCCTCCTAATTCTATGCTGAATGCTAATTATGATCGCTGTGTTTTTCAAACGAACATCGATCATGTGTTACAGTTTGTTTCTGGCTCATCACCTGATTGTTTTATTTTGTTTCTTTCTGCTTTAAGAAACATTCGCTTGAACAATATATTATAGATGTAATATATCAAGGGGAATCTGCCCCTAGAGGCATGTAATTAGGGTTTGGTTTGGAACAATTTGCTTTCAGGATAACTGTGGCTCAGTAGTAGCACTCTGGCTTCTGAGTCAGCAGGTCACGGGTTCAAGTCCCACTCCAAAAACTTGAGCACATAATCCAGGCTGACACTCCAGTGCAATACTGAGGCAGTGCTGCACTGTTGGAGGTGCCATCTTTCAGATTAGACATTAAACCGAGGCCCCATCTGCTCTCTCAGGTGGACATAAAATATAAGAATTAGGAGCAGGAGTAGGCTATATGGCCCCTCGAGCCTGCTCCACATTCAATAAGATCATGGCTGAATTTCGACCTCAACTCTACTTTCCCGCCCGATCCCCATATCCCTTGATTCTCTTAGAGCCCAAAAATCTATCTCAGCCTTGAATATACTCCACCCCTCAGCATCCACAGCCCTTTGGGGTAGAGAATTCCAAAGATTCACAATCCTCTGGGTGAAGAAATTCTTCCTCATTTCAGCCGTAAAAGGCCGATATGTTATCCTGGGACTATGCCCCCAAGTTCTAGACTCTCCAGCCTGGGAAAACAATCTCTCAGCATCTATCCTGTCAACCCCCCTCAGAATCTTAGATGTTTCAATCTTCTAAACTCCAGAGATATAGAGATATAGGCCCAATCTACTCAAACTCTCCTCATAGTACATCCCAAGAATCAATCTAGCGATCCTTCGTTGCACCCCCTCTAAAGCAAGTACATTCTTCCTGAGATGAGGAGACAAACTGTGCACAGTACTCCAGGTGTGATCTCACCAAAGCCCCTGGCTCCATTTCGAAGAAGAGTTCTTCCCAGTATCCTGGCCAATGTTTATCCCTCAACCAACATTGCTAAAAAAACAGATTATCTGGTCATGAGCTTGTTGCTGTTGTGGGAGCTTGCTGTGTACAAATTGGATGTTTCATAGATTACAACAGTGACTACACTTCAAAAGTACTTCAATGGCTGTAAAGCGCTTTGGGATGTCCTGAGTTTGTGAAAGGTGCTATATAAATGTAAGGCTTATTCTTTATTCCCATTTTTAGGACTTCTCAGTTGAGCCTTTATTCAGCAACTCCGGTAACAGGACAAGATCATTCCTTTGGAGTGCACCCATTTTTCTCTGAATCCGAGTTTTTAGAACAGTGGGGGAGACAGAGTGATGAGATCCGTTGCTTTTCTCGTCAGTCTAAGGTAACCAATATTTGCAAAGAGTCACAATGATTACACTGTGATGTGTTGTAACTCACCCCAAGGCATTAGCAGCTGAAATGGATAAAACCAAGAGGCAGTGGAGCAGTCTTGTACTCAGATGTTTAAGAAACAGTTTGTTCCAAAAAAGAGAAACACCTGGGGCTCAGGTGGCTGCCATGAAGTTTTTAATCATTTGTCGTATAATTTGTTTTTCAAAATTGCTCTTTAAAATATATCTAAAAGTTCTAAGCAAAACTGCACACAGTTTGGGACGTGTTTCCTTTGTGGACCTGTGATGAATGACCGGACAAAGGATAGATTGGGCAAGAGAATGGAGAGAATAGTTTGTGGTTGATAAGAAAAATTCATTAGTAATCCCGAGTAATCTTAATAGTTAATCATGCTGTTACATCATAAAGCACAAATTGGTGAAAAGAAATTGAAGTCTAGGAACATAGGAAGTCCTGGATGGAGAAAGACGAAGGTCCATCGAGTTAATTGAGTTGTTGACTAATCATGGCAATCAATTAGTCTACAACAGACCCAGACATGAGGCGAGGAAACCCCAGTGGTGGAGAGTTTTGAGAACCAAAGGACCAAATTCACCTGTTCCTCCCAAACATGTTAGACTTACCACATGTCATCTCCCAATTTCTGTCTTAAAAATCACACTTCATCAATGTTTACATTTTACAAATTTCACTCACCTTACTCAAAACAGATGGTAAGCTAGCACCAGCCAGAAATATCAAGCAAGAGGGAGGAAAGCATTTCGCCCTTAAACTTACGTTTGGTGCAGACTGGCAGCTGGTCAGCGCAGTGGGGAGGGATGCACCAGACCGCAATGGATTAGAAAGAGCAACAAAACAGAAGGATCACAGATGAAGGGAGAGAAAAAAAATTGATGTTGCCTGTAAATTGGCAAAACTGCATCATTTTTCAGCCCAGCAAAGCTGCAAGGTCACTTGCCCCCAACTAGATAGTGGATGGAATCTTCCACTTTTGCCTCCGACTTCTTTGGGGTTATATTCAGACTGCTCGGTATCCATTTGAAACTCTTTAGTTAAAATCTTTGACTAGTGCATGCAAACTGATCTCTTTTTGCTCCACTCATATCCAAATGAAATGCATCGCTGAAGTTAATTACTGTACAATTCTGGCCTCTTGTGCATCCCCGATTTCTTTCACCCACCATTGGTGGCGTGTCTTCAACTATCTCGGCTCTCAGCTATGGCGTTCCTTCCCGAAACCTCACTGCCCCTCTCTCCTCCCTCTCCTCCTTTACGGCGCTCGTTAAAGCCTACCTCTTTGACCAAGCTTTTGGTCACCTGCTCTAATATCTCCTTATGTGGTTCGTGTCAATTTTGCCTAAAAACGTTTTACTACCTTACCTGGCTATATAAATGCAAATTGTTATTGTTGTTGTATTGTTCAACCCACAGCTGGTTTATAAGTTCCATTACCCCAGGAATGTTTCCTTTTCTGTCCGGAAGGTGACAACCCACTGGGACGAGTATCAAGGTTTCTTGTAGAGCGCACCCAAGTGACAGTTCTTCAGATATGAGCATTGAGTGTCAGCCATGGCTCAGTTGGTAGCAGTCTAGCTTCTGAGTCAGAAGGTTGTAGGTTCAAGTCCCACTCCAGAGACTTCAGCATTCCCAATGCAGCACTGTCAGAGGTGGCGTCTTTCAGATGAATTGTTAAACCGAGGCTCCATCTGCTCTCTTGGGTGGACATAAAAGATCCCATGGTACTATTTTGAAGAAGAGCAGTGTTCTTCCTGGTGTCCTGGACAATATTTATCCCTCAATCAATGGGCTCAATTTTCCCCAGTGATTTGCGCTGTTTTTTTGGCGTGCACCGCTTTTTTTGGCCTATGTTTAAAAAAAATTCAAGTTTCCCCATCTAATGTGCGTTAGCCTAACTCACTTAGTTACGATTTTTTTAGGTTAGTCCTTTTTTTGCGTTATAGGGGGCGTAACCTGATGTCTGCGCCAGTTTTTGTCAATTATGTAAGTTTGCCCCCCCAAAAATTCTCCTAGGTTGGCGTATGTGACCACTCCCGAAAAACCTTCTGGTGAGTTAAGAAAAAGCAGCGCACATTGAAAAATGGCGCAGAAAGACGCCATTGTTTCTCAGCGAAGTTTTGGACGGAGTCAAGAGCACTTAAATATTAAAAATAGGAGAGAAGATGTGCACCTACCTGAAGCTGCTGCAGCCACGAGGGTTCCCGGTCCGGAGGCCTTCCTGACTGCGCGTTGCAATGCGTACACGTTGGGACGTGAGCAGGTCTGAAGCTGGAGTCACATGGCTCTGGGCAGCCAATCAGTTATCGTATATTCTCATTCATTGTAATAGGAGTTTCGTAAGTAACAACAATAGCAGCAAAGAAAGGCTGCACCCATCTCTCCTCCACCTTATTCTAAGACCGCCCGCTGCGCTTGGTCTTTGTGACTCCATCACCCCTGCCCGCAGGTGGTGGCACAGCGTTTCTCTGGTTGGTACCAATCTTATTCTTCCGAACATCTCTGGTAATGCACACTTCTTGATGGGGGGGGGGCAGACGGTAATGTGGAAGGCCTGACTTGGACCTCTTCAGAGGCTGGTGTGGGGATTGGAATAGGAGTAGCAGTTGATTCTGTCAATGGGCGTGTGGGGTCTGGGCATGTTCCCTTATTGCAGCAGCTAACTCCAAAATTCCCCCTCTCATGTGCCTTGACAGTGTCTCAACTACCTGTGACATGCCCTCCCTCATGTTCACTGACAGCACATCAGCTCCTGCGACATTCCCTCCCTCATGTGCACCGACATTGTTTTTGCTAACTGAGATATTCCCTCCCTCTTGTTCTGGACATCGTTCCCATTTCTCATGAGAGTGTTGTTACTTGTCCCGATACCTCATCACTCACCCCCCTGATGGTGTCCGGGAGTGATAGGGTAAGGTCAATGCTCTCCGCACTCATTATCACCACGTGAACCACATTTGTTAGATCCTGCTCCTCAGGAGAGCGTGGTCGAGCTCTCCTTCCCCTCCTCATCCTGGGTGTGGCTCGCAGCATCCCAGTGGGACCCTGTGTGTGCCTTGCGGCATCCCACTAGGACCCGCAGCCTGGGATGGTGGGACTCTGGGTGTGCCTCGCTGCATCCCACTGGGACCCACAGCCTCGGACGGTGGGAACCCATGGAATGTCCCACCAACACTTAAATCACTCTCAGGGAAGGGGCTAGCAACTCAATGGGTGGCACCTGCACCTCCTCCAAAGTGAGTACAACAGTGGGGACTTCATCCATCCCTCCCCTTTCCCCTCCCCCTCACCCTCACCCCCATGCTTTTGGTCTGGTAGGTGGGATTGGAAGATGTTCTCCTCTTCAGGCTCGTCCTCGTCTGAATCTTCTGCATCGTCAGGGTTGGCCTCAAGTTCTGCAAAATATAACAGAACAGACAAATAGTTAGCAGCAGAGGAGGGGGCAGGGTGGCATGAGTAGCCATACACTTCAGAGGCAGCAGGCTCATTTGAAGGACCACAATGAATGATAAGACATTGCATCAACCGAAGCGTAGCTGACGGAGACATCCCCATGAACCAAAGCATGGTTAGCCCACACAGTACTTAGCATTTAGGAAAACCAGACTCTGGAATTTGCAGGACTTACCCTCTCCCTTGAGTGTGGGCCCAGCTTGTGAAGTGGTGGCTGCTTTTCTCCAGGCAGGACCCATCAAAGCAGCGACCTTGTCTTCCAAGGGTGTCAGTGAGTGCACATTTGCCGGGCCTCCTCCTGTTCGAGTTCTTTCTCGTTTGTTGTGTGCCACTTTCCTCTGCAAAGATGAAAATATAACTTTTTAGAGAGGGTGTCTTTCTGCTGGGTGGGATATATACTGATGGTCACATTTACAATTGTAATTCCATTGAAAAATGAAAATATTACTTAGACTAACTACTTGACCAAGGTCCTGCCACTTCTTTTTGCACTGGCCTCCAGACCTCGGTATGATCACCATTGCATAGTAATCTTCTGCAACTTGGTTCCAGCGTTTCTTCATTTCTTTGGGTAGAACTTTTACGTGACCTTTGCTGGTGTCCAGCTCCTGCCATCTGCCCTCAATCACAGTAACTAGTGCCTCCACTTCATGCTGTAAGAAATTCTTGGTCCTTGCACCACGTTGCATCTTGTATTGCAGCTCCGATTTTTACAGTGATAATTAAAGTTTTCACACAGCACTCAAAGTTCTCACACACACAACTGGCTCTTTAAAAATGGCCGATTGCAGACTGGGAACTGTACTGCGCATATGTGCCTATAGGAATCACATCAAAAACGTTTTTTTTTCCGTGCATGCGCAGAAGGGACAGCGCAGAAGGGGCAGCATCGTTTTTTCGGCGCAGATATTAGGCTCCACCCCCCCAAGGCTACAGGACAGGCTACGCGGCGGCAATTTAAAAAAATAGAGTGGGGACACTTGGCACATTTATTGTTGGAGCAGTTGTGGCCTAGAACAACGGGCGTAACTCTGGCAATACGCCAAAAAATGGCTTTGGGCAAAATTGAGCCCAACATCACTAAAAACAGATTATCTGGCCATTTATCTCATTGCTGTTTGTGGGAGCTTGCGTGTGCAAATTGGCTGCCATGTTTCCTAGATTACAATGGTGACTGCACTTCAAATGTACTGTAAAGTGCTTTGGAGCATCCTGAGGTCATTCAAAGCGCTTAAATGCAT
Organism: Pristiophorus japonicus; assembly: GCF_044704955.1. NCBI lineage: Eukaryota > Metazoa > Chordata > Chondrichthyes > Pristiophoridae > Pristiophorus > Pristiophorus japonicus. Next base: position 42,411,255 of record NC_091981.1, on the reverse strand, counting down.
ATAAATGCAAGTCTTTTGACCAGTCGTGGTCAGCAAGCTGTTGAAAAACTGGAAGACATCACTGCTGAGCCTGATCTTGGTCCTCACTCAAGGTTCACAGATGTGCATGGATCACTGGATAGCGAACAGACATGGGCACCCTGGGAGAATTCTCCCTGCTCATTGTAATGGCCCAATGGCCTCCCTGCCCTACTGTGCACAGACTGGGCATTGTGCCTGGACGTTACCTGGTCTGTATGGCTCAGAGCAACATTGAGAGGAGATGTCCTTATTGCTGAACCAACAGAACCCACCTGAAGTTTTTGAAATCAAAAGTGCTTTTTCAAATTAACTGCTTATTAAAATTAACTGCTTATAAAGCAATTCAACTCAGATGTACGGTAACTTTTTATATTTCTGTGAAAATGATTTAATGATTTTTAGCAAGTTAACGGACTTTGTGATTCTTTTACCTATATGTTCCACAACCCCCTTGCCCCCTCCCCACCCCCACCACACACACACACATACACCTAAACGCTGGTGTACTGTCCTTCCAGAAATGGTCACCTCCTATTCCCATTATCTGTCTGTCTTTGGAGTGTATTGCTGAGCAGAGATTGTGTCAAAGTGATTGCAGTACAGATTACTCTAAAGATTAAATACAAAAACGCTGGGACTAAATTCTTTCCTTTGTGGTATCTACTAATTTTGCTGCGCTGAGCAAACAAGGGATTGTCCTTTTCAAGACATTGTGGAGCGTTACTTCGAGCTGGTATACTTGGTCACAGCCTTTTTATTCCTTCTGGGCAGCAGCAGGCGCAGGGTGGTCTGGATCTCCCGGGAGCTGATGGTTGACCTTTTGTTGTAATGGGAAGCTTCACCCACGAGCACGCGACAATGTTGTTCACACAGTTTGCGATGCTCATGGCGTTGGAGAAGATGACGGTGTCAATGGTGAGCCTGCTTCATCATTTTGTGGACGTAGAATAAGTGACTCTCCTTCCTCGACCTTTGCTGTTTCTTGCTGCCCTTTACTCCTGGCTTTCCTTGAAGATGAAGGAGGCCTCCACATTTAATACTCCCATTCAGTATAGGAACATAGGAAATTGCTCGACAAAAAATTACCAATCTCCATTTAGTTAGCCTTCCACCACCCTGGTAGTTGCATGATAAGAACATAGAAATAGGAGCAGGAGTACACCATTTGGCACTTCGAGCCTGCTCCGTCATTTAATAAGATCATGGTTGATCTGATCATGAACTCAGCTCCACTTCTCTCCCCGCTCCCCATAACCCTTTATTCCCTTATCACTCAAAAATCTGTCTATCTCTGCCTTCAATGATCCAGCCTGCACAGCTCTCTGGGGCAGAGAAGTCCATAGACTTACAACCCTCTGCGAGAAGAAATTCCTCTTCATCTCAGTTTTAATGGGTGGCCCCTTATTCTGAGACTACGTCCCCTAGTTTTAGTTTCCCCTATGAGTGGAAATATCTTCTCTGCATCCACCTTGTCGAGCCCCCTCATTATCTTATATGTTTCGATAAGATCACCTCTCATTCTTCTGAACTCCAATGAGTATAGGCCCAACCTACTCAACCTATCTTCATAAGTCAACCCCCTCATCTCCGGAATCAACCTAGTGAACCTTCTCTGAACAGCCTCCAATGCGAGTATATCCTTCCTTAAATACAGAGACCAAAACTGCATGCCAAAGTCTAGGTGTGGCCTCACCAATACACTGTACAGTTGTAGCAGGACTTCTCTGCTTTTATACTCTATGCCCCTTGCATTAAAGGCCAACATTCCATTTGCCTTCCTGATTACTTGCTGTACCTGCTTACTAATGTTTTGTGTTTCATGCACAAGGACCCCCAGGTCCCTCAGTACTGCAGCACTTTGCAATATTTCTCCATTTAAATTATAATTTGCTTTTCTATTTTTTCTGCCAAAGTGGATAACCTCACATTTTCCCACATTATACTCCATCTGTCAAATTTTTGCCCACTCACTTAGCCTGTCTATATCCCTTTGCTGATTTTTTGTGTCGTCCTCACAATTTGCTTTCCCACCCATCTTTGTATCATCAACAAACTTGGTTACATTGCACTCAGTCCCTTCATCCAAGTCATTAATATACATTGTAAATAGTTGAGGCCCCAGCACCGATCCCTGCGGTACTCCACTAGTTATTGTTTGCCAACCGGAAAATGACCCATTTATCCCGACTCTGTTTTCTGTTAGTTAACCAATCCTCTATCCATGCTAATATATTACCCCCAACCCCGGGAACTTTTATCTTGTACAATAACCTTTTATGTGGCACCTTATCGAATGCCTCCTGGAAATCCAAATACACCACATCCACTGGTTCCCCCTTATCCACCCTGCTCGTTACATCCTCAAAGAGCTCCAGCAAATTTGTCAAACATGATTTCCCTTTCATAAAACCATGTTGACTCTGCTGGATTGAATTATACTTTTCCAAATGTCCTGCTACTGATTCCTTAATAATGGACTCCAACATTTTCCAATGACAGATGTTAGACTAACTGGTCTATAGTTTCCTGCTTTTTGTCTGCCTCCTTTTTTAAATAGGGGCGTTACATTTGCAGTTTTCCAATCCGCTGGGACTGCCGTAGAATCCAGGGAATGTAGGTATATTACAACCAATGCATCCACTATCTCTGTAGCCACTTTTTAAGATCCAAGGATGTAAGCCATCAGGTCCCAGGGACTTGTCCGCCTTTACTCTCATTATTTTACCGAGTACTACTTCTTCAGTGATAGTGATTGTATTAAGTTCCTCCCTCCCTTTAGCCCCTTGATGATCCACTATTGGGATGTTTTTAGTGTCTTCTACCGTGAAGACTGATACAAAATATTTGTTCAACGTCTCTGCCATTTCCGTGTTACCCATTATTAATTCCCAAGTCTCATCCTCTAAAGGACCAACATTTACTTTAGCCACTCTTCTTTTTATGTACCTGTAGAAACTCTTACTATCTGTTTTTATATTTCGTGCTAGTTTACTTTCTTAGGGCTCAATTTTCCCCAAAGCTTTTTTTTGGTGTATTTGAAGAGTTATGCCCGATTTTTGGGGGCCTAAGTACGCCAAAAAAAAAAGATTCCAAGTTTCCCCATTGGATTTCTTCATTTTGGCATGGACTAACCAGATTTCTAGTTTTGGGGGTGGAGCCTGATCTGCGCCAAAAAGATCGGCCTGCCATGGTAACCAGGGACACAATGCGAGCTGAAGCATACAGCCAGCTCCCAATACATTAAAAGAATTGAAAAACGCACAACAGCAACTTACCTCCAACTTCACCCGCAGGGCTTGCTGGTCCCCATTCTTGGTCCCTATTCTCAGTCCTCATACTCACTCACTCTTCTCTTTCTCTCTCCTCTCTCTGCTCTCTCTCTCTTTCCCTCTCTCTCTTTCTCTCTCTCTCTTGGTCTTTTTTCTCTCTTCCTCTTTTCTCTCTTTCTCTTTTTTTCTTTCTCTCTTTCTCTTTCTCTCTTTCTCTTTCTCTTTATCTCTCTCTCTCTTTCTTTCTTTCTCTCTTTCTCTCTCGTTTCTGCTGTGTCTTTTTCAATTCTTTTAGTGTGTCCGGGGAAGGTTTTTCAGTAGAGGCCACATACTCTGAGCACAACTGAAGTAACTCTCAGCTGGCCAAACTTCCCTAATTGGCGTAGCAGCCTGCTCCCAAAAAATGGCGCAAATCACTGGGGAAAATTATCTTCCCTTCCTTTATCATTTTTTTTAGCCGTTTGCTGGCTTTTAAAAGTTTCCCAATCCTCTGGCCTCCCACTAGTCTTGGCCACATTATATGCCCTTGTTTTCAATTTGATACCATCCCTTATTTCCTGAGTTAGCCACAGATGATGCAATGTTAATGGAGTTGTTGACTAATTATGACAATTGATCTCAATATAGCAGTGTATCATTATATTGCAAAGAATGTTGCACTGGAAAAATACAATAATATGCATTAGTGTCACCTGTGGCTCCGTGGGTAGCACCCTCGCCTCTGAATCAGAAGGTTGTTGATTCCAGTCCTATTCTAGAGAGTTGAATACAAACATCTAGGCTGACACTCCAGTGCAGTACTAAGGAAGTGTTGCACTGTTGGAGGTGCAGTTTTTCGATGGGACGTTAAACCAAGGTCTTGTCTGTCCTCTTGGGTGTAAATGATCCTATGGTACAATTTCTAAGAAGAGCAGTGTAGTTTCCTATATTACAACAGTGACTACACTTCAAAAAGTATTTCATTGACTGTAAAGTGCTTTGGGATGTCTGGTGGTCATGTAAAGCGCTATATAAATGCAAGTCTTTTGGTCTTTTTCTTTCAACACTAGAGTCATGCCCCCTTAATACCATAGCGATACACATCTACTTAAAGAGGTTCTGCAATAATTGAGGTCACCTGTCCTGTAAATGCTGCCTCATTTAAAGAAATAGGGGAACAACCGCACGCGCACAAGTGTACATGTGGGTAGTTGTTGGAAGATGGTAATTGCAACTTTCAAGTCTGGCTGCTGGACCTGCCCTAATACCTGGGAAGGTCCACACAGATTAACAGTGCAAAAACCCAGCCCACAGCCCACTGAGGAGCAAAAATCATGAGTGATTGTACCCCAATGGAAGCCAATGACATTTGTGGTCATGCTGCCTCCAGAGGGGATGATCACTGTTGGTAGCAATGCAGTCATCTAAAAAGGGAATTAAGCAAGGTAAAACAAGACTGGTGGTATGGAGCAATGGGACTTGGAGCACAGAGCAATAGGAGAGAGACACAAGCGATAGGCAGTAATGGGACATAGGGCACAGAGACAGGACATGGGGCACACAGCAATAGGAACAAGACACAGCGATAGGACATGGGGCGCATAGTGATGGGCAGTAAAGGGACACAGGCACAGAAATAGGACATGGGACACAGACAAGTCACAGAGCAATATGAGCTAGATACAGAGGCACTGAGATGGGACACAGGACACAAAGCAGCAAGACACGGGAAACACAGTGATGGGATGGAGTGACAGAGTGATAGGGCATGAAGTACTGCGATTGTGATGGGACATAAAGCAATACAATATTGGGACACAAAGACATAGTCGTCGTCGTCGTCGTCGTCGTCATCATAGCAGTTCCTCAAAACAAGGATGACTTGCTTCCACGCCAAAAAGCGATGAGTTCACAGGTGTTTCAATGATATTCCAGGTCCTGAACTACATCTTGAAGGGTGGAAGATGCTTGTGCGTGGATTTAAAAAAAAACGTATGGTGGCCATTGCACCCCAGCCACCACACGGGCATAACAGAGCTAGGTCTTTGTCCAGTGGCAAGGATTAACCAAGACGACTGAAGACCTGCTCTGCAGCATGGGCCTAGTGCGCACACATATCACAGTGTGGACAGGCCCGTGCTGCCCCTGGGCCCGCGCCTCTTCTAGACCTCGATCACATCCCTCTACGAACGCTTGCCGCTCCTTCGCCCCGACCTCACCGCTCCTGCTGTACCTGCCCGCACTGCAGTCAGCCGTTGCCCTCCATATCAACGAGTTCTTATTGCTTTTTTTTCACAGGGAACTATTTTTGGAGCAAGGGAAGAAGATTTCTGGTCCAAAAGGACTATTCCCCACCGGCTGGACCCGCTGCAATCCCGGGCCGAAAGGACTGCACCCCACCCCCGGTTCTCACTGCGAGTTGAAGTTCAGGAGCAGGAGGGCCACTCAGCCTGGGATTGCAGCGGGTCCAGCACAAGGCAGCGGGCGGTGGAGGGGAGCCGTGGCTGCGGGGGTGAGTGATAGGACACGGGTCACAGAGTGATGGGATATGAGCTCATGCCCATGGTTCTCCAAATGCTGAGTTTCCACGCTTGGGGGATACCACTGTGGTGAACTGCCAGCTTCCCATAGGTTGGGGGTGATAATTTAGGGGAACAACTGTGAGTTACCCTGTTGCAGCAAGTAATACAATGCAGATTCCTGAAAGCAGGTATGCAAAGACCACAGAAGAAGAGAAAATGTTTAAACACAAGAATATATGTCGAGAGAAAAGGTCACTCCAATAGTATGCATCCTCCTAAGGACCGTGTATAATTTGCGATACCATGGACTTTCCCCAGTAAAATCTCCTGAGAGAAAAAAACAACTTCAGGCACAAAATCCAAGGAAAATAAAATGTCTTTCTGACATATCAGTGGTAATGGAGTGTAAACTCGGAGAGATCAATGTAACATCATCACATCCATTATTCAACACTGATGGACTCAAACCCCCAGCTGACTTTACCATTATAAAATCACACTACACGTTATTAGCATGCAAGTATTGTCGGAACATTTGCATAGCAATTCTTCATCAGAAAATTTAACAGAGGTGCTAACTCATTTATTTTACAAGTTAAGTGCGAACACGTTTGCTAAAATCTCAGAGCTTCACCCCCCCCCCCCGCACCTCGCCCCCCCAAAAAAAATCATGTTCAACCGAGAATTTGATCACCTGTACTTATTTTTATCCCTATAAACTTCAATCCCTTTGATGACCCGGCACAGTTAGCAGCTGGCACTAGTTCACAGCACACGGTTAGGAAACGCTAGATTCTTGCACGCTGTGTGTGAACAATGAAGGATACAGCCATTTAGTGGCACTTGAAGCTGTAATCAGCAATAATACCAGGAACTAGACTGCTTGTCTCGTGTATCACAATCGGGTTATTAGTTAGAGTGATATTGGATGCCATTGTCTGCCAGTCAGTTTGAAACAGATATTCAGAACTGAGAGGTTATAACTATCAGGAAAGACTGAACAGACTAGGGATCTTTTCTCTAGAAAGCGTAGCCAGAGAATCACCGCAATGGCTTCTCTTCCCACTCCTGCATAGTTACCTCCGGTGTCCCCCAAGGATCTATTACTAATCTACATGTTGCCCCTTGGTGACATCATCTGGAAACACAGTGTCAGTTTCCACATGTAAACTGATGACACCAAGTTCAACCTCACGACCACTTCTCTTGACCCCTCCATGGTCTCTAAGTTGCCAGACTGCTTTTCTGACATCCAGTTCTGAATGAGCAGAAATTCTCTCCAATTAAATATTGCGACGACCAAAGCCATTGTTTTCAGTCCCCGCTACAAATTCCGTTCCCCAGTCATTGACTCCATTCCTCTCCCCAACATCTGTCTGAGGTTGAACCAGACTGTTCGCAACCTTGGTGTCATATTTAACCCTGAAATAGCTTTTGACCACATATCCACAGCATAACTAAGACTGCCTATATCCACCTCTGTAACATTGCCCGTCTCCGTCCTTGCCTCAGCTCATCCACTGCTGAAACCTTCATCTATAGACTTGACTATTCTAATGCACTCCTGGCTGGCCTCCCACATTCTACCCTGCGTAAACTTGAGGGGATCCAAAACTCGGTTGTCCGTGTCCTAACACGCACCAAGTCCCATTCATCCATTACCCCTGTGCTCGTTCCTGGTTAAGCAACGCCTCGATTTCAAAATTCTCATCTTTGTTTTCAAATCCCTCCATGGCCTCACCCCTCCCTACCTCTGAAATCTCCTTCAGTCCCACAATCCACCCCCTCCCCCGAGATATCTGTGCTCCTCTAATTCTGCCCTCTTGAGTAACCCTGATTATAATCGCTCAACCATTGATGGCCTTGCTTTCTGTTGCCTTGGCCCTAATTCCCTCCCTAATCCTCTCCACCTCTCTTTCCTCCTTTAATACTCTCCTTAAAACCTACCTCACCTTCCCTAATTTCTCCTTATGTGATTCAATGGCAATTTTTTTGACTCATAATACTTTTCTGAAGCTTCTTGGGTTGTTTTACTACGTTAATGGTGCTATATGAATACAAGTTGTTGTTGGAAGGCTGAGGAGTGATCTAATAGAAGTCTTTAAAATTATGAAGGGGTTTGATATGGTCAATGCAGAGAAGAGGTTTCCACTTGTGGGGGAGTAAACAAAATAGGGGCCATGAATATTAGATAGTCACTAATGAATCCAATAGGAGAAACTTCTTTACTCAGAGAGTGGTTAGACTGCAGAAACTTGCTACCACATGGAGCTGTTGAGGCAAATAATATAGAAACCTTAAGGATAAGCTAGATAAGTACATGAGGGAGAAAGGAATAGAAGGATATGAAGATAGGGTGAAATGAAGTAGGGTGGCAGGAGGCTCATGTGGAGCATAACTAGTGGCGCTGTCTAGTTGGGGCGAGTTGCTGTAAATTCTATGTAAGCTACATTTGCCCCACCTTCACAAACCAAAATGCTTGTCGATATTTTTCTAATCTCTCATTCATTTTGCAACACAGAATATTTGCTCACATGTCAATCCATGAAGTCTTCTTTGGTGCCCATCTCACTTGACACCATTTCAAGAGGAATTTTCTACTTGACAGTGATGAGACTGACAGTAGTGCCTCGCAACTGAAGGTGGGAGCTGAGGGTGTTGATGTGTAACTCTGAAGAACTCTTCAATCTCATTTGTTACTTGCCTTCAGCATAAAATAAAAATACAATAAACTGTCAGTGTGGGGCTCCTATTCTCACTGTCCTTTCTTTTTAATGCGTAAAAATAATGTGCATGTATAAAGCTGCCTTTTGCATCAAAACACCTTAAAGTGCTTCAAAACAAATTATTTTTGGTTTTTGGAGTGCAGTGACTGTTATCTAGGCAAAGGTTAGGAAAATCGGGGAAGTGAAAGCCATTCCGGCATCAAGGCTCATTGAACGCTTAATTGAATGGCGGAGCAGTCTCGAGGGGCTGAATGGCGTACTCGTGGTCCTATATTCCGCTACTGCATTAACTGCTCCGTCATTGACAAGCCATGTTTCTTCCCACTTGTTCCTTTTGCAGACCTTTAGCTTCATCCTCTGTCTCTACTGCTCTCTCTGATTTGTGTTCTCAACAGATTTAAGTCTGTGTGTATGTTTCCCCCTAATCCTGTAGCTGTATTTCTTATTTAAAACCACATTTAACAGGTGTAGTTTACCTGGATTGCATTGGGATGTGGTGGCTTTGTCCCATACTGCTCGAGTTCAGTTGCCAAAGAATCAGCCAAGGGTCAATGTTGACCGGATCGCTGGAGGTGTCCACTCACTGGATTGTCCATCCTCCTGTGCTGAAGGGGATAGTGTGGATGCAGTAGGGTAGAGTTCGTAACCTTGGAGGGAAGTAATGCAAAAATAAAGAGTATGTGATGCATATACTTATTTGAATTTTATATTGTACATTTGTGAATGCATATGGATGAACAATTGATGATGTTATTATGAAACTGAAGTCACATCCAAATATCTGAGAAGTCCCACTGTATTGCTGATAGTGGTCTAAAGAACCAGTTCTTGACTAGGTACAGATCACATCATATAGAAGGTAAGTGTCTTTACAGATAACACTTGATCCATGTGATGTCCTGGCTTGATGGACCAGCTATTGTTTTCTTGCCTGGAAAAGTTGTATGTTCGTAGATATGCTGGGGGTAATTTTAATCCCAGAAAACAGGTAGATTGGGGTTGGGTAGGAAGTTAAAGTGCTAAAAATCTGAATCCCGACCAAAACCCGCCTCCAACCCGCCTATTTTAATGGAGGTGGCACAGGGGCGCGGGAAGCCAACCCGCTCCCAGGAGGCAGGTCATCCATTTAAATATTATATTGAGGCTGGTGTGCCTCAGATTTAACTGTGGTTGGTTAGGTTTCACAGGCCTCAGGAAACCTGACAGGTAATGGAAGGCAAGGACTGCTGGATCCAGGCGGTAAGTGCCTTTACAAGTGCCTCCTGGATCCAGCAACCCTGCCTAACCCAGCACCCACGATTGGACATCCCTCTCCCTCCGAGGCCTCTGATTTCCCCCTACCCCTCAGCCTCCGATCACCTTCCTGGTCTCACTCCCCCCCCCCACCACCAATGATCTTCAGGCTGCCCCTGATGTTCTCTATCTCCCCAGTTGCACCTGCCCCCCCTCCCCCCCCAGATGCTCTTCCAGCCACCTGATGTTCTTTGCCTCCCTCCCCCTCCTCCCGATGCTTGAGGCTGGTGTTCGACCAACCCCCGACGTCCTGCACATCCCTCTCTCTCTCCTCTCTGAGGCCTAGTGCCGCAGCCCTCCCAACCGCAACCACCCAGCCTCTCCATTTGACTGGCTGCAAGTGGGAAGCAGAGGTTTCGACAGGACCCATGGGCAACTCATTCTCCCAGATTTCCTGACCATTTTCAACCCTCCCCTTCACCACCCCTCCCGGCTCCCAACCCGACCCAATTAAAATTTTGGCCACTATGTTTGCCAGCGCAGTGCATGGAGATTCTTCCAAGATACAACCTATCATCCTGGGCCAATCATTTATTTCATGTCAGTGTGCCCAATCTTGAACTTGGTTTTAATAATTCTTGTATCCTCTGACCTGATTCTATTTTATTATGGCCTTCCTTCAAGCTTTTAATTGTGTTTATAATGTAGTGCATGGTGGCCATATATGGTCACTTGTTTGATACTAACTCATTCTGATGCAACACTTCTAGTAAATGTATAAAATAATGTTATACACTGAGAACAAATATCTGTTAGTTGTTGTGTTTTATATTAAGAACACATGGCATGGTTATGCACTACATATATTAAGAATTTATGTTGAGAAGAGGTGTCTTGATGCTTGCACTACACAATTAGAAGTTTTTGTGTTAAGTATTGAGAAGTGATACCTTTGTTCGTCATTGTGTTACACATTACAAATAGACAAGAGTATTTGGTCGTTGCATATTACAAACAGATCATTTCCACCAGTCATTGTATTATATGTGAAGCGTAGCTATCAGTAATCTGTATAAGGCATTAAATGCAAATATTTCTATTAATCACTGTTGCATATTCAGAAGATTTCTTACTAGTTGGTGTATTACATGTTAAGAACAGATACTTACAGATACTTCATTCTGAAGAAGCTGCTGTAAAATGTCAGATAAAATGTGCACAGTTGGTGGTATAATCCCCCAAATAAATAAAGGCATTGTGTTATCAAGGATTTGTGATGAAGCTGTGCAAATGTTATATAAACCATAGTCTGGAAATCCCAGCGCTTTCCTTAGAGAGGGTCATTTGTAAATGATGGGTTAGTATGTTGATAGTAGCAGGATGAGACAACTTTGAAAATCTACAGTCAACTGTGCATTTTGGTGAAACAAAGGCCCCGAAATTCATGGACCCGAGAAGGACCGTTACTGCCTGTTTGCGGCAGCCATTCGTCACAATCGAACGGCCGCCGCTTTGGGCTCAAATGGCCGACCCGACAAAGATTCGACCCGGGAGGTCTTGCAGCGGCGTGGGCCACCACCGACTCTCGTGGCGGTGTGGGGCTTGCGGCAGGAGTGACGTGCTAAAAGTGAGCACCGCTATCACTCTGCCCTGGACCCATTTTCACCGTTAAGATGTCAGTCCTTTAGCTGACGGTGTCCCTGCCAGCTTTTAAGGCCAGTGCAGAGTGGCAGAGATCTCGGAGCCGGTTTAGCTCCACGACAGCAGCTGAGTCGGCAGCAGAGAAGTCCAGTAAGAGATTATCTGGGGGAGAGCAGCGAGCTCCGGATGGGGCTCAGCAATAAGTCCAGGAGCCTCTTCAGTGGACCGGAGGAGTTCAGCACAGAATCCGCACTTGAGGGGAGAGGGAGAGAGAAAGAAGGAGAGGGAAAGAGGGAGGGGGAGAGGGTGGAGAAAGAGAGAGGGTGAGAGAGGGAGAGAAGGGAGCCGAAAGAGAAAGGAGAAAGAGATAGAAGTGAGGAAAGGGAATGAGCAACAGAAAAAGAAAATTTGATTGCGAGAGAGAGAAATGGAGAAATAGGAATAGAGAAAGAGAAAAGGGGGAATAAAAACGAGAGAGAGAAAAGTAAAGATCCCGAGATTCACAGAGAAAATGGAAATCTCAATCCAGGGGCGTAGAATGGAAACGTCCCCCAGCTCAGCATTCCGCGCGGTAACAAATGGGAATCTGTTCAACCTCTGCCGTCTCCAGGCTAGATCCACGGTCATCCCATCGAACTACAGTACGCATTTGCGTCTGCGCACACTCGGAGGCCAAACTTCAAGCAATCGTCATCACCTTCACCGAGGAGGATGAAAGCATAGGCCTTACACTAAACATCTGTAAGACAAAGAACCTCTACGAACCTGACCCTGCCACACAGCACTGCCCTCCGGTTATCAAAATCCATGGAGAGAACGTGGACGATTTTCCATATCTCGGGAGCATACTGTCAGCAAGGGCAGGCATCGATGAAGAGGTCCAACACCGCCTCCAGTGTGCCAGCGCAGCCTTCGGTCGCCTGAAGAAGAGAGTGTTTGAAGACCAGGACTTCAAATCTGGCACCAACTTATGGTCTGCAGGGCAGTAGTGATATCCGCTCTCCTATATGGCTCAGAGACGTGGACTATATACAGCAGACACCTCAAAGCACTGGAGAAGTACCACCAATGCTGCCTCCGCAAGATCCTGCAAATCCATTGGAGGACAGACCCACCAACGTCAGTGTTCTCGCCCAGACCAACTGTAAGTAGTTTCTCTTAGGTGTTTCCGAAGCACCCCCTTTACAATAGTTCGAACGCTGGGAATGATTACTGTAAGGAACAGATGAACGAGTCACGGACAAAGCTCGGTCTCAACCGGCAATGCTTTATTAAAGTTAAAACAAACAACTGCACCCAGTAAAACCACACACACCCTGGTGTGTAAAACAAACAAATGCAGTACAATACACAGTGTGGCCTGTCTAAACAGGCCCCTAACGCGAAGTACCCACGTTTAAAACCTCCCCATAAAACCCCTAAAGCTTGGTTGGGACACACAATATCCTTTCATACTATGCGGTGGTCTTAAAGATCCATGGGCTGGGATAAATGCTCACCAGTTACCCCTCTGGCTTACTTGCTGCTTCTCCCGATGAGGCGTATCTTCTGGGTCCGTACCAAACTGTGGTATTCAAGTCCAGTCTCACGATCAGCCTCCCAGTCGAAGTAGCAAGGCTCTCTTGGCTCGTAGATGGTGGTTTCTTCTCTCCATTCCAGATGGAGTGCTTGGCCCATGTGCATTGCAAGCAGGCGTAGAACAGGGGAGAGAGAGAAATGGCTGCAAAACTGTCTCTTTTGTACCTGCAAGTTGCTGCTTCTTTGCGCCAAAAATCCGACTGACTTTTCCCTGAGGCAGTCCAACTGAGAAGCAAAAATCAAGTCTTTGCCTGCCCCTTTGTCAACTGGGCTGTCCCTCGATGGGTGGCTCTAATGAGTCAAAATAGCTTTCCTTTGTCTTTTGTTGGCCTGAAACCCCGGCCACTTTACTTAATGTCTCACTGATGGGTTCCAATTCCATGACAAAAGGCGCTCATCAACCATGATGTTACTGCATTCAACCATTCTCATTCCCGCCCAGTTGATGTGTATTAAACTTAAACATGTTTGTACCTGCTCCAGGTCAGCTTTTCTGCTGTACAGTGAATATGTCCCAGCAAAGTTCAAAACTTATAAGCCAAAAAGTTCACGCCGCTGTTTTCGCTGAATCTTACACAACATCCCCAGCATCGAAGCGCTGACCACACTCGATCAGCACTGTTGGACGGGCCACAACGTCTGCATGCCCGATACGAGACTCCCAAAGCAAGCGCTCTTCTCAGAGCCTCGACACGCCAAGCAAGCCCCAGGTGGGCAGAGGAGACGCTTCAAGGACACCCTCAAAGCCTTCTTGATTAAGTGCAATATCCCCACCGGCACCTCGGAATCCCTGGCCCAAGACCGCCCAAAGTGGAGGAAGAGCATCCTGGAGGGCGCTGAGCACCTCGAGTCTCATCGCCGCGAGCATGCAGAAACCAAGCACAGACAGTGGAAGAGCGTGTGTCAACCCAGCCTCCCCATCCACCCTTTCCTTCAACCATGTTTGTCCCACCTGTGACAGAGACTGTAGATCCCGCATTGGACTCTTCAGTCACCTGAGAACTCACTTTTAGAGTGGAAGCAAGTCATCCTCGACTCCGAGGGATTGCCTATGATGATGATCACTTCACATTATACAGCAACCCAGATATAGGTGCGAAAAGATTTAATACATAATCAATATAGCTACAATCAACTACCAGAACAATAAGCAGTGCAGAAAAATAACATATAAACATCATATACCACCATTATGCATTTCCTTACAATCCCTCTTATGCGTGCCTAACCTGCGATTTTGCCTCTATGTCCCCTCTGTGGCTGACTCATGGGTCTGGGAAGGCTGCTGCCTTCCCTGTGTGGAAGTTGCAGATGCCCTTCTAGGATGCCCTCGAGCAGCTTTGGGCCTGGAAGGGCCACCTTCCTGGGACGGTTCAATCTGTCATGGCTCAGGCAAGGCTAAACGTGGAGGCACTGGCAGAGTGACAGGTCTGGGGCCAAGAATGCTGCGAGCCGGAGGGAGCGCATCATCCGTATCCTGGCCCAAGGAGCCTGAGTAACTCACCAGGGGTGGCACAATACCACCACCACCAATCTGAGGGAGCTCAGAGCGGTGCTGTGGCGACATATCAGAATGTCCCCCGTGGCCGGTGGTGGACCCAGCCGCGAAAGCAACACTGAGGTCTCGGGGGGGGGGGGGCATCCAGCTGTATCTACGTGCGAGCAACCACAGTCTGAAAGCCACTAGATATGACAGCACTTAGACGCTCCTTCGACTGTTGCAGAGCTGCGGCCATCCTCTCCAAAGCAGCACCAATACGTTTGTTCCCTCATGCCTGTGCTGCAATGGCAGCTGCCACATCACCCTAAGGGTAAATTTTCTGTGGGAATAATGCTCCAATTAAAACTGCAAATTTCAGCTTTGCAGGGCTAATAAGACTGGAACACTTTTTTGTGGTCAAAAAGCTGAATTTGGATCCAATAACTGCTGCAAACTTTGCAGTGCTAATCGGGGAAAAAAGGCCTTAACACCACCAGCTTTCTAACTGCGCTGAATTTCGGCCCCAAATTCTCTTAAATGAACAATGGTAACTATTACATATGAAAATAAGAAATAGGAACAGGAGTAGGCCATACTGCCCCTCAAGCCTGCTCTGCCATTCAGTAAGATCATGGCTGAACTGATCATGGACTCAGCTCCACTTCCCCGCCCGCTCCCCATAACCCCTTATCCCCTTATCATTTAAGAAACTGTCTATTTCTGTCTTAAATTTATTCAATGTCCCAACTTCCACAGCTCTCTGAGGCAGCGAATTCCACAGATTTATAACCCTCTGAGAGAAGAAATTTCTCCTCATCTCTGTTTTAAATGGGCGGCCCCTTATTCTAATATCATGTCCTCAAGTTCTAGTCTCCCCCATCAGTAGAAACATCCTCTCTGCATTCACCTTGTCAAGCCCCCTCATAATCTTATACATTTCGATAAGATCACCTCTCATTCTTCTGAATTCCAATGAGTAGAGGCCCAACCTACTTGACCTTTCATCACAAGTCAACCCCCTCATCCCCGGAATCAACCGAGTGAACCTTCTCTGAACTGCCTCCAAAGCAAGTATATATTTTCTTAAATATGGAAACCAAAACTGCAAGCAGTATTCCAGGTGTGGCCTCACCAATATCTTATTTTGCTGTAGCAAGACTTCCTTGCTTTTATACTCCATCCCCTTTGCAATAAAGGCCAAGATACCATTGGCCTTCCTGATCACTTGCTGTACCTGCATACTAACCTCTTGTGTTTCATGCATAAGTACCCTCAGGTCCCACTGTACCGGGGCACTTTGCAATCTTTCTCCATTTAAATAATAACTTGCTCTTTGATTTTTTTTCTTCCAAAGTACATTAACGTTAATATAGATTGTAAATAGTTGGGGTCCCAGCACTGATCCCTGCGGCACCCGACGAGTTACTGGTTGCCAACCAGAGAATGAACCATTTATCCCGATTGATTCATTTAGAATCTGTTCCTTTTTAAAATTAAGTGCTCGTGACCAGCTAGCTGATGAGACTTTAAAATGAAATCAGGTCAGAGGGTTCCCTTTATGCCTCAGGGAATAATTGCACTATGTAGTGCTTGTAATCACTGTCGTGTATATTTTGAAGTTATTATGTATAGGAGGGAGGTTAGGAGAACGTTCTTTCAACAATGGACTGTTGGAGCAAGGAATACTTTGCAATAGAGAATAGTTGAAGCAGAGTCCATTGCATCTTTTAAGGGAAAATTGGATAAATATATAAATCAGAGGAAGATACAGCGTTATGGGGAGAGAGCTGAGCAGTGAGATTAGTTTTGGTTTGCTTTCGCAAAGAGCTGGCACAGACTTAGGTTGTAAACTTCTTTGGTTCTCTCATGAACTTCATAGGGGTGATTTCATTGAATTTTCAATCTAAACATCTGCATAATATATAAGCTTTGATTTATATTTTATAGTTTGGGGGCCTATCAAGTTTTGATACTTGGCTATTTTCCCATCGCACACCAGGGACAAGTGCAAGTTTGTCTCTCCTGTGTGTGGCTTGGAAACTGTACTAATTTGTGCATTGGTGTGACAGTTCTCTTCGGCAATTAATGAGTGGAGTTTCTGCAACTGTCAGCTCAAACAGCGTCCCATTGATACAGGGTAACCGTCTTACTCAGTGTTTGTTATGGATCGCTGTGTTCTTCATTAAAGAAGTTCTGGCTCTCCATTCCTGCTGAATTATTGAATCACTGGCCTTTACATGAAGTCGACATGATTAAATCCAATTGGTAGACATTGAAGCTCCACATTCTGCCTTGTTTATATGTAACTCTGTAATCTGCCAAAGTTCACCACATCTCAGATATGCTTCAAATAGTGTCACTCTCTAACAATCGATTTGACATTTTTGTGGTTGAGATCAAACTTTGCGGCCTCGTTATTTGTACACATACTTCAGACTTTTCTTCCTGCCCACCCCTTCCCAGTTCCTGGCTGTAATTGGGAGAGACTGCATTGAACAGTGGAACTAAGTGTACTACGGAGACTTCTGCTAGAATTTTCTTTCAAAAAAACTCGTAAGAAGGGGTTGTACACCCTGTATTTGAAACATGATCCTTGGTTTTCTTGTTAAGAAAACTGAACTTGTGTGGAGCACTGCAGCTTTGAAGGAAAGTTGCTACTGTGATGCTTTCAATGTTTATCTAAAGCACGCAGACCAATAAGGACTAGTCAACATGGACATAGAAGCAAAAGACCATGCCTCATAATTCTACAGGGATTTTTTTGGAAGACAAGCTAATTGACAAAGGTAATCAAGTGGTCATAATTGGATACTTAGAAGCATTTGATAACATATCCAGTTATTCTGAAATGGTTATCAATAAGACTCATTTTGGTGTGTGATCCATTTGACTGTAACCGAAACAAATGATTGTCTTTGAGAATCAGGAAGTATTTACAGTGAACTATAGGAGGGTAAATTGTATGTGGTGAGTGGATGGGGTGGGCTTGTTGGGTTGAATGGCACTATCTCATTCCATACATTCTTAGAATGCTAGTTAAGAAGAAAATAATCTTGACTGTTCCTGGAAATATGATGACTCGGGACAGGAAAATGTGACAAGGAAGGTAACGGGTCAAAGATATACTATGTAGTATGAAAATGTAATTATGTGTTCTGGAGTTTTACTTGATTTACCTTTTGGAGAAACGAGGAGAAACTTTATGATTAAAGGTGTTTGGTAAAACCTTTGATGGTGAAAACTGCATGTGGTCCATCGAAGAGTGGGATTTGATGGGTTGAATGGCAATAAATACATTTTGATTTGCTCTCCGCAAACATCCTTATGTTCGAATCCATCCATGGCCTCACCACATCCTATCTCTTTAACTTCTTGCAGCCATACAACCTCTGAGATTTCTGCACTTCTCCAATTCTGGCCTCTTGTGCATCCCCGATTTTCATCGCCCCACCGTTAGTGGCTGTGCCTTCAGCTGCCTAGCCTTTAAGCTCTGGAATTCCCTCCCTAAATCTCTCCGCCTCTCAACTTCTCTCCTCCTTAAAATCACTCCTTAAAACCTACTTCTTTAACCAAGTTTTTGGTCACTTGTTCTAATATCTCTTTATGTGGCTCGGTGTCAAATTTTGTTTGATAAAGTTCCTGTGAAGCGCCTTGGGATTATTTTACTACATTAAAGGTGCTATATAAATGCAAGTTGTTTTCACTGGAGATGCCAGTCATGCTACATTGAAGGAAATGGAGCCCAAATAATATGAATTTAATTAATTCTGAAATTAATCTGAATGTTTTAAAATCGTTATCTTTAATATACAGAAGAAACTGCTCAGCATATTTTCTTTCTTTTCACGATTTGTTTCTTTTTTGGTTCCCAGCCCTTTTCAATACAACTCCATTAATTTCCGGTCTGATAATGTCTTCTACTTCTTGTCAAATCCTGTTTGCTATCTTTTTAATAAGTCACTCTGATGCATATGTACATTGTATTGTCAACCTCTTGTCACTTCAGATTACACACACATCAGGCAATACAAAAAGACACTTGCGTGAGAGGATTTTAAGTCCTCAATTATGGGCATTGTCCAGAATTGTTGCACATTATTGATGGTTCTGAGGAGCACTGTTCAATTGTTAGCTATTCACATTAAAACAATACATCTGATGTATGCGGAACTTATCTATATTCTCAATTACCTCACCGTGCTTAAGAGCAGAGTAGAAAAAGTATTTTGCGGAGTCAACTTGCTCTAGCGCAAACAAACATCTAAGTAGTTGTATCATCTGTCTGTGAAGGAATAATGGTCCTTTTTATTCTGGAAGTACACTCAAATGGATTAAAATCATACTATGCGTTATTAGTAGTAAGTGTGTTAACATGTTATTTTAAATGGCTTCATTAAAATAGGGGAATTTCATCTGAATGCGTTGATACATTCAGTAATAATACTGCATAATGCAGTTTCAACCCTGAAGGGTTAATAAAACTGCAACGACAAGCACCACACACAGATAATGACTTCGATTTCAGAACCTCCTTATTGCAGAATAAAGTCTGTACATATAAAGGTGGCACTTCGTAAACTAGAATGGGCTGATTGCTGGAATTACAATTTATGCTTGTGCATTTATCTCTATTGACCAGTTTATCAAATACAATGACACTTCAATAAATCTGGCAATTTGTGGTCCAGCACCAGAAAAATAAGCACACAAGCTGCTGGGTTATTGTAAAAACCCAACAGATTCATTGATACCATGCAGGGCAGGGCTCTTCCACCCCAACTGCAGTCTGGCCTACACGCAACTCCAGTCCCACATTACATGATTGAATCTAAATGTCGTAAATTTACATAGAATCTACAGCACAAAAACAGGCAATTCGGCCCAACTGGTCTATGCTGGTGTTTACATTCCACATGAGTATCCTCCCACTCTAATTGCCACCTCCCACCAAGAAGCTATACATATATATATATATATATATATATGTACATATATAAAATTATAATATAGCGAAATCATCTGTGCAGATATGAAACAAAGTATTGCGCTCTGTACTCTGGATCATTTATTCATTGTTAATTAATTTTCTCTCGCCTGGCACTCTACCATTCTTGTCTTTCCTTTTCTGACCTTTATTATATCCTCTCTTTAAATCTCATCTCCTTCAAGTGTTTCTGGTGGTTGCTCCTCAGTATGTGATCGTATTGGGCACTTTTTGGGCTTTTATACTCCAACCATTTGACCTACAAAATGTGTTGAAATTTTGTTGAGGAATTAAGGTTGTCTTTTCTTTCTGTATGAAGCGTGCCTATTATTCCTATAGACTTGGGTTCAACTGCTATTTTCCATGCAGTGCTGCTTATGTACTATAAGTCACATTTATTAGCAAATGTCACATGGATCATTAATAATAAAAAAAAGAAAGACTGCATCAATATCTGCCTTTCGTGACCACTGGATGTGCCAATGTGCTTTACAGCCAATGAAGTACTTTTTGAAGTCAGATGCTGCCTGACCTGCTGTGTATTTCCAGCATTTTCTGTTTTTATTTCAGTTTTCCAGCATCCACAGTATTTTGCTTTTGTGTTGAAGTACTTTTTGAAATGTCACTGTTGTAATGTAGGAAATGGCTCTTAAGGTGCTAATTATAATAATTTAATATTTAATCATCATCAATAAATTTTCAAGAATATTGACAATACCAAATTGACAGATCAATGGAAAATGAACACTTGTTTATGTGCATCCCCTGCCAAAAGCACTTTGCAACCTGAATGCACTGATTTTCCTCCAAATTAAGGAGCGGAGAGCAGCTGCAATTCAATTGACTGTGCTGAAGTGCCAAAGAGTTAACTATCCATCAATCAGGCACGTCACTGGAAATGATTAGATTGATTGCACATGAAGAACGGTTTGCAAAGGGAAAAAATCCCCCGTTAAATTGCAACAACGAGAATTCTATATGTGTTCAGACACCTGGAAAATCAGTTTCCAATCGCTATGACGAGCAATGATTTATTCCAGTTAATTTCACCTTTCAGCCCATCTTCGACCTTCCATGTTGAACGCTGTCATCCAGATTAGCACCCATGCTGCAGGAAAGCTTATAATTTGGGCAGTGACAAAAAAGACCACAGTGACAGTCATAATCCTACCAGCTTTCAATGAGCCATTGGAAAATGACAACCTGACTATTAGCCAGCATTGCCGAGTTTGGTTCAGCTATATTTATCTGCTTTTGGATTCATGTATTTCTTTTGCGACGGACGCATTACGTATAGTGGCATTGGCGCTTTTACAACCTCAGGTTGTCCCAATGCCAATGAAGTACTTTTGGAGTGTAGTCACGATTGTAATGCAGGGAAATGTGCCAGCAAATTTTCCCACAGCAAGGTTCCACAAACAGCAATGTGACAATGACCAGATAATCTGTTTTAATGAAGTTGGTTGAGAGTTAAATATCGGCCAGGACAATGGATGAACTCCCCTGCTTTTCTTCGAATAGTGCCTTAGGATCTTTTACATCCACCCGAGAGGTTTAACATCACATGAGAAAGATGACAGCCCTGACAGTGCAGCATTCCCACAGTACTGCACTGAAGTGTCAGCTTGGATATTGTGCTCAACTCTTTGGAGTGGGACTTGAACCGACTACCTTCTGACACAGAGGTGACAGTGCTACCCACTGAGCCTGTCTGACCACTCCATGTAGGGTTGACAACCCTTCAGGGTTGTCCTGAGGCTCTAGGCATTAAAAAAAAAAATCTCCTGGTCACTGCTGCAAGCAACCCATGAGAAAAATCATAAAAGCATAAAAAAAAAATGTTTCATTTTCTTTGGACACTTTTGTTCATGCGTGATAAAAATATTGGAGATGGAGGTGCAAAAGGCTCTTTGATAGTCAAGAATCATCCAATCGGCTAACAAAGAGTCTGTTCGCTTTGCAGTTGGCATGGTACAGCGGTGTAGGGCGACCAATGGCGGGACGGGGGCGGGGTGTTGTAGGTCAATGGTCTTGTGATGAAACCTCCAGGAACACATCCAACCAGAGTTGGTAACCCTAAGTTCTTGGATTACAGTTTTTTAATTATTTTATTATATTTTGACTGAAAAATGTAGCATAGGCAATGTTGAAAATGGAGATTTTCTACGGACAGACTTGGTTGCAGCCGAAGACTTCTGCCCCAGAGCTTTCTGTTGGTGCGCAGTTACACAGTCATGCCAAATGGAAAACCAGAAAGAAATTGCCATTGATTACTGAATTTCATTGTCAATTGCAACGGATACTTTGGTCTCGACAGCCCTATAATTTTAATTTAGAACTGCAGAACAATTCTTCGGTAATAGTCACATGATTCACAGGGGAACATCCTCCTGCAGTGCTGGCATTACAATAGTCAGCCTACATTTCATCCAGCATTGCTGCAGCTTTTAACTGTTGATATATCATTAATGTTATTGTGTCTGTGGTGCGCATTAAATTGACGTTGAACATGACAGAGCATACAATTCCGAATTGTGACTGCAAAAGGGGGCTCAGCAAGTCAGGCGCTCCGGCTGAAAGTCACACTGAGTTAAATAATACTTCCTTTTAGCTTCAGTGAGTCTGTTTTTGGTGGTACACCATTTCTTGAGTGAACGATATTTCTGGTGATCAGCCGTGACTCGAGGGTAGCAACCTCACCTCTGAGTCGTGGGGCAGAGGCTCAGGGCCCACTCTAGGGACTGGATTTTCCAGTTTTCTGTGCTCTGTTTTTTGCCCCGGAGCGGCTGCAATGGAGGCGGTGAGGTCTTCTGTGCCCCGCAGAAATCATCAGGTCCGGTTTTGTGGCAGCGCGGAGCAGCGCCGCCCAGAAGAGCTGCGTTGGTGTGAAACGCTCTAGGTTTGAGCTCCTGCCCGAACCGTACGCCTGGAGGTGCATCCTGAAATGACCGACTGGAAAGTCAGGACGGTCCTACCATCTCGTCGGCGAAGAGGTGAGTAATGGATTCCTAAGGTAAGTGTGATTGTTTTTTCTTTACATTTTTTTTAGCGATTTGTTTTGTGGTGGCATTTTTGGAATGTTTTTGTGGGTTTTTTTAGGTTTTCCCTGCCCCGCCCCCACCACCACCCCATGCATCTCTCTCAGCACTTCCAGGCTGGCTCTTTAGTTCAGGTGTTTCCCATCCTTGCGCCAAGAGAGTTGTACAATGCCTCCCTTAGCGCTGCACCCCCTGACGCAGGGCCCAGATGCCCAAACTTAACTACTAAAGCGCGAACTTTTCCCGGCTGCTAACTTTCCCACCCCGCTGCCATTATCGTCCCAAAAACATAAAAGCCTAAAATCCAGCCCTAGAGGCCCAAGCACAAAATCCAGGCTGAAACTCCAGTGCAGTACTGAGGGAGTGCTGCACTGTCGGAGGTGGCATCTTTTGGATGAGCTGTTAAAACGAGGTCCCCACTGCTCTCTTGAGTGTATGTAAAAGATCCCATGGCACTATTTCGAAGAAGAGCAAGGAAGTTCCCCCCAGAGTCCTGACCAATATTTATCCCTCAACCAGCATCACTAAAATAGATTATCTGCCATTTATCTCATTCTGTTTATGAGACTTTATTGTGTGCAGATTGACTGCTGCATGTTTTACATTACAACAGTGACTACACTTCAAGCTATCTTAATTGGCTGTAAAGTGCTTTGGGACGTCCTGAGTTTGTGAAAGATGCTATATAAATGCAAATCGTTCTATATTTCTGAAGCAGCCTGATGAGTCTTTATACAATTTGTATATTTTTTTACAAAATCAGTCATCAAGTTGGGAAAGGTCAATAAAAGGCACGTGTTATGACGCTTTTAGTTCCCCACATCAGCATCAAGCACTGTACCTGATGTTATGGGAAGATAAATTTGTAGTGGTAAGACAGAGAACTAGTAGGTTGCCACCCCTCGTCCCATCTGTCTTGTTCCCAGTCCTCCTCCCACAACCATGTGCCAGCCTTCAGTTTTTCCGGCTTACATAAGAACAGGAGGTGACCATTCAGCCCATCAAGTTTCTCTCGATTGACCCTCTCAAATCCTTTAATCACCTTAAGCAGTTTAATTAGATCACCCCTTTCCCATTCACGCCCTTATACCTACTTCCCAGTTTTCAGCCATCAGTTTGCACCCTCAGTTTCTTTTACATGCCAGTAATGATGGTTGTTACTGAGGATCAACAGGATTCCATCGACATCAGTCTTCAGTAGTGCGAATGCAGACGAAAAGAGCTCTATTACTCATTGTATCGACCTATTGTTGATATAAGGCTTTCATTTGCATTAAGGAGGCTGCCGAACTCCTAAAAGCTAAAGGTAGGGTGGCCTACAGAAAAACAAGGGTAGTTTTTAACCTTTGGTGGAAACTAGATGAACAATGAAAATGGCTGAAGTGACTTGCCTTCTCCAATCCCGCTGCCATCCGGTGGGTTACAATTTTAACCTGCTCATTTGAGCTTGTCAAGAGGGACACCCACCAGAAAGCAGCAGGGTCCTGCTTTAACGATGCAGATTGGGCTTAGATGACATTATCGGGGCCCGACTGCACTTTTTAATCCAAAGCCTGCGCATAGAGGCTGTTGTGGCTTCCGTGTTAGACCAATCTGACGGCAGGCGGAGCTGGGGTCAGAGAGACCCAGAAAGGTGAGTGCTCCTCCAAACTCCATAAAGAAACCTTGGGGGGTCTCGTGCCCCGGGCTTCCCTACCCTACCCTGACCATGATGCTCTTTCTCTCTCTCTCTCTCACTCACCCCCTCCCAACCACTTATCTGAGTGTGGGAGACCATTTTGTCAGGTTCTCGACTGTGATCTCCGGCTGCCTGAAATCCTGCTGCTGCACACCACCCAGCTAATGCGTCCCGCCGGGTTCGGGTGAGAGACTGATAGGACCCATGCAAATGCAGCCCGGAAGTTAAAATTGCCTGGACTTAACGATACGGAGAGCCGGGGTGGTTTGCCTTCAGCATCTGCTCGCCCACCTCCACCACCCCCAACTCCTATCGGGAGTTAAAATTGACCCTGAAGAGACGGGGATTTGAGGATATTGTAGGGTCTGTGCAAGGGCTGAAGGGGACATTTCTGTGAAGTGCCTGACCACTGATATATCTACTAGGCACTCTTATTAGGTATAGTGTAGGCTAGATGCAAAGTAAAGCTCTCTGGGCTACCACAACAATCTACCTTGAACTCAAATGCAATGCAATCAGTGTTGTTAACTCCAACTGAAAATCTAGCACCTGAACAGGTACGATTGGCCAAATGGCTTGCTTTCTGCCATTCTTTCTATGATTCCAATGATCCATCGCCTATTGAACCAGTGCAATGTTTCCATTTTTTTTCACTTGCCCTCTTTGTGGCAACTCAGGTTGAGGGTCCCAATTTGGTGCTAAATTGTACCAAACGGTTGACACACTGAGAGGCAGAGAATAAATAGTTTTCATTGCAGAGAGATAGAAGAAGTGCAAGTGTTCACAACCTCCAATGATGGACCTACATAAGAACATAAGAATTAGGAACAGGAGTAGGCCATCTAGCCCCTCGAGCCTGCTCCGCCATTCAACAAGATCATGGCTGATCTGGCCGTGGACTCAGCTCCACTTACCCGCCTGCTCCCCATAACCTTAATTCCCTTATTGGTTAAAAATCTATCTATCTGTGATTTGAATGCATTTAATGAGCTAGCCTCAATTGCTTCCCTGGGCAGAGAATTCCACAGATTCACAACCCTCTGGGAGAAAAAAATTCCTTCTCAACTCGGTTTTAAATTGGCTCCCCCGTATTTTGCGGCTGTGCCGCCTAGTTCTAGTTTCCCCGACCAGTGGAAACAACCTCTCTGCCTCTATCTTGATTATCCTTTTCATTATTTCAAAGATCACCCCTCATCCTTCTGAACTCCAACGAGTAAAGACCCAGTCTACTCAATCTATCATCATAAGGTAATCCCCCTCATCTCCGGAATCAGCCGAGTGAATCGTCTCTACCCCCTCAAAAGCTAGTATATCCTTCCTTAAGTAAGGTGACCAAAACTGCACGCAGTACTCCAGGTGCGGCCTCACCAATACCCTGTACAGTTGCAGCAGGACCTCCCTGCTTTTGTACTCTATCCCTCTCGCAATGAAGGCCAACATTCCATTCGCCTTCCTGATTACCTGCTGCACCTGCAAACTAACTTTTTGGAATTCATGCACAAAGACCCCCAGGTCCCTCTGCACCGCAGCATGTTGTAATTTCTCCCCATTCAAATAATATTCCCTTTTACTAACACCAGTCCAGAATGTTTCCTACATTACAAGAGTGACTACACTTCAAAAGTACGTAATTGGCTGTAAAGCGCTATGCGCCATCCTGATGTCATGAAAGGCGCAATATAATTATGTCTTTCTTTTTTTCTTTCGCATCTCTGTGTTGTATGACATTACATCAACAGTTTTTAATACCATCCTTGCTGTAAAGTGCGGGAAAAAGACAAATAAGAATGAACCATTATGCTGTCTTATTGTGATTCCAAACTGTTTTTGCAATCCTCAAAGGGTTTAAAAAGATGTTCAAAGAAAAGAATATGTCAGGTTTGCGAGCAACCAGCCAGGCGGCAGACACATTCTACCTCAGCTCCAGAAACTTTAGTTACCTTTCAAACCTTTTGAGGACTTCGAAAGACCGTGTCACAGTTTTACAAGCTGACTTTTTGTCGGCTTGTTTTGAATGTGAATTTCTTTTAGAAATCTTCATTGTCACCTCCGCCTCTCTCCACTTTGACTTTGTAACACTCGTCATTCAAGTTGCATCCTGTGAAGATCCGTGAGCTGGAAAGCAATGATGGCTGCCTGTCATTTCAACTGAGCTCCAAAGGAGGTAAAGATAAAGGAAACAGCAGTGAATGCTCGAAATCTGAAGCAGAATATGCTATTATTGCACAGCAGGTCAGTCAACATCCAAAAAGGCAAAGTTAGTTAGAGGATGCGTGTGCAAAATATTACTGCTTTTACAATTTGTCAGTTTGTAATTTTTAAAAACCATTTTTCACTCCCTCAATCACTCATTGCCCAATCAGTCTCCAAAGCTATTTGCTGTCACACAAACATTGGGTTTCACAGCAACTATCGCTCACCAATAAAAAGAAAGGGCTTGCATTTATATAGGGTCTTCCATGAGCTCAGGACATCCCAAAGCGCTTTACAGCCAATTAAGTACTTTTTTGAAGTTTAATCACTGTTGTAATGAAGGAAACATATCAACCATAATTGTGCATAAGGTTCTCACGAAAAGCAATGTGATAATGACCAGATAATTTTTTTAGTATTAATGCTGGTTGAGGGATAAACATTGGCCAGGACATCGGGGATAACTCCCCTGCTCTTCTTTGAAATAGTGTCATGGGACCTTTTACATCCACCTGAGAGGGCAGATGAGGCCTCGGTTGAACATCTCATCCAAAAGACGGCACCTCTGGCAATGCAGCACTCCCTCAGTACTGCACTGAGAGTGTCAGCCTTGATTATATGCTCACGTCTTTGGAGTGGAACTTGAACCAACAACCTTCTGACTCAGAGGAGAGAATGCTACCAGTGAGCCACAACAATCACTAAAACCAAATCATTCTGTTTTTCTCCTCCTGGTAAAATGTATGGAGGAGCTTCATCCCGCGCCCCAGAGGAATAAGATGGTGGGGAACGGGGAAGAAACTTTCTGTTTCCGTCTATAGCTGACTCTTCAGTTCGTGAATCACGGTTACCAAGGGCAAATGGAGGCTAAAAACTGTGAGTTTACTTCAGCTGAAGAGATTTTTTTTTTTGACACTTGGTTTAAATTAACCCTTCTCATTGGAGTGACGGTTTGCTGTGCTGATAATTCACTGTAGAGACATCCTTGACAAATTAGTTCTACGTGTTCTATTTCCATTTATATGAACTGAAACCCCATCAACATTTTATGGATTAGGGCCTAAAATTCCTTTTTAACAACAAAATATGGGAGAATGCATATTTTGTTCTCATTAGCAACTATCTGATAAAACTTCAGCTTTAAAATGTGTGATTTTGCAAATGCCACTTTTGTTAGGAACGTACGAACAGCAGTAGGCCATTCAGCCCTTCAAGCCTGTTCGACCATTCAATTAGATCATGGCTGATCTGTGCCTCAACTCCATCTACCTGCCTTAGTTCCCTAACCTTTAGTACCCTTGCCTAACAAATATCTATAATTCTCAGTCTTCAAATTTTCAATTGACCTAACCTCACAGTTTTTGGGGGAGAAAGTTCCAGATTTCACTCGTTAGCTGGCTGTTAGCACGTTTAGTGAGTTGGTCACACCGTAGGCAAAGGTTACACAGACAGATAGGGGATGGGTGACCAACAGGAAGAGCAGTGGAAGGAAGATAGTGCAGACGTCCCCTGCGGTCATCCCCCTCCAAAACAGATGCACAGGTTTTGGGTACTGTTGGGGGGGGATGACTCATCAGGGGAGGGGAGCAGCAGCCAAGTTCATGGCACCGTGGGTGGCTCTGCTGCACAGGAGATAGGAAAAAGAGTGGGAGAGCTATTGTGGTACGGGATTATATTGTAAGGGGAATAGATAGACGTTTCTGCGGCTGCAATCGAGATTCCTGGATGATATGTTGCCTCCCTGATGCAAAGGTCAAGGATGTCTCGGAGCGGCTGCAGGACATTTTGGAGGGGGAGGGTGAACAGCCAGTTGTCGTGGTGCATATAGCTACCAACAATATAGGTAAAAAACGGGATGAGGTCCTACAAGCTGAATTTAGGGAGCTAGGAGTTTAATTAAAAAGTAGGACCTTAAAGGTAGTAATCTCAGAATTGCTACCTGTGCCACGTGCTAGTCAGAGTAGGAATTTCAGGATAACTCAGATGAATACGTGGCTTGAGGAGTGGTGCAGAAGGGAGGGATTCAAATTCTTGAGACATTGGAACCGGTTCTGGGGGAGGTGGGACCAGTACAAACCGGACGGTCTGCACCTGGGCAGGATCGAAACCAATGTCCGAGGGGGAGTGTTTGCTCGTGCTGTTGGGGAGGGGTTAAACTAATATGGCAGGGGGATGGAAACCTAGGCAGGGAGACACGTTACAGCAAAATTCTAAATGGGCAAAGTGTGTTAAAAAGACAAGCCTGAAGGTTCTGTGCCTCAATGCGAGGAGTATTCGTAATAAGGTGGACGAATTAACTGCGCAGGCAGCAATTAACAAATATGATATAATTGGCATCATGGAGACATGGCTCCAGGGTGTCCAAGGCTGGGAACTCAACATCCAGGGGCATTCAACATTCAGGAAGGATCGACAGAAAGGAAAAGGAGGTGGGGTAGTGTTGCTGGTTAAAGAGAAAATTAACGCAATAGTAAGGAAGGACATTAGCATGGATGATGTGGAATCTGTTTGGGTGGAGTTGCAGAATAATAAAGAGCAGAAAACGCTAGTGGGAGTTGTGTACAGACCACCAAAGAGTAGTAGTGAGGTTGGGGACAGCATCAAATAAGAAATTAGGGATGCGTGCAATAAAGGTACAGCAGTTATCATGGGCGACTTTAATCTACATATATATTGGGTGAACCAAACTAGTAGCAATACGGTAGAGGAGGATTTCCTGGAGTGTATTAGGGATGGTTTTCTCGACCAATATGTCGAGGAACCAACTAGAGGGCTGGCCATCCTAGACTGGGTGATGTGTAATGAGAAAGGACTAATTAGCAGTCTTGTGGTGCGAGGCCCCTTGGGGAAGAGTGACCATAATATGGTAGAATTCTTTCTGAAGATGGAGAGTGACACAGTTAATTCGGAAACTAGGGTCCTGAAATTAAGGAAAGGTAACTTCGATGGTAGGAGACGTGAATTGGCTAGACTAGACTGGCAAATGATACTTAAAGGGTTGACGGTGGATAGGCAATGGCAAACATTTAAAGATCACATGGATGAACTTCAACAATTGTACATCCCTGTCTGGAGTAAAAATAAAACGGGGAAGGTGGCTCAACCGTGGCTAACAAGGGAAATTAAGGATAGTGTTAAATCCAAGGAAGAGGCATATAAATTGGCCATCAAAAGCAGCAAACCTGAGGACTGGGAGAAATTTAGAATTCAGCAGAGGAGGACAAAGGGTTTAATTAGATGGGGGAAATAGAGTATGAGAGGAAGCTTGCTGGGAACATAAAAACTGACTGCAAAAGCTTCTATAGATATGTGAAGAGAAAAAGATTAGGGAAGAGAAACGTAGGTCCCTTGCAGTCAGATTCAGGTGAATTTATAATGGGGAACAAAGAAATGACAGACCAGTTGAACAAATACTTTGGTTCTGTCTTCACGAAGGAAGACACAAATAACCTTCCGGAAATACTCGGGGACCGAGGGTCTAGTGAGAAGGAGGAACTGAAGAAAATTCTTATTAGGCAGGAAGTTGTGTTAGGGAAATTGATGGGATTGAAGGCCGATAAATCCCCGAGGCCTGATAGTCTGCATCCCAGAGTACTTAAGGAAGTGGCCCTAGAAATAGTGATGCATTGGTGATCATTTTCCAACAGTCTATCGACTCTGGATCAGTTCCTATGGACTGGAGGGTAGCTAATGTAACACCACTTTTTAAAAAAGGAGGGAGAGAGAAAACGAGTAATTATAGACCGGTTAGCCTGACATCAGTGGTGGGGAAAATGTTGGAATCAGTTATTAAAGATGAAATAACAGCGCATTTGGAAAGCAGTGACAGGATCGGTCCAAGTCAGCATGGATTTATGAAAGGGAAATCATGCTTGACAAATCTTCTAGAATTTTTTGAGGATGTAACTAGTAGAGCGGACAAAGGAGAACCCATGGATGTGGTGTATTTGGACTTTCAAAAGGCTTTTGACAAGGTCCCACAGAAGAGATTGGTGTGCAAAATTAAAGCACATGGTATTGGGGGTAATGCACTGACGTGGATAGAGAACTAGTTGGCAGACAGGAAGCAGAGAGTAGGAATAAACGGGTCCTTTTCAGAATGGCAGGCAGTGACTTGTGGGGTGCCGCAGGGCTCAGTGCTGGGACCCCAGCTATTTACAATATACACCAATGATTTAGATGAAAAAATTGAATGTAATATCTACAAGTTTGCAAATGACGCTAAGCTGGTTGGCGGTGTGAGCTGTGAGGAGAATGCTAAGAGGCTGCAGGGGGACTTGGACAGGTTAGATGAGTGGGCAAATGCATGGCAGATGCAATATAATGTGGATAAATGTGAGGTTATCCTCTTTGGTGGCAAAAACACCAAGGCAGAATATTATCTGAGTGTGACATTAGGAAAAGGGGAGGTGCCACGAGACCTGGGTGTCATGGTACATCAGTCATTGAAAGTTGGCATGCAGGTACAGCAGGCGGTGAAGAAGGCAAATGGTATGTTGGCCTTCATAGCTAGGGGATTTGAGTATCGGAGCAGGGAGGTCTTACTGCAGTTGTACAGGGCCTTGGTGAGGCTTCACCTGGAATATTGTGTACAGTTTTGGTCCTCCAATCTGAGAAAGGACGTTCTTGCTATTGAGGGAGTGCAGCGAAGGTTCACCAGACTGATTCCCGGGATGGCAGGACTAACATATGAGGAGAGACGGGATCGTCTTGGCCTGTATTCATTGGAGTTTAGAAGGATGAGAGGGGATCTCATAGAAACATATAAAATTCTGATGGGAATGGACAGGTTAGATGCAGGAAGAATGTTCCTGATGTTGGCGAAGTCCAGAACCAGGGGACATAGTCTAAGGATAAGGGGTAAGCCATTTAGGACTGAGATGAGGAGAAACTTCTTCACTCAGAGAGTTGTTAACCTGTGGAATTCTCTACCGCAGAGAGTTGTTGATGCCAGTTCATTGGATATATTCAAGAGGGAGTTAGATATGGTCCTTACAGCTGAAGGGATCAAGGGGTATGGAGAGAAAGCAGGAAAGAGGTACTGAGGTGAATAATCATCCATGATCTTATTGAATGGTTGTGCAGGCTCGGAGGGCCGAATGGCCGGCTCCTGCATCTATTTTCTATGTTTCTATTGATAAAAGTTGGCATTATCTCATTTTCCAATAAAAGAGAAATCTCCCCTGATGACCAGTAGCAGCGTTGAGTTTCAAGGCAGTTGTCAAGTCGTCAATCAACCCTCACTAATTTAGCTGTTGCACTTTGTACAAAGGGCATCCCATTAATACTTTGGTCATACTGTAGTGTGGCAGAGGCACTATCTGATCAGAAACTAAACTTTTATGAATTCCACTTGTCAGCTTGAGTGGCACAATGTGGAAATGAGCCACATGGGCAAGGAATGTCTCCAGTGCAATACCCAGTCAGTGGTGAGTTGGCTTATATCAGTAAGGGTGATAGCAGAAACACTGTACTTGTTCCCACCCCCCCCCCCCCCGGCCCCCCACCGAATATTCCTCGGCTAGGGAGGGGGAAACCTTCCAAAGTTTCCACTCCTGATGCCTTTCATGAGAACAGCTGTGTTGGTCTCTTGCCTCTCTGCCGCCCTCGCAACTGAATAGAATATTATTGGTCATTATGTAGACTCATACATGAAGAATGGGAACCTGGAAGACACACAAATATTTCCTTTAATTTTTGGGGGCCCATTTTGGACCCTTTAAAGAGCTGTGCGGCCCATTCAAAATTCCATGCATGCGCAGTTTTACCATTTAAAAGCTGGCTCACTGGCTGCGTGGGAGCTCCACAGAGCGCTGCATGGCCAAGCAGCTTAATGGGAATATTGGTGACACACAAGCCCAGCACCCTCGGCATGTCTCTGCAACTTCAGGAAATGCCGGGAGAAGCGAAAGGAAAATAAACTGGCCTCTTTGCAAAGAAAGGTAGAAGGAAAGAAAGACTTGTATCTATATAGCGCCTTTCATGACCTCAGGATGTCCCAAAGTGCTTTCAACAGTGAAGGAATGTTCCCCCTAATTTTCTGCGACTGCGCTTGGCCCATTCACAGTTTGACACATGCGTGGAATTTGACATTGGAAAAGTCGGTCCCAGGCTGAGCTTAAAGGGAACGTTGCAATTAAATACTTTTTAAAATATTTAGGCATTATTGTAATGTAGGAAATGTAGCAGTCAATTTGCTCACAGTGATGTTGGCTGAGTGTAAAATACTGGCCAGAACACCGGGGGAACCCCCCTGCTCTTCTTTGAAATAGTGTCATACAAGGTGAGGTTAGGCTTTCCGGACCATTCAAAACAGTTATTTCAATCATAAACCTTTG
The DNA here is from genome assembly GCF_044704955.1 of Pristiophorus japonicus. Taxonomy (NCBI): domain Eukaryota; kingdom Metazoa; phylum Chordata; class Chondrichthyes; family Pristiophoridae; genus Pristiophorus; species Pristiophorus japonicus. Next base: position 42,378,575 of record NC_091981.1, on the reverse strand, counting down.
TATTCTGGCCCAGTATCACCCTTTCTATTTGTCTCTCTCCACATTCCATGGGATATTTCCATTATCATAAATGTCAGCGGTTATGTGGATGGCACAAGATGTACATTAGTGTTGCAGAATGTCCCCAACAGGAAGCTGTTAATGGTTTATTGATCTTCTGGTATTCATTAAAAGAAGAGCTTATTATACACCAGCTGGAAAATCAGGCTGACCTCCGAGCCATAGCAATATTTCTACACACTATAAACCAGCACAAGAAAATGGAAATGTTTTATTGTCCAGATAAAGTTATGGACGTGCTTATTTGCACTGCAAAAATGGCCAACATGCTCCACCCTTTGTTTCTGATTGGCCCCCTTGGAAGATAAGCCACACCCTGAGGTTTCACAGGAATGTGTCACTGGAACCGCCCATCCCAAGCTCTCTCTGACTTTGCAAATTGTAACTCGATCCACTTTAACTTCCTGAAGCGACAGAGGACAGAGTTCCCCAGAAGACAGCAAGGGCCAGCCAAAGTCATGTACCCCAGTCCGAGTGCATCCCTCCCCCAGCCAAAGTGCCTTATCCCAGTCCAAGTGCATCCCTTCCACAGCCGAAGTGCCTTACCCCAGCACAAGTGCCTTACCCCAGCACAAGTGCAACCTGCACCCTCCCCATCATAGATGAGGCAGGCAATGTGTACGGATTGTTATCAGGTTTATTGGATATGAAGTGAAAAGTGACAGTGTCATACACTCCAACGATGTCTATTGTTGGGGGTTGGAAGAACGTAATCCGTCTTCCCCCTCACCTGTCTCTCTCCACCCCGCCCCCACCCCGTGTCTCTCTCTTCCCTCACCACCCCGCCCCCCCCCCCCCGCGTGTCTCTCTTCTCCCCCTGCCTACACCCCCACAGCCTCGCTCTTTCTCCCAGCCTCTCGATCTCTCCCCCGCAGCCTCTACATTCCCTCCCCCCAGGCTCTATATACCCTCCCCCCAGCCTCTCTTCCCCCCCCCCCCCCGCCCAGCCTCTCTCTCGCCCCCACCCCCCCCCAGCCTCTCTCTCCCCCCCTCCCCAGCCTCTCTCTCCCCCCCAGCCTCTCTCTCATCCCCCAGCCTCTCTCTCACCCCCCAGCCCCTCTCTCATCCCCCCAGCCCCTCTCTCATCCCCCCAGCCCCTCTCTCACCCCCCCAGCCCCTCTCTCTCGCCCCCAGCCTCTCTCACCCCCCCCCAGCCCCTCTCTCTCCCCCCCAGCCTCTCTCTCCCCCCCAGCCTCTCTCTCCCCCCCCAGCCTCTCTCTCCCCCCCAGCCTCTCTCTCCCCCCCCAGCCTCTCTCTCATCCCCCCAGCTCCTCTCTCATCCCCCCAGCCCCTCTCTCATCCCCCCAGCCCCTCTCTCATCTCCCCAGCCCCTCTCTAATCCTCCCAGCCCCTCTCTAATCCCCCCAGCCCCTCTCTCACCCCCCCAGCCCCTCTCTCACCCCCCCCAGCCCCTCTCTCACCCCCCCGCCTCTCTCACACCCCCCCCCCGCCTCTCTCTCTCACACCCCTCCTCCCCGCCTCTCTCTCTCACACTCCCCCCGCGCCTCTCTCTCACCCCCCCCCCGCCTCTCTCTCTCACCCCCCCGCCTCTCTCTCTCAACCCCCCGCCTCTCTCTCTCACCCCCCCGCCTCTCTCTCACACCCCCCCCGCCTCTCTCTCTCACACCCCCCCCGCCTCTCTCTCTCACATCCCCCCGCGCCTCTCTCTCTCACACCCCCCCCGCCTCTCTCTCTCACACCCCCCCCGCGCCTCTCTCTCACCCCCCCCGCCTCTCTCTCTCTCACCCCCCCCAGCCCCTCTCTCATCCCCCCAGCCCCTCTCTCACCCCCCCAGCCCCTCTCTCACCCCCCCCAGCCCCTCTCTCCCCCCCCCCCGAGTCCCTCTCTCACCCCCCAGCCCCTCTCTCACCCCCCCCAGCCTCTCTCTCACACACCCCACCGCCTCTCTCTCTCACCCTCCCGCCTCTCTCTCTCACACCCCCGCCTCTCTCTCTCACCCCCCCGCCTCTCTCTCACACCCCCCGCCTCTCTCTCTCACACCCCCCCCGCCTCTCTCTCTCAACCCCCCTGCCTCTCTCTCTCAACCCCCCTGCCTCTCTCTCTCAACCCCCCTGCCTCTCTCACCCCCCCCGCCTCTCTCAACCCCCCCGCCTCTCTCACCCCCCCCGCCTCTCTCACCCCCCCGCCTCTCTCACCCCCCACAGCCTCTCTCAACCCCCCTGCCTCTCTCACCCCCCCCGCCTCTCTCAACCCCCCCGCCTCTCTCACCCCCCCCGCCTCTCTCACCCCCCCGCCTCTCTCACCCCCCACAGCCTCTCTCACACCCCCGCCTCTCTCACCCCCCCCGCCTCTCTCACCCCCCCGCCTCTCTCACCCCCCCCGCGCCTCTCACACCCCCCGCCTCTCTCACACCCCCCGCCTCTCTCACAACCCCCAGCTCTCTCTCACCCCCCCCGTCTCTCTCTCACCCCCCCCGCCTCTCTCTCTCACCCCCCCGCGCCTCTCTCTCACCCCCCCCACCTCTCTCTCTCACCCCCCCGCCTCTCTCTCTCACCCCCCCCGCCTCTCTCTCTCACCCCCCCGCCTCTCTCTCTCACCCCCCCGCCTCTCTCTCACCTCCCCCGCCTCTCCCTCACCCCCGCTCCAGCCTCTCTCTCACCTCCCCCGCCTCTCTCTCACCTCCCCCGCCTCTCTCTCACCCCCCCCGCCTCTCTCTCACCGCCCCTCCGCCTCTCTCTCACCCCCCCTCCAGCTTCTCTCACCCTCCCCCAGATTCTCTATCTCACCCCCCCCAGCCTCTCTCTTCTCAACCCCCGCCCACAGCGCCTCTCTCTCGTCCCCCCCAGTCTCTCCCTCTCACCCCCCCAGCCTCTCTCTCACCCCCCCCCCCCCGCCTCTCTCTCACCCCCACGGCCTCTCTCTCACCCCCCACAGCCTCTCTCTCACCCCCCACTGCCTCTCTCTCACCCCCCCAGCCTCTCTCTCTCCCCCCCAGCCTCTCTCTCTCCCCCCCAGCCTCTCTCTCACCCCCCCCCGCTTCTCTCTCACCCCCCCCGCTTCTCTCTCTCACCCCACCCGCTTCTCTCTCTCACCCCCCCGCCTCTCCCTCTCACCCCCCCGCCTCTCTCTCTCACCCCCCCGCCTCTCTCTCTCACCCCCCCGCCTCTCTCTCTCACTCCCCCGCCTCTCTCTCTCACCCCCCGCCTCTCTCTCTCACCCCCCCGCCTCTCTCTCTCACCCCCCCGCCTCTCCCTCACCCCCCCTCCAGCCTCTCTCTCACCCCCCCCGCCTCTCTCTCACCGCCCCCCCGCCTCTCTCTCTCACCCCCCCTCCAGCCTCTCTCACCCCCCCCAGATCCTCTCTCTCACCCCCCTCCCCCAGCCTCTCTCTCTCACCACCCCCCGAGCCTCTCTCTCTCACCCCCCCCAGCCCCTCTCTCACCCCCCCCCCGCCTCTCTCTCACCCCCCCCCCGCCTCTCTCTCCCCCCCCCCCCCGCCTCTCTCTTTCCCCCCCCCCCCCAGCCTCTCTCTCACCCCCCAGCCCCTCTCTCACCCCCCCCCAGCCCCTCTCTCACCCCCCCCCCAGCCCCTCTCTCACCCCCCTAGCCTCTCTCTCACCCCCCCGAGCCTCTCTCTCACCCCCCCAGCCTCTCTCTCACCCCCCCCAGCCTCTCTCTCACCCCCCCCAGCCTCTCTCTCACCCCCCCCAGCCTCTCTCTCACCCCCTCAGCCTCTCTCTTACCCCCCCCAGCCTCTCTCTCACCCCCCCAGCCCCTCTCTAACCCCGCCCCAGCCTCTCTCTCAACCCCCCAGCCTCTCTCTCAACCCCCCAGCTTCTCTGTCACCCCCCCCTCAGCCTCTCTCCCCCCCCCCACTCCCAGCCTCTCTCTCACCCCCCCCCAGCCTCTCTCTCATTGCCCCCCCCGCGCCTCTCTCTCACCACCCCCCCACCTCTCTCTCTTTTCCCCCCCCCCAGCCTCTCTCTCTTTCCCCCCCCCCCCCCACCCAGTCCCTCTCTCTTCTCCTCGCAGCCTCTCTCTCTTTCCCCCCAGCCTTTCTCTCTCCCTCTCCTCACCCGAGCCCCTCTCTCGCTCTCCTCTCCTCACCCCCCCCCACCCGGCCAGCCTCTCTCAGGCCCAAGCCAGCCGGTTGCGGGGGAGCGAGGGGGCAAGAGAGTCTGAACCTCAGGTGCTGCTTCACGGCACCACGCGCATAGAATGAAAAAAGTGCAGTACAAGTAGTTACATCGTAAAGTTATATGGTACATAATGAATTGGTAAAAGCTGCAATCTTTTGTTTTACTGTTTGAAAGCATCCAAAGCAGGATACAGTACTTAGGAAGTCCAGATCATAAACTTGAACTCTTTGGGCAGGAAGATCATGAATTATGAGTTTCAAAGAGAAGGGCTAAATTTCAATGTATCAAACTTAAAAGATCTGTGTCTTGTTTTAACACTAACAAATCTCCTGTGACATTGATCATGGTGAGTTATAGGTTACCCTGTTTTATAATGTGGGCCGCTAGGCACTGGCAGAAACCAGAGGTACGCGCTCCTGCAAAAGGATTTCTCTCCCACTCTCTTCTCCTTCCCTAATACAACAGGGTTTTCCCCCCTCCCTTGCTCACCAGGTTCTTGCCTGGCACCCTTTCATTACAGGTATATATTTTCTAACTAGTTATCCTCCTGCTAAATAGGGCCTCTCTCTGTCTCTCTCTCTCTCTTTTTCTTCCCTCTCTGCAACCCCAAATTTGTTTATCCCTGTTCCCCTCCCCTCTTTCTCTCGCACTTTCCCCATCACCCCTCTCTTTTTCTTCTCTCTCTCTTTGTTATGTATTGATGCTTGGGGTCACCAGACACCAGGGGGTGCCACTGTCGGAGGTCATCGGGCTGTACGCGCATGTGCATGGTCACTGGTATATAAACGCGGGTACCATGTCACACGGGTACTTTTGGGCGCGAATAAAGTTGGATCAGATTTACACCTGAGGCCGTTTGCAGTAACAAAACTCTTGAGTCATTACATTTGGCGACAAGGTAACTTAAGAACCTTCGCATGTACAATGGGCACTATTGGAATTCTGGAAAGATTTGCGGAGGGCGAGGATTGGGCGGATTTTATCGACCGCCTGGATCAGTATTTTGTGGGCAACAAAATGGAGGGAGAGGCTGACGCAGTTAGGCACAGGGCGGTTTTCCTCACCGTTTGTGGTCCAAAAATTTACGGCCTTATGAAGAACCTTCTCTCGCCTTTACATCCAACGGACAAAGAGTACGAGGATTTGTGTGCTTTGGTGCGTGACCATCTTAAGCCAAAAGAGGGGATCATCATCTCACGCTATCGCTTCTACACGCATGTTCGTGCTGAGGGCCAGGATGTGTCGGGACTCGTCGCCGACCTGCGACGTCTTGCTGAGCCGTGCAAGTTCGGGAACGTGTTGGAAGACATGTTGTGAGACTTCTTCGTAATAAGCATCAACCATGATGTGATTCTTCGGAAGTTATTGGCCGAAGAGAAGCTGGATTTGAGAAAGGCCATCGCAACTGCCCAGGCATGCATGATGATAATTTGAGGCAGATATCATCGAAAAGTCGGAGCTCCATGGCAGGTACTATAAACAAGATTGTGTCGTCTTCTGGCTGAGCTGCTTATGGCAGGGTCTACTCGAGCACTTATGTGAAACCTGTAGCTGCTCAGAGTCCGCGTTGTGGGGGCAATCATTGGCCTCATCAGTGTCGGTTTAAACAATACGCCTGTAATGGCTGTTCGAAAGTGGGGCATCTTCAGAGAATGTGCCCACAACTGAGCAAGCGTGCTGTCGCTCATCACATTGTTGATGATGACCAGTCCAGTGCTGGCCCGGATACACAACCCGGGGAGGAAGTGTATGGTCTGTATTCGTTCTTGGGAAAGAGCCAGCTGATAATCGTTAATGTGAAGCTGAATGGCGTGCCAGTATCAATCGATCTAGATATGGGTGCAAGTCAGTAGATAATGAGCCAAAGGACATTCGACAAGCTGTGGGACACTGAGGCTGTGAAGCCTAAGCTGAGTCCAGTCAATGCCAAGTTGCGTACTTACACTAAGGAACTCATACTGGTGATTGGCAGTGCAGTAGTCAAGGTGTCATATGATGGTGTGGTTCATGATCTACCATTATGGATCGTTCCAGGTAAGGGTCCAACACTGTTCGGCAGGAATTGGCTCAAGAAAATCAAGTGGAACTGGAATGATGTCAAAGCGTTGTCCTTGGTAGATGACACTTCGTGTGCTCAAGTGTTGAAGAAGTTTCCTTCTTTGTTTGAACCGGGCATTGGTAATTTTACTGGAGTCAAGGTGCAGATTCACCTGGATTCTGATGCAAAGCCTGTCTATCATAAAGCTCGGTCTGTTCCTTACATGATGAGGGAGAAGGTTGAAATTGAGTTTGACAGACTCCAACATGAAGGGATCATATCACTGGTCGAGTTTAACGAATGGGCCAGTCCCATTGTTCCTGTATTGAAGAATGATGGCACTGTCAGGATTTGTGGAGACTACAAGGTTACGATCAGCCAATTTGCGAAACAGGATCAGTATCCGTTACCGAAGGCTGATGACCTGTTCACCATGCCAGCTGGTGAAAAGTCGTTCACGAAACTAGATCTGACGTCGGCCTATATGACACACGAGCTTGTCGGCACCTCGAAGAAACTCACCTGCATCAACACCCATAAAGGACTGTTTGTCTACAACAGGTGTCCTTTTGGAATTCGTTCGGCTGCAGCCATATTTCAGAAGAATACGGAGAGTCTACTGAACTCCGTTCCTAGAACTGTCGTGTTTCAAGATGACATTCTAGTCACATGTTGCAACACTGCTGAACATCTGAACAATTTTTAAGAAGTCCTACATCATCTGGACAAAGTGGGACTCAGGCTGAAATGTTCAAAGTGTGTCTTCATGGCACCTGAAGTTGAATTCCTGGGGAGGAAGATTGCTGCTGATGGCATCAGGCCTACTGATTCGAAAACCAAGGTCATCAAAAATGCACCCAGGCCTCAGAATGTGACGGAGTTGCGTTCATTCCTTGGGCTACTCAACTACTTTGGTAATTTCTTACCCAGATTAAGCACTTTATTAGAGCCACTGCACATGCTACTCAGAAAAGGCGACAACTGGGTCTGGGGTGTGTCTCAAGATAGAGCCTTTGAGAAAGCTAAGAATCTGCTCTGTTCAAACAAGTTGCTTGTTCATTGTGATCCGTGTAAGCATCTTATATTGGCCTGTGATGCTTCATCATATCGGACTGGCTGTATATTCCAACAAGCAAATGAGTCGGGTAAGTTACAACCTGTTGCGTATGCTTCGAGAAGTTTGTCAAAGGTGGAACGAGCTTACAGCATGGTAGAAAAAGCAGCTTTGGTCTGTGTGTATGGGGTCAAAAAGATGCATCAGTACCAGCTCGAAACGAATCACAAGCCACTCATTTCATTGTTTTCAGAAAACAAAGGGATTAATACCAATGCATCGTCCCGTATCCAGAGGTGGGTGTTGACATTGTCTGCCTGTGATTGTTGTTCGTCATAGACCGGGCACTGAGAATTGTGCCGATGCACTGAGTCGTCTGCCTTTGCCCACATCTGATATGGAGACGCCTCAACCTGCAGATCTACTTTTATTAATGGATGAGAGTGAAGGAACTCCTGTCACTGCACAACAAGTCAGGATCTGGACCAGCCATGATTCTATTTTATCGGTTGTGAAACATTGTGTCTTCAGTGGTGATTGGTCTGCAATACCTATAGAGATGTGTGATGAGACCAAACCTTACAACCGTCGCAAAGATAAGCTGTCCATTCAGTCAGATTGTTTACTGTGGGGCAATCGTGTCATTATGCCTAAGAAAGGTGGAGAAAAATTTGTACGTGACCTACACAGCACTCATCCCGGTATTGTCATGATGAAAGCCATTGTTAGGTATCATGTATGGTGGCCTGGAATTGACTCTGATCTGGAATCATGTGTGCATCAGTGCAATACTTGCATGCAGCTTAGTAAAGTACCAGCGGAATCTCCGCTGAGTCTTTGGTCGTGGCCATCTAAACAATGGTCGAGGATCCACATCAATTTTACGGGCTCTTTCATGGGAAAGATGTTTTTTGTTGTGGTGGATGCATATTCAAAGTAGATAGAGTGTATTATTATGTCATCCAGTATATCTACAGCTATTATTGAGAGCCTTCGTGTCATGTTTGCTACTCATGGTTTGCCTGACATTGTTGTGAGCGACAACGGATCCTGTTTCACAAGTCTTGAGTTTCAGGAGCTCATGAAACTCAATGGTATTAGACATGTGAGGTCAGCTCCGTTCAAACCTGCTTCTAATGGTCAAGCAGAGCGTGCTGTTCAAACGATGAGTATGAAACGTGTAACTCAGGGTTCACTGCAGACTCGTTTGTCATGTATATTGCTCAGTTACAGGCCAAGACCTCATATGCTTACTGGGGTTTCCCCTGCTGAACTACTGAAGAAGAGAAATCTCAAGACCAAGCTTTCTCTTGTTCATCCTGATCTGAATGATCATGTTTAAAACAGATGTCAAAGTCAGCAATGGTATCATGATCGTACTGCTGTGTCACGTGACATCTCTGTCAACGATCCGGTTTATGTACTGAACTATGGTCAAGGTCCAAGACTCTTGAGTCATTACACTCTCATCCCTTTCTCTCTCCCCTTCGGCTCTCTTGCTCTCTGATTCTCTTTCCCTCCTTATTCTCTCTTTCTCCTCCTCCTTCTCCTTAACTGAGCCTCCAAGAGGATATTTCTTCTTTGCCCACACTGCTTGAAATGTGCTTTCCTCCCTCTCTTTCTCTCTTCCTGAATTAATTTCTGTCTTTACTTCTATTTCTCATGCTCCTCTTTCATTTTTTCTTCCGATTTGGTCTTCACTTATTATTCTCTTTCTTTCTCCTGTTTCTCACTCCCTTTATTTCGTTCCCATCTCTACTTCAGTTTTCTTTTTTGTTTTGTGTTACTCTACTGCTTCATTTCTCTCTGCTTATTCAATTATCTTCTCTCCCTACTCCTCCCTTTTTTACTCTTCCTGTTTTATTCTTCTCTTCTATTTCTCCCCTCCACACTTGTTTCCTCCATTTCTGCCAATGTTTACACTGCCAGATGGGGAAAATGCAGGGATATGGAGAGGGTTGAGTACCTGAAGGAGCTTGGAGACCAGGAGGGAACCATCAGATCAACCGTATCCAAGTCTTTTAACTAGAATGTGATTGGATAGATGTTTTTCCCCCATGAAACGTGATTGGGGAAAATTTGCTGGAGGAAGAGTTTTGTGCAATAAAGAAAGAAAGAACTTGTGTTTATCTGCGCCTTTTACAACCTCAGAATGTCCCGAAGAGCTTTACAGCCAATTATGTACTTTTGAAGTGTTGTCACTGTTTTAATGTAGGGAAATGTGACAGCCAATTTGTGCACAGCAAGATCCCACAAACAGCAAATGGATAATGACTAAATCCTCTGTTTTAGTGATGTTGGTAAATATTGGCCAGGACACCAGGGAGAGCTCCCCTGCTCGTCTTCAAATAATGCCATGGGATATTTTAGGTCCACCTGAGTTTAAAGTTTCATCCAAAAGATGGCACCTCCCACAGTGCAGCAATTCAATTCCTCAGTACTGCACTGAAGTGTCAGCCTGGATTTTGTGCTCCAGTCACTGGAGTAAGGGTTGAACCCACAACCTTCTAACTCATGCGAGAGTGTTCATTGAGCCACACCTGACACTAATAAGAATAGACAAGATTAACCTCCTTGATAGTCACAACATAGACGCGTACAAAAGATGCACTTTAGCACAAAAAGCTGTTTATATTCATGTAAATTGTGAGGTATTGCCACTTCAGTCCACCAGTGGCAGCATTGAGCACTACCAGCGTATGTATAATGTGTTTAGAAACAGAATTAAGCTCCTTCTAACATGTACCAACAACCACAGTCTCTGAAGATCATTCCTTCCTGCGACCTGTGAAACAATTCCATTTTCCACACCAGCAATCATTCTGGCCTCAACCAGATTGCTAATTTTTAAATGGTTTTATACTTTGAGCCCCACATGCACCACGAGAGGGATTGAACCTGGGCAAACTCATAAGAACATAAGACATTATAGGAACAGAAACAGGCCCAGTAAGCCCAACATACCTCATCCCTCTTTGATAGATCAATTGCACTTACCCACCTTTTCATTATTTCCCCACTATTCCTTCCATCTGCAGAAATACAGATAATTGTCTCCTGATCCCATTTATATTGAAATGTCTTCTTTGCTAAATTGACCTATGCTTATTACTCATTGAGTGGAACCAATTCCTCTTAACTTACCTTCTTGTACCTCATTTCTATTTTAACTTGTTACAGCCATAATGGAGACAGCATGTCCGGACTAGACATGAATCACATCCAGCTCCTGAAGGTGAAAGGACAATGTGTAACCAACCGTATTACCTTTTCCCCCTAAATCATTGCAATGTAGGTGATGCTGATATTACCTATAATCCCTAAATCAATAAAAATAAGCAAAATAATTCACAGGATTATTGGTTTTCATGGGCAGCAATAATGCATTTTCCTGAAGTCAGAATCTATTTTAGTCCCCCTTCAAATCACACAATTGAGGGCAAGAAACATTTCAATAAATTTAGCACCAGGTTACTGTGATGTTTTCACTGAAAGCATGTGGAATTCAGCAACAAAACAACCGGAGAAGAGAGTGTTCTAAATAATCAACATTCTCCTTTTTGTGTACTTGGTTTTGGGTAAATGTGGCGATACTATCGCTCATACTTTTTTTCATAGCTTACGAAGATGATATCTCACATCACAATTTCTTTATGAATTCAATTTAAGAGAATATCAAAAGCATTATCTTTCTCAAACATTCAACACCAGACTAATTAGCACTGGCACTGCCTGCAGCTTCAGCTCCATTTAAATTACTCCAAACGCACAGTTCCCATTGCAACCAATCCGCAAAGTGCCATGGCAGATTGTTTGGCGTGAAACACATTTTCATTTCATAATTAACATTTTTTAAGATGTGATGTAAACAGAATAGATTATGAAGACAAGCGAGATATGACCGATGTTCCACTCCTTGGCCTTTGGGTGCTTGCCACTTATCCAGTCAGCACATTCTTGGGATACAAATAATTTCCCATGGGCCTCACTCAAGTATCCTCTGTTTCTCCTTTCACCGTTCTTCACCTGAGAGCTTGAGCTGACAACCTGCTTCCAGGCACTTGTCAACGGCACTTAGTGTTATTGAGGGAAATATTAAAGCTGACTGAGAATGTATGGTGATAGCGGAGCAGGAGAAACGTTTTTACACAATGGGTTGTGTGTCTTTGGAAGGCACGATTGAGGCAGAGACAATGACCAGGAGTTTCCTTGGAGCTGTTTCTGCTCCACTACCAGAGATCTGAGGAACACCTCCTTGCGCATCGTAAGGTATACAGAAATATATACAATTGAGGGTATAGAAAATGTTAACACGAAATATTACTTTAAATTAAACTGCAGGAGTAAAACTAGGGGACACAGGTTGCGACTACTAATTATAGGGCTGAGATCAGGAAATTGTTCCTCATGTAACAACAACTTGAATTTATATAGCGCCTTTAACATAGTAAAACGTCTCAAGGCGCTTCACAGAAGCATTATCAGACATCATGATATATTAGAGCAGGGAAGGTTGGTCAAAGAGGTAGTTTTTAAGGAGCTTCTTAAAGGAGGAGAGAAAGGTCGAGAAGCGGGGAGGTTTTGGGAGGAAATTCCAGAGCTTAGGGTTGTAGACATGGCCATCAATGGTGGATCAAAGGAAATCAAGAATGCACAACAGGCCAGATTTGGAGGAACGCAGAGATTGCAAAGGGTTGTAGGGCTGCAGGAAGTTATAAAAAAGAGCAAGGCCATGGAGGGATTTGAACACAAGGATGAGAATTTTAAATTTGAGGCATTTCTGAACTAGGAGCCAATACAGATTGGCGAGCACAGGGGTGATGGGTGAACAGGACTTAGTGCGAGTCAGGATATGTGCAGAACAATGTGATCAATGTGCAATACTCTTCCAGATAGAGTAATGGAGACAAAAACCCTGTAATCATTCAAGAAACAATCAGATGCTACAATGGGATGACATTAGGATCTGTCTCGATGGATGACTTGAGGTGGGCTGAATGGTCTTCCTCATTTATAATTATCCTGTGGTCATAGATGCAGTAATATCCTTAACCAACACAGACCTCTTGTTTCAGTCAGGCTGCCGAAGATGAATCTAAGCTGTGTATAAGTGTTACCTCCGGAATAAATAAATAAAAACATTAAGAGTAACAAATGACTGCCCTGGGTGGAGGAGGTGGGAGCAGTGTACCAGGAGAAAGAGTCACAAAGCCAGGTACAGTCTCCAGAAGCAAACAAGGATACTGAGAGGAAGGAGTGGGGTAGAAATGATGAAACTGAAACAGGCAAATGAAGGCCTCACAAATTTGTTACAACTCTTTTTTTTCGAGTTATACAAGAGAAAAAAAGCATGTATCTATTTTTGCATGTCCTGATACAATATAATTCAGGCTGCATTACCAGTTCCATGGTGCTTATAGTTACATATGTTGAGGATCTTGCACAATTAAGTATATTTCATTGGCATGTACTCATTGGTAGGATGACTCATTTGTAAGTTTCTTCATGATTATTGAAGAATTAGTCAGCAAGAAATATCCCAGGATATTTCACCTTTCTAATCAGGAAAGGGAAATTATAAATTCTCAGCTACATAAAAGCCCCTTTGGCTGGCATTGTATGAGGACATGGGGTGTTGTATTCACTTACAGTACTACAGGAAGGTTTGCGGTGTTGTACTTATTCACAGTACTCCAGGAATGTATCTACATTGTCTAGCATAAGTATAGAAAAATTTTGTCCCATTCTCCAGAGCTGGTAGATTCAGGCAGATCACATCAGCTGCCTTGCCTGACAGTGGTCAACTTGGGATATGCTAGTGAACAGTGCAGAGGAGGACGTTAATTAGCGTACCCATCCTGGGATCCAGAGAAGTCTCTCACAGGGCACCACAGGAGATAACGAGGTGGATTCAGATTGGTGCTGAACCTAATGATGATCTCAATTTTTCTGTTTCTGTGCACGTGGGCCTTCAGGCAGGTCCAGAATATGAGGGAGTGATGACTGGCTGCCCCATAAAGTCTTCAATGTGTGTAAGGCCAAGAAAGATTCAGTTTTAAAGGAGCGCTAGCATCCAGTGATTCTATGCAGAATTTACAGCTAGTTGCTACTGGGACATTCCATAAGAAATCGGAACAGCTGGCCTCTCACTGTTCTGTTTATTTGAGGAGAATTCTTTACTTTTTTCCCCCCTAATTTATTTTCCTTTCTTTCCCCTCTTGCGATGGCAGTGATTTATGCTGGTGGAGTGTTCCAGGTGTGCTAGCAACCCTTCCTCTCCCTCCCCGGTACCTCAACCAAGTGACTATTAAAAGTATTAATTCTTGGGATATTGCACCACTAGCAAAGCCAGCATTTATTGCCCATTCCTAGTTGCTCTTGAGAAGGTAATGGTTCGCTGCTGCCTTGAAATGCTGCAGTCCATGTGGTGAAGATACTTCCACAATGCTGTTAGGGAGGGAGTTTCAGGATTTTGACCCAGCGACGATGAAGGAATGGTGATATATGTCCACAGGTCAGGATGATATGTGATTTGGACAGGAACTTAGAAGAAATGGTATTCCCTTGCGACTGCTGCCCTTGTCCTTCTTAGGTGCTGAAGGTTACCGGTTTGGCAGGTGATTTTGATGCAAAACTAAACAGCAAGCATCAGCAGGCTATTTTACCATGGAGATATGGTATACAACACCAATCTATGTGTGAACATTTTCCAACAGGAGTCACTGGATAGCCACAGCAGGAACCATGGCTGATTTCTGTTTCTATGTTTCCCTTCCCCTCCCCAAGCCCATGAGTGTTCAGAGCAATTGTAATGCCTCTCCTGCTGTCCTGGCTGAGATCAAGGCAGACCATGGATGGAACCTGGGGCCTAGCTCGCTACACCAGGCACATTGTTCACCTCCAAAGCCATTAAAGCTTAAAGATTCCCTGTTGTCTAATCATTTCCTTTTTAGTTGAAAGTTTTCCTGCCTTTGCTTGCTGGTGTCAGCTGTGGCTCAGTGGGTAGCACACTCGCCTCTAAGCCTGAGGGTTGTGAGTTCAAGCCTCACTCCAGGAACTTGAGCACATAAATCTAGGCTGTCACTCCAGTGCAGAATTGGGGGAGTGTAGCACTGTCGGAGGTGCTGTCTTTAGGATGAGAGGTTAAACCGAGGCCCCGTCTGCTCTCTCAAGTGCGCGTAAAAGATCCCATGGCACTATTTCGAAGCAGAACAGAGGAGTTATCCCTGGTGTCCGAACCAAGACTTATCCCTCTATCAACATAACAAAAACAGATTATCTGTCTATTAAAGCTCCTATGGCACTATAATCAAATTATCCCTAGTGTCCTGGCCAATATTTATCCCCCAATACACATCACAAAAAATCCCAGATTATCTGAACATTATCACATTGCTGTTTAAGGGAGGTTGCTGCGCACAAATTTACTGCCGCGTTTCCCGCATTACAACAGTGACTCCTCTCCAAAAGTATTTCATTGGCTGTAAAGCATTTTAAGACATCCGGTGATTGTGAACATAAGAACATAAGAAATAGGAGCAGGAGTTGGCCATTTGGCCCCTCGAGCCTGCTCTGCTATTTAATAAGATCATGGCTAATATGATCATGGACTCAGCTCCACTCACCATAACCCTTTATTCCCTTATCAAAAACCTGTCTATCTCTGCCTTAAATATATTCAATGACCCAGCATCTGCAGCTCTCTGGGGCAGAGAATTCCACAAATTTACAACCCTCTGAGAGAAGAAATTCCTCCTCATCTCAGTTTTAAATGGGCGACCCCTTACTCTGAGATTATGTCCCCTAGTTTTAGTTTCCCTTATGAGTGGAAATATCCTCTCTGCATCCACCTTGTCGAGCCCCCTCATTATCTTATATATTTTGATAAGATCACCTCTCATTCTTCTGAACTCCAATGAGTATAGGCCCAACCTACTCAACCTATCTTCATAAGTCAACCCCGTTATCTCTGGAATCAACCTAGTGAACCTTCTCTGAACAGCCTGCAATGCATGTTTATCCTTCCTTAAATACGGAGACCAAAACTGTATGCAGTACTCCAGGTGTGCCTCACCAATACCCTGTACAGTTGTAGCAGGCCTTCTCTGCTTTTATACTCCATCCCCCTTGCAATAAAGACCAACAATCCATTTGTCTTCCTGATTACTTGCTGTACCTGTATACTAACTTTTTGTGTTTCATGCATAAGGACCCCCAGATCCCTCTGTACTACAGCACTTTGCAATTTTTCTCCATTTAAATTATAATTTACTTTTCTATTTTTTCTGCCAAAGTGGATAACCTCACATTTTCCCATATTATACTCCATCTGTCAAATTTTTGCCGACTCACTTAGCCTGTCTATATCCCTTTGCAGATTTTTTGTGTCCTCCTTGCAATTTGCTTTTCCACCCATCTTTGTATCATCAGAAAACTTGGCTTCATTACACTCAGTCCCTTCATCCAAGTCATTAATATACCTTGTAAATAGTTGAGGCCCTAGCACTGATCCCTGCGGCACCCCACTAGTTACTGTTTGCACACCAGAAATTGACCCATTTATCCCGACTCTCTGTTTTCTGTTAGTTAGCCAACCCTCTATCCATACTAATATATTACCCCCAACCCCATGAACTTTTATCTTGTGCAGTAACCTTTTATGTGACACCTTATTGAATGCCTTCTGGAAATCCAAATACACCACATCCACTGGTACTCCCTTATCCACCCTGCTCATTACATCCTCAAAGAACTCCAGCAAATTTGTCAAACATGATTTCCCTTTCATAAAACCATGCTGACTCTGCTATATTGAATTATGTTTTTCAAAATGTCCTACTGCTGC
The DNA here is from genome assembly GCF_044704955.1 of Pristiophorus japonicus. Lineage (NCBI taxonomy): Eukaryota > Metazoa > Chordata > Chondrichthyes > Pristiophoridae > Pristiophorus > Pristiophorus japonicus. The sequence goes on along the minus strand of NC_091981.1, from coordinate 42,362,479 downwards.
TTACTAATAATGGACTCCAGCATTTTCCCAAGGACAGATGTTGGGCTAACTGGTCTATAGTTTTCTGCTTTCTGTCTGCCTCCTTTTTTAAATGGGACTAACTATTTGTACTGCACTTTTTTTGACAGACAGGTGTCTGTCCAGTCCACCCCCACCCCTCTGCCTGCACTGCACTTTTTTGACCGACAGGTGACGAGCCCAGCCCTGTCAAGCTCCACCCCCCCCCCCACCTCTCCCCCGGCCGAATCATTCCATTCACGTGGTGCCAGCAGCAGGACCTGAGGCTCCGACTCTCAACTGGCCTGGGCCTGATGGCGGCGGGCCTGCACCGATGATGGCGGGCTGCTGCTCCTCCACGAGCCTGCTTCTCCGGCCAACCGGGCCTCCCGATGAGCCACGGGCCCCGAGCCTCCTGTGATCCACGAGACCAGAGCGGTGGTGGCGGCAGGGGGCCGCGAGTCGGCGGGCATTGGGGAGTGGGAGAGGCTGGGGGGAGAGGGAGAGAGGCGAGGGGGGAGAGGGAGAGAGGCTAGGGGGGGAGAGGGGGAGAGGCTAGGGGGGAGCAGGAGAGAGGCTGGGGGGAGAGGGAGAGAGGCTGGGGGGGGAGAGGGGGAGAGGCTGGGAGTGGGGGGGGGAGAGTGAGAGAGGCTGGAGGGGCGGGGAGAGTGAGAGAGGCTGGGGGGGCGGGGAGAGTGAGAGAGGCTGGGGGGGCGGGGAGAGTAAGAGAGGCTGGGGGGGCGGGGAGAGTGAGAGAGGCTGGGGGGGAGAGAGTGAGAGAGGCTGGGAGGGAGAGAGTGAGAGAGGCTGGGGGGGAAGAGAGTGAGAGAGGGGGGGAGAGAGTGAGAAAGGCTGGGGGGGAGAGAGTGAGAGGCTGGGGGGGGAGAGTGAGAGAGGCTGGGCGTGGGGGAGCGGGAGAGAGGCTGGGGAGGAGTGGGAGAGAGGCTGTGGCAGGGGGGGAAGAGTGAGAGAGGCTGGGAGCGGGGGGAGAGTGAGAGAGGATGGGGCGTGGGGGAGAGAGAGAGGCTGGGAGCGGGGGGAGAGTGAGAGAGGATGGGGCGTGGGGGAGAGTGAGAGGGGCTGGCGGGGAGGAAGAGTGAGAGAGGCTGGGGGGGGAGCGGGAGAGAGGCTGGGGGGGGAGAGTGAGAGAGACTTGCGGGGGGGAGAGTGAGAGAGGCTGGGGGGGGGAGTGAGAGAGGCTGGGGGGGGAGAGTGAGAGAGGCTGGGGGGGGAGAGTGAGAGAGGCTGGGGGGGGGGGGAGTGAGAGAGGCTGGGGCGTGGGAGAGAGGCTGGGGGGTGGAGAGTGAGAGAGGCTGGGGGGGAGAGTGAGAGAGGCTGGGGGGGGGGAGTGAGAGAGGCTGGAGGGCTGGGGGAGTGAGAGAGGCTGGAGGGCTGGGGGGAGGTAGAGAGAGAGAGGCTGAGGGGTGGGGGAGGAGGTAGAGAGAGAGAGGCTGGGGGGGGGTGGAAGAGAGGGACACGGGGGTGGAGGACGGATTGGAGGGGAGAGAGGGAACTCTGGAAAGACAGATCACGTTCTTCCAATTCCCTATCATTGGAGTGGATGATATCCAGAAGTCACGACTGTCACTATTCACTTCAATCCTGTTAACAATCCATACTAATGCCCCATCTATGGGAGGGCGGGGAGGATGCACTTGCGCTTGGGTAAGGCGGTTCGGCTGGGGGAAGCATACACTTGGACTGTGGTAAAGCACTTCGTCTGGGGAAGGCATGTACTTGGACTGTGGTAAGGCACTTCGGCTGGGGGAGGCATGTACTTAGACTTGGGGTAAGGCATTTTGGCTGGGGGAGGAATTTACTTGGACTGGGGTACATGACTTTGGCAGGCCCTTGCTGTCTTCAGGGGCACTCTGTCCTCTGTTGCTTCAGGAAGTCAAAGTGGATCGAGTTACAATTTGCAAAGTTAGTGAGACCTTCTGATGGGCAGATCCAGTGACACATTCCTGTGAAGCTTCAGGGTATGGCTTATCTTCCAAGGGAACCAATCAGAAGTAAGGGGTGGAGCTTGTTGGCCATTTTTGCGGTACAAATAAGCGCGTCCTTTTTTAATCAGGGCGTTACATTTGCGGTTTTCCAATCCACTAGAACCTCCCCAGAATCCAGGGAATTTTGGTAGATTGCAACCAATGCATCCACTATCTCTGAAGCCACTTCTTTTAAGACCCTAGGATACAAGCCATCAGGTCCAGGGGACGTCCGCTTTTCGTCCCATTATTTTACTGAGTACTACTGCATTAGTGATAGTGATTGTATTAAGTTCCTCCCTCCCTGTAGCCTCTTGATTATCGACTATTGGGATGTTTTTACTGTCTTCTACCGTGAAGACCGATACAAAATATTTGTTCAAAGTCTCTGCCATTTCCCTGTTCCCCATTATTAATTCCCCAGTCTCATCCTCTAAAGGACCAACATCTACTTTAGCCACTCTCTTCGTTTTTATGTACCTGTAGAAACTCTTACTATCTGTTTTTATATTTCGTGCTAGTTTACTTTCATAATCTATCTTCCCTCTCTTTATTATTTTTTTAGTCGTTCTTTGCTGGCTTTTAAATGTTTCCCAGCCCTCTGGCCTCCCACTAGTCTTGGCCACTTTGTATACCCTTGTTTTCAATTTGATACCATCCCTTATTTCCTTAGTTAGCCACGGATGGTTATCCCTTCTCTCAAAGTCTTTCCTTCTCATTGGAATATATTTTTGATGAGAGTTATGAAATATCTCCTTAAATGTCTGCCACTGCTCATCAACCGTCCCACACTTTAATCTATTTTCCCAGTCCACTTTAGCCAACTCTGCCTTCATACCTTTGTAGTTTCCTTTATTTAAGCTTAGGACACTGATTTGAGATCCAACTTTCTCACCCTCCAACGGAATTTGAAATTCAACCATGTAATGGTCACTCATTCCTAGAGGATCCTTTACTAGGAGATCATTTATTAATCCTGTCTCATTACAAAACACCAGATCTAAGATAGCCTGCTCTCTGGTTGGCTCCACAACATACTGTTCAAGGAAGCTATATAAATCCAAGTCTTTGTGTCTTTCTTTGTAACAAAACTTTTTCAGCCTACTACAATAAACGTTGTCACAAGCAGTAATTTGAATCTATGCCAGTCCAAAGCTAATCTCTCTCAAACTCCTATTGATCACTAGACTCCCCTTGAGGAGAATAACTTGCTCACATTGAAATCACCTGACTTGTAGCTACCATAGAGAAAACATGATGTCAAGATGATGAATGATCATTCTCTGGATTTAATAATGGGATGCATATAGCAATATTCATTGCAGCGTGTGATTAGATTGCACATACAGCATTGTATTCCCCATATTTGGTGTGAGGTCACCAGTTTCATTACTTTACATATCTTGCACTTCTCCTCCCCAGACTGTTATCTCTCCATCTCCATCTAAATATATAACATTTTACTATCTATGCTGAACAGACACTTTCTTGTCTTTTAAAGTTCATATCATCACGTGCGAGGTTTGTAATTGATAACAGCGATGAGATGTAGACCTCTTCTGTCTGTTGGTTATAACGGTCCTAATTAAAATGAGTGGGTCAGTCACACCTGGTTCTTAATGAAGTGGGGGAGGAGGACACAAACACTCAGCACTATAGTCTCCCTAATTCAGCACGAATTGGCAAAGTCACTCAGAGGTCATTGGTTCAATTTAGGGGGTGGGGCGGATGAGGGTGAGGGCTTCTGAGATTAGAGCTTAGACAATGGATCAATGTACACGGACCTTTACTCTGCATCTAGCCACGCTACACCCGAGCAGAGACCGCTTGAAGCAAAAGTTAACCCCCACCCAAAAATCTGTCATTAAAAATCTTCTGTCTGTGTGTTGTGTAGTACGGTCTCTTTGATCACAGCCCAGAACTGTGGAAGCCCCAAGTGCTGTTCGTTCTGGAACAGTGAAGCAGTTGGGAGTCATTAGGGAATTGCACCAAAGTTTGATACACCAGGGAGATACAGCAGGCCTAACACGGGGCCCAGAAGCCCCAGCAACAATAGCACAGATGACCAAAAAATACATAAAACTTCAGTTCACAGATTCACTCAAATTCCCTGCCTTGGTTCTGAAACAAGACTTAACCAAAATCACATTGCATGTCAGTCATTCTTTGTCACATTATAAGGCAGTGAGTGGGAGCTCTGACTGTAAAGATGCTATTTTTCTGGGGTAAAATCTCAGTATTTTGATGATTAGGCTATGCCTCTGATCTACAAAAAAACCCACCAGTAAGGTAGATTTCATGAATTATCACTCTGAACACAGGGCATCTCCTGATGGGAGCACACTTCAGGAATTTAAGCCTGGCATTTCGTGCCCTCTGCATAGTTTTCCATAATTAAATAGACAGAAGATCGTGCCGGATGCCATGACCTTGGTGCCTGCATTCCCAATATGCACTCCCATTTCGTGAAGCTCTTGCTCCAGGAGTGCTAATTCGTTGAATCTTACCCCAGTCCCCAAAGTAGTCATTGTGGGTCCCTTTGACACAGCCCTTTAAGTCAACCAGGGCACAGGGTGTGGCGGAGATTTTGGTGGAGTTGTATAAAGCTCGGGTTAGACTACATCTAGAGTACTGCATTCAGTTCTAGGCATCACACCTCAGGAAGTATATTGACATTGGAGAGTGTAATGCCGAAGTGTAATGTCTGTAAGCTTGTAATGTTTGTAGCGCCACACTATGGGTGTGGACGTATTGTGTACTGCAACTGCAGAGTTAATAATTAAATAGAACCAGGCAGATTCCGGAGGCTTCCGAGAGAGCTGCCTGCCATGTAGGAAGCTGTGTGTGATTGTGCTCTGTGAATATATCACAGAGAGGCTATAGCACAGATTCACCAGCATGATACCGGGGCTAAATTATGAGGACAGGTTGCATAGACTCGGCTTGTATTCCCTCGAGTATAGAAAATTAAGGGTGATCTATTTGAGGTGTTTAAAATGATCAAAGGGTACATAGAGAGAGATCATTTTCTCTAGTGGGGGAGTGCAGAACAAAGGGACATAACCCTAAAATTAGAGGTAGGCCATTCAAGGGTGAAGGAAGCACTTCTTCACACGATGGGGCCGAAATTGGTGAAACACAAGTTCCATCCGTTTTTTGGCGGTTCCTGGGCGGAGAGTCATTTTTTACCACCCGGTACCACTGGTGTCGAGTGGGCGGGAATTTCATCCCACTTTTCTTGCCGATTGCAGTGGGTGGTGTGCGGTGGAGGAGGATTTTTGACTCGGGAATCTTCGGCTCCTGAGTTGTGCATGTGCGGCTGTCAAGCTCCGCCCCTGAGAGGCACCGATGAGAGGCCAGAAACTGCTGGTCTGAGATTGGTGTGGGGCAGCCTGAGATTGCTGTGGGGGTTGCGTGGGGGGGGGGGGGGGGGCGGAGAGAGATCATTGGGGGGTGGGTGGGGGGGGGGCGGAGCGGAGAAGTGATCACCATGAGAGGTGGGGGGGGGAGAAGTGATCACCATGGGAGATGGGGGGGGGAGAAGTGATCACCATGGGAGGTGGGGGGGGGGGAGAAGTGATCACCATGGGAGGTGGGGGGGGGAGAAGTGATCACCATGGGGGGGGGAGAAGTGATCACCATGGGAGTGGGGTGGGGGGGAAGAAGTGATCACCATGGGAGGTGGGGGGGGAGAAGTGATCACCATGGGAGGTGGGGGGTGGAGAAGTGATCACTATGGGAGGTGGGGGGGGGGAAGTGATCGCCGTGGGGGGCGGGGGGGAACAGAGTGCCGGGGGGGTGAAGAGATCACCGTGGGGGGGGGAGGGTGGGAAGGGAAGAGAGCGCCGGGGGGGGGGGGGGAAGAGATTGCTGTGGTGTGGGGGGGGGGAAGAGATCGCTGTGTGGGGAGGGGGAAGAGATCGCTGTGTGGGGAGGGGGAAGAGATCGCTGTGTGGGGAGGGGGAAGAGGTCGCTGTGGGGTGGGGGGATAGATCGCTGTGGGGGCCGGGAAAGAGATCGCTGTGGGGGGGAATAGAGATCACTGGGGGGGGGTGGGGAAGAGATCACTAGGGGGTGGGGGGGAAGGGATGGCTTCGGTGGGGGGGAAGAGATGGCTTGTGGGGGGGGGAAGAGATCGCTGGGCGGGGGAAGAAGAGATCACTGGGGGGGGGAAGAGATCGCTGGGGGGGGAGAGATCGCTGTGGGAGGTGGGGTGGGGAAAGAGATCGCTGTGGGGATGGTGAACAGATCGCTGTGGGGAGGGGGGGGGAAATCGTTGTGGGGTGGGGGAAGAGATCGCTGTGGGGAGGTGGAAGAGATCGCTGTGGAGAGGGGGAAGTGATCGCTGTGGGGAGGGGGGGAGAAGAGATCGTTGTGGGGGGGGAGAGGAGATCGCTGGGGGCGGGGGGAAGAGATCGCTGTGGGGGGGAAGGGGATTGCTGTGGGGGGGGAAGGGGATCGCTGTGGGGTGGGGGGAAGAGACTGGGGGGTGGGAGAGACTGTGGAGTGAGAGAGAGAGAGAAAGAGAGAGACTGGGGTGTGGGAGAGACTGTGGAGTGAGAGAGAGAGAGAGAGAGACTGGGGTATGGGAGAGACTGTGGGGTGAGAGAGACTAATAAAATTGTTATTATAGTTCATTAATAAAGGAGTAAATGTATTACAATCCATTTCAAAACACATCAAACTGTGACGAACTATAAAGATCTCTGTAATATCAAATAAACCTCTCAGCTCTGTGTAACTACCATCCACTTAAGATCCACTTAAAAGCACCTTCACCAGGACGGTGTGTGGTTCCGGCGGTATGTCGTGAATTTAGCATTTTTGGGTGGTATGTCGGTGTTGTGCATACCGCCAGGCGGTATGTCACTGATCAATTTTCTACCCGGCGGTATGTAGGTGTTCTTTCATCAAAATTGCACTTTTGGACAGTATGTCGATGAATTTCGGGCCCAAAGGGTAATGGAAATCTGGAACTCTCTTTCCCAAAAAGCTATTGAGGCTAGGTCAATTGAAAATTTAAAAACTGAGATTGACAGATTTTTGTTAGGTAAGGGATATGGAATCAAGGCGGGTAGATGGAGTTAAGCTACAGATGACCCATGATCTAATTGAATGGCGGAATAGACTCGAGGGGCTGAATGGCTACTCCTGTTCCTAACTGGATATTGGGTTGCAGAATGAGAGACTGTGCACAAGGTCAACAGCACATTGAAGTGCATGCATGAAAATAGAATGTTTTTAAACTGACATCTTGTTAGAGACATGACAATCAGACTTTGAACTCCAATGTCAGTAACAAGAAATACATTTTTTAAAGTTTCCCATTGCCTTCGCTGCAGTACATGAAATTACTGTCAAACTTTGATGTTGGACTGACTGCAACTGGAAATCTCCAGTTCTTGGAGCTGACAGTGACTTCGTGTAGCAGGTGGAGAAAATGGAACGTCTCTGAATAGATTTCTTGCTACTGACAAAGAGCTCAAGGTCCGAAATTTGTCAGTAACAAGATACCAGTTTAACTACATTCATTCCCTTTATCCTCTCTGCACCAGGCATTGTGCGAGTGCTTTTAGCCTCAACCAAGCCAATAGGGCAAAGCTGCAAATTAAACCCTGCAATTCAGGGTGAGTTGGGATTCTGTGTTTGATGCTTATCCCCAGCATCAATATTTAGTTCTGTGTCCTCGTCAATGACACAACTAGTGACTGAGCCTTGTACAATTGAGACACTTTTGAGGCAAGCAGAATCACAATTAAATGTTAGGTTCAACTCCAAATCTATTTTTAAGTTCTCCTTTGAACAAATCCATTCACCACTTGTGTCTCTGACTGCTACCCTCTGCCCCTTATAAGGATATCAAGGGATATGGATCAAAGGCAAGTAAATGGAGTTGAGGGTACAGATCTAATTGAATGGCAAAACAGACTCGAGGAACTGAATTACCTACTCCTGTTCCTATGTTCACTGTCCATAATTATCTACCGCTCTCTTCCACCTCCCTTCTCTGCTTCCATCCCTCTATCTATCTCTCTTCTATTTCTCTCTTTGCTCCTTCACTTTCGCTATGCTCTTTCACTTATTTTGCCTTCCCTTTCCTAATTTTCTATTTTTGCCTTTATCTTCATTTGTCTCTGCTCTGTCTCTGAGCTGGGAGAGGCAACAGCATTAGGACTCAGATGAGGGACCTTCCAGGTTTGGTTGTGAAGGCAAAAACAATGCAACAATTTAAGAAGCAGTTGAATGCCTCAAAGGGGAACTGATGTATCGATGGGCTGAATCAACTACCTCATCTGTAGCTCTCCTGAAAGGCTTACTCACAGGCCTTGCACCATCAATGCATTTTCAGGTGATTAAAAACAGCTAACAGGATGTCAGCTCTTTTAAATGTGAATGGCAGTAAGCGGACTTGTTGAGTTTGTTCTTAATAACAACTTGCATTTATATAATGCTTTTAATATAGTAAAATGTCCCAAGATGCTTCAGAGGAGCATCATCATAGGTGGCTGTCTGGGACAAACATGGAAGGTGTAAGTGGTGGAGACTGTAATGCAAAAAAACAGAGAAATTCCCCTTTAATGGCCAGCGGCAGCCCTTTCGGAACTGCTGGCTCATTGCAAACCCCAGTGAATCAACATGGAGGCCTGACTTTGGGTACACTTCCTATGCACAGAGTAGCATTAGTGAAGAGCTTGCCTTACAAAATTCAGAGAGGATAGGTGTCCCCACTGCTGGCATGGGCATACATACATGTGTCACATGAGAGTGCAGCCCCAATTTTTGCCAATCTAGAAAAATACAGACTTGGCAAAACTGGTGTACTGCAAGAATCGGATCCCTCGCAGGAGCGATTGGTTTTGCAGGTGGGTTTACCACGTACAAAACTGGACTCGAGACAAGGGTAAGGTGCTACACGCAACTCGAAACAAGTATCCCTGATTTTGTTCACTTGTCCTTCATTTTTGTTGACTGCGTCCATGTTTGGCCAGTTCAGAAGTTGAGAGAGAGATATAGGCAGCTGGTTGTCGCAACCCATTGATACTGTATGGTGGTGAACCACAGAGTGGCAGAAATGCAAACAGGAAATGAAAATACACAGGAGAAAAGACATATTCGCATTATGGGTGTGCAACCTTCACACTGTGATAAATTGTGGATTGTGTCCAGTGCCCCTGCACAGTGAGTAACTGCCATTTGAAGGTGCTGGATGGATTTGTTGACAGATTCATGAGAATTCGTCAAGCAAAGTATAGAAGCATTGAACTGACATAAAAGGAATGGTGGAGGGCAAAGATGAACAATGTAGGTTGTGAGAAAGGGAGAAAATACTGTTGGAAGTTGGTTCCTATTAGACACATACGCCTCAAGGGTGTGATATTGACCCTGCTTGCAATGCCAAACATTTACTTAGCAGGTGTTTTCCTTCAATTGAAAGGTTTTTTCCCCCTTTTGTTTCATTCTAGTGCACAGGGAATGGTACAGCAGCTACAGGAATAAGGCGGGACAAGAAGCATTGTAGGTGCTTTGTAAAGGAACTCAAATCCTCTGAGCACAGCAGTATTATTTCTATAACAGAATTAGAAAAGTAGCAATATAGCTCTTTCATTCTGTACAACCTTTGTAGTTGACATGAGTGTCATAATTATTCTCTTCCTCCCCCGCACCACCAACAGCCCCCCCCCCCATTTTCTCTATACTTATTCTTCACCTACCTATTCTATACCTACCCTCTCTCCCTCCCCTCCTTAAAATATCCAAATATATATGAGTAACTCTTTGAGTTAGAAGGTTGTGGATTCAAGTCCCACTCCAGGAACTTGAGCACATCATCTAGGCTGACACTCTCAGTGCTATACTGAGGAAGTGCTGCATTGTTGGAGATGCCACCTTTCAGATGAGATGTTAAATCTCAGGTGGACATAAAAGATTCATGGCACTATTTTGAAGAGCAGGGGAGTTCTCCCCGGTATCGTAGCCAAAATTTATCCCTCAACCAACATTACTAAAACAAATGATCTGGTCATTGTCACATTGCTGTTTGTGGGATTTTGCTGTGTACAAATTGGCTGCCGTGTTTCCTACATGACAATAGTGACCACACTTTAAAAGTACTACATTGGCTGTAAAGTGCGTTAGAAAGTCCTCAGGTTGTGAAAGGTGCTATATAAATGCACGTACTTTCTTTCATTCCCTCTGTAAAATGATAACCTCTTTCTGAAAATACTGCGGTATTAAATAATCCGGAGGACAAGCATTTGGTAGGACAGCTACCGAAATAAGACATAAGGAGCATTTTATCAACAGTGCTTTCGAAAGCACCTTAATTCTCTGAATATTGTTTCTGTATCCAAATTAGAAAAGTGCCAATATAATCCTTTCATTCTGCTTTTTTCCCAAGCATTCTGCGAATTAACTAACGTTGAAGAGATCTTTACCTTACTTCATTTCTTAATGACCCGCTTTCGAAGTGAAGAGAAAGTCATCTGTTTGTAGATGGTGTACATGATTGAAACAAAATCGCATATTTTGAGGACTAAAATTCTCAACCGTTTGAATCTTATTGCTGTTGAACCTCAAAGAGCTAATTCACCAGGGTAACGTTATAAGACCTTTATTATGGGGAAAGACTGGCATCAGCTTATGCAATCTAAAGAGGTTTCATAAATTATTCTTAACCTTACTACATCGACAGTCAGACAGTTGCATAGCCGGAATCGCTACAGCAGTTGGTGAATTTAATTCACTATTCAGTTACATCAGCCATTGACTACTGTACAGAAATGCAAATCGTTCTCTTGGGCTTTGCAGCTGAACCCTCTAGTCCTGATACATACACTCCCCTTTGATGCTAAGTGATTGTCTCTGAGATACTGACAGTAGATGTATCCATTCCTTGGTTATGTGCAGAGAGTTCGTTGATATTTTGTGGCATAGGGAGTAATGAGCTTCACTGGTGCACTTAAAATAATCACAATACCCTCACAATCTTTTTATATCCATTTTCAGGCCCCAGAATGATGTTTATTCATTGAACTCCCAAACCTTGATTTTGATTGACAGCCCCATTGCACCACCGGAACTTGCTGTTTGTAAGAACAGCTTTCCCTGCCACCAACCCAAAGCACCTCCCAATGTCCAAATAGCAGAAGGGTACCCAGATGGAAAGGAGAAGGTGTTTGCAGTCAAGAAGCATTTTGAGTCAGGGAGCAAGACCCAGTGTCTGACGTGGAACCAATTACGCTGGCCTAAGTTAGTTTGGAGTAACTTTTAGCTGGCTAAACTTGCTTAAATGGCAAAAACAGGCATAAGTGGCTGGTAATGTCCCCTTTTGAAAAAAAAACTAAACTTAAAAAAAAACTAACTAACTTACATTGACGCAAATTAAATGGCCAGAATTGCAACTAAAAAGATACTCCAGAAAAATCAACTTGCTCCAAAAAAAACGGAGCAACTCCTGGGGAAATTTGGGCCCTTAGAACCAGACATGACATGATTGAGATCAACAAAGTCAACCAACACCTCAAATTTAAAATTCTAATTTTTGTGTTCATACCCCTCCCATGGACGCACCTCCCTATTTCTGCAGCTTCCTCCAGACCTGCAACCCTCTAATTCTGGCCTCTTGTACATCCCCGACTTCCTCCGCTCACCATTGGCAGCCATGCCTTCAGCTGTCTAGTCCCTAAAGCAGCTGAGTTAGGATGAGTTGGAATTTCTGAAGGGTAGAGCTCTAAAATTTGGTGAGGCGGGCATTAGAAATTTCAAGTCTGGTGGCAACAAAAGCATGGATCAGTTTATCAAAGGTGGGGGAGTGAAGTAGAGATGAGAATGCGTGACGTTATGGAGGTGGAACCAGGCAGTCTTAATTGTTAACTGAATGTGAGCCTTCCATAAGGTTGAGCACAAGTGTGGAACCTGGAAGCAAATTAAGATCAGGAAAGAAGACTTGGAATTTGGTGACAGCTGAACAGAGACCCATAATCATAAGTAGATAATGGACAAAAAACAGATTCTGCTGGTCTGACCATTCCCAATTGGTTACAATTGGTCCTCACTTCAGGACCAATCCATCAGAGTCCTTAATTACATTGCCCTACTTGGTGTTTGACCAAACACCAAGTAGGGCAATGTAATTAAGGACTCTGATGCTGTACGTGGATTAATATAAGGCATTTCCTATGTGTAGTAGGATATGTTGCTGTAAGGATTGTTGATAAAATTATACGTTAATGATTCTATGCTAATTGAGCACTGAGTGATTTGGAGTGTTGTGAGTTACAGGGATGGCTGGGTACTTGAATGACATGGAGTAATGGTTCCTTTTTATTTATTGAGTGACTGTATATCAGTTGAGTTGCAAGTGATTTAGAGAATCCCTACTGAAGCAATATGAATGCTTTCATTCCAACTGAGTTGCCATTCTGAGTGAGATTGCTGATTTGTATTGAATAGTAAGGCCATGTCCACGAGAAGCTAGGTTAGGACAGCCCAATTTCACACAGGACACAGAAAGGAGACCTTTGTTGCATCAGTCTGGCCTAGATTCAAACCCATGTCCTCGAGGTGAAAGCACAGTGTACTTATCTATCTGGTCATCTCCACAGGATTTTAGTGATTCTCTTTATCTTTCATTGTATTTTTCTTCCACTTTTCTTCCCTTCCCTCCAGAAGGTGCTTAGAGGCCTAGTACCTTATCTGCAACTAAGCCTAGGCAATTTGTTCGTATGTTATTGAATGTGAAGGCTGCTCTCCCTTCTTTCCTCCATTTGATGGAGGCCCTTTTCTCCACCTCCCCCCCCCCCCCCCCCCCCACCTTTCCCCCATTCACTGGTGCCCTTTCTCCTCATATTTGCCATTGATTGTTGCTGCTGACTCCTTCTTACCATAGGCTGCTTTGCCCAGGAATCAAACTCTGCTGGACGATGTGGACAGCAATTCCTGATCTCCCATAGCTATTGCTCAGTCAGGAATGTGCATTCCCAACATCCGACAGAGTTCGATCCCTGAGCAACACAAGAGCAGTAGGGAGTAAAGGCTGAGCAGTTTTGCAGGGGCGAATGGCAGATGCAACATTTGGATTTAATATCTTTAGGTCCCATTTGAGTAGTCCTCCTCTCCCGTATACGTTAGGATTTGGTTTTACTCAGCTTTGGGTTAATCATTTGTCAGCAACAGTACCCAGCATGAATGCCAAACACCTCAAGAGCACTCTCAAGTCAATGCAGGATGATGCTCAAATGGATTTTACTGAAATCGCTAAGTTGAATAAGTTATAATCAAGAGTTGAATTCCAGTAAATAGTAAGAGTATATATTGCACAGTGGTAATGAAAGGAGGGAAGAAAATTGGAAATAATGAACCAATGGTGCTTGATTGTGATGGTAGATGTTGCTCCCTTGACATATTATCTGACCATTCGGAGGTTTCAGGGGAGTGAGACTCCATTGTTTTATGCATTGGACAGCAGTGGTGAGAGGCTGGTGATCATGATCTATCTAAGACCTATTATGTTGCTGAGGGAAAATCTTTATGCTATTGATACTTACAAAATAAACTGTATTTAGCTCTCGGATGTTCCCTGGTATAACTGCACCAGATTAATTGACAGTCACATTGCCGAGTAGAAAGCTATCTGGCTTAAAATACTCCAGGCGATAGCTATAGGTTCTGGAAGCAAACGCTCACACTATGGGCCCGAACTTGGTCAAAGCGAAGGACCGCCGAGAGACCTGGCGGTACTTTGGCAGGGAGATTCCTCCAAAAGATCTGTGAAGACCACCTGGTGGCAAAAAAAGACTTACACCGTGAATCTGGGCAGCAGCGGGCGGGAGTTTCTAATCTCGGCGACAAATGCAATCCTCGCCAAATTCTGCTGAGGATTGAGTCGGACCCAGGGAGGAGGGAACACATAAAAATAAAAATTTGCAAGAAAAAGAAACACTGGAAATCATTCCGGGGAACCCCATCCAGATGAATTGCTGCAAAAAAAAAAGAAGTTTACTAACCTTTTTTTGCAGGTCTTCATACTTATCTTTGGGGTTAGACCTGCCTCCACATGGTGGTCCTTCCCCCTGCTGCCGCCGACTCCCGCCCGGAGGAATCTGCCAGCTCGGCAGGTGGGAGGACACTTACGCGACTTGCACGCTAGCGGACATCAGCGGGCGGTTTCCAGCGGTCCTCCCCTCCCGCCGGCGGGAGACCTAGTGGAAACTGGCACCGAGAGGAAACCGCCTAAAAAACTCGCAGTAAGGCCACCAAGCTCTGGCCCTATGTCTCTCACTCACACACTCTCTGTCTCGCGCTCACACACTCTCTGTCTCGCGCTCACATACACTCTGTCTCGCGCTCACACACACTCTGTCTCTCGTTCACACACACTCTGTCTCTCGTTCATACACGCTCTGTCTCTCGTTCACACACTCTCTCTTTCTCGCTCACGCTGTCTCGTTTCTGCAAAAAAATTGGCGGCCGCCTCACTTCCGCCCGCTGCCTCCTGGTCCCCAGCGGCCACCATTTTCAGCTGGGCGCATAGCCAATGTCCGCGGTTGCTAGCGATATATAGATTATGCAGATCGTGACGTCAGTGTGTATTCAACACTCACCTGATGCTTGATCTGCCATTTTGGAGAGCGCGCTCCACTTACCGGCCTGTGTTAATTACCATGAGCTGAGCAAGCATTGACGAGCAGGAAGAAGCCTCCAGCAGTGTTATTTAACTTGCAGCTGACATGTTTGTTCAGTTTGACTGGCTCTGTGGAACCTTCTGCAACTCCAGCAGCTTTTTAAACTTGTTTCAAGTTCCTAAGGTGACAAGAAGTGTGCGAACGCCTTCATTCTTATTTAAAATGCTTCTGCTCACATTATTTGCTCAGTCATGGGAATTCTACTTGCAGTCCCCCTCATGCTCGAGTATCTGTGGAAGAAGAAGTAGAGACAACAAAAAAGAGGAAATGATGCACGCAGAGGGAGGAGGAGGAGGGTCAAGGAGGTTTTCAACAGGAGATCTTGCCCATCTAGGGTCTTTCGAGAGCACTTCTCTTATACCCACTTAAGCAAGCGAGGCTTCGCTTCACCAAAGAGGTGGTCACAGAACTCTGCCACCTCCTGCAACCAGATCTGCAACCTCAGATCAGGGCGACCACAGCTCTCCCCGTGGCCCTCAAGTTCACTGTGGCCCTCAATTTCTTTGCCAGTGGATCCGTCCAGTCTGCAGCAGGAGATAAAGCTAACATCTCATAGTTTGTCATCCATCACTGCATCCGGGAGGTCACAGAGGCTCTCTACACCAGGAGGAGGGACTACTTTTGTCTTCTCTCTGAACAGAGAGAAGCAGGATGAGCTTGCATGTGGCTTTGCCAGGATAGCAGACTTATCCATGGTGCAATGTGCCATCGACTACACCCACATAGCTTTGCGGGTGCCGCATAACAATCCTGAGATGTTCCGTAACTGCTGCCGCTCATTTAATGTACCGTTGTTGTACGACCACTCCCAGCGCATCCTGGTGGTCAGTGCCCGCTATCCTGACAGCAGCCATGATGTCTTTATCCTGCACCAGTCCGGTGTGCTAGCAATCTTCCTGGCATCAGATCAAACCCGAGGGTGGCTGCTCAGAGACAAGGGCTATCCGTGCTGCACCTGGCTGTTGACTCCTCTCCATAATCTGCGGACTCATAATGAGAGCCATGCTGCCACCAGGAACATCATCGAGCAAACTGCTGAAGCAACAGTTCTGCTACCTTGATCGCTCGGAAAGAGCCCTCCAGTACTCAGCAGAGCAGGTGCCTCATTTCGTGGTGGTCTGCTGCATGCTCCACAACTTGGCCATCTTGAGGGCGAAGCCCTTGCCAGCAGGGCTTGCGGGACCACCTCAGGAAAAGGACGAGGGAGAGAAAGAGGAGGAGGAAGAGGAAGAACAGGAGGACAAGGAGGAAGGAGGGATGCAGGCAGCAAATCCTACTTCGGCATGGGCTGTCCATGAATGCCTCATCAGACGCCAGATTCCAGTGACTGAAGCCCCAGATCTACAACCCTTCGTGATATCTGCACTCCTCAAATTCTAGCCTCTTGCGCATCCTCGGTTTTCGTCACTCCACCATTGGTGGCCGTGCCTTCAGCTGCCAAGGCCCTAAGCACTGGAATTCTCTCCCAAACCTCTCCAACTTTCTACCTCTCCTCCTTTAAAACGCTCCTTAAAACTTACTACTTTGACCAAGCTTTTGATCATCTTCTTATGTGGCTTGGTGTCAAATTATATATAACGCTCCAGTAAAGCGCTTTGGGATGTTTTACTGTGTTGAAGAACATAAGAAATAGGAGCAGGAGTAGGCCCCTCGAGGCTGCTCCATGATGTTGTATCAATGCAAGTAGTTGTTCTTGCCTGAGAATCTTGTCTGTGAGACCCACTTCCTGCTCCCTCGACCCTATTCCCACCAAACTGCATACCACCCAAATTACTTTTCTGGCTCCCACGTTAGCTGACCTTGTTAACAGTTCGACCCACTTCCTGCTCCCTCGACCCTATTCCCACCAAACTGCATACCACCCAAATTACTTTTCTGGCTCCCACGTTAGCTGACCTTGTTAACAGTTCGCTCTCCTCAGGTACTGTCACCCTCTCTCCCTCAAATCTGCCGTCATCACCCCTCTCAAAAAAATCAACCCTCGACCCTTCCGTCCTTGCAAACTACAGCCCCATTTCCTACCTTCCTTTCCTCTCAAGTCCTTGAACATGTTGTCACCTCCTAAATCCGTGCCCAACTCCATGTTTGAATCTTTCCAATCAGGTTTCCGCCCTGCCGTAGTACCGAAACAATTCATCAAAGTCACAAATTAAATCCTTTGTGACTGTGACAAAGCTAAAGTATCCCTCCTCGTCCTTCTCGATCTGTCTGCAGCCTTTGACACGGTTGACCACTCCATCCTCCTCCAACGCCTCTCGAATGTCGTCCAACTGGATGGGACTGCACTCACCTGGTTCCATTCTTCTTTATCTAATTGTAGCCAGAGAATCACCTGCAATGACTGCTCTTCCCACATCATTACCTCTGATATCCCCCAAGGATCTATCCTTGGCCCCCTCCAATTCTCATCTACATGTTGCCACTTGGCGACATCATCTGAAAACACAGCGTCAGTTTCCACATGTACGCTGATGACACCCAGTTCTACCTCACCACCACTTCTCTCAACCCCTCCAAGGTCTCTAAATTGTCAGACTGTTTGTTCTGGATGAGCAGAAATTTTCTCCAATTAAATATTGGAAAGACTGAAGCCATTGTTTTCGGTCCCTGCCACAAACTCTGTTCCCTAGCCACTGACTCCATCCCTCTCCCTAACATTTGTCTGGGGCTGAACCACACTGTTCACCACCTTGGTGTCATATTTAACCCTGAAATTAGTTTCCGACTATATATCTGCGGCATAACTAAGACTACCTATTTCCACCTTCGTAACATTGTCCGTCTCTGCCCTTGCCTCAGCTCATCCGCTGCTGAAATACTATCTATGCCATTGTTACCTCTAGACTTGACTTCCAATGCACTCCTGGCTGGCCTCCTACATTCTACCCACATAAACAAAACTCGGCTGCCCGTATCCTAACTCGCACCAAGTCCCGTTCACCCAGCACCCCTGTGCTCGCTGACCTACATTGGCTCCCGGTTAAGCAACGCCTCGATTTCAGAATTCTCATATTTGTTTTCAAATCCCTCCATGGCCTTATCCCTCCCTATTTCTGTAATCTCCTTCAGCCCCACAACCCGCCAAGATTTCTGTGTTCCTCTAATTCTGTCCTCTTGAGCATCCCTGATTATAATCGCTGAACCATTGGTGGCTGTACTTTCTGTTGCCTAAGCCCCAAGCTCCGGAATTCTCTGCGTAAACCATCCCAACTTTCTACCTCTCTCTCCTCCTTTAAGACGCACCTTAAAACCTACTTCTTTGACCAAGCTTTTGGTCTTCTGCCCTAATTTCTCCTTTTATGGCCCGGTGTCAATTTTGTTGTCTTATAATACTCCTGTGAAGTTCCTTGGGATGTTTTACCACATTAAAGGCACTATTATAAATGCATGTTTTTTGTCATGTATGTATGCTTGGGGTTACTGGTGTTGCCACTGACGGAGGTCATTGGGCTGTACGCACGTGTGTCCGGCCCAGGTATAAAAGGCAAACCATCATGTAATGTAATCACTTTGGGCCCTAATATAGCAGTACCTGTGTTAGTTTACAGTATTCAGTTTATCGAGTTATTACATACATGACATTTTTGTTGAGAATAGGGCAAGATTTCCTAAATGAATGTCTCGAAAAGCTTTTGGTGCAATCAAAAGGGACTCATGGTTCTGAGTCGCTTCCTAAGTTTGTGAGGTGAAGTGTGGTTTGATATGGACAGATTTCTCTTGTTTTTTTTTTCAGTAGAATACAGTAATGAAATATAGAGATAGATAGTTTCTATGGAGCAAATCCAGGTAGATGGAGTTCAGGTGCAAATTGGCCATGATCTAACTGAATGGGGGTGCAGATTTGAGGAGCTGAATGGCCTACTCCTGTTCCTAAAACATTGGAGCTCATGCTAAGTTTTGTGACTAGGTTTTTCTAGTTCACAATGCAAATCGTAGAATTTGGACCATGTTGATTGTATTATGAAGACAGCTAGGGGCTTGCTGAGAAACGCTGGACCATCTAAACATCACATCATCATCCAAATAAGGTCTTCACAGCTGGACTCTGAAGGAGGCCCATTCTTCACTCCATGAAAAAGATAGCAAATTTAAAAAGTGCACAATAGTTCCACGTTTAGCAGACTGTGCGAAGGGCTCTGATAAATGCCTGTACTTAACTTTCCTTTTGTTCCAAAGATGTGCAATATTTAAAACGGCATGATATCTCCCATTTACCAAAGTTGTCTGGTCCTAACTAAAGATTTACAATTCCCATTCCTCACTCTGATGGACTTCAGTCTTCCAGCTGCGCAAACTTGAATTAAAGATTTGCTTGTTACTTCCACAATATATAATTGATGAATAATGAATGAATCTGCTACATGCAAGAGCCTTCTATACTCTTTACATAAATTGGAAGTGGTGCAGTGACACAAATGCAATTGTTAGAAAGAAAACAAAGAAAGAACTTACATTTATATAGTGCCTTTCATGACCTCCTGATGTCCCAAAGCGCTTTGCAGCCGATGAAGTACTTTTGAAGTGTAGTCCCTGTTGTAATATAGAAAACGCAGTAGCCAATTACGTAGAGCAGGATCAGAAAGCAATGCGATAATGACCAGATCATCTGTTTTAGTGATGTTTTAGTTTTATGTTGATTGAGAGATAGATTTGGCCAGGACACTGGGGAGAGCTCCCCTGCTCTTCTTCAAAATAGTTCCATGGGATCATTTACATCCATCTGAGAGGGCAGCTCAGGCCTCGGTTTAATGTCTCACCCAAAAGACGGCACCTCCAATAGTGCAGCACTCCCTCAGTAATGCACTGGGAGTGTCAGCCTAGATTTTGTGCTCATTTCTATAGAGTGGGGCTTGAACTCACAACTCCCTGACTCAGGGGCGAGATTGAGCCACAGAAGGAACTGTTCCAGCCTGGAACAGGCTCGTGTTGGGTATGATGATTCCAAGCAAGTCATGACCCCACATTCTCCTATCCTCATCCCCTCCCCATACCATATATGCCAAACCTTGGTTTGGGGGTCTGTTGACGTAAGGTGATGAGCTGTGTATCTTTTTTCTTGAAAGTGACAAGAAGGCTGTTGATGATTTATGCTCCAGAGTTCCTCCTGCATCACTGTAATGCTGTACTGTTTGTAGCTGTAAATTGGAGCTGAATCGGGGGAGGAAAAAATATCAGCTGATTCAGCGCTTGTTTGAAACTATAAACATTGCAAATGTAATCCTTTTGGAATAAACAAGACACATCTTGGTTTCATTTATTCCACATAATTTAAATGTGGATCCCCTGACACTATAAACTCTATGTATTCCAGCTGCAGAATTTGTAGAGGTGAAAAAACATGGTCTGCATTTGTGCTGTCTCCCTCCCTCCCATTGTTTAAAATTAAATGGAAATAATTCAAAAAACGACTTAAAAAGATCTGGGTTAAACATCTGTTGGGTTAAACATATAAATAGGTATGGCACAATCAGAGGTTTAGTCTGCTCCACCTGGCCCACAATGAATCCTAAAATTAAATGTAATTATTTACCTGCCTTGGGCCTCTTCTGGTCCACGGTTCACCTCCCGGCAGGTGTGCCCTGACAGGAAAGCCGTCACTGCTACCCCACTCAGGCCACTGACTAAAATTGCAATCTGGTCCTGATCCTGATATTTAAAGAATATACCCCTTCCTGTGGATGTACTGCTCGCCTGCTCAAAAGAGCAAGTTAACATTGGACACAGCAGGAAGGCAGTAGCTTCAGAGGGAGTAAGTGACGGCCCTCACTTCAACTGCCCCTCAAGCCTGTTCCGCCATTAAATTCGATCATGGCTGGTCTGTACCTTAATTCCATCTACCCACCTTGGTTCAGTAACCCTTAATACCCTTGCCTAACAAAAATCTATCAATCTCAATTTTAAAATTTTCAATTGACAGCTTTAGTGGGAGAGAGGTCCAGATTTCCAGTGCTTCCTGACATCACCCCTAAACGGCCTAGCTCCAATTTTAAGGTTATGCCAATTTGTTCTGGACTCCCCCACCAGCGGGAATTGTTTTGATCTACCCTATCAAATCCTTTGGTCATCTTAAACACCTCAATTAGAAACCAAGAGGCTGAAATTCACTTGTTCTGAGCCTCCTGTTAACACCTCTGGGGGCATTTGCCGCTTCAATCACCTTAAAATCTATACCCTCTCATTATCGACCCTTCAGCCATTGTTCTTAAATGGTCCTAAATTTCATATGGCTGTGATCCCGCTCCAGAATGGATGTTAACAAAATAGAAGCAGAAAGAAAAAATGGGATTTCAGCAAAAAAATTCAAAAATACAGTAAAATAAAAGCTGAAGAAATAATAAAGCTAAATATTGAAGCAAAAATCGGAACCAAGAAAAATGGAGCAAAAGTGAGATGTTTAAAAATGTTTATTTTATTTAGCATTTTTAAAGTCAGCATATACTGCAATACTATTAGAATATACTAATATTAGAATGTCTCACTGTATCTCAACTGAAATGTAAAACAATGGTGAATCCAAGTAGCACATAATTGCTTTCAGCTGTTACATTTCTAAATGATTTAGGGGTGTGAGTGTGTGTGTGTGTGTGTGATCCCACAAACAGACTGAGTCATGTATTAATATCCACTCACCCGACTGGATAATCTAGTTCAGGCCATTCAGTTAAATAGTCAGTAACAATTCAAATACTAAAGAAAAAGTCAATTTATCCCCTTGGACTTTTCAAGTTCCGAATCTGTTAGATTGGGTTGAAAAATCAATGATAAAAAAGAAAGGAAGATTAATTCGAGAAGTGTGTACTTGCCATAGTATCAATATGCAAGATGTTATGATTGGTGACGTAATCTATATGTAACATTTATTCGGGATTATTGTCTTGTTTAATTAATTAGGTCACTGAAGACGGGGTTTGCTGTAGGGAGTCTGGATTGCGACTATTGCATCAATATTTCTGCATCCCTTCAGTTTCCATGGCAACTGATGTGTATGGAGTCTTTTTAACGATACTGAAGTGGAATGTCTGTGATGTTAGACATTTTCAGTTGCATGTGTTTTCATTATTTTACTTTTTACTATACTTTCATGCCCAAATCATTTAATATATGGTAGAAGGCCCCACATTTTCTGCAGGAACGTTTGGTCGAGTGGCATTGCTGAATTTTGTGAAGCAAAATAGTGAATAAAATCAATGAGAATGACCATGGAGTGTAAACTGAGTCAAAAAGATCAACCTTTCATCATCTTTAAATAGTGAGAAAACGAGGTTTTCACTTTACTCTGAATTTAGCTCAATTGTGCTAGTGATGAGCTTACCATTGTTAAAATGGTGACTCAACTTAACTTTATTAATACGCCCCAAGTAGAATATATTTTTTGGTTTCCTGAGCTCTCTCTGACCTCCAGACACACATGATTTTTTTTGTTGTTGCTGTTGAGCCAAGCCCAACAAGCCCAAGGCTTTGTCCACATGACATCGTAACTGGGGCTTATTTTTCTGTAGAGCTGACATTTAGATGTGCCTCAAGTGATGATTCGTTTTGCTGTTGTGTAGCTGAAGTTCTGTGTTGACATTTGCTGCAGGAATGGAGCAGTGAGGAGATAATGGGAAGCCACCAGCAGAAGGACTTTAACTTGTGCCTCAGCGTGCAAACAAAATGTGTCGAGGGCTATGAAAGCATTTTAATTTTTGCAGGAAAGTGGAAAATAGGATTATAAATGATGTAAGTTGCTTCGAAGCATATGAGTCTGCACCATATACACTAAGAAAGTTCCAGGTTCAATCCCCAACCTGTAAAGAAAGAAAGAACTTGCATTTATATAAGCACCTTTCACAATCTCAAGACGTCCCAAGATGCTTTACAGCCAATGAAGTACTTTTGAAGTGTAGTCACTGTTGTAAGGTAGGAAATGCGGTAGCCAATTTGCGCACAGCAATCTCCCACAAATAGCAATGTAATAATGACCAGATAATCTTTTAGTAATGTTGGTTGATGGATAAATATTGTCCAGGAGAACTTCCCTGCTCTGCTTTGAAATAGTGCCATGATATCTTTTACGTCCACCTGTGAGTCTCCTCAGAAAGACGGCACCTCCGACAGTGCAGCATTCCCTCAGTGGAGTGTCAGCTTAGATTTTGTGTTAAAGTCTTTGGAGTGGGACTTGAACCCACAATCTTCTGATTCAGAAGTGAGAGTGTTGCCCTCTGAATCACGGCTGACAGTACTGTATTGAGTTAGTTGATCTCAGTTCGTGGTAAGTGGGGCACTACAATTGGCATCAGCGCGTTATGTTGCGGGGGTGAGTGGGATTTACTACTCAAGCTTTCACACCAAGGATTGATGCCCTGGTAAAGAGAGCAGCTGACTGTGGGACCACACCCCAGTCTGAATCACAGTCTGGAATTTTCTGGGGTCCGTGCGGGCGCGATTGGAGGAGGATCGGGTGGGAAAATTGAAGAAAAGTTGCAGCAGTCGAGAGCCCGCCCCCATCCTGCCCCACATGCCTTTCCCTCGGGCGCATTTGGCGGTGCAGCAGCGAATCGACCGACAGAGGCGGATGACATCATTCAAATCATTAAAAGGCAGTCGTCAGAACCATAAGTACCTTTTTCAACGTGCATTTTGAATTTCCCTGTCTGCCCACGGATTCACGCAGCTCGGGTACCACGTCTGTCAACCTAAGGTGGGAGCTGATTAGACGACAGCATGAAATGTACTAAAAAGTTCCCACCTCACAGCTGATCACTGTCCTCAGGCAGAAGGTGTTGCTGGCTATGTTCTCAGCACAGATTTAGCTTTCTACAGGCTGCAAGTGTTTGCAGCAAAGTAGCCATCCAGTTTCACCTCATTGGTACAAACTGTCACTCCATTGACAGCTTGCTCCTTTGATCTTTACTTGACCTGGTATCTATTCCATCAGCATGGGTGCCTTTTATACTGTGTCATCTTGGTCCTCAGAATCGGACCACGATGAGCCCCAACACCAGCAGCACCAGGCACACCAGCTGTACCAACAACACCACCAACCTTCTCAACCACCTGATGCTGCACAGGACAGAGGGCATCAGCGCAAGGCTGCATCGCGCCAGAGGCAATACTCCCAACACAGGGTATACAGGCAGAGAATGAGCTTCCTCAGCATAACTGCAGCAGTGCCAAAGGAGGCTCAGCCTGCCGTGCCAGGTCGTCGCAGACTTTTGCACATTGCTCGAGCAAGACCTGCAGCACAGAGTACAGAGCACAAAGTCATCAGTGCCCTTAACTTTTTCGCCTCGACACCTTCCAGGGATCTGCAGCAGACATTTGCGGCATCTCACAGTCGGCCGCCCACAGCTGCCTTACACAGATCACTCTTTGACAGGCCAGCCAATTAAATCAACTTTGCCCTGATGAAGCCAGTGTAACTGAGTGGGCGCTCGGCTTTGCCACTCTGGCTGGCTTCCCACAGGTGCAGAACATCATCGACCACACACATGTGGCACCTCAGGGCACCCCATTATAAACCAGGAGTCTTTGTCAATCACAAATGCTTCCACTCCCTCAATGTACAGCTCGTCTGCAGCCATAGGAAGATCATCATGCATGCGTGTGCCAAATTCCTTGGCAGCTGCTATGACTCTTTCGTCTTTCGCCACTCCATCCTCCCTCAGCTCTTCGCTCCTCCAAACAGACTTTCTGGCTGACTGCTTGGAGACAAAGGCTATCCACTGAAGATGTGGCTCAGGCCACCCTTGAGGAGGCCAAGCACTAAGTCCCAGGAGAGATGCAATGAAAGCCACATTTGCACCAGATATGTCATACAGCAGACAATAGGCTTGCTTAAAATGTGCTTCAGATGCCTTGACAGATCTTCAGTACGCACCAGCCAGGGTCTCCAGAATTGTTGTGGTCTGCTGCGCCCTGCACAACATAACGCAGCAGCAAGGATTAGCGCTGCTTGAGAAGCACGGCACTAAGCACACAGCCTCTTCAGAGGAAGAGGAGGAGGAGGAGGAGGATAAACATCAGCTGCAAGACAAGGAGGAGCAGGAGCTGGAGGAACCTGCGGGCTAGATCCCACTAGCACCCGAGCATATTGTTGCCCGGGAGGCCAAGAATGGCCTCATCATGTCCATATTTCCTTTATGCAGTACACCCATATGGCTGCCACGTGCTGCGCCAGGTTGGCACCACCCCACAGCAACACCAGAAAGAATCCCTACAACAACCAAGCCATTACTTTCGCACTGACCACCGTTGCCGGAGGTTCGTGTGATATATTCTTTACGACATCACAAAATCACACACACACAAGATGGCTCTAAAGGAACTTGTCACATGACCCTTTATTGTATTTACATCAGCAGTTGCACTACCACAGTAGTCCACTAGATGGATCAGTAGTCCACTAGGGGGAGCTCTGTATTACACTTCTCCCTCCTTAATGAAAAAGTAATCATAACAAAATAATCATCATACATAACATGCATGGTTATACACAACAAAATATATGGACTTATTGTTCCATATTTACAAATCAAACGTAACAACTGGTTTTCTGTTTCGAAGAGGATACCTTTGCTCTTGAACAGAACTTACGTAGACTCATTCTAGGCTGAGCCTGAGGAGAGTTTTTCTCCAAGGGCAACCCTTGATCTACATTTGAACTCTCTAGAACTTCCCTGTTTGTCTGCCTGACTCTAACTCTGACTTAAATTCTAACTTTCTCTTGGACTTGTTTCTAATACATCTGATGTAGGATTTGCTACTGCTACTCTACTTGTAACAAGACTATCTGACTCATCAGAAATAATCAAATCATTCCAACTTTTAACATCTTCCACATCTGTCGGTAAAATATGATCAATGTGAACAAACTTAACCTTTCCATGATCAAACATCTTGACCAAATATGTGCAAGGGCCACATATCTTCACTAATCTTCCTGGTAATCACTTTATGGTGATGGTTCTTCACTCTAACCTTCTGATTCAATTTCTCACTTCTTTCTCTTACTCTACTTTTATCATGATTCTTTTTCTGTCTTAATTGTTTCTCTTCTACTGACTGTGCCAGGTTTGGCTTAAACAACGAGAACCTGGTTCATGGCTGTCATTTGAGAAACAACTCTGCAGGTGTTCTACCAGTAGTTGTATGAGGAATATTATAAGTAATCAGAAAATTAGCCAATTTGTGGTTCAATGACAACTGCCTTTTCCTTGGATTTGAAGCCAACATTTGCTTGATGAGGGCACATTTTACAATTTGTACTGTATGTTTTGCTGCACGATTTGAAGCAAGGTGGTATAGTGGAACTTTGGTATGTTTCACACCATTTCTGTTCATGAACTGTGCAAATTCTTCTGAACAAAATTGCAGCCCATTATCAGACACAATTTTTTCTGGGAGGCCATAAGAAGAAACCAATCTTTGCAAATTGTCTCGTGTATTACTTGTTATTTTCCACATCGGAAACACCTCTACCCACTTTGAATGGCTATTAATCACAATGAACAATTGCTGTCCTTCTACATCAGCAAAATCTACATGTAACCTTTGCCAGACCCTGGGAGGCTATTTCCATGGCTGTAATGGTACTGATGGTGGTTTCTTGCTTAGCGATTAACATGTTGTACACTGACTAACGATGTACTCTATGGGGAAGACTTTCGCCTTCATTATCGGCGGTTTTCTCAGTGGTACAGCTGTTTTTGTGAGAGAAACCGCCCGGTGAAAGTTTCCTCCTTACTTTTTAAATGGAACCGCCCACTTCTCGAAACGACCGGCGATAGCAAACCGCCGACGTGCAGCTGTGTGCACTGCTGAGAGAAGCACCAGGACGGAAGTTTGGCGTCAATGGAAACCCGTCCAGATTGCCGAGGAAAACCGCCCACAGGAAGCAGCCTGAAAAAGGGCAGTATCCTGCAAAGAAAGCTAAGTTAAAGGTTTTTAAATTTTTTTTAATTGTAAAATGGTGATTAGCTTTAAAACTATCTTGGGAATGTTTTTGAACTTTTTTTTCGTGAACAAATATTTTTTAAGTTTTCCCCCCTCCCTAGGCCCAACCGCAGCCTCGGACAAAATTTTAAAACTTACTGTCCATTCAGGTAAGAACTGCCCATTCTCGCTAGTTTCAGCTTTAACCACCCAGAAACTGGCGAGAATCTTGGTGTAAGAACCATTTTCTCGCCGGGCGATATTACTTACCTCATTAATGAAAAGTTTTGCCGGCATTAATTGCTGAAGCTTAGCAGTCTTTTCTGGGCGGCAATCAGTCGGTGAGGGCTTTGGGGAAAGTCTAGCCCTATATCTTTATCTAAACCTGACCACCATAAGTAACTCCTTGCAAAACTCTTAGTCAAGCACATTCCCAGGTGCTGATCATGAAGATCTCCTCACAATTTGGACTTGAACTTATTTGGGATAACTACTCTTGCACACCACATGATACAATCTTTATCCACTGATAATTGATTCCTACGAACGAAGTATGGATGAATATCTTCCTCTGATACCTGGTTTAGCCAGCCATTTGCTGTGCAACCATATACCTTTGACAGAACTGGGTCACATTTGGTTTCTCTACCCATCTCTTTAGCTGTGACTGGCAGTTCATCAGTGTATGAAAAATAGAATACTTCTTCCCTATTGGGATGGGGATGGCAACCTGGACATAGCATCAGCAATACCATCTGACTTAGGTACAACAACAATGGGTGTAGCCCAATTACTTAGATCTACCTTAGAGATAATGTTCTCAGTTTCTAGTCTTTTGAGTTCTTGCTCAACTTTCTCCTTGAGTGCATATGGTATGGGACGTGGCTTGCAGTAAACAGATCTAGCGTCCTTCTGCACTCTGACACTTGCCTTGAAGCCTTGGATCGGACTGCCTGTTTCATGGAACACCTTTGGATACTGTTTAATTACATCATCTATCGATGCAAATCTTGTTTCAACATGGAAAATCTCATTCCAATCCAGCTTCAGTGATCACAACCAATTTCTACCTATTAAGGCAGGTTTGTCTCCTGACGCTGCTAAGAGAGACAAACTCTGAAACTGATCTTTGTATTTCACCAGTTTGGTGATACGTCCAACCACAGGGATTTGCTCTCCTGCATAGCCTCGCAGCTCTACCTTCGACTTTTACTATGGAAATCACTCAACTTGTTGAGCTATAGCGATTCCAGTACTACGCTCATGGATGCATTAGTGTCGATTTCCATGGGTTTCCTGGTTCCTGCAACATCTACTTGGATGATGATACATCGCAAATCATTGTTAGATACCCTCATGCTTCTGATCACGTGTTTCTCCAGAACCCCCTCTTCCTGTTGCTTCTCTTCAATGCTCTGTAGTCTCTGGTGATTTCTACTTATAGCATTGAACATCGATCTATTCTTCAGTCGGCATGCCTTCGTAAGATGTCCTGTTTTCTTGCAGAAGAAACACTCTGCCTTCACATATGGACAGCTTTGAGCAATGTGTTGTCCCAAGCACCGATAGCACAACTTCAATGTGCTGTTACCTTGCCAGTTGCTGAGGTCTTGGTTTTTACATTTAACCTGCAGATAATTCACCTCGGTTGTCTGACGACAGGAAATGGTGAGAAAAAGTTTCTCTTCATCTCAGTCCTAAATATTCTGTGACTGTAACCCTGGTGCTAGACTCCCCAGCCAGAGGAAACATCCTCCCTGCATCTACCCTGTCAACCCTGTAAGAATTTTGTATGTTTCAATGAGATCACCTCTCACTCTTCTAAACTCTAGAGAATATAGGCCTAGTCGACTCAATCTCTCCTCATAGGACAATCCCCCCATCCCAAGAATCAGTCTGGTGAACCTTCATTGCACTCCCTCTACGGCAAGTATATCCTTCCTTAGGTATGGAGACCAAAACTATACACAATACTCCAGATGCGATCTCACCAGGGCCCTATATAATTGCAATAAGATGTCTTTACTCTTATACTCAAACCCTCTTGTAATAAAGGACAACATACCATTTGCTTTTTTAATTGCTTGCTGTACCTGCATGTTAACATTCAGTGAGTTGTGTACAAGGACACCCAGGTTCCTCTGAACACCAACATTTCCCATTCTTTCACCATTTAAAAATATTCTGCTTTTCTATTTTTCTTACCAAAGTGGATAACTTCACATTTCTCCACATTATATTCCATTTGCCATGTTCTTGCCCATTCACTTAGCCTGTCTATATCCCCTTGAAGCCTCTTTGCATCCTCATCACAACTTACATTCCCACCTAGCTTTGTATCATCTGCAAAGTTGGATATATTATATTTGGTCCCCTCATCCAAATCATTGATATAGATTGTGAATAGCTGAGGCCCAAGCACTGATCCTTGTGGTACCCCACTAGTTATAGCCTGCCATCCCAAAAATGACCCGATTATTCCTACTCTTTGTTTTATGTCTGTTAACCAATCCGCAATCCATGCTAGTATATTAGCCCCAATCCCATGAACCCTAATTTTGTTCAATAACGTCTTGTGTGACACCTTATCGAATGCCTTCTGAAAATCCAAATGCACCATATCCACTTATTCCCCCTTATCTATTCTACTAGTTGCAACCTCAAAAAATTCTAACAGATTTGTGAAACATCATCTCCCTTTCATAAATTCTATTATTCTTTCCTAAGTGCCCTGTTACCACGTACTTAACAATAGATTCTAGATTTTCCCTACATCAGGTTAACTGATCTGTAATTCCCCGTTTTCTCTCTCCCTCCTTTCTTAAAAAGCAGGGTTACATTAGCTTCCTTCTAATCTGCAGGAACCGTTATAGAATCTAGAATTTTGGAAGATGACAACCAATACATCTACTATATCTATAGCCACCTCTTTCAAAGCCCTAGGATATAGGGCATCAGGTTCCAGGGATTTATCGACTTTCAGTCCCATTAATTTCTCCAATCCTATTTTTTTACTAATACTAATTTCTTTCAGTTCCTCATTCTCGCAAGACCCTTACTTCTCTACTATTTCCAGGAGGTTTTTTTGTGTCTTCTTCCGCGAAGACGGACACAAAATATTTGTTTAATTTCCCTGCCATTTTCTTATTCCCCATTATAATTTCTCCTGTCTCAGCCTGTAATGGACCCACATTTACTTTCGCTAATCTTTTCCTTTTTAAATAGCTATAGAAGCTTTTACTGTCTGTTTTTTGTCTCTCGCTATTTACTCTCATTCTATTTTCCCTTTCTTTATCAATTTCATGCTCCTCCTTTGCTGAATTCTGAAATCCTCCAAATCCTCAAGCATATTGCTCTAATAAAAACAGAAAATGCTGGAAATCTCAGCAGGTCAGGCAGCATCTGTGGAGAGGAAGCAGAGTTAACGTTTCAGATCGATGACCCTTCGGAAAGAACAGATTCTTAACAAAATCTGAAAGGGAGAGGGGAAGAAAGAACAAAAGGGAAGATCTGTGATAAGTTGGAAGACAGGAGACATTAGAGAGACAACAGGTATGGTGGCCCAAATTCAAATGGTAAAGCCAGGAGTTAGAAAAACATTAGTCAAGATAGGGTGTGAATGGTGAGATAATGACCAACTGCCATTAGAGACAAGGAGAAAAAAAGAAAGAAACAGGCTCTGAGGAGGGTGGAGGGGTTGGGAACATTATAAGCCTCTTCCTTTGATCTAATACTATCTTTAACTTCTCTTGTTAGCCACGGTTGGACTACTTTTCCTGTGGAGTTTTGTGCCTTAAAGGAGTGTATGTTTGTTGTAAATTGTGTATTAACATAGAAACATAGAAAATAGGTGCAGGAGTAGGCCATTCAGCCCTTCTAGCCTGCACCGCCATTCAATGAGTTCATGGCTGAACATGCAACTTCAGTACCCCATTCCTGCTTTCTCGCCATACCCCTTGATCCCCCTAGTAGTAAGGACTTCATCTAACTCCCTTTTGAATATATTTAGTGAATTGGCCTCAACTACTTTCTGTGGTAGAGAAATCCACAGGTTCACCACTCTCTGGGTGAAGAAGTTTCTCCTCATCTCGGTCCTAAATGGCTTACCCCTTATCCTTAGACTGTGTCCCCTGGTTCTGGACTTCCCCAACATTGGGAACATTCTTCCTGCATCTAACCTGTCTAAACTCATCAGAATTTTAAACGTTTCTATGAGGTCCCCTCTCATTCTTCTGAACTCCAGTGAATACAAGCCCAGTTGATCCAGTCTTTCTTGATAGGTCAGTCCCGCCATCAGTCTGGTGAACCTTCGCTGCACTCCCTCAATAGCAAGAATGTCCTTCCTCAGGTTAGGAGACCAAAACTGTACACAATACTCCAGGTGTGGCCTCACCAAGGCTCTGTACAACTGTAGCAACACCTCCCTGCCTCTGTACTCAAATCCCCTTGCTATGAAGGCCAACATGCCATTTGCTTTCTTAACCGCCTGCTGTACCTGCATGCCAACCTTCAATGACTGATGTACCATGACACCCAGGTCTCGTTGCACCTCCCCTTTTCCTAATCTGTCACCATTCAGATAATAGTCTGTCTCTCTGTTTTTACCACCAAAGTGGATAACCTCACATTTATCCACATTATACTTCATCTGCCATGCATTTGCCCACTCACCTAACCTATCCAAGTCGCTCTGCAGCCTCATAGCATCCTCCTCGCAGCTCACACTGCCACCCAACTTAGTGTCATCCGCAAATTTGGAGATACTACATTTAATCCCCTCGTCTAAATCATTAATGTACAGTGTAAACAGCTGGGGCCCCAGCACAGAACCTTGCGGTACCCCACTAGTTACTGCCTGCCATTCTGAAAAATCCCCATTTACTCCTACTCTTTGCTTCCTGTCTGACAACCAGTTCTCAATCCATGTCAGCACACTGCCCCCAATCCCATGTGCTTTAACTTTGCACATTAATCTCTTGTGTGAGACTTTGTCGAAAGCCTTCTGAAAGTCCAAATATACCACATCAACTGGTTCTCCCTTGTCCACTCTACTGGAAACATCCTCAAAAAATTCCAGAAGATTTGTCAAGCATGATTTCCCTTTCACAAATCCATGCTGACTTGGATAATCCCCCCCATCCCAAGAACCAGTCTGGTGAATCTTCGTTGCACTCCCTCTACGGCAAGTATATCCTTCCTTAGGTATGGAGACCAAAACTATACACAATACTCCAGATGCGATCTCACCAGGGCCCTATATAATTGCAATAAGATGTCTTTACTCTTATACTCAAACCCTCTTGTAATAAAGGACAACATACCATTTGCTTTTTTAATTACTTGCTGTACCTGCATGTTAACATTCAGTGAATTGTGTACAAGGACACCCAGGTTCCTCTGAACACCAACATTTCCCAATCTTTCACCATTTAAAAATACTCTGCTTTTCTATTTTCCTTACCAAAGTGGATAACTTCACATTAATTGTTTAAATGCTAGCCATTGCTTGTCTACCGTCATACCTTTTAATGTAGTTTCCCAATCTACCTGAGCCAACTCGTCCCTCATACCTACATAGTTTGCTTTGATTTAATTTAAGACACTAGTTTCGGATTAGGAACATAGGAAACAGGCACAGGCGTAGGCCATACGGCCCCTCGAGCCTGTTCCGCCATTCAATAAGATCATGGCTGATCTGATCATGGACTCAGCTCTATTTCCGCGCCCACTCCCCATAACCCCTTATCTCCTTAGCGTTGAAGAAACTGTCTCTTTATGTCTTTAATTTATTCAATGTCCCAGCTTCCACAGCTCTCTGAGGCAGCGAATTCCACAGATTTACAACCTTCTGAGAGAAGAAATTTCTCCTCATCTCTGTTTTAAATGGGCGGCCCCTTATTCTAAGATCATGCCCTCTCGTTCTAGTCTCCCCCATCAGCGGAAACATCCTCTCTGCATCCACCTTGTCTAGCCCCTCATAATCTTACACGTTTCGATAAGATCACCTCTCATTCTTCTGAATTCCAATGAGTAGAGACCCAACCTACTCAACCCTTCCTCATAAGTCAACCCCCTCATCCCAGGAATCAACCTAGTGAATCTTCTCTGAACTGCTTCCAAAGCAAGTATATCCTTTTGTAATTATGGAAACCAAAACTGCACGCAGTATTCCAGGTGTGGCCTCACCAATACCTTATATAGCTGTAGCAAGACTTCCCTGCTTTTATACTCCATTCACTTTGCAATAAAGGCCAAGATACCATTGGCCTTCCTGATCACTTGCTGTACCTGCATACTATCCTTTTAACTAAATCACTTTCAAACACAATATAAAATTCTATCATATTATGGTCACTCTTCCCTAAAGGCCCCTTCACTGCAAGATTATTAATTAATCCTTTCTCATTGCACAATACTAGATTTAAAATAGCCTGTTCCCTTGTTGGTTCTTCAACATACTGATCTAGAAAACCATCTTGTATACATTCCATGAATTCATCCTCTTCACTATTACTACATATTTGGTTTTCCCAGTCTATATGTAGATTAAAGTCTTCCATGATTACTGTATTACCCTTGTCACATGTTCCTCTAATTTCTTGATTTATACTGTGCACTACATTACCACCAATGTTTTCTGCCCCTTGCTGTTTCTTAGCTCCACCCAAACTGATACTACGTCTTGATTTTCTGAGCTAAGAACCTTTCTCTCTACTGTCTTTATCCCATCCATTATTATCAGGGCTACCCCGCCTCCTTTTCCATTTTGCCTATATCTTCTAAAAGTTATGTATCCTGGAACATTTAGCTCCCAACCTTGGTCACTTTGGAACCACGTCTCCGTAATGGCTATTAGATCAAACCTATTAATGGCTATCTGCACTATTCATTCATATAGTTTGTTGCGAATGCTTCGCGCATTCAGATATGGTGTCTTTAGCTTTGACTTTTTTCTATTTTCCCTGATGTCACCCTAGTCAGTGATGCCCTATTACCTTTGTTGCACTCTCTGTCTTTTCCTGACCCACTCTGCTTATTTTTACCCAAAACTCTGCTCTGCTCTAGAGCCTTGACATTTCTCTTGCTGCTTTTAGAGATACTCTTTCCTGAATCCTCCCCACCCCCCCACCTCCCCCCCATTCATTAGTTTAAAGCCCTGTATACTGCCCCAGTTATTTGATTTGCAAGGGCACTGGTCCCAGCCCGGTTTAAGTGGAGCCTGTCCCAACGGAACAGCTCCCCCTTTCCCCAGTACTGGTGCCAGTGCCCCATGAAGTAAAACCTCTGCCTTCCACACCACTCTTTGAGCCACGCATTTACCTTTCTAATCTGCTTGTCCCTATACCAATTGCTGTGAAGCTCAGGTAACAATCCAGAGATAATTATCTTTGAGTTTCTGCTTTTTAATTTGGAACCCAACTCTTCAAACTCTTTCAGCAGAACCTCATTCTAGTTCTACCTATGTTGTTGGTTCCTACGTGGACCATGATAACTGGATCCTTCCCTTCCCACTCCAAGTTCTTCGCCAGCCGCGAGGAGATGTCTTTAACCCTGGCACCGAGCAGGCAACACAACCTTCGGAACTCTCGGTCGCAGCTGCAGAGATCTGTATCTATCCCTCTGACTTTTCTGTCCCCTACCACAATTACATTCCCTTTCACTCCCCACACTTGAATGGTCTCCTGCACCATGGTGCCATGGTCAGCCTGCTCATCCATCCTGCAGGCTTTTCCCTCATCCACATAGGCAGAAAAACCTCATACCTGTTGGATAAGGGTGAAGGCCGAGGCTCCTCCAGCACAGCACCTGTCTGAGTTGCAGTCACATCCACCTGCCTCTGACCACTAACCACACCTGTACCACTACCTAACTTAAGGGGTGTGACTACCTCCTGGATGAAAGTGTCCAGGTAACTCTCCCCCTCCCTGATGCAACACTACTCTATCTTGTGTGGGACCCACCGAGGTGTGCATCTCTGCGCTTGTGCTGGGTGCGCTCATGTCTGGTGATGCCATGCCCTCAGAGACAGGGGCTCCTCTGAGGAGTCATATTCCTCTTCCTCCCAGACTGTGGTGGGAGCTCTTGATAGACCCGTGGGAGAGTAAAGAGATGAGTTAGATATGCCATATGAAGAATGGCTACACATACCGTTATGCACATGCTGACCATTCTATGGCTGATGACATTAATCCCCATATGAGTAACTGATGTATGCCATGTAACTGTATGATATTTAATTCTGTCACCATGTTGCTGAGGTTCCCCCCTCTCTCACCTCCAGCTGCTCAGCCACTCCCAATACTTCCAATGCAGCCTCCTCTGCTTTTGTGAGGGTGGCAAATGATGGAGGTCCACCTCCAGTTCTCTCCCTCTCTTATTGTGCACTCTCTTCTCCTGCAAGGAGGGAAAGAAAAGAAGGTTGGGTAAGAGCGATGGAATGAATGTAAGAGTGGGGTGGCAATGCCAAGTAGCATCCTTGCATGTTGTTAGTTGGTATGATAGCATTAGGATAAGGGTGAGTGTAAGGGGTGGCTAGTAAGATGGGGATGTGATCATGTAGATAGAGAGAGAGGGATGGGTGGATGTGCAAAGTATGTTGGTATGAGTAAGGATGTGCAGGAGTAGGGTTGAGGATGTAATGAGAAGCACAGGAGGATGAAGTTGAGCGTGGCTTTGTACTCATCTTTCCTGATCTAATGAGATAATGGAAACGTTAATGGCACTGCACTCCTGACCATATTTCTGCTGTTCACCTTCTCTGCAATTTGCAGCCAGGCTCTTTTTGTCTCCTGGGGGGTCTCTTCTGCCCATTGGAAGGGAAGAGGACCTCCCTGCGTGCTCTGACTCCCTCCACAAGTATATGGAGGGAGTCACTGGAGAACCTGGGTGCAGCCCTCTGTCTCTGTGCAGCTATCTCTCCAACTGTTTGAAGCAATGAAAACTTCCAGTTTGCTGCCTGCACACTCCGAGATGAACCTACAAATGCAATGTGTCCATGGCCCCTTTAAATATCCCGGCTGAAAACGCGCCATGGATGATGTTTATCAGACCAGCACCATTTAATACGGCCGGATAACATGCAGGGTGGGCTTACTAGGACCCATTCGTGCAGCGGGATGGAAGCAACAATGGGGTCGTGACCTGCCACGCCGACCCGTTCAGGTACAGAAAATTACGGCCACGGTCTTCAGATGACCAACAACAATTTGCATTTATATAGTGGCTTTAACGCAGTAAAACATCCCAACACGCTTTACAGCAGCATTATCAAACAAAATTTGACACTTAGGACAGGTAACCAAAAGCTTGGTCAAAGAGGAAGGTTTTAATGAGTGTCTTAAAGGAGGAAAGAAAGGCAGAGAGGTTTAGGCAGGGAGTTCCAGTGCATCGGTCCTAGACAGATGAAGGAACAGCTGCCAATGGTGGAGCGATGAAAATCAGGGATGCACAAATGGCCAGAATTGGAGGGTGAAGAGAAAACTGAGACACACCTCTGTTTTTAGATTATTTAGATCAACAAATTCATAATTATTGTTGGAGCTTAAGGGAAAGCACAGAGCGAATCGTGCTGATGCAGGCTGGAAGATTCTCCAGAATACACACTCTGATTTCAGCATCCTGAGATTTGCCGGCATAGTTGTAGCTGTAAATCTTTTGAGCTGACAAAAGTGATCGTTATGGCAAGAATGTCAACTCAGCCTCCAAGAGAGACTTGATAAACGATTAATTAAGGTATTCCGATGCATAAAAGACAATTTGACGGGAAAGTTGAATTATTTTATTGTGAATTTCAAAATGATTATGTCTTATGTTACAAAATTATTTTCAACAATTTATTTTAACTTGCATGTACAGTGGGCTCACTGGTTTTTTAAAAAAAAGGTATGTTGATGATTGAGTGACTTGATTGATTCAGTTTTGCCTGTGTTTTTTTGCTGTATATTTCTTCACTGCTCATACTTGATTTGTTCCTTTCAAATTCCCTGGCTACTGGTTTGTCGCTGTTTTATGAATATGAAATTAGAATCAATAAAAAAGTATGCCAATCAAAATGTGTGGCACTAAAGTATAGCACCTGAAATGTGACTTATCAAGAAATGCAGACTATTGTGCTGCTTCTATAATACGACCAGCAGGTTTCCTACGGTGTTACTCCCAATGAATTGGCGACGATGGTAGGATATTGTGGAGGGATGAGATCTTGGGAGTTTGGTAGAACCGAGGAAGGTGAAGATCTTGATGTTTGATGGCACTGTAGGTTTGATGATAAGGTGAGTGGAATATTGGGGTTTGATATTGTGAATGAGGTAACATGGTTGCATAATTAACTCTTTAAGTAATAATTGCTCTGGAATTCTAAATGCAAACAAGAAGAGCACAGTTGCTATAAATCAGCTACCTTGCCATACTTGGGTGTTCTGCTTTCATAAGTGAAAATATATATTTTATTTGAAATTTTTACTCAAAATAGCTTCTTAAATTCATTTTCTCTCCTATTTGAAAATCACTTAGAAAAGCAAATTCACATTCTGTTACACACTAAGAATGCAATTTGACACTAATCATTGAAACTAATTCTCCAGTCATTGTTTATGAAAAGATTATGTAATTATTCTCCATCTCATCTCTTTCTGAGCTCGGTTTTCTCTCTGAAATGGAAATAAAACTTGTGATAGTTGAAACAGGAAACTGTACCCGATTCTTTCAAATTCAAACTCTAATTTGTTTTTAAATCATTTGAGAATAAAAAGGAAAGAAACTCCACTCCTGCCGCACTGTGAAGAGAAATGACCATGAAAAATAATCACTATACATGCTCAGGCTGCAGCATCCTGGGAATTATAGGCATTGATTTAGTTGGTAACTCTCAAGCAAAAATGTTAATGTTAAAACAAAAAATATATTTTTATAGGTAAGTTTAATTTTTATGGTGAAATGTGTAACTTCAATTTATTTTATTACATTAGAAGCCTCATTTTACGTCAATATCTGCAGGCTAAATGAGAAGAAAATGGCAAAGGAAAGCATGAGTGATTTGATTGGTTCAGTTTCTGGGTTTATTCTGGTTGGTAGATTTACCTGATATAGTTACGACTTAGTCCTTTTATTCCAGCCAATCAAAAACTGCGATGGGTAAGAAGTGAGGGAGGAAATCGCGCCATGCTTTAGGCACAAAATGAGCATTGGGGGCCACAATTTCCAGGCATAATCCCCCCCTCCCCGCAGAAGTGCTCCTGTTATGAAGTTGGCAGTCAGTGGCTTTGAAGTGTCCCGGGCACCTGCCTAAAACAAGCATTAGGCCCCTTAAAAATGCTAATCAAGGGCTTGACAACTATTTCAGGACTCCGATGCCAAATTCGTCACAAACTAGGCGGGGCATGTGCTGCGCATGTTGCGTTAATATTTTCCGCGTCTATGCCGGCCCAACCAACAGTCCTTAAAGGGCCACCGAAGAGCAGGTAAGCTTTTCGTATTCACTTAACTTAATGTGGAGCCAGAAGAAACAGGAGTGCACTGTGGGCAGTTTGTCACCCCTTCTCGTTTACCTGTCCCTGACTGACTGCGGGCTGGCTCTATGATTGAAGCAGACAATTTTGGGCAGTCTCAGCTGCAACCTGCACCACCCGCCTGCTCCCAGTACCTCTGGTATGATGGATGTGCATCTTTGTATTTATAGAGGCATTGTCTGCCAAAATATTCAGAGTACATTTTAACACAACATGCCAAACCTTGTAGCCAAGGTCTTATTTCTGAGTCAGCAATGAAAATGATTGTATTCCCTGTTTCGTTTGACATATCAGAATTGCAGATCATTGTAATCTTGCTGCAAGCACGTCTTGCACAGATGTTATTGACCTTTAACCATTCTTGAGACAAATTCTCAGCTCAGCTCTTCCATTTACGTTTGCAGTTAGCAAGTGCAATAATATGCTCAGATTCTGCTTTTTCATGGAAAGCTCTGATTTATTTGGATCGTCTTGCTGTTTTGGATAACATGGGGCCAAAATTCAGAGTATCAGGGAGACTGTCCGTTTGCGGTGGCCATTCAGCAGAATCCCGTGGCTGCCGCTTTGTCGTCAAATGGCCGACCCGACCCAAATTCAGGTCGGGGATTTTGTGGCCTGGTCCCAATTCCGCCCGATCCTGATGACCACCGCAAGCGTGTCATCAGAATGCGCAACGCCGCTTTCCCTCAGCTTAAAAATGAACCGACCTAAATTCAGGTCGAAAACTCGTTGCTCCGCCGCGCGGTGCCCCGACAGCTTTCTCTGTTGGTGCACCTTCTCCGCACTGAGTGCGGCCCGGCAGCGCAGCGGCCCTTCAAGGGGTGGGCCCACTGCTGCGGCCGCCATTTATTTATTTTTGCCGGCTGACTTCCCGATCGGCCGACAAAATAGTGCCCCAGGGTTCGGCCAGGCTGCCAACGGGCAGCTTGGCACTCCCTCTTGGGTGCCAGGCCATTGACCCAGCCGAAATCCTCCCTGGTGGCCCAGTGGCGAAGATCGAGAATGACGGAGGGGAGAGAACGTGGTGACGCACACGCGCTGTGACGTCACCTACTACTCCACCGCTGATTGACAGCGGCAGAGTCCCGGTCCGACCCATTATCAGCCACTCAGCCTGCCTTTGAGTCAATGGTCCGTGCCCACTATGACGCATTTCCACTGGGACTTTGAAAAAATTTCAGAGTCCTGAAATTTGCTCTTCCGACCACATCATGGATCCTTGCGGTAAGTACAGAGCAAAACATCATTGGTGCGCCAGCTTTCTTGCGCTACTGAATTTCGGCCCCCATATATTTAGTGAGCTAATCTTGCTTTAAATGAACTGCTCAGTTGAGGAAATGAGACTGCATTTTTCAGACAGCTTTTGTTCACAAGATTAAATGCCTAGTGTGGTTGCCCCTGAGGGATAGACTGTGCCTGATCTGGTGGTCGGACTCGGCTTGATAACCTCGAAGGCCTATTCATATCAGTGTTTTCTTGTGTTCCGTATGTCAGAAGTGCAGTATGGACGTTGGAGAAATATCTGAAAGGGATCTGGGGTTGATTGTAGATTCAGTACTTAACATGTTGAATCATGGCGGAGCAGCAATAAGCAAATTGAAGCAAATGGCCGATTATGTTCTTCAAACAGATCAATATAAATTGGAAACTACACCTTGAGAATTGTGTTTGGTTTCAGTCACCAAATCATAACAACAACAACATGCATTTTTATAGCACCTTTAACATAGTAAAATGTCTCAAGGTGCTTCACAGGAGTATTATCAGACAAAATTTGATACTGAGCCACAGAAAGCGATATTATGACAAGTGACCAAAAGTTTGATCAAAGGGATAGGCTTTAAAGAACATCATAAAGGAGGAGAGAGAGGTAATCAGGTAGAGAGGTGTAGGGAGGGAATGCCAGAGCTTAAGGCTGAGGCAACTGAAGACACGGCTGCCAATGGAGGGGTGATGCAAATCAGGGATGCGGAAGAGCTCAGAATTGGAGGAGCACAGAGATCTAATTGTTATCATTGTGAAGAATTTTCTTTCCATCTACCCTTTTAAGTTTTCTTACCATTGTCTTAAATTTGTGCCTTTTTATTGCCATCTCACTGACCAATGGAAGCAAGTTATCACCATTTACCTTCTTATAATCCTTCAACTTCTTGAAGACTTTTGTCAGTCACTCCTTCATCATGTTAAATACTCAACACTACTATTTTGTTGTACATTTCTCTTCGACAAGCTTTTCTGTTCAAAATATCAGATAGTTGATACGGTCCATTTAAAATTGTCTCGAGTGAGGACTAAAGCACAGCATCTTGTTCCATTGATTGCCAGCTGGTGGCAGCAGTGCATGTTCCACGGTTGGCAGTGTTTGAATCCTGTTTTTAATTCACTGGAAAATAATGGACAACATTGGCCAACTTATTATTGTTTCCCCTCCCATCCAACTGTGCGACTCTGACTCCAATCTATCTTCTGCCACTCCCCAATGCCCCATGTCTCTTCTTACCCTTTATGTTCCTGTCATCCCATCTGGCCATGATTCTCCATATGCCTTGCATTTTCCTTGTGCCTTTGATTGTCCTGTTCTGCCTCTTTCTGCTGCCATTAAATGATCCTGCATCCCCTCTGCTCTCACTCCTGCAGTGAGAGGAATTCTTTTGTGAGGAGAGGCTCTCCTAGCCTCGCTTGTGTTCTAAAGCTAGCCTACTCCCCTGTAACAACAGAATCATTCCAGGTACAGATACAATATTTTATGAATGATGGGGAAATAGTCACACTTTGAAAAATAAAAAAAATGGAATGGAATGACCTGGGTAATAAATGCAAGTGCATGCTTGTAGCTAAATAGGCAGGGTTTGGCGAGCACTCGTAATAATAGATTGTGTGTACAATAACATTATATAGTACGATCGCATAATTTGTCACCGGTGTTGTTCACAATACAATGCGATGTCATGATAGAGTTAATTTACGAGAGAGAGATAAACTCCCATGGGCCAAATGGCCTTTTCTCATGTTGAGATGATGTTCACGCTGACTCCTGTCATCGAGGTCAGTGTGATTGGTCTGCTTTCAGACCAATTATTTTCTCTTCAATCTTTGCTTTACAGAAATCATCATGTCTGGGTTGGGGGGCGGGGTGGAAGGAGGTAAGTACAGAAGCTGCTCAGGATTTAACGCTTTAGGAGTGTTTCTTTCTCCATGAGACACGTTCTTGATGTGTGTAAATATGCTAATAACTCAGACCCATAGGTGCAGCGGTAGATTGTGCAGTATGTTGTACGACGCAATCTGAAGCTGTGGGTGCAGCTTTCACTGGGTTTTTTTTTGAAAAGAGAGAATCCGAACAGGAGAAAAGCAGGAGTCTGCTTCACGATCTGGAGGGGGAGGAATAGAGTCGGCCTCATTGGATTATGCCTCGAATTTAAACAGTCGAATGTAAATTGACTCTGTCAGGCTGTCTTCTGCAAGTAACAATGGTCTAAACAGTCGTCTTCCACATCAGCAAATCGTGTTGAATCAAACTGTGACTCCACAAGTGGTCCAACAAATAAGGCATTGTTGTGCGGCCGCACTGCTTTTACCAGCAGCCAGGCTGCGAGCTGATGTGCTGCTATTATAACAGAGCCCAGTCGATACTTCAAGTGGAGAAATGGAAGCCCAGGAGTAACCAGGGAGTCCCCAATCCCAGCTCCTGGGATAGAAGAAGCTGTGGGTAGGAACAAATGATTCGGCAGTGTCACTGAGTTGCAGCGTCTCATTTCCTGATTTCAGATTGCAGGGCATCTCAGAAGGGGCACTTGAAATGTGTGAGTAGAGAGGAGGAAATTAGATTTCTATCTGTGTTAAAGGCCATTCATGAAAATATCTAAATGTTGAGAAAGAAATGAGGAAATGAGAACAACCATACCTATTGCACTTGCGTTGCTCTGAAAATTGAAGCTCTCTATATTGTGGTATTTGTGAAAACTTCTCTCCTCACCTCTTTGACTTTCCCTGCTTCCGTCTAAATCTTTATCCATTTTCTGTCTCCATTTTTCTGTTCCTTTCTTTGTCTCTCTTTCTCCTCCTCTTTGCTTTGTCCCTCTTCCCCATGTGTGGTTCGCTTCCATTGTATATGTCCTCCTGCCCTCTGAGTGTGTCTCAGACAATGAGATGTTTGAAGCAGTCACTTTTGGTGCGCAGCCATATGTGGCTGCCATTTTGCACACAACAAGATCCCACAAACAGCATTCAGATGTATGACCAGTTAATCGGTGTTGGTTGAGTTTTAAGTTTTGGCCATAAGAAACCTCTACTTCTCTTCAAATAAAACCATGGGATCTTTAACATCTGTCTTGGCAGTTGGATCAGACAGATGTGGCCTTGTTTTAATGTCTCTTCTGAAGGGCAGCACCACCCACAATACAACTGTCCCTCCATAGAATCATAGAATAGTTACAGCACTGAAGGGGCCGTCGAGCCCATGCCGGCTCTCTGCAGGAGCACTTCAGCTTGTCCTATACTGCATTGAAATATGGGCTCAAGTCTCACTCCAGGTCTTGAGCGCATAATCCAGGAGGCAGTTCTTGTATTCTTTCCAGGAGGGTAAGATGGAAAATGAGTCTACTTAGATCACTCTTGTACGCATCCTAACAGATGGTTATATGGTCCTGAGAGAAAGGCACCTCACTCAATGAATGATGCGCGCCATGGGGGAGGCCAAAAGAGTGGAGAAAATGATGTTTAAAATATGGTCAGGAATTGCTTCTTGCTTTATTTTCCGATGTTAATACTTGAAGTAAAGGTTTCGTTTTTCTAAACTAACCTCCGAGATCAAGGGCTAGACTTTCCTGAGAGCCCCTCAACTTCCGATTGCCGCCCAGAAAAACTGGTAACGTTTTGCAACTAATGCTGGTGAGAATTTCCATAATTAAGATAAAAAATATTGCCCGGCGAGAAAATGGATCTTACACCAGTATTCTCGGCAGTTTCTCGGCGGCTAAAGGCAAAACTAGGTGAAACAGGCAGTTCCTAAAATGTTTTTAAAAATTTACTCCGAGTCTGCGGTTGGGCCCAGGGAGGTGGGGGGGGGGGGGGAACTTTTTTTTAAATTTCACAAAAAAAAAAATGAAAAGTTAAAAAGCAGTCCCAAGATAGTTTTACAGTTAATTGCCATTTTACAATTAAAAAAATAAAGAAAGAAAGAACCTTTAACCTACCTTTCTTTGCAGAGAACTCACCTACTGCCCCGTTTCAGCTGCTTTCACAGGGCGGTTCCCTCAGCGATCGAGGCCAAACTTACATCCTGCCGATTTTCCCGGCAGTGCACGTCGGTGGTTTGCTCCCAGCGGGCATTTCGAGATGTGGGCGGTACCATTCAAAAAGTAAGGGGGTAACTTTCGCCGGGCGGTTTCTCTCCCAAAAACAGCTACACCGCTGAGAAAACTGCCGAAAATGAAGGTTAAA
This sequence comes from Pristiophorus japonicus, assembly GCF_044704955.1. Lineage (NCBI taxonomy): Eukaryota > Metazoa > Chordata > Chondrichthyes > Pristiophoridae > Pristiophorus > Pristiophorus japonicus. The sequence continues at coordinate 42,318,952 of NC_091981.1, read as the reverse complement.
GTCTCCTCCAAAGAGTCAAAAGCAGACACCCTCCAACTGAAACAATATTTGAATGTTTGAAGCAATCATTTATGTCTTTGTGTTTTCACAGTGGAGTTGCTGCTAAAGAGTGCTGCACAGCTTGATTTGTAAATTAGAGTAAAGAGCTTTTAGTCGCTTGTCACCCCAGCAACGGTAATAACAGAGAAAGCTCTTTAACTTTTGAAATAGCATCAATAACAGCCCAATATAGAATTTTACTGCCATTATAAATGTACATAGGAACAGGAGTAGACCATTCAACCCCTCAAGTCTGTTCCTCCATTCAATTAGATTACAGCTCATCTGTATCCTAACTCCATTCACCTGCCTTGGCTCCATATCCCTTAATACCCTTATCTTGCTAAAATCTATCAATCTCAGATTTGAATGATTAATTGAGCTACCATCTACTGATTTTTGTGGGAGAGTTCCACACTTCTACCACCCTTTGCGTGAAAATGTGCTTCCTAACTTCTCTGCTGAATGGCTTGGCTCTGATTTTAAGGTTGTGTCCTCTTGTCTTCGACTCCCTTACCAGCAGAAAATGTTTCTTTCTATCTACCCAATCAATTCTTTTCAAGTTCCTAAAATAATTAATTAAATCACCCCTTAACCTATATTCTAGGGAATAAAAAACTAGTTTATGTAATCTCTCCTCATAATCTAACTCTTGGAACCCTGGAAACATTCTAGTGAATCGGCGCTGCACTCCTTCAAAAGCCAATATATCCTTTCTAAGATGAACTGTACACAGTACTCCAGATGTGGTCTATCCAGAGCTTCATATAGCTGTGGCAAAACCTCCTCCCCTTTATACTTAGCCCTCTAGTGGCCTCTTTGATTATTTTTTTGTACCTGACAACTGCATTTTAGTGAGCTGTGTACAAGGACCCCTAAATCTCTTTGGACCATCATTGTTCCTCGCTTTAAGCCATTTAAAAATAATTGGATCTATACTCTTTTGGTCCAAAATGGATGACCTCACACTTCTCCGATCTCACCTCGTGGCCTTTCTGAGCTCATCCTGTCCATGAGACCTACTTCCTGCTCCCTTGACTCTATTCCCACCTAACTGCTGACCACCCAACTTCCTTTTCTGACTCCCATGTTAACTGACATTGTTAACGGTTCACTCTCCTTAGGTACTGCGTCCCTTTCCCTCAAATCTGCCGTCATCACCCCTCAAAAAAAAAACAGCCCTTTTCTCCAATAGAATATTGAGAAGACCGAAGCCATTGTTTTCGGTCCCCACCACAAACTCCATTCCCTAGCCACTAACTCCATTCCTCTCCCCAACTTCTGTCTGAGGCTGAACCACACTTTTCACAACCTTGGTGTCATATTTGAACCTAAAATGAGGTTTCGACCACATATCTGCTGCATAACTAAGACCACCTATTTCCATCTCTGTAACATCACCCGTCTCCGCCCTTGCCTCAGCTCATCTGCTGCTGAGGGTCTCATTCATGCCTTCATTACCTCTAGACTTGACTATTCCAACGCACTCCTGACTGGCCTCCCACATTCTACCCTACATAAACTAGAGGTGACCCAAAACTCAGCTGCACGTGTCCTAAGTCGCACCAAGTCTCATTCACACATCACCCCTGTGCTCAATAACCTACATTGGCTCCAGGTTAAGCAGTGACTCGATTTCAAAATTCTAATTCTTGTTTCCAAATCCCTCCATAGCCTCACCCCTCCCTATTTCTGTAATCTCCTCCAACCCCCCCCCCCCGAGATGTCTGCGCTCCTCTAATTCTACTCTCTTGAGTATCCCTGATTATAATCGTTCAACCGTTGGTGGCCATGCCTTCTATTGCCCAAGCTCTAAGCTCTGGAATTCCCTCCCTAAACCTCTCCACCTCTCTACCTCTCTTTCCTCCTTCAAGATGCTCCTTAAAACCTACCTCTTCACCTGCCCTAATTTCTCCTTATATAGCCTAGTGTCAATTTTTTAAATCTCATTATGCTGCTGTGAAGCACCTTGGGACATTTCACTGCGTTAGAAGCACTATACAAATACAAGTTGTTGTTGTTGCCTGCATTCAAATTCATCTGCCACTGTTTTGCCCACTCACTTAATCTATCCGCATCTTTGTAATTTTGTGCTCCCGTCTACACTATTTAGTGTATGCCACTATTTACTATGCCCCCAATCAAGTACAGACTTGACAATCTATCACATGCAAAGCAAAGTGCTGCATTCCAATCAAGGCAGCATAAATTGGTTTATTTTGTGGAACTGTTATTGCAGGACAGATTGAAGAGCTGGCAGCAACACATGTAAGAATGCATATACATGTTCATTCAGAAAATAATAATTGCGACTTTAAAAAGAAAGAAAGGGTTGCATTTATATAGTAAAACTAAAGCAAAATACTGCGGATGCTGAAAATCTGCAATAAAAATATAAAATGCTAGAAATACTCAGCAAATCAAGCAGCCTCTGTGGCAAGAGAAACCGAGTTAACATTTTAGGTCCATGACTGGACCAGAGACTTGAGCACAAAATCTCGGCTGACACTCCAATGCAGTACTGAGGGTGTGCTGCAAAGCTGGAGGTGCTGTATTTTGGATGAGACATTAAACCGAGGCCCTGTTTGCCCTCTCAAGTGGACATAAAAGATCCCATGGTCCTATTTGAAAGAAGAGCAGGGAAGTCCTGCCCAGCGCCCTGGCCAATATTTATTCCTCAAACAACATAGCCAAAACAGATTATCTAATCATTTCTCATTGCTGTTTGAGGGATCTTGCTGTGCAAAATTTGGCTGCCATGTTTCATTACGTTACAACAGTGACTACACTTCAAAAATCCTTCAAAGGCTGTAAAGCGATTTGGAACATCCTGAGATTGTGAAAGTTGCTATATAAATGTAAGTTCTTTCTATCATTCCCTCTGTAAAATTATAAAATTCTCTCACATGGTAATTTTCTGATACTGAAAATAATGCCGTATGAAATAATCCAGAACATAAGCATTTGATAGGACAGCTACTGAAATAAGACAGGATGTAAAAGGCGCTATATAAATGCAAGTCTTTCTTTTGTCTCTTTCTTTGTTCCTCTGTCTGCAATTTTAACAGAGCCACGAACCCACATATTTTAAACTGGTTAACACCACTATTAAAGTCACAGCAATGTGTTAAGCATTTGTTCACGGCTCAAATTTTACTTTTAAAAAAAACGTTATTCCCTGTGTGCTGAATACAATCTAAGCAAATCTTTGCCATTCTCTACCAGTTAACCTCTCCATGGCATTGCTCATGACAAGTCCAGAGCAAATTGTGACCTTCGCCAGGTGATTGCGAATTGGCCGCCCCTTATACACCTTGCTCGATTTTACTTTCCATTGAATTCAGTAGAAAGAAAAATCGTGCGTATTGTACAATGGGTGCATGATCTCCCACCGTCGATTTTCCACTCCCACTAAAAGTTCAAATCTACCGTATAGTTTACAGCGTGAAGTGGGGTTAGAGGGTGGCAGACAACTGGAACAGGGTCCATGGAGGTAATTCATTTCCTTATTTTAAAGCTTTACATTTGGTCCTTGTTTTTCTGCAATACTTTCATTTTGTTATTTAGCGTTTGAAAAGCAAAACTTAACAGCAATTTGGCAAATGGAATTGGTAGGAGCATAGGTGTTTGTGCCGACTTGAGGATCTATCAGATGAAAAGCTAAGATGCTACCACCACTGGCAGGAGAGAGTAATTACAGCGTGACAAGTTTACATAGAAAGTTTTGATTATAAATGTGGCCATGGGAAAATATCATAGAAAAAAGTTGTCAGGAAGATGTAATTTAAAAAAAATTATTGATCGATACTTTGTATGTATGTTTATATATATTTCTATGCATATTTATTATCTATACATATATTTCACACACATACAGAATTATGGAATGATACAGCACAGAAGGAGACCATTCGGCCCATTGTTCCTCTGCCAGCTCTTTTAATAGGGCTATCCAATAAGTTCCACTCCCCTGCTCTTTCCCCATAGCCCTGCAATTTTTTTTCCCTTCAAGTATTTATCCAATTCTCTTTTGAATATTACTATTGAATCTGCTTCCACCACCCTTTCAGGCAGTGCATTCTTGATCACAACAATTCACTGTGTAAAATAAAAAATGTTTCCTCATGTCGCCTCTGGTTCTTTTGCCAGTCACTTTAAATCGATGTCCTCTGGTTACTGACCCTTCTGCCACTGGACACAGTTTCTCCTTATTTACTCTATGAAAACCATTCATGATTTTGAACACCTGTCTGACCTCCTCTGAACCTTCTCTGCTCCAAGGAGAACAACCCCAGCTTTTCCAGTCTCTCCACATAACTGAAGTTATTCATACCTGGTACCAGTCTAGTACATCAGTTCTGCATCCTCTCTAAGGCCTTTGACATTCTTCCAAAAGTGTGGTGCCCAGAATTGAACACGATACTCCAGCTGAGGCATAATCAGTGTTTTATAAAGATTTAGCACAACTTCCTGACTTTTGTACTCTATTCCTCTATTAATAAATCCAAGGATACCAAATGCTTTTTTAGCAACCTTCTCAACTTGTCCTGCCATCCTCAAAGATTTGTCTGCATACACCCGAGGTCTCTGCTCCTGCACCTCTTTTAAAATTGCACCATTTACTTTATATTGCCTCTCCTCATTCTTCCTACCAAAATGTATCACTTCACAATTCTCTGCATTAAATTTCATCTACCATTTTACCAGTCTGTCGATGTCCTCCTGAACTCTGTTGCTATCCTCCTCATTGTTTACTGCATTTCTGAGTTTCGCGTCATCTGTAAACTTTGAAATAGTGCCCTATATACTCCTGTCCAGGTCATTCATTTCTACCAAAAATATATTTAATATACTCTGCTTCATTTTTTCTGTCCTGAAATTATACCATTAATCAGCAACCTCACAAGAGAAGCAAAGATCAAAAGCAACTTGTCAGTAAAGCTGCCTTTTAGAATTCCTGTTGTATGTGTACTATCAGACAGGACTGGAGTTAACTCACTTGCAAATGGCTGGCTTAACATAGAGTGAAGATGAAATGGAAGTTTGTGAAAGTTACAAATGTGAAATTCACAGCAGGTTCACTCAGTAACCGAAAGAGGGGTTGAAGTTTTGGCCGGAATTTTGCTGATGCTCAGAAGGTGGGTTCGGAGGCGGGTCCATTGTCAAAATATAAAAAATTGACCGGGTCGGGATCCTGCTGCCAACCTGCCTCCATGTCAGTTTACCAAGTGCCCGGTCTGTCTGCGCTTTACAGACTCGACACCAAGCGGCGGGGGAGCCAATTCAGATAGCTAAGAGCTTGTTAAAAGGTACTTAAACAGCATTTTACCATGTACTTACCATTTTCACGAGGTTTCCGGCGCTCAGGGATCATGTCGGGTAAGTAGGTCGGGTTTTCAATGACTCTCCATTCCTCTGACTGGTTGACAGCTGGAATTAAAGCTAAAATTTCACAGCTGTTCACTTTCCAATCATGGAAGACAGTTTTGAACTTTACAAAGTTTGCAAGTGTTTGGAGTAAACTCTCTATCCACTGTCACCTCCATGGAACAATCTATCTCACCATTGACAGATTGCTTCTGTCATCTCAACTTCAGCTGCCTTCTATTCCATCATCATCGGTGCCCTTGAAAAAATCTCACCTTGGTCCTCAAAATCCCACCACGATCAGCCCCAACACCAGCTTCACCAGGCACACCAGCAGCACCAACAACAACATCAACCATCTCCTCAATCACCTGATGCTGCACAGGACCTGACCATTTTGCTGGCCGGGAGGCCAGAGATGGCCTCACCATGGCCAGATTTACTTCACTTGATGCTGTACACCCTGGCTGCCACATGATGTGCCAGCTTGCACAACCCCACACCAGCAACATGAAGCATTCCTGCAATGCCCAAACCATTCCTTTCATACTCATCACCATTGCGGGGGTACTGTTATGTCTCATCATTCACTATAACTAACTAAGCCACTTCCAAAGGTGCACACAAATGTATCCAAAAAGGCAAAGTGTTGAAAATAAAAATTTCAATGTTTGACAACACATTAGCAGAAACTCTACATGAACATTGGCTAAAAGACTCAAGTTCTACCATTGTGTGTTGTTAGTTGGTATGATCGGACAAGAATGAGGGTGAGTGTGAGGGGTGGCTAGTGAGATGGGGATGTGATGATGTGGATGGAGGTACAAGGTAAGTTGTTGTGAGTAAGGATGTGCAGGAGTAGGGTACGGAAGGCAGAGTGATGGGGATGTGATGAGCGTCATAGCAGGATGAGGTTGAGCATGGCTTTGCAAGTAATGTTTCGTGATCTACAGAGATCATTGAAAGGTTGGCACCACTGCATCCAGGTCCTCCTGACGACATCCTTGTTTGTGTCCACCTGTGCAATGTCCTATTCTCTACTCATTAGAAGGGAAGAGAACCTCCCTGCATGCTGTGACTCCCTCCATATGGAGGGAGTCATTGGAGAGTCTGGGTGCAGCCGTGCACCTTTGTGCAGTGCTTGTCAGTATTTGCAGCAGCTCAATGCTGCAGAACACTTACAGCACAACTGTCAAAATGAATGTGGACATGGTCCCTTTAAGGAAACCGGCTGATGACGCATCATCAAATGATGTCGTCAGACCCACTTCCTTTTAATTGGCCGGAAACCTCGCAAGGCAGGCCCCATCATGGCAAAGTCATGGGGGAGGCCGGCATGGAGCCAGGAGCGGGGTCGCAACCCACTGCCTATCTTGGCCGCACTGAGCCCGGCTCGGTAGGCGAAATCACAGCCATTGTTCAATGATGATGTGCGTGTCCAACATTTTGCTGTTTTGATTCTGTGTAGAGTTTAGGCGAGGGTTGGTTTTGGCTGCTAAGCACAAACCCTGATTAGTACAGGCATTGAAATAAAAAGGTGCAAATGCACTGTCAGAACCGGAGAGATCACATATTAAAACTTTGTTCTCTATTGTAGCTACATGTCAGTATTGGATGCATGTGCATAATATTTATTTATAAATGTGCTCGTGTGTATACATTTCTGCTTTGATTTATGTTCTGTCTGATACAGAGAACAAGTAGTGCATGTGCATATAATATAACACTCAATCAGAAGTAGCCAGTTGCTCGGCGCTTCTGTAAATTAAGTCAACATAAAATATCTACACGTACAACTATAATTCCAAATAACCAGTAACAAAACAATCATTCAAACGCCATACAGAATCAAATTAGAAGTAAAGGTTGAGCACATAGTTCAGCAGTATGAGCCCCTGCCTAAAATTCAACCAGTTGTTAAAATAGTTAAAGGATAAACTCCTGGAGCAGGCGTTGGTGACATTACGATCCAGATTTCATCTTGCATCATTCCTTTTTGACATGGACCCTCCGAGATATCTGCGCTCCTCCAATTCTGGCCTCTTGTGTATCCCCGATTTTCATTACTCCATGATTGGCAGTCATGCCTTCAGCTGCCTACGTCCTAAGTTCTGGAATTCTCTCCCTGAATCTGTCTGCTCTCGACCGCCCTCTCCTTCTTTAAGACATTCCTTAAGTTTGGAGTTCGGGAGAGTCCGGGAGCGGGAGAGTCCGGGAAAGCCCGAAGCGGGAGTTCAGCTAAACACAGGCAGAAACTCAAAAGTGACATCACAGGACAGCAGGCAGGTGATTGGTTGGTGAGTGCGATGGTTTTTTTACTCTCTAAACTAGTTCAGTGCTTTAGGACCAGGAAACTATACTAAAAACTTTAGACTAATAAATAGAGGCATGGCAGAACAGCTCAGTACCATGGAATGCACATCCTGTGCTGTGAGAGGTCATGGACGCTTCTCGTGGCCTGGACGATCACATGTGCAGGAAGTGCAGCAGTTCATAACTGAATGCTTTGCTTCAATGTGGAGAACTGCGTTTTGGATCCCTGATGATTGTGACCCCAAAGAGTGCTTAAATTCAATTCAAACATTTATGTAAAAATCTCAAAAATATACAAGAACTTTAAAACTTTGTAAAACTTATAACTATAAAACAACTTTAATAATAACTTTAATAACAACAACTTTAATAACAACAACTTTAACAACAACTTTAACAAAAACTTTAACAAATCAAACTTCAATTACAACAAAACAACCCTTTACTTTCCTCGGCTACGACCTCTGCCCCCTCCACGCCCGTGTGCTACACAACTATTTGGACTATTCCGCCCCCTTTCTTACTCCCACCTTTCCCAGTGCCCCTGGCCATGGAACTCCCCATGTTGACACCAAGCCGGCATGCAGCAGTGTGCCCCGAGTGGCGTTGCTATCGTTGGGGGTCAGACATTGCAGGCGCAATAAATGGGGCCTCCGGAGAAGCTCAGGATGTGGAAGGGGAGGCTTCAGGGCTGGAAGATGACGTCAGCTTCCCACCCTCAGGTGTCGACCCAACTACTATGGCACGGGGGGGTTCTGCGCCATGTCCTGATCCCGTCGATTGCCACATGGCTTCGACGGCGGTTTACTCCATTGCGGCGATCATACTCAATCTTTCCTCTGACTGTCGCTCTGATAGAGCCACGATGTTTGTGGCTATTGTAGTCATGGCGTTGAGCAGCTCTGGACCTATGTCGATACTGGCCTGTGACAGACGCACCATGTCCTCGTACATGCCTACGGCAACCAACCTTTCCTGCACCAACCTCCATCGTTGAGGCAAAGGTGCTGCAACACTGGGGGTGCCTTGCTGCACATGGTTTGGTCCGGCTGAATCAGAGGAGCCATGGGGGAACCCTCTGAATCCAGACTCCATGGTGGAGCTTGTTCCAGCTGGCCCACATGGAGCTGGTGTATCCTCCTCTGTCTCCAACCACAGCTCCATCTCCACTGGCTGCCGGATCAGCGAGTCTTCGTCTTCTTCTTGCTCTTCGTCTTCCTCATCAGGAAGGGGCTGGGTGATGCCAGAAGTGGAAGTAGTGGGTCTGTCATCTGTGTCGCTGTGGTCTGAGTCATCTGAGTCTGGAAGTACAAAACAATTTTAAAAAGCTTGGCATCAGGGAAGGGGTCAGGGTTACATGAGTATATAGTACAATGACTTACTTAAATGTCCACCACTGCTACAGTACTGCATTACATATCGTAGACAGACAATGCATTGCATTACATGCCCCCAACATTGCAGTATATCACATGAGGCCAACATTACAGTGCAATAAACTTACATTACATTACATCAGGCCAACATTACAGTTACATTACATGACATGAAAGGACCGCAACATAGACTGCATTTTATTCGACTTACCATCATCTTGTGTGAGTGGGTCAACACCAGTGCCGATGGTGGCACAGTTGTTATCCCCAACCAGGGACAGGGCATGGATCTCAATATCAGTAAGAGGCTCCTGGGTTGTGGGTCTAACCCATGTACGACGCTGATAGGCAGCTATTGCAGATGTCTTCTGCAGAAAGTAAAGTAAATCAAAGTAAAAATCTTCAATCCATTTAACATCGCACAGACACACACACACACACACAAAGCACTGCATTGATCCTCTTGTCATTGCCTGAAAAACACAAATACATTGCCGTAACCTTAGATAAATGTAAAGTCCTTACACAATACCACAAATCCACACGAGGCACATTCTATGGACAAGGTCACTCCATGACCCGAACCTTTATTCACAGGACCAAGAAGTGATGACGCTGCGTGGGACCTCCCTTCATATACCTGGGTGACCAGATGAGGAGTGCCTCCCACAAGTTCACCCCCTGTGGTCAAGATGTGCATTTCTTACATATATACAGTAATGCAGTGTTGTTACATAAAGGTTACATACATGACATCACCTCCCCCTCAACATCTTATTGGGATCATAGGTTAAGTTTCTCGGGTAGTCTGTGCTCTCTCGTGGAGCGCCGCAGTTGGGGCTCTGGTTGTTGAGCCTTGGTATGCGTGTTTGTCACCTGTGGTGATTCTGGCCTGTCCGGGCTGACCGCAGGGACTGTGCATGCTGCTGAATGTTCTTGTTGCTTGTTCACTGGCGGTGGTGTGAATACCATCTCATGATCTTCCTCAGGTTCCTCAGTGTCCATGCTGAACCTTTTTTTTTACTTGGTTCAGATGCTTGCGGCATATCTGCTCATTGTTAAGTTTAACCACTGTGACGCTATTCCCCTCTTTGTCTATTACAGTACCCTCGAGCCATTTGGGCCCCAAAGCGTGATTGAGAACAAATACGGGGTCATCAATTTCTATACATCTCCCCTTGAATTTCGGTCATGGTACTCATTTTGGGACTGGCGCTTTCCCTCAACAATGTCAGACGGGACTGGACGAATGAGGGACAGCCGAGTTTTGAGTGTTCGTTTCATGAGTACCCCTGTGAGCGAGTGCGGTGAGGACCAAAAGGCCAGCAGAAGGCGCGATAGGCGGCATTGAAGGGAGGGTCCTTGAATCCGGAGCATGCCTTGTTTTATGACTTGGACCGCACGTTCCGCCTGGCCATTGGAGGCCGGCTTGAACGTTGCTGTCCTGACGTGGTTAATGCCATTACACGACATGAACTCCCGGAATTTGTAGCTTGTGAAACATGGGCTATTATCGGTAACAAGGATGTCTGGCAAGCCGTGGGTCACAAAGACCGCGCGCAGACTCTCCACGGTGGTGGATGTCGTGCACGAATTCAGAATGATGCACTCGATCCATTTTGAGTACGCGTCAACCACAATGAGAAACATTTTTCCCATGAACGGGCCCGGGTAGTCTACGTGATTACGTGACCATGGCCTGGTGGGCCAGGGCCACGGGTTGAGCGGGGCCTCCCTGGGGGCATTACCTAGCTGGGCACACGTCGTGCACCTGCGAACACAGTGTTGCAGGTCTGAATCAATTCCCGGCCACCACACATGTGACCGGGCAATGGCCTTCATCAGCACGATGCCTGGGTGCTCGCTGTGGAGTTCCCTGATAAATGCTTCCCTGTCCCTCTGGGGCATGACTACCCGGCTGCCCCATAGTAGGCAGTCGGTTTGGATGGAGAGCTCATCCATCTGTCTGTGAAACGGTCTGACCTCCTCGGGGCATGCTCCGTGTGCAGGCGCCCAATCCCCAGTCAGGACACATTTCTTAATCAAGGATAGGAGGGGATCTCTGTTGGTCCAGATTTTGATCTGGCAGGCTGTGATTGCGCTGTCAAAGGCATCGACAGCCATGACCATCTCAGCGCTTTGCTCCGCTGCCCCCTCGGTGGTGGCCAGTGGAAGCCTGCTGAGCGCGTTAGCGCAGTTTTCGGTGCCTGGCCGGTGCCGGATGGTGTAGTCATACACAGCGAGCGTGAGAGCCCATCGCTGTATGCGAGCTGACGCATTGGCATTGACTGCCTTGCTGTCTGACAGCAGGGATGTTAACGGCTTGTGGGCCGTTTCTAATTCGAACCTCCTGCCAAAAAGGTACTGATGCATCTTTTTCACCCCATAGACACATGCGAGTGCTTCCTTCTCAACCATCCCATATCCCCGTTCAGCTTGAGAGAGCAACCTGGAGTCATAAGCCACAGGTTGTAGTTGGCCCTCAGCATTACCCTGCTGCAACACGCACCCAACCCCATAGGACGATGCATCACATGTCAGAACCAATTTCTTACAGGGGTCATACAGGGTCAACAACTTAATTGAACCAAGTAGGTTCCGCGCCCGATTGAAGGCCCGTTCCTGACAGTCCCCCCAAAACCAATCGCAACCCTTACGCAGGAGCACGTGTAGCGGCTCGAACAATGTGCTTAAGTTCGGCAGAAAGTTCCCGAAATAGTTCAAGAGTCCCAGCAATGAATGCAGCTCCGCTGTGTTGCAGGGCCTGGGTGCTCGTCGAATCACCTCTGTTTTGGATTCAGTAGGCCGAATCCCGTCTGCAGCAACCCTCCTGTCCAGAAACTCGACCTCGGGAGCCAAAAACACATGCTTAGACTTCTTGAGTCGCAGGCCTACCTGGTCCAGTCGGCGTAGCACCTCCTCCAGGTTGGAAGTGTTCCTCGGTGTCACGACCGGTGATGAGGTTGTCGTCCTGAAATACGATTGTTCCGGGAATGGATTTGAGCAGGCTTTCCATGTTTCTTTGAAAAATTGCGGCTGCTGATCGAATGCCAAACGGACACCTGTTGTAAACAAACAGTCCCTTGTGCGTGGTGATGGTGGTCAGTAGTTTAGATTCGTCGGCCAGTTCTTGGGTCATATAGGCTGAAGTGAGGTCCAACTTGGTGAACAGCTTGCCGCCTGCCAGCGTGGCAAAAAGGTCCTCCGCTCTCGGGAGCGGGTATTGGTCTTGTCGGGTCACCTGGTTGATAGTGGCCTTGCAGTCGCCACAGATCCTGACAGAGCCATCCGCTTTAAGGACGGGATCGATGAGGCTCACCCAGTCGCTGAATTCAACGGGCGAGATGATGCCCTCTCTCAGCAACCGGTCCAACTCACTCTCAATTTTCTCCCGCATCACATACGGCACAGCTCTGGCTTTGTGGTGCACTGGTCTGGCGTCCGGGGTGAGGCGTATCACTACTTTGGTACCTTTGAACGTCCCGACGCCAGGTTGAAATAGTGACTCAAATTGCTGTAGGACCTGAGAGCATGAACTTCGCTCCACAGATGACATGGCGTGCACATCCCCCCCATTTCCAGTTCATCTCAGCTAACCAGCTCCTCCCCAACAATGCGGGACCATTGCCCGGGACAATCCAGAGCGGCAGCCGGTTCACCGATCCATTGTGTGTGACCGCCAACATTGCATTGCCTAGCACTGGAATGATTTATTTGGTGTATGTCCGTAATTGCGTCTCAATGCATTCTAGTTTGGGTCTGCTGGCATTGAGTGGCCACAGCTTTTTGAATTGTTGAACACTCATGAGTGACTGGCTGGCCCCCGTGTCCAGCTCCATGTGTACAGGGATGCCGTTTAATAGGACTTTCTTCATCATGGGTGGCGTTTTGGTATATGAGCTGTGAATGTTTACCACATGAACCCGCTGAACTTCAGCGTCCATTGATTTGCCCCAAGCGTCATCCTGCCTCGCAGACCCCTCATCTGGTTCCCCCGCCTCGTATATTAGCCTGGTTACAGGCTTTCTGCACATTCTGGCTAAATGGCCACTGAGGTTACAATTTCTGCAGACGAACTGTTGAAACCTGCAAGTCCTGGCAGCATGTCTGCCCCCACACCTCCAGCATGAACTGAGATTCCCATTGTTGTGAACAAAAGAGCTGTTACAAGGCATTCCTCGCTGATTGTCCCTTTGACTGCTGTTGAGCACCCTGATAGTGGGTGTCAATGGCCCCATCCCGGGCCGTATTGTCCACTGGGGGGGCGTAAATGTCTGTTCAGCCTGCCATTGTCTCTATTGGAGACTTACTCTTGGGTCTATTGCTCTCTGGGGTGTGTCGAACTGCTTGCGGGGCTTTGTGTCGCGTTTATGATATTGACTCCCTGATCCATCGCCACGTTGGAGGCAGAATTACATGCGTATATTATCTTGGTTTCCTCCTCCCCCGCCATAAAAGTATGAGGCATCAACGCCGCCGCTTCCAAGGTCAAGTCCTTGGTCTCAATTAGCTTTCTGAAAATCCCAGCATGACCGATGCCCTCAATAAAGAAATCCCTTAACATCTCCCCCCTGCAGGCGTCTATGAACTTAGAGGCTGGCCAAGCGCCGGAGGTCTGCAACTAAATCCGGTATGCTCTGTCCTTCCCGACGTCGGTGGGTATAGAATCTGTGTCGGGCCATGTGTATGCTGCTCACCGTTTTGAAGTGCTCACCGATTAGTTTGTTGAGCTCTTCAAAGGTTTTGTCCGCCGGCTTATCGGGTGCTAGCAGGTCTTTCATAAGCGCTTAAGTCTTAGGTCCACAGCTGGTCAGCAGATGAGCCCTTCGCTTGTCGGCCGCTGCATCTCCCAGCCAGTCCTTCGTGACAAAACTCTGCTGGAGTCTCTCAATGAAATTGTCCCAGTCCTCATCAACACAGTACCGTTCATCTGTGCTGCCGGTGGCCATTCTCGTGGATCGTTGATTCCCGTTTCTCATCGCCAATGTAAAGTCCTTACACAGGACCACAAATCCACATGAGGCACATTCTATGGACAAGGTCACTCCATGACCTGAACCTTTATTCACAGGACCAAGAAGTGATGACCCTGCATGGGACCTCCCTTCATATACCTGGATGACCAGATGAGGAGTGTCTCCCACAAGTTCACCCCCTGTGGTCAAGTTGTGCATTTCTTACATATATACAGTATTGCAGTGTTGTTACATAAAGGTTACATACGTGACATGTGTGACACTGAATTTACATTTACACATAGCACATGCCGGGGGGTGGGGATGGGTGTTGCATAAATAAAATCATTATTTACTCTTGCTGCCCTCAACAGGTCGTTCCACCTCTTACTGCACCTTTTCCCGGTGCGTACCATCGTACTTTTAGAGGACACAGCCTCCGCTCTCTCATCCTATATTCGGTTGTACTCCTTTCGGGGGGGCTTTCCCGGACCACTCTTGGTTAGCTCCGAGTACCTCTCTGTCATGTGCTCCAGAAGGGCAGGTAACTCAGTCTCATCGAAGGCAGGCGCCCTCAACCTTCCCTCCTTCTCAATGTTCCTGCGCTTTGAAGTATTTTTTTAATATTGCCATGATCTTTTTATTGGTCGGAATATTGGTTTGTTCAATATCTCTTATCTTCAAAGTGAAGAATTATTATTTGTTCGTAATATATTTGCACTGTGCTATGTATATTTAAACTAACTGTCCGTCGACTACCTTGCTGCTCTTTCTCACTCTCTTTCTCCTCTTCAACTCACTATGCATGCGCGGGTGACCCCTGACCCCTGAAATCGCGGGTAAAACGCTTCTCTCAAAAAAACCGGGATAACATTTTTTTTGCGCAAGCGCAGTTCCGTGCCGCACCACCCATCAAACAGAAAGTCGATCTCGAGCCACTACTAGGATACATACTGCCTGATGCAGACCGCCGACATACCACCGAAAAAATTTTGACCAATTTTGTCCTCTTTGGTCTCAGCGGTATGCCGGCACTGTGAAACAATTTTGGGCCCATATACTTCAATACAAGGAGTCTAGGAAATAAGGCAGATGAGCTGAGGGCACAGATAGACACATGGGAGTATGATGATGTAGCTATTACTGAGACATGGTTGAAAGAAGGGCAGGAATGGCAGCTCAACATTCCTGATTACAGGGTTTGCAGACAGTAGGATAAAGAAAAAAAGGGAGGCTTATGACAGATACCGAGGGCTCATCACTGCAGAAATCCTAGAGGAGTATAGAAAGTGCAGGGGTGAAATTAAAAAGGAAATTAGGAAAGCAAACAGAGAGCATGAAACATTTTTGGCAAGTAGAATCAAGGAAAACCCAAAAATGTCTTAGAAATACATTAAGAGCAAGAGGATAACTGAAGAAAGAGTCGGGCCTATTAGAGACCATAAAGGTAATGTGTGTATGGAGGCAGAAGATGTGGGTATTGTTCTTAATGAATACTTTGCGTCTGTTTTCACAAAAGAGAGAGGCGATGCAGACATTGCAATCGGGAAGGAGGAGTGTGAAATATCAGATGAAATAAACATAGTGAGAGAGGAAGTATTAAGGGGCTTAGCAGCTTTGAAAGTGGATAAATCCCCAGGCCCGGATGAAATGTATCCCAGGCTGTTTAAGGGAAGCAATAGAGGAAGTAGTAGAGGCTCTGACCATCATTTTCCAATCCTCTCTGACTACAGATGTGGTGCCAGAGGACTGGAGGACTACTGACGTCATACCGTTGTTTAAAAAGGGAGAAACAGATAGACTGAATAATTACAGGCCAGTCAGCCTAACCTCGGTGGTGGAAAAAAGTTTGGATAAAATTCTGTGGGTCAGGATAAATCTTCATTTAGAAAGAGTATTAGTATTAGGCAGTCCCTCGTATTGAGGATGACCTGCTTCCACACAAAAATAGATGAGTTCACAGGTGTTTTGATGAGGGACCTGACAATCTAGGTCCCGAACTACATACTAAAGGGTGGAAGATGCCTGTGCATGGATTCTTTTAACGTGGGGTGGCCGTTGCACACCAGCCACTACACGGGCTTGACAGAGCTAGGTCTTGATCCAGTGGCATGGGTTAACTAAGACGACTGGAGACCAAGCTCTGCTGCACAGGCCTAGTGCGCACGCATGCTTCTACTATCCATAGATCGCAGTGTGGGCTGGCCCGTGCTGCCCCTGGGCCCTCACCTCTTCTGGGCCCTGAAATGGATTAATCATTTACGAAAGAAACGGCTTAATCAATGACAGTCAGCATGGATTTGTTAAGGGAAGGAGGGTCAATGAGGGTAGTGCATTTGGTGTAGTCTATATGGATTTTAGCAAGGCTTTTGATAAGGTCCCACAGGGCAGATTGGTAACGAAAGTAAAAGCCCATGGGATCCAAGGCAAAGTGGCAGATGGATCCACAATTGGCTCAGAGGCAGAAAGCAAAGGATAATGGTCGATGGGTGTTTTTGTGTCTGGAAGGCTGTTTCCAGTGGGGTTCCGCAGCGCTCAGTACTAGGTTGCTTGCTTTTTGTGATCTTTATCAATGATTTTGACTTGAATGTAGAGGGTATGATTAAAAAGTTTGCAGATGATACAAAAATTGGCCGTGTGGTTGGTAATGAAGTAGAAAGCTGTAGACTGCAGGAAAATATCAATGAACAGGTCAGGTGGGAATAACAGTAGCAAATGGAATTCAATCCTGAGAGTGAAAGGTAATGCATTTGGGGAGGGCTAACAAGGCAAGGGGATACACAATAAATGGTAGAAGGAATAGAGGAGTGCAGAGGAACAAAGGGACCTGCAGTGCATGTCTACAGATCCCTGAAGGTACAGAATACTTGCCTTTATTAGCCGAGTCATAGAATACAAGAGCAGGGAGGTTATGCTTGAACTGTATTAAACACTAGTTAGGCCACAGCTAGACTACTGCGTACAGTTCTAGTCACTACACTACAGGAAAGATGTGATTACATTAGAGAGGGTACAGAGGAGATTACCGAAGATGTTACCCAGACTGAAGAATTTTAGCTATGAGGAACGATTGGATGAGCTTGGTCTTCACTCAGTGTGTTCCAGACTGAATTTAAAGGTTGTGCTAAGAATGGAAGAATCACTTAGACTCATGAAACAAATATATCTCTCTGACGACAGTAGTTTGCATTTATCCTTTCACATGAAGGCTGGGTGGCAGAGGTGTGCCTCGGCTTAGTGGTAACATTTTTCCCTCGAAGGTCATAGGTTCAGGCCCTAGAGACATGAGCACGCAATCAAGGCTGACATCTGGTTCAGTGCTGAGGGAGTGCTGCACTGTCGTAGTGCCATCTTTGGGATAGGATGTTAAACCAAGGCCCCATCTGCCCTCTCTGATGGATGTAAAAGATCCCATGGCATGATTTTGAAGCTGAGCAGGGGAGTTCTCATCAGTGTCCTGGCCAATATTTATCCCTCAACCAACATCGCTAAAACAGTTTATCTGATCATTATTACATTGTTGTTTGTGGGACATTGCTGCGCGCAAATTGGCTGCCATGTTTCCTACCTTACCAAAGTGACTACACTTCAAAAGTGCTTATACAAGAGCAAAATACTGCGGATGCTGGAATCTGAAATAAAAACAGAAAATGCTGGAAATCTCAGTGGGTCAGGTAGCATCTGTGGCGAGAAAAACAGAGTTAACGTTTCGGGTTGACGACCCTTTGTCAGAACTGGAGAGTGTTCGAAAAGAACACATTCTTCAGAAGCACAGAAAGGGGAGGGGAAGAATGAACAAAAGGGAAGGTCTGTGATATGGTGGAAGGCAGGAGAAAAAAGGGATGATGGGCCGAATTGAAATGATCATGCCAGGAGTTAGAAAAAGGTTAGTCAAGATAAGATGTGAATGGTGGAATAATGACCAGCTGCCATTAGAAGAGACAAAGAGAAAAAAACATAAGCTCAGAGGGGGAAGGAGTCGAAGGGGACCAAAGGGAGCCAAAGATGGGCAGAAGTTATGCTCTGAAATTGTTGAACTCGATGTTGAGTCCAGAAGGCTGTAAAGTGCCGAAACGAAAGATAAAGCGCTGCTCCTCCAGCTTGAGTTGAGGTTCATTGGAACAGTGCAGGAGTCCGAGGATGGAGGTATCAGAGTGGGAGTGGAGTGGAGAATTAAAGTGACAGGCAACCGGAAGCTCAGGGGTCACACTGGCGGACTGAACGGGAGCGTTCCGCAAAGCGGTCACCCTATCTGCGCTTGGTCTCCCCAATGTACAGGAAACTGCATCGAGTGCAGCGAATATAGTATACTAAATTGAAAGAAGCACCAGTAAACTGCTGTTTCACTTGGAAGGAGTATTTGGGGCCCTGGATAGTGGAGGAGGTAAGAGGGCAGGTGTTGCATCTCCTGCGCTTGCACGGGAAAGTGCCGTGGGAAGGGGGGGTGACTGCGGAATGGACCGGGGTGTGGCGGAGGGAGCAGTCCTTTTAGAATGCTGAGAGGAGAAGGGAGGGGAAGATGTGATTGGTAGTGGGATCACAGTGGAGGTGGCGGAAATGACTTATTTCAGTGCTTCTTAAGAATGTGTTCTTTTCGAACACTCACCAGTTGTGACAAAGGATCGTTGACCCGAAACGTTAACTCTGTTTTTCTCTCCACAGATGCTGCCTGACCCGCTGAGATTTCCAGCATTTTCTGTTTTTACTTCAAAAGTGCTTCATTGGCTGTAAATTGCTTTGGGATGTCCTGAGGCCATGAAAAGTGCTATCAAAATATAAGTTTGACTGGTGTTTAGGCCAGGATTTCTGCCTCACCCTGTGGTTTCAAGCTTTGCCAACTGTCTGTGAAATATTGGCCGTGATTTTGCTGACCTCGGTGGGTCCAGGGCGAGTGACGTTGGCGACAGGTGCCAAACCTGCTGCTGGCTTCAGCCCGCTGTTCAAAATGAATTTGCCTTGATTGGGTCCAGCGCGTTTTCCAGTCAATTAGAGGAAGCCGGTCTGGTGACATCATTTGATGACACGTTATCAGCCGATTTCTTGAAAGGGACTGTGTCCAAATTTATTTTGACATTTGTGCTGTCAGTGTTGTACAGCATTGAGGTGCTGCAAACACTGACAATGATGGCACAGAGGCGCAGGGCTGGACCCAGATGCTCCCATGACTCCCTCCAGTGCTTGTGGAGGGAGTCACAGCACGCAGGGAGGTCCTTTTCCCTTTCATGGGCAGAAGACACCTCCCCAGGAGATCAACACAGCCTGGTTGCACATTGCACAGGAGAGCACAAGCAGGGATGTGGTCAGGAGGACCTGGGTGCAGTGCCACAAATGTTTGAATGATCTCAGTAGATCACAAAATGTTAGCACAAAGCCACACTCAACCTCATCCTGCTTTGCGCCTCATCACATCCCTATCACTTTGCCTTCCCTACCCTATTCCTGTACATCCTTACTCACATCAACCTACCTGGCACCTCCATCCATCACTCTCTCTCTATCTACATTATCACACCTCCATCTCACTAGCCACCCCATTCATCATTATACTAATTAACACACAAGGGTAGGTGTTTTATGTAATGTTGATGTTAATGTGCTGTCAAGCCTTGAAACCTTTATTTTCAATACTTTACATTCTTGGACAGATTTGTCTGCACTTTTGGAAGTGGCTTTGTGAGTTGCAGTGAATGGTGAGACATAACTGTATCCCCTGCAATGGTGTGAATCTTGGGCATTGTAGGGATGCTTTATGATGTTGGTGTGGGGTGGCGCCAACCTGACACATCATGTGGCAACCAGGATGTACAGCGTCAAGTGAAGTAAGTCTGGCCATGATGAGGCCATCCCTGGCCTCCTGGGCAGCAATGTAGTCAGATGCTAATGCCCTGTGTCCTGTGCAGGATCAGGTGATTGCGGAGAAGGTTATTGTTGTCGGTGCTACTGGTGTTGGGGCTGATTGTGGTGTGATTCTAAGGACCGAGGTGAGAGAGTATAAAGGATGCCCATGCTGATGGGATAGATGGCAGGTGAAGTAGAGATGACAGAAGCAATCTGTCCATGGTGAGAGAGATAATGAGGTCAGATTGGATGGAGACTTGTGTGAAGACTTGCAGCATAGTGAATCTGTTGTGGAAATGCAGTGAAGAGCCGCTTGTGGCTGAGGGATGATATCTCTGTAAGATGGGAGCTTTTACTTGATATTTGAAGCTGTCAACTCATCAGCTGATTTAATGGCCACTGAACTCCCTCCTCCACTTCACAGACGTGGTCTGGCAACAGCATGAAACCCGTGGATGAGCTGTCAAATTCAAAAGGTAAGTTTAAAACCATTGTTAAATGGCTGTAAACAAGCCACTAATCATTTAAATTGGCTCCCCTGCTGCTGCGTGTCAGATCTACTCAGCGCTCATAGACCGACATTTGGTAAAGGCATATGGTGGCGGGTTCACAGCAGGGTCCCGACCCGCTGGGGAACAAAACACTTTCCCATCTGACCCACCACTGATCACTCTCTCAAGATTTCTGCCAATTGCCCATCTACAGTCTGCCACAAGGCGATGCCTTTGAGCATTTCCCTTCTAACCTCCTCTGGATCTCCATGGAGATATACTTTCCCTTTGCTTGGTGGCAGCACCCTGCAAATAGCTCATCTGAGATTGGGAACTTAGTACTGTGCCAACCTGCTATTTATCCTACTTCTACTCTCACCTTATCTGGTGCTTGTGAATTATCAGGGGATTGAAACTTCTTGTTGCTAATCTTAGTGAAGAAGTAGATGTGGATAAAATGTGATGGGAAAGATGTGTAAAACATTATATACCTGTATTAGCTCTGTGGGGTACTGACATGCAGGGAGTTCTGATATTCCACTTTTCAGCCTACAGAGAAGGAGTATTTGACAAATTATCAGCATCCCATGTTGTCTGCCTCTCTCAAAGAGGTTAGATTGTGAAAAGGAAATATTCACTTTTTACCTCCTGATTGCTCATCCCAGTCATCAACAAAAACAGCTTTGTTCGACAAACTGTTCTCCAATATTGTTTGGCCCAAATACAATCGTAGCTACTGTAAGGGCTGAATGATGATTAATTGAGATAATTAGCTGGTCAAAAGTACTCAATGACTATTGAGTAAACGTTCACATCAGAGTGCTTAAAGAACATTTAGAAATGATGGCAAATTAGGTTTAAAGATTTGTGATTTTCCCAAAATATGTTTCAGTGGCATATTGAGTAGCATCTTGGAGCAGATAGTTGCTACTAGATAATCAAGTTTATTTTTTATATAATTTTGAATTCGACATTGAATAGCGCCTTTCTTGAACTTTGCTCTACGATCGCAAGGAGAGGGAGGCAAGCAAATAAATTCCCCATGCAGAAATTCTTGAAGCTCCTGTGTGCTCTGACAACATTCTTAGAATTTCCCCCAGTTCTACTCCTTTTAAAATAATGTGTTGGATCAACAAATTGTCCACTTGAGAGAGATTTTATTCAAAATGATGGACCCAAGTAGCGAACTATATTGAAACAGGATATTGACAGTGCAAGTTCTAAGCATTCACTTGTCAGGAATTGGATCTCAGGTGCTGAAGTAATTTAGGACATTTAAAAGTGTTACTGTACAGTGTTTAAAGAGAGTTTTGAATTCGAACTTTTATGTTCTGGAAGTATATGAAATATTACAAAATGTACTTGCAGTGCCAGGGCCAATACCAGCCTTTTATACTTTTTTCTGAGCTGCACCCTATATTTAATTCCATTCCTTACCCTTCAATAGGCCCAAGTTTCTGATATCCGCTAGAACGGCGCACCTCCGAGAGGCCCGCCTATTTTGTGGAATGAAAAGCACGCCAAAAACTTACCTCGCAATTCTCCGAGTGCAGCAGGCCTGTTCAGCAGTCAGCGCGACACAGCACAACAGCGGGGAGGCAGACCTACAGCCCTGGGCCAAAAAGAGTGCCGACAGCTGCGTGCATGTGCAGTGGAGTCTGCGCGCGTGCGCAGTAGCTCCTGGCCCTCCCAGCGCGTCCTGTCTCCGGGTGACCCTATCCCTGGCTGAAGGGACGTTGCGATGTTCGCCGCCTCATCGTCCCTCGCTTCGCCTCCACTGCCCTTACCTCCCCGGTGGCGGGCCCCGCCCTACCAGCACCTCTTCGGCTGCGGGGCCCGCTCGAACTCCTCCCCAATGACGGGCCCCGCCGAACACCTCCTCGGTGGGTGGCAGGGTCCGCCTGACCAGCTCTTCGGCAGGCTGTTGGAGGGCTCCCGGTGCTCCCAAATGGATAGGTGCTGCAGTAGGTGAGTAGAAACGTTTAATTATTTGTTAATTTATTTTTAATTTTTTGATTGATTTTTTGATTGATTGGCTGATTTATTGATTCATTTATCATTTGTTATTGATGATGGCTCTTTATTGGTAAAAGTGAAGTATTTAATGCTTTGTAAAATCCCCAACTTCTCTCTAACTTCCTCCCCCCCCCCCCCAATTCTCGATACCTGCGCCTAATTTCTAAAGTGTAGGCAAGGTTTTTCTGAGCGTACAAAAATCGACACTTACTCCGTTCTAAGTTAGTTTGGAGTAACTTGTCGCTGCCTAAACTTGCAAAACAAGCGTAAGTGGCGGGTAACGCCCCCTTTCGAAAAAAAAACTGAACTAAAATGAAACTAAACTAGATCACTAGAACTGGAGCAAACTAAATGCCGAAAATTGCGATTTCTAAGATACTCCAAACTAAACTAATTGCTCCAAAAAAAAGGAGCAACTCCACCCGAAACTTGGGCCCAATATTCTCTCTGAATGGAGTCACTCTGAATAGAATATGAGTAGTGGTAAGCGAGCTATTTCATCTTTGGCAAATGTCCAGCAACCTCTTATTTAAGTGTCAGCCATGGCTCAGTGGAAGCTTCTGAGTCAGTAGGTCATGGATTCAAGTCCCACTCCAGAGAATTAAGCACAAAATCCATGCTGTCACTCCAGTGCAGTAGTGAGGGAAGGCTGCACTGTCAGAGGTTGCCATCTTTTGGATGAGACGTTAAACCATATGCAAAAGAGCAGGGGAGTTTGCCCTGGTATCTTGTCCAGTATTTATCCCTCAACTAACATCACTAAAACAGATTATCTGGTCATTTATCACATTGCTGTTTGTGGGACCTTGCTGTGTGCAAATTGGCTAGCGCGCTTCCTACATTGTAATAGTGACTATGCTTCAAAAGTACTTCATTAGTTGTAAAGTACCTTGGGATGTCATGAAGTTGTGAAAGAGGCTATATAAATGCAAGTTTGTTCTTTCTTTCGATCGAAATCTTCTTCCACCTGCTTACCAATTTCATTACAAAAAAGAATGCCAAAAGCATGGTCCCCTATTAGAGCGTTTGTAACCTCGGAGATGGAACATGACCTGTTTGTGCTGAGGTGTCTTCGCTGCACTCAGCGTTGTCAATGTCAGATAGGGTTCTTGTTGCGAGCATTGTCTGCTAATTAGGATTCTGAAGGAATGGTTTGCTGGAAATTAGAGTTGATTAATGCAGGGAGATCAGCGAGTGTGATGATTCTTGCCTGAGGTTGGAGTCAGTTTGTGAGACTGATGAAGGGATATGTGTTGGAGACATGATAGAAGGCGAAGAGGTGGACAATAAATGGGTGACCAGAAACATTAATAACATTTGCTGTTATAAGAACCTTTCTGAAAGTGTTTTGCACAATGCCTTCACAAGTTCAGTGACAAACAATATGTGTTGTTTTCTTAGGCAGTCCCCCAGAGTCAAGGATGACTTGCTTCCACATTAATATGAGTTCTAAGGTGACTAATGAGTCCTATGCGGGATCTACAGACTCTGCCACTGGTGGGGCAGGTGGTGGTTGAAGGGACGGGTGGGTAGGTTGCTTGGTTTGTTGTACGCTCATTCCACGGTTTGTACTTGACTTCTGCGTGCTCCCATAAGATAAGATAACATAAGAAATAGGTTCAGGAGTAGGCCATTTGGCCCCTCGAGCCTGCTCCACCATTCAATAAGATCACGGCTGATCTGACCATGGGCTCAACTCCACTTCCCTGCCTGCTCCCCATAACCCTTTACTCCCTTATCACTCAAAAATCTGTCTATCTCCGCCTTAAATATGTTCAATGACCCAGCCACCACAGCATCTCTGAGGTAGAGAATTCCACAGATTTACAACCCTCCGAGAAAATAAATTCCTCCTCATCTCAGTTTTAAATGGGCGGCCCCTTATTCTAAAACTATGCCCCCTAGTTCTAGATTCCCCTATGAGTGGAAACATCCTCTCTGCATCTACCTTGTTGAGCCCCCTCATTATCTTATATGTCTCAATAAGATCACCTCTCATTCTTCTGAACACCAATGAGAAAATGCCTAACCTGCTCAACCTATCTTCATAAATCAACCCCCTTCATCTCAAGAATCAACCGAGTGAACCTTCTCTGAACTGCCTCCAATGCAAGTATATCCCTCCTTAAATAAGGAGACCAAAATTGTACGCACTACTCTAGGTGAGGCCTCACCAATATCCTGTACAGTTGTAGCAGGACTTTTCTGCTTTTATACTCCATCCCCCTTGCAATAAAGGCCAACATTCCACTTGCCTTCCTGATTACTTGCTGTACCTGCATATTAACTTTGTGTTGCATGCACAAGGACCCCCAGGTTCCTATGTAATGCAACATTTTGTAATTTTGCACCATTTAAATAATTTGCTTTTTTATTTTTTCTGCCAAAGTAGATAACCTCACACTTTCCCACATTATACTCCATCTGCCAAATGTTTGCCCACTCACTTAACCTGTCTTTATCCCTTTGCAGATTTTTTTTGTGTCCTCCTCACTACTTGCTTTCCCACCCACCTTTGTATCATCAGCAAACTTGGCTACATGACACTCGGTCCCTTCATCCAAGTCATCAATATAGATTGTAAATAGTTGTGGTCCCAGCACTGATCCCTGTGGCACCCCACTAGTTACTGTTTGCCAACCGGAAAATGCTAATATATTACTCCCAACCCCATGAACTTTCAGCTTGTGCAGTAACCTTTTAAGTGGTACCTTATTGAATGCCTTCTGGAAATCCAAATACACCACATCTACTGGTTCCCGCTTATCCACCCTGTTCGTTATATCCTCCAAGAACTCCAGCAAATTTGTCAAACATGATTTCCCTTTCATAAAACCTTGACTACATTATGCTTTTCCAAATATCCTGCTACTGCTTCCTTAATAACAGACTCCAGCATTTTCCCAACGACAGATGTTCGACTAACTGGTCTATAGTTTCCTGCTTTCTGTCTGACTTCTTTTTTAAATAGGGGCGTTACATTTGCAATTTTCCAATCTGCTGGGACCTCCTCAGAATCCAGAGAATTTTGATAGCCAATGCATCCACTATCTCTGCAGCCACTTCTTTTAAGACCCTAAGATGCAAACCATCAGGTCCAGGGGACTTGTCCACCTTTAGTCCCTACGAAGAAACTTGAAGTGTTCGGCGCCTTCTCGAATACTTCTCCTCCACTTTGAGCGGTCTTGGGCCAGAGATACCCAAGAGTCGGTGAGGATGTTGCATTTTTTCAAGGAGGCTTTGAGGACATCCTTGAAGTGTTTTCTCTGCCCTCCTGGGACTCGCTTGCCGTGACGGAGCTCGGAGTAGTGCTTTTTTTGAGAGTTTTGTATCAGGCATGCGGACAATGTGGCCCGTCTATTAGAACTGAATGAGCATGATCAATGCCTCGATGCTGGGGACAGTAAGGAAAAGCAGTAAAAGAGATGGGCAGATCATTGTTATAATGGGAGTGAGAAATGTTGAATACATTACCAGGTATTGGACGGTACTAAAAGTGTTACTGAGGAGTGGAAGGGTGAAATTAATTAACTTAAGGGAATCAAAGAGAAAGATGTCGTGTGAGAAAGAAGAATGGAGGTAATAAAGTAGGAGATTAATTGGTGCAAAGTCGAGACCGTTTTTTGAGTCGTAAAGATGAGACTAACAAAGGTGAAGACTGGGGATTTTGAAGAGAGGATGAATAAATTAGTGCAAGGACTTGAAAAGCCAGTGATGGTTTCACATGCGGGAATTAACAGTATATAACAAGAGACAGTTAAGGGTGTTCAAACATTGGTTCAGGGATCTTTCATGAAAAATAAATAACATAAGAAAAAGTCAAGGATAATAGGAGGCCATTCAACCATCTCGTGTTTCTCTCTAATGATCCTACTCACCAAGACCTTGTATCCAACTGCACTTGCAGTGCCCCAAATCTCTTTATTTTATTTGTAAATTTTTGGACTATTTTATTGATAAATTTTGTTTTAAATTTACTTTGTACTAATTTAAATTTCTACCTTCTCTTGACCTACAGCCAAACAAATTTGAAGTAATATTCTAGATTAACATTATGCTATTTAATACTTTGATGTATCCCAACATTTTACTTGCTTTTTAAATTGCTTCTGTACAAGAACATAAGCACATAAGAAATAGGAGCAGGAGTAGGCCATACGACCCTCGAACCTGCTCTGCCATTTAATATTATCATGGCTGATCCGATCATGGACTCAGGTCCACTTCCCCGCCCGCTCCCCATAACCCCTTATCCCCTTATCGTTCAAGAAACTGTCTATTTCTGTCTTAAATTTATTCAATGTCCCAGCTTCCACAGATCTACAACCCTCAGAGAAGAAATTTCTCCTCATCTCAGTTTTAAATGGGCAGCCCCTTATTCTAAGATTGTGCACTCTAGTTCTAGTCTCCTTTATCAGTGGAAACATACTCTCTCTATCCACCTTGTCAAGCCCCCTCATAATCTTATGCGTTTCGATAAGATCACCTCTCATTCTTCTGAATTCCAATGAGTAGAGGCCCAACCTACTCAACTTTTCCTCATAAGTCAACCCCCTCATCTCCGGAATCAACTGAGTGAACCTTCTCTGAACTGCCTCCAAAGCAAGTATATCTTTTCGTAAATATGGAAACCAAAACTGCACGCAGTATTCCAGGTGTGGCCTCACCAATACCCTGCATAACTCTAGCAAGACTTCCCTGCTTTTATACTCCATTCCCTTTGCAATAAAGGCCAAGATTCCATTGACCTTCCTGATCACTTGCTATACCTGCATACTAACCTCTTGTGTTTCATGCACAAGTACCTCCAGGTCCCGCTATACTGCAGCACTTTGCAATCTTTTTCCATTTAAATAATAACTTGTTCTTTGATTTTTTTCTGCCTCACACTTTCCAACATTATACTCCATCTGCAGAAATTTTGCCCACTCACTTAGCCTGTCTATGTCCTTTTGCAGGTTTCTTGTGTCTTCCTCACACATTGCTTTTCTCCCATCATTGTATTGTCAGCAAACTTGGCTACGTTACACTCGGTCCCTTCCTCCAAGTTGTTAATATAGATTGTAAATAGTTGGGGTCCCAGCACTGATCCCTGCGGGGATGTTGTCTTGATGTTGATATCAAAAGGACTGAAATCCAGGGTCCGGATAAGGCCCATTACCGTCGTTTTGTGGCGGCCAAGCAGTCGCGTGGCCGCCGCAATGCAATCCATTGGCCGCCACAACCCAAATTCAGCTCGGGGATTTTTCGGCCTGTCCCCACTTCCGCCCCACTGCTGCTGACTGGCGCAAGCGCGTCATCAAAGTGCGTGCCACCGCTATCCCGCACCTCCATTGCAATCCGCCCCAAATTTACTTTAAAAATCCACGAGCTGCCGCACGGTGCCCCCGACAGCTTTTTCTGTCAGTACATCTTTATTCTGTCTGTGTGTGGCATGGCAGTGCAGTCGTCCTTCAAGTGGGGGGCGGGGGCCCACTGCCGCCACCACCATGTTTTTATTTTTGCTGGCCGACTTCCCGATCAGCCGGCCAATTATTGCCCGGGTTCAGCCGAGCCACCAACAGGCAGCCTGGCACCCCCTCTTAGGTGTTAGGCCACTGGCCCGGCCGAAGCCCTCCCTGGTGGCCCAGTGGACCGATGTCACAAAATGGCGAACGCTCTCTCCTTTAAGTGAAGGGGAGAGCATGATGACTCACACGTGAATGACGTCATCTCCGCTCCGCCGCTGAGTGACTTGGTCCTGCCCCAACTTCCACGTCTCACCAGGACTTATCGCCGCATTTCTGCCCCCACTATGACTGACTTCCGATCCAATGCGAAAAAAATTTAAAGTGGAAAAAGTCGCTCGGAAGGCCACCTCATCGTACCTGGTTGGTAACAAAAAAGGTAACAAATCGTGGGTGCGCCAGCTTTCTGGCGTGCCTGAATTTCGGCCCCAAAGAGTCCATTGCCCATCCCAATTTCTCTGCACTAATTCTGTTTCCTCCATTGTATAGCATTTTTCACTTTGTGTACAATAGTTTCCATTTGTCTGTTCTATTACATAACTTATGCAAATCCTTCTGTAATTATTAACTGATCCACTATCCCTACTGCTCCTTCAAATTTATTGTTATGCACAAACTAAGACGTTTTCTGCATCTAGGCCATTTATGTGGATAAGACACAACAGAGGTCCAAACCATGACCTCTGCAGTCCTCCACTCTCGGCACTAGACCTATCACAAGTACCTGAGTCCTCTCTCTTTCTTACTGTTCTATCCAACATGTTATGCAGTCTCATATTCTACTCTGGTTCCCCATGGTTTTCACCTGTCTCGCAATTGCAGGCATATATAGAAGAAGTACAAACAACAACTTGCATTTATATAGACCCTTTCACATAATAAAACATGTGGGGACATGTGCCAAAATTGGGAGAGCTGTCCTACAGACTAGTCAAGCACCAGCTATAGTCATACTCACAGAATCATACTTTTCAGCCAATGTCCCAGACTCCTCCAAGGGTATATCCTGTCCCACTGGTAGGACAGTCCTTTGGTTACCGACCCACCTGCCACTGGAAACAGTTTCTCCTTATTTACTATATCAAAACCATTCATGATTTTGAACAGCTCTATCAAATCTTCTTTTAACCTTCTCTGCTCAAAGGGGAACAACCCCAGCTTCTCCAGTCTCTCCACGTAACTGAAGTCCCTCATCCTTGGTACCATTCTAATTAATCTCTTCTGCATGCTCTCTAGGCCTTGACATTCTTCCTCAAATGTGGTGCCCAAAATTGATCACAATGCTCCAACTGAGGCCTAACCAGTGCTTTATAAAGGTTTAGCATAACTTACTTGCTTTTGTTCTCTATTCCTCTATTAATAAAGCCAAGGCTCCCAAATGCTTTTTATCAGCCTTCTCAACTGGTCCGGCCACCTTTAAAAATGTGAGTACATACATCCCAGGTCTCTCTGTTCCTGCACCCCTTTTAAAAGTCTACCATTTAATTTATATTGCCTCTTCTCATTCTTCCTACCAAAATGTATCACTTCACACTTCTGTGTTAAATTTCATCTGCCACGTGTCTGCTCATTTCACCAGTCTGTCTATGTCCTCCTGAAGTCTGTTACTATCCTCATCATTGTTTACTACATTTGAGTTTTGTGTAATCCACAAACTTTTAAATTATGCCTTATATGCCCAAGTCCAGGTCACTAATATATATATTAAAAGTGCTGTGGTCTCAATACCGACCCCTGGGGAACACTACAGTATTCTTCCCTCCAGTCTGAAAAACATCCGTTCATGACTACTCTGCTTTCTGTCCCTCAGCCAATTTTGTATCCGTGCTTCCACTGTCCCTTTAATCCCATGGCTTTAATTTTGCTAACAAGTCTAATGTAATGTTGGAAACGCGTCAGCCAATTAGTGCACAGCAAGGTTCCACTAACAGCAATTTGCCTAATGGGCTTCGAGGCATCTTTTGAAACAATCTAGCAACATGTGGTGGTTGGTCCCACATTCTGTTCTACACATAGCTGTGGTAACACTTAATTTCTACATGTCATATTGATGAACAATCAGAGTACTTTAATGAAGACCATAGCAGGAACCAACTACACAGCCTTGTATCATAAGTGTAAAGAACACAGTGGCCAGGTAACAGCCATGCTCCAGACTATTACCATCGATAAGAGTGCTTCACTTATCTGGCTGGTGCATTGTAGAATGAGGCTCTAATAGGCAGTAAAGCATGTGTTTTATGAGAAAGGCCGCTCATTACAGTTCTTTCTGTCGATGGCCATTATAATCAGCTGATGCCATGATGCAGGGAGTAGTTAGGCTACTCACGTGCTGCATAAGCCATTTTAAAAAGTAATTATTGTCTGGGGTTTCCCTCATTAAAGGTAGTCCACATGACCTGAATGGACTGGTGTACCACTGAAGGCCAGCTCTTATCTGAATAATCATTAAGATAGGAAAATTAATTGGTAATTTTGTGTGATTGCACCCCTCTCCTCTCATATATATGCCCCTCTTGTCGGGCAATCTGCCCCTTTCCCAGTGCGATGGTGGCAGCTCCCTGTAACTGGTATAAGATAGAAGGAAAATGGGAACTATTAACTATTATTACTTATGCAAGTGAAAATCAAACCAAGTTTTGTGGACACAATAGGGTTAGCCCTACTTGTTGTTCATGATATCTGCCTCACTTATATTCAGGAATGACGTTATTGGCCCAGAAATCCCGGCTTCTCCTTCCCGCGGGCATTCAACTGGATTCTAGAAAAAAGAAGCGCACTTGCCTGTTTCTGCTATGCCCATGAGAGATCCTGATCCTGGGGCCTCCACTGACTGCACATCACAGTGGGTGCATGTCAGGACGTGCGCAGGACTGGAGCTGCCGTCACATGGCTCTGAGCAGCCAATCAAGGTAAAGTATGTTCTTATTCATAATAATGGGAACTCCGTAAGTTGGAGTTCCCATTATTATGAATGTGAACCCCCCCCCCAAACACACAACATTAATAAAAAAATAGAAAAAATACATTACATATTTAACATTAATTTAAATTAGTTATTTATGTATTAAAAATAAATATTTTTCTGATTTGTTTTTAAAGTTTTTTTAAATTATGCTTTAAAATAAATTTAACAAGTGGGCAGGGTTGTTTTTTATTTATTTAATTTTTTATGTTTTAAGTTTGTTTTAAAACTCTCATGCCTGTAAAAGTAGGCTATGCGCTTGCTTTTATCAGACGCAAGTGCTTTCAGGACATCCGCTGGGCAAGATATGGGTAAATGCCGCAATCTTGCCCATGCGAATGTCCTGGATGTGGCGATGCATTGGATCTGTCAAGCTTTTGCGATGCCTTCCTGGGGCTATACACACTCCGTACGGACCAGGGAGGCTGGAATTTCTGGGCCAATATTTGTATGAGCTGCTTGAGCTAATCTAGAGAACTACTGACTTTTGTAGCTTGGCGAGAATCTGAAAGAACCCATTGTTTCAACAAGATTGACTAGCAGCATTTATGAAGCATTTTTAGAAGGTACGGAGGTGTGAGGAGTCTCTGTGAGATGTGGTCTGGCAGGTGTCACAGAGATACTTTGTAGAGTTTACAGTTGGCTCAAACAACTATTGACCCTGCTTCCTCCATTATACTTACTTGGACAATTTCTAACTAGTTGCTTGGATCAATTTCTTCCCCAAAGTCTGCGTGAAAAGCAGCATTAAGTATGGCTCAACATCTCTTTCTGTACGCACTGAATGGTCAGACACCTGATCATCCTCTTTAAAGAAAAATGCTGAACGTTCTGGGAAATAATGAAAGGTCTTGAATGGTATAATACCAATAAATAAATTATCACTAAGATGTTAGACTGGGCCCTGTGTTGACTCTAAAATAATTTGGCTCAGAGTACCATATCTCTGGTGAATCTGATCGCGGGATCAAAAGATATTATCCCAAAGGCTCCACCAATTAAGAATTTAATAGCTTAAACCATTTCGAGCAGAGTGATTCCCTGGAGGTAAAATGACCAGAAATCTTGAAAGATTACACTTTGTAATCTTAAATCTGGCTTTTAAGATACAAGTATGTATCTCTGATCAGCTCGAAACAGAACCTTGTTTATTTTTCTGGCTTGATATCCAGTTATGATATATACGTTCTCGAAACATCAAGGAAATGGAGGGTTGTTGGGTGGGGAAACTGATTGATTTGCAGAGTTTTCTGTGACTGAATATATTTAGAGTAGGATGTCACTTGTGTTGGGGGGAGTGCAAGATGTGTTACACTGGAGACATTGCAGCTGATAAATAATTAATCAAGGTATTTGATTTGTTTTAATGATATCAGTGTGCCTCCAAATGATAGCGGGAAATACTGCCATCAGTTGTACATTTTTCAGTAAAATGGTTTTTTGGACTTGTAGATGTTTCTCAGACATGGTATATATTTACAACATCCGAGAAATTAGTAATCCTTGCAATGAGTTGTCACTGCAATCCCCTTGTCTGTGTTTAGACATTAAACTGAGAGTGATGGCAGCCAAAATAAATTACTTGCTTGAATGAAATCTAACTTTGTTGGGCACAACACACAGTAAAGTGCCTATTGCAGTATAGGTAATTTCATCATTGGGCTATAATGTACAGTATACCGTTCATCATAACTAAGCACAGCTTACAATGCAGGCATGGTACAGCACTGAATGCTATACTTTTCCTGCAGGATGTTACGATTGTGTCACATATCTCACTGTAGCCTCTCAGCCATACCCAGAGACTGCAGTTGCATAGCCAATGTGCATTTGGCAGCATGTTAATAAAACAAATACGGGTCACTAAAATCTCTTGGCAATCAAACTATATCTTCACGAGCTTGAGAGTAATGTCATTAATGCAGATGTTTATCATACTACTTGACTATCTGATCTCTGTGTCTAAGTGTCAGCTGTAGCTCAGTTGGTAGCACTCTTGCCTCTGAGTCGGAAAGTCGTGGGTTCAATTCCCACTCCAGGTATATGAGCACAAAATCAAGGCTGACACATCAGTGCAGTAGTGAAGAGATGCTACAACACAAAAGTGAAATACTGCGGATACTGGAGTCTGAAATAAAAACCTCAGTGGGTCAGGTGACATCTGTGGAGAGAAAAACAGAGTTAAAGTTTCAGGTCGATGACCCTTCGTGCTGTGTGAGGATGTGCTGTCTTTTGGATGAGATGTTAACCCTGTCTTCCCTCGCATGTGGACTACGGCACTATTTCAAAAAATAAACTGGGGAGTTCTCCCTGGTGCCCTGGCCAATATTTATCCCACAATCAACATTACTAAAACAGATTACCTGGTCATTAATTGCATTGTTGTTTATTTCCTACATTACAACAGTGACTACATTTCAAAAGTTAATCATTGCCCGTAAAGTGACATCCTGCGGTCGAAAGGCGCTATATAAATGGAAGTTCTTTCTTTGAGCAGATATTCAGTGGTATTGCTGAGTGAGTCAGGTGATGCATCAAAGTGGGTTGGCTAAAATGTGACATGAAATAAGTGTGATACTAATAGGAAATGCACACCATAAGCAAGAATTGAACTGGGGAGCAATGAGGTTACCAACGTATTTTATTAAGAAATACAGTCTCCAGAATGCTGCAGCCATCACAATATAAATAATTCACCAAAATCCAATTTTTAAAAAGCAGTTTTACCCCTGTCACGCTCCTGCCCCACTCTTAAATGCCGCCCTGCTCACCCCTATCCCACAGCTTGGCATATCACAAACCTATGAATTGGATTGTCTTCTAATCATTTACTCTCAAACCTTTTCTGCTGTCGAATGTGGTCAGTTCTCATTCAGGTGTTCGATACAAAGCTGTCCAAATCACAGAAATTATCTGAGTGAGATCTCTGTACAACAAGGTTTCAGTATGTACATGCTGAAACTCACCGCTCTGCTCATTTTTAAGAATGAGGTGCATCAGATTGGATGGTATTTTTATGCATTTTTATGATGTTTTATGAGTTTCACTTCAAATGAAACTAAACTTGATAGGTCTCGTTTATAGTAAGAGAACAGTCAATCCCTAGCATTGGTGATAGTGAAAGCACTGTCTTCAAACTACAGGATGTGAGTTTAAGATCCTGAGGCAGAGGACAAGAGATTAATGAAACTCTCAGTGGGAGACATCCACTGAACGTATTAGAGTTGGTAGGGGTGTGTGTGCGTATATGTGTGAGAGAGATGACTCTGTCAGTTTGAGAATGAAAACAAGTCATTGTTTAAGGCAGAGTTGAAGAGAAGGTGACAGGCAGGGTGCGAAAGAGGCCTCTCAGCTTCTCAAAACTGAGGTTTTTGCCTCAAAATAATAAACAAGGCTGATTTCCCTAACCACAGAGTGAGGGGGTAAAGAGACCTCGGATTGATAGAGAGGTGGGTGTGCAAGGATTACTTAACAGCCAGCAAAAATTGCCAAAAAAAGTGGAAACAAATTCAAGCAAGCCAGCCAGCAGAGCTGCATGAATGGCTCAAACAAGCTATCAAGGTATCTCCACAAGGAGGAGCAGATGGCAGATTAGCAAAGAAGAAAAGGTTTCTGCCAGTAAAACGAGTAGAAAAATGCAGCTAGCAATTCAGCCAAGACCACACCAGTAAATCTGAATCCCGTCTCATTATGGACCGATGTAAGTACAATAAATTATTCCAATGAGGTGGTATGTGTAATTATATATGGAGTGTGGATGAAACCAGCTGCAGGTATAACCAAAAAAAAAGCAGTAAAGTCTAGTCTCGGAAAGCATCACGACTTGGGCTGGGAGCCTCAGGACTGACAGATATTGTATTATGGGGAATCTGATGCACCAGGAAATGAGTTATTAATGTAGAAAAATGGGCTGTATTTACATGAAGTTTCCAGAAAACAAATCATCTGCTGCCAGTCAACCTGTTGCCCACTTTTCTTGGACCTGCTGATGAGTCGCATGGCTTTCTCACCATCCCCTCCTTTCCTGAAGGCATGGAGACACTATTCCAAGTGCATTGGTGCAGCACTTCATTCAGGTTGCCACTTGGTTTGCGAGCAGAGAAAGCGATTGCATGTGCGCCTTTGTTATGGGAGATAACCAAGTACTAGTTTTGATGGGGGTGGGCTGACTTGAAACCAATGTACACTTAATGCAGACTCACACATCCATATCAATCAACATCACAAAAACAGATTATCTGGTCATTATCACATTGCTGTTTGTGGGAGCTTGCTGTGCACAAATTAACTGCTGCGTTTCCAAGAAAGAAAGACTTGCATTTATATAGTGTCTTTCATGACTATCGGATGTCTCAAAGTGCTTTACAGCCAATTAAGTACTTTTGAAGTGTAATCACTGTTGCAATGTGGGAAATGCAGCAACCAACTTGTGCACTGCAAACTCTCACAAACAGCAATGTGATGATTCGAGAAAATCTGTTTTTTTTGTTATGTTAATTGAGGGATAAATATTGGACAGGACACCGGGGATAACTCCCCTATTCTTCTTCGAAAAAATGCTACAGGACATTTATGTCCACCTGAGAGGGCAGACGGGGCCTCGGTTTAACATCTCATTCGAAAAACAGCACACCTCTGACAGTGCAGCACTCCCTCCGCACTGCACTGAAGTGTCAGCCTAGACTTATGTGCTTAAGTTCCTGGAGTGGGTCACAACCTTCTGACTCAGTCGAGTGTGCCACAGCTGACAATACAACATTACAACATTCCAATACTTCAAAAGTACTTTATTGGCTGTAAAGCATTTTGGAACTCCTGCAGTGATGAAAGGCGCTACATAAATGCAAATCTTTCTTTTCTTAACTTACCTCATGTGACCCTGAATTTCTCTTCTGACAAGTTTTAATACTGACTGCGAGGGAGAGGTGAAATGTTGCCTCAACATTGGTGACCTGTTGGATTCTTGTTGTAGTGCACAAGTCTGACTTGTAATTCTGCAGCATGGAAAATAATCTACCTTTATTTCCATGGAGATATTAGCATTTCTTTAAAAGTCTGAACGTTGACTGAGGTGCCATTTCAGGAATTTACCAATACAAATTGAACAGCCCCAAATAGTGAAAGGTTAAAGGGCAGTGCTGTGTTCAGGGGTCTTCAGATAGGACCAATTCAAGGAGGTAGCTGCTACACTAGTTTGCAGCACCGTAGTGTTGGATAGCTGGTGTGTGCCGCAACAAATGATTAACCTGCTGTTCAATGTGGGCTTTAGATTTTTTTTACAAATGTGTATATAATATAGTACCTTCTGGAAAAGAACTTGGAAAAGCTATCCTAGTGACTCAAACTTTCAGAGCTACCAAGTGTTGGGGCAGAGAAATTATCTGTTGCTAGATGTGTGTGTGTGTGCATGATCTGGAATGCACTGTCTGAAACGGTGGTTGAAGCAGATTCAATAGTGACTTTAAAGAGAGTTGAATATATACTTGAAAAAGAAAAATTTGCAGGGAAGTGGGACTAATTGAATAGCTTTTTCAAAGAGCCAGCAAAGGCATGATGGGCAGATTGAACTACTTCTGTGTTGTATCATCCTAAGTGTATGTATGTTTTTAGATATGTATATATATTTATACAATATGTATATGTATATATATATGAAAGAGTAATATATATATCACTAATATATACATACATAATTCTAAACATACATTGCATAGAATAAATAAGCCATTCGGCCAAACAACAACTTGCATTTATATAGAGCCATTAACGTAGTAAAACAGGACCGTTATCAAATAAAATATGACACCGAGTCACATAAGGAGGCATTAGGACAGGTAACCAAAAGTTTGGTCAAAGAGGTAGGTTTTAAGGAGCATCTTAAAGGAGGAGAAAGAGGCGGAGGGATTTGTGAGGGAATTCTAGTGCTTAGGGCATAGGCAGCTGAAGCACAGTCGCCAATGATGGAGTTAAAAAAATCGGGATGCATAAGAGGCCTGAGTTGGAGGAGCACCGAAATCGCAGAGGGTGGTAGGGCTGGAGTTTGTTACAATATCAGGTCAATACCAGAGTTAATATTTCACACGATCTCCTCCCACCTTATTTCATCTCACCCTTTCAACATATCCTTCTATTCCTTTCTCCCTCACGTACTTATTTAGCATTCCCGCAAATGCAACTATGCTAATCGCCTCTACCACTCCTTGGCCAGAATTTTCTGGGGTGGTAAAAGAGGTGATCATAACGAAACGTATAAGATTATGAGGGGGCTTGACAAGGTGGATTCAGAGAGGATGTATCCACTGATGGGGGAGACTAAAACTAGAGGGCATAATCTTAGAATAAGGAGCCACCCATTTAAAACTGAGATGAGGAGAAATTTCTTATCTCAGAGGGTTGTAAATCTGTGGAATTCGCTGCCTCAAAGCTGTGGAAGCTGGGACATTGAATAAATTTAAGATAGAAATAGACAGTTTCTTGAGCAATAAAGGGATCAGGGGTTATGGGAAGCAGGTGGGGAAGTGGAGCTGAGTCCATGATCAGATCAGCCATGATATTGAATGGCGGAGCAGGCTCGAGGAGCTGTATGGCCTCCTCCTGTTCCTATTTCTTATGTTCTTATGTAATGGGCGCGATCAATGGTAGGACAGGTGGGAAAGTTGTTATTTTTGACAGTGGGTCGGGAACCCACTGTCATCTCATTCCCATTCACCTTTCCCACAGGCATGCCTGTCATCGTGAAGGCGACCCGACCAGCATCGGCGGGGACCCAATTGAGATGATTATCAGATAGTTTACGGACACGTCAGAGCCTTTTTTTCACTTTTTAAATTTCCCTGGTGGCCACGGGATTCACGCTGCTCGGGAACCACGTCTGTCAACCTGAGGCGGGAGTTCAGTGGTCATTGCTCCAGCTGATTACTTGACAGCATGACATGTTCAGTAAAAGCTCCCACCTAGCAGATGATCACTTTCCTTATTCAGATGCTGTTGCTCAGCCCATTTCCAGCACAGATTCTGCAGACTGCAAATATTTCCAGCAAAGTCTCCATTCAGTCTCACCTCGTTGGAAGAACTCTCTCTCCATTCATAAAATTCTTCTGTCATCTGTACTTCACCTGCTATTTATTCCATCAACATGGATGCCATTTATACTGTCTCATCTTGGTCCTCAGAATCAGACCACGATGGGCCCCAACACCAGCTGCACCAGGCACACCAGCATCACCACCAACACCAACCTTCTCCGCAATCACCTGATGCTGCACAGGACAGAGGGCATCAGCATCCGAGCACGTTTCTGCTCAGGAGGCCAAGGATGACCTCATCATGGCCAGATTTAGTTAACTTTATACTGTGTACCCATATGACTGCCACATGATGTGCCAGCTTGGCACCATCCCACTCCAACACCATAAACCGGGGTTTGCGCGGGGTTTTTTTATGTCTCACGATTCACTGCAACTTAAACTTCAAATGTTACCTTTAAATATCCCGACTGAAAACACGTCATGAATGCCTTCACCAGATCCGCCCCATCTCATTGGGCCGGGTAATACGCTGGGCGGGCTTAATAGGCCCTATTAGGGGAAGTTCATTTACTACAGCAGATGGAGCCAGCAGCGGGGTCGAGACCCGACATGGCCATGACCCACGCCGGACCCGTCGAGCTAAAGAAAATTCCGGCCCATTTGTTAACAAGTTCCTCATTCTAACCGCCCAATTGCATATATAAAATGCGTGAGCTGAGCAGCAGTGAGTGAGTCAGCAAGCTGTGAATTAGCCAGCACAGTTTCTTGCACATAATCTATGTTTGGACTCCACTTCTGGTTGAAGGAATGAATCAATCCGAGAGGGGAAACAATTAGAACAAGATGTTATGTGCATTAAGAGTGAGTGTTTACAATGGGATGATGTACTCTCTTAATTACACAGACCAATGTGATGTGTTCTTAAAAAGAAACAAAAGGAATCGCGAACAGGAATGAAATTGCTGTGATAAATATTGAATTCCTGTTTCATTGGGGCTTCTTGAATCAATGCAGTTAGATTGCTGTGCAATGCTCCTAAGAAAGCTCCCTGAGCTAGTGATTACTGTATTGTTAGATGCAATGTGTTAATTTAATTTGCTTAAATTAAGACCTCGGCTGATAACTTTTCTTCCTTGAGTGCTGTGCATTCCACAGTAGAATATTAATTTTAATTTACTAAAATACCTTAATTTGCATGGCTTTCACGCTCCAATTTCAATACGCTCAGGACACATACAAACAAACATATGAATAATGATGGACAGGTAAAGACTCTGTGGTCCATCCAGCCTGGTCCACACAATTGTGATACCTTTTGTCTCACATTGTATACACTTTCCACCCCATGTGATCTCCTGGGAGAGGCAAGAAATCAGATAAAAACCCAGGCCAATTTGGGAGACAAAAACTGGGAAATTCCTCTCCGGCCTATCTAAGTGATCAAAACTAGTCCAGGAGATCACTCTGTCCCTGAATTCCCCGACGTACCTGTCTTTTGTAAGAGGTGATGTCTGCACCAACCAGAAACAGGTCCAGCTCTCGCTTGAAGGAATTCAGCGAATCGGTCTCCACCGCACGAGAAGGCAGCCTGTTCCAAAGGCCCACTGTTCTCTAGGAAAAGAACTATTTCTTGACATTTAACCAAGATCTGGCCCTATACAACTTAAAATTGTGACCCCTGGTGCTCCCTAACCTATTTAATTGGTACGCAATCTATTCCCTTCATCATCTTATAAATCTCAATCAGGTCTACGCTTCTCTAAAGTGAAGAAGTCCCAACTCTTTTAGTCTATCTTGATAACTAAGATGGTTTATACTGGGAATTAGTCTAGTGGCCCTCGTCTGCGTCCTTTCCAAATCCTGAATAATAACACACCATGTGAAGAGACCAAGGGGCCAAAATTCAGCAGCGCAAGAAAGCTGGTGCACCTATGATTTTTTTGCTTTGTATTTACCGCATGGATCCTTGATGCGGTCGGAAGAGCCATTTTCAGGACTTTGAACTTTTTTCAAAATCCTGGAGGAAATGTGTCACCATGGGGGCGGGCCATAGACTCAAAGCCAGGCTGAGTGACTGAATATGGGTCGGACTAGGACTCCGCCGCTGTCAATCAGCAGTGAGTAGTGGTGACGTCACAGCGCGTGTGCGTCACCACACTCTCTCCCCTCCATTAAAAAGGAGAGATTCTGCCATTTTTTTATCTTTAGCCACTGGGCCACCAGAGAGGATTTCGGCCTTTCCGATTGGGAACTCGGCCGGCAAAAATTATTACATGGCGGCCGCGGCAGTGGGCCCTTCACACAGGCTTCAGAGAGTGCACTGACAGAAAAAACTGTCGGGGGCACCTCGCGGTGGGGATTCGATTGATGCAGCTGAATTTCGTGTGGAAGATTTTTAAGGTGAGGGAAAGCGGCAGTGCGCATTCTGATGACGTGCTTTTGGTGGTTATCAGAATCGGGCGATATTGGGTCCAGGCCAAAAAATCCCCGACCTGAATTTAGGTCCGGGTGGCCAGTTGACTCCAAAGTGGAAGCCATGGGATTCCCATGCCTGGCCGCCGCTAACGGACAGTAAAGGGTCTTTCTGAGACCCTGAATTTCTCCCCCCAAAACTGAGCACAGTATTTCAAGTGTGGCCTGACCAAGGTTTTGTACAAGGAGAAAATAGTATGTGTCATCTTAGAATCAATTATAATCAAGGATTTCAAACCTTGAGCCAGAATAGGTCAGCTCTCACTTGAAGGATCACCCTTTACAGGTGGGGCATCCGAAAACCGAGGCCATTCCAGATTTGTGATATTTCCAGATTTCGTAACGTCTTTCCGACATCCCAAATCCGGAAAAGCCCCGGCCGAGATTTGGATATTTCCAGATTCTGGAATGTCTTTCCGACGTCCCGAATCTGGAAACGCCTGGGCCGAGGTAAGGTAGGGACGCAGGGGTGGGTCAAGGGCCAGCGGCCGAGGCGGGTGGTGGTCCGGGGCGGCAGCCAAGGTCCGGGGCTATGGCCGAGGCGGGCAGGGGTCCAGGTCAGTGGGTAAGGTCCAGGGCAGTGGGTGAGGTCCAGGATTCTGGACGACCCCGCCACGGATTGGCCCAGTGTCTGGATTCCGCAACATTCCGGATTTCGGGCGCTCAACCTGTATCACCTACTCAGGCTGTCCCACAGCGCTTCATATCCATGCAAATGACCTTTGATGCTGTTTCAGTGTTAGTATTTTGGCAAATACTGCAGCCCGTTTGCACACGGCATAGTCCCACAAACAGCAAATAAGGTG
The DNA here is from genome assembly GCF_044704955.1 of Pristiophorus japonicus. Classification (NCBI taxonomy): domain Eukaryota; kingdom Metazoa; phylum Chordata; class Chondrichthyes; family Pristiophoridae; genus Pristiophorus; species Pristiophorus japonicus. The sequence continues at coordinate 42,277,779 of NC_091981.1, read as the reverse complement.
ACTAAATCTGTTTCTGTTGTTTTTCGGCTCCGTGAAGATTTTGACCAAGAATTTGACAGAGAGAAACTTCTGCTCTTCTTGGATTGCGTCTAACTGAACAGGCAGACAAAGGTCTCTGTTTTATATCTCATCCAAAAGACAGAGCCTCTTGGAAAATGTAACAGCCCCTTAATATCACACAAGTGTCAACTTAGATTATGTGTTCAAGTCCCAAAGAACTTGGGGAGAGGGGATTCAATTTATTTATGCATAATGCATAAGTTTAGTCAGTGCAGTGGCACAATAGTTATCGAGTGTCAAAGCATGCTGTCGTGGAATGGTGAGATGTGATTACATGACTGTAATCGATGCCATTGCGTTCCTGTGGACAGCACTGAGTGGGGGCTATGTACGACAATGAGAGAGAGGTAAAATCAGGACCATCATTCCTGGATTGCTCTAGTGCACTGGATTGAAAGAAATACTTGCATTTATATAGCGCCTTTCACGACCTCAGGATGTCCCAAAGTGTTTTACAGCCACCGAAGTACTTTTGAAGCATAGGCACTGTTATAATGTAGGAAACACGGCAGCCAATTTGTGTACAGGAAGGGCAATGAAATAAATGACCAGATTATTTGTTTTGGGTGTTGGCTGAGGGATAAATGTTGGACAGGACATTGGGGAGAAGTCGCCTTTTCTTCTTTGAAATAATGCTGTGGGATCTTTTACGTCTACCTGAGAGGGCAGACGTTTAAAATCTCATCTGAAAGACAGCACCCTCCAACAGTGCAGTACTATTAGTACTAGTCAGCCTAGATTTTGTGCTCAAGTCTCTGGAGTGGGACTTAAACCCACAACCTTCTGACTCAGAGGTGAGATTATTATCCACCAAGCCAAAGTTAACACCGATTGGCACATCCTCGATTCATTCCAATTTCTCCCTGAATCAACTCAGATCACAGGCTTGTAGTTGTTTGGGTCTGTGCCAATATATTCTAGAATTGGTATCATGCACAATGCTAACCTACATGCCCAAACATCCCACTGTTCAAAGCCCTTTTCTCAATGACACCCTGAGAGCCATCTATCCACCTACCTGCTACTATCTGGTATGCTCCATCCTAGTGTATGTTCAGATTATATTTGCTTATCTCAACAAATGCCTGCAGCATTTCTCTTCAGGGTTAATATTAATCAAGCACAATGCTTTAGTGCATTGGCTAAACGATATGAATACGTGCTCGTTACACACAGCTCTACCCACATAAAATGGCATATTGAGGCTATAGTTGCTAACTTTGGATGCATTCCTGGAGGTTTCATCACATGACCTCCAACCACCCTGCCCCAGTCAAACAGCCTACCCCCCCCCCCCACCCAATCCCTCAAACCTTTACAACGAATACACAAAAGTGTTCAAAGAAAATTAACGAAACCACATTTTTTTAATGCCCCCTATAATACTTTCGCCCCAAGAATCGCCTGGTTCCTCGCAGCAGTGACTAGGAGTTTAATTTTTACTTCCTGGAAACTCCAGGGCACTCCTGGAGGGTTGGCAACCCTAAGTGGGTCATGGGAGTGCGGGTATGCCTGCCAGGCTTCACACTGGGACGATTGCACGCAGTGCAGTTTTCTGAGTTCTTTCTGCCATAAAGCTGAATCGATTTGAGATACAAAGGAACTGGGGAAATGCCACAACTCACTTGACAATGCTCGAGATCGCCCCGTGCTGCACATGATATGTGTGAATGAGTTTCAGATCAGAGAAATTAAATCTGACCCAGTGGACTCGACGTCTCTCTGTAGAGTATAAGGGCAGTCCAGGCTGTGAGTAGACAATGTCCTTTTACTATTGGGATCTGAGTTTGAAAGCAGATGAGATGAAAATCTCACTCATGAAAGGGCTGCTGATCTCCTGGTTTACTGCTGATTTAGTTTTTTTCTCAAGAACAATGGGCCCAAGTTTGCCCCCAGGGTTAGAATGGCGTATCTCCGTGTGGTGTGCTGACTTTTTAGAACAGAAACGGCGCCTATTATTTACCTTAGTATTCTCCCCTCCGTCAGGTCGATTCAGGCCCTTGGTGCAGCGCAGCAGAACGCGTGGGTGGCGAAGTCAGGTCCCAGCACTGAAAACAGTGCCAGGACCTCTGCACATGCGCGCTAGGGTGTGTGTGCATGTGCAGTAGCTCCAGGTCCCTGAGGCTGCGTGGGACGGGCCCGAAGCACGCCGCCCCTAGCCTTGGCCAAATGGGCTCACCGGGGCGGCGAAGATCGGACTCGGACCTCCCTCCCTCCTGTTCAGCTCCCGCTCCTCCCTCCCTCCCTCCCTTCCTCCCTCCACGTCATCGTTGGCGGGACCCGCCCGCCGGCCTCTCGCTGGGGGCGGGCCCCACCCGAAGTACTCCGTGGGAGCCCAGCGGCGGCGGAGCCCGTTCAGCCCCCTCCCTCCCTCCTCCTCTCCCCTCTCCACTCCCTCCCCTCTCCCCTCCCCCCTCCACTCCCTCCCCGCTCCCCTCCCCCCTCCGCTCCCCTCCCTCCCCCCTCTCTCTCCCCCTCCCCCTCTCCCCCCCCCCACCACCCCCTCTCTCCCCCCCACCACCCCCTCTCTCCCCCCACCCTTTGCTATCAGAAACAGAGAGACACACTAACAGAGGCAGAGAGAGAGACACTGACAGAGGCAGACACTGGGGGCGGGGGGCGTCCCAGCATGCTGTTGGAGGGCTCCTGGTGCTGCAGTCAGTGAGTAGAAGCTTAATTTTTTATTTATTGATTTTTAATTTTTTAAATTTTTTTTTATTGCTTTATTGGTTGATTTATTGATTTATTTATCATTTATTATTGATGATGGTTCTTTATTTGTAAAAGTGAAGTGTTTAATGTTTGTAAACCCCCCATATCTCTGATTTATAAGTGCAGGCAAGGTTTTTCTGAGCGTTCAAAAATCTAAACTTACTCTATTCTAAGTTAGTTTGGAGTAAGTTTTCGTTGCCTAAACTTGTAAAACAGGCGTAAGTGGCTGGACGCGCCCCCTTTTGGAAAAAAAAATCTGTTCTAAAATGAAACTATTCTAACTCACTAGAACTGGAGCAAACTAAATGCCGAGAATTGCAATTTCTAGGATGCTCCATTCTAAACTAGTTGCTCCAAAAAAGTAGGAGCAACTCAAACTTGAGCCCAAAGTGTTATCTCAGTGAATGTAACCTGATCCATTAATGAGAGCACCTCAGTGTTAGGCAACAATTTTAAATCCAACCAGCAGGTTTTCCTTTTAGAGGGCTTGTTATCCTTCATGGAACACAACTTCTTCATCTTCACCCTCACCCATCTCCAACTTCCTTCTCTTCCTGGTCTCCTGCATCAGCTGTGCCAGAGAGAGCTGAGGACTGGTTCTGCTCTAACCGAATATAGCATTGACAAATGAGGGCTATTGCATCAAATCTGAGGAGCAACAATGTGTCGTGGACTCTTGGGGTATAGTCTGATCTGTTCATTGAAGCTAAGTTAAGGAATAAAAAGACAGTTTAATTGAAGCATTGATGGTTATTAGATGTTCCAAAGTGTTCAGTAGATTGCATCCTTACATGAAATCCTGATACTAATCAACGCCCAAAGAGTTTCTAAAGATCTTCTGCAGATGGGAGTGGTTGCATATTTCTGGGGTATCATAGGATGAATATGATAGCAGCTCAATCTCTCATTCATTGCGAGTATTCTATTCCTATCTGCTGTAAGAAAGAAAGACTTGCATTTAAATAGTGCCTTTCACAACCTCAGGACGTCCCAAAGCGCTTTACATCAAATGAAGTACCTTTGAAGTGTTGTAATGTCAGAAATGTGGCAGTCAATTTGTGCACAGCAAGCTCCCACAAATAGCACTGAGATAATTATTTCTTTAGTGATGTTGGTTGAGGGATAAATATTAGCCAGGATACCGGGAGAACTCCCCTACTCTTCTTCAAATAACGCCATGGGTCCACATGGGACAGGCAGATGAGGCCTTGGTTTAACATTTTATCCAAAAGACAGCATCTCCGACAGTGAAGCATTCCCTTAGTACTGCACTGGGAGTGTCAGCATAGAATTTGTGCTCAAGTCTCTGGAGTGGGACCTGAACTGACAACCTTCTGACTCAGAGGCAAGAGGGCTACCAACTGAGCCACGGCTAAGCAGTAGGTCCCTCCCTACACAGAAGGAGGGAAGAATTCTTGGTGGAACAGCCACAACACCATTTCCTGTGGTTCATAATGGTTGGTTCAAGAATGGATTCACAAAGATGATAGCAGGGATGAGAGGATTTTGTTCTGAGAAGAATCAGGAGCTCTTTTCACAAGAAATCAGATTAAAGGAGATCTGTCAGCGAAGTTCGAAATTCAGGGGTTTTGATGAGGTAAAATAGAAAAACCATTTTGGCTAGTCACTGAGTGCATCAGTTGAACATCATACCTAAAGAATAAAGCAAGAGGTTAGTAGTTTATTTATATATATATAAAATTATTTATATATACTATATACATATATGTATATATAAATATATACACAATTATATATATTTATACTGTACAAACATCTCTCCCTCTCTCTGTATATAGAGAGAGAAAGGATTGTTAGGATGTGGAATGCTGTACCAGAAACTATCTATAATAGCTTTTAAAAGGAAGGGGGATAAATATTTGAAAAATAATAACTTTAAAGGAAGGGCAGGCTAATGGGACTAAATGGATAGCTTTCAGAGAATCAGCACAGGAGCAAGGGATTGAATGCCTCCTTTGCTGTAAAACACTTGTGATAATGTGTGGGAGTTGCTCATCTACTGCCTCTTTTGACTGCAGCATAGTGGCTGGAGAGAGACAAAAGCAGCTTGACCCTGGTGGGTGCCTCTTCACTAATGTGGAAGAGAGGAAGAAGAGCAATGGGTATGAGCAGTGGCATCAGGGAGAGGGCATATGTGCACAGGGAATGAGAGGGAAATTACTTGATGCTATACCCTTGTCTATTATAAATTTTGCTTAATTAATTAAGTCATTGGGTTGAAATGTTGCTGTTTATTAATGCAATCACCAGCTCTAATCCGGTACCAATGATTTCTAGAAGAAAATAGAAAAATAATTCAGATCCCATTTTTGATGTGTCATCTGTGGCTCAGTTGGTCGCACTCTTGCCTGAGTCTGAAGGCTGTGGGTTCAAGTCCCACTCCAGACTCTTGAGCACAAAATCTAGGCTGACACTCCAGTGTAGTACTCTGAGGTGCCACCTTTTGGATGAGACGTTAAACCAAGGCCGCATTTGCCCTCTCACGTGGCACTATTCGAAGAGGAGCAGGCAAGTTATTCCCAGTGTCTTGGCCAATATTTATCCCTCAACCAATATCACTAAAAACAGATTATCTGGTCATTTATCATATTGCTATTTTGGGGACTGAGCTTGCGCAAATTGGCTGTCACGTTTCCCATGTTACAACAATGACTACACTTCTAAAAGGTACTTCATTGGCTGTAAACCATTTTGGAACGTATTGATGTCATGAAAGGTGCTGTATAAATGAAAGTTCTTTCATTAAGAAGAATAGCTTCACTACTTACACGACATAAGGGTGCGTTTGCACTACAAGTGTAGCTATGAATCGGTGTCTCTTCACACCGAAGTTAGTTATTGTGTGTAAATGTAGCTTGAATCTGGATTTACCATGATGTTTACCTTGGAGCAAAGTGGAGTAAGACTCTTACTCCAGAATCAGGTCAGGCCTTAATGCCAGATTTAAACTGTATATTTGTAGCACTATTGTGAAGTTGAAGCTGTTTCCTACTGAGTCTAAATTCATAGTGTAAATGCTCTGTTGGAGAAAGGATGAAAAAATCAAGGGAAAGCATGAGGCCTTGACCTGAATTGTGATTTTACCCACAGTCGGAGCAAAGCAGAGGATTGGAGATCTGACTCTCGGATGTGATCCTTTCTATTTCTTTTAATAATTTCTTGAAATTGGCCTTCGATAAACGTTCCCCCTCAGGTTTTGCTGTTTCTTAAAATTTCCGGATGGTTTTGGAGGAATTGTCACTGAGTGACACAAGAGCAGTTTCCAGGTCTGTTGTCCTGCAGAGACGCCTTTGGTCTGATGTTGCTGTGCACAATCACGGATCTTAAGCTTATTTTATACCAGGCTGGGAGCACGACACATCAGTTAGCGGGGTGTACAAAAACCGTGTCAAGTGCAGACATGTCCTCTCTTTCCAATTAGCTTTGAGTTTTGAGTCCTCTCTTGGGTATTATAATGGGAAATAGAGGCAAAAAGTCACTTGTTTGTTTAATCATCATTTTCCATCCTCCTGCTGCCAGCTGTGGATCATTATAGTAAGGCTTTAGGAATGTGTAGCTCAGTAGAAACCCTTGCATTGCGTTGCTTTTGTTGCACTGTTACTGAGGGCTACAACAGCCGTGGTTAGTGTCAACTATTTGTCTTTGTTTTACCCTTTGCGACATTCACAACTGAAAGCAAAAGAGAATGCTTGCTTCATTATTTCAAACTGGCAACGGATTAATTAGTAACAAAGCACAGATACATACGCTACTTATTATTTTGAAAGCAATCATTAATATTCAGCTGTCAACTTTTTTTTCTTTTCAGGCTTTTTTCACCCTCATTCTTCCTGCCAATTAATTTTCTTCCACTTCTAGACCTATTCAAAGCGGTACTATATTGATGGAGTGTTTGCAGAATGTGGTGGTGGGGTGGGGTGGGGGGGGGGGTGGGGGGGGGAAGACGGTCTGGAGCTCTGTGCAACAATTCAGCTGAGAACTGATAGAAATGAGATAAGGGAAGTGACTCTTGTGTCACAGCCAGCCTGGAGACTTGAATGTATGACCTTATAGGGACACGGGAATTGCTGGATGAAAAAGACCAGGGTCCATCTAGTTCACCCTCTGCCATCCTGCTAGTCGCAGGATGGAGTTGTTGATAAATGATAGTAATCGATTTCTTATCAATTAGTCTGCAACAGGCTCAGACATGACATCTGGAGAGCTTTGGGAACCATGATCTAGAAACTCGGGGGTTTAGTACCACCCGTTTCTGACGAAATAAAGGTGGCTGGCACATTATCGGCAGCTTCTTGCAAGTCCCGCGGCAGCCATCATTTACAGTAGTTCGGCAGCGCTGCCGTTGCCTGCGATTGCCGAAAGTATTTTAATGAGTCGGAGCATGACGTGCAACACCGAGTTGACCCCTGCTCACCCATTGTGGATTTCGCCACTCCTGTTGCCGCCCTCTGTAAAGCATGCCAGTACATACAGCCACTAGAAGTGTTTCAGCAATGTTAACGGCAATGAGGAGTCTGGCAGGACTCGGCAAATTGTAGACGAGAACGGAGGCTGACAAGTGAAAGATCGCTCAGATGGATGCCGGAACTTCAAACACCTCCTTTGCCAAGGTTCTTCTTGTATACTTTCATTTTTTGTCCATCAGTGTTGGAGTGGGGTGGGGGGGGGGTTGCATTTTCCGGAGGCTTTCTGGGAGGCTTACAGTGTTTGTGTATCAGTAAATCAATGGGCGAACTCCATTGCAACGTTTGAAGATCATCCCTGATAAAAATCTCTCTTATCTTTACGATAGCGTCACCAGAACGTCACCCCCGAACAAATCTGGACTCAACTGCTTAAGATTTTACGGAATTATAATTAATTTATTCAAAATTCCATAACCAATTATTTATTAAATAATTATTTGTGTCGAGTATGCAAGATCCACTGAAAGCTGGCATGATAACTACATATTCAAACACTTTCAACAGTAACCATTAGGGAAAGATGCATTCATTTCATGACTTATTTTTAAAAAATCAACAAACATCGCGTAGCAGGTAATGTACGACTACTGTTCTGTACATGGCTTACAGGCTTGCTCCTTTCTTCCCCGTTCCCCTTCTCTACTAGCAGGAGACAGACGCAACTTTCAGCCTCCTGCTGAGCTTAGTGCTGGAAAGAGCACATTACATCAGAAAATCAATGGCACGCTGATGTTGGTGAGCAGACAGTACCAAAATACCAGTACTGCCTGTGCTCTCTCGGCCAGCGGCCATTATCCTTGGCCGCTGCTGTTACCGGCAGGACTTCAGCATTCTCAAATTGAGCCCATAGGTCCATTGTCACTTGTTCCTCCTAAGCATGTCATGTCTCAAATTACTCATATACTGTATCCCAAAATGTTACTTTCTAAAAGAAATCTGTCATGTATGTAACCACAATGTAACACCACTGTATTACTGTATACACTCAATCTAGATGCACACCTTGACCACAAGAGGTGAATTTGTGGGAGACTCTCCTTACCTGATCACACAGGTATAAAAAGGGCGGTCCCACGCAGGGTCATGGTCTTTAGAGTCCTGTGAATAAAGAGTTAAGGTCACAGAGTGACCTTGTCCCCAGAATGTGCCTCATGTGGTTTCATACTGTAGAGTAAGGACTTTACAAAATCTATCTAATTATCTCCAGTTGTTCCTCACACCTCAGACCCCTGATCAGCCTTGTGGCTCCTCTATTCATTTATTTGCATGTAGTCAAATGGTAATTTAGTTGTTTGAACCAGCCATGATCGTTTGTCCCATTGATGTGCTGTGCTATGCTTTGAAGCTGTGACACTGTAATGTGTGACATTTTTGAAAAGTGTGATGCAATTGACATTCCCCATACACAAGACTCTAAAATGTTTTGGATAGATGTGTCAGTGTTACTTGTACAGCAGAGTACACATCAGCTTTACAACCAAAAGTAATAGAAACTGTGCATCGAATGTAGCTATAGCCCACACTCGCCCTAAGTGGCGGAAGTGCATTGGGGAGGGCGCTGAGCACCTTGAGTCTCATCACTGAGAGCATGCAGAAATAAAGCACAGGCAAAAGAAAGAGCGTGTGGCAAACCTGTACCACCCACCCTTTCCCTCAACGACTATCTGTCCTACCTGTGACAGGGACTGTGGATCTCGTATTGGACTGTTCAGCCACCTAAGGACTCATTTTAAGGGCTCAAGTTTCCACATGATTCGCGCCTGATTTTTAGGAGCAACTGGTGGAGAACGGACTATTTTAGAAATCGCAATTCTCCACATTTTATTTTCTGCAGTTCTAGTCAGGTAGAACAGTTCTAGTTTAGAACAGAATTTTTTCTTCAAAAGGGGGCGTGTCCGGCCACTGACGCCTGATTTGAAAGTTTCCACAGTGAAAATGTACTCCAAACTAAAGTAGAATGGAGCCAGTGAAGATTTTTGTAGAACTGCAAAAAACCTGTTCTACACATTAAAAATCAGGCGCAGGTTACAAATTAGCCGTCCAGAACGAGGGGGGGGGAAGGGAACTCATTAAATTCGACAATAAATCCTTATTTATACTTCTACAAATATTATACAAATAAATCCAACCTGGATAAACATTTATAAGCCAAGAAAAGATTAAATAAACCACCTTCCTACCTGTGTGAAAGTGCTTCAGTCAGGGAGAATTCTGCAGCCATTCGTGCCGCTGAGCGGGAGGGGGAGAGAGAGAGAGAGAGAGAGAGAGAGAGAGGGGGGGGAGGGAGGGAGAGAGAGAGAGAGGGGAGGGGGAGGGAGAGAGAGAGAGGGGGGCGAGGGAGAGAGAGAGGGGGGGAGGGGGAGAGAGAGAGGGGGGGGGAGGGAGAGAGAGAGAGGGGGAGGGAGAGAGAGAGAGGGGGGGGAGAGGAAGAGGAGGGGGGAAGAGGAGGGGGGAAGGGGGAGGGAGAAGAGGAGGGGGGAGGAAGGAGGAGGAAGGGGAGGGAGGGGGGGGAAGAGGGAGGGGGGGGGGAAGAGGGAGGAAGAGGGGGGGAAGAGGGAGGGGGAAGAGGGGGGGGTCGGGGAAGAGAGGGGGGGGGTCGGGGAACAGCGGGCCTCGGGTCGGGGCGGGGGGGAGTGGGCCTCAGGTCGGGGCGGGGGGGAGCGGGTCTCGGGTCGGGGCGGGGGGGGGAGCGGGTCTCTGGTCGGGGCGGGGGGGGGAGCGGGTGTCGGGTCTCGGGTCGGGGCGGGCGGGGGGAGTGGGCCTCGGGTCGGGGGGAGGGGGGGGAGCGGGTGTTGGGTCTCGGGTCGGGGCGGGAGGGGGGGAGCGGGCCTCGGGTCGGGGCGGGGGTGGTGCGGGTCGGGGGAGGGGGGTGGAGCGGGTCTCGGGTCGGGGCGGGGGGGGGAAGCGGGTGTCGGGTCGGGGCGGGGAGGGAGCGGGTGTCAGGTCGGGGGGGGCGGGAGCGGGTGTCGGGTCGAGTCGGGGGGGGGGCGGAAGCGGGTGTCGGTTCGGGTCTGGTCGGCGGGTCGGGGTGGGGGGAGCGAGTGTCGGGTCTTGTCGGGGGCGGGGAGCAGGAGCTGGCCGTGGGAGGAGCCTCATTCACGCAGCCCCAGTGAGGCCATTCAGCCAGGGCTCGGGGCTGCGTGCTTCGGGCCCCTCCCACACAGTTCGGCGCCTGGAGCTACTGCACTTGCGTGCCGACTGTAGCGCGCATGTGCAGAGGTCCCGGCACTGTTTTCAGCGCCGGGACCTGGCTCCGCCCCCCCCACAGCTCGTGCTGACTGCGCCGAGTGCCACAAGACCTGTAAGTAGGTGGAGAAATCGAGGATTTTTTTAGGCACCGTTCTAGGCGCGAAAAACGGGCGCCCAGCTCGGAGGGGCGCCCGTTTTTTTTCTTGTGGAAACTTGGGCCCTAAGAGTGGAAGCAAGTCTTCCTCGATTCCGAGGGACAGCCTATGATGATGATGAGCCCACACTGCTTGTAGCGGGATTTGCCCGATATACTGTGTTGTAACTATTGATTTTTATAAAGTACAGAGTGCCATCTCTCCACTTCTCTCCCATTCCCAGCCACTGTAAAATAACCAGGGGGTAGCTGAAGGTGGCGGGGCTGCCTGAAAGGACTTAATGACAGGTAAACACTTTAAAGAGGTGCGAACAGCTGCTTAAACTACCCAAAATAGTCTGCAATCTTACTATGGTTTAAGTGGCGCCTTTGTATGTGATGGTGATGGCAAATGGTCAGCACCATCTATCCAATATAGGTGGCTGCCTGGGATAAGCAGGACAGCGTAAGTGCTGGGAATTGTCCTACATATATTAAATAAAATGGCTCCCGGATGACACTAACCTGTACCTTCATTTGCATCATGCTGTTTCTCTTCTCAATGTAGCAAATGAAACTGTGTATTTCCTGTTCTGCGCCATTTCCGGGTCACATTGGAAGGAGCAAACAACTGAAGTAGATGTCAACTGAGGTGCTGAAAGCTGTAATCTTACAACAACAACAACAACAGCGAAACAACAACTTAGGTTTTTACAGCACTTTCAACATAGGAAACGCCCCAAACTGTTCACAGAGTGGGGTGGGTGGAAGAGAGAACACCAAACTTGCATATTGGGACATGATGGAATGTGCACTTCAGTACAAGCATGTTCTGTTGGAACAGCATCCGCTGCTATTTGAGAGCCTTTGCAGGACATTTTGTGTTGATTTAGACAAAGAGGAACACAAATAGGGCAAACAACTGGTATAGAATTTAATGCACAAAGCTCAGGGCGGGCATGTGACTATTGCACTATTTTATTTATCTCTTTAGAAGATGTTGCTTTGATATGTTGATCTAAGGAGGCCTTCTGTATTAAGTGTGAATACACAGCTCCCCCAGTTATTCAGCTGGTTGAGGCAACACAGACTAGGACCCTCAGTCCGTGGTGGATCAGTTGATTCCAGTTGGAATTATAACTGGTTCTGGCCCTGGTTTAGGGAGGAAAAGTTGGCCAAAGGCCCTGCTTCTGAGTGCTCTCCAGCAACCCCTGGTGGAAGTGTATGTGCATAGCCATTGGATGAGAACTGAAAGGGTACTGAAACAGATTGTTGCATATAGGTAGCACACCAAGGAAAACCAAGGAAACTTCCTCCCTTTGTGATTAGATGGCTAATTATTCTAGATTTTCTTCCTTCCCAATCTGAAACAAATTGTGGCAAATAATTTTTCATGAATATGATGCCACATTATAAATCAGTTCCATTTCACAAGGCTTGGGAGGGCTGGGGTGTTGCACTTGCCTTCAGGTGCGTACTAAACACTCTCTCGTGATTGTGAAAGTATAGAAGACTGCATTTGACGGAAGTAGGGTTGCCAACCCCCTCATTGCCTTAGAGTCTCCAGGAATTAAAGATTAATCTCCAGGACACGTCTGTAAGCAACTCAGGAGAAAAGTTATGGGGGCACTAAAAAATTGAGAATTTTTCTACTTTGTTTATTAGTTATAAAAATACTGGGGGAGAATAAAAACATGGCTGTTATACTGAGTGGGATGGTTGGAGGCGAGCGGTCATGTGATGAAGCCTCCAGGAATATGTCCAACCAGAGCTGGTAACCCTAAATGGAAGATTAACTTTTATTTTCTGTAACCTTTCTATTCAGTATTGATGGAGGATTAACAACAACAACTTGTATTTATATAGTGCCTTTAACATAGTTACATAAGAACATAAGAATTAGGAACAGGAGTAGGCCATCTAGCCCCTCGAGCCTGCTCCGCCATTCAATAAGATCATGGCTGATCTGGCCGTGGACTCAGCTCCACTTACCCGCCCTCTCCCCATAACCCTTAATTCCCTTATTGCTTAAAAATCTATCTATCTGTGACTTGAATACATTCAATGAGCTCGCCTCAACTGCTTCCTTGGGCAGAGAATTCCACAGATTCACAACCCTCTGGGAGAAGAAATTCTTTCTCAACTCGTTTTTAAATTGGCTCCCGTGCCCCCTAGTTCTCGTCTCCCCTACCAGTGGAAACAACCTCTCTGCCTCTATCTTGTCTATCCCTTTCATGATTTTAAATGTTTCTATAAGATCACCCCTCATCCTTCTGAACTCCAAGGAGTAAAGACCCAGTCTACTCAATCTATCATCATAAGGTAACCCCCTCATCTCTGGAATCAGCCTAGTGAATCATCTCAGTACCCCCTCCAAAGCCAGTATATCCTTCCTTAAGTAAGGTGACCAAAACTGCACGCAGTACTCCAGGTGCGGCCTTACCAATACTCTATACAGCTGCAGCAGGACCTCCCTGCTTTTGTACTCCATCCCTCTCGCAATGAAGGCCAACATTCCATTCGCCTTCCTGATTACCTGCTGCACCTGCAAACTAACTTTTTGGGATTCATGCACAAGGATCCCCAGGTCCCTCCGCACCTCAGCATGTTGTAATTTCTCCCCATTCAAATAATATTCCCTTTTACTGTTTTTTTTTCCCAAGGTGGATGACCTCACACTTTCCGAAATTATATTCCATCTGCCAAACCTTAGCCCATTCGCTTAACCTATCCAAATCTCTTTGCAGCCTCTCTGTGTCCTCTACACAACCTGCTTTCCCACTAGTCTTTGTGTCATCTGCAAATTTTGTTACACTACACTCTGTCCCCTCTTCCAGGTCATCTATGTATATTGTAAACAGTTGTGGTCCCAGCACCAATCCCTGTGGCACACCACTAACCACCGATTTCCAACCCGAAAAGGACCCATTTATCCCGACTCTCTGCTTTCTGTTCGCCAGCCAATTCTCTATCCATGCTAATACATTTCCTCTGACTCCGCATACCTTTATCTTCTGCAGTAACCTTTTGTGTGGCACCTTATCGAATGCCTTTTGGAAATCTAAATACACCACATCCATCGGTACACCTCTAATCCACCATGCTCGTTATATCCTCAAAGAATTCCAGTAAATTAGTTAAACATGATTTCCCCTTCATGAATCCATGTTGCGTCTGCTTGATTGCACTATTCCTATCTAGATGTCCCGCTATTTCTTCCTTAATGATAGTTTCAAGCATTTTCCCTACTACAGATGTTAACCTAACTGGCCTATAGTTACCTGCCTTTTGTCTGCCCCCTTTTTTAAACAGAGGCGTTACATTAGCTGCTTTCCAATCCGCGGGTACCTCCCCAGAGTCCAGAGAATTTTGGTAGATTATAACGAATGCATCTGCTATAACTTCCGCCATCTCTTTTAATACCCTGGGATGCATTTCATCAGGACCAGGGGACTTGTCTACTTTGAGTCCCATTAGCCTGTCCAGCACTACCCCCCTAGTGATAGTGATTGTCTCAAGGTCCTCCCTTCCCACATTCCTGTGACCAGCAATTTTCGGCATGGTTTTTGTGTCTTCCACTGTGAAGACCGAAGCAAAATAATTGTTTAAGGTCTCAGCCTTTTCCACATTTCCCATTATTAAATCCCACTTCTCATCTTCTAAGGGACCAACATTTACTTTAGTCACTCTTTTCTGTTTTATATATCTGTAAAAGCTTTTACTATCTGTTTTTATGTTTTGCGCAAGTTTACCTTCGTAATCTATCTTTCCTTTCTTTATTGCTTTTTTAGTCATTCTTTGCTGTTGTTTAAAATTTTCCCAATCCTCTAGTTTCCCACTAAACTTGGCCACCTTATACACATTGGTCTTTGATTTGATACTCTCCTTTATTTCCTTGGTTATCCACGGCTGGTTATCCCTTCTCTTACCGCCCTTTTTCACTGGAATATATTTTTGTTGCGCACTATGAAAGAGCTCCTTAAAAGTCCTCCACTGTTCCTCAATTGTGCCACCGTTTAGTCTGTGTTTCCAGTATACTTTAGCCAACTCTGCCCTCATCCCACTGTGGTCCCCTTTGTTTAAGCATTGTACGCTCGTTTCTGACACAACTTCCTCACCCTCAATCTGTATTACAAATTCAACCATACAGCGATCACTCATTCTGAGAGGATCTTTTACTAGGAGATCGTTTATTTTTCCTGTCTCATTACACAGGACCAGATCCAAGATAGCTTGCTCCCTTGTAGGTTTTGTAACATACTGTTCTAAGAAACAGTCCCGTATGCATTCTATGAATTCCTCCTCCAGGCTACCCCGTGCGATTTGAGTTGACCAATCGATATATAAGTTAAAATCCCCCATGACTACTGCCGTTCCTTTTTCACATGCCTCCATTATTCCCTTGATTATTGCCCGCCCCACCGTGAAGTTACTATTTGGGGGCCTATAAGCTACGCCCACCAGTGACTTTTTCCCCTTAAAGTGAAACATCCCAAGGCGCTTCACAGGAGTATTATGAGAAAAAAACTTTGACACTGAGCCGCATAAGTAGAAATTAGCGCAGATGACCAAAAGCTTGGTCAAAGAGGTATGTTTTAAGGGGTGTCTTGAAGGAGGAAAGAGAGACAGTGAGGTTTAGGCAGCGAGTTCCAGAGCTTGGGGCCCAGGCAACAGAAGGCAAGGCCACCAATGGTTGAGCGATTATAATCAGGGATGCTCAAGAGGACAGAATTAGAGGAGCGCATACATCTCAGGGGGGGTTGTGGGGCTGGATGAGATTACAGAGATAGGGAGGGGCGAGGCCATGGAGGGATTAATAAGGGTAAGAAGCCAAATTCTGCAATCTTATCAGAAGTTCTTAGAAAGCTGTTGCTTGTCATAATTGTGAGAGTGCAGTCTGAACATTGACTGCCCTTCTGATTCATTGGTCCCACTTGGACAGCACTGATCTCAGGAGGTCCGACAACTTGTTCTAGTATGATTATCAATTCTTTCTCCATTTCTCTCCACTTCTCTTCAAAAAGTCAACACTGTATCGACCATGACTTATTTTTTAATTTGTGTTCACAAAAATGTATTGGCATCACTCTGGCCTGGAACTTTCTATCTGTCTCCTCTGGCAACGCAATAAAATTTCTGCACTGCTTTCAGCACCAACAGCAGGACTTTTGTGCTTGGTTAAGGTAAAGTAGATGGAACAATGCAAATTTCAGCATTTGAGTGTGACAGAAACTGGAGTGTTTTGTCTATAGTTTATGGGTCTTCTCTTTGTATTTTGTTTTAAAAAGAAAACAATGGTCCTTTCAAGAACATGCGAACATATGAAAATGAAGGACAGGATAAGACCAGCTGGCCCATCAAGCCCCAAACATAATGCCTGGAGCATTATGACTAAACCCCTGCGCCTCCCGCAGCTGTGGAATCTCTTTGGAGAGGTCAAGAAAAGCTAGGGCCAAAAGAGGAAAAACCTGGAAAATTCCTCTCTGACCCCCTCAGCATAGCATCTTCAATGTAGTACAACGTCCAGAGGCACTTCACGAAGAAAGAAAAGAAAGACTTGGATTTATATAGTGCCTTTGACAACCACCGGAAGTCTCAAAGCACTTTACAGCCAATGAAGTACTTTTGGAGTGTAGTCACTGGTGTAATGTAGGAAACGCGGCAGCCAATTTGCACACAAGCAAGCACAGGAGTGTTATAAGATAAAAATTTGACATCGAGCCACACAAGGAGAAATTAGGACAGGTGACCAAAAGCTTGGTCAGAGGTAGGTTTAAAGGAGGATAAAGAGGCGGAGAGGTTCAGGGAGGGAATTCCAGAGCTTAGGGCCCAGGTAACTGAAAGCACGGCCACCAATGATTGAGCAGTTATAATGAGGGATGCTCCAGAGGGCAGAATTAGAGGAGTGCAGAAATCTCAGGGGATTGTGGGGCTGGACAAGTTTACAGAGATAGGGAGGAGCAAGGCCGTGGAAGGATTTGCAAACAAGAATGAGAATTTTGAAATCGAGGCGTTGCTTAACCGGGAAGCAATGTAAGTCAGCGAGCCCAGGGGTGATGGGCGAACGGGACTTAGTGCAAGTTAGGATACAGGCAGCCAAGTTTTGGATGACCTCAAGTTTAAGGAGGATAGAACCAGGGAGGCCAGCAAGGAGCTCATTGGAATAGCCAAGTCTAGAGGTACGATGGCATGGGTGAGGGTTTCAGCAGCAAGTGAGCTGAGGCTGGGCGGAGAGGGGCGATGATATGGAGGTAGAAATAGGCGGTCTTAGTTAAGCAGCGAATGTGTGGTCGGAAGCTTATTTCAGGGTCAAATATAGCCTAGGTTGCGAACAGTGTGGTTAAGCGACAGACAGATGCTAAAGAGAGGGATGGAGTCAGTGGTTAGGGAACAGAATTTGTGGCGGGGACCGAAAACAATGGCTTCGGTCTTCCCAGTATTCAATTGGAGAACATTTCCGCTCATCAGTACTGGATGTCGGACAAGTAATCTGACAATTTAGAGACTGTGGTAGGATCGAGAGAAATGGTGGTGAGGTAGAACTGGGCGTCATCAGCGTACATGTGGAAATTGACGTGTTTTCGAATGATGTAACCAAAAGGGTAGCATGTAGATGAGAAATAAGAGGGGGCCAAGGATATATTCTTGGGGGATACCAGAGGTAATGATGTGGGAGCGGGAAGAAAAACCATTGCAGGTGATTCTCTGGTTACAATTCGATAGCTAAGAATGGAAGCAGGCGAGTGCCGTCCCACCCAGTTGGACAATGGTGGAGAGACGTTGGAGGAGGATGGAGTGATAAACCATGTCAGCGGCTGCGAACAAATCGAGAAGTAGGAGGAGGGATACTTTACCTTTCTCGCAGTCACAAAGGATCTCATTTGTGACTTTGATGAGAGCTATTTCGGTGCTGTAGCAGGGGCGGAAATCTGATTGGAGGGATTCAAACATGGAGTTTCGGGAAAGATTGGCACGGATTTGGGAGGCGACAACATGTTAAAGGACTTTGGAGAGGAAAGGGAGGTTGGGGATGGGGCGGTAGTTTGCAAGGATGGAGGGGTAAAGGGTTGGTTTTTTGAGGAGAAGGTGTGATGACGGTAGATTTGAAGGAGAGAGAACCGTTAACAATGTCAGCTAACATGGAACCCAGAAAAGGAAGTTGGGTGGTCAGCTGTTTGGTAGGAATAGGGTCGAGGGAGCAGGAAGTGGGTATCACGGACAAGATGAGCTCGAAGAAGTCATAAGTGGGGTTGGGAGAGAAGCTGGAGATCACATTGAACATGTGTTCCTTATCTGTTAACCCACAAACCTTCTACATGACATGAGCTCTGCCCCAACCAAGAACCAGTCCAAAAAGTATGACGTTCAAAATGGCTTCTGAAAGTGCATTATGGGAAATTAGCTTAATTTTTTTTTGGCCTGCCTGAAGCATGTCAGAAAGAAGCCAGTTTAACCCAAGTGCTTCAAAGATAATCAGATCCATCACATGGCCATCCGCATGGATTTCTGTGTGTAACTAACTGGTTGCTCAAGAAAAATGCCTCGGGCTCACAGGTTGTCTTTTAAAAGGCAAGATTGCTTCAAAAGGTTTATGGATATAGGGATCATACATTTTTGATATGTAACAGTTTTGACCTAGTTGTTGCAAATGCGGAGGCAATACTCAAGCTCCTTAGTTAGGAATACCCATGTCATTCCAAGGAAGCTTGTGACTACTAACTGCCTGAGAAGCATCTGTCTAACCTTTATCCGGAAAGATCAGGAAAGGAAGATATTCAAAGGAACTCAGCTGATTGAGTCAAACTTGAGTTGATTTCTAAAGCTGAAGCCCATTGTAACACTCCGTTGTTGCCTTACGTGCTCCCTCGATGGCTCAAGCGATTACAGAGTGAATGTTGCTAGAAAAAAGGAGGCTGAGATGTGACCTAATAGAGGTCTTTAAAATCATGAAGTAGTTTGATAGGGTAGATATACCTGTAGATATAAGATGTTTGAACTTGTGGGGAGTCGAAAACTAGGGATCATTTATATAAGATAGTCCTAATAAATCCAATCAAGAATTCAGGAGAAACTTCTTTGTTCAGGGAGTGGTTAGAATGTGGAACTTGCTACCACATGGAGCTGTTGAGGTAAATAGCATTGATGCATTTAAGGGAAATCTAGGTAAGTACCCGAGGGAGAAAGGATTAGCAGGATATGCTCATTGGGTGAGATGAAGTAAGGTGGGAGGAGGCTTATATGGAGTATAAACATAGGCAGAGATCAGTTGTGCCGAATGACACAAATACCAACTAACAACACACAAGGGTAGGCAGTTATCGCCAATGTTCATGTAAAGTATCTGTTTATGTGTTGTCAAATATTTGAAATCTTTATTTTCAACCCTTTGCCTTCTTGGACAGATTTGTATGCACCTTTCGAAGTGGCTCAGTGAGCTGCAGTGAATGGTGAGACATAATGGTACCCCCCGCAATAGTGATCAGTATGAAAGGAAAGGCTTGGGCATTATAGGGATGCTTTACAGTATCTCCCAGGAGATCAGCACAGCCTGGTTGCACATTGCAGAGGAGGGCACATGCACGGTTGCCAGGGTGTACTGCGTCAAGTGAAGAAAATCCCTGGTGTCCCAAGCAGCAAAGCATACCATGCAAGTATATGGCATGAAATAATTTAATCCCAGTGCTAGAGATGACTCCAAACGCTTCCTCCCTCCAGCTCCCCAGTGCCTCAGCATGTAAATGTATCACCTACAAGTGTATTTTTCTCTGGTAACCAATGCAAAACCCATTCAAAGATGCATTTGGTACGATACAAAACCAATACGTACCCCTAAAGCTCCACTTGTATAAATCATTGAGTCATACAGCACAGAAGGAGGCCATTCGGCCCATCATGCCTGTGTCGGTGCTTTGAAAGAGCTAACCAATTAGTCCGACTCTCTCGCTCCTACCCTGTAACCCTGCAAATTTTTCCTTTTCAAGTATATATCGAATTAACTTTTGAAAGTTGCTGTTAAATTTGTTTCTACCATCCTTTCAGGCATCCATAGCCATTCCCCTATCCACCAACCTCAAAAATAAGGTAAACAAACGTGGTCAACCAATAAGGTAAGAGACAGTACAGAGCTAAAAGAAAAAGCTTGCACAAATGCAAGGAAGAGTGGCAATCCATCAGACTGGGAGAGCAATAAAAAGCAAATAAAGATTACCAACAAAGTAATAAGTGATGCAGAAATGAGAAAGGAATAAAATGTGCAAGGATATCAGCTTTCACAGTTTCTATTTATATATTTATATATTAAGAGAAAGAGAGTAGTAAAGTGAAATGTGGGCCATTAAAGACCATTGCAGATGATACTATAATGGATAATACGAAAATAGCAGACTTGTTAAATGAATACAATGGCCCGGAACTTGCGGTCCTGATGACGGCAAATTGGCTGCATTCGCTGTCATTTTGCCTTTTTATCTGACCACAACACCAGGATTTAGTGCATGCTCAACGCGTAAATCCTGAAATTGCCGTACACGGCGACCCCTTTTCAATGCTCGCACCAACCAGGTGGTTCGCGAACCGGGCTGGTGACCCATCGCGGGACAAAACTTAAAGGGGAGGTGATATGCGCTGCTCGCGCAATCTTTTTTTCTTTCCCCTCTTACCGGTCCTTTCGTGGGGTCCGGGCCGCGATCATGCAGCCGAGCACTCAGTTTCGGTGCTGCACTGAAGCCACGGCACCTCTTAGCCCTGGTGGCCCAGTGGAGGCCATCAAAGTGCCGCGCAGACCTTGCAGCATCCCTCCTCTTTAACAGAAGGGGAGGGGCATTGAAAGGCGTCAGCGCTATGTGGAGAGGGCCCGTAGTGATCCGCATTGCACCCGGGTAGCGCCGCCAATTCCACCCCAAAAGGAAGTGAAGCGCACGACATTGCACTCCACTTCCTGTGAGGGGCGGTAACCCGAATTTCCCTTCCGGAGCAGGACTTCTGCACTGGACGCAGAATGTCCGACCCTAGAGAGGTTACCGCTCCCAACCGGGGCGATAGGGAATTCAGCCCCGAAGATTTTTAAGCAGCTTTAAATAAAATATTTCATTTTTTTTTAAGTTTGTTCATCTTTATTTCAAGTTTGCCTTTTTTCCATGTGAGAGCCCTGATCTTTGTTTTGCTCTCTCTAACATTTCAAAAAAGTTAGAATCAAAGATGCTTACCCACTTACTGAAACATATAAGATATTAAGGGGGCTTGATAGGATAGATGCAGAGAGGATGTTTCTACTCGTGGAGGAATCTAGAAATAGGGGGCATATTTAAGAATAAGGGGTCACCCATTTAGAACTGAGATGAGGAGGAATTTCTTCTCTCAAATGTTCGCAAATCTGTGGTATTCTCTGCCCCAGAGAGCTGTGGAGGCCTGGGTCATTGAATATATTTAAGATGGAGATAGACAGATTTTTGAACGATAGGGAGTGGAGTGGGCAGGGAAATGGAACTGAACCCAAGACCCTAACCCTAAATGCAGCCATGATCTTATTAAATGGCAAAGCAGGCTCGGGGGGCCAAATGGCCTACTTCTACTCCTAATTCTTATGTTTCTTATGTTTCCTGGTTTGCTGTCTGTGAGAATTTTGCATTTTGTTTACAGCTTGTTGGCGTGTTAGAAATCCCCGATTAGCTTGCGTTGATTTCAATTCCGCATCAAAAAAGCCGAACTTCCCGCCACAGAGATCGCAAGATCCTTGTGGGAAGCTTACTTTAGGCCCATTGGCGAATGCCCTTGCTTCGTTGGTGACTGCAAATTACGGGCCTCTGTATCTGTTTTGACAGTGGAGGAAGAGACAAAATACCAGAGATAAAAGGAAACCTAAAAATAAGTTAAGGGAGGAATTTAGTGGATTTAATATAAAAAAAATTGACTCTGGAGAAAATAATGGTTCTTAAAATAGACAAATCCCTAGAACCTGATGGTTTCTATCCCAGAGTATTATGGGTGGGGAAATAGCATGTACATTAGTTATAATTTTCCAAAGCTCTCTGATTCAGAATTGTGTCGTTAGATTGGAAAATTGCAAATTCCAATCCATTATTTAAAAAGGGAGGGAGAGAGAAATCAGGTAACTACAGACCTGTCAGTTAAACATCAGTTGTGAGGAAATTATTGGAATCTATCATCTGGGACAGAGTGACTGAATACAAGTATGAACTGATTCGAGAGTCAGCCTACATTTATGAAGGGTAGGTCATGTCTGATTAATCTAGTTGAAAATTTTGAGGAGGTCACTAGCACGGCGGATAGGGGAGTGTCTATGGATGTTGGCTATCAGAAGGCATTTGATAATGTTCCGCAAAATAAATTATTAGCAAAAATCAAAGCACACAAAAGTGGAGGTAACCTTGCAGCATGGGTTGGTAATTGGTTGCGAGTAGGGACAGAGTTTGTTCTCTGAATTGACAAGTGGTCTTCATATAAATGTTCCCCTGTAAGCTGAGCTTTGTTCAGCGTGGCCTGTTTCTTTTAATAGCGGTCCCTTTAAATATCTGCGCATACGCGGTATTTACAATGTAAAAGCCAGTGTGCGGTCTGCGTGCAGCCTTTCCCATTACTGTGCAGCCACATAGCTTAGAGGGAACATTGTTCCCCAGGGATCTCTACTGGGGCCTTGGATTTTCTGCAGATGTATTAATGACTTGGATGTAGTTGGAATAAAAGAAAGAATGCACTTGCATTGATATAGTACCTTGCATGAGTTAAACTAATATTGCAGGGGGATGAGAACCAATACAGGGAGACAGAGGGAAACAAAAAGGAGACAAAAACAAAAGACAGAAAAGAGATGAGTAAAAGTGGAGGGCAGAGAAACCAAAGGCAAGAAACAAAAAGGGCCACTGAATATAAAATGGCTGCAGGAGGGGTCAAAACGAAAAATCATGGTTTAAAAACTAGGATGAAAACACTCTACCTAAATGCACGCAGCATTCGAAATAAAGTAAAAGAGTTGACGGCACAAATCATTACAAATGGGTATGATTTGGTGGCCATTACAGAAACATGGTTGCAAGGTGGCCAAGACTGGGAATTAAACATACAGGGGTATCTGACGATTCAGAAAGATAGGCAAGAAGGGAAAGGAGGTGGAGTAGCTCTGTTAATAAAGAATGATATCAGGGCAGTTGTGAGAGACGATATTGGCTCTAATGAACAAAATGATGAATCATTGTGGGTGGAGATTAGAGATAGTAAGGGGAAAAAGTCACTGGTCGGCGTAGTTTATAGGACACAAATAATAACTTCACGGTGGGGCGGGCAATAATCAAGGGAATAATGGAGGCATGTGAAAAAGGAACGGCAGTAATCATGGGGGATTTTAACCTACATATCGATTGGTCAAATCAAATCGCACGGGGTAGCCTGGAGGAGGAATTCATAGAATGCATACGGGATTGTTTCTTAGAACAGTATGTAACAGAACCTACAAGGGAGCAAGCCATCTTAGATCTGATCCTGTGTAATGAGACAGGAAAAATAAACGATCTCCTCGTAAAAGATCCTCTCGGAATGAGTGATCACAATATGGTTGAATTTATAATACAGATTGAGGATGAGGAAGTTGTGTCAGAAACGAGCGTACTATGCTTAAACAAATGGGACTACAGTGGGATGAGGGCAGAGTTGGCTAAAGTAGACTGGAAACAAGGACTAAACGGTGGCACAATTGAGGAACAGTGGAGGACTTTTAAGGATCTCTTTCATAGTGCGCAACAAAAATATATTCCAGTGAAAAAGAAGGGCGGCAAGAGAAGGGATAACCAGCCGTGGATAACCAAGGAAATAAAGGAAAGTATCAAATCAAAGACCAATGCGTATAAGGTGGCCAAGGTTAGTGGGAAACTAGAAGATTGGGAACATTTTAAGCAACAGCAAAGCAATAAAGAAAGGGAAGATAGATTACGAAGGTAAACTTGCGCAAAACATAAAAACAGATAGTAAAAGCTTTTACCGATATATAAAACAGAAAAGAGTGACTAAAGTAAATGTTGGTCCCTTAGAAGATGAAAAGGGGGATTTAATAATGGGAAATGTGGAAATGGCTGAGACCTTAAACAATTATTTTGCTTCCGTCTTCACAGTGGAAGACACAAAAACCATGCCAAAATTTGCAGGCCACAGGAATGTGGGAAGGGAGGACCTTGAGACAATCACTATCACTAGGGGGGTAGTGCTGGACAGGCTAATGGGACTGAAGGTAGACAAGTCCCCTGGTCCTGATGAAATGCATCCCAGGGTATTAAAAGAGATGGCGGAAGTTATAGCAGATGCATTCGTTATAATCTACCAAAATTCTCTGGACTCTGGGGAGGTACCAGCGGATTGGAAAGCAGCTAATGTAACACCTCTATTTAAAAAAGGGGGCAGGCAAAAGGCAGGTAACTATAGGCCGGTTAGTTTAACATCTGTAGTGAGGAAAATGCTTGAAACTATCATTAAGGAAGAAATAGCGGGACATCTAGATAGGAATAGTGCAATCAAGCAGACGCAACATGGATTCATGAAAGGGAAATCATGTTTAACTAACTTACTGGAATTCTTTGAGGATATAACGAGCATGGTGGATAGAGGTGTACCGATGGATGTGGTGTATTTAGATTTCCAAAAGGCATTCGATAAGGTGCCACACAAAAGGTTACTGCAGAAGATAAAGGTACACGGAGTCAGAGAAAATGTATTAGCATGGAAAGAGAATTGGCTGGCGAACAGAAAGCAGAGAGTCGGGATAAATGGGTCCTTTTCCGGTTGGAAATCAGTGATTAGTGGTGTGCCACAGGGATTGGTGCTGGGACCACAACTGTTTACAATATACATAGATGACCTAGAAGAGGGGACAGAGTGTAGTGAACAAAATTTGCAGATGACACTAGATTAGTGGGAAAGCGGGTTGTGTAGAGGACTCAGAGAGGCTGCAAAGAGATTTAGAGAGGTTAAGCGAATGGGCTAAGGTTTGGCAGATGGAATACAATTTCGGAAAGTGTGAAGTTATCCACCTTGGGAAAAAAAACAGTAAAAGGGAATATTATTTGAATGGGGAGAAATTACAACATGCTGTGGTGCAGAGGGACCTGGGGGTCCTTGTGCATCCTTGTGCATGAAACTCTTTTTGGAGTTCATCTGCAAAACAAAAAAACATTAAACGGTGCCACCCGACCTGGGTGACACTCCAAAATTTGACGTAGCGAGCTCAGTTGACCGCGGCAGGACTCGAACCTGCAATCTTCTGATAAATTTGCGGTTGTAATCGAAGTCAGACGCCTTATCCATTAGGCCACACGGCCTCTCCCGCGTGGCCTAATGGATAAAGCGTCTGACTTCGATTGTAACCGCGAAGTTATCAGAAGATTGCAGGTTCGAGTCCTGCCGCGGTCAACTTACCTTGTGCATGAATCCCAAAAGGTTAGTTTGCAGGTGCAGCAGGTAATCAGGAAGGCGAATGGAATGTTGGCCTTCATTGCGAGAGGGCTGGAGTACAAAAGCAGGGAGGTCTTGCTGCAACTGTATAAGGTATTGGTAAGGCCGCACCTGGAGTACTGCGTGCAGTTTTGGTCACCTTACTTAAGGAAGGATATACTAGCTTTGGAAGGGGTACAGAGACGATTCACTCGGCTGATTCCAGAAATGAGGGGGTTATTTTATGATGATAGATTGAGTAGACTGGGTCTTTACTCGTTGGAGTTCAGAAGAATGAGGGGTGATCTTATAGAAACATTTAAAATCATGAAAGGGATAGACAAGATAGAGGCAGAGAGGTTGTTTCCACTGGTAGGGGAGACTAGAACTAGGGGGCATAGCCTCAAAATACGGAGGAGCCAATTTAAAACCGAGTTGAGAAAGAATTTCTTCTCCCAGAGGGTTGTGAATCTGTGGAATTCTCTGCCCAAGAAAGCAGTTGAGGCTAGTTCATTGAATGTTTTCAAGTCAAAGATAGATAGATTTTTAACCAATAAGGGAATTAAGGGTTACGGGGAGAGGGCGGGTAGGTGGAGCTGAGTCCACGGCCAGATCAGCCATGATCTTATTGAATGGCGGAGCAGGCTCGAGGAGCTAGATGGCCTACTCCTGTTCCTAATTCTTATGTTCTTATGACCTCAGAACGACCCAAAGCGCTTTAGTGCCAGTGAAATACATTTGAAGTGTAGTCACTGTTGCAACATAGGAAATGCGACAGCCAATTTGTGAATAACAAGGTCCCACAAACAGCAATGTGTTAATGGCCAGATTATCTGTTTTAGTGATGTTGGTTGAGAGATAAATATTGGCCAGGACGCCGGGAAAAACTCCCCTACTCTTCTTCGAACAGTACCATGCAATATTCTACGTTGATCTGAGAGGGCAGCTGGGATTTTGGATTAATGTCTCATCTGAAAGACAGTACCTCCAACAGTGCAGCACTTTCTCAGTACTATACTGGAGTGACAGCATAGATTTTTATGCTCAAGTCTCTGGACTGGGGCTTGAACCCACAGCCTTCTGACTAAGAGGTGAGAGTGCACCAACTGAGCCATGGCTGACACCATTGAATATGAGTTGTATTTCCAAGTTTGCAGATGATACTAAGTTAGGAGATTAGGAGGAACAGTAAAAGAGAGCATGAAGTTAATGGGGGATATAGACAGTCTTAGTGAGTGGGCAAAACTATGGCAGATGGAGTTCAATTTAGGAAACTGTGAGGAACTGTTTGGATATGAGAAAGACAATTTGAAATATTTTCTTAATGTGTATACTAGGAGCTGTGGAGGAGCAAAGGGATTTGGATGTCCATGTACACAAATCGCTTTTTTATGACATCAGAGAATGTTACATTAAAAATTCAAAAGCTTCTACGATCACATTTTTTTGGTCATGTTGTGTCCAATGTGCATAAATGATGGTTTGATGGCTTCAAACTTTAGATCTTGTAGGTAAAAAGGGACTTAAAGAAGGAATATGGCGTAAGTTCTATGCTTTCTTCTGGAACCCGATTGTTAACGCTGATTTCTGCTTGTTTACGCCAGATTTTTTGTTCCATCGTATACCAATCAGATTGCCAAGAAATTTGGGGGATAAATGCCAATGGGCACAATCGGCATGGATACTGGCGTACCTTTCAATTTAAGCCGACGCAGGAAATTTCAGTGTGTAATATACAGATCCTAGTGTACCACAGATTATACAGTATGTATGGTTGCACACAATGAGGTTCTTTCATACTTTGGTGTCCCTGTGTGGGATCCCAGCTTTGCTTTGTAGATATTGTTCCTTGGCAAGGGGTTTATGTTCAGGCGATGGGAAAACACCCTGAACCCCTACAGCCAAAGAGAGTCCAAATAGGTGGCAGCACATTACTCCCTCCCTAATCTCCCATTAGTGATTGCCTCCACCCCAATCCCAGTGCAAAATATGCAATGCCACCATCATGTTAGAAGCATCACCACAATGAAAGAACTTGCATTGATATAGTACATTACACAACCCTAGGACGTCCCAAGACTGTTCATAGCCAACATTTATTGCCCATCCCTAACTGCCCTTGAGAAATTGATGGTAAGCCATCTTCTTGAACCACTGCAGTCTGTGTGTTTAAGGTACTCCCATAGTGCAGTAATGTAGGGAAAGTGCCAGCTAATTTGCGCACAGCAAAGTCCCGCAAATAGCCATGACATTAATGACCAGATCATCTGTTTTAGTGATGTTGGTTGGGCGATAATTATTGGCTAGGACACTCCCATGGTCTTCGAAATAGTACTATGGGATATTTTACGTCCACCTGAGAGAGCAGACAAGGCCTCCACTGGAGGGTCGGCCTAGCTTTTGCGCTCAAGTTTCTAGAGTACAAGGACTGCAGCGATTCAAGGAGAAGGCCCACTATCACCATCCATCAAAGCAAGTTGGGATTGGCCAATAAATGTGCCCTTGCTAATATAGCCCACATCGCTACGGGCAACCAGAGAAAAATACTCATCGTGACTAGTGAATTTCAGATGCGGAAAAATCATACAGACGTGGATGTAATTTTCAGTTTTCTTGTCTTGGGGAAATAGAGGAAGATACAAAAAGGAAAGCACCTTTAACATGGAATAATTGTGACCTCCCCTTTCAATTTGAGGGGAATGGCCATATTTCCATCATTAGGCTTTGCACATACGTTTGTTGCCTAATAGGCTATT
Source organism: Pristiophorus japonicus (assembly GCF_044704955.1). NCBI lineage: Eukaryota > Metazoa > Chordata > Chondrichthyes > Pristiophoridae > Pristiophorus > Pristiophorus japonicus. Next base: position 42,250,009 of record NC_091981.1, on the reverse strand, counting down.
ATACTCATGCAATGGATGAATGAAGCAGTATGTTATGAAAAGCTTTACTTTAGAATTGACTTAATAAGGTTATCAATCATGGAACAAAAGATGAACTGCTTTCTCTCGTGCATTGGACGTATTATCCATTAATCTGGAAAAAAGAAAGGAATTACGAGATTTGCCTTGTGAGTGAAGTATGCTAAATGTTCAATTATGGGATGCTTAGTGGGGTTTTTTGTCACCTCCTAATATGTCCGTAAGCTAATGTGCTGAACACTAATTCAGGCTTCACAGTTATTTGGCCAACTTTTGCAGATAAGTAATGTTACATGTAGCCGTACATATTTATAGCTCTTCGTGATTTATAGAAGTGCAGAAATTATGGGCTAGCTCAGTGGTAAATTGTAATGGCAGAGAAGAAGCAGGCAAATCAACCTGCTCCACCCTTGATTCGCCTCATGCTGGGGCTTTCACTCCTCCGACCCAGGTACTTTTGGACCCCTATTGGCTGTGATCCCACACTTGACTTCCGCTATTGATAGTGCTTCATCTTTGTTAATGTGATTTTTTTTTTACTTCATGGGGGGAAATAATCTGAAGAAATTCCTCCTGTGATCATTTCAGTGACAAAGTTAGTGAGAGTGCAAAAACCTTATTGGAGTAAGGCAGCCACAATCTGATTGAAAGGCGTTGCAGACACCCAGAGCTGAATAGCCTACTCCTGTTTCTGTGTTCTTTATTGAAATATGCTGGAGCAATGAGTGTTTTCCCATTGCCGGCATCCAGTGTCGGCATTAGGCATTCCTAGATTAGCTACAGAATGGTTAGGTGTTCGGTGCAGTTTAAGTGCCTTATCTTAAATACTTTTAAAGTGGGGTCACTGTTATTAAGTTGGCAAATGCTGCAATTTATGCACACCATGGTCCCACAAATGGCAATGAGATAAAAGACCTATCAATCTGTTTTTGGTGGTGTTGGTTGAGAGATAAATATTGGCCAGGCACCAGCAGAACTGCCCTTCAAATAACGTCATGGGATCTTTTACATACACCTGAGAGGGCAGTTGGGGCCTCAGTTCAACGCCTCATCCCTAAGATGGCACCTCCGACAATGCAGCGCTCCCTCAGTACCGCGCTGGAGTGTCAGCCTGAATTATGTCTTCAAGTACTGGAGTTGGTCTTGAAACCAGTCTTCTAACTCGAGGTGGAAATGCTACCACTAAACCAAGGGAAATCCTGAGTGTTACTTTAAAATGAGACAAGATAATTTAGAGCAGACACCAACCACAAGGAGGGTTATAAGTGCCCAGAATAATCCATCAGACAAAGTAGAACATATGCAGGCACAAAGGGGCATTTAACACACTGTGAAATGTTAGACTGGGAGAGCTGAACTACTAGAGGAGCAGGCCAGAAGGCTTTTTCTCACCCTCAACTTCTCTTGCACTCTTAAAACAGGAATTTCCATTTTGTGCTCACACCGACTTTTTTTAAAAATAAATTATCGATGGAATTTTATCAGTAAAATAGTTCTTTAAAAAGTTTGAAAAGTATTTGTTCATTGTAGACTGGAGCAACTCCTGAGGTACAGGTTTCGCTGTGATGCCCATGTTGCATGCTGGGTGTGTGCATCAGTAAATTATGCACTTTCAGTCCATAATGGATGCAGGTATCATGCCGGGTGCGCGTATGTCCCCAATCCATGCACAAAAGGTGTGGTACATGTAGGGTTGTCCTGGAGTCTCCAGAAATTAAAGAATAATCTCCAAGACATTGCTGTGAGAAAAATCTTTGAGACATTAAACAAATTATAATTTCAAAATTCTTTTGTTAGTTAGTTGTAAAAATATTGGTGATGGGGCAAAATAGCCTGTTTAACTGCAGGATTATGTCCAACATGAGAAACTCCCCTGCTCTTCTTTAAAATGGGATCTTTTAATCCACCTGAGAGGGCAAGTGGGGCCTCGGTTTCACCTCTCATCTAAAAGCTAACGCCTCAAACAGTGCAGCATTCCCTGAGTACCACCTCGAATTTGTGCTCAAGTCGCTGGAGTGAGACTTGAACCCACGACCTTCTGACTCAGAAGCGAGAGTGTTTCCCACTGAATCATGGCTGATACCTAAAGAAAAGATAAAATAAAGTACAGAACTTTAGTTTAGTCTATGAAGTTTTCTGTAGACTGGAATCGTGCATCAATCTTGATAAATACAATAGGGAAATAAGGAAAAATGTTTTTACTCAGAGAGTTCGAATGTGGAACTCGCTACCACAGGAAGTGGTTGAGGCAAATAGCTGAGATCCTTTCAAAAGGAAACTGGACAAGTACATGAGAAAAAAGGGGTTAGAAAGATGTGCTGAAATGCTGAGGCTCGGCAGTTGGAATGGGAGGTGAGTCGTATAGAGTACCAACACCAGCACAGACTAATTGGGCTGAATGGTGCTGGAAAAGTAACAGCGTGTTCATGACTCACACTGTTATTAAAATGCAGTTGGCCAGCAAGTTCAGGGAAGTAAGAGTTACAATGTGAGTTGCGAATCTGCAGAACTTTCTGGTTGATTTATGCCTCACGCAAACAGCATCTCGCCCTTAACCTCCCTGTTATTTTTAAGAACCAGCTGGATTTTCACACTAATTTCCCATTAAACTCACCGCCAAAAGTTAGGGCTGATAATTAACAGCATAAGTATCCATTTACAACAACAACAACTTGTATTTAAAAAGCGCCTTTAATGTAGTGAAACGTCCCAAGGCGCTTCACAGGAGTATTATGAGATTTCTTAAAAATGTTTTAGCAACATGATAATTGTTAATGCAATGCCAATCAACTTCTCTGGCTCAAAAAGGGAACGATTTAAACTGTTCAATCTCATTCCTGCATGTAGACAATTGTTGAGATTTTAAAAATATCAAATTTTAAAGTTTTTTTTTCTTACTATTTCTTTTTTTTTCTCTCATCTCTTAATCCAATCTTTCTTTCCCTCTCGTTATTTCTCTTTCTGTACCTAATTTAACATTTAATTCACCCTCTATTTCTTTCTCAATCCTAAAATCTCATTGGTTCAGGAGATACCCTATTGGTCGCACCGTTCACTAAGGTCATCGTTGCCTTCGCCACACCATTACCAGCTCGCACTTCCAGCAAGTTGCGGTGCAAAGAAAAAAAATCAATCCTGATACCCTGCCCTGTTATCTTCGATTGCAGTTAATGTGACTGTCTGCGTTAATTGAATTTATTTAATTATTTGTAAAGGTTTCTCTTCACTTGTACTCAGCTGTAAGAAGGCCCATTAAGAATGTGTTTATAGGCAGTCTGTCTTGAACCAGTTAAAGAAAACAAGCCTTTGACTTATGACTTCACCCGAACCTTGTGACTAGAAAGATATGGCAGGAGTTTCTGTGTGTGAACCTTCAAAAGGGAATTGGATATATACTTGAAAAGGAAAAATTGGCTGGCCTAATGGGAAAGAGCTACTTGTGTGCTTTGGGTGTAAGTCTGATTCAATAATGATGGGAATAAATGGCAGGTCTATTAAGTATCAGTAGTGGGACTGATTGGATAGCTCTTTCAATGAATGGACTCCTTCTGTGCTGTATGATTCTAAGAAGCAGAGTAAACAATAGTGAGGCACTGGGTGTAGTAAAACATCAGCAGAAAAGATAAAAGTCTGCTTTATCCTGTGAAAAGCATAATTCTCATTTATAGTTCTCATTCTCTTTCAAAAGTGGCCCTGTACGATCTCAGTTTTGCTCTCCAGGTGAAACCGTTTCATTTATTCGGGGGTTGTAAGGAGAGGGAAGTAGCTGAACGACATGCTCAGAGCTCATCTGACCACCAGCTACAGGCTCAAGCTTTCCTCCTGCTTCCAGACCAGGCCATATTTTGGAGCAGTTATTAGCATTTTCACCCCTCATTGGTATAAAACTAGATGAATGAGTAATATCAATTTTTGTTTGTTTTCTTTATTTTTGAATAGAGGAGTTATGATGCCCATAAAAGTTTGAGGTAGAGGTTGTTGAGCAGATTTGTCTCTGTCGTAACAATGCCGACCTGCACTATGGTGCTAAGGGACGGTGTTACTGCAAAGTAAGCGGAGGGAGGATGGTTACTGTCGGTGTCTGGGTGATGGGTACTGTTAGTGTTGGAGCAATGGGGTACTGTAGTGTCTGGGCGGTGGGGTACTGTAGTGTCTGGGCAGTGGGGTACTGTAGTGTGGTGGGTGGGGGAAGTACTGTCAGTGTGGTGGGTGGGGGAGGTGCTGTCAGTGTGGTGGGTGGGGGAAGTACTGTCAGTGTGGTGGGTGGGAGAGGTGCTGTCAGTGTGGTGGGTGGGGGGGGGGTACTGTCAGTGTGGTGGGTGGGGAAGGTACTATCAGTGTGGTGGGTGGGGGAGGTGCTGTCAGTGTGGTGGGTGGGGAAGGTGCTGTCAGTGTGGTGGGTGGGGGAGGTGCTGTCAGTGTGGTGGGTGGGAGAGGTACTGTCAGTGTGGTGGGTGGGGGAAGTGCTGTCAGTGTGGTGGGTGGGGGAAGTGCTGTCAGTGTGGTGGGTGGGGGGGGTACTGTCAGTGTGGTGGGTGGGGGAGGTACTGTCAGTGTGGTGGGTGGGGGAGGTACTGTCAGTGTGGTGGGTGGGGGAAGTGCTGTCAGTGTGGTGGGTGGGGGGGGTACTGTCAGTGTGGTGGGTGGGGGAGGTACTGTCAGTGTGGTGGGTGGGGGAGGTACTGTCAGTGTGGTGGGTGGGGGAAGTGCTGTCAGTGTGGTGGGTGGGGGAGGTACTGTCAGTGTGGTGGGTGGGGGGGGTACTGTCAGTGTGGTGGGTGGGGGAGGTACTGTCAGTGTGGTGGGTGGGGGGTGTACTGTCAGTGTGGTGGGTGGGGGAGGTACTGTCAGTGTGGTGGGTGGGGGGGTACTGTCAGTGTGGTGGGTGGGGGAGGTACTGTCAGTGTGGTGGGTGGGGGAGGTACTGTAGTGTGGTGGGTGGGGGAGGTACTGTCAGTGTGGTGGGTGGGGGAAGTGCTGTCAGTGTGGTGGGTGGGGGAGGTACTGTAGTGTGGTGGGTGGGGGGGGTACTGTCAGTGTGGTGGGTGGGGGGGTACCGTCAGTGTGGTGGGTGGGGGGGGGTACTGTCAGTGTGGTGGGTGGGGGGGTACCGTCAGTGTGGTGGGTGGGGGAGGTACCGTCAGTGTGGTGGGTGTGGGAGGTACCGTCAGTGTGTTGGGTGAGGGAGGTGCTGTCAGTGTGTTGGGTGGGGGAGGTGCCGTCAGTGTGGTGGGTGAGGGAGGTGCTGTCAGTGTGGTGGGTGGGGGAAGGTGCTGTCTGTGGTGGGTGGGGGGGGGGGGTTACTGTCAGTGTGGTGGGTGGGGGAAGTGCTGTCAGCGTGGTGGGTGGGGGGGGGGTACTGTCAGTGTTGTGGGTGGGAGAGGTACTGTCAGCGTGGTGGGTGGGGGGGGGGTACTGTCAGCGTGGTGGGTGGGGGCGGTGCTGTCAGCGTGGTGGGTGGGGGAAGTGCTGTCAGTGTGGTGGGTGGGGGGGGGAGGTACTGTCATACTGTCAGTGTGGTGGGTGGGGGGGGTACTGTCAGTGTGGTGGGTGGGGGGGGGGTACTGTCAGTGTGGTGGGTGGGGGAAGTGCTGTCAGTGTGGTGGGTGGGTGGGGAGGTACTGTCAGTGTGGTGGGTGGGGGGGGGTACTGTCAGTGTGGTGGGTGGGGGAGGTACTGTCAGTGTGGTGGGTGGGGGAAGTGCTGTCAGTGTGGTGGGTGGGGGAAGGTGCTGTCAGTGTGGTGGGTGGGGGGGGGGGTACTGTCAGTGTGGTGGGTGGGGGGGGTACTGTCAGTGTGGTGGGGGGGGGTACTGTCAGTGTGGTGGGTGGGGGAAGGTGCTGTCAGTGTGAAGAAGGGGGGCTACTATTAGTGTCGGGGCACGGAGGTACAATTAGTGTTGGGCTGGAGGAGGTACTGTTAGCATAGTGGCGGGGGGAACTATTCGTGTCCGGACTAGGATGGTACTTTTTGGGTTTTTTTTAAACTGAATTCAAATGAGAAAATATTTCATACTCAGGTGTTGGCACTTGGGGTCAATAATTAGTTAAGGAGAAATCTTCCGTCAGCCCGTCTGTATCTCGATGCTGAGTAACTGTTGTTTCAACTGTTGGTTCAAAAGGTCACACTGTCGCTCTTTGTGAAGCCAAATCACATGAGTTCTGGTGCTTTACTTAACCTCAGACACACGTACAGCCCTAATGGAAAGTAGTTTTATTTCAAATAAAACCGTGCACTTTGACCTACCGGCCATGATGTATTCTTTCACTCCCTGCTAAATTCAACAAAGAAAAAAATAGAAAGACATGCCTTTATATAGCGCCTTTCATGGCTACCGGACGGCACAAAACACTTTACAGCCAATGAAGTACTTTTTGATGTTTAGTCACTGTTGTAATGTAGGAAACACAACAGCCAATTTGCAAACAGCAACCTCCCACAAACAGTAATGTGATAATGACCAGATAATCTCTTTAACTGATGTTAGTTGCAGAAAAATATTGGCCAGGACACCAGGAATAACTCTCCTGCTTTTCTTCGAAATAGTGCCATGGGATCTATCACATCTACTTAAACTGAGGCACCGTCTGCTCTCTTAACATCTCATCCGAAAAACAGCACCTCCAATAGTGCAACACTTCCTCAATACTCAGTACCAAGAGCTAATAGATCGCAAGCGCAGAGCATTTCTAAGCTTTAAACAACAACCCAATTCAGGAGCAGCAAAGCAGCATTACAGACGGCTCAAGACTGAAGTCCAACAAAAAACCCGGGACGTAAAGAAAAGGTGGTGGATGGAGAAAGCACAGGAGATACAGCAGCTGGCCGATAGCCATGATGTGCGAGGATTCTTCATCGCGGTCAAGGCCACCTACGGTCCAAACACCCAAGGCCCCACCTCACTGCTGGCCAAGAATGGGGAAAAACTCAAGGACACCAAGGCAGTCTGGGCCTGCTGGAAGGAGCACTTCGAAGATCTCCTCAATCGAGACTCTGCCTTTGACTCAAGTGTTCTCGACTCCATCCTGCAGCATGCTACCTGCCACCACCTCAGTAAAACCCCAACACTGTACGAGGTAGAAAAAGCCATAAGACAATTTAAGAACAACAAGGCTACGGGAGCAGATAGAATCCCTGCTGAGGCACTGAAGTATGGCGGAGAGGCACTGCTGGCACGAATACATGACCTCATCTCTCTTATTTGGAGGGAGGAGAACATGCCGGGAGATCTCAGAGATGCAATGATCGTGACCATCTTTAAAAAGGGGACAAGTCCAACTGTGGCAACTACAGAGGAATCTCCCTATTATCAGCCACTGGAAAAGTCATTGCGAGAGTCCTCCTCAACCGTCTTCTCCCTGTGGCTGAGGAGCTCCTCCCGGAGTCACAGTGCGGATTTCGTCCCCTACGGGGCACAACGGACATGATTTTTATAGCACGACAGCTGCAGTAAAAATGCAGGGAACAGCACCAGCCCTTATAAATGGCCGCCTTCGACCTTACAAAGGCCTTTGACACTGTCATCCGCGAGGGTCTATGGAGCGTCCTCCTCTGTTTCGGATGCCCCCAAAAGTTCGGCATCCTTCTCCGCCTGCTCCACGATGACATGCAGGCCGTGATCCTTACCAATGGGTCCACTACAGACCCAATCCACATCTGAACCGGGGTCAAACAGGGCTGTGTCATTGCCCCAACCCTCTCTTCAATTTTCCTCGCTTCCTCGCCGTCTCCAGGCCAGGTCCAAGACCACCCCAGCCTCTGTCAGTACGCGGACGATGCCTGCATCTGTGCACACACAGAGGCTGAACTCCAGAACATAGTCAACATATTTACTGAGGTGTACGAAAGCATGGACCTTACACTAAACATCCGTAAGACAAAGGTCCTCCACCAGCCTGTCCTTGACGCACAGCACTGCCCCCCAGTCATCAAAATCCGCGGCCCTGGACAACGTGGACCATTTTCCATACCTCGGGAGCCTCTTATCAACAAGAGCAAACATTGACGACAAGATTAAACACCACCTCCAGTGCGCCAGTGCAGCCTTCGGCCGCCTGAGAAAAAAAGTGTTTGAAGACTAGGTCCTCAAAACTGCCACCAAGCTCATGGTCTACAGGGTTGTAGTAATACCCGCCGTCCTGTATGGCTCAGAGACATGGAACATATACAGTAGACATCTCAAGTCGTTGTAGAAATACTACCAATGATGCCTCCGCAAGATCCTATAAATCCCCTGGGAGGACAAACGCACCAACATTAGCATCCTCAACTAGGCCAACCTCCCCAGCATTGAAGCACTGACCACACTTGATCAGCTCCGCTGGGCAGGCCACATCGTTCGCTTGCCAGACATGAGTCTCCCAAAGCAAGCGCTCTACTTGGAACTCCTTCACAGCAAATGAGCCGAAGGTGGGCAGAGGAAACGTTATAGGGACACCCTTAAAGCTTACCAGAAAAAGTGCAACATCCCCACTGACACCTGGAAGTCCCTGGCCAAAGACCACCCTAAGTGGAGGAAGTGCATCCGGCAGGGCATTGAGCACCTCGAGTCTCATTGCCGAGAGCATACAGAAACCAAGCGCAGGCAGCGGAAAGAGATGCGACAAACCTATCCCACTCACCCTTTCCCTCAACGACTATCTTAAAATGAGTCCTTAGGTGGCTCTTGTATTGGACTGTTCAGCCACCTAAGGACTCATTTTAAGAGTGGAAGCAAGTCTTCCTCAATTCTGAGGGACTGCCTATGATGAGCACTGCACTGGAGTGTCAGCCTAGATTTTTGTGCTCAAGTCTCTGGAGTGGAACTTTAACCCACATCCCCACAATGAGTAAAAAGCAAATTGATTTGGTTGAATACAACAGCAAGAGCGACTGGGTGTTAGGATGCTGCCCAGGCACCTCCCTAAATTGAAGAACAGCCAGATCGCCCACAACACTGCTTCAGATTTATATGCTCTTAGTTCTCCCCAGAGTCACTAGGAGAACGGAATTGGTGCAAGTTATTATACGAGCAGCAAAATTTTGCATGAGCTCAAGTTTATGGAGGTGGGAGGCTTGCTAGGAGAGGACTGGAATAGTAAAATCTGAAGGTTGCAAAGGGTGGATGAGGATTTCAGCAGTGGAGACAGGTGATCTTATGGAGGTGGAAGTAGGCAGTCTTGGTGATCGAGTGGATTGGGGGTCAGAAGCTCAGCTCAGGGTTAAATAGGACGTCGAGGTTGCGAACAGTCTGGTTCAGCCTCAGACAGTGGCCAGGATGAGGGATGGAGTCGGTGACTGGGGAATGGAGTTCGTGGCGGGGGTCAAAAGCAATGCCTTTGTTCTTCCCAATATTTAATTAGAAGAAAGTTCTGCTCATCCAATACCAGATGTTGGACAAGCAGCATGACAAATCAAAAGCACAGGATGGGTCAAGTGAGGTTGTGGGAGGGGGCTGGATATCATCAGCAAAATTCTCATCCTTGTTTACAAATCACTCCATGGCCTTGCCCCTTCCTATCTCTGTCATCTTTTTCAGCCTCACAACCCCACAAGATGTCTGCGCTCCTCAAATTCTGCCCTCTTGAACATCCCTCATTATAACTGCTCAACCATTGGTGGCCATGCCTTCAACTGTTTGGGCCCTAAGCTCTGGAACTCCCTCCCTAAACCTCTCGGCCTCTCTACCTCTCTTTCCTCCTTTAAGGTGCTCGTTAAAACCTCTTTAACCAAGCTTTTGGTCAACTGCTGTCATTTCTTCTTTTGTGGCTTGGTGTCAAATTTATCTGTTTTGTCTTGTAACACTGCTGTGAAGTGCTTTGGGGCGTTTTACTACTTTAAAGGCGTTATATAAATAAAAGTTATTATTATGTGAAATACCATTGGGCGGGTAGGGGAGAAACTGAGACGAAAATGCTGTACAGGTACAGATAGATAATCCAAGGCATTATTTGCTGCTGTTTGGGTGCTTTCAATACTAGATGTAATTTAATTTGTTTCACTGGTTCAACACACAGACCTTCAAGCAGCTTTTTCTGTTTGCGCTTGTTTTAATGCTTTGCAGTTGTTAGATCTATTAACTTGGGAGTTTTACTCCTGCCAAAAAAATACAAAATAAGAATGCACACTATAGCGAGGTGGTGCCCCAAAGGGAAGCCTACAATGTAACCGAGCCATCTCCTCTCCGTACATCATCACGCAGCATCTGTATTAAAGTACCAACACACAGCAGAAACGAGTATGTTGATACAAAAGCAAAATAATGCGGATGCTGGAATCTGGAGCATATGTTTATGATGTGCTGCATCACGGGTCAATATTAGGAGCAGGAGACAATTGCAAGATTATACACATAAAATACACTGACGTCACTTTTTTATCAACAGTTGTCTGTCCTGATCTCTCCTGGGTACCTTGTTCTTTTTATCTTTTTCTTTTCCCACTCCAGGAACTTGAGCATATAAATCTAGGCTAATATTCCAGTGCAGTACTGAGGGAGCCCTGCACTGTCGGAGGTACTGTCTTTCGGATGAGACGTTAAACCGAGGCCCCGACTGCCCCCTCAGATGGATGTAAAAGATCCCATGACACCATTTCAAAGAAGAGCAGGGGAGTTATCCCCGGTGTCCTGGCCAATATTTATTCCTCAATCAACATAACAAAAAAACAGATTATTTGGTCATTGCCACATTGCTGTTTGTGGGAGTTTGCTGTGTGCAAGTTGGCTGCTGCATTTCCCACATTACAACAGTGACTACTCTCTAAAAGTACTTCATTGGCTGTACAGTGCTTTGAGACATCCGGTGGTCGTGAAAGGCGCTATATAAATTATTTATTTCTCACTTCCTTTCTTTTAACTTTTCTTCTGTCAGGTTTCCCTTTGATTGTCTCTCTCAATCAGAGACGATTCACTAGGCTGATTCGAGAAGTGAGGGGGTTACCTTATGATGATAGATTGAGTAGACTGGTTCTTTACTCCTTGGAGTTCAGAAGGATGAGGGGTGATCTTATAGAAACATTTAAAATCATGAAAGGGATAGATAAGATAGAGGCAGAGAGGTTGTTTCCATTGGTGGGGGAGACTAGAACTAGGGGGCACAGCCTCAAAATACGGAGGAGCCAATTTAAAACCGAGTTGAGAAAGAATTTCTTCTCCCAGAGGGTTGTGAATCTGTGGAATTCTCTGCCCAAGGAAGCAGTTGAGGCTAGCTCATTGAATGTTTTCAAGTCAAAGATAGATAGATTTTTAAGCAATAAGGGAATTAAGGGTTACGGGGAGAGGGCGGGTAAATGGAGCTGAGTCCACGACCAGATCAGCCATGATCTTATTGAATGGCGGAGCAGGCTCGAGGGACTAGATGGCCTACTCCTGTTCCTAATTCTTATGTTCTTATGTTCTAAGTGTTGCTGGTTCTATTTTTGCAGCATGATTTTACAGGTGCAGCAAAGCAAATGCAGCCTGGTGAAGGACCTTGGTTGGAATTAGGTGTCAGCTGTGGTTCAGTTGGTAATACAATCATCTTTGAGTCAGAAGTTCATGGGTTCAAGTCCAACTTCAGAGAAATGAGCCAAAAATCCTGGCTGATACTCCAGTGCAGTACATCTGGGAGCATTGTACTGTCGGAGTTGCCATCTTTCGGGTGAAATGTTGAATCAAGGTCCCCTCAGGTGGATGTAAAAGATTCCACGGCGCTATTTTGAAGAAGAGCAGAAGTGCTTTTCCCTCATGTCCTGGCAAACATTAATCTCTCAGCTAAAATCACTAAAAGAAACAGGTTATCTACGCATTATCACATTGCTGTGGGATTTTGCTGTGTGCAAATTGGCTGTTGCATTTCCTACATTATAACAATGACTTAAAAATGATTGGTTATAAAGCGCTTTGAAAAGCACGATAGTACTAGTCTTTCTTTATTATAGTGTACTTATTCATAGAATCATAGAGGAGTACAGCTCAGGAGACTGCCATTTGGCCTATCGAGTCTGCACTGGCTTTTTCGAAGAGCAATCCAGTTAGTCCCACTCCCCCATTCTTTCCCGATATCTCTGCAATTTTTTCTCCTTCAAGTATTTATCCGATTCCCCTATTGAATCTGTTTCCAACATTAATATATTAGCATGGATAGAGAATTGGCTAACTAACAGAGAACAGAGAGTCGGGATAAATGGTTCATTCTCTGGTTGGCAACCAGTGGGGTGCCGCAGGGATCAGTGCTGACACTATTTTGAAGAAGAGCAGGAGAGCTTTTCCCTCATGTCCTGGCAAACATTAATCTCTCAGCCAACTATTTACAATCTATATTAACAACTTGGAAGAAGGGACTGAGTGTAACATAGCCAAGTTTGCTGACGATACAAAGATGGGAGGAAAAGCAATGTGTGAGGAGGACACAAAAAATCTGCAAAAGGACACAGCATCATCATCATAGGCAGTCCCTCGGAATCGAGGAAGACATGCTTCTACTCCTGAAGTGAGTTTTTTGGTGGCAGAACCTTCCAATACGAGAGCCACAGACTCTGTCACAGGTGGGACAGATAGTCATTGAGGGAAGGGGTGGGTAGGACTGGTTTGCCGCACGCACTTTCCGCTACCTGCGCTTGATTTCTGCATGCTCTCGGCGTTGAGACTCGAGGTGCTCAGCGTCCTCTCGGATGCACTTCCTCCACTTAGGGCGGTCTTGGGCCAGGGACTCCTCGGTGTCAGTGGGGATGTTGTACTTTATCAGGGAGGCTTTGAGGGTGTCCTTGTAGCGTTTCCGTTACCCACATTTGGCTCGTTTGCTGTTAAGGATCTCCTAGTAGAGCACTTGCTTTGAGAGCCTCGTGTCTGGCATGCGGACTGTGTGACCTGGCCAGCGGAGCTGATCGAGTGTGGTCAGTGCTTCAATGCTGGGGATGTTAGCCTGAATGAGGACGCTGATATTGATGCGCCTGTCCTCCCAGGGGATTTGTAGGATCTTGCAGAGACATCGCTGGTAATATTTCTCCAGCAACTTGAGGTGTCTACTGTACATGGTCCATGTCTCTGAACCATACAAGAGGGCAGGTATTACTACAGCCCTGTAGACCATGAGTTCGGTGGCAGTTTTGAGGGCCTGGTCTTCAAACACTCTTTTCCTCAGGCGGCCGATGGCTGCACTGGCGCACTAGAGGCGGTGTTGGATCTCGTCGTCGATGCCTGCTCTTGTTGATAGGAGGCTCCTGAGATATGGGAAGTGGTCCATTTTGTCCAGGGCCGCTCCGTGGATCTTGATGACTGGGGCACAGTGTTGTGCGGTGAGGACAGGCTAGTAGAGGACCTTTATCTTAAAGATGTTTAGTGTAAGGCCCATGCTTTCGTACGCCTCAGTAAACACGTCGACTATGTCCTGGAGTGCAGCCTTTGTATGTGTGCAGACGCAGGTGTCGTCCACGTACTGTAGCTCGACGACAGAGGTTGGGGTGGTCTTGGATCTGGCCTGGAGACAGCTCAGGTTAAACAGGTTCCCACTGGTTCTGTAGTTTAGTTCCACTCCAGCGGAGAGCTTGTTGACTGTGAGGTAGAGCATGGCGGTGAGAAAGATCGTCCCAACCCTCTTCTCAAAAGGACATAGACAGGTTAAGTGAGTGGGCAAAAATTTGGCAGATGGAGTATAATTTTGGAAAGTGTGAAGTCATGCACTTTGGCAGAAAAAAAATCAAAGAGCAAGTTATTATTTAAATGGAGAAAGATTGTAAAGTGCCGCAGTACAGCGGGACCTGGGGGTACTTGTGCATGAAACACAAAAGGATAGTATGCAGGTAGAGCAAGTGATCAGGAAGGCCAATGGTATCTTGGCCTTTATTGCAAAGAGTTGGAGTATGAAAGCAGGGAAGTCTTGCTACAGCTATATAAGGTATTGGTGAGGCCACACCTGGAATACTGCTTGCAGTTTTGTTTTCCATATTTACGAAAGGAGGCAATTCAGAGAAGCTTCACTAGGTTGATTCCAGGGATGAAAGGGTTAACTTATGAGGAAAGGTTGAGTAGATTGGGCCTCTACTCATTGGAATTCAGAAGAATGAGAGGTGATCTTATCGAAACGTATAAGATTATGAGGGGGCTTGACAAGGTGGATGCAGAGAGGATGTTTCCACTGATGGGGGAGACTAGAACTAGGGGGCATAATCTTAGAATAAGGGGCCACCCACTTAAAACTGAGATGAGGAGAAATTTCTTCTCTGAGACAGCAAATTCCACAGATTAACAATCCTCAGAGAGCTGTGGAAGCTGGGATATTGAATAAATAGACAATTTTTTGAACGATAAGGGGTCCCATTTTCCATTTCAGGGGAATTCTCTTTGTATGCCAGAGTCAACTCACTAAAAACAGATTATCTAGTTCGTTATCTCATTGTGGGACCCTTTTGTGTGCAAATTGTCTGCCATGTTCTTTCTTTCTATAATGGTAACACAGTAGAGTTGGTATTCTGGAAAGGTGAAATATCTAATGAGCTGTCGGGCCTTCTTCACCCAAGATAACCTTGTGAGTAGCTGAATCACACAGACCAGGAAGGTTTCAAGTTTTACCCCTGGTACTGATTTAGCTTAACTGGGCCGAGGGAACAGTGGGCGTGATATCGGTCCCCTAGAAAGGAAAAGTTCATCTTCTAATTGCCTCCCAGTGACACCTGCTGGAAGTGTGTGCAGGTTAAACCTTGGGAGAGGGCTGAATTGAGTGCGAGTCTGTGCATGTGTGAGATACACATCAGCTGAGGGCTGGATTGAACGTATGCATGTGTGTGAGATACATAACATAAGAAATAGGAGCAGGAGTAGGCCACCTGGCCCCTCAAACCTGCTCCACCATTTAATAAGATCTTGGACTCCACTCCACTTCCTGCCTGCTCTCCATAGCCCTTTATTCCCTTATCGCTCAAAAATCTGTCTACCTCCGCCTTAAATATATTCAATGACTCAGCCTCCACAGCTCTCTGGCGCAGAGAATTCCATAGATTTACAACCCTCTGAGAGAAGAAATTCCTCCTCATCTCAGTTTTAAATGGGCAGCCCCTTATTCTGAGACTATGGGCCCGAATTTAGTGAAGGCCCCTGCCCGCCCAAGTGCCGGCCAAAGGACCGCAGATGGCCGCTGAGGTACCTGATGGTACTTTGGGCGGGATTTTCATCAAAAAGATCCTTCAAAGGCGGCAGGCGGCAAATGAGGGACTTACGCTGCCAATCTGGGCGGCAGCTGGCGGGAGCTCCCAATCTTGGCAGCAAAGGCGCTTGCCACCCAGATGCTGCCAAGGACGGAGGATCGAAGACCTGCAAATAAAAAGCATCAAAGAAAAGCATTGGAACACCTTCAGGGGACCCCATACAAGCAAATCCCTGTAAAGAAAAAAATTAAAAACTGTTTACCCACCTTTTCTTTCAGCCTTTCAAACCTACCATTGGGGACAGACCAGCCTCCAGCCAGTGGTCCACCCCTGTTTTGGCACCGACTCCCGCATGCACCAACCTGGCATCTCAGCGGGCAGGAGTCCACTTATGCCATTCGGCCGTCCGCTGACGTCAGTGGACGGTTCTTGGTGGCTCTCCCCTCCCACCCGCTCCAGACCAGATCAAAACTGGCATTGGGCGGAACCCAAGGAGGAATGTCGGCAGCAGTCGGCGGCAGCAGGTGGTGAGTGCATCAATTTCGGGCCCAATGTCCCCTAATTTTATTTTCCCCTATGAGTGGAAATATCCTCTCTGCATCCACCTTGTCTAGCCCCCTCATTATCTTATATGTTTCAATAAGATCACCTCTCATTCTTCTGAGCTCCAATGAGCATAGGCCCAACCTACTCAACCTATCTTCATAAGTCAACCCCCTCATCTCCGGAATCAACCTTGTGGACCTTCTCTGAACAGCCTCCAATGCAAGTATATCCTTCCTTAAATACGGTGACCAAAACTGCATGCAGTACTTCAGCTGTGGCCTCACCAATACCCTGTACAGTTGTAGCAGGACGTCTCTGCTTTTATACCCTATTCCCCTTGCAATAAAGGCCAACATTCCATTTGCCTTCCTGATTACTTGCTGTACCTGCATACTCATTTTTTGTGTTTCATGCACAAGGACCCCCAGGTCCCTCTGTACTGCAGCACTTTGCAATTTTTCTCTATTTAAATTATAATTTGCTTTTCTATTTTTTCTGCCAAAGTGGATAACCTCACATTTTCCTACATTATACTCCATCTGCCAAATTTTTGCCTACTCATTTAGCCTGTCTATATCCCTTTGCAGATTTTTTGTGTCCTCCTCACAATTTGCTTTCCCACCCATCTTTGTATCATCAGCAAACTTGGCAACATTACACTCGGTCCCTTCATCCAAGTCATTAATATAGATTGTAAATAGTTGAGGCCCCAGCACCGATCCCTGTGGCACCCCACTGGTCACTGTTTGCCAACCGGAAAATGACCCATTTATTCCAACTTTCTGTTTTCTGTTAGTTAGCCAATCCTCTATCCATGCTATTCTATTACCCCCAACCCCGTGAACTTTTATCTTGTTCAGTAACCTTTTATGTGGCACCTTATCAAATGCCTTCTGGAAATCTAAATACATCACATCTACTGGTTCCCCCTTATTCACCCTGCTCTTTACATCCTCAATGAACTCCAACAAATTTGTCAAACATGATTTCCCATTCATAAAACCATGCTAACTCTGCTTAATTGAATTATGCTTTTCCAAATGTCCTGCTACTGCTTCCTTAATAATAGACTCCAGCATTTTCCCAATGACAGATGTTAGGCTAACTGGTTTATAGTTTCCTGCTTTTTGCCTGTCTCCTTTTTTAAATTGGGGCATCACATTTGCGGTTTTCCAATCTGCTGGGACCGCCCCAGAATCTAGGGAATTTTGGTAGATCACAACCAATGCATCCACTATCTCCGCAGCCACTTCTTTTAAGACCCTAGGATGTAAGCCATCAGGTCCAAGAATCTTGTCCGCCTTTAATCTCATTATTTTACCGAGTACTACTTCTTTAGTGATTGTGATTGTATTAAGTTCCTCCCTCCCTATAGCCGTTTGATTATCTACTATTGGGATGTTTTTAGTGTCTTCTACCGTGAAGACCGATACAAAATATTTGTTCAGTGCCTCTGCCATTTCCCTGTTCTCCATTATTAATTCCCCAGTCTCATCCTCTAGGCGATCAGCATTTACTTTAGCGACTCTTTTCCTTTTTATGTACCTGTAGGAACTCTTACTATCTGTTTTTATATTTCTTGCTAGTTTACTTTCATAATCTATCTTCCCTCTCTCTGTCATTTTTTTAGTCGTTCTTTGCTGACTTTTAAAAATTTCCCAATCCTCTGGTCTTCGACTCGTCTTGGCCACATTGTATGCCCTTGTTTTCAATTTGATACCATTCCTTATTTCCTTAGTTAGCCATAGATGTTTATCCCTTCTCTTACAGTCTTTCCTTCTCATTGGGATATATTTTTGTTGCGAGTTATGAAATACCTCCTTAAACGTCTGCCACTGCTCATCAACCATCCCATACTTCAATCTATTTTCCCAGACCACCTTAGCCAACTCTGCCTTCATACCTTTGTAGTCTCCTTTATTTAAGCTTAGGACACTGGTTTGAGATTCACATCAGATGGGGTCTGGATTGCGTGTGTGTGTGTGTGTGTGAGATATGTAAAGTCCTGACCCTGCAGTACAGACTTACACGAGGCACATGCTGAAGTCAAGGTCACTCTGGATCTGCACCTTTATTTCACAGCTCTCGAGTGCCACACTTGCCTGAGACCTGCCTTTATACACCTGTGTGGAACAGGTATGCAGTGTCTCCTGCAAGTACACCCCTGGTGGTAAAATATGCTTGTGGTTACAGATCATATCTAGTTACAGTCATGTATAGCATGGTAAGATACAGTTATATACAGTAGTGTGAGATACATGACAAGATATACGTCAGTTGGGGGTTGGATTGAGTGTGTGGGTGTGTGAGATACATTCTGGATGTGGATTGAGTGTGTGTGTGAGATACACGACCGATGTGGGCTGGATTGAGTGTGTGTGTGTGAGGTATATGTTGAATGAGGGCTGGATTGAGTGTGTGTGCGAGATACACAACCGATGTGGGCTGGATTGAGTGTGTGTGTGAGATATACGTCGAATGTGGGCTGGATTGAACGTGTGCGTGTGTGAGATACACGACCGATGAGAGCTGGATTGAATGTGTGTGTGTGTGTGTAAGATATATGTCGAATGTGGGCTGGATTGAGTGTGTGTGTGTCTTTGAGATACATGCCGGATGAGGGCTGGATTGAGTGTTATGCGTGTGTGAGTTACATGACGTTGAGGACTGGATTGAGTGTTATGCGTGTGTGAGTTACATGACGTTGAGGGCTGGATTGAGTGTATGCGTGTGTGAGATACATGACGTTGAGGACTGGATTGAGTGTATGCGTGTGTGAGATACATGATGTTGAGGACTGGATTGAGTGTTATGCGTGTGTGAGTTACATGACGTTGAGGGCTGGATTGAGTGTATGTGTGTGTGAGATACATGACGTTGAGGACTGGATTGAGTGTATGTGTGTGTGAGATACATGATGTTGAGGACTGGATTGAGCGTGCCTGCAGCGCCCTCAGCAGTCGACTGCCCTAACAACACTCGGCTGTATTTTCTGATATTGTACTGATATGGGGCAGTCGGGAGCGGCTGATGGACCAAGGGGTAGGGTGAGCTGATCTGTCAGCTACCATTTTAGGACTTTCAAATGATGGGGCAATGCTGGGAATATTGTTAACGTCTCAGCTACGTGGAGCATTGAGAATGCCATTACATTCCTGGCGTTCGTGGTGGGGGGATTTTTAAATATTAAAGGACTCTCGTGCCTCAATTGTTAATTGTTAACTCAATTACACAGTTCATGGATCTCAAGACGGTAGGCCTGTCGGTGGGACTGCGAGAGGCCATAACGAGAATAAAATGGCACTGGCCGCAGAAGGTCCACCAATTCAGGGGAACAGGCTGCAGCCAATGCCATCTTAAATCCATCCAGCAGGAATCTGCCCAAATCAATAAATCTAAGCCTCACTGTCGAGGCCCACACATGACCAATGAGCCCGAGGGTTCCCAGTGCCTGTGGATTCTTACCCCCAAAGGGAGTTGTCCTCTTCAGGCTGAAGAAAAAATTGTACAGAAAAAGAATTATTCATCAGTAGTGAGCTTATTGTAGGATTCTTGATGTTTCTGTTGATGCCAATACTAGACTGCATCTAGAAACTGCACACCCCAAGGCTAACTCTTATAGACAGCTCAACTTGGTGGAGAACATAATAGGATAGAGTACAGCAATACTTTTCATTCTCTAATATCGTGAGATTAGCTACATGACTAGATCGAGCTGAGTTAGCCCTAAATATAGTGTGTGTGTGTGTTTAGAAAGATTTCTGATCAGGCACGAATAACCAACTAACACTCAATAACCAGGCTCATTGATGGAAAATCGTAGTGTGGGACGACTATGTAGTGGAACTCTTTCAAAGAGCCGCCACGGGCACGATGGGCCAAATGGCCCCCTCTGTGTGGTATGATTCTAAAAGAGCTAAAGTAGTGACATCATTTGAAACGACATATTTTTAGGCTCAACATCACATCTACCAATCACCTTCTTCATTCAACCTTACATCTACCAATCACCTTCTTCATTCAACCTTACATCTACCTATCATCTTCTTCATTCAACCTTACATCTACCAATCACCTTCTTCATTCAACATCACATCTACCTATCATCTTCTTCATTCAACCTTACATCTACCAATCACCTTCATTCAACCTTACATCTACCTATCATCTTCTTCATTCAACATCACATCTACCTATCATCTTCTTCATTCAACCTTACATCTACCAATCACCTTCTTCATTCAACATCACATCTACCTATCATCTTCTTCATTCAACCTTACATCTACCAATCACCTTCTTCATTCAACCTTACATCTACCTATCATCTTCTTCATTCAACATCACATCTACCTATCATCTTCTTCATTCAACCTTACATCTACCAATCACCTTCTTCATTCAACATCACATAGACCTATCACCTACTTCATTTACATCAATTTTTTTTAATCATTCATGGGATGTGGGCATAGCTGGCAAGGCTGGCATTTATTGCCCCTCCCTAATTGCTCTTGAGAAGGTGGTAGTGAGCCGCCTTTTTGAATCACAGAGGGCAGTTAAGAATCAACCACATCGCTGTGGGTCTGGAGTCACATAGAGGCCAGACTTCCTTCCCTAAAGGACATGAGTGAACCAGATGGGGTTTTATGACAATCCGATAGTTTCATGGTCACCATTACTGATACTAGCTTTTTTTAAAATTCCAGATTTAATTGATTAACTGAATTTAAATTCTATAGCTACCGTGGTGAGCTTTGAACTCACATCTCTGGATTATTAATCCAAGCCTTTGGATTGCTAGTCCAGTACCATAACCACTATGCTACCATACCCACTCATATCTATCTGTCACCTACTCAATTCACAGCATATCTACCTGCCGCCTACTTAATTCAGGATCACATCTAGTGTCATCTACTTAATTCAAGATCACATCTACCAATCACTTACTTAATTCAGGATCACATCTAGTGTCACCTATTTAATTCAACATCACAACATCTGTCACCACGCAAATCAAGATCACATCTCCCTGTCACCTACTTCATTCACATTATGTTAATTCATAATGACTAGTTGTGTAAAGGAACATAACACATTGCCTGAAAATCTCAGCGAGTCAGGCAGCAGCTGTGGAGAGAAAGCAGAGTTAACGTTTCAGGTCGATGAGCCTTGGTCAGAACTGGAGAGTGTGCGGAAAGAACGCATTCTAAAGAAGCAGTGAAAGGGGGAGGGGAACAAAGAACAAAAGGGAAGGTCTGTGATAGGTTGGAAGACAGGAGAGATCGGAGAGACAAAAGGGATGACGGCCCAAATTCAAATGGTAATGGCAGGAGTTAGAAAAACCTTAGTCAAGATCATCATCATAGGCGGTCCCTCGGAATTGAGGAAGACGTGTTTCCACTCTTAAAATGAGTCCTTAGGTGGCTGAACCGTCCAATATGAGAACCACAGTCCCTGTCACAGGTGGGATAGATAGTTGTTGAGGGAAAGGGTGGGTAGGACAGGTTTGCCGCACGCTCTTTCCGCTGCCTGCTTGATTTCTGCATGCTCTCGGCGATGAGACTCGAGGTGCTCAGCGCCCTCCCGGATGAACTTCTTCCACTTAGGGCGGTCTTTGGCCAGGGACTCCCAGGTGTCAGTGGGGATGTTGCACTTTTTCAGGGAGGCTTTGAGGGTGTCCCTGTAACGTTTCCTCTGTCTCCCTTTGGCTCGTTTGACGTGAAGGAGTTCTGAGTAGAGCGCTTGCTTTGGGAGTCTCGTGTCTGGCAGGTGAACGATGTGGCCTGCCCAGTGAAGCTGACCAAGTGTGGTCAGTGCTTCAATGCTGGAGATGTTGGCCTGGTCGAGGACGCTAATGTTGGTGCGTCTGTCCTCCCAGGGGATTTTTAGGATCTTGTGGAGGCATGGTTGGTGGTATTTCTCCAGCGACTTGAGGTGTCTACTGTACATGGTCCATGTCTCTGAGCCATACAGGAGGACAGGTATTACTACAGCCCTGTAGACCATGAGCTTGGTGGCAGTTTTGAAGACCTGGTCTTCAAATACTCTGTTCCTCAGGCGGCTGAAGGCTGCACTGGCGCACTGGAGGTGGTGTTGAATCCCGTCGTCAATGTCTGCTCTTGTTGGTAAGAGGCTCCCAAGGAATGGGAAATGGTCCAAGTTGTCCAGGGCCACGCTATGGGGAGCAGTGCTGTGCGGCTAGGACAGGCTGGTGGAGGACCTTTGTCTTACGGATGTTTAGCCTAAGGCCCATGCTTTCGTACGCCTCAGTAAATACGTCGACTTTGTCCTGGAGTTCAGCCTCTGTATGTGCGCAGACACAGTCATCGTCCGCGTATTGCCGACAGAGGGTTGGGGTGGTCTTGGACCTGGCCTAGAGACGGCGAAGGTTGAACAGGTCCCACTGGTTCTATAGTTTAGTTCCACTCCAGCTTGTTGACTATGAGGTGGAGCATGGCATTGAGGAAGATTGAGAAGAGGGTTGGGGTGATGACGCAGCCCTGTTTGACCCTGACGGACTTGGATTGGGTCTGTAATGGATCCGTTGGTAAGGATCACGACCTGTATGACGTCGTGGAGCAGGCGGAGGATGGTGACGAACGTTTGGGGGCATCCGAAACGGAGGAGGACGCTCCATAGACCCTCACGGTTGACAGTGTCAAAGGCCTTTGTAAGGTCGAAGAACATTAGTCAAGATAGGGTGTGAATGGCGGGATAATGACCAGCTGGAATTAGAGACAAGGAGAAAAAAAGAAAGACAGAAACAGGCTCTTGGGAGGGTGAGCAAAAATTGCCAATGGTTACGCTCTGAAATTGTTGAACTCGATGTTGAGTCCAGAAGACTGTAAAATGACTAAACAAAAGATGAGGTGCTGTTCCTCGAGCTTGCATTCAGCTTCATTGAAACAGTGTAAGCGACCGAGGATGGAGAGTTCATAGTGGGAATGGAGTGGAGAATTAAAGTGACAGGTGACTGGAAGCTCAGGGTCACACTTGCGGAGGTGCTCCGCAAAGCAGTCACCCAATCTACGCTTGGTCTCCCTATTGTAGAGGAGACCACATCATGAGCAACGAATACAGTAGATTAAATTGAAAAAAGTACAAGTAAATCGCTGTTTCACCTTTATTCCAGATTCCAGCATCCGCAGTATTTTGCTTTTGTAATGCAATGCCTGCTAGATAAATACAGTCTATTTCCTGGCATCAGCTTGTTTGTATGTCTTGCTGTGAGATGTAGTACCTCCATCCAACAGGAGAAAACACTTTGAAGTGGGGCCGGGCTCTCTGAATTATAGAGAATCTATTTGTCTTAAGGCTGTTCTGTCTCGTTCGTTACTTTCCTCTGAATTTTTAAGACATTTTGAACATTTTGTACTTGCATCGACAGTTTGTCTTAGACTTGTGTTTTCTACGAGAAAAATAAAACTTTCACAGCAGAGGTAATTCCAGAAACATGGAAAGATCATTTTAAATCAGGTGGAGGACTGGACACGCTTATTAAAAATGCTTATTTTTGCTGAAATCTTATTTTAAGCTGTATTAATAAAACTGTATCAGGTTACTGCTCTTAAATACATCAAGGAATATTTTTAATGGAAATAAAGAAAAAATAAACCATTATGTTCTATTACGCTGCCCAATTGCGATGATTCAAGGAAGATTTTACGTTTGTGATTATGCAAATGAGTTTTAAAAAGAAAGAAAGACTTGGATTTATATTTGAGTGGAAAATTGGACAGTAACTTAACCAGCATAATTTAAACTGCATTTTTGACAATTTCTCGATTGCGCCCAAAGTGGAAATTCAATCCCCTTGGGCTGGATTTTCGGCTGATTTGCACCTCATTTAGTGCCTCGGCGAGGTGCAAAAATTATTTTGGGGGTATGAAACGAGGCTCACAAGATTTTGCGCCCGGGCGGAACTTTCACCAATGGTTTTGCGGCGGTGCTAAACTTACCGCCCCGCCGCTGTTTTGACCGTTTGAATTATGTAAATCAATGTGCATCATTGCGCGAGCAATTTCGCCCAATTTAGCGTCCGCCCAATAACCTACCCAGCAAAACCAAATGGACCCAGGGCGCACCAGGCACTAACGGCGCCATGTTGAAAGCGGAGGGGACATTCACAGTTGTGAGTGATTAAAAGGATTTGGAGAAGAACGCAGCGTTATTGAATACTTTTGATTATGAAGTTTATGTGAGTTTTTAGTTTGTTTTATAAAGGACATTTAAGGACATTTTAAAAGATGGGTTGCCATGCTAGGTCGGGAGTCAGTAATCCTGGCTGCTATATTCAAACGGCTTCAAGCTGGGAGAAGGCTTATTGTTGATCATTTGCAACGTAATCGAAGAACTCGCAGACATATGGGGAGGAGGCCTTACCCGCTTACCCCGCCCATAGGTTTACAGGGAACATCGCTTATACCTGCAGCTCTCTGAGGCACAGTGCGTTCGAAAGCTGCGCTTCCGAAAAGAGGTGGTCACAGAGATATGTCAGCTCATACAGGCAGACCTACAGCCTACCAGCGGCAGCAGGACTGCACTGCCTGTCGAGGCGAAGGTGACTGTGGCACTTGCCTTCTATACCTCCGTTTCAGGCGTCAGCGGGGGATATATGCTCCATCTCGCAGCACGCTACATATTGCTGAATTCACCAGGTGACTACTGCACTGTATGCATGCAGGATGGACTTCATAAACTTACTAATGACGAAGGAGGCCCAAAATAAGAGGGCTGTAGGTTTTGGACGATTTGCTGGCTTCCCCAAGGTTCAGGGTGCCCTCGACTATACGCACATCGCCCTGCGAGCACCTTTACAGAATCCAGAGGTTTACTAAAACCGAAAGGGATTCCACTCCATGAACGTACAGATCATCTGCAACCATACTCAGCGCATCATGGCAGTCAATGCCCAATATCCAGGGAGCATCCATGATGCTTTCATCTTGCGTGAGAGCAGTGTCTCATGCATGTTCCAGCATCAACCACAAGGCCAGAGCTGGATGCTCGGGACAAAGATTACAGCCTCACCACCTGGCTCATGACCCCCTCCAGAACCCTCAAACAGAAGCCAAGCATCGCTATAATGAGAGCCATCCAGCCACACACAACATCATCGAACAGACAATAGGAGTGCTCAAGCAGCGCATTCGATGCCTGGACCACTATGGAGGCTGCCTGCAATACTCCCCTCAGCATAGTCTCTGAGTTCATTGTGGTGTGCTGCATGCCATACATCTTGGCCAACATGAGGGGACAGGAATTGCTAATGGGGATTGTGGGACCACCTCAGGAGAGAGGGAGGGAGAAGGAGCAGGAAGGCGAGGAAGAGTAGCCTGGCGAGGAACCCATGTCACCACCAGTACCACCACCGCCACAACCACAGGGAAGGCATCGTGGAGATTTCGCCGCTGCAAAAGCCTTACGTCGGCAGCTCATAATTGAATGCTTTGCTTGAAGAGTGAATGGCATGTTTGAGTGTTGTCTGGCCACTCTATCCCACCCTATTGACTATTCCCCCACTTTTACTGCAAATGAGACACTACACAGGAATAGTTAAGATGAACAAAAAAATGTATTAAACATTGTAACGTTGTAAACTTTGTAATCTTTTTGTGAGACTTAAATAAAATAAAATTAACTGCTTCCAGCAGTGTGATAATTCAACATTAACAATAAAACAACATAATCCAGTGTGATACTTTAACACAATCTGTAACACAATAATACTATAACATAAAACATACTGTAACATAAAACATACAATGCATCCAGCATCAACAACATAATGCAGCAACATCATATCCTGCCCCACTATTTTTTTCCTGCCGTTTTTTGCCCTCCTTCCCCTTATCACCCACCCTTGCCTGCTGCCCTTACCCAAAATGGCACCAAGATGGCGTGCAGCAATGCTGCTGTGTTGGGGGGAGAGACAATGGAGATGCCGTCTGGGGATGCACTGGAACAGCTCGTGGCGTGAAAGGCCCGGCTTCTGACTGGCTAGCCTCTTCATTGGCGTTGCCAGTCACAGGTGTTTTGGGTGTGACGGTGGGGAACGCAGAGAGTATGGCGACAGGTATGGACTGCATCACCTGCCCAAGCTGAAGCAAAGCTTGTGCCTGTGATGCACTATATTCTGCTAGGGTTCGCACCAGACTCTCCGGCACTCCGCTGTCACTGCTGGAGGCCATCAGCCTTGTGTGGGCATTGATGACTTCGCTGGTATCACGGCTCATACTGACAATCTGTGACCCTACCTCCGTAATGGTTGCTTTCAGACTGTCGATGCTAGCGGGACTCCTACCCAAGACATCAAGGAGCTGACGGCTAACCTGGATGCTTTCCCTGGATATTCCCACTGTGTCCAATTCCACGTCTGCCTGTTTGTCAGCAGACTGACTTGGCCAACTTGCCCTTCAGAGAGATGGCATGTGGGATTCAACCCCAGCACTGCATTGCTGCATGCCACTGGTCCCAGGAGCCTCTATTTTGTCAAACCCAGAGAACGTCACGTCGTCCTCAGAGGAGCTGAGTGCCGATGGTGGAACAGGGGTGGACTGATGCCGCATCGGAGTCGGCTCATCTGTATCCTCCACTTCCTCCTCCTCCAGATGATGGCCTGAGAAGTAGTGGTCCCTTGAGGGTTGCTGCGCCTGTGGCTTGTCATCTGGAAGTAGAAAGCACCAGACGAGTGACATGAGGAATGTCGCATAGCACAAGCTCATTTGAAAGACCGCTGCTACTCCATTATATCTAGTCCAGAGACACTGCAGGACATTGCCCCGACCTAGGCCAGAGACACTGCAGGACATTGCCTCAACTTATCCCATGGAGTGTGCAGGACATTGGCCCAACCCTAGTCCAGAGGCACTGCATGATATTGCCCCAACCTATCCCAGAGAGTGCACAGGACTTGCCCTCAGTATCTGAATGGGGATCAGCGCCCCCCAGTGGCAGCTGCCCGACCTGTGATGCCAATGAGGCCTGCCACTCTGTCCTCAATGTCAGTGAGTGGCAGGGTCTGAGGTGAACCGCCACTGGTCTGCACCTGCTCACGCGATTGTGTGACTTCTTTGCCTGCAAAGTTGGAAATGGGAATGATTACAAGAGGGTCCATCTGCTCTTTTGACACAGATATCCACCAAAGCAATTATACCTTACTGTCTGACTATAATACAGTCTTCTGTTTAATGGCCTTGGAAGTTGCACATGGTTCATCAGGAGGACATCGAATTGGGGAGCAATCTTATGAGATCTCACTAAGTAATCTTAATAATGTGTAAAGATCATTCATGGCAAATAAGGTGCCGAACTAAGCCTACATATGTGTCATGCATTTTAGGAGGCAATCTACAGAGTGCTGAGAGGCACCAACAGCATGAGAACAAATAGTGTGTCAGATTTATCCTTGAAGTAATGAAGGAGTGCATGAATTAAAATTGTACTCACTCTGACGACCCTTGTCAGATCATTAAATTTCTTTCGGCACTGTGTGCCAGTTCTGACCATAGACTCTGAGGCAGAGACATCCTCAGTGATTTCCCTCCTAATCCTTTTAAATATGGATAGCAGTGGTCTACATCCACCTCGAAGATGCAAGTCCTGCCCCCACTGGAGCTTCATTAGCCTCGTGGCTGAATCGCTTGGCACGCTGTCTGGAATCGTCGTCCTCCATGATCAAAATCTAAATGTAAAATGGCTGATTCAGCCCTGGTTGTACTGCGCATGCGCGCGGCCACACCCTGCATTAGCGTTTGCGACTGGAGACCAGACCAGAAGCACGAGAAGAAAAATAAATAAGTAAATTTGTGCATGTGCAGAGCAGCCGATTTTTTAGCGCCCGAACTTTCGGCTCCGGCGTACAAACTGTTTGGTGCAACGCCAGAGTTAATGCTAACATTCCCCATGAGCTTTCATTTTGCGAAAGTTCCTCGCACTGGCGCTAATGTTAACCCGGCGCTAAATGTTTGGCTCCACCGTGAATTGCGCCCGGAAACGTGCGAAAATGCAAAAAGTCAAAAATCCAATTTAACTATGGTATTCAGAGACACTTGCCTCAACATGTGAGGAGATTTGCTAATCTCCTGTGCTGTAGAAGGAAGGCGTACTCAACAATGCCACTGAGGATTTTATCATTTGTCTCACCGGTCAGCTCTCACATTAGATCTATGTTTATCTGAGAGTAATGCGCACAGTTTTGGTCTCCCATATTACAAAAAGGACATAAAGGCACTGGAGAAGCTGCAAAAAAGATTACAAGGCGCGATAACAGAACTGAGAGATTCCATCTATCAGGAAAGACAGGCTGGGGCTTTTTTTGCTAGAAAGGAAAAGGCGAAGGGGTGACCTGGTAAAGGTCGTTAAATTTATGAAGGGTTATGATAGGATAGATATAGAGAAAATGTTACAGTCAGAATCAGGTGAAGCCATAATGGGGAACAAAGAAATGGCAGACCAATTGAACAAATACTTTGGTTCTGTCTTCACGAAGGAAGACACAAATAACCTTCCGGAAATACGAGGGGACCGAGGGTCTAGTGAGAAGGAGGAACTGATGGAAATCCTTATTAGTAAGGAAATTGTGTTTGGGAAATTGATAGGATTTAAGGCCGATAAATCCCCAGGGCCTAATAGTCTGCATCCCAGAGTACTTAAGGAAGTGGCCCTAGAAATAGTGGATGCATTGGTGGCCATTTTCCAACATTCTATAGACTCTGGATCAGTCCCTATGGACTGGAGGGTAGCTAATGTAACCCCACTTTTTAAAAAAGGAGGTAGAGAGAAAACAGGGAATTATAGACCAGTCAGCCTGACATCAGTGGTGGGGAAAATGTTGGAATCAATCATTAAAGATGTAATAGCAGCGCATTTGGAAAGCAGTGACAGGATTGGTCCAAGTCAGCATGGATTTATGAAAGGGAAATCATGCTTGACAAATCTTCTGGAATTTTTTGAGGATGTAACTAGTAGAGTGGACAAGGGAGAGCCAGTGGATGTGGTTTAGACTTTCAAAAGGCTTTTGACAAGGTCCCACATAAGAGATAGGTGTGCAACATTAAAGCACATGGTTTTTGGGGTAATGTGGATAGAGAACTGGTTGGCAGACAGGAAGCAGAGAGTAGGAATAAACGGGTCCTTTTCAGAATGGCAGGCAGTGACTAGTGGGGTACCGCAAGGTTCAGTGCTGGGACCCCAGCTATTTACAATATACATTAATGATTTAGATGAAGGAATTGAATGCAATATCTCCAAATTTGCAGATGACACTAAGCTGGGTGGCAGTGTGAGCTGTGAGGAGGATGCTAAGAGGATGCAGGGTGACTTGGACAGGTTAGGTGAGTGGGCAAATACATGGCAGATGCAGTATAATGTGGATAAATGTGAGGTCATCCACTTTGGTGGTAAAAACAGGAGAGCTGATTATTATCTGAATGGTGACAGATTGGTAAAGGGGGAGGTGCAACGAGACATGGATGCCATGGTACATCAGTCATTGAAGGTTGGCATACCGGTGCAGCATGCTGTGAAGAAGGCAAATGGCATGTTGGCCTTCATAGCGAGAGGATTTGAGTATAGGAGCAGGGAGGTCTTACTACAATTATACAGGGCCTTGGTAAGGCCACACCTTGAATATTGTGTACAGTTTTGGTCTCCTAATCTGAGGAAGGACATTCTTGCTATTGAGGAAATGCAGTGAAGGTTCACCAGACTGATTCCCGGGATGACAGGACTGACATAGGAAGAAAGACTGGATCGACTAGGCTTGTATTCAATGGAATTTAGAAAATTAGAGGGGATCTCATCGAAACATAAAATTCTGACGGGATTGGACAGGTTAGATGCAGGAAGAATGTTCCCGATGTTGGGGAAGTCCAGAACCAGGGGTCACAGGATAAGGGGTTTAGGACCAAGATGAGGAGAAACGTCTTCACTCAGAGAGTTGTGGGCATGTGGAATTCTCTACCGCAGAAAGTTGTTTGGGCCAGTTCGTTAGATATATTTAAAAGGGAGTTAGATATGGCCCTCACGGCTGAAGGGATCAAGGGGCATGGAGAGAAAGCAGGAATGGGGTACTGAAATGCATGATCAGCCATGATCATATTGAATGGTGGTGCAGGCTCAAAGGGTTGAATGGCCTACTCCTGCATCTATTTTCTATGTTTCCACGTGAGAGAATCCAAAACTAGGGGTCATAAATATAAGAAAGTCACTAATAAATCCAATAGAGAACTCTGGAGAAATTTCTTTATGCAGAGAGTAGTTAGAATATGGAACGTGCTACCACACGGAGTAGTTGAGGCGAAAACATAGATGCATTTCAGAGAAAGCTAGATAAATACATGAGGGAGAAAGGAATAGAAAAATATGCAGATACGGTAACATACGTAGGGTGGGAGGAGGCTTGTGTAGAGCATAAACAGCAGCATAGAACAGTCCACCAATAGCTCATTTTTAAAATTCTAATCATCGTTTTCAAATCCCTCCATGGCCTTTTCCTCTCCTGCTCTGTAACCTCCTCTAGCCTTACAGCCCTCCGAGGTCTATGCACTCCTCAAATTCTGGCCTCTGGTGCATCCCCGATTTTCATTGCTTCACCATTAGCGGTCGTGCTTTAGCTGCTTAGGCCCTAAGCTCTGACCAGGCCTATTGTGACCAGGCCTATTTCTGTGCTGTAATTTCTATGTAATCGAGCGAATATCTGAAGCTCACAAACTATGAAAGCCCTGCGGTCTGTACTGAATTAGTTGATCTCAGTGGTTTGGATTCTGCAATTGGCCTCCACACCATTGGATTAAGGAAGAGAAAACTGGCTTCTGCCGATTGCGCTCCTGTGGCCTTTGTTGGAAATGTCCATATTTGGATGTTGGGAAAACAAGATCAGGCTCAGCAACAGCATAGCTTGCAATAGCCTACCTATTGTTAAAGCTCACAATGGCCAATCAGATGAGGTACCAGGAGGTGCCAGCCATACCCTAACAAGGTGTCAAACCCCTCAGGCAAGCAGAGGAAATAAATAAATTGGCTAAAAAGAGAATTGTCGAGAGAAATTGAAGAAATGATGTTGCAACGCTGAATAAAAAGAAAGATTTGCATTTTTATAGCGCCTTCCACGACCTCAGGATGTCTCAAAGTACTTTACAGCCAATAACATACTTTTGAAGTGTAGTCACTGTTGTAATGTAGGAAACCTGGCTGCCAATTTAGATGCAGTGAACGTACTCATTTGGCCCACCTCTGCTTATCCATCGAAAAAGACCCTATCGTCCAATCATTACAGCATCCAACTGTATTTTATCTGTTTCCAGGGTTTTTGCCGATGGTACTTTAATTGGGCATCTGTTCCATGTGTGAAGAGGAACTTCCTACCATTATTCATAAATTAACCCTTTATTGGTTTAAACCTGTGTTCTCCTGTCCTACTGTTCTGGTTTAGTTTGAAGTATTGTTTCCTGCTACGCTTTTTCTACAGTTTATTATCATATCTGTCTCTATAAGGTCACCTCACCGTCTCCTCCTTTGAAAGCCAAAAGTCCAAGTTTCTCCAGTCTCTCCACATAACTCAGATGTCTGAAGTAGTGGATCTTCAGTGACTGGCCCCCAGGTCCTGAAGGTGTCTCAATGACCAACACTAGAAACAGTACTTGAGCTGTGGTCTGACCAGAGCACTGTACAGTTTGAGCATGACTTCTGACATCACCACTGCAATAGCTGACCTTGATTGGCTCCCGGTCCACCAAAGGCCCAATTTTAAAAGTCTCATCTGTGTGTTCAAATCATTCCATGACCTTCCCCTCTCTAGCGATGTGACCTCCTCTAGCCTGACAGCCCTCCAGGGTCTATGTGCTCCTCCAATTCTGGCCTTTTACACATTCCTGATATCATCGCTGCACCATTGGCTGCCGTGCCTTCGACTACCTAGGTCCTAAGCTCTGGAATTCCCTTCCTAACCGGCTCTGACTCTCTGGCGCTCAGTGGACCCAATTGGTGACGAGTCAGCTGTGAAATTTAAAATGATTGTTAGCGGGTCGGGAAGCCGTTGTCAAAATGCGAACACCTGCTTTCCCAATGTCGGGTCTGTCAGCGCTGAGCAGACCCGACAGGCAGTAGCGGGGGAACCCAATTCAAATTGTTAAATCCTTAATGGTTTGTTTACAGCCACTGAACAATGCTTTTTTCCCAGCTTTTTAACTTTCACAAGCCCCCACGGGTTTCCCACTGTGCCTAGACCTTGTCTGTGAAGCTGAGGTGAGAGGTCAGTGGCCATTGAATCAGCTGAAGAGTTCACAGCTTCAAATGTCAAGTCAAAGCTCCCAGCTGATTCAGATATCATCCCTTAAGCACAGTGCATCTCTAAACTGCATTTCCACTTCAGATTCAGGATGCTGCAACTCTTTACATAAGTTTCCATGCAGTCTGTCCTCATTATCTCTCCTACCATTGACAGATCACTTCTGTCATCTCTACTTCATCTGCGCTCTATTCCATCAGCATCAGTGCACTTTATATTCTCTCACCTTGGTCCTCAGAATCTGACCATGATCAGCCCCAACACCAGCATTACCAGGCTAACCAGCAGCACCAACAACCACACCATACTTCTCCGCAATCACCTGATGCTGCACAGGGCATCAGCACCTGACCACATTGCTGCCTGGGATGTCAAGGATGGCCTCACTATGGCCATATTTACTTCACTCGATGCTGTATACACTGGCTGCCAAATGATGCACTAGCTTTGGCACCACCCCACACCAACAACATAAAGTATCCCCACAATGTCCAAGCCATTCCTTTCACACTCACCAGCACTGCGGGGGGTACCATTATGTCTCACCATTCACTGCAACTCACTAAGCCACTTCTAAAGGTGCACACAAATCTGTCCAAGAATGCAAAGTGTTGAAAATAAAGATTTCAATGTTAGACAGTACATTAACAGAAACCTCACATGAACTTTGGCTAAAGCACACAAGTGCCTACCCTTTTGTGTTGTTAATTGGTATGATTGAACTAAGATGAGGGTGAGTATGAGGGATGACTAGTAAGATGGGGAAGTGATAATGTAGATAGAGATGTATGGGTGGAGGTGCAAGATAAACTGGTGTGAGTAAGGATGTGCAGGAGTAGGGT
Source organism: Pristiophorus japonicus (assembly GCF_044704955.1). Taxonomy (NCBI): domain Eukaryota; kingdom Metazoa; phylum Chordata; class Chondrichthyes; family Pristiophoridae; genus Pristiophorus; species Pristiophorus japonicus. Next base: position 42,217,210 of record NC_091981.1, on the reverse strand, counting down.
AGGGAAGGTAGAGTGATAGGGATGTGATGAGTTGCACAGCAGGAGGAGGTTGAGTGTGGCTTTGCAGTAATGTTTCGTGATCTCTACTGTGATCATTGACAGGTTTGCGCCACTGCAGTCTGGTCCTCCTGACAACATCTCTGCTTTTCCCTCCTGTGCAATGTGCAACCGGGCTGCTCTGGTCTCTTAGGGAGGTCTCTTCCGCCCATTGGAAGAGAAGAGAACCTCCCTTTGTGCTGTGACTTCCTCCATAAGCATATGGAGGGAGTCATGAGAGAACCTGGGTGCAGCCATGCACCTCTGTATAGTGCTTGTCAGTGTTTGTAGCACTCAATGTTATAGAACATTGACAGCACAAATATCGAAGTAAATTTGCACATGGTCCCTTAAAGGAAACCGGCTGATGACGTGTCATCAAATAATGTCATCAGACCTGTTTCCTTCAATTGGCCGGGAAAAGTGCTGGGTGGGCTTAACAACCCCAATCGGGAAAATCATATCCAAGGCTGGGATGGAGCCAGCAGTGGGGCCGAGACCCATCATCGATGTCGCTTGCCATGGAGCCGCTGAGGTAGGGAAAATTGTGACCTCAAACTCTTTCTCTTTTAAAATGCTCCTTAAAACGTACTTCTTTGACCAAGCTTTTGGTCACTTGTTCTAATATCTCCCTATGTGGCTCCTTGTAATTTTTTGTCTGATAATGCTCCTGAGAAGCGCATTGGGACCTACGTTAAATGTCCTGAATAAATGTAAGTTGTTACCGATGTACTCTATTGTTTTTGCTATATCATTCAACATTTCTTTTGTATTGCTGATTGCTGCTCTTTAGTGATGACATTGTGGGTTTCGAGTCTACTAGCACTTGTAGAGATCGCTTTCTGTTGTGTCTGTAAGCACTCTAGTAATGACTCCACGAGGCAAGGTATTATACTTGAACTGTGGTGACCTTAGTCCATTTATTACAGCTCCTGAGTGAGGATACAGCATGGTGAGCTCCCTTTTATACCTGGTTACCTGTCATGTACAGGTGACCCCCGAGATCTCCACCAGATACACCCTCTGGTGGTACAAGCAGAGTGTATACAGTGTGAAGGTACATCCAGTAGTCTTATGTAACTGTACATTGAGTGTACAGGGAATATACTTATTATACATACACAACACTTTCAACTCCGTTTTTGACTATTTTACCACTATTCATGGCGTACATGTGTCATCCAATTTTCTTCCTGTATGTAAAACTTCGCACATGTCCATAATAAACTTCACCCTCCAATTTAATTATTTTGTTTAATTCACTTTGTAGTTCTTAAGCTGCCTCTTCAGACTCAGTTGTTCTTCACTAATTTGGTATTGTTGTGTATTGAGAATCTGAATCAACATTGCTAATATAAATTAGAAACGGTAACGAAAGAATTTGCATTTATTTCAAATATTATTGGCCCGGTTTTTGCTGTGGGTAATGACGGCGAACTGTCAGCGTTCATCGTCATTACCTCTCTGAAATTGACCACAACTTCAGGATTTAGTGCATGTGCATCTAAATCGTGAAATTGCAGTCAGTTATTCACTGCATTGTCACAGACTGCACTGGAGCCGGCAATCAATGAAATCAGTGGAACTCACAAAAATGTGGGATCTTCTGCGCTAATATCACTGTTAAATGCCCCATTAAATGTTAAGCCTTGTTGGAATAGGTGTAACTGGGGTTCTAACAGCATATATTGACTGCTAAACAACCATTGTGGCCCTGAAAAACAAATTTTTATATTTGTGGAGTGTCACATTTCTCCTTTATGATAAAAATTACAATGTGAAAGTCCCAGGGCTGAATTTTCGGCAATTTTGCACATCTTTTAGCATCCCAGTGCGGCGTTAAATATGGTTTCTGGGCGGGATGCCAGGCTTCCAGAATTTAGCGCTCGGCCGAAAGATTCGGCTTTTGGTTTGCGCCGGCACAAAAACTTCCCACCCTGCCCTCCGTTTTCAGCATGAACATAACGTCAGTCGTCGTGCAAGGCTGCGCTCGCGCCCCAGATGAAACTTTCGGCCTTAATGCCTCATTTAACGCCTGCCCCAGGAAATGTCTGAAAAAGCAGGTGGTCCCAGGGTGCAGCAAGCGCTGCAGACGGCATATTGAAACAGAGCTGGAGGATCTTGTATTGCAGTTGTCAGTGATTGCTATGGATGCGCGCAGCACGCTGCATGAGGCTGCGAGTTGCAAACGGCACTTTTATGTGCCATGACACTTTTGTTACAATGTCAGTGAGAAATTTCAATGGGGGCAATACTAGTTCGCCAGCATATTATGCTGGTTATTATTAGCAGGTGGCTTCAAGCTGGAAGAAGGGTTCTTAGCCATGTTGGACCATGGATTCAAAGAGGTTGCAGACAAGAGGTTGGACGAGCTCTTGGCCTGGAAGGCCTGGCTGCGGACTGCTGCACCTCATCATCAGCGGGAGCAGTCACTGATGGCTGGGGTGTCAACCATGTATGTTGCATGGTTGGTGACTGAGTGGTGGGAGCCAGAATGCTGTCATCCTGAGGAAGGACAGCACCTTCCATTTCCTGGGAGCCATTGACTCTCCGACAGGGCTGGGCCTGAACATCTAAAGCACGATGTGTCGCCACAACTTGCTGGACTGCTTCAGCACCATCTCTTCCCCATTGCACAGTGGGAAACGCAGAGAGTATGGTAGCAGACATCAATTGCATCACTTGACCAAGCTGAAGCATAGCTTGCAATGCGCCCGAGTCTGCGGCGTGATCAAGGACATGCACCACACTCTCTTGAACGCCACTGTCACTGCTCGAGGCCACCAGCTTCTGTCTGTGGGCAATGATGGCCTCGCTGGACTTCCGAGTCTCACAGACAATCTGTGACGTTGCCTCTGCAACAGTTGCAGTAAGCCTCAGTGTTCTCTGGGAACCATCCCACTGCATCCATAAACTCATGGTGCATTCCTGTTGCTTCTCTGGACATTTCCACCAAGTCCAGTACTATGTCTGCCTGTGGTTGAGCAGATCAACTTAACCGATTCACCCTCCGGAGAGCTGGCCTGCGAGATACCGCTCTCGCATTGCATTGCTGTACACGACTGGGGCCAGAAGCCTCCGATTCCTTAAACACTGGGAAATCCGCCTCATCCCCAGATGTAGTGAGTCCAGACGGAGCTACTGGTGGGCTCTGTGGCTGCGGCTTGTGGCTGGTCATCTACAAGCAGCAAGCAATAGACATGTGGTTAGCAGTAGGGGAGGGGACAAGGTGATAGGAGGGAGGTGGCATTGCACATGTTCATCTGAAGGCCCACCACCACTTCATTAAATGTTCCAATGCAGTCTCTTCATTCGCTCTTTACATTTACATACCCTCAGCATCACCCCCAGCAACTGTCCGGGCTGGTGGTACAATCATTTAGTGGCAGTAATTGGGGCGGCCCTCCACCTGTTCGTAGCTGCTCCCTTCTGTTGTGGGAGTGCTTAGACTGCAAAAAGAAAAACAGGAAGGGTTCAGAAAGGGTTTATCTGCTGTTGTGGCACATATGCCTACTATTGTACAATAGGTGAAATTGTGAGAATGTTCTAGTGGCTTCCGTGCAAACTGTTTGGATATTGCATGTGGCTTCGTGAGGAATTGTTAGGAGGTCAGAGGCATGTAACATCTGGGCTGTAGGTGATCTTTCTGAAAAGCATAGCAGCAGTGGGAGTATAATGTGAGGAAGGATGTAAATGATTGAGTTTATGTGCATGGATCATTAGAAGCCAAAGGGTCTAGAAATAAGCCGGCATCTTTCTTATGCATTGTGAAAGCCACCATACAGACTGTTGAGAGGGATCATATGCATTAAAAACTTCACATAGTGTATGAGATTCATGTTAGAAGTCAAGCAGGCATATATAACTGCAAATGGTATTTATTCTGGTAAGTCATTGAACTTTTTACGGCACTGTATGGCAGTTCTGGCCACAGTGTCTGAAGCAGACACCTCCTGAGCAATTTCCCTCCATATTCGTTTAAAAACAGGTGGCAGTAATCTGGCTTCCCCAGCAAGATGGAATGAGGACCACCTCCTCTCCACCATGCTCACTACCGCCTCACTCGCCTCATAGGTGAAGAGCCTGGCATGCTGCCTTCCCTCCTGCTCCTCCATCTCTGCTGAAGTGGTGAGATTTATATGCGCAAGCGCGCAGGAAGCTGCCGCAACCGGTTTAAAAAAAAAACAACTGCGCATGCACAAAATGTCCGCCTCCTTTAACAACACAAGTTCCGGCTCAGGTGCACAAAGCCCGTTGTGCAACACCTGACTTAACGCCAATGCTCCTCCAACTTATTTTTTTGCTGAAACTTGTAGTCGAAGGCGCAAACTATTTTCAGGTGCTAACTTTAACACCTTGCCGCGATTGATACCCCGAAATCCAAAAAGCCCAAAATCCAAGCCCCAATCTTAAATTCATTCTCTAACATTTTTTTTAAAGTACGGATAAAAGTTGCTTTTCATTTCCTGGTTTGCGGTCTGTGAGAATTCTTCAATGTGATTGGCTGCTTAGACATTTTGTTGATGTCACAACAGCTCGTCACTGGGAATTCCCATTACAGACTGTTGAAATCAATTGCACGTCGAGAAAGACAATCTTCAGCTTTCTTCGAGGCCAACAGCGAGCGCCTTTGCTTCGCTGAGGACTGCAAATTTCAGGCCATTATATTCACCGGATGTCTCAAGTCACTTTACAATCAATGGATTACTATTGAAGTGTAGTTACTGTTGTGTAGGCAAACATGGCAGCCAATTCGCACACAGCAAGGTTCCGCAAACAGGAAATGAATGAATGAACCATTATATAATCATTTTTGGGTGGTGTTGATGGATGGCTGTCAGAACTTGCTGCTGCCCTTCAAATCTTGATGGGGGTAACAGTTCATCCGAAAGGTGACCCCTCTGACAATGCAGCATTTGCTCAGTACTACACTAAAGTGTCAAAATATGCTTAAGTCGGTAATGGGCTTGAACTTATAGCCTTCTGACTCGAGGCGGAGTGCCAATTGATCCCAACACTGAATCTATGGGAGGTCCACTCAATACCTCCTCCCACATTGACATAACTTCTATAACAAGTACTTACTGCTTCCTAACCATCACCAAATTTATTTTACATCCCATGTTTTACCTTGGATCCTGTTCCTTTATGCTTAGAAACCTTCCCTGAGGAAGTTTGTCAAATACTTTATGGAAGGTACAACACCAAGCTTTGAGCGTGCTTTGAAGAATTAAATGCTCGATGGTGAGTGTCATGTATGCATGCTTGGGGTTACTAGCCACCAGGTGGCGCCACTGTCAGGTCACTGGACTGTATGCACATGTGTGTGACCCAGGTATAAAAGGCAAGCCATCATGTAATGTAATCACTTTGGGCCCTAATAAAGCAGAGCCAGGTTTGCACCAGTGTTAGTTTACAGTATTCAGTCTATTGAGTTATTACATACATTCATTCCCCTTTGATGGGCTTTTGATGGACTTTAATATGTATGAGCACTGTGATGGTTTAGCAGCAGAATTGCAATAGACTCTGGCAGGATAGGTTTGTCAGTCATGTACCAGCTTGCAAACAGTTTGTACTGTGCTTTGTACTATTTGCAAAGTCCTGTTTACCTTTCCCATTAATCATTGATTCTGTGTACACTTTCCTAATAAGGAACCTTCATGACTGGGTACTTGAAGGTTGACTGACTTGTTGGAAAAAATGCAGAGAAAGAAAAAATGGACTGAGCTACTCCTGAAGATTTCACCAAACAAGTTGCCATGGAGCACAGCATCTTAGGAACATAGGGCCCAAGTTTCGAGCCGCGCCTAAAACGGCGCAGCCCGGACCTGGACGCCCGTTTTTCGCGCCAGAAAGTGCGCCTAAAAAAAACTTACCTATTCTCCAGCTCCCTGCAGGCCCTCTGGAGCTGAGCGCGAGCGCAGCACGAGCTGTAGGGGGCGGAGCCAGGTCCCTGCGCTGAAAACAGTGCCGGGACCTCTGCACATATGCGCTACAGTGGGCGCGCATGTGCAGTAGCTCCAGGCGCCTAAAACTGTGGGAGGGGCCCAAAGCACTTAGCCCCTGGCCCTGGCCGAATGGCCTCACTGGGGCTGCGTGAATAAGGCTCCTCCCACCTGACCGGACCCGACCCCCACTCTCCTTCCCCCCGGCGACCCGACCTACGCTCCCCCCGCCCCCCCCCCCCCCGCAAATACCTCCGCGACTCTCTCTTCCCCCTCTGCGGCTCTTCTCTACCCCGCCCCCCCCCCCCCCACAGACCCGGACCTCCGCGACTCTCCCCTTCCGCGACTCTCCCCCCCTCCCCCCCCCGAACCTCCGCGCCCCCCCCCCCCCCCGAGACCCGACACCACCCTATCTGTAAATCCTTGGGCCCGGCCGTTCAGCCTCCTTCTCTCCCTTCCCCCCCCCCCTCTCCTCCCCTCCCTCCTCTCTCCTTCCCTCCCTCCCTCCTCTCTCCTTCCCTCCCTCCCTCCTCTCTCCTTCCCTCCCTCACTCCTCCCTCCTTCCCTCTCTCCTTCCCTCTCTCCTTCCCTCTCTCCTTCCCTCTCTCCTTCCCTCTCTCCCTCCTCTCTCCCCCTCTCCCCCCCTTCTCCTCTCTCCCCTCCTCTCCCCCCTTCTCCCCCTCCCCCCTTCTCCCCCTCCCCCTCCTCGCCCTTCCTCTCCTCGTCCCACCCCCCCAGCCCTCCTCCTCCTCCACCCCCCCACCCTACCCCCCACTCCTCCCCCACCCCTCCCCCCCCCACCCCCTCCTCTCCCCCCCCACCCCCTCCTCTCCCCCACCCCACCCCCTCCTCTCCCACCCCACCCCCTCCTCCCCCACCCCACCCCTCCTCCCCCACCCCACCTCCCTCTACCCCCACCTCCCTCTACCTCCCTCTACCCCCACCCCACCCTACCTCCCTCCTCACCCCCTTCTCCCCTCCCCCTCCCCCTCCCCCACCCCCTTCTCCCCCTCCCCCACACCTTCTCCCCCTCCCCCTCCCCCTCCCCCACCCCCTTCTCCCCCTCTCCCTCCCCCTCCCCTCACTATCAGAAACAGAAACACAAACACTGACAGACAGAGAGTGAGAGACACAGATACAGACAGACAGAGAGATAGAGACACTGACAGAGACACACTGGGGGGGGGGGGGCCGTCCCAGCACGCTGTTGGAGGACTCCCAGTGCTGCAGTCGGTAAGTAGAAAATGTTTTATTTATTGATTTAAAAATTTTTTTTTTTACTTTTTATGAATTTTTTTTGATTGATTTATTGGTTGATTTATTGATGTATTTATCATTTATTATTGATGATGGCTTTTTATTTGTAAAACTGAAGTGTTTAATGTTTGTAAACTTCCCTTTTAAACCCCCCCCCCCCCATTCCCTACGCTTAATTTGTAACCTACGCCTGATTTTCTGAAGTGTAGACAAGGTTTTTTCGAACATACAAAAATCTTCACTTACTCCATTCTAAGTTAGTTTGGAGTAAGTTTTCACTGCCTAAACTTTGAAAACAGGCATAAGTGGCCGGACACGCCCCCTTTTGAAAAAAAAATTCTGTTCCAAAGTGAAACTGTTCTAACTGACTAGAACTGGAGCAAACTAAATGCCGAGAATTCAAATTTCTAAGATACTCCATTCTAAACCAGTTGCTCCAAAAAAACAGGAGCAACTCAGGCCGAAACTTGGCCCCATAGGAACAGCAACAGGCCCTCAAGCCTGTTCCGCCATTAATGGCTGATCTGTATCTCAACTCCATTTACCCGCCTTTGATTCAGATCCCTTGATACACTTACCGAATAAAAATCTAACAATCTGAGTCTTAAAAATGTCAACTGACCCCCAGCGTCCACAGCTTTTTGGGGCGAGCAGTCCACATTTCCACTACGTTTTGTTTGCAAAAGTGCGTCCTGATAACCCTCCTGAATGGCCTCGATCTGATTTTAAGATTGTACTCCCTTGTTCCGTATTGTCCCACAAGTGGAAATAGTTTCTCTGTATCTACCCTATTAAAACCTTTAATCATTTTAAACGCCTCGGTCAGGTCACCATTCAACCTTCAAATTTCAAGGGAATACAGCCCAGGTTTATGCAAACTGTCTTCATAATTTAACCCTTTGAGCCCGGGTATCATTCTGGGGTATGAAAAAGAGAGGTTTGTCTGTGTTGTTTGTATTTTTTGTAAATATGTTTATAGGAACACATTGTTTTGGAATACACTGCCTGAAAGGGTGGTGGAAGCAGATTCAATAGTAACTTTCTAAAGGGAATTGAATATATACTTAAAAAGGAAACATTTGCAGGACGGTGGGGAAAGAGCAGAGGTGTGGGACTAAAGGTTTCTTAGCTCTAAGACCCGGCACAAACACGATGGGCCGAATGGCCCCCTTCTGTGCTGTATGATTCTATATAAATCTGTGTGCATGTAGACGGATTAACATGGGATGGAACATGATGCTTGGTATGTGAGGAAGGCTAGATAAAAGTGTTTGTAAAAGAGTCAGTACCTTTTTCAACCAATTCATTGTACCTAACAGAGCATTTGAAATGTAATATTAATATCCGCCCCTCCCCAATCAATCCTTTAAGCTGCTCTGAATAAAAATTCCACTACTTCTTTCAGGCTGTAGATTTCAGACCTTATTCAACCAATGTTTCCATCTCTGTAAAGCATCTCAATTTTCATTACGCTGCTGTCTCTTCACGGTGGAATGCAAATTGCCTCAGGAATGGGAAAGTAAGAGTGCTGATTGGAAAATTGCAGGATTTGGCCTTCACGGCTACCGAGGAGGCCTTTTGTGGTGAAATGTTGCATAAATAATGCCAACAAGGGTCGAAATTCAGCGGTTGTCATGGAGACCTTTGTGCCTGGGTGAACTCCATTCTACTATGCTTAGAAGACGACGAGCACTCAGGCTGCCTGCATTGGATGAGGCGTTTACTAATGAGTGGCAAAAGTTGTTTGCTCGTTGGAAGGAATGTTAACTTGGAGGGGCTTGGAGTATTTTGCTTTGCTGTTTACATAGCATGGTCCATATTCAGGTACTTAAGTTGGAATTTTATCTGTTTAGAGTGTAATGAAGTAACGCTGACTTTTTTTTTTATAAGGTCTTGTGTGAATTGGGTGAGGTGCTTTGTCCTTCAGTTTGTCCCGTATATACTGCAGCAACTGACAGCACTTTTCAGCCTGGAATAGGGAAGGCGGGGTGATATGAGTTCTGCTTGCCTTGCAGACATACAGGGTGTTTAGTCTGGTATTAGTTATTTTGCGTTTTTGTCTAAGTACAGCAGACTTTTTTTGCCGTAAGAGGCAGCAAAAAGTCCAACAGCAAAGCATAATGACTCTTGTATGTAAGGCTTAGACCATTTCAACCTGAGGAAAATCTCCCGAGCATGTAAACCCTGTCGGGATATCTCAGATGTGCAGCATAGCGAGCGTTGGCTGAAGATTCAGTGTCCACTTTAGTTCCCCCCCCCCTCCGCCCGCCCCCTCCATCCAAACTTCAGGTTGTCACAAAGTTCCTGCATTTATTTTGTCTGACCTCCGGAATATAGGCGATACATTTGAAATAAAATTGCAGGTGATTTTTTTTAAGAAATGAAGGGGAGCTGGGAAAATATCTGCAAAAAATAGTTTGAGCATGTGTGTGCGCGACGGTAGGGCTGGCATGCGCTTGCGGAGTTATGTAATGATGAATCCATTCTACAGATGAATATAGCCAGCACATGAAGAGAAAGAGAATAAAAATAATCAGCATGTCTCCCCCATCCCCTCCCCCCATCGGCCTGCCGATCAGCCTGGAACTGATTGTCCTCGATGACAAAGCCCCTGAGACATGCAAAGCTTTTATGTTGTGAGTTTGTGTCTGATCTCAGATGTGCTGCATCATGAGATGCAGGTGCAATTTCTGGTTGCTTTGATGAAAAAGCGCGGTGATTTTTTTTTTATGGCAATGTATTATTCCTGGCCTTTTTTGCTGTTAAAAGTTTTATCATTGTGCGGTGTGTTGACGTGTGATGTAAGCAGTCTCCCTCGGGTAATGCGTGAGTTTTAGTCTCCTGAGAGCTGCATTGAGTGCTCAGCAGAATAATATTTTATCAAGGCCTGTACTGCTTTAAAAGGAAGTTCAGAGTTTAAGTTAAGATTCCAGACAAAGACCTGATCCACAATGGCAGTTGTCTCATTTAAGGACTTTTAATATAACTCAGGCTTCAGAGATTTATCTTGATAGAACAATGAAGCTTTGAAACTTTACAGTGGTAAACTGTCGACTATGCAGGGCCATGAGATCTGGAATGGAAGGGAGGAGTGGACCCAAAAAAAGGAATTTTCAACTTTGAACTCCCCAACGATATAAACAAAGCCCCTGGGCTTTAAGCATTTAACAAATATATCAGTAAATTTTGTTGCATTATTCTGCATGGGCTTTTGATCGTATTCGTTTTTCTTTTTAAAAATGTTCTCATCAATTCTCTTCCTTCCCCATATCTCCTAAAGTTGTTAATTTGTTGCCCTTGCTCAAGTGGTACGTGTCTGGCCCTTAATGGTCAACATTGGCAAAGGACACCTCACAATCAATCTCGCCCTCATCCAAAACCACCACAGGGTGGATAGTTTGTATTCCTCCTTATCTAGCTTGGAATGTTGTGACCAATTGTAACAGCCCTCAACTCGTGCTCCACCTAGCACAGATTGGAAACTGAATCCTGGACCTTCCGCTCTGTATGGCTTCATACTGCAGTGGGTGGGGTCGTTCACTGCTCCATCATCAGGGAAGCTATGTCTCAAAATGTAATTTGAAAAGCAGATTTTGGGGAATCAATTGGGAAGAATGATGATCATAATTAGGGATCTTAATAAACATCATCAGAGCAGCAGCTTAATCAGCAGCAACAACTTGCATTTATATAGCACCTTTAACATAGTAAAATGTCCCAAGACTCTTTGCAGGAGCATTGTCTTGATCAAAGACGTAGGTTTTAAGGAGCAACTTGAAGGAGGAGAACAAGGTAGAGAGGCCGAGAGGTTTAGGGAGGGAATTCCAGAGCTTCGGATCCAAGCAGCTGAATGCACAGCCACCAATAATGGGGCGAGAAAAGTGAGGGATACGCAAGAGGTCAGCATATGAGGACCGCAGAGATCTCAAAAGTTGTAGGGCAGGAGGAGATTACAGAGATAGGGAGGGGCGAGACCATGATTGAGTAAAACCTGTAAGGTGATGTTTTTTGAATGAACAAGAAGTGATTCTTCCCTACAATGTTTCCCTTACTTTGTTCAAAAAAGGCTGGGGCGGAGTACAAAGCTCAGTTGATTTTGGGCCGGAACTTGTCATTGGAGTGGGACCCTCGTGTGAGAGTTCAGTGTTTGGGCACCGTGATTCCAGGGCTTATTGCCTTAGATGTGCCAGTTTGATCTGACAGGTTTGGAGCTCGGACTTGAGGGTCCTTCATCAATCCATTTCTTTGATAGACAAACTCTGTTGCTAAGGAAAAATCTTCCCTGGCATCACTAAACAATATCCATTGAATATGATGGAGCCTGAGAATTTTGGCAATGGTTCAACTCCAAACTGCATCATTTGCCTCTGAATAAAAAAACAACAAAAGGTAGAGTGCATTGCTTTCCAGAACTGTAAAACATTTGTCTGTAAATATCAGTTGATTGTAGCGCATTGTGGAGTAAAAAATATAAAACAAAATTTGTAAAATAACTACAACTTTCATTTATATCGCGCCTTTAATGTAGTAAAATGTCCCGAGGAGCATCACACGTAATCAGACAGAAATTGACACCGAGCCAAAGAAGGCAACATTAGGACATGTGATCAAAAGCTTTGTCAAAGAGCTAGGTTTTAAGGAGGCTTTTAAAGGAGGAGAGACAGGTGGAAAATTTAGGGAGGGGATTCCAGAGCTTAGGACCTAGACAGCTGAAGGTATGGGTACCAATGATGGGATGAAGAAAGTGAGGGATGCACAAAAGTCCAGAGTTGGAGGAACACAGTTCTCAGGTGATTGTAGAGCTAGAGGAGGCTGCAGAGATAGGGAGGAGCATGACCATGGAAGGATTATGGATTATGCTATGTGTACTTGGGACACAATGAGAGCACTGTGTTAATGGGATTGAACACACTGTGAGGTAGTGCTGGGTACCAGGATTCAGTGTGGAATGAGACTGCAGATGTTATTTTTGGGGGACTGGTCTTGGATGGCGTTTGAACTGGGGAATGCAGTGCTGGGTGAAACACAAAACAGTGGACAAGAATGAAGGAATGCCTGGCGTAGTAGATTGTAATGGATACGCAGGAACTTTAAAAGGGGGTTTGGATTGTTTACATATAGAATAATGGATACCCAGGAATTATTTTGAGCGAATAATCTAATTGAGGGGTTCAAATAACATCAGAAACCAAGACAATGGAGCCTAGAATAATTTTCAATTAGCATCTGAACTTTGAGATGAGATTGGAGCACTGAATTCACTTCATTTCTCAGTTTTGATAATGTGCATTGTTAAATTTACTGGTGTAATTTTATTCAGTTCTGGATCTATTTTCAGTGCTGCAATTTAAGTGTATTCTTTTAAAACATTCATTTTATTTCTCTGTTCCAAAGACCCTGCAACATCTTATGGCCAAAGGTTGAAGACGGCGATCTGCTCCCAGGCTGTAGTTGTGTAACAGGTCATCAGGCAATGCTCGAGAATGGCACAGGATGACTCTCGACTTCCTTCCCTGGCCTCTACTAGATGCTTGCCTGTCAACTGTAGTTGCCTACCTACTGTAACTGCCTACCTACCAAATTATTGGTGTGAACTAGTATCCTGTCACTTGTCATAATGTGCTAGAACTTCCAACATGCTCTCAGCCATTGAAAAAAAAGGATGTTGTCATGTAGGAAATGTGGCAGCCATGAGATAAATGGCCAGATATTTTGTTTTTGATGATGGTGATTGATGATGTTGGCCAGGACACCAGGGAGGATCCGCTGCTCTTCAAAATATTGCTGTGGGATCTTCTACGTCCACTTGAGAGGGCAAATGGAGCCTTGGTTTAATGTTTCAACCAAAAGATGGTATCTCTGACATTGCAGCATTCCCTCATTACTGCATTAGTATTGGCCTAGATTATGTGCTCAGCTCTCCGAAGTGGGAGATCTAGTACCTCCTGACTCAGAGGCGAGAGTGCTACCAACTGAGGCACAGCTGATACCTTGCTGTTAATGAGGAAAATATTGATTTGACTTGGACAGAGGCGATAGACAGCCCGAGTGAAATAGTGCTATCACCAAAAATTGGCGTCAATTTGTTGGTAGTGGTCAAGAGGCCTCAGTATTCACACATATCTGCAGGATCTTTTAATTCTGCAGTCTGTTACTGAGATAGCAGAGCATACTTCGACTGAAGAAGGCAGTTCTTGGCCAGAATGATCACTTTCTGATCCCATGGCACTATTTCAAAGAAGAGCAGGGGAATTCTCCCCTGTGTCCTGATCAATATTAATTCCTCAACCAACATCACTCAAAAAAAATGGGATTTTCTGGTCATTATCACATTGCTGTCTGTAAGACAGATTAACTGCCACATTTCCTATATTACAAAAGTGACTACACTTCAAAAGTATTCAATTGGCAGTAAAGCGCTTTGGCACATCCTGAGGTTGTGAAAGGTACTATATAAATATAACTTTCTTTATCTGTGCAAAGTATGAGCCAAAATTAACTTTGGGCATATATGAGATGCAATTATGTCAGATATATCACCAGTGAAAGACAGAAGGAAAGAAACTTTTCTAAACATGACTGTTTTTATTGATTTATTTTTCCTGTTTAACTGCCTTTTGTGTTACCTTTGGTCTTATCAACAAATCTTCTGTGTTCTGTCTCCGTGATGTCATCTGACAGCAGTATAAAGGAGGAATTGATTGTGGCAGTATCATTACCCCTCTCCCCCCATCCTCCATTTGTCCCTTTCTCTTTGCTGATGTCCCTTTCTCTTTCTCTTCTCCCCATTGCAGGAGCTGCAGTTTGAGAGACTAACCAGAGAGCTGGAGGCAGAGCGCCAGATTGTCGCCAGCCAGTTGGAGCGATGCAAACTGGGATCCGACACGGGCAGCATGAGCAGCATTAGGTATGGACTAAACTGGCTTTATCAGGCACTCCTGGTGCTGTTTGTTTGCGTGCCCTAGTCTTTACAACACGCTTTGGAGGCGTCCTCAAAGTGAAGGTTTTGAGTGTGCAAATTTGAAACAATATGCAATCATGGTGGGTTATTGGTGGGTTGGGGGGGGGGGGAAGGGGGGAAGGAGAGTGAGCAGGCTTCTTGAATTTGTGTGGTGAAGGTGCTCCCCACAGTGTTTAGCTTCCCTATGCCACACACAATGTTTTCCCGCTGAGGAAACATCTTCCTAACCAGTGCAGGGTCCATAGCAACATAACCAGTGCTGCATTGTTGCTGACTGATGGGAAGCACAACTGTTTGACTCTTGACTTACTCCTCACTGTGCAGGGAATCTTGAGTGTGAACCCCTGTCGTAAAACTGTGCACAGTTAGTGCACCAGCATGTTCTACCGCCACACTGCCCTTGGAAGTGCGCTCTCCACAGAGCAGGATTTCATCAGGCTGAGTACACAAGCAGCTTCAGTCCACTTAATCATGTAATGGCAGTGGAGGAGCAGGGTCCATAGCAACATAACATTTGGACATTACTCAAACATTAAAGCTATCACACTCGAGGTATCCTGTAATAAATAATTTATACATACACACACATATATAATTAGATGATAGATAGATTATATATATATATATATATATTTATCTGTACAATCTATATATATATATATATATATATATATGAGAGAGAGAGATATTATACAGATAAATATATAGCTATATATATATATAGATTATACAGATATATATATATATATATATAATATAGATAGATATAGAGATAGATAGATATATTTATATATATTATATATATATATATATAAATTACAGGATACATTGACTGCATGAATTTAATTTCATATTGTCAAACATTCTGCAGGGACAATAACCTTTGTGCTGACGGGATGCTTTTGATATGTACGAGATAAAATGGGTTATTCATTACCTCACCTGATTAAAATGCCACAGAATTAATTTCCCTCCTTGCAGACACTCACTGTGTATCAGAGGGATGGCTCAATGCTTTGTGGCTATGCTGACAACTCATTGTTTATTTCAAAATCTGTGTGGCACCCTTCCTACCCTGTTGGTGGGTATTTTGCAGACGTTTCCATGGGATGTGTGGACATGGAGTGCAATGCTGCTGGCTTTTATAATCTTCAATTTAACTGTACAATATTCCCCTGTCAAATATTGATAAACCTTATTATGCCTTTAGCTCTGCATTATGATGGGAACAGCCAGGTGGTCAGATGTTCGCTGTGACTGCTATTTCTGATGTTGACTGGTTATGTTCACTCCACTAAACCATGGTGGTGGCTTCCCAGAATTGGTGCTCTGGGTGAGGGAGGGAATCAGAGTTTCACTGTTAATAAAGGGTGGGACCAAAGGAGTAGGTTTGACTTGGTGCGATAGTGTAAAACAGGTGATAGCGAATCAGCAGCCCCTTTTACATCTCTCACTCATTACTGACTTCAATGGAAATAAAGATCGGGGGTGATTAAAACAGGCTGCTGACTCTCAATCACCCGTTTTACACCATCGCATAAAATGTCTGTGAGAAATTCAAAATGGCAATGTTTCTGAATAGTATTTTATTGACTACCATTGGGAAGTGATGCACAGGACTACAGAGGAATTGTCTTGCGAACAAACTGGTTTGTTACTAATGTTAGACATGTAGTGAATTGTGCAAGTGGCGTTTCAATTTTTAATATGTTCTGATGTATTTGACATGTCTTGGATCTTGTACTTCCTACTCTGAAAATGACCTTGCCTTACCTTGCTGAAGGACATTGCTTAAACGATTGAACAACTGAAACAATGGCTCATTGTCAGGCTTCATTATGCCCCCCCCCTTGTTTGTTTTCTCATAGTGTTCTGTCTGCTTAGCTTGACAGGAATCTTTTAGCAAAACCTGCTTGCTGGTAACTGGTTGTAGTGGATCCTTCTTTGAAAAGCTCTTTTGTCTGTACAATTTGAGCTATCAGCAGCACAGGTTACATCTAGAGCTGAATTCTCCTGCCGTAATCCTCCCCGGATTTCCCAATGATTTTGTCCCATAGCTGCAGGGTATAGGGCTTGTGGGATACCGGTGGAAAAGCTCTCAGAAGTAAAATATGCATTGAGGAAATTTCAGAAGTTTTCAGAGTTTACACACTGGTGTCCCACGGTGTGATTTAAGGTCCATACATATTGCAGCCATATTGTTTCAGGACAGAATAGCCATGATCATATTGAATGATGGTGCAGACTCGAAGGGCCAAATGGCCTACTACTGCTCCAATTTTCTATGTATCTATGGGCTCAATTTTGGCCCATGCCGTTTTTCGGCGCACTCGCCCGAGTTACACTGCTTTTCTCTGTTGCACAGAAAAATCTCCTCCCCACTTTGGCCGCTGTCTGGCCTCTCCCCGGTCGTCGCGCAGCGTGGCCAGTCGAGTCGGGGGTGGAGACAGTGTCCAGTGCTGAAAACAGTACCGGGACGTCTGCACGTGCGCATTGGAGTTGGGTTGCGATGTCCGCGCATGCGCGATAGCGCCGAAATTTGGCAATCGGCCCAGCCTCTCTCTCTCTCCCCACAGATGCCGTGTTCACTCGCTCTCCTCCTCCCCCGTTCATTTGCAGCCCAGCCTCTCTCTCTCCCCACAGATGCCGCGTTCACTCACTCTCCTCCTCTCTCCCACCCCCCCCCCTCCACTCCACCACCCGTTCATTTGCAACCCAGCCTCTCTCTCTCTCCCTGTGGAATACAGATGTCGCATTGAATCCCGATGCCAATCGCTCCAGCTCCTAGCCCAGGCCAAGTGGCCTCCCGGTGCATGTTGTCGTGCTACCCCTAGCCCAGGCTGAGTTGTAAGAAGAAGGTAGGACTTACTTCAATTTTTTATTTGTTATTTAATTCTTAGAACTTTTTGTTTGCAAGGTTTGGTGGTTTGTAAGGCTTGGTGCTTTAGGTGCCGATCCTCTCCGCTTCCCTTCCCGCCCCATCCCAGGCCGAATGTACTTATCTGCACCGATTTCTTAACTCTCCGCAAGGGTTTTCTGAAGTGGCCACATACGCTGGCCTAAGTAGATTTGGAGTAACTATTAGCTGGCCAAAGTTGCCTAAATGGGCAGAACTGGTGTAGGTGGCTGGTAACGCCCCCTTTTGAGAAAAAAAACAAAACTAAAAAAATCGTAACTAACTCAGTTACTCTAATGCAAATTGATTGGGGAAAGTGGGGATTTTTAAGTTATGCCAGAAAAACCAAGTTACTCCAAAAAAAATGGAGGCACGCCTGGCCAAAATTGAGCCCTATGTTTCGATTGTGATGGGTTGTCAAAATCACTGCTAATTGCCCAGCTTTCCACATCCTGTCAATTGGTAATGATAAATCTTTTCTCTTAGGCAGTCCCCCGGAGTCGAGAATGACTTGCTTCCACACTAAGGTGACCAATGAGTCCTATGCGGGATCTACAGGCTCTGCCACAGGTGGGCAGGTGGTGGTTGAAGGGACGGGTGGATGTGATGCTTGGTTTGACGCATGCTCCTTCTGCTGTTTGTACTTGGCTTCCACGTACTCCCGACGATCACCTTTATCAAGTCACTATAGTTTGCCATATTCGCTTAGGATTTCCAACTCTGGTTGGAAGTAATCCTGGAGATTTCATCACATGATTTTCTCCCTCCATCTGCCGCCCGCCCCCCCCTCCCCACCCCATGCTCCCTCCATTGGTCATCCAACATATCCATCCTCATAGCAACCCATCTTCTCACGGCAGTTGGACAGCGAACAGAATCTTCATTACCTAGTTGGATGGTTTTCGACTGTCAATCATACAGCCTTTTCTTTCCCAACTCCAATATTTTTATAACTAAGAACATAAGAAATAGGAGCAGGAGTAGACCATTTGGCTATTTTAGCCTGTTCCGCCAATCAGTAAGTTCATGAATGATCTTCTACCTCAACTCCACCTTCCCGCACTATCCACATACCCGTTCCTTCCCTTAGTATCCAAAAATCTATCGCTCTCTGTCTTGAATATACTCAACAACTGAGCAGCCACAGCCCTCTGGGATTAAGAATTCCAAAGATTCACCACCCTCTGAGTGAAGAAATTTCTCCTCATCTCAGTCCTAAATGGCCGACTCCTTACTCTGAGACTGTGACCCCTAATTCTAGACTCCCCAGGAAAAATCGTCGCAGCATCTACCCTGACAAGCCTCGTAGGAATTTTATACGTTTCAATGAGATCACCTCTCATTCTTCTGAACTCTAGGGAATATAGGCCTAGTCTACTCAATCTCTATTCATAGGACAATCCCCCCATTCAAGGAATCAGTGTAATGAATCTTCAGTGTACTTCTCTAAGGCAAGTATATTCTTCATTAGGTAAGGAGATCAAGACCCTATATAATTGCAGTAAAACCTCTTGGGGTCAAAATTGACCCCCTCCATAAGCGGAGAGGGCTTACCTACTGGGGGCAGACGGATGGGCTGACCTCTCTGAAATTGCCCCCGGGCCGGAAGAGGCGGGAATGGGTAACCGACCGGTGGCAACCCGCTTGGCGACCCCTGCGGGAAATTGCTGTGCCGGGTGCTGTCTGTGGCTGGGTGCCGCGTCCACGACTCCCATTTTATTTTTTATTGTTGGCCGACTGCCAGTTATGTCCATGGGTTTGGCTGGGCAGTCAACAGGCGGCCTGGCTGAAACTCTCCCTGGTGGCCTAGTCTGCAACTCTAAAGTGGCTGCAGAGTTCGCAACGGCCCTCCCCTTTAACTGAAGGGGAGGGACGTTGTGACGCGTCAGTGCGACATGCCGCGCTAATGTCATCAGCAAAGCACTGACATCATCAGCGACGCGATGACGACATCAGTGACACGGCGCTGATGACTTGGAGCGAAGGTCGTTCCAAACCACATGCACTTACGAACATACGAACAATGACGGACAGGTAAAGACCATCTGGTCCATTGAGCCTGTCCCATCCAATTGTGATACCTTGTGTATCACAACATACACACTCCACCCCACCCGAAACCATGTGATCTTCTGGGAGAGGCAAAAAAACAGATTAAAAAACCCAGGCCAATTTGGGGGGAAAAAATCTGGGAAATTCCTCTTCGACCCATCTATGCGATCAAAACTAGCCCAGGAGATCACTCTGGCCATTAAATTCCCTGTCGTACCTACCTTCTGTACCAGTTAATCTCCACTGCAGCCAGAAACAAATCCAGCTTTTACTTGAAGGAGTCTGCATCCACCACATGAGAAGGCAGCTTGTTCCAGAGGTTTACTATTCTCTTTGAAAAGAACCACCTCCTGACATCTAACCTAGATCTAGCCTTATAAATTTGTGCCCTATGAGGGGGTCAGGTTCACCAACTTGAGTGGTTCGAATCGCTCCCACTCCCTTGGGTTCTATACTCTGGATTTATTTGGGGGAGTGTGGCAAAGTGCAAAGGACACTGGTTTGATGCAAAATAACTTTGATTTTATTACAGTCAAGAAATTACAACTTATAATTACTCTAATAAGAAAGTACAATGTCAAAACTTATTCAAACTTATTGAAGAACAGTACCTTACACACTCAGAGGGGGATACAATAGCTTCTAATGACTCTAACAGAGAACAATGCATCACATATTCAAAGGGGGTTACAGTAGAATTACACCTCCCACCTCCCAATACCTAATTCTAGCTAGGTTAGACTCCAGGGCGGGCAGGGACTATGCTTACCAATCCTTTTGACAGTTAACGGTTGATCGTGGTTTCTGGGTTCGCTGGATGCGGTAGAGTCTGCTTGCCATACCCCGAATGTTGGAGAAGACTTCTTGCTGCGCAATCTTCAGTTGGGTTGAGTCCGCTGATGCGGTATGGTGCGTTTTAGATCTGTGGGGTAAGTACCCGATTTCTTTGGTTAGAAATAGGTTTCTATGGTCTTTTAGGTAATGTTTTACCTGGCGGTAGGTCAGGATTAGATTGTAGAGTGGAAACTTTTCGATTCTAAGGTTTTTTTCCCGTTGGTGTTTTGTTTCGAGTTTGGTCAATCGCGGTGATTTTTCGTTGATACCACGTTGGTTGTGATCGGTTGCTGCCACGATGGTGATGTTCTTCATTCCTTCAGGACTTCAGGATTTCGAGGCTGGAGAAGTTAGTTTACAACTGTCGCGTTGGTTTCTCTCCTTGTCTTGATGACATAGTCGTATATAGCACGAGCAATATGGCATGCCCTCTGTTGAAACAGGGAGGCCAGTTATACAATTTCAGTGGTTCTAATCTTGGCACTAAATCAGTTCAAAATCCTTTGTTTAAATTTGGCGGGCTTGGCTCTTCTTTGTAATATTTTGGTGGGCTCATTAAAAGTTGATATGTTTTGGGTGGGTTGATGTTTGAAAACTGTTTCTGATGGAAATATTAGTTTGGTAATTGCAATGTCCTTTTGTGCTTAGTGATCGCATCATTTTTCATCCCAGAAACAAAGCGGTCATGTAATGCTCGGTCCTGAAAGTTTCCAAAATTACAGTGAATAGATAGCTTTTTTAATGCTACAATGTACTTATTTATATTTTCTTCGGTTAACTGATCTCATAGTCTGAAAAGATAACTTTCAGCAATTTCCAGGGACTCAGGGCTGTAGTGCTGTTATCTGCTTAAGAGTTGTGTCCTTTGACTTGAAAGGCACAAGCAAATTGTTCAAGGTTTCGTACAACTCGGGCCCTGCTTCAGTTAAGAAAATCACCCATTGTCTTTCCAACACCACCCGGTTATAGTTTTCATCTCGGGGACTTCGATGATATTATTTGTGGTGAAAAACATTTTAGCCACTCCACATATGCTCTGAAACTTTCACGGTCGTGTTGAAGCTCCCCCAAACGCCCTATTATTCCCATAGGCAAGGCCATCTGGATTCTGGCAGTTCAGACAAGTGTGCTTGTAATTTATCTTGGATTTGTAGCTGTTACTCAAAACAAAAAGCTCTCAAAGTCTCTCTGTTGGTTGGCTGAATCATCCACCAAGAAAAATTACAGTTTTTTTTATCGGCTTTATCCCATCTTCATCGTCATTGTTATATTTTCAGTAACTCACAAATACACACACAGTCTTAAGATGGCAAAACATTCCAGAACTCTTGTCAGGTGACCTGTTCCCTTCTTTATTATAAACAGCACTGGCTGCAGTGCCACAGGAGTCCACAGGTGGAGCTATATATATTACAGGCTCCTGGTCCAGCAACACCACAATGTAAAGATTTTCATTCGCTTGTCCAAATCCCTCCATGGCCTTACTCCTACCTATCTCAGTAACCTCCTCCTGCCCTACAACCCTCTGAGAACTCTGCGTTCCTCCGATTCTGGCCTCTTGCACATACCCCATTTCTTTTGCCCCTCCATTGGCAGCCGTATCTTCAGCTACCTACGTCCTAAACTCTGAAATTCCCTCCGTAAAACTCTTCGCGTCTCTCCCTGCTTTAAAACCTACCTCTTTGACCAAGCTTTTGGTCATCTATCCCAATATCTTCTTATGCGGCTTAGCATCAAATTTTGTTTGATAATGCTCACGTGAAGCACCTTGTGACGTTTTATGATCTGATAGGCGCTATATAAATGCAAGTTGTTGTTGGAGGGGTCCACTATACCAAGGAAAAATCCTTGTGAAATCAGCAACCATTTCACATTGGAGCAACATCACATTCACCTCTGTTAATGAGGCAGACTGCATTGATCGATCCAGCAACGGGGATAACTTTACTGGAACCAGGGCACATAAGCAAATGGGCAGTGTGAAATTATACCGAGTGAAGGTATTTGGAAGATCTTCGAGAAAATCTCGAAAGGTTCCAGGAATGAGGACCGGAGGTCAGCTTTTGGACCATGTCTGAACACCTTGGAGGCTAATTAGACTCCCCGTCGCATTCTGGTTTCCTTTTAAAAATAACTGCACTTGGAACTGTCTCCACAATGCAGAATGTTGCAGCAGTAAATAAACATTAAAATCATTTTGATATTCCACCAGGACTCTCTGCTGCTAATATTCCAAGTGAAGTAGTGGGAGCATGGCACAAACTAGCAGTTAAAAGGTGACATTTCCTCCTGCTTGTATCTCCTTGAAAGGAAATGAAACCAATAACTTAGCCAGTGACACAGGAGGGATGTGGCTTATAAAGGGAGTGAGGACAAATTATTTTCCAGTAGAAAATCAAAGGAAACACAGCCACTAAAAGCAGGGAGTTATATCGCAGAATGAAACAGTACCCTCAGGAAGAGTGCAGTGAAGTGAATGTCTTGACCTCTGCACAAAGCCAATAGTAAACTAGCATGGCTAAGCATCATTCCCCACCTTTTCTTGCTCTCTCCTTCTCCCCTCATAGTCTCACTATCTCTCTCCTCACAGTCACACTCTTCCCTCACACACACTATTTTCTCCACTGCACTCCTGAAAACAATGGGATCGAAATTCGGTACTGCTGTTTTTGAGGCGGTGTCACAGAAACATAGAAAATAGGTGCCGGAGTAGACCATTCGGCCCTTTGAGCCTGCACTACCATTCAATATGATCATGGCTGATCATTCACCTCAGTACCCCTTTCCCGCTTTCTCTCCATACCCCTTGATCCCTTTAGCCGTAAGGGCCATATCTAACTCCCTCTTGAATATATCCAATGAACTGGCATCAACGACTCTCTGCGGCAGGGAATTCCACAGGTTAACAACTCTCTGAGTGAAGAAGTTTCTCCTCATCTCAGTCCTAAATGGCCTACCCCTTATCCTAAGACTGTGTCCCCTGGTTCTGGACTTCCCCAACATCAGGAACATTCTTCCCGCATCTAACCTGTCCAGTCCCGTCAGAATCTTATACGTTTCTACGAGATCCTCTCTCATCCTTCTAAACTCCAGTGTATAAAGGCCCAGTTGATCCAGCCTCTCCTCATATGACAGTCCAGCCATCCCTGGAATTAGTCTGGTGAACCTTCGCTACACTCCCTCAATAGCAAGAACGTCCTTCCTCAGATTAGGAGACCAAAACTGAACACAATATTCCAGGTGAGGCCTCACCAAGGCCCTGTACAACTACAGTAAGACCTCCCTGCTCCTATATTCAAATGAACGCCAACATACCATTTGCCTTCTTCACCGCCTGCTGTACCTGCATGCCAACTTTCAATAACCGATGTACCAATACACCCAGGTCTCGTTGCATCTCCCCTTTTCCTAACCTGCCACCATTCAGATAATATTCTGCCATCGTGTTTTTGCCACCAAAGTGGGTAACCTCACATTTATCCACATTATACTGCATCTGCCATGCATTTGCACACTCACCTAAGCTGTTCAAATCATCCTGCAGCCTCTTAGCATCCTCCTCACAGCTCACACTGCTACCCAGTTTAGTGTCATCTGCAAACTTGGGGATATTACACTCAATTCCTGCATCCAAATCATTAATGTATATTGTAAAGAGCTGGGGTCCCAGTACTGAGCCCTGCAGCACTCCAGTAGTCACTGCCTCCCATTCCGAAAAGGACCCGTTTATCCCGACACTCTGCTTCCTGTCTGCCGACCAATTCTCTATCCACGCAAGTACATTCGCCCCAATACCATGTGCTTTGATTTTGTACACCGATCTCTTATGTGGAACCTTGTCCAAGACCTTTTGAAAGTCCAAATACACCACATCCACTGGTTCTCCCTTGTCCACTCTACTAGTTACATCCTCAAAAAATTCCAGAAGATTTGTCAAGCATGATTTCCCTTTCACAAATCCAAGCTGACTTGGACCGATCCTGTCACTGCTTTCCAAATGCACTGCTGTTTCATCCTTAATAATTGATTCCAACATTTTCCCCACTACTGATGTCAGGCTAACCGGTCTATAATTTCCTGTTTTCTCTCTCCCTCCTTTTTTTAAAAAGTGGTGTTACATTAGCTACCCTCCAGTCCATAGCAACTGATGCAGAGTCGATAGACTGTTGGAAAATGATCACCAATGCATCCACTATTTCTAGGGCCACCTCCTTAAGTACTCTGGGATGCAGACAATCAGGCCCCGGGGATTTGTCGGCCTTCAATCCCATCAATTTTCCCAACACAATTTCCCGCCTAATAAGGATATCCTTCAGTTCCTCCTTCTCACGAGACCCTCGATCCCCTAGTACTTCCGGAAGGTCATTTGTTTCTTCCTTCGTGAAGACAGAACCAAAGTATTTGTTCAATTGGTTTGCCATTTCTTTGTTCCCCATTATTAATTCACCTGAGTCCGACTGCAAGGGACCTACATTTGTCTTCACTAATCTTTTTCTTTTCACATATCGATAGAAGCTTTTGCAGTCAGTTTTTATGTCCCCGGCAAGCTTCCTCTTGTACTCTATTTTCCCCCTCCTAATTAAACCCTTTGTCCTCCTCCGCTGAATTCTAAATTTCTCCCAGTCCTCAGGTTTGCTGCTTTTTCTGGCCAATTTATATGCCTCTTCCTTGGATCTAACACTATCCTTAATTCCCCTTGTTAGCCACGGTTGAGCCACCTTCCCTGTTTTATTTTTACTCCAGACAGGGATGTACAACTGTTGAAGTTCATCCATGTGATCTATAAATGTTTGCCATTGCCTATCCACCGTCAACCCTTTAAGTATCATTTGCCAGTCTATTCTAGCCAATTCACGCTTCATGCCGTCAAAGTTAGCTTTACTTAAGTTTAGGACCCTAGTTTCTGAATTAACTGTGTCACTCTCCATCTACCATATTATGGTCACTCTTCCCCAAGGGGCCTCGCACAACAAGATTGCTAATTAGTCCCTTCTCATTACACATCACTCAGTCTAGGATGGCCAGCTCTCTAGTTGATTCCTCGACATATTAGTCAAGAAAACCATCCCTAATACACTCCAGGAAATCCTCCTCCACCGCATTACTACCAGTTTGGTTAGCCCAACCTATATGTAAATTAAAGTCGCCCATGATAACTGCTGTACCTTTATTGCACACATCCCTTATTTCTTGTTTGATGCTGTCCCCAACCTCACTACTACTGTTTGGTGGCCTGTACGGAACTCCCACCAGCATTTTCTGCCCTTTGGTATTCCGCAGCTCCACACATACCAATTCCACATCATCCAAGCCAGTGTCCTTCCTTACTATTGCATTGATTTCCTCTTTAACCAGCAATGCCACACCGCCTCGTATTCCTCTCTGTCTATCCTTCCTAAATGTTGAATACCCCTGTATGTTGAGTTCCCAGCCTTGGTCACCCTGGAGCCATGTCTCTGTGATGCCAATTACATCATATCCATTAACTGCTATCTGCGCAGTTAATTTGTCCACCTTATTCTGAATACTCCTTGCATTGAGGCACAGAGCCTTCAGGCTTGTCTTTTTAACACACCTTGCCCCTTTAGAATTTTGTTGTAATGTGGCACTTTTTGTTTTTTGCCTTGGGGTTCCCTGCCCTCCACTTTTACTATTCTCCTTTCTATCTTTTGCTTCTGTCTCCCTTTTATTTCCCTCTGCCTCCCTGCACAGGTTCCCGTGGGGAGGGAGGCAGAGGGAAACATTAGTTTAACTCCTCTTCCCCAACAGCACTAGCAAACACTCCCCCAGTACATTGTTTCCGGTCCTGCCCAGGTGCAGACCGTCCGATTTGTACTGGTCCCACCTCCCCCAGAACCGGTTCCAATGCCCCAGGAATTTGAATCTCTCCCTTCTGTACCACTCCTCAAGCCACGTATTCATCTCAGCTATCCTGCGATTCCTACTCTGACTAGCATGTGGCACTGGTAGCAATCCTGAGATACTACTTTTGAGGTCCTACTTTTTAATTTCGTTTCTAGCTCCCTCGTAGGACTGTTTTTTTACCTATATCGTTGGTACCTATGTGCACCACGACAACTGGCTGTTCACCCTCCCTTTTCAGAATGTCCTGCACCCGCTCCGAGGCATCCTTGACCCTTGCACCAGGCAGGCAACATACCATCCTGGAGTCTCGGTTGCGGCCACAGAAATGCCTATCTATTCCCCTTACAATTGAATCCCCTATCACTATAGCTCTCCCACTCTTTTTCCTACCCTCCTGTGCAGCAGAGCCGCCCACGGTGCCATGAACTTGGCTGCTGCTGCCCTCCCCTGATGAGTCATCCCCCTCAACAGTACTCAAAGCGGTGTATCTGTTTTGTAGGGGGATGACCGCAGGGGACCCCTACACTACCTTTTCCTTGCACTGCTCTTCCTGTTGGTCACCCATTTACTATCTGGCTGTGTACCCTTTACCTGCGATGAGCCCAACTCGCTAAACGTGCTATTCACGTCATTCTCAGCATCGTGGATGCTCCAGAGTGAATCCACCCGCAGCTCCAGTGCCGCAATGCGATCCATCAGGAGCTGGAGGCGGATACACTTCCCACACATGTAGTCATCAGGGACACCGGAAGCGATGACTTAACCTTTAGATAAACTTAATTGGGCAACAACAATGTTAAATGTTACTTACTGATAAAGAAAGGAAAAGAAAAACTACTTACCAATCACTTACCCCCTTGGCTGTGACATCATCTTTCATTTTCTTTCTACTTTTTTGCCTCCCTGCTGCAACTGCACCAGCTGGCCTTTATAGGCCTTGGATGCTCCCCGGACTCACGCCTCAGCGACCACGAACTCCAGCTGCCTCTCACGGCCTTAATAGGCCTCAGACGCTCCCTGGACTCACGCCTCAGCGACCACGAACTTCCGTTGCTTCTCGCGGCCTTTATCGGCCTCAGACGCTCCCCGGACTCACGCCTCAGCGACCAACAACTTCCGCTGCCTCTCGCGGCCTTTATAGGCCTCGGACGCTCCCCGGACTCATGCCTCAGCGACCACAAACTCCTGCTGCCTCTCGCGGCCTTTATAGGCCTTGGACGCTCCCCGGACTCACGCCTCAGCGACCACCCCGACTGCTGATTCTACCGCCAGGTGTTAGGTGCAGGCTCCAACTGCCCAATTCAGTTTTTACGCCCAAAGATGAGAGAGCAATGCTAAAAAGTGGCATTACACTCTCATCCTCGGGAGGCCTACTGAATTTCGCAACGGGAAGCTGCTGCTATGCAATCTGAAAAAAGGGAAGAAAGAAGAAAAAAATCAAACTTCTTCGCCCCAAAAAATGAAGAAATAAATAAAGAAAGAAAAAAACTTACCTTGCTCTCTGGGCGATTCCGCCCGAGTTCCACTGTTTACTCACCACTTTTTTCAAGCTGTAAGAGCGCCTGCCGGGAAGGCCGATGTTCAAACTAAATATCGCGATAGAGACGTCAAGGAGGCGTTGCACGCTGGATGATGTCACCATGCAGGTGGTGTTAGCCGGCGCAGCGTTGGCTCTTGGTGCCTCTGCCAAAGAGCCTACTCAATTTCTGCACAGGCGTGGACGCCACTGACCGTCGAAGGTAGGCCTTTGCCGTCCGTTAGCCGCCTTCCGCTGGTGGTAACGGGTTGCGGTAGAAACAGAATTTTGACCTGATTGTCTCCTGCTGAGATATAATTCCATGGGTTGTCAATGCCTGTGGAAAGATTTTCTAGACTGAGGCAATGTCCTCAGAACAGAAGGGACAAGCAGATCTGTCAATATGAATCAAATTTGAGGTGACGGTGATGAGCTGGAAATGATCTCTCATGTCAAACATCTGACCCCTCCATATCCCACAGCAGTCACAATCTTTAGCCGGAATTTTCCGGGGGGTCAGCAGGTGCGATTGGTGACTGGTCGGGTGGGTGTCATGTATACATCTATGAGTATGTTCACAGGTTTGTCGAGCTGTTGAGGAGCCGGTGCCTCACATCTTGAGCCTCCTCGGGGAAATCCCCTCCATGCCTTTCAGTTCTGCGTGGAGGGGCTTCCTGTATGGGCTGCTCCTGCACACTCTCCACCTTGCCATCCTCGTCTGCCATCCGGACACGCCATGGCGCACCATCTTGCTGTCCGGAGGAGGCAGGGGTCCCCAATGGCGTGCACTCTACTTGGAAGTCCTCCCCCTATTTATTGGGGACTTGGCCTGGAGGGTAGTGCACGGAGCAGTCCCGTGCAATAAATTTTTACGTCGGTTCGTGGGCTTCCAGGCCGCCTGCAATTTCTGCGGTCTGGAGGAGTCCATGTTCCACGTTTGTATGGAATGTGTGAGGTTGCAGCCCCTATTCCAATATCTGAAGGGGCTGCTCCTCAAATTCTGGTTGCACTTCAGTCCCACACTCCTGATCTTTGGGCATCCTGTGCGGAGGGAAGCGGTCAGGTCCGAGAGCCTCCTCGTATGACTGCTCCTGGGCATGGCCAATGGGGCCATCAGCCGTTCCAGGCATCGGGCGGTCGAGGGGGATCGTTCAGCTCGACTGTCTGCCTCTCTTCCGCAGTTACACCCAAGCCAGGGTGTCCCTGGAGATGGAGCACGCGGTGTCCACCGGTACGCTCGCGGCCTTCCGCGAGAGGTGGGCGCCGGAGTGACTGGACTGCATCATCACCCTCGGCAACCAAATTTTAATTTGATTTTTAGTGTTTAAAGTTAAATTTGTATAATTGCTGGTTTTAGTGCCCCCCCCCCCCCTTTTAACCAGGGGGCACTAAAACCGGCAATTAAACAAATTTGTAAAATTTGTGTTTTTTAGTGCCCTCAAAAAAAAAACCCAAAGAAAACAATAAAAAAAGGGGACTTGTTTGAAAATGTTTGGTGTGTCCACCCTCCTTTAATCAGGGGGCATGTAATTTATTGTTTTCTACAAAAATAGTTGTAGAGCTGTTGAGTTAGGAGTGGCTTAGCCAGCCATGTGATGTTCACAAGACTCAATAAAACCCCAGCCAGTTGGATTCGGGGAACCTACGATGAGGCAGGTGGTTGTGGGCCTGGTGGATGAACTGGTAATGTGTAGTGTGATTGTTAAATCTTTTGCTAATAAACCAACTAGTTCTTATTCGCAATGTGTTGCTATGCATTCTTAAGCAAAGAACCCATCAAGCAAATGCATTACAGTGGGTCGGAACCCTGCTGTGAACCTGCCATCACACACCTTTCCAGCAATGTTGGGTCTGTCAGTGCTGAGCAAACCCGACACGCAGTGGCAGGGGACCCATTTCAGGTCATTAGTGGCTTGTTTCGAGCCACTTAGGAATGATTTCTGCTTACTTTTTGCAATTGGCAGCTCGCCCACGGGGTCCATGCTAGTTATGGACCATGCCTGTCAAGCTGAGGTGGGAATTCAGTGGCCATTGAATCAGCTGTTGAGTTGACAGCTTCAGATGTCAAGTAAAAGCAGCCACTGTACATAGATATCTTCGCTCAGCCACAAGCTGTTCCTCACTTCATTTCCACAACAGATGCAACATGCTGCAAGTCTTTACATGTCTCCATCCAGTCTGAACTCATTACCTCTCTCACCATTGACAGATCGCTCCTGTCATCTTTTCCTAACCTGCCATCTATTGCATCAGCATGGGTGCCCATTATACCCTCTCACCTTGGTCCTCAGAATCCCACCACGACCAGCCTCAACACCAGCAGTACCAGGCACATCAACAACAATACCAACCTTCTCTGCAATCAACTGGTGCTGCACAGGACAGAGGACATCAGTGCCCAACCACATTGCTGCTGGGAGGCTAGGGATGGCCTCACCGAGGCCAGACTTACTTCACTTGATGTTGTACACCTTGGCTGCCGCATGATGTGCCAGGTTGGCACCACCTCACACCAACAACAACAACTTGTATTTATATAGTGCCTTTAACATGGTGAAACATCCCAAGACACTTCACAGGAGTATTATGAGACAAAACATTTGACACCAAGCCAGGTAAGAAGAAATTAGGGCAGCTGACCAAAAGCTTGGTCAAAGAGGTAGATTTTAAGAAGCGTCTTAAAGGAGGAAAGAGAGTTAGAGAGGTGGAGAGGTTTAAGGAGGGAATTCCAGAGCTTAGGATCTAGGAAACAGAAGGCATGGCCACCCAGGTCCTCTTGACCCCATCTCTGCTTGTGCCCTCCTCTGCAATGTGCAACCAGGTTGTGTTGATCTCCTGGGGCAATACCATAAAGTATCCCTACAATGCCCAAGCCATTCTTTTCACACTCATCACCATTAAGGAGGGTACCATTATGTCTCACCATTCACTGCAACTCACTAAGCCACTTGCAAAGGTGCACACACATCTCTCCAAGAAGGTAAAGTGTTGAAAATAAAGGTTTCAATGTTTGACATCACATTAACAATACTTTTCATGAACATTGCCCAAGTGCCTACCTCGTGAGTGGTTAATTGATATGATGGTACTAGGATGAGGGTGAGTGTGAGAGGTAGCTAGTGAGATGGGGATGTGATAATGTAGATAGAGAGGGATGGGTGGAGGTCTACGGTAAGTTGGTATGAGTAAGGATGTGCAGGAGTAGGGTAGGGAAGGCAGAGTGATGGGCAATTGATGAGAGGCACAGCAGGATGAGGTTGAGTGTGGCTTTGTACTAACGTTTTGTGATCTACTGAGATCATTGAAATGTTTGCGGCACTGCAGCCTGGTTCTCTAGACCACATCCCTTTTTGTGCCCTCCTCTGCAATGTGCAACCAGGTTGCTTTGATCTCCTGGGGAGGTCTCTTCCGCCCATGGGAAGTGAAGAGGACCTCCCTGCGTGCTGTGACGTCCTGCATAAGCAGCCTGTGGAAGAGCCTGTGTGCAGCACCTCAATACTATACAGCACTGACAGCACAATTGTCAAAATAAAGTTGGTCATCGCCCCTTTAAGAAAACCGGCTGAAGACACAACATAAAATGATATTACCAGACCGCTTCCTCTAATTGGCTGGGAAACACGCTGGGTGGGCTTAACAAGTCCTATCAAGGGAAATTTATTTCACAAAGTGGGATGGAGCCAGCAGCGGGATCAGGACCCGCCACCAATGTCTCCTGGCACAGGTCCGCCGAGGTCAACAAATTCGCAGCCTCTCTCTGTACTCATGTTGAAACATAGGAGTTTGAAAGGGAAGTTCTGTGAATAACCTTATTTTAGCTTTCTCCCAAAGTCAGAATCATCCATTGTTCTTTCTCTTATTTTCTTTCTACTTTTACTTTGATGACTAGTTTAAGGGGAAATGTGTTTGTAATTTAGTTCTCTACTTAAGACATTATTTGCATTAAAGTCTAAAAACAAATTATTTATTGGCCAAGGAAATGATTGAGTCATTTTTTTAAAGTTTTTTTTAATCAGTCATGAGAGACAACTTTTCAGGACCAATTTTTTCTCAGGTAATTAATTATTGGAACCATGCCTGGATTTTGCGGTAAAAATAACTGAGGGTATCAGCACTCACCGTTATTAAAGAGTAAATCAGACAGCAAGTTCCGGTAACCACACATGTACAGTGAACACAGAAATCAGAACCTTGCTGTCTGAGTTATCCTGTTTCTCCAGAAGCTTCACTACAATGGTATCTAGCCCAGAAACTTGGCATTGAGACATAGGGAAGGGCGTGAAGTTGAGTTATTTTGGGATAGATACCTACTAAACACACCAGAAAAAGTGAGCGCTTGTCTATTCCAGTGTAAGTAAATTTTTAATGGCGTGATGAGTTTTAATTATGGCAAACAATATTTCTGGCACTGAAAATTAACCTTTGCAAGTGTGGAGCCTCATTCCTTCAGATTTTAATTGTTGGAGATTTTTTTAAATGTAAATAATTTTTTTAAACTTTTTCTATCTCTTTCATCTCTCTCTTAATTCCATCCTTCTTTCTCTCTCTTTATTTCACATTCTGTGCATGATTTGACAAATTAAACATTCTAACTTACTTTCTGGTTCAGACTCTGTGTGACACAGTAAGGATTTTTCAATCTGATTGGCTAAGAATTGGATTAGAGGGGAGTTGAGGAGAACTTTTTTCACCCAGAGGTGGTGGGGGTCTGGACCACACTGTCTGAAAGGGTGGTAGAGGCAGAAACCCTCATCGCATTTAAAAAGTGCTCGGATATGCACTTGAAGTGCTGTAACCTACAGGACTACAGACCAAAAGCTGGAAATTAGGATTAGGTCGGATAGCTTTTTTTCAACCAGCACAGAAAATGAAGCCGAATGACCTCCTTCTGTGATGTAAATTTCTATGATTCTAAGAAGACACACAGGTCTCAGATCCTGTGTAGAGGGTGCCGCACTGAAATGGATTTCTCTTCACCACAACTTCTAGTGCAAAGGCCCAGAGAGAGTTTGTGAACAAGTGTAAGTGTAATGAATGGCTGGTGCCGTTCACTTGCCATTGACCATAAAATCTGGGCCTTAATTTCAGTAATCTGACTTGCTTGAGAAAAGGGATTTCCAACTCTTTTGTTTCATAAAGAATACACAGGTATTCGCAGTGTGATTACAACAACAGTTTGCATTTCTTTAGCGACTTTTATGTAGCAAAACATCCCAAGGCACTTGACGAGGATTAACAAACAAAATTTGACACCAAGCTACGTGTGATATTAGGACAGGTTATCAAAAGTTTGGTCAAAGAGGTAGTTTTAAGGAATGCCTTACAGGAGGAGAGAGAGGTGGAAAGATTTAAAGAGGGAATTACAAAGCTTAATGCCTTCGGGAGCTGAAGGATGATCAATGAAAATCAGGCAAGCGCAAGAGATCAGAATTGGAGGAGCACAGAAATCTCAGAGGATTGTGGAGTTGGAGGAGATTCATCATCATTATAGGCAGTCCCTCGAAATCGAGGAAGACTTGCTTCCGCTCCTGAAGTGAGTTTTTTGGTGGCTGTACAGTCCAATACGAGAGCCACAGGCTCTGTCACAGGTGGGACAGATAGTCGTTGAAGGAAGGGGTGGGTGGGACTGGTTTGCCGCATGCTCTTTCCGCTACCTGTGCTTGATTTCTGCATGCTCTCAGCGTTGAGACTCGAGGTGCTCAGCGCCCTCCCGGATACACTTCCTCCACTTCGGACGGTCTTTGGCCAGGGACCCCCAGGTGTCAGTGGGGATGTCGCACTTTATCAGGGAGGCTTTGAGGGTGTCCTTGTAGCATTTCCGCTGCCCACCTTTGGCTCATTTGCCATGAAGGAGCTCCGAGTAGAGCACTTGCTTTGAGAGTCTCGTGTCTGGCATGCGAACTATGTGGCCTGCCCAGCGGATCTGATCGAGTGTGGTCAGTGCTTCAATGCTGGGGATGTTAGCCTGGACGAGGACGCTGATGTTGGTGCGTCTGTCCTCCCAGGGGATTTGTAGGATCTTGCGGAGACATCGTTGGTGATATTTCTCCAGCAACTTGAGGTGTCTGCTGTACATGGTCCATGTCTCTGAGCCGTACAGGAGATTACAGAGATAGGGAGGGGCAAAGCCATGGAAGGTTTTGAAAATAAGGATGAGAATTTTAAAATTGAAACTTTGCCGGGCCCAGGAACCAATGTAGGTCAACGAGCACAGGGGTCAAGGGTGAACGGGACTTACTGTACAATATGGAGGGGGGACGTTTTTGGCATGAAAAGGACACTATCAGGACTTCACTAGCAGCTAAAATGTGTCCAGCATTGCCAATACCCCCTCCCCCCCTCCTTCACTTTCTCATTAGGACAGAGGGCAGCAAGCTGAGGGGGGCTTGAAGTATGGCATTTAAATTCTAATACTGAGCATTACTCCAACTACAATCGCCAGTTCCAACTGCAATCATTTAATGATGCACTTAAGATGGTGATTATACTGTAACTGCCAAACAGAGATCAGTATTCATATACATTTGTCAGCATATTGTTAATACTGCCTGGTGTGAGTCTGATTCTCTGGGAGGAGGGGGGAGCGGGGTTTTATGTATTAAGAGTGCAAGTGATAGCTTCCATGCTCACAATGTTTAATTAGGCCCAACTAAGATTTACAAAGTGGCCAACAAGGTCGGCGTGACATCAAGTCAAAGCAGTCTGAGATGGCCACTCTTCAGGGGTCTCGCGCCACTCCACTTGAGGTTAGAGCCTGACCCATCTCCAGAATAATACAGTCAAAGAAGAATAACTTGCATTTATACAGCACTTTTCTCAACCTCAGGACATCTCAAAGCACTTTGAAGCCAATGAAGTACTCTTTGAACTATAGTCACTGTTGTAATGTTGCTCTCGTATTGCTGTAAAAAAAACAAAGCTGCTTTACAGAAAAATACAAAAGGTGTTGAATAATTGCAACCAGACAGATGTTTACTGTTTAAACCTTCCAGGAAATCCTGATGATTGTTGCACCATACCCAGAATCTGTCAGTATTTTGCAACCTGCCACAGCCCATTGCTCGTTGATCTCTCTCTCTCTCTATTGCAGTACTTCTTAATAATTGGGAACAGACCTTACAGTACTAAATCCTCTCTTCACAGCAGCAGTCAATGTCTCTTTGTTTTTCTATCCTCATCATACTTGTGCTGCTTCTAAAACTGATTTCCCAAATTGCCTGCTTAAAATTACTTTCACGCAAGTTGCTTAGCTGATAAATTCTATTTATAGAAAGGGCACCGAGTCGCAAACCGAGAAGATCTTTGCATTTATCTGAAGAGCTATTAGCCATTCCCCATTTCTCTTCATCCCTGTTTACGTTGTGAGAAAGGTTCCCAGCACTTGCAGAGCAATTGATTTTTGCCTCTCGCAGTCGCCATCGCCAGTTCAACCAGCTGTGGACGCAAATGTCAAGTCAGTGAGCAACTGCAGCACACTGGGCCAATTCTTAAATGAGCATCTACTTGTGCCTGGACCTTGCAGTTTACATGTTGAGAAACATAGGAACAGGAGTAGGACATTCAGCCCCTCGAGCCTGTTCTGCCACTTAATTAGGTTACGGTGTATCTTGACTCCATCTACTCACCTTGGTTATGTCTAACAAAAATCTATCAATCTCAGTTTCAATTTCAATTGACCTAGCCTCAATAGCTTTTTGGGGAAAAGAATTCCAGATATCCCGAGGCATCACCAGATCTAAAAATGAAAGTGTACAAATTTATAGTCACTTGGAAGGGCTATCATTTTAGGCGGTAGGTCTAATCAACTGATTATTTTATTAGAGTGTTTGTTTGATGTCCGCCTCTGTTTCATGTTACGACAGTGCCATGGCAGGATCTGTTAGCGAGTTCCTGAAACACAATGTTGTCCTCTGTCTGCTGAAAGAAAGAATTTTTTTTTTGTCACAATTCATCATGCCCCCCCACCCCCGGAGCTTGAGACTGTGTGAAGTGAACAGAGCACACAAGTTAACTGGAAGTATGAAACGAAGCCTGTCAAAGAGTTCTGTGACAATCCATTGACTGCTATGGGGATTTGAGGACCAAAGGCCTATGAATACAGGCTAGACAAAGTGATCGTGGCCTATGAATACAAGCTAGACAAAGTCAATAGTTGTATTCTGTTGCGCTATATTCAAAATCAAAGAGAAACTCCATGCTCCACATGAATGTTGTTTAACCCGATTAAAACTTTAAATCTTGCCCTTGCCTTGAAAGTGATTTTATTATGAATCGAAAAGTTCAGAGGCATTGGTGGGTCGGGTCGCCAACTCTGATTGGATGTGTTCCTGGAGGTTGGCCTCACATGGCCTGCTGCCTCCAACCGCCTAACCTCCGCCAATCAAACAGCCAGATCAAAGATCCTACGGCACAATATTTAACCCTCAACGACCATCACTAAAAACAGATTATCAGGTCATTATCACATTGCTGTTTGTGGGACCTTGCTGAGCGCAAATATGCTGCTGCGCTCCCTACATTACAAAAGTGACTACACTTTTTTTTTTAAAGTACTTCATTGGCTGTAAAGTGTTTTGGGACATCTTGTGGTCATGAAAGGTGCTATATTAAACATTCTTTCTCATCTCCAATATTTTTATGACAAATTGTTCAAAGGAAAGAAAAAACACAACATATTCTTTTAGTGCTCCTATGATCTTTTTCTCCCGGATCACTTGCAACACTGTCCAGGAGATTAATCTTCAATTCCTGGATACTCCAGGGCAATATGTATGGTTGCCGATCCTAATTGGGGGTCATTTTTACATTCACTTCCTGGGCAGTAACCTGTCTGTCTGTTTTCGTTCCATTGATCTCCCACGCAGTAAGGTTGAAAATGATTTTCCAGTAATCCCCATGCACTGGTCTTCAACTTGCCCACGTTTGTGCTGCACTGTTTGATTTTCAGACATGGTTGGCTGTGTCCTTGAAAAATATTGTAACCAACATAAGTAGGAAATGGGGAACATGTGCCCTTTCATTTGGGTACAAAGATCCCACAGCACTATTTCAAAGAAGAGCAGAAGAGTTCTCCCCGGTGTCCTGGTCAACATTTATCCCTCAACCGACACTTAAAGCAGATAATCTTGCCATTATGACATTGTTGTTTGCGGGAGCTTGCTGTGCGCAAATTTGCTGCCACGTTTCCTACATTACAACAATAACTATACTTCAAGAAAAAAAAAGTTAATTGGATGTAAAATATTTTGAGTTGTCCTGAGGTTGTGGGGTTGTGGAAGATGCTATATAAATGCAAGTCTTTACTTACTAAAGTGGTTGGTGACTGTGAATTGAGAAGAGTGTATGCAGGGGCTGACTAACGGGTCGGAGATGTCTGAGTGGGGATCAAGGCTGAGATGCTAGGATAAGCAGAAGCGTACGCTCCAATAATGGAACCCTGCACGCATCAGTAGGTTTGACTTTAACAAGTATTTTATCGCTGCCAGAGTTTCTTATCAGCCCTGTGGTGTCTTTCATGAGAGCTTTCATCATTGTGCAGTCTAGAATGAAAGTTTGAAAGGAGCAGAAATAATAGTAGACTGCACAATTGGACATAGGAAGTGTACTCAGTAAAGCAAACACATCTTTATGACGGAGAAATACTGCCAATTATCTGATATAGCTATTGTAAAAATGTTTATGATGTTTATCCTGCTGTTTTTCATTAACAATTTGCACTTGATATGAATCTGATATCACAGAGTGCGTATGTCTCCCATTTTACACTACATTTGCCATTGTTGTGCTCATTGGCAGAATTTATCTTCATCCTTTTGTCATTCCTTGCTGCCTTATCTGACTCTATTGCTCTTTCCTAGTTAAGTGTCACACACAAATTCAACGGATTTGCTTTGAGTTTCTGAATATGAATCATTGATATAAAAACCGTTGGTCTGAACCAACTTCTTATCCGCGTTCAGATTTTGCTTTGAATTGCCGTTGCTTAAAGCTTTATGGAGCTGCCTTTTGTGCGGAACTTTATCAAAGCTATTTTCAAAGTCCACGTCCTAAGTTTTTCCACAGCCCTTTTCGGATGGTATTTCCTGATTTTTAAATGTGGCTGTCCATAGAAAGACAGTGAAGGAACACGAATGTAACAGTCAACAATCCTCTCCAGCCTGGATTAAATTGCTTCAGCCGTGGCTCAGTCGGTAGCACTCTTGCCTCTGAGTCAGAAGGTAATTGGCCCACTCTCGCACAAAATCTAGACTGAACCTGCAGTGCAGTACTGAGGGAGTCTGAGATAGATTAGTCAGTGCTATCAATCAAATTTTCTAATTGCAGACCTCTCAACGAATTTTACTCCCGTTCTTAAGTCCCTCTGATCGCTCTCACTTGTGATTGGGAAGATGGATTGGTGGAATGCTCCCAGGTAGCTGCTGGTTTTATTATGCAACCGGCTGCTAGGTGATGCACAAAAGTGGCCTGGAGCGACTTTCACACTGATTTCCTTGCCTTCCCCTATTGGGCTGTACAGAGCTTTCACTCACTGCCTCCCTGAATGGCACAACAAAGATTTGTAATCTTGCGTGTGACGAATTGCAAAACCACATTTTCACTTCTTGTGCAAGGTGCTTGGACAGATCAAACTGTTCCATTGACCCTCATCAGTTTGCATGTTTTCTATCGTGCAACAAAATAGACTCCATGAGTATTTGTATTGACTCTCTGTGGCTCAGTTGGTTGCAGTCTTGTCTCTGAGTCAGAAGGTTGTGGGTTCAAGTCCAGAGTCTTGAGCACGTCATCTTGGCTGACACTCCAGTGCAGTACTGAGGGAGTACCGCCCTGAGCATGAGACATTAAACTGAGGCCCTGTCTGGTGTCTTAGGTGGACATAAAAGATCCTACTATTTCAAAGAAGAGCAGGGGAGTTATCTCTGGTGTCCTGACCAATATTTATGTCTCAATCAGCATCACTAAGAAACATAAGTCATTGTCACATTGCTGTTTGTGGGACCTTGCTGAGTGCAATGGCTGTCACGTTACCCTACATTACAACAGTGACTACGTTTTAGTAGTAATTCGTTGGCTGTAAAGTGCTTTAGGATGTCCTGAGTTCGTGAAAGGCACTATATAAATGCAAGTTCTTTATTTTTATTTTTGCTATGCTACATGGAGAATAAAAAGCATACAAAGGTGAAGCGGGGATTTAGGACTCAGCAGCAGACTCAGTGTAACTCCAGCATGGGAATATCAGTGAATATCTGCTGCTATGTTGGGAGCTGTGCTTGCCCTTTCTGTGTCTAGCTTTGGAAGTATCTTCCCTCTGGCAGGTTAGTTTGATTACATCACTGCCATGTACCCCAGTGCCAGACACCCGTCCATTACATGCAGGAGTAGATTTTAAGAGTTTGCACTTACTGCACAGAGCTAGGCTTGCCATAAACCCGTGTCAGGAATTCTAATAGGGAGATCCCTGTCTCCAGCGCAAGTTTCTATCTATTAGCACCACAAATCCAAGGTAGGGTGCATTGAGTCGGAAAATCTGTGTTGCAATGCATAGTATTTTTTTTCAAATAAACTGAAAGGAGATCAGAATCTGAAGCAGACAAGGTTTCTAATGTAGGATTGTTACTGCAGCCCTCGAAGTGTTAAAGTTGACCTGAGAAGACGGCAATTTTATTTGATCTGAAACAAAGTAAACCACGCAGGTGCTCAATAATTGAGAACACATTGAGAACAAATAAAGGAGAAGGTGAGAGAGCTAGAGACTGTTCTCCTTATTGCAGCCTGGCCCTCAGGATATCGCATAGTGTTCCACATCCAATGAATTACAGTATGCAAGCCAACACCGCAGGCTATTAATGCACAGCAAGATCCCACAAATGTCAAAGGGTATGAATAGCCAATGTGATTCTGATGCTGTTGGTTGAGGGAGAAATGTTGGCTTGGATATTAATCTAACTTCCTGCTTTTCTTTGAATGCTGCTGCGGGATTTTTTTACATTCACCTGAGAGGAGGCTTCACGTTACAGTTGCTGAGCTGAGTCACAGGGTGATTAGCCCCTGGGTCTTCTCTGACTTCCTTTACAATGATCCCAATTTTTTTTATCCTACAGCTTAAAGGCCATTACATCACACCTCCTCCGTGATCTTCACTCTTAGCTTACACTAACTTGTATCAATTCAACGCTCCAAAGAGTGGGTCATGACAAAAGTTGTCCTTGCATTGAATTACAGAGAATGTCATGGTCATCATCATAGGCAGTCCCTTGGATTGAGGAAGACTTGTTTCCATTCTTAACATGAGTTCTTAGGTGGCTGAACAGTCCAATGTGAGAACCACAGACTCTGTCACAGGTGGGGCAGATAGTCGTTGAGGGATGCGGTGGATGGGACTGGTTTGCCGCACGCTCTTTCCGCTGCCCGCGCTTGTTTTCTGCATGCTCTCGGCGATGAGACAGAGAATGTACAGCCTGGAAATAGGCCACTTGGCCAAACTGGTCCATGTCAGTGTTTATGCGCTACACGAGCTTCTTTTCACATTATTTCTTCTAACCTGATCAGAATATTCTTCTATTTCTTTCTCCCTCATGTGTTTATTTAGCTTCCCCTTAAAGGCTATCTATGCTATTCGCCTCAACTACTCTCTCTGGTAGTAAGTTCCACATTCTCATCAGTCTCTGGGTAAAGAAGTTTCTCCTGAATTCCCTATTACATTTATTAGCAACTATCTTATATTTATGGCCCCAGTTTTGGTCTTCACATAAGTAGAGACAGTTTCTTTACGTCTATCCTATCCAACCCTTTCATAATTTTAAAGATTTCTAATAGGCCACTCCTCAACTTTCTCTTCTAGCAAAGAGAGCGCTTGTACAGGAAAGGTAAAAGGTCATCCGGCAGATAGATGTAGCTGTTAGAGAACTCCACATGGCTATTTTATATGATGACAGTTGGTACAGGCTTGGTGAATTGAGCTGTCATGTGACATTCTATAGATAGCTACCGTTTCTGCCAGAAATTGACCTGTAACCACAAAATGGATTCCTGAACAGAAAATGGACTCTTCAATAAAAACTTTCCTGCCCACGTTCCGAACATGAGGCCGGATTGGGTTTGGCCGTGAAGCCATCGGTTGCATCATCTCAGCTCATGTGAGGACCTGGGAACCGCCAGCATGCAACCCTATCCCAGTATGAGTGAGCGACGTCAGGGGAGAAGGAGGTGAAATCGAGGAGGGGCGGATGGAATTGCATTTGTTTATTCAGGTAGAAAGGAATCAGAGAAGGTCAAACTGGTTACCAACGTGACTGATATAAATGAGAGTCTAGATCGTCAAGTGGTTGTAATCATCTGAGTCAGACACTACTGCTCAGGCTTATTGTGTCAAATCCGCTGATGTCCAGCTGAATTCTACGATGAGAGTTATCACTGGTACGCTTTTATCAACTCCAACACCATGGATCCCTGTGCTTGCAAACATCGCACCAACACACCTATGCTGCAAATATGCAGTCTCCAGAGACTGGCCACCCCCTGACTCCCCCCCTTCTCCCCCCTCTCCCCCTTACCTCGGCTGCCAGACCCCACCTACCTCGGCCCAGGCGAAGACGTTCCAATACCCGGAATCCGAAATGGCCTCAGTCCTGAGGTTTCCGGATTTCAGACGCTCAACCTGTAGTCAGTTATTAAAATCCTGTCTAGTTCCGGTCACTGCATTGAAAGTATTTATCGACTTCCGTTGATTTCAACGGAACGAAAATCAGGCAGGTTCTATAAAAAGGTGGGTGATCTGCTGCACTGTATTGCTGCCCGGGTGGCAAAGTTAAAAATGACCCTCAGGGAGTCTGTTTGAAGCCTTCTAAGTGAGATGAGGCAGTTTGCTACTGTAGCCCGCGAATAAAAGATAATAATTATTGGCCTTACACCTGAATGCACCAGCCCTTACTTTTTCTGGCTTGAATAATTTGTATCACTGCAATTTCCCGACCTTCATGTGTTTCAATGTTGAATCTATCGAGGAGGTGCTGGTGTGGCAAAGCTTGTGGAGGACCAGGAAAAATCTGAAAGCAACTTCTGGGTTTCCACGTTCAACTGCACATATGCAGATGCCAGAAGTTGCTCTCCAATTTACTGCATAATAATGGTGAGCACTGATAACCTCATCCTTAATCCTACCGCAAAATCTTGGCCAATTATGTTTGTATAAAAGAGTCAGTTATGTGAAGCGACTAGAGATTGTTATCCTTAGAGCAGAGAAGGTTAAGGGGAGATTTAATAGAGATGTTCTAAATTATGAGGGGTAAATAGGGAGAA
Organism: Pristiophorus japonicus; assembly: GCF_044704955.1. NCBI lineage: Eukaryota > Metazoa > Chordata > Chondrichthyes > Pristiophoridae > Pristiophorus > Pristiophorus japonicus. The sequence continues at coordinate 42,175,550 of NC_091981.1, read as the reverse complement.
AATGTTTCTACTGGCAGGAGAGTCAGTAACCAGAGGACACAGATTTAGATAATTGGCAAAAGAACTAGAAGGGAGATGAGAATTTTTTCCATGCAGCGAGTTGTTACGATCTGGAATGCACTGCGTGAAAGGGTGGTGGAAACAAATTCAATAGTAACTTTTAAAAGAGAACTGGATTTATACTTGAAAGAGAAAAAATTGCAAGGTTATGGAAAAAGGGCAGGAGAGTGGGACTAATTGGACAGCTTTTTCAAAAATCTGGCACAGGCACAATGGGCCGAATGGCCTCCTTCTGTGCTCTATGATTCTAGGAAAGACTTTGTTAATGATCCTGTGCTGTAAGATTCTATGAGAAGGAAAAAGAAAGTCTTACATTTATATAGCGCCTTTCACGATTACAGGACAACCCAAAGTGCTGTACAGCCAATGATGCTCCCCCCGTTTCACAGAATCACAGAAGGGTTGCAGCTCAGAAGGAGGCCATTCAGCCCGTTGAGCCCACACCAGTTCTCTGCAAGTGCAGCTTAGCTAGTCCCACTCCCCACCCGTACTACAAATGTTTTTCCATCAGGTACTTATCCAATTCCCTTTTGAAAGCCATGATTGAATCTGACTCCACCACCTTTCCAGGCAGTGCAATCCAAATCCTAACCACTTGCTGCATAACAAGGTTTTTCCTCATGTCGCCTTTGTCTCTTTTGCCAAGCACCTTAAATTTGTGTCCTCAGGTTCTCGACACTTCCGCCATTGGGAACAATTTCTCTCTATCTACTCGGTCTTGACCCCTCATGATTTTGAACACCTTTATCAAATCGCCTCTCAACCTGCTCTGCTCTAAGGAGAACAACTCCAGCTTCACCTGTCTATCCACATAACTGAAGTCCCTCATCCCTAGAACCATTCTTGTAAATCTTTACTGCACGCTCTCTAAGGCCTTCACATCCTTCCTAAAGCACGGTGCCCAAAATTGGACTCAATACTCCAGTTAAGGCCGAACCAGTGTTTTATAAAGGTTCATCATAACTTCCTTGCTTTTGTTCTCCATGCCTCTTTTTATGAAGCCCAATATCCCGGAAGCTTTTTTAACCACTTTCTCAATCTGCCCTGCCACCTTCAACGATTTGTGCACATATATCCCCAGGTCTCTCTGTTCATGCACCCCTTTTAGAATTGTATCCTTCAGTTTATATTGCCTCTTGATGTTCTTCCGACCAAAATGTATCACTTCACAATTTTCTGTGTTAAATTTCATCTGCCACGTGTCTGCCCATTCCACCAGCCTGTCTATGTCCTCTTGAAGTTTATCGCTATCCTCCTCACTTTTCACTATACTGCCAAGCTTTGTGTCATCTGCCCTGTACACCCAAGTCCAAGTAATTAATATATATAAGAAAAGCAGTGGTCCTAGTACTGACCCCTGGGGAAAACCACTGTGTACCGTCCTCCAGTTCAAAAAACAACCATTCACCACTACTCTCTGTTTCCTGTCACTTAGCCAATTTCGTATCCATGCTGCCACTGCCCCTTTTATTTCATGAGCTTCAACTTTGCTGACAAACTATTATGTGGCAATTTATCAAACACCTTTTGGAAGTCTGTGTCCACCACATCAACAGCATTGCCCTCATCAACCCTCTCTTTTACCTCATCAAAAATCTCAATCAAGTTAGTTAAACACGATTTGCCTTTAACAAATCCATGCTGGCTTTCTTTAATTAATCCACATTGTCCAAGTGACTTAATTTTGCCTCAGATTATCGTTTCTAAAAGATTCCTCACTCCCGAGGTTAAAATGACTGGCCTGTAGTTGCTGGGTTTATCCTTACAACCTTTTTTGAACAAAGGTATAACATTTGTAATTCTCTAGTCCTCTGGCACCACGCCCGTATCTATGGAGGACTGGAAGATTATGGCCAGTACCTCTGCAATTTCCATTTTCACTTCCCTCAGCATTCTAGGATGCATCCTATCTGGTCCTGGTGACTTATCCACGTTAAGTACAGCCAGCCTTTCTAGTACCTCTTTATCAATTTTTATTCCATCCAGTATCTCAACTCCCTTCTCTTTCACTATGACTTTGGTAGCATCTTTTTTGGTAAAGGCAGATACAAAGTACTCAAATAGTACCTCAATCATGCCCTCTGCCTCCATGCATACGTCTCCATTTTGGTCCCTAATCAACCCAACCCCTTCTCCTCCTACCCATTTACCCATCAATAGAAGACGTTTGGATTCCCTTTGTTAGTTGCAATCTAATCTCATACTCTCTCTTTGCCCGTCTTATTTCCTTTTTCACTTGCCCTCTGAACTCTATATTCAGCCCGATTCTCACTTGTATTCTGAACCAGATCTGCCCACTTTTTCTGCTGTATCTTACTCTCTATCTCTTTCATCATCCAGGGAACTCTGACTTTGGTTGCCCTACCTTTCCCCCTCATTGGTATGTACCTTCACTGTTCCCAAACCATTTCCTCTTTAAAGGCAGCCCATTGTTCAATTGCCTGCCAATCTTTGATTCCAATTTACCCAGGGCCAGGCCGGATTGATTCTCAACCCACTGAAATTAGCTTTCCTCCGATTAAGTATTTTTACTTTAGATCGCTCCCTGTCCTTTTCCATAGCTAATCTAAACCTTATGATACTATCATCACTATGTTCCCCTACTGACACTTGCTCCACTTGACCCACCTCATTCCTCAGAACCAGATCCATCATTTCGGGTATGAGCATATGCAGCCCATATTTTAGGCATTTGCAATCACTGACTAATTTGGACTTCATAGTCTCCTGTAGTTACATAGAATTTATAGCACAGAAACAGGCCATTTGGCCTAACTGGTCTTTGCCGGTATTTATACTCTACACGAGCCTCCTCACACCTTACTTCATCTCACCCCATCAACATATCGTTCTATTCCTTTTTCCCCTCATGTGCTTATCTAGCTTCCTCATAAATGCATGGATGCTATTCATCTCAATTACTTCATGTAGAAGTGAGTTCCACATTCTCACCACTCTCTGAGTAGTTGCTTGTTCTAAACCTGTTTGTTTTTTCAAGCAGTAATGAGTGTATTCAGGGTACACACTGAAATTGCCTACCTGGAGTGACACTACCTTGGTGTACATAAGCAAAGCAACAGTTGCTGTAAATGAAGCTTCATTGCCTACTCAGTTGTAAAGCTGTGCTGTGGAGAACCCTGTACCACTTGTACATAATAATCAGATTTATTTGAAATGTGTTCTATGGATTTGGGCCACATGGGCAAGGCTTTATTGCGCATACCTAGTTTCTCTGAGAAGGTGGAGTTCCTTCTCCTTGAACCACTTTTGTCCTTGAGGTGATGGTGCTCCCACAATGGTGTTACATAGGGAGTTGCAGCATTCTGACCAGTGACAATGAAGGAACGGCGATACATACCCAAGCCAGGATGGTGTGTGACTTGAAGGGAAACTTGGGGGTGATGGTGTTCCCACAACATTGTTGCTTTTGTTCTTTTTGGTGCGAGAGGTCGCAGAGGAGGGAGGTGCTGTTGAAGTAACCTTGATGAGTTGCTATCGTGCATCCTGTAGATCATATGTATTGCAGCCACGGTGGAGGGTTTGGATACGGAGGTACCAATCAAACTGCTCTGTCCTGGATGGTGTTGAGCTTCTTGAGTGTTATTGTGGCTGCATCCAACCAGACAAGTGATGAGTAATCCATCACAGCCCTTTATTGAGCCTTGTAGAAGGTGGTGAGGCATTGAGGGGTCAGGAAATGAGCAACTTAGAAACATAGAAAATAGGTGCAGGAGTAGGCCATTCGGCCCTTCGAGCTTGCACCGCCATTCAATGAGTTCATGGCTGAACATGTAACTTCAGTACCCCATTCCTGCTTTCCCGCCATACCCCTAACTTGTTTCAGAGTATGCAGCCTCTGTCCTGCTCTTGTAGCCACAGCGTTCATATGGTTGGTCCAGTTGAGTTTCTGGTGAATGGTGACTCCCAAGATGTTCATGGTTGGGGACTTGGTGATGGTGGTGTTATTGAAGGTCGATGGGAGGTGGCTGGACTTTTTCTTGTTTGAGATTGGTCTTTACCTGTCAGTTATTTGGTGTGAATGTTATCTGCCACTTCTCAGCCAAGTCTGGTTTTATCCAGATATAGCTGTAGGCTGGCAGGAGCTCCTTCATTTTCACAGGTGTTGTAAATAGAGCTCAACATTGTGGAATCATCAGCCCTATTCCTGATCTTATGATGGGTTTGGTCATTAATGAGGCAGCTGAAGATGGTTGGGTTGAGGAAGCTCTGCAGTAATGTCCTGGGAGTGTGATGACTGGCCTCCAACAACTGCATTAGCATTGGAGAGTTTTTCCTTTGACCCCTCCATCCCCATTGAGTTCAGTTTTGCCAGTGCTCCATGGTGTTACACTCGGTCCTCTCCTCTGGCATTTGGCTCTTGTGTCCAACTCTGGTTAGTTAGCATGTTACTTATTGAATAAGGTTAACTGAAAAGGAACATAGTATTTGAATAATTTTGAATAAAAGTAATGTACAATAATGGAATCATTTTTCCTCTTAAAATATAATTTTCTCACGAACAGATCGTGTCATACTAGATGTGTATGCAGTAGTTATTTGGCGTCAATGCTCCACTGGATTGGCACACTCAACCTTGTGTATTTGACATGGATAGCTAGGGTAGTTAATACTGCTCATCTCTTCTTTGCTGTCAAGAGGGAAAGAATAACAATTGAACTAAAGTAGAAAAATCAATAACATTATCGTAGTGTAATCTTAAATAACATCACTGCTTCTTCTGGTCTATGATCATATCTGGTCTACTTCGGAGATGTCGTCTTTCGGATGAGACGTTAAACCAACGTCCCAGCGAGAGCTGTAGAACAATGGGGCACCTCCAACGAGCTTGCAAACGAGCTATAAGCTTTGCAAAACCTGCTAACATAACCACATGGCATAGGAAGATCGGTCCATGGTGGATCAAAGCAATTTCGAGCCTCAGAGAGGAGGCAGATGCTGAAGTACACGGGGTGCATATTTTCGACGAAATGTCCACCTATAATGCTAAACATAAAATTGAATGGCTTACCCATAGGCATGGAACTGGACATTGGCGCTAGCCAATCCATCATGAGTAAAAAGATATTTGAGAGTCTGTGGGTGCAACAAGGCATTCAGACCAGCCCTGAGCCCCATCCACACGAAACTGAGAACGTACACCAAAGAGCTTATCACTGTCCTGGGCAGCGCCATAGTCAAGGTCACCTACGAGGGCACGGTGCATGAACTGCTACTCTGGATTGTCCCGGGCGATGGCCCCACACTGCTTGGAAGGAGCTGGCTGGGCAAAATCCGCTGGAACTGGGATGACATCCGAGCGCTATTACATGTCGATGAGGCCTCTTGTACCCAGGTTCTTAACAAATTTCCTTCCCTTTTTGAGCCAGGCATTGGAAACTTTTCCGGGGCGAAGGTGCGGATCCACTTGGTCCCAGAGGCATGACCCATTCACCACAAGGTGCGAGCGGTACCTCACATGATGAGGGAGAGAGTGGAAATCGAGCTGGACAGGCTGCAACGCGAGGGCATCATCTCCCCAGTGGAATTCAGCGAGTGGGCCAGCCCGATTGTTCCAGTACTCAAAAGTGATGGCACAGTCAGGATTTGCAGCGATTATAAAGTAACTATTAATCGTTTCTCGCTACAGGACCAATACCCGCTACCTAAGGCAGACGACCTATTTGCGACGCTGGCAGGAAGCAAGACATTCACCAAGCTCGGCCTGACTTCGGCCTACATGATGCAGGAGCTGGAGGAGTCTCCGAAGGGCCTCACCTGCATCAACACGCACAAGGGACTGTTCATCTACAACAGATGCCCGTTTGGAATTCGGTCGGCTGCAGCGATCTTCCAGAGAAACATGGAAAGCCTACTCAAGTCGGTACCACACACGGTGGTCTTTCAGGACGATATATTGGTCACCGCCGATCACCTACAAAACCTGGAGGAGGTCCTCCAGCGACTGGATCACGTAGGGCTGCGGCTGAAGAGGTCGAAATGCGTCTTCATGGCAACAGAAGTGGAGTTTTTGGCGAGCAAGATCGCGGCGGACGGCATTCTGCCCACTGACGCCAAGACAGAGGCTATCAGCAATGCGCCCAGGCCACAGAACGTCACGGAGCTGCGGTCATTCCTGGGACTCCTCAACTATTTTGGTAACTTCCTACCGGGGTTAAGCACCCTTTTAGAGCCCCTACATGTGTTATTGCGCAAAGGTGAGAACTGGGTATGGGGAAAAAAACAAGTAATTGCTTTTGAGAAAGCCAGAAACATTTTATGCTCCAACAAACTGCTTGTATTGTATAATCCGCGTAAAAGACTTGTGCTAGCATGTGAAGCATTGTCGTAAGGAGTTGGGTGTGTATTACAACAAGCTAACATTGCGGGGAAGTTGCAACCTGTCGCCTATGCTTCCAAGAACTTGTCTAAGGCCGAGAGGGCCTACAGCATGATTGAGAAAGAGGCATTAGCGTGTGTGTTCGGGGTAAAGAAAATGCATCAGTACCTGTTTGGCCTCAAATTTGAGCTGGAAACCAATCACAAACCCCTCACATCCCTGTTCGCTGAAAACTAGGGGATAAATACTAATGCCTCAGCCCGCATACAAATTTGGGCACTCGCGCTATCAGCATATAACTATACCATCCGCCACAGGCCAGGCACCGAGAACTGTGCGGATGCTCTCAGTCGGCTACTATTGCCCACGGGGGTGGAAATGGCGCAGCCTGCAAACTTGTTGATGGTGGCGCAGCCCACAGATTTTTTGGTGGTCATGGAAGCGTTTGAAAATGATAAATCACCTGTCACGGCCCACCAGATTAGGACTTGGACCAGCCAAGATCCTCTGCTGTCCCTAGTAAAAAAACTGTGTACTGCATGGGAGCTGGGCCAGCATCCCCGTTGAAATGCAAGAGCTAATCAAGCCGTTCCAGCGGCGAAAGGATGAGCTGTCCATTCAGGCAGACTGCCTGTTGTGGGGTAACCGCGTAGTGCTGCCCAAAAAGGGCAGGGAGACGTTCATCTCGGATCTCGACAGCACACACCTGGGTATAGTAATGATGAAAGCGATAGCCAGATCCTACGTGTGGTGGCCCGGTATCGACTTTGACTTAGAGTCCTGTGTACGGCAATGCAGCGTATGTGCTCAGTTGAGCAACTCGCCCAGAGAGGCACCACTAAGTTTGTGGTCCTGGCCCTCCAGACCATGGTCGAGGATCCATGTCGACTATGCGGGCCCATTTCTCGGTAAAATGTTCCTGGTGGTGGTGGATGCTTTTTCAAAATGGATTGAATGTGAAATAATGTCGGGAAGCACCGCCACCGCCACCATTGAAAGCTTGAGGGCCATGTTTTCCACCCACGGCCTGCCTGACATACTGGTCAGTGACAAAGGGCCATATTTCACCAGTGCCAAATTGAAAGAATTCATGATCCACAATGGGATCAAACATGTCACCTCGGCCCCGTTTAAACCAGCCTTCAATGGGCAGGCAGAGCGGGCAGTACAAACAATCAAACAGAGCCTTAAACAAGTCACAGAAGGCTCACTCCAAATCCGCCTGTCCCAAGTACTGCTTAGCTACTGCACAAGACCCCACTCATTCACAGGGGTGCCCTCGGCTGAGCTACTCATGAAAAGGACACTTAAAACCAGACTCTCGCTGGTTCACCCCAACCTGCATGATCAGTTAGAGAGCAGGCGGCAGCAACAAAATGTAAACGATGGTCGCGCCACTGTGTCACGGGAAATTGATCTGAATGACCCTGTGTATGTGCTAAACTATGGACATGATCCCAAATGGATCGCGGGCACAGTGATAGCTAAAGAAGGGAATAGGGTGTTTGTAGTCAAACTAGACAATGGACAAACTTGCAGAAAGCACCTGGACCAAACGAGGCTGCAGTTCACAGACTGCCCTGAACAACCCACAGCAGACACCACCTTTTTCAAGCCCACAACACACACCCAAAGGATCAACGACACCACGCCGGACCAGGAAATCGAACCCATCACGCCCAACAGCCCAGCAAGGCCAGGCTCACCTAGCAGCCCTGCAGGGCCAACAACATGCCAGCCCAGCGAGGGCACAGCTAACACACCAGAACAGACATTTGTACCGAGGCGGTCCACCAGGGAAAGAAAGGCTCCCGACCGCCTCATCTTGTAAATAGTTTTCACTTTGACTTTGGTGGGGGGAGTGATGTTGTGTATCTGTAAAGCATGCACTCCCATGTTCCGCCACCAGGGAGCTCATCCCCTGAAGTCCCAAGGGATCCCAGCATCCCTTGGGAGCACTGTATATAAGCCGACCCCTAAGGCCTGTTCCTCACTCTGGAGTGTCTTATTAAAGACTGAGATCACTGTTACTTTAACCTCCCTGTGTGCAGCCTCATCTGTGTTAGGAACACAATAGTTATCTCTCAATCAACATCACTAAAACAGATATCTAGTCATTGTCACATTGCTGTTTGTGGGAGCTTGCTGTGTGCAAATTGGCTGCCACGTTTCCTACATTACAGCAGTACTTTATTAGATGTAAAGCACTTTAGGATGTCCTGAGGTCGTGAAAGCAGCTATATAAATGCAAGTGTCTCTTTTTTTTCTTTTTCATATGAGAATAATATGACTGAAAAATCATGGGCTGGGAGCACAGAGGCAGAAAATCCCCAACCATTATGTTGCTGTTTAGCACATTTGCACACATAATAAGAAATGTGTGGGATTCCTGCCTCATGTAGAATATGGTACACTGCTCTTAATTCAATTATTTAAATCCAGTTATCTGATCATTCAATTATTGTTGGCACCAAACTCCCACTTTGCCATGTTAAATAACATTGTTTGATTCAAGTTACTTGATAATTGAATTTTTCAGTGCAAAAAAATGATTTTTCATTTACCCTATTGATTGAGAGATAACCACCCCTTAGATTGTACAAACTGTGACTATGATGTGCGCGATTGAGAGTGCTACCAACTGAGCCACAGTGGACACACCATGCAACTTACCAGAATGGAGCACTAGTAGACACTCTGGTGATTGTCCAGTCAGGACCACCTTATCCATTGCAGAACTGGCATATGGGATTATTTGTAGCTGTGTTGGAAGAAACTCAGCCTCCGGGGCATGTCTACACCTCCAGATCTTGCTTTTTGTCATTTTGAATCAACATTTCATTTGAACTTTAGAGACCGTTCTACTTATTAATTCTAAACCTGTTTCAGTATCGATACATTAATGAGTGCGAGTACTAATTATAATAAATTTCAAATGCCTCATTTTGTACATTAAATTTGGCATGTGCTCATTAATCAGCAAAAATTTTGATGGACTTAACATCACCACCTCATTTGGTTTATGATAATATGGGCATAACATGGATGAGAAGTCATGGATTAAATTATGAGGGCAGGTTGCATAGACCTGTATTCCCTTGAGTATAGAAGCTTAAGGGATGATCTAATTGAGTTGTTTAAGATGATTAAAGGCGTTGATAGGGTAGATAGAGAGAAACTATTTCCTCTGGTGGGGGAGTCCAGAACAAGGGGACACAACCTTAACATTAGAGCTGGGCCTTTTAAGGGTGAAATCAGGAAGCACTTTGTCACACAAAGGATAGTGGAAATCTGGAAAACTCTCCTGCAAAAAGCAGTTGAGGCTTGGTCAATTGAAAATGTCAAAACTTAGCTTGATAGATTTTTGTTTGGCGAGTAGATGCAGTTAAGGTACAGTTTGGCCATAATCTAACTAAATGGCAGATCACGCTCGAGAGGTTGAAAGGTCTACTCCTGTTCCTCTGTTCCAATCATTGGAAGAATCAGCTTGATAGCTGCCTCATTTTGCATCAACCGTGCTTTTAGCATAATTTCTTAATTCAGTCAATTCAAAATATTAGTTGCTTGTACACTGGTAAAACAAACATTTTCTACAAATATTTGAAAATAAAACATATGTAGCCGAGGAACGGATGAGGAGAGAGACAGAACGATCAGGAAGAGACAGCAGAATTGCTTATTACAATTAACAGGAACCACTTGTGACAGAAATGAGACACTAGAAATGTGAGATGAAATTTGTGTGGCCCAATTACTTGTTCGACAGCTCTTCATTGAATAATGAAACTGCTGCTGGTGGGCGAGATGCAACATGCTGCTATTTAAACACTTAAAACCATTTTGTAGGAGACCGCTGTCGGTGAGAAATGCAAAGCGAGGTGATCGAGGTGCTGGCCGCAGAGACAGGTCGCTTCTGACTAATTTGTCGGCAGCCAACCCTCGCGGCTCGCAGCTTTGAAACATCTGTTTGCGCAGTGGCTGGTTGATTTAAACGGACTGCAAATCGCATTACACGCTGCTACTCAAGGCCGTCAGCTCACTGGTTTCTGTAGCACACAGCAGGGGATGATTGAAGACAATCTGTTGAAGAATCGCAATGCCAAGCACATCTGATTGCCATTACAACTGTTTCAATGCTGTTAAGCTATCAAGAGGCACACTGTACCAAGAAACCTCCTCTACCGTTGGCCCTTGCTGTCACCTGACTGTCGTGATTGCCTTTTTTACCACCTGATGCATGCAGTCCCAGCAGCTTTGAAAGACCTTCTTTATTGGCTGCACTGCTCTGGTAGTGTTGTAATTTATTCCAAGTTCCTGTAAACATGAATGTACCACAATGACGGCCTCTCTCTGGGTTGTCACTCCTGAGTGCTGTCGACTAATCCCTGCTAAACGTGCATGCAAGTGGAGGTTTGGCAAGGAGAGGGATTGGGCTTGGCTATGATGCCTCCCACAGTTGAATGCTCAGACCTTATCTTTGACTTCTATACACAGAGAGTTGTGAGTCTGTGGAATTCAGTTTCAGAGTTCGTAATTGAGGCAGAAACTATGCCAACATTCAAGATTCGATTGGATAGATGGAAGAAGGAAAAGAGATTGAAGAGAAAGGGGAAGCAGGTTGGGCAAATGTGATCAGTACTATTTGCTCACATGGAGTGTAAACTCTGACACAGACTGGTTGAACCAATTTCTGTGTTATGACATCTTTGTGTTTTATTGTCCTGCTTGTACTGTTTTCATCTTTTTAGTTCAAAGGAAAAGGTGAAGGCTCCTGATGATTCAGTGTGTGAAGACACTTCATAGTATGCAAGGGTTGACGGGATATTTGATCTAGGAGGTGTGTCAGCCGATAATTACCTTCTCACCTGACATCCACCCAGGGTCATTGGGAAGTGACCAGGAGTCGGAACTATGGTTAATTTTTTTCCCTTTACCTGAGGCCCCTCATGCCAACCTAAGATACATCAGCTAACTCAGGACAGACCATAAAATGAACCTGACATTTTGAGGGAAGAGCCGAGAATGACAGATCAACAATCTGCTCTCCCAAAATCTGGGCTATAGACCCTTTGAAATGTGATAGAGAAATCTGTGCCAGGATGCTTGGACCCAAGCTAGCCCACCAAGCACTGAACTAGCCTAATGGTGAATGGACCAAACTTGCCGGCAGCTCAAATCTAAAGCAATGTGCTCACATAAAGTTAAATAGCTGCATTATAGAGGCAAATGTACTTTCACCCTTTATGTAGTTTTAAAATTAATCTTTAGATATTGGTTAGCCTTTGTCAAAGCGAGGGGGAAGGGGGACAAGGGTGTAAGGGTAGTTGGGAGTGGGGTGTGGTGTGTGTGTGTGTGTGTGTGTGTGTGTGTGTGGGGCGGGGTGGGGGGGAAGAAGTGGAAAGCTAAATGGAAAGCCAATGTGTCGGTATGAAAATGGAGCCTGAGGGCAAGTGATGGATGGGAGCAGCAACCAACTACCTGTCTGATGGTTGGTAAAATGGTTGTGCCGCTGAATTAAGTGAGCATGAGGAGAATTGCCCTGATTGGCACTTCAGTGCACCTTTCCCAGAACACCCCCCCGTACACCTTGTACTCAATGATATGTACAGTAGCTGGATGCATTTAGTATTTGGATCCTGGGAAATAGCCTGTGCCCTGAAAAGGTGAATGTTGCCCCTCTTGTCACTTGCCTGCTGCATCTTTGGATAGCTAACTGATTTGTTATCTGTGGCCGGTGGTGGCTCAGAAGGACCTCATGGCATAAAGGCTCGATACAAAACCACAGGAAGAGCCGTCTCTATGGTGCAAGTTGGTTGCAGGCTGGCCTCTAGAAAATGGCATAGCCAAGTGGCAGCCCCTTTGAGAAGCTAAAGACTGCTATCCTCTGACCAGCATTGCCAACCCTCCTGGATTACCCTGGAGTCTCCCAGAATGAAAGATTCATCTCCTGGACACTCCTGCCAGCAATCCAGGAGGAAAAAAAATCTGAGAGATTTTCTTCTCCTGCTTGTCTCCGGCCAGACTCTCAATAAACACTGAGGCCGCAAAGCACCCAGGATGCAATGCTGCCGTAGCGCAGCGGTAAAACCACCCAATGGATAGAGCGGTGTCTGGAACACAGAGGGTTGTGTGAATTGCAGCTGCCATATCAGGCGACCAAATGGTAGGAGCAAAATGCAGGGCAGTTGGAGGTCATGTGATAAATCCCCCAGAATACGGTCCAAATAGAGTTGGCAAGTTTACCTCTGACTTGCCAAAGAAGGAGTGTCTGACCAGTAAACGAGGCCCTTGGGATAAGGACAAGTGTGAGTTAAAGTCCCACCTGCCGTTCTTGTCCCTTCAGGAATTGCTGCTCCTCCTCCAAATCTAGTACAGGCAACTCTCGATTATCCGGGTCCCTCGGGGATTGGGCTATGCCGGGTAAACGATTTCTCTGTTAGAGCGAGTTGACATTATAAAGTTAAAATTTCAATGAATAAATACCGTGCAGTCAGCTACAAACAGTAACAAGGCAGTTAAGTATGGACATTGCCAGCATGCATGCAGATGGCCTCGAGGAGGAGATTGTCCAGCTCCGGGGTTCCAGAGCGCGCTGCCTTCCCAGGCAGAAAGGACTCCGACGTCAGCGGCGACCGCGAGAGACAGTGGCTGCAACAGCGTGCACACACACAGAATTTTAAATCCCGTTACAATGGTTTCCCGTTGCATCCGTTTGCGGATAATCGAGAGGTGCCGGTAGTACCATTGGAAATTCCAAAAGAATTCCCCATCCTGGCAACATTGAGTGCTGTAAGAGGAATGGAAGCTGGTTGTCAGAAATGAATTTAGGAATAGAAGTCTTGCAATGTAGAAAATCAGGTCCAAACAATAGCAAACATTAATGCATTGATAAAAATACAGATAAACAATATGTTAAATTTGAGCGAAGAAAATTTCCAACAGAAACTTAGAAAATTATGCTCACCTTTTAAGAATCCTACTCCCACAGGTCACCTGCACACTGGAGCACCATTTCAAATGGTTGAACAACATTATTGGTGAGGAAGCAGAAAGAAAGTCTCACATTCCAGTGACGAACTTGTTTAAATATAGTTTGGAACTCAAATGAGGCTAGCATTGGCCATTAGTGCAACCTCAAATATTTTGCTTGATTGCAAATTTGCCTGTTACAAATCAATAGCAACACCTGGTGCTATTTTAAAAATCGGTCCACGTGGTTTTAACATCTACTGGAATTTGCTAGCCATTTATATTCTGATGACAGCAGCAGGCTCCCTAGTTAGAATATATACACAATCACCAGCTGATATCGGGCACGAGCCTATGGTGAGTGGTTAGCACTCCTGCCTCCGAGTCAGGAGTTCGAACACTGCTCCAAATAGTTGCGGTGAATGGAGACCGGAGCTCCGGCTTTGAATTGTTGGTTGACAACAGTGGGATACTCCCATCCAGGGATGCCTCCCACAACTCCCCATCCCTCATCCATTAGGTTGTGGGAGCCCATAAAACCCTCCTGCCATATAGGTCTTACCACCCTATCAATGGTTACAGCCATGGAAGGAGCGTTAACATCACAGCCTGTCAGACTGTTAATCATCCTGCGAATACTTCCATTGCTTGACACTCTTCCTTTGGATACCAAAAAAAAGCAAAAGCAACAAGCAGGGAAATTGTTTCAATTACATTCTTCTTATGCAAATGCAGTTTATTTGGAAATCAAAGGTATTTCATGCTTTGTCTTGTCATTTAAATCAAATGGGTATCATAATAAGGTGACAAGTGAATTTGTGACCAACATCTATTCTGACTCTGCCAAGGCACCAGGAGGTGAAACTCTATGTGGCAGCTCCTCTGATTTAATCCTGTTGATGATTGACAACATTATTTAATTTTGGGAAATATCTATTTTCTTCAAGTTTGGCAGGAGTAGGGGCAGAGTACATCTCTGACAGCAGCTGATAGCAATAGTTCTTTCTGCTTCACTGTGTGAAGGCTAGGCTGTTACGATTCTGAGGGGGCAAAATTTAGTTACACCCCATTTGGGGCGGTAACCAAGGTGAAGCGGGACCCCCATTTGGGGCGGTAATCAAGGTGAAGCGGGACTTCCTGTGCCCGGCGCGGAAGTCCTACCCGGGCCGTGAAATTCCAGTTACCGCCCCTCACAGGAAGTGGAGCACAATGTCGCATGCTCCACTTTCCTTTGGGGTGGGCTCGGGAGCGCTACACGGCTTCTCCACGTAGTGCTGACGCATTTCAATGGGGTGCCAGGCTGCACAATCAGGGCCCGGACCCCAAGAAAAGAGCGGGGAATGGCTCAACCGATAAGGGGGCAAAAGAATGCGGCACCCAGCACAGCGCACCTCCCCTTTAAGGTTCTCTCTGAGATGGATGACTGGCCTGTTTTGCGAGCTGCGAGGCTGGCGCAGGCATTGCCCACAGCGATCTCACGGGGCACTGGCCAATTTCCGCCATGGGGCGCAAAGGGGTCACCGCACACAGTGATGACATCATCACCGGAGGCACAGCGGCCCAGGATGCTACCAGCTACTGCGTTCGTGCCTCCGCAACCTCCCGCGCAATTTCATGGGAGCCGGTAGTGCCCCCCCTCCCCCGGGCGAAAACAGTTTTGTGCCCCCAGGAGGCGCTAATGGGAGGCGTAGAACAGGGGAATTTCGTCCCCGAAGAGTAGCCTAAGACCTTGCACACACAAGCTTCTACTTTATTATTCATACTATATTATGATGTGCTACTAAGAGACTGTCAAATTGTGACTTTTATCATATTTCTTAAAAGTGAGAAGGTGCAATTTAAACATTGTTATCAAATACAATCTGATGTTTTGCCTCTCTCTTCTGTTTAACTTTTTGTTTTGATAAACTTGATTCCGAGTTCATAAATTTCATAGTTCATAGCCTGTCAAATGGTATGGTATCTCAAGGCTTGGAGAACACAAGATAGGCTTGTGTTAATTCCAGTGAGCAAAATACAGCGAATGAGGTATTCTATTTAGGCAACACTACACTATCAGGTATTAGATGTGTAAAGTCACACTTCAGGCAATGAAGGCTTATTTACAGGAGTGGTCATTGATACTGATGAAGTCTTAAAAATGTGACACCTTCTTCCATATTTCTTATGCCACTCCCTTCAAGGTACAGAAATTCTCAAGCCACTGACTGAGCATCCAAGTTATTAAGGGACTTGCTATAACAGCAGGTTCCTCTACCTTCACATTTGGTGGCTAGAAATTTGAAATACCACAAAATTTGAATTATTTTTCTAAAAATAGAAATGCTCTCTTTAAAAATTGAAATTCATTTAAGGAGTTAGCAGGGTTCTTCTGTGTCCTGGGGGAAATAATCTCTTTCAGTGTAATTTTCTAGTCTGGTGCAGCTAATCATCAAAATGTAGACTTGTCAATTGTAAATTTATTTTGTGATTGGATGAAATAAACCATTTTTTTGACTCAATTACTCTTGGTAGCAGAATTCTGCAGTGACTAAATTACAAATGGGAATTTTTTTTTTCAAGTTGTTTCAAGATTTTTGTTGAATGTCTGCAGTTTTTTGTTTAACTTTCCTAAATGGCTTATATGGAGATTTTATTAAGTTCTGTAGCAGATTTTAGATGTGCATGGTTGCCAAAATGTGAAACGTTATATGCTAACCCTTCTAAACAAGATCCATTTTTTGTCCAACTCATGCCTTAGAACCTCGACCTCAAATTTTCCCATGGCTGTGTGTCATAACCTTGGATTAATTGCCCATTCTTGGTTAATCGCAACATGAGTTTCAGTAAAATCTACCATATGGTATTTTACCAATGAAGTACAAGAATAACTGATGTCTTGCAATGCCTGTGTCACATGATGAGAGAGTATGTTTTACAAGATGAAGCAGGAACCGGAATGTTATGGAGTCACAGATTGAAAATGCGGGCTTAGTGGAAGAAAAACGATCGCTGTTATAAGAACATAAGAACATAAGAATTAGGAACAGGAGTAGGCCATCTAGCCCCTCAAGCCTGCTCCGCCATTCAATAAGATCATGGCTGATCTGGTCGTGGACTCAGCTCCACTTACCCGCCCTCTCCCCGTAACCCTTAATTACCTTATTGGTTAAAAATCTATCGATCTTTGACTTGAAAACATTCAGTGAGCCAGCCTCAACTGCTTCTTTGGGCAGAGAATTCCACAGATTCACAACCCTCTGGGAGAAGAAATTCTTTCTCAACTCGGTTTTAAATTGGCTCCTCCGTATTTTGAGGCTGTGCCCCCTAGTTCTAGTCTCCCCCACCAATGGAAACAACCTCTCTGCCTCTATCTTGTCTATCCCTTTCATGATTTTAAATGTTTCTATAAGATCACCCCTCATCCTTCTGAACTCCAAGGAGTAAAGACCCAGTCCACTCAATCTATCATCATAAGTTAACCCCCTCATTTCTCGAATCAGCCGAGTGAATCGTCTCTGTACCCCTTCCAAAGCTAGTATATCCTTCCTTAAGTAAGGTGACCAAAACTGCACGCAGTACTCCAGGTGCGGCCTTACCAATACCTTATACAGTTGCAGCAACACCTCCCTGCTTTTGTACTCCATCCCTTTCGCAATGAAGGCCAACATTCCATTTGCCTTCCTGATTACCTACTGCACCTGCAAACTAACCTTTTGGGAATCATGCACAAGGACCCCCAGGTCCCTCTGCACCACAGCATGTTGTAATTTCTCCCCATTCAAATAATATTCCCTTTTACTGTTTTTTTTTCCCAAGGTGGATGATCTCACACTTTCCGACATTGTATTCCATCTGCCAAACCTTAGCCCATTCGCTTAACCTATCCAAATCTCCTTGTAGCCTCTCTGAGTCCTCTACACAACCCGCTTTCCCACTAATCTTAGTGTCATCTGCAAATTTTGTTGCACTACACTCTGTCCCCTCCTCTAGGTCATCTATGTATATTGTAAACAGTTGTGGTCCCAGCACCGATCCCTGTGGCACACCACTAACCACCGATTTCCAACCCGAAAAGGACCCATTTATCTCGACTCTCTGCTTTCTGTTAGCTAGCCAATTCTCTATCCATGCTAATACATTTCCTCTGACTCTGCGTACCTTTATCTTCTGCAGTAACCTATTGTGTGGCACCTTATCGAATGCCTTTTGGAAATCTAAATACACCACATCCATCGGTACACCTCTATCCACCATGCTCGTTATATCCTCAAAGAATTCCAGTAAGTTAGTTAAACATGATTTCCCTTTCATGAATCCATGCTGCGTCTGCTTGATTGCACTATTCCTATCCAGATGTCCCGCTATTTCTTCCTTAATGATAGTTTCAAGCATTTTCCCCACTACAGATGTTAAACTAACCGGCCTATAGTTACCTGCCTTTTGCCTGCCCCCTTTTTTAAACAGAGGCGTTACATTAGCTGCTCTCCAATCCGCTGGTACCTCCCCAGAGTCCAGAGAATTTTGGTAGATTATAACAAATGCATCTTCTATAACTTCCGCCATCTCTTTTAATACCCTGGGATGCATTTCATCAGGACCAGGGGACTTGTCTACCTTCAATCCCATTAGTCTGTCCAGCACTACCTCCCTAGTGATAGTGATCATCTCAAGGTCCTCCCTTCCCACATTCCTATGACCAGCAATTTTTGGCATGGTTTTTGTGTCTTCCACTGTGAAGACGGAAGCAAAATAATTGTTTAAGGTCTCAGCCATTTCCACATTTCCCATTATTATATCCCCCTTTTCATCTTCTAAGGGACCAACATTTACTTTAGTCACTCTTTTTCGTTTTATATATCTGTAAAAGCTTTTACTATCTGTTTTTATGTTTTGCGCCAGTTTACCTTCGTAATCTATCTTCCCTTTCTTTATTGCTTTTTTAGTCATTCTTTGCTGTTGCTTAAAATCTTCCCAATCCTCTAGTTTCTCACTAACCTTGGCCACCTTATACGCATTGGTCTTTGATTTGATACTTTCCTTTATTTCCTTGGTTATCCACGGCTGGTTATCTCTTCTCTTGCCACCCTTCTTTTTCACTGGAATATATTTTTGTTGCGCATTATGAAAGAGCTCCGTAAAAGTCCTCCACTGTTCCTCAATTGTGCTACCGTTAGTCCTTGTTTCCAGTCTACTTTAGCCAACTCTGCCCTCATCCCACTGTAGTCCCCTTTGTTTAAGCATAGTACTCTCGTTTCTGACACAACTTCCTCATCCTCAATCTGTATTACAAATTCAACCATATTGTGATCACTCATTCCGAGAGAATCTTTTACGAGGAGATCGTTTATTTTTCCTGTCTCGTTACACAGGACCAGATCCAAAATGGCTTGCTCCCTTGTAGGCTCTGTTACATACTGTTCTAAGAAACAATCCCGTATGCATTCTATGAATTTCTCCTCCAGGCTACCCCCTGCGATTTGATTTGACCAATCGATATGTAGGTTAAAATCCCCCATAACTACTGCCGTTCCTTTTTCACATGCCTCCATTATTCCCTTGATTATTGTCCGCCCCACCATGAAGTTATTATTTGGGGGCCTATAAACTACGCCGACCAGTGACTTTTTCCCCTTACTATCTCTAATCTCCACCCACAATGATTCAACATTTTGTTCATTGGAGCCAATATCATCCCTCACAACTGCCCTGATATCATCCCTTATTAACAGAGCTACCCCACCTCCCTTCCCTTCCTGCCTATTTTTTCGAATCGTCAGATACCCCTGTACGTTTAATTCCCAGTCCTGGCCACCTTGCAACCATGTTTCTGTAATGGCCACCAAATCATACCCATTTGTAATGATTTGTGCCGTCAACTCATTTACTTTATTTCTAATGCTGCGTGAGTTTAGGTTGAGTGTTTTCATCCTAGTTTTTAAACCATGATTTTTTAGTTTTTACCCCTCCTGCAGCCCTTTTATATTCAGTGGCCCTTTTTGTTTCTTGCCTTTGGTTTCTCTGCCCTCCACTTTTACTCATCTCTTTTCTGTCTTTTGTTTTTGTCTCCTTTTTGTTTCCCTCTGTCTCCCTGTATTGGTTCCCATCCCCCTGCCATATTAGTTTAACTCCTCACCAACAGCACTAGCAAACACTCCCCCTAGGACATTGGTTCCATTCCTGCCCAAGTGCAGACCGTCCGGTTTGTACTGGTCCCACCTCCCCCAGAACCTGTTCCAATGCCCCACGAATTTGAATCCCTCCCTGCTGCACCACTGCTCAAGCCACGTATTCATCTGTGCTATCCTGCGATTCATACTCTGACTAGCACGTGGCACTGGTAGCAATCCCGAGATTACTGCTTTTGAGGTCCTACTTTTTAATTTAACTCCTAGCTCCTTAAATTCGTCTCGTCGGACCTTATCCCTTTTTTTAACCTATGTCGTTGGTACCAATGTCCACCACGACAACTGGCTGTTCTCCCTCGCTTTTCAGAATGTCCTGCACTCGCTCGGAGACATCCTTGACCCTTGCACCAGGGAGGCAACATACCATCCTGGACTCTCGATTGCGGCCGCAGAAACGCCTATCTATTCCCCTTATGATTGAATCCCCTATCACTATCGCTCTCCCACTCTTTTTTATGCCCTCCTGTTGGCCCCTATGTTGTTCAGGGTAATACTGCATCACATGACCGGGAACAGTCGTCATGACATTAGATTGCTGGTGTAATAGGTCAGCTGAAAGAATGACAAGGTTTTACGGAGAATACATTTGATTTCACGAGTGAGTAAGACTTCTCCATACGTAAGCGATTTTGATCCCAGCCCAATTGCTAGACGGATGGTTCAAATCGTCCCCCCCTTACGAAAATTCTATACCCAGGGATTATTATTCAGATCATAAGTGGACAGGAATGCTTCGGTGAAAAAGCGTCCTTATTTATTTGGTTTAACGTACACTGGCTAAAACATGCATTACTAAATGAAAATCACTGTCTCTGTGGAGAATAAGATCCAGTTACAAACAACATACATACTGTACAAAACTGAGGACCGGTAACATGCAATAATTCTCTTGTTGCTATGGTGGATTTTAACTCCACCCTTACCAACGAATTACCCAGTCGCAGTCCCTTCGCCTGGTTAAACCAAACGAAGCTTCCTCCTCAGAATAGCCCCGAAAAACTTCACTTCTGAGAAAACCCTGAGCCCTTACGCCTCACCCAGCTCGCCTGGGATATCTGGTTACCGGCTTGGGACATGCTCACCACCACACACAGTCGGTCTCGATCGCTCAGCTCAGCTGTGGGAAGTCACTGCCTGAAGGCCGTGCCCTGTGAGGGGTATGCGGTTCTCTGTCTCAGCGGCTTCTTCTGCGGCTTCCTCCTCTGGTACTTCTTCTTGTTACGTTGAGAGCGAGAGGGAGAAGGGGGAAGTAAAATGGTGGGAAAGAGTGTATCTTTATAGGAGTCTTGCTACCCCTATCTTTCCGGCCAATCTTTAAAACCCTTTTGTTTCTAAGCACTCCGTTACCCTAACCTGGGAGGTGGTAACCCCTATTCTCGGGCATGGGATGGACGCTTCACCATAGGTGAACTTGTCATGGCTGGAATACTGGGTGGAATTCGACCCCAGCCATTCTGACCACCTTCCCTTATGGAGATAGATGCTCGCCCCATCCTTCGAGCCACCTGCAGTGGTCATGGTTGGCCCGTTTCCGCCAGTGCAGCCGAAGGCAACCAATTTCTTGGTGTCGCCCCTGCGACTCGTGCTGGCTTCAATCATGGCGATCAGGATTAATATGGCTGACTTCATCCTGTTCTTAGGCGTTCCCTGAAAAACACACACAACGCAACGTTGTCCTTGGGTTGATGCCTCACCTTTCCAGACGCAGCTACACATGATTACCTTTGGTAACTGGAATATATGTAAATGACAAGTTTTACAGACAAGCTAAGGCAATAGATAGGAGAGAAAGAAGTTATGTACAGCGCCACCCGTCTTCGGGTGGCCACACTCGGTCTCCTCGACCCTGGGACTCTTACAACTCCGGCTTCCTTCGTTCACCGGTGTGTAAGGAGGCGTCCACGGCACCCTTGGCCGTGGGATCCTGGCACGCCTTCTCACTCCTGCCCCCACAGGCGGAACGGCTGGTCCCTCTGTGGACTCATCACAGTTCCAGATTATGGGCTGGAGACCCATACCTATAACGCAGCTCACCACTCCCTGCTGTTTCCTCCTCTTATCAGCTCTTTTCCCAAGGTTAAAAAGCTTGCACTGATTGATATGGTACCACTTAGTGCGTCGGGGCATTTTGACCGCATATGCCATCAGACTTGCCTTATCCACGATACTGTACGGTCCCATGTATAGTGGTTCAAAAGTCCCTACCCTGGCGACGTTTCTGACCATTACTTGATCTCCGACCTTCCACTTGTGGTGCTTCTGAGTCTTAAGCAATAAACGATTTCTAAGATGTTGCTTCCCCATGTTACTGGCAGCCTGCTAATGGATCTGTTTGAGATGCTCAAACAGATTCTTAACAAACCTTTCACGGTTCACATCTCTCAACTGACCTTCCGTGAGAACTGGTGCCAGTACATGGCAGGGCGTTCTCATGCGGGGAATAACCTGGGCTTCTAGACGGGCTGGCTCGAACCCCCATCAGAACTAACGGCAAGACCTCCACACATTTTCTCGGCGAGTCTTCCATCTCCTTCCGTAACCTTTCCTTGATGGTCCTATTCATCCGCTCCACAATCCCCGAGTCGCCTGCATGACTGCCCCTGTGAAATGACCAGATTCCACATACTGTGGTAGCCCCCACCTAGAGAACACTTCTCTCACTAGAATCCTTGCGGACCCCAAAGCTGTGGCTGTTTGGCATGGGAAGACTTCTACCCATCTACCAGGACTAGGCAGTACTTATAATCTCCCCCTGAGCGGTGGGCAGCGGTCCGATATAATTGACCTATATGGACTGCCATGGTCCCCCCCCCCCATTCTCCTAGTGTGTCCCATGGATACCTTCCTTTTCTGGGGTCAGGGTTGTTTGCAGCACACACCAAGTAATCAGCGCAGAAATCACGGACGTCCTCCCTCAGTTGCAGCCACCACCCTGCCCATTGCCAGGTGGTCTCTCCGGCCTGGGGTGCCCCGCTCCTGGATCCTTGTGGGCCAACTGAAAGAATTCTCTCTGGTGCTGCTGCGGAACTACCCACTGTTCCCCTCTGAAAACTATCCCTTCCTTTACCGTAATACCTGCCACTCCGTATGGACCTCTACCTTAACTCCCTTAGCCATCGTCTTCAGAACAGTCTTTAGGACGGGATCCTGTGCCTGGACCATCTTTAGGTCTGGGACCAATGCTACCCCTGTACTCCCTTGTGTCCCACCTCTGTCTCTGATCGCTGCTACCAGACTCGACCCATATGGATCCCAAAACGTGCCCTTTCGAGCAGCTTCTTTAGCCAGTACGTCAGCCTGCTGATTGCCTTCCGCACAGGGTTGTGCCTTAGAATGGACCTTGACTTTGTGGATATAGAAATCCCCCAGGGTTCCTATCGATGTTATGATCTGTCGCAACAATGGCATGGTTGCTAGGGGTTTCCCGCCTGCAGGTGTGAACCCGCGACGAGACCAAATGGCTAACTATTCTGTACACGAATTGCAAGTGAACACGCCGTCCGAGCAAATCATGTAGGGTGTAGGGAACTCTTCGGGGTAGGTAACCAAATACACCACCGCCGACAGTTCAGCGTGCTGGGCGCTCACGGTGCTTGGGAGTTTAATGGCCTTGGCAATGCCTGCTTTTGGGTCAAAAATCCCGCATCCAGTGAGTCGCTCCCCTGCCACCACTGTACTGGACCCGTCGACATAGATCTCGTGGCCCATGGGATGGATCCCAGCCCGAAACCCTATGTCTACGTCCCATACTCCTTCAACAGAACATGTGTGAGCCACCCCTGGGTAGATCAAATTTGCGATGAACTTGGATTCACAGAGGCCTTTCACACTCACCATGCCATCTTTTATCCTCCCATCCAGAAGCATCTGAGTGGGCATATGATGGGTGAAGAGAGTTATCAGGGACGCCCCCGTGAAGATTTGTGATCTCTTGACAGACCACTGTGTGGCAAGCAGGTGCCTCTCACAATTGGAGTAGCCCCTCTTTACATCTGTGAGGATTCTTCATAAGTATACCACAGGCCTCAGCTTGCCATGCTGCTCCTGGAGCAGCATTGCGCTCAAACTGTCCCCTGTGGCAGCTACCTCCAAAAAGAACTCCTCTCCTCTATCAATCGCTCGTAAAGCCAGTGTGATTTGCAGATCTCTCGTCAGACGACTAAAAGCTGCCATTATCCCACTCCCAGCCCACTCCCTTGTGGAGGCGCCGTAGTGGCATAGTCCTCTATAGCCCTGCAGTACCCTGTGAGTCCCAGGAAGGATCTTACCCCCGTTACCGTGGTCGGGGCAGGTAGCTCCTGTACCGCCTCATCGATGGCCCTCTCCCCAGCACGCACGGACAGTCCGAGGAATTTTACTTCCTGCTGGCCGATCTGTGCTTTCCAGGAATTAACCTTGAACCCAGCTTCCTTTAACAGACTCAGCAGTTCAGCAAGCAGTGAGCCATGCTCCTCGCCCTCGTCGGAGAACAAAAGCAGGTTGTCCACGTACTGCACAAGCAGCTGCGGTCTGCTGAACCTTTTTAAACTGTTGGCCACACATTGGTGGAAAATAGGACTATTATGAAACCCTTGGGGAAGGCAGGTCCATGTGTACTGCTGACCCTTGAAAGTGAATGCAAACTTATACTGGTCCTCCCTTTTGAGAGGGATAGACCAGAATCCGTTCGAAATGTCCAACACCGTGAATGTTTTTGCGGATGCTGGGATCCCAATCAGGTCGGCTACGTCTGCAACAGTGGGAGCGCAGGCTGGGATGTTCTTGTTAAGAACCTGATGGTCCACAGTCGCTCTCCACGAATTGTCCGGTTTCCCAACCGGCCAAATCGGAGAGTTCACGTGGGTCGCTATGGGTCTCAACACACCCTGCTCAACCAGTGATACCAACGCCGTTCCCAAATCCGCCTCTGCCACTCTGGGGAAGTTGTACTGTTTCTGTGGTCCAGCCATGGGGTCTCCTTCTATTCTGACCTCCACCCCTGCTACCCTCCCGCAGTCGGCTTGTGTGTAGTGAATGCCACGAGGTTGGCTCGCACATCCGCCCTGTACTCCGCCGGGGTAGAAGTGACCAAAGGTTCGAGGTCATAACTACCCTTGGGCTTCATCATGCACACACTTCCCTTGCCTTGCTTCCCTGTTATAACTACCACCTCCTTTATATCTCCTTTCCCATGCATACTGCCCCCCAAAGACAGTGATTGCGGAAATCCACCAATAACTTGTGGGCCAGTATAAAGTCTGCCCTCAAAATGCCTATTCCCTCCAGCTCCCACCGCATCAGGACACGTTTCTACTCATTATGGAGTGTACCCAGATCGATGGCTAGTGGGATGGAGAAAGACCCAGTTCGTTCGTTCTTGGTGAACCTTACTAAGTTATATGGGACCCCGTTCGATAGAGGTGATCCACATAGACAATAGTGCTTGAAGCTCCAGTGTCCAACAGATTCTTGCACCTTCTCCACCCCCATCTTCACGCACGGTCTTTTCCAAGCATCATAACTTAGTGGGCACAGGTAAACGGGCTGAGAAGCCCCTAGTCATGGGCCGGGATTGTTCGGGGCGGATGGGAGTACGCTGCCTGCTGCTACGGCCACCCTACCCTGCCCTGCCGGAATGACTGCGTGGAGAGCAGCCGCTAATACCGCGAACGGATCAGTGCTGCTTCCCGCCACAGCTACGGCTTTCCGCGCTGGCGCTGGAGGATCCCCTTTCCCGCTCCCTTTGTTAGGGACTGGGCAGTCTTTCCTCCAGTGCCCTTTACTCCCGCACCCATAACAACCCTGCTCTCTGAGCTTACCCCTTCCTGGCGCCACTCTCTTCTAACGTTACCTCCACTAGGCTTTACCTCGTGCACTCTGCCTTTTGGTTTGTCATCCTCACCCCTACCACTCTTAAAAGAGAGAGTTAACTGCCAGATCACACACTCATCTGTGCTCTGGGTATCCCTGGAATTGAACCACCCCTCTGTTTTGGTCTTGAGCCTGGGCAGGCTGTTCGCCACCAGGGTCCTCAGCCAATGAGCCCGAGGCTCCCCCTGCAGCTGCGTCCGGTCGGGCACCCCAAACAGGCACTCTGGTAGCCGGGCCAAAGCCTGTCCGTGAAGCCTGCGGTACCTCCCCAGCTAACTGCAGTGTCCTTTCCACTCGGAAGAAGGGATTTCCATCATTGAGGCCTATAGCCTCCAGGATGTCATCCTTTATCCCCTCTAACGTACCCTGCCCCCTCTTGCTACCCGCTGAGAGCGACTGGTGCAAGCTACTATCCAGGGAAAATAAAAGTAATTTGGCTGCCTCAGCTTCGTTACAATTATTGATTCCCTCCCCCCCCCCACTTTGGCCTTAGATAGAGCATCGGTCAAATTCCGGATCTGTTCCTGGCAAGGACCATGATTACTCGTATCAAACCCTGCAGTGTTGGCAACTCTATATGCTACCTGAATATCCTTCAACTGCTCTTCGAGCACCTTCCCCTCAAGCGACAAGTGCAGTTCTCCTCCCTAACCACACTCTTGTTCCTCTTTGCCTCAATTACCTGGCATTGCAGGAACTCCTTATGGTTACGGAAGGTTTTCTCCTGGCTTATTCTTTCCAGCTTCTCATCCCTTCGCTCCGTGCATAACTTGCTCCCTACTACAGCCCTTGCATCTGACTCTGCCTCGGACTCCCTGAGCTCTGCCTCTAACTTACCAATCTGCTCATCTAGCAGTTGGACTTGTCTTTGTAGACAGATGAGCCACATCGCCTTTTCAATACTGCGCTTATGCTCCTTGCCCTCGGTCCATTCTGCCGCTGCGTCCACTGGACGCTCAGCATGCAACAAGCCTAGCACCCATTTCTGAGTGCTGTTAACCTTCTTAAATACATATGAAGCAATCCCTTCCTCCATTTGGGATCTATCGCCAGAAGCGCTGTCCATGACTGATTTACGCTCCTTTAAACCAGGTCCCTTCGTGGTCGCCAAGAGATGTAAGCGGTTTTGCTCCCAGCCCAATTGCGAGACGGACGGTTCGAATCGTCCCCGCCTTATGAAAATTCTATACCCGGGGATTATTATTCAGAGTGTAAATGGAATAAGTCACGGACAGGAATGCTTCGATGAAAAATCGTCCTTATTTATTTAGTCTAACATACACTGGCTAAAACATGCACAACTAAACGAAAATCACTGTCTCTGTGGAGAATAAGATCCAGATTACTAACAACATACATACAGTACAAAACTGAGGACCGCTAACATGTTGCTATGGTGGATTCTAACTCCACCCCTACCAACGAATTATCCAGTCGCAGTCCCTTCGCCTGGTTAAACCAAACGAAGCTTCCTCCCCAGAATAGCCCCAAAAAGCTTCACTTCTGAGAAAACCCTGAGCCCTTACACCTCACCCAGCTTGCCTGGGATATCTGGTTACCGGCTTGGGACACTCGTGACCATGCTCACCACCACACACAGTCGGTCTCAATCGCTCAGCTCAGCTGTGGGAAGTCACTGCCTGAAAGCCGTACCCTGTGATGGGTATGCGGTTCTCTGTCTCAGCGGCTTCTTCTGCAGAACTGCGGCTTCCTCCTCTGGTATTTCTTCTTGTTACGTTGAGAGCGAGAGGGAGAAGGGGGTAGCGAAATGGTGAAAAAGAGTCTATCTTAAGGAGCCTTGCTACCCCTATCTTTCCCACCAATCTTTAAAACCCGGATACAGGAGCAGAGAGGTCTTACCACAATTGTGCAGGGCCTTGGTAAGGCCACACCTTGAATATTGTGTACAGTTTTGGTCTCCTAATCGAAGGAAGGACATTCTTGCTATTGAGGGAGTGCAGCGAAGGTTGACTAGACTGATTCCCAGGATGACTGGACTGACATATGAAGAAAGACTGGATCAACTAGGCTTGTATTCAATGGAATTTAGAAGAATGAGAGGAGATCTCATAGAAACATATAAAATTCTGACAGGATTGGACAGGTTAGATACAGAAAGAATATTCCCGATGTTGGGGAAGTCCAGAACCAGGGGTCACAGCCTAAGGATAAGGGGTAAGCCATTTAGGACTGAGTTGAGGAGAAACTTCTTCACTCAGAGAGTTGTGGGCTTGTGGAATTATCTACAGAAAGTTGTTGGGGCCAATTCGTTAGATATATTAAAAAGGAAGTTAGATGTGGCCCTCATGGCTAAAGAGATCAAGGGGTATGAAGAGAAAGCAGGAATGGGGTACTGAAATGCATGATCAGCCATGATCATATTGAATGGTGGTGCAGGCTCGAAGGGCCGAATGGCCTACTCCTGCACCTATTTTCTATGTTTCTATGCTTCTATATTTGTTTCTAAGCACTCCGGGTGCTTCGTCAGTGATGGGCCATCAGACCTGTGTGTATTGGACTAATGGCCCTGGGTCTGGGACTTAGCTCGGTCTTTGTGTTGGGGAAAAAACAAAAAGGATCTAAGCACTTTGGTGCTTAGTCAGTGATGGACCATCATCAGACCCTTGTGTATTCTGTGATTGGACTAATGGCCCTTAGTCTGGGACATACCTCAGTCTTTGTGTTGGGAAAAAAAAACTAGCTCCTCTTTGGCTGGCCAGGCTAGCGGACTCATTGTTCTGCTTCTCTTCTGAGATGGAGGTGAGGAGTGCTTTTGCATATGGCCCCCTTCCTTTAGGCGAACCCGTACATTCTGGATGACTGACAGTTCTTTTGCCACAGCCAACTGCCATGTGGTCTCGCTGCACAGGGTGATCCCAATACAGAGAAAAATACCCTCAGAAAAATCCCATAAAGTCCACAAAATATTCTCGACTGAGTCCATTCTTTAAACAGAGACTTTGGGATCTCTTCAATAATACATGCAGATCATATTGAATGTCAAAAAATTATATAGTTGAGAGGTTTGGATGATTACAGTGATTGATGTTCACAATCTGAATCACAATATCGGATTTACTGATCCCATCCGATGATATTATTCAGATGAATATAATCAATAGCATTGTTGGTTTATTTGATGTTCAAAAGTAAATGTAAGACCTCATAGGATATGAGTTATAGAAAATCAAACCTCACGTGCTGCTGCCCTGGTTGTACTTCAATGACACCACGATTTTCATCTCCACCGCTCTGCCTGGAAGTCCATTCCAAGTGTTGATCACTCTCTGTGTGAAGAAGAACCTCTTGCTATCAGCCCTAAAGTTACCTTTCACTAGTTTGAACCAGTGTCCCCTTGTCCAGCTCCCGTTTGGAATGACTACTGTTGTCAGTGATGCCACAGGAAGCACTTTGAGCAGAGAGCATGGGTCATAACAGAGTGCTGCTGGGCGCCTATCAGCACTGTAGACAACCATAGCATCTGAAGCAGTGAACTGACCTCCTGAAGATAAATGAGAGATCACCTGCCTTCAGTGATGTTCTCACCTTGTTTTTAAGGGAGCATGCTCCCTACAGCACTGGGGTGATCCCCCCCCCCCATTGAGTAAACTTCTATCATGTGAAGGACAACATCCCCTTTAGAAGGGATTTCTGACCATCATGGCACTGTCATGGCATCTGAGTCATCCATTTTCCTGCTTTTTCACCATATATAAGGCAAACCCGTGTCTGAGGCTTGAAACAAAACAAACAGGGGGGAGGGGTCAGTTGAGAGGAAATTTAGATATCTAAAGAGAAAGGTCAAAGAAAGGTCAATGCAATAGAGCAGTGTAGCGATTTGGGTATAAATAAGCAGGGTGTGACAGGAAGGGACAGAGAGTTTAATGGTAGCAGTGCAGCAGAGAATAAGGTCAAAGCAGGAAAAAGTAAAATTAAAGGCTCTTTATCTGAATGCATGGAGCATTCGTAACAAGATAGACAAATTAGTGCCACAAATACAGATAAATGGGTTTGATCTAATAGCCATTACAGAGACATGGTTGCAAGGTGACCAAGGTTAGGAACTAAATGTTCCAGGGTACTTGATTTTTCAAAAAGACAGGCAGAATGATAAAGGAGGGGAGATAGCCCCGATAATAAAGGATGACATAAGGACAGTAGAGAGAAAGGTTCTTGGCTCGGAAGATCAGAAAGTAGAATCTGTATGGGTGGAGATAAGGAATAACAAGGGGCAGAAAACACTGGTAGGAGTAGTATATAGGTCCCCGAACAGCAGCGATACCATTGGACAGAATATTAATCAAGAAATAGTAGGAGCTGGTAACAAAGGTAATGCAATAATTGAGGGGAACTTTAATCTTCATATAGACTGGACAAATCAAATTGCCAAAGGTAGTCTGGAGGAAGAGTTCATGGAATGCATTCAGGACTAGTTCCTGGAATAATACATCATGGAATCAACCAGAGAACAGACTATTTTAGAGCTTGTAGTGTGTAAAGAGACGGGGTTAATTAGCAATCTCATACTAAAGGATTCTCTGGGGCAGAGTGATCATAATACAATAGAATTTCACTTGAGAGTGACTTGCCTAAATCCAAAATTAGAGTCTTAAACTTATATAAAGCCAATTACATAAATACGAAGGGCGAGTTGGCCAAGGTAGATTAGAAAAATAGATTAAAAGATATGGCTGTAGATAAGCAATGGCTAGCATTTAAAGAAATATTTCATAATTCTCAACAACAATACATTTCATTGAGAAACAAAAACCACACAGGAAAAGTGATCCATCCATGGCTAACTAAAGAAGTTAAGTATAGCATTAGATTGAAAGAAGAGGCTTATAATGTTGCGAAGAATAGAAGTAAGCCTGAGGATAGGGAGAGTTTCAGAAACCAGCAAAGGATGACCAAAAAAGTGGTTAAAAGGGAAAAAATAGACTATGAGAGAAAACTAGCAAGAAATATAAAAACAGATTGTAAGAGCTTCTTCAAGTATGTAAAAAGGAAGAGAGTAGCAAAAGTAAACATTGGTCCCTTAGAGGCTGAGGCAGGAGAAATTATTATGGGGAATAAGCAAATGGCAGAAACTTTGAACAAATATTTTGTATCTGTCTTCACAATAGAAGATGCAAAAAGTGCACCTAAAATGGTGGGTAACAAAGGGTCTAATGAGGGTGAGGAACTTAATGTAATTCATATAAGTAGAGAAAAAGTACCAGAGAAACTAATGTGACTAAAATCCGACAAATCCCCTGGACTTGATGGCCTACATCCTAGGGTTCTGCAGAGAATGTGGATGCATTGGTTTGGATCTTGCAAAATTCCTTAGATTCTTGAATGGTCCCAGTGGATTAGAAGGTAGCAACTGTAACACCGCTATTCAAGAAAGGAGGGAGAGAGAAAACAGTGAACTGCAGGCCAGTTACCCTGACATCAGTCGTCAGGAAAATGCTAGAATCTATTATTAAGGATGTGGTTACAGGTCTCTTAGAAAATAATAATAGGATTGGGCAGAGTCAACATGGATTTATGAAAGGGAAATCATGTTTGACAAATCTGTTTGTTATTTGAGGATGTGACTAGCAGGGTAGATATAGAGGAACCAATGGATGTAGTATATTTGGATTTCTAAAAGACATTCCATAAGGTGCCACATAAAAGATTATTACACAAGATAAGGGTTCATAGGATTGGAAGTAATGTATTAGCATGGATAGAGGATTGGTTAATGGACAGAAAACAGAGAGTAGTGATAAATGGTTCTTCAGGTTGGCAGGCTGTAACTAGTGGGGTGCTGCAAGGATCGATGCTGGGGCCTCAGCTATTTACAATCTATATTACTGACCTAGATGAAGGGACCGAGTGTAATGTATCCAAGTTTGCTGATGATACAAAGCTAGGTGGGACAGTAAGCTGTGGGGGGGAAACTGCCCTCCACCCCATTATTTGAATTGTGAACGCCCGGCAGGAGGCGGAGGGAAGAGGCGGGCAATTCCATTCTTTAATTTTTTTATCGCCTCCCAGCGCATTGGGGTGCTGTTTGAGGCGGTGTATGCACGGGTTTGCGTCGGGAGCGGAGCAGTGTCCATCACCGCGATGTGCCCCGTCGCGCTGATGTGTAGCAATGTTCCTCCCCTCACTTAAA
Source organism: Pristiophorus japonicus (assembly GCF_044704955.1). Classification (NCBI taxonomy): domain Eukaryota; kingdom Metazoa; phylum Chordata; class Chondrichthyes; family Pristiophoridae; genus Pristiophorus; species Pristiophorus japonicus. The sequence continues at coordinate 42,144,019 of NC_091981.1, read as the reverse complement.
GAGGATGGACACTGTGAGGGCTCCATGGTGCCCACTGGGCTACCAGGGAGGGCTTCAGCCGCCGGCACCCAAGAGGTGTAAACAAAACAAAATGCCGACTCCTGCTGTGCGCCTCCCCTTTAAAGGCGGATGCACCGCCCAGCCACTGGCAGCTGCCCGACTCACGAAGCTGACGGGGCCACCGACCAGCGGGCAGAACAGGGGTCGCCGCCAATTGGTAAGGGATTGGCACATGGCCGACAACGGGTTGGAATGCCGAGCGTAGTGGACAACCATTTCTGCTGCCCCCGCCTCGGAGGCAATTGTAGATGAGTTGCTCCATCCGCCTGCCCCCGGTTGGAAAGACCTTACCGCCATGGGCCTTAAAAAAAAAAGGTCAATTTTGGCTCCAAAGCGTCTGCAAAGTGATATAGACAGACTAAGACTAAGGTGCCGAAATTAAGCCCCGCCCCAAATGTGGTGCACTTACCGACCTTTGAAATTTTCAAGGATTGTTGCGGAGAGTCCGGCAAAATTCAGCACTTGGAAATTTCTTTCCAAGCGGGATGGTTTTCCAGGCGTGTGTGGGGCGGAAGAGGCCTTCGGACAGGTCAGCCACCCCGCCCATTTATCAGTGCATCACTGATGATGTCAGCATCCCTCCCCTTCAGTTAAATGAGAGGGCCACTGCGAACTCTCTGTACTTTTAAATTAGGTTCATTGGGCCACCAGGGAGGTTTTCAGCCGGGCCAGTAGCCTAGCACCCAAGAAGGGATGCCGGCTGCCTGATGGCGGCCTGGCCAAACTCGTGGGCATCATTGTATGCCCGACCTGGCCGTCGGCCGACAAATAACATAATATGGCGTCCATGGCTGTGTGCCCTCCCCTTTAAGGGCGGACGCGCCGCCCAGGCCCACACAGCTTCCCACAGGGGAATGCTGTCAGTGGCACCGACCGGCAGCAATTTCGCGCACGGGGCGGAAAGGGGGTCGCCGCCGCCCGTCGGTGGGGGGGTCCACACGTGCCCGACAGGGCGGGAACATGGTCGGAGCAGTAGCGATTATCGCTGGAAAACACAGGTAGGGCAATTTCAAAAAAGATTTACACCGCACCGACTCAGCGGAGAATCATTATTGACCTGTAGTCGCTTCTTTGAGGTGATCACGGCTCTTTCAAAAAGGGCTAATTTCGGCCTCACGCAAGTGGGCAGCAATGTGGCAGCTGGAGTATAATGTAGGCAAATGTGAGGTTATTCACTTTGGTAGGAAGAATAGAAAAACAGAATCTTTTTTTAAATGGTGAGAAACTTTTAAATGTTGGTGTTCATAGAGATTTGGGTGTCCTTGTGCAAGAAACACAGAAAGCTTACATGCAAGTACAGTACGCAATAAGGAAGGTGAATGGCATGTCGCCCTTTATTGCAAGGGGGTTGGAGTACAAGAGTAAGGAAGTCTTGCTACAATTGTACAGGGCCTTGGTGAGACCACGCCTGGAGTACTGTGCATAGTGTTTGTCTCCTGACCTAAGAAAGGATATACTTGCCTGGAGGCAGTGCAACGGATTGATTCCTGGGTTGAGAGGGCTGTCTTATGATGAGAGATTGTGTAGAATGGGCCTATACTCTCTGGAGTTTAGAAGAATGAGAGGTGATCTCATTGAAACATGCAAGATTTTGAAGGGGATTGACAGTGTACATGCTGAGGGGTTGTTTCCCCTGGCTGGAGCATCTAGAAGTAGGGGGCACTGTCTCAGGATAAGAGATAGGCCATTTAAGACAGAAATGAGAGGGAATTTCTTCACTCAGAGGATGGTGAATCTTTGGAATTCTCTGCCCCAGAGGGCTGTGGATGCTGAATCTTTGAATATATTCAAGGCTGAGATATAGATTTTTGGAGTCCAGGGGAATCAAGAGATATGGAGATCGGGCAGAAAGTGGAGTTGAGGTCGATGATCCGCCATGATCTTATTGAATGTCGGAGTGGGCTCGAGGAGTCGTATGGCCTACTCCTATTTCTGATGTTCTTATGTACCTGTAATGATAGTGTGTGGAGGATTTATACCTAAAAAAATAATGAGCATGCTAAGACCTCATACTCAAAATGCTTAACGCTCAGTTGGGGAAAAATATATATATATCTATTCACTCGAAAATATGAAGAAAAAACTCAGCTCATCTCTAACTCATTCGTTAATGTTGAGCTGTGAAAGATTGTATCTTATCTCGTAACATTGACTAATGCTGTTCACTATTCCAGTATCAGTCACTGGGCATATGGGTACACGGTTCATTTAAGTGAGTTTATGTATAGTTTCATTCATTTGTGAAACATTTCTTTAATTAAAAAAACAAAATCAACTGGTTTCATCCTTGTGACTGAAATTTATCTCAGACTGCTGCAGTGAGGCCGTCATCTTTTCCTGCAAATTCTCCCCTTCTCTCCTGAGGCCGGTGATGCTTGCTGGGGTATGGTTCCATGGGGACCAGCGGCCCTCCAGTCCCTTGCACAGGCACAGAGTCAGGCGGCTCCCCGGCAGATTTTTCCTTTCCCAGACTCAGGTGCTGATTGAAGTCCCCACTACAGCCCTGGTTGAAATTAATTAAACCAGCACAATAGAATGAATCATCTGCCCATTATACAACCATTTTTTGAAATGATAATCAGGTAGGTTCTATAATGGGTGGTGTTATATATGTATACTTGTATTTACTCTGTACAGCCACCAGAGGGCTTGTCCCCTGGAGTCCCAAGGTATCCCATAGGATCCCATAATCCTGTGGGAGCACAGGTACTTAAGGAGGGTTCACAGGTTGGAGAGACACTCTGGAGACCTGCAATAAAACATTAAGGTCACACTTTACTTTGAGCTCACAGTGTTCAGTCTGACTCTTTCTCCATCCTCAACAACTGGCAACAAGATACAGATAGCGAACCAAAAGGTGCAGAGAACAGTGGGCATCCTGGAGAAATTCTCGGAGGGAGATGATTGGGAAACTTTGTGGAGCGACTCGACCAATACTTCGTGGCCAACGAGCTAGATGGGGAAGAGATCGCTGCCAAACGAAGGGCGAACTTCCTCACCGTATGTGGGGCACCAATGTATGGCCTCATGAAGAATCTGCTCACTCCAGCGAAACCAACGGAGAAATCGTATGACGATTTGTGCACACTGGTCCGAGAGCATTTGAACCCGAAGGAAAGCGTTCTGATGGCGAGGTACCGGTTCTTCACCTACAAAAGGACTGAAGGCCAGGAAGTGGTGAGTTATGTCGCCGAGCTAAGATGCCTTGCAGGACATTTGGAGCACATGCTCAGAGACTTTTTTGTTCTTGGCATTGGCCACGAAACCATACTTCGCAAACTTTTGACTGTAGAGACCCCAACCTTGAGTAAGGCCATAGCAATAGCCCAGGCATTCATTGCCACCAGTGACAATATGAAGCAAGTCTCTCAGCACACAAATGCTGCGACAAGTACTGTGAACAAAGTGATGATGTTTTCGAATCATAACATACAGGGCACGTCACACATACCTGCAGCTACACGTCTGAAGATGTCTCAGAGTCCACCATCAAGGGTGATGAATGCAAGGCCATTAACACCTTGTTGGCACTGCAGGGGTGATCATCGTTTCCATTCATGCCGATTCAAAGAGTACGTTCGCAAGGGCTGTGGAACAATGGGACACCTCCAACGAATGTGCAGGTGAGCTGCTAAGCCTGTTAAACCTGCAAACCACCATGTTGCAGAGGAGGACAGAACCACGGAGGATCATGACGAACCAGAGCCTCAGATTGAGGAGGCAGAGGTACATGGGGTGCACACATTCACCACGAATTGTCCCCCAATAATGCTGAATGTTGAACTAAATGGACTCCTGCTGTCAATGGAGCTGGACACGGGCACGAGCCAGTCCATCATGGGCAAAAAGACTTTCGAAAGATTGTGGTGCAACAAGGCCTCAAGGCCAGTCTTAACTCCAGTTCGCACGAAACTAAGAACTTACACGAAAGAACTGATTCCTGTAATCGGCAGTGCTACCGTAAAGGTCTTCTACGATGGAGCGGTGCACAAGCTACCACTCTGGGTGGTACTGGGCGATGGTCCCACGCTGCTCGGCAGGAGCTGGCTGGGAAAGATACCCTGGAACTGGGATGACGTCCGAGTGCTGTCGCCCGTTCTTCGTGTGCGCAGATCTTAAACAAATTTCCTTCGCTGTTCCAACCAGGCATCGGGAAATTCCAAGGAGCAAAAGTGCAGATCCACCTAATTCCGCGGGCGCTACCCATCCATCACAAGGGGAGAGCAGTACCATACATGATGAGAGAAAGGGTAGAGATCGAGCTAGACCAGCTGCAAAGAGAGGGCATCATTTCCCTGATCGAGTTCAAGAGTGGGCCAGTCCAATCATCCCAGTCCTCAAGGGAGATGGCACCGTCAGAATCTGTGGCGATTACAAAGTAACTGTCAATCGTTTCTCCCTGCAGGACCAATACCCACTACCAAAGACCTCTTTGCAACGCTGGCAGGAGGAAAGATGTTCACGAAGCTGGATCTGACTTCAGCCTACATGACACAGGATTTGGAGGAATCATCAAAGGCCCTCACCTGCATCAACAAGCACAAAGGTCTTTTTGTTTATAACAGATGCCCGTTTGGAATCCGATCGGCAGCGGCGATATTCCAGGGAAACAATGAAAGTTTACTGAAGTCGGTCCCGCACACCGTGGTCTTCCAGGACATCTTGGTCACAGGATGGAACACAGTCGAGCATTTGCAGAGTCTGGAGGAGGTTCTTAGTCAACTCAACCGCGTGGGGCTCAGGTTAAAATGCCCGAAGTGCGTTTTCCTGGTGCCTGAAGTGGAGTTCCTGGAAAGGAGGATTGTGGCGGACGACATGCAGCCCACCAACGCGAAGACAGAGGCAATCGAGAACTCACCGAGACCACAGAACGTGACGGAGCTGCGGTCATTTCTGGGACTCTTGAACTACTTTGGTAACTTCTTACCGGGTCTGAGCACACTGTTAGAACCACTGCATGTCTTACTATGAAAAGGGGCCGAATGGGTTTGGGGCAAAGCCAAGAAAATGCCTTTGTAAAAGCGAGAAAATTGTTATGCTCAAACAAATTGCTTGTGTTGTATGATCTATGCTAGCATGTGATGCGTCGTCATATGGCGTCGGGTGTTTATTGCAACAACCTAATGACTTTGGGAAACTGCAACTTGTTGCTTAAACATCCAGGAGTCTCTCTAAGGCTGAGAGAGCCTTCAGCATGATTGAGAAAGAAGTGTTAGCATGTGTCTATGGGGTTAAGAAAATGCATCAATCCCTGTTTGGGCTAAAATTCGAATTGGAAACTGACCATAAGCCACTTATATCTCTGTTCTCCGAGAGTAAAGGGATAAATACCAACGCATCGGCCCGCATCCAGAGATGGGCGCTCACGTTGTCCGCATACAACTACGCCATCCGCCACAGGCCAGGCACAGAAAACTGCGCCGATGCTCTCAGTAGGCTGCCATTGCCCACCACGGGGGTGGAAATGGTGCAGCCTGCAGATTTAGCCATGGTTATGGAAGCTTTTGAGAGTGAGCAATCACCGGTCACTGCCCGGCAGATCAAAACCTGGACAAGCCAGGATCCCTTATTATTGCAAGTCAAAAGCTATGTGCTTCACGGGAGCTGGTCCAGTGTCCCAGTGGAAATGCAGGAAGAGATAAAGCCGTTCCAGTAGCGCAAAGATGAAATGTCTATACAGACAGACTGCCTTCTGTGGGGCAATCGAGTAGTGGTCCCCAAGAAGGGCAGAGAAACCTTCATCAATGACCTCCACAGTATCCACCCAGGCATCGTAATGATGAAAGCGATAGCCAGATCCCACGTGTGGTGGCCCGGTATCGATGCGGACTTAGAATCCTGCGATCACAGATGTAATACATGCTCGCAGTTAAGCAATGTACCCAGGGAGGCGCCGCTAAGTTTATGGTCTTAGCCCTCCAAACCGTGGTCTAGGGTACACGTCGACTATGCAGGCCCGTTCTTGGGTAAAATGTTCTTTGTGGTTGTAGACGCGTACTCCAAGTGGATTGAATGTGAGATAATGTCAGCTAGCACGTCCGCTGCCACTGCTGAAAGCCTACGGGCCATGTTTGTCACACATGGCCTGCCCGATGTCCTGGTGAGCGACAACGGGCCATGTTTCACCAGTGCTGAGTTCAAAGAATTCGTGATCCGTAACGGGATCAAACATGTCACATCTGCCCATTTAAACCAGCGTCCAGTGGTCAGGCTGAGAGAGCAGTGCAAACCATCAAGCAAGGCTTGAAGAGGGTAACTGAAGGCTCACTGCAGACTCGCCTATCCCGAGTCCTGCTTAGCTACCGCACGAGACCCCACTCGCTCACTGCGATCCCACCTGCTGAAGTGCTCATGAAAAGAGCACTTAAGACAAGGCTTTCGTAAGTTCACCCTGATCTACATGAACAGTTAGAGAGCAGGCGGCTTCAACAAAGTGCATACCATGATAGCGCAAATGTGTCACGCGAGATTGAAATCAATGATCCTGTATTTGTATTAAATTATGGACAAGGTCCCAAGTGGCTTCCCGGCACTGTCGTGGCCAAAGAGGGGAACAGGGTGTTTCGGGTCAAACTTTCAAATGGACTCATTCACCGGAAACACTTGGACCAAATCAAACTCAGATTCACGGACTATCCTGAGCAACCCACCTTGGATCCTACCTTTTTTGATCCCCCAACATACACACCAGTGGCAACCGGCACCACGGTTGACCACGAAGCAGAACCCATCATCCACAGCAGCCCAACAGGGCCCAACACACCAGGCAACCCAGCAAGGCCAGCTGCACAGCAGCCCAGTGAGGGCCCAACAAATGATTCAACAACACCAGCTTTCACTCCGAGACGATCAACCAGGCAAGAAGGGCCCCAGATCGATTCACGTTGTAAATAGTTACACTATTGACTTTGGTGGGGGGAGTGTTGTTATATATGTATACTTGTATTTACTCTATTCATCCCATAATCCCTTGGGAGCACAGGTATTTAAGGAGGCTTCACAGGTTGTAGAGGCACTCTGGAGACCTGCAATAAAAGACTACGGTCACACTTTTTATTTGAGCTCACAGTGTTCAGTCTGACTCTTTCTCCATACTCAACAGGTGGGAAATCTGGCCCTGTGTCTTTGAAGAATTGAGAGCAATGAGGTTTTCACTGTGCCATCAAAGGGCATAGAGGAGGTAAGGATATGAAGAATCGCCATTGCACTGCAGTACGATTGGAGGACATGTGCTCTGAAGTTGCGTGAGGCAAAGGAAGTTGATGAACATAGAGTATAATTAACAAGAGAGTGGATAGGGTTGATTGATCAGTGGTGGAGGTCATTGATATGAAGAGCAGAATGAATGAATGGACTGAGGAAGTCCTAGGCTAATGTTGAGTATGTCAGAAGATGTGCTATCAACTATACCATTGGGCAGAATGACTTGTGCGGAAACCGGATTGTCATGAACAGAGTTTTGGTGGTAGGCCACATGTTGGTAACTTATTTATAAGTGCATAGCATCAGACTTTGTTAAAGGTTCTGGAGATGTCCGTGGTATAGAATTATAGAATCATACAGCACAGAAAGAGGCCATTCAGCCCATCGCGTCCGTGCTGGCCAACAAAGTGCCATCCAGTCTAATCCCACTTTCCAGCTCATGGAGCCTTGTAGGTTACGGCACTTCAAGTATATATCTAAGTACTTTTTAAATGTGGTGAGAGTTCCAGACCCCACCATCCTCTGGGTGAAAGAAATTCCCCTCAACTCCCCTCTAAACCTCCCGCCCCCCCCCACACGGGCCCCCCCCCCAATTATTTTAAATCTATGCCCCCTCTGCTAAGGGAAATAGGCCCTTCCTATCCAATCTATATTGGCCCCTCATAATTTTATACACCTCAATCAGGTCTCCCCTCAACTCCTCTGTTCCAAAGAATACAACCCCAGCCTATCCAATCTTTCCTCATAGCTAAAATTCTCCAATCCAGACAACATCCTCGTAAATCCAGACAACATCCTCGTAAATCTCCTCTCTACCCTCTCTGGTAATGTGGTGACCAGAACTGCACGCAGTACTCTAGCTGTGGCCTAACTAGTGCTTTATACAGTTCAAGCATGATCTCCCTGCTCTTATAATCTGTGCCTCAGCTAATAAAGACAAGTATTCCGTATACCTTCAGGGATCTGTGGACATTCACTCCAATGTCTCTCTCTTCCTCCACACTACTCAGTGTCCTACCATTTATTGTGTATTCCCTTGCCTTGTTAGCCCTCCCCAAATACATTACCTCACACTTCTCCGGATTGAATTCCATTTGCCACTGTTCTGCCCACCTGACCAGTTCATCGATATCTTCCTGCAGTCTACAGCTTCCTTCTTCATTATCAACCACACGGACAATTATTGTCTCATCTGCAAACGTCTTAATCATACACCCTACATTTAAGTCAAACCATTGACATATAACACAAAAAGGAAGGGACCTAGTACCGAGCCCTGCGGAACCCCACTGGAAACAGCTTTCCAGTCACATAAACATCAATCGACCATTATGCTTTGCTTCCTGCCTCTGAGACAATTTTGGATCCAACTTGCAACTTTGCCTTGGATCCCATGGGCTTTTGCTTTTGTGACCTGTCTGCCATGTGGAACTTATCAAAAGCCTTGCTAAAATCCATATACACTACATCAAATGCACTACCCTCATCGACCCTCCTTGTTACCTCCTCAAAAAATTCAATCAAGTTAGTCCGATAACAAATCCATGCTGACCATGTAGATGATCCACCGTATTCAAGAGCAGAGTTCTGGACACAGCAATATTAAGCAGCGAGAAACAGGCTGTCACACTTATGAGTGAAAGGTGAACGGAATACAAGCTACAGAATTACGTCAATCCCTTAGAAAAGGAATTACCATTACCATTACCATGCGACTTGCAAAATGTTTCTGTTCAAATCACTGACCTGACAACATTCTCAACAGTCAGCTCTAGAAAGCGAAATAAGCAATAGCATTCTGATATCTAAAATGCTTCTCCAATGCTGCTCAGCATGTCTGAGGCCACCAAGCCCTACTTATTTAGAATATATATTCTACACAACACTGTGCCAAACAGGAAAACTTGTGCTTAGACTCAACTAAAGCACTGTGGTATCATTTTAGAACTCAATTTCTGTTTATCTAATATATTGTCAAATATTGACTGCACTGAGCCCTGCCCATTCACAGCTCTCAATATTTTCAAATTGACACAATGAGCATTCCCAACCCCTTCTTCCTTTGAAATGAGGACGTTGGGGGCCTGGTGGGTCGATCAATAAACTTTCAGGAAGAAAAAGCTCTTCTCAACTATATGCAGTCAGGCATAACTGTTGTATTGATTGAATCAGAAGAAATTGTGCGACTGTTTACTTAGATGTTTTTGCAAGGTGGGAGGACAAATTGAACGTGCTTAACAAGATGATAGAAAATGAAGCCCTCTGCTGTCTTTGTAAAGGAAATCGGAGAATCGGAGATGATTTAGTTACATTGTAGGTAGGTTCAGGCACGATTATCTAATGGCAAGTTCAGTGACATCGTCAGCAATCTAATTGGTGTTTACAACAAAACCATCAACTTGCATTTATACAGCGCCTTTAACGTAGTAAACATAGAAACATAGAAATTAGGTGCAGGAGTAGGCCATTCGGCCCTTCGAGCCTGCACCACCATTCAATTTGATCATGGCTGATCATGAAACTTCAGTACCCCATTCCTGCTTTCTCTCCATACCTCTTGATCCCTTTAGCCATAAGGGCCACATCTAACTCACTCTTGAATATATCCAACAAACTGGACTCAACAACTTTCTGTGGTAGAGAATTCCACAGGTTCACCACTCTCTTGACAGACAGGGATGTACAATAGTTGTAATTCATCCATGTGATCTTTAAATGTCTGCCATTGCCTATCCACCGTCAACCCTTTAAGTATCATTCGCCACTCTAGCCAAATCACGCCTCATACTATCGAAGTTTCCTTTCTTTAAGTTCAGGACCCTAATCTCTGAATTAACTGTGTCGCTCTCCATCTTAATGAAGAAGTCTACCATATTATGGTCATTCTTCCGCAAGGGGCCACGTAGGACCAGATTGCTAATTAATCCCCTCTCATTACACAAGACCCAGTCTAGGATGGCCAGCTCTCTAGTTGGTTCCTTGACATATTGGTCTAGAAAACCATCCCTAATACACTCCAGGAAATCCTCCTCCACCGTATTGCTACTAGTTTGGTTCACCCAATCAATATGTAGATTAAAGTCATCCATGATAACTGCTGTACCCTTATTGCAGGCGTCCCTAATTTCCTGTTTGATGCCATCCCCAACCTCCCTACTATTGTTTGGTGGTCTGGACACAATTCCCACTCACGTTTTCTGCCCTTTGGTGTTTCGCAGCTCTACCCATATAGATTCCACCTCATCTAAGCTAATGTCCTTCCTTACTATTGTGTTAACCTCCTCTTTAACTATTAATGCTACCCCACTTCCTTTTCCTTCCTGTCTATCCTTCCTCAATATTGAATACCCCTGGATGTTGAGTTCCCAGCCTTGGTTACCCTGGAGCCATGTCTCCGTAATCCCAATTACATCATACCCGTTAACAGTTATCTACGCAGTTAATTCGTCCACCTTATTATGAATGCTCCTCGTAAACTATGCCAAGGCACTTCACAGGAGCTTGGTTAAAGAGGTAGGTTTTAAGGAACGTTTTAAAGGAGGAGAGCGAGGTGGAGATGCGTATGAAGGGAGGTCCAGAGCTTAGGGCCTAGTCAGCTGAAGGCACGGCCGCCAATGGTGGAACGAAGGAAGTTGAGGATGCACAAGAGGCCAGAATTGGAGAAGCACAGAGATCTCGGAGGGTCTAGTGCTGGAAGAGATGAGAGATAGGGAGGGGTGAGGCCAAGGAGGGATTTGAAAACAAGAATGAGAATTTAAAAATTGAAGCGTTGCTGGACCAGATGCCAATGTAGATCTGCAAGCACAGGGATGTAGGGTTCAATTTTCCCCGAGCCCGTTTTCTGGTGTATTGCCACAGTTGCGCCGCTTAATTAGGTAAATAAATGCTCCAGAAAAAAATCTCTGAAGTTTCCACGATATTTGGGCTATAATCTGCAGACGTGCAACGTGGCCAGTCGCCTCGGGGGGGGGGGGGGCGGCGGGGTGGAGCCTGTGGTCTGCGCTGGAAAAAGGAGCCGGGCCTTCTGCGCATGTGCGGGGGGAAAACAATGACGTTCTTGTTGTCGCTAAAATATGTGCAGTAGAGCTCCCCAAAGGTCTTTTGTCCTCTCCTCACTCCGTACCGCCCCCCCCCCCCCCCCCGCTTGATTCTTGTGACCTCTCTCTCCCCTCCCTCCCCCTCTGGAATCTTGTGACCTCTCTCTCCCTCCCCGGGCACCAAGCAGCCAAATTCAGCTGTCTGCGACCCTCTCCGGTCCCCGAGTGTGGTGCCTTCCTGGTCCGCTGTGGTGAGTACCTTCCTGGTCCGGTCTGTGGCCCCTGAGTGTGTGCCTGCCGGTCAGTTTGCTTCCTCAATGCGAGGAGTGCCTCAATGCGATGAGTATTCGGAATAAGGTGGACGAATTAACTGCGCAGATAGCAGTTAACGGGTATGATGTAATTGGCATCACGGAGACATGGCTCCAGGGTGACCAAGGCTGGGAACTCAACATCCGGGGGTATTCAGCATTTAGGAAGGATAGACCGAAAGGAAAAGGAGGCGGGGTGGCATTGCTGGTTAAAGAGGAAATTAATGCAATAGTAAGAAAGGACATTAGCTTGGATGATGTGGAATCGGTATGGTTGGAGCTACGGAATACCAAGGGGCAGAAAACGCTAGTGGGAGTTGTGTACAGACCACCAAACAGTAGTAGTAAGGTTGGGGACAGCATCAAACAAGAAATTAGGGATGCATGCAATAAAGGTACAGCAGTTATCAAGGGTGACTTTAATCTATATATTGATTGGGCTAACCAAACTGGTAGCAATGCGGTGGAGGAGGATTTCCTGTAGTGTATTAGGGATGGTTTTCTAGACCAATATGATGAGGAACCAACTAGGGAGCTGGCCATCCTGGACTGGGTGATGTGTAATGAGAAAGGACTAATTAGCAATCTTGTTGTGCGAGACCCCTTGGGGAAGAGCAACCATAACATGGTAGAATTCTTTATTGGGATGGAGAGTGACAAAGTTAATTCAGAAACTAGGGTCCTGAACTTAAGGAAAGGTAACTTCAATGGTTTGAGGCGTGAATTGGCTAGAATAGACTGGCAAATGATTCTTAAAGGGTTGACGGTGGATAGGCAATAGCAAACATTTAAAGATCACATGGATGAACTTCAGCAATTGTACATCCCTGTCTGAAGTAAAAATAAAACGGGGAAGATGGCTCAACCGTGGCTAACAAGGGAAATTAAGGATAGTGTTAAATCCAAGGAAGAGGCATCTAAATTGACCAGAAAAAGCAGCAAACCAGAGGACTGGGAGAAATTTAGAATTCAGCAGAGGAGGACAAAGGGTTTAATTAAAAGGGGTAAAATAGAGTACGAGAAGAAGCTTGCCGGGAACATAAAAACTGACTGCAGAAGCTTCTATAAATATGTAAAGAGAAAAAAATTAGTGAAGGCAAATGTAGGTGCCTTGCAGTCGGATTCATAATGGGGAACAAAGAAATGGCAGACCAATTGAACAAATACTTTAGTTCTGTCTTCACGAAGGAAGACGCAAATAACCTACCGGAAGTACTAGGGGACCAAGGGTCTAGTGAGAAGGAGGAACTGAAGGATATCCTTGTTAGGTGGGAAATTGTATTCGGGAAATTGATGGGATTAAAAAATCCCCGAAGCCTGATAGTCTGCATCCCGGAGTACTTAAGGAAGTGGCCCTAGAAATAGTGGATGCATTGGTGATCATTTTCCAACAGTCTAGTGACTCTGGCTACCCTCCTGTCCATAGGAACTGATCCAATGTAACACCACCTTTTAAAAAGGGAGAGAGAGAGAAAGTAGGTAAATATGGACCGGTTAGCCTGACATCAGTGGTGGAGAAAATGTTAGAATCAATTATTAAGGATGAAATAGCAGTGCATTTGGAAAGCAGTGACAGGATTGGTCCAAGTCAGCATGGATTTATGAAGGGGAAATCATGCTTGACAAATATTCTGGAATTTTTTGAGGATGTAACTAGTAGAGTGGACAAGGGAGAACCAGTGGATATGGTGCATTTGGACTTTGAAAAGGCTTTTGATAAGGTCCCACACAAGAGATTGGTGTGCAAAATCAAAGCACATGGTATTGGGGATAATATACTGACATGGATAGAGAACTAGTTGGCTGACAGGAAGCAAAGAGTCAGGATAAACAGGTCCTTTTCAGAATGGCAGGCAGTGACTCGTGGAGTGCTGCAGGGCTCAGTGCTGGGACCCCAGCTCTTTACAATATACATCAGTGATTTGGATGAAGGAATTGAGTGTAATATCTCCAAGTTTGCAGATAACACTAGACTGGGTGGCGGTGTGAGCTGTGAGGGGGACGCTAAGAGGCTGCAGGGTGACTTGGACAGGTTAGGTGAATGGGCAAATGCATGGCAGATGCAGTATAATCTGGATAAATGTGAGGTTATCCACTTTGGGGGCAAAAACGTGAAGACAAAATATTATCTGAATGGTGGCAGATTAGGAAAAGGGGAGCTGCAACGAGACCTGGGTGTCATGGTTCATCAGTCACTGAAAGTTTGCATACAGGTACAGCGGGCGGTGAAGAAGGCAAATGGTATGTTGGCCTTCATAGCTAGGGGATTTGAGTATTGGAGCAGGGAGGTCTTACTGCAGTTGTACTGGGCCTTGGTGAGGCCTCACCTGAAATATTGTGTTCAGTTTTGGTCTCCTAATCTGAGGAAGGACGTGCTTTCTATTGAGGGAGTGCAGCGAAGGTTCACCAGACTGATTCCCGGGATGGCTGGACTGACATATGAGGAGGGACTGGATCAACTGGGCCTTTATACATAGAAACATAGAAAATAGGTGCAGGAGTAGGCCATTCAGCCCTTCGAGCCTGCACCGCCATTCAATGAGTTCATGGCTGAACATGCAACTTCAGTACCCCATTCCTGCTTTCTCACCATACTCCTTGATCCCCCTAGTGGTAAGGACTACATCTAACTCCTTTTTGAATATATTTAGTGAATTGGCCTCGACAACTTTCTGTGGTAGAGAATTCCACAGGTTCACCACTCTCTGGGTGAAGAAGTTTCTCCTCATCTCGGTCCTAAATGGCTTACCCCTTATCCTTAGACTGTGACCCCTGGTTCTGGACTTCCCCAACATTGGGAACCTTCTTCCTGCATCTAACCTGTCTCAACCCGTCAGAATTTTAAACGTTTCTATGAGATCCCCTCTCATTCTTCTGAATTCCAGTGAATACAAGTCCAGTTGATCCAGTCTTTCTTGATATGTCAGTCCCGCCATCCCGGAAATCAGTCTGGTGAACCTTCGCTGCACTCCCTCAATAGCAAGAATGTCCTTCCTCAAGTTAGGAGACCGAAACTGTACACAATACTCCAGGTGTGGCATCACCTCCCTGCCCCTGTACTCAAATCCCCTCGCTATGAAGGCCAACATGCCATTTGCTTTCTTAACCGCCTGCTGTACCTGCATGCAAACCTTCAATGACTGATGTACCATGACACCCAGGTCTCGTTGCACCTCCCCTTTTCCTAATCTGTCACCATTCAGATAATAGTCTGTCTCTCTTTTTTACCACCAAAGTGGATAACCTCACATTTATCCACATTATACTTCATCTGCCATGCATTTGCCCACTCACCTAACCTATCCAAGTCACTCTGCAGCCTCATAGCATCCTCCTCGCAGCTCACACTGCCACCCAACTTAGTGTCATCCGCTTAGTGTACATTGGAGTTTAGAAGGATGAGAGGGGATCTCATAGAAACATATAAGATTTTGACAGGACGGGACAGGTTAGATGCGGTAGATTGTTCCCGATGTTGGCAAAGTCCAGAACCAGGGGACACAGTCTTAGGATAAGGGGTAGGCCATTTAGGACTGAGATGAGGAGAAACTTTTTTCACTGAGAGTTGTTAACCTGTGGAATTCCCTGCCACAGACAGTTGTTGATGCCAGTTCATTGGATATATTCAAGAGGGAGTTAGATATGGCCCTTATGGCTAAGGGGATAAAGGGGTATGGAGAGAAAACAGGAAAGGGTACTGAGGGAATGATCAGCCATGATCTTATTGAATGGTGGTGCAAACTCGAAGGGCTGAATGGCCTACTCCTGCACCAAATTATTATGTTTCAATTTTTATCCCTTCCCCTGCTGAACCTCTCCGCTCCCGAGTGAGTGTCGGTCTAGGTCCGCTCAGCTTCCCGCCCCTAACCCAGGCCAAATGGCCTGCGATGTACTTACCTGCACCGATTTTTTAACTCTCCACAAGGGTTTTCTCAAGAGGCCACATACGTTGGCCTAAGTAGAAATAAAGTAACTATCAGCTGGCCAAAGTTGCCTAAATGGCCACAATTGGCGTAGGTGGTTGGTAACGTCCCCTTTTGAGGAAAATAAAATTACCTAAAAAAAAACGTAACTAAATGAGTTATGCTGGTGCAAATTGACTGGGGAAACTGAGGATTAAGTTAGGCCAGAAAAAGCAGCCTACTCCAAAAAAACGGCGCAAATACTGGGAAAATTGAGAACAGGACTTGGTGCAAGTTAGGATACGGACAGCAGAGTTTTGGATGAGCCCAAATTTACGGAGGGTGGAAGATTACCTGGAGTTTTCCCACCGCTATCTTTGTTCAGAAGCTTTCTTGTGGGTAAAATGTTGCCGTAAAATTACCACCATCAGTCAGCTTTGATTTCAGATTCCAGGCCACCTACAGCTGTTAAAATAGAAGCAGACAGAGATTTGGCACAAGGCAATGCCACGTGTGTGTGCCTGTGTCATAACTACAAACCTTCTGACCAGGATTTACCTGACACTAATGGAAGCTGATGTGATGCTACAGCAGCAGCAAAGTGCTCTCACATGGACTGCATCGTTCCACTGAACAATAAGTTGAGATTGTAATAACCCAGTTCTAATAAAAATAAGTTGCATTTTGTGCTATCGTTGGCATCGACACTATTGCTTAACTGTGGCAAAAGTGTGTGACTAGAAAGGTGCACTACCAGCACTCATTATGACTGTGCTCGAAGGGTACTTAATGGCACAGTGGGTTCACACATTCAGGCTAATTTTATGAGGCTCTGCTTGCAGCATGGAGCCTTGAAGTGCAGGAGCTCAGATAGCTGGCTGGGGCAGAACTCTACCATCCCAATTTGTGATTGTCCCAACTTATCAAGGAGAGGGGAAATAATGGAGACTTCCTTTGAGGTTGGCATCCAACGTGAGCTGCAATATGCCTCCAAAAAGCATGGTAGTGCATAGTGTTAGGTACTCATGATCTAGGCGAGGCCTCCTGTGCAATAGACAAAAAAGGAAGAATTTACATTGAGATAGCATCTTTCACATCTTCAGGACATCACAAAGTGCTTACTATCAATGAATTACTTTGGAATTAATAGTGCTGCTCCCCCCTTTTAACATAGGTTTCAATGGTCTGCCCTTCAGAAGTTAACTTCCTAAAGGACTGTTGAGCTTTTCAGAGTTGGTTTGGATGTTGGTATTTTTTAAAATAATTTGTCTTCATCTACATTTCCTTTCATGCATGACTTCATTTTTGTAGCTGAGGCCAATTTCTTTGTTGCACTGGAGAGATTTTTATTTATTATCCTTTCCCAACAGCAGTCTTGCTTCCGGTTGCTAATTCATTTTGAGCAAGAAAAGTGGTTATGATAGGGATTCCATTGTGCATTCCAATAGAGCCCCTTGATTTGGAGGAGTTTGCCTACAGATGGCCTTGGAGTTGCCATGCTCCAGGGTGCACTGTTGGTCTGTGACAATGCACACAGAGGCCAGAGCCTCACATTTACAGATTCCCCCAACCTACCTTCCATGTTGTTGTGCACGTGCGCTAAAGTCACTTTGAAGGTGCTCTGGGTAATTGTCTCTGAACTGGTGCACACAGCCAGGTGGAGTGTGTGAGGTGGCATGATATGAGGAGGCCCAGTCTTTGGCCACACTTTATCCAAGCTCCCTCTCTTCGGAAGCCCCTATGGAAAAGGAAGAAGAGCATGTCACTATGGTGTTTGTGAGGTTGCTTTCTAACAGAAGTAAGAGGCCAGTATATTGTGTGCCATGCTATTGTTGTGCCTTTGTGTTGCACAGTAAGTAAAGTGAGCAGTAAGCTTCCTAAAAGGGGTTTACTTGCTGTGCTCTGGTAATTAGCCACCAAGCTTACGTTTCTGACCAATTGTATGCTTTGGGGCTGGAGGGCACTCTCTTCGAATTGAGGGAGGTATCCAAAGTGAGGTGTTCCATCCAAAGTGAGGTGTTCCATCACAAGTGTGCGTTCTTTGGCGAAGGTTATGAGCAGCCTTTTAAGCCAAGACAGAACATACAGATGTTGGACTTTGGAACAACAAAGTTACAGCCACCCCTGTATCCAGCCTACATCAGTCCCTGTATGAGTCCATTAAAATGAATATGGTTTCTAATGCGATCGTTGGTGAGGAACATACCATACAAAATTGATGTGTACCTTTAACAGGCTATTTTACTGCGACCCACATAGTGTTGCCCTACAGTAATATGGGCATAGCAGCATGTCTGAAGGAGCTGAATGTGATATCCATACTTGATATATTGCCTCTACCACTGCAAGTGCACCAAGACAGAGTGTTTGTGACAAACATGCTTTGTTTCAGGTCTAAGATTTCACTAAAGCTGTGCTGCAGGTCTATGAACCCCTCACACATTGCACAAAGAGGCTAGAGCCTCACATCTACAGATTCCCCAACATACCTTCCATATTGTTGTGCATGTGCGCTAAAGTCACTTTGCAGGTGCTCTGGGTACATATCTCTGAGCTGGTGCATGCAGCCGGATGGAATGTATGAGGTGGCATTCTTCTCCTCTGGGTGTGGGAGACTGTTATCACTCCTTCTGCCACCCACATCCCGGGTGTTTGTATGGCTGCCCTGATAGAAGGATCCCCTTCTGCTCCAAGTATCTGTACCTCCTGCAGCAGGATCTCCAAGGAATCATCGTCAAAGGGGGAATGTTTCCCTAAATTGCTGCTCCTCTCCATTTCCATTCATGGCTGTGCTTTAAATTTTCTTCCAAATGCTGCTCCCTTTTCATTTCCGGCAGCAGTCCTTTAAAACCGGATTATCTGCCTCCCCAACCAATCACTACATCCACATTGTTTCTGCAATTGATAGTCCTCTTGGGGCTTATCCATTAGAGGGTGTTGCCGCTATCGGTTTCTGCTAACCCGTTGCGGGTCGGGCCTCTCACCCATGCCTCATCGGCAGTGAGACCCACGCCCGCTAAGGACCATCTTGATGTTGTAACAATCAACCAACCAGGACAGCAGTGGTTGATTAGTCACGCTGCGTAGCAGGGTCATTTGTGAAATTGTCCTGAGAATTAATCTTCAGTAGGGTGAGAAGCAAGTGAGAATGAAATCCATCGATCTACCTGATCGTTACTTGGGTGCGTATTCACCTATCTTCGAATCATAAAATCATACAGCACAGAAGAAAGTCAGTTGGTCTATCAGCCCTGCCCCTGCTCTTTGAAAGAGCGATCCAATTAGTCCCATTCATAGAAACATAGAAACATAGAAAATAGGTGCAGGAGTAGGCCATTCAGCCCTTCTAGCCTGCACCGCCATTTAACGAGTTCATGGCTGAACATGAAACTTCAGTACCCACTTCCTGCTTTCACGCCATACCCCTTGATCCCCCGAGTAGTAAGGACTTCATCTAACTCCCTTTTGAATATATTTAGTGAATTGGCCTCAACTACTTCCTGTGGTAGAGAATTCCACAGGTTCACCACTCTCTGGGTGAAGAAGTTTCTCCTTATCTCGGTCCTAAATGGCTTACCCCTTATCCTTAGACTGTGACCCCTGGTTCTGGACTTCCCCAACATTGGGAACATTCTTCCTGCATCCAACCTGTCCAAACCCGTCAGAATTTTAAACGTTTCTATGAGGTCCCCTCTCACTCTTCTGAACTCCAGTGAATACAAGCCCAGTTGATCCAGTCTTTCTTGATAGGTCAGTCCCACCATCCCGGGAATCAGTCTGGTGAATCTTCGCTGCACTCCCTCAATAGCAAGTATGTCCTTCCTCAAGTTAGGAGACCAAAACTGTACACAATACTCCAGGTGTGGCCTCACCAAGGCCCTGTACAACTGTAGCAACACCTCCCTGCCCCTGTACTCAAATCCCCTCGCTATGAAGGCCAACATGCCATTTGCTTTCTTAACCGCCTGCTGTACCTGCATGCCAACCTTCAATGACTGATGTACCATGACACCCAGGTCTCGTTGCACCTCCCCTTTTCCTAATCTGTCACCATTCAGATAATAGCCTGTCTCTCTATTTTTACCACCAAAGTGGATAACCTCACATTTATCCACATTATACTTCATCTGCCACGCATTTGCCCACTCACCTAACCTATCCAAGTCACTCTGTAGCCTCATAGCATCCTCCTCGCAGCTCACACTGCCACCCAACTTAGTGTCATCCGCAAATTTGGAGATACTACATTTAATCCCCTCGTCTAAATCATTAATGTACAATGTAAACAGCTGGGGCCCCAGCACAGAACCCTGCGGTACCCCACTAGTCACTGCCTGCCATTCCGAAAAGTACCCATTTACTCCTACTCTTTGCTTCCTGTCTGACAACCAGTTCTCAATCCACGTCAGCACACTACCCCCAATCCCATGTGCTTTAACTTTGCACATTAATCTCCTGTGTGGGACCTTGTCGAAAGCCTTCTGAAAGTCCAAATATACCACATCAACTGGTACTCCTTTGTCCACTTTATTGGAAACATCCTCAAAAAATTCCAGAAGATTTGTCAAGCATGATCTCCCTTTCACAAATCCATGTTGACTTGGACCTATCATGTCACCATTTTCCAAATGCGCTTGCTCTTCCCGCATAACCCTGACATTTTTTCTCCTTCCAGTATTTATCCAATTCCTGAACGATATTCAAATATAGAAATGATGCAGGGTACATATTAAGATTAGTATAATGAGTTGGCCTCACACTCTGACCACTCAGTCATCCTAGTGGTACTTCCACCAGGATCAGAAATCAGCTCTGCTATCATTTCACCTCTTGATTTGAGTTGAAAATCAGCTTAAACTGTTGAGGTAAAAGTCTTCTCCATCAGCCAGAACAATTGCACGTGGAAAAGATTTGAACTGTCTTAATGTATTTCCTCATAGACAAAGGACCACGGCCATAATTGTCTCCAATTTGGCACCAATTAGCACTAAGCTGCAAACTTCTCAAGAGAAGCTGGAAGTGTCCTATTAGATTCTTGTGAGGTTGAGGTTAGGCCGTATGTTGGTGGGTAGACCAGAGAGAGCTTTACTTTGCAGATAATTCCTACATCATAACAACTACTACACTTCAAAAGTATTTCATTGGCTGTAAAGCACTTTGAGATGTCTTGAGGTTGTGAAAGGGGCTATATAAATGCAAGGTCTTTCTAATTGTGGTGTTCCATTCACTATTACTAAAAAAACTTGACTTGAACAACAACAAAAAAGGTCACAAGTAGAGCACATAAAATTCACAAACCCCCAGTAACATTTGATGTTGGAATATGAGTTGGGCACTGTTTGAATATGAAATATTTCAGCTGAAGAGTGAAGACTTTTTTCTCAGCCCAGGGTATGACTGATGGTTGAAGTGGATTCTAACCTGGTGCCTTGAAGGCATGTGTGCTGTACCAAGTATAAAACAAGTGAGCGAATCACAAGGACGTTACCCAGTCAAATGGATTAGATGTTGTCACTCACAATTCGCGTCACTTGAAAATTGACAGCTCTGCAGCTTCCTATAGCTCACTCATTTTTCACAAAATGTACAGAGCAGTGATTCTTGCTTGTTAAACATGGTTGGGCGAAGAGACTCCAACCATGGTGAATGCAAGATGACATGATCAGCATCACACTGACAACTCTATCCCACCATACAATGTTTTCTATATCTGGTTAAGACCTGGGATAAAGCACAAATACCATGTTAGAAAAGTTTGTACACGCCTTCCCCGGGAACCAATCTTTCTTGACTTCCATGGTGCATGCCGCACTTCAGCCCATTGCCTCTGCAGCAGTCCAGTACCTCATTTATTTTTCACACTTGTGAGCCCAGACTGCGTGTTGACAGTTAATTAACTATTTGGGCTTCATTCAATGTCCACACATGACTAGTTGTCACTGGTATCGTTCTGCATATGAAGCCCATATGCCATCATTAACATGACCCAGTGCACTTAACCAGTGGCATAATGCGTTATCAGTCTTTTTCCTGCTACAGGCTCAGGGATTGTCAGTCTGATGGAGGTGGAGCTTGCCCAAGGTGATCAGCATGGGCAAAGCCACACGATAAGTGTAAATAATTGTAAAATGATGAATGTGTGTACAAGAAAAAAAGACTTGCATTTATACACCACCCCTCAGGACATTTCAAAGCTCTTTACAGCCAATTAAGTAATTTTTGAAGTGCAATCATTATTGTAATGTAGGAAAGTGCAGGAGCCAATTTGCACACAGCAAGAACCCACAAACAGCAATGCAATAATGACCAGATCATCTCTTTTAAGGAGCGATACAATTAGTCTCACTCCCCTGCTCTTTTCCCCATACTGCTCAAAATGTTTTCTTTTCAAGCATGTATCTCATTCCCTATTTAATAGTTACTATTGGATCTGCTTCCACCACCCTTTCAAGCATTGCATTTCAGATCATAACAATTCGCTACATTAAAAAGAACTCCTTTCCTGTCTGGTTCTTTTGCCAATTACCTTAAAGCTGTGTCCTCTGGTTACCGACCCTCCTGCCGATGGAAAGAGGTTTCTCCTCATTTACCCTATCAAAACCTCTCATAATTCTGATCAACTCTATTACATCTCCCGTTAACCTTCTCTGCTCTAAGGAGAACAATCCCAGCTTCTCTAGTCTCTCCACATAATTGAAGTCCCTCAACCCTGGTAGCATTCTGCCCAATCTTTGCACCCTCTCCAAGGCTTTGACATCCTTCCTAAAGTGTTCTGTAGAAACAGTGAGGAGACAGGCAGATAAAGAAGTTAGGCAAAAAAAGAACAAAGTGAATGAAAATCCGAAGCAAAAAAGCAAAAGGCAAATAAAACAAGTGCAAAGTATAAGGTTTTTTTTGCTTTCCTTGTCCTTACTACAGTTCTTTGACTCTCGGATTTACAGGAACAAAATATACACAACACAAAGGTTTAGGCTCAACCCAAAACTATTAGTTTATTAAAACCAACAACATACAGACAAAACCCCTTTGAGATTTGGTTGAAATATACAACCACCCAATCCGGCTGGTCGTCACTGATGTTGGTTGTTGGCCCTGGAGCTGGGAATGACCGGTCCCCGTCCGTCTTCACCTGATTGCCGCAGTCCTCGAGAGCGAGAGGGAGTCTTCCTGTGTGTTTCCCTGTGGATGTCCTTCTGTCTTAAAGTCTCTGTTGAGGGGCTTCTGAATGGCCGACATTCACACATCATCAACCGGTAATTCAACCAGCGGAGATATGCAGAGTCTGCGAGATTGAAGATGTTTCCTCATCTTTGTTTCCCGCTCCCTGAAATACACATTTAGTGTGGTTTCCTCTTACTGTTGATGGGTGTGTCTGGTCATCGGCTCGCAGATAAAAGTTTTTCTGATTCAGGCCATGAAGCTAATCTGACCCCATTGTTTGAGTGAAACCGAGAGCATTGTTCAGATGCTAATTTCTCCCATCGAAATCAATCGAGGCTTGCTCAAGATTCCAGGCTACATATTTCCATGAATGCTTCTTTCCATAGTCAATTAGAAAAGCTTTAAAAGATTCCTGTTATGTATCTCACACTACTGTACATAACTGTATCTTACCATGCTAGACATGACTGTAACTAGATATGACCTGTAACCACAAGCTTACCTTACCACCAGGGGAGCACTTGCAGGAGACACTGGATACCTGCTCTACACAGGTATATAAAGAAAGGTCTCAGGCAAGTGTGGCAGTCGAGAGCTGTATAATAAAGGTGCAGGTCCTGAGTGCCCTTGACTTCAGCATGTGCCTCGTGTACATCTGTACTGCAGGGACAGGACTTTACAATTCCAATGTCCAGTATCAATGTCCTTCATCGATTCAAAACCATAGTTGGCTGTCGCCTTTTCCTGTGCTTCAAGGTTAGTCTCCAGAGCCTGGCATCTTCCTGTGCCCTGAGCCAAATATCTTTGTGAATCTTACATTCCCCCTTTAATGTCTCTCTTAAAACTAGAGACATTACTCCGAATAGCTTCTCCTTCTTCTTTGTCTTTGAGTGCATCGCTGGTCTCAACCAAATCTTTACATTACATTGATCTGACTTCAGTTCATACATTCTCACCCTCCCACTTCAATAATCCTTTAAGGTTCCCCCTTTTTGTTTTTCTTTTAAATTTACATGGCAAGATTAACAGATACAACACAATAATCAACTGTACAATCGCTAACATATGTGATGTGATTCGAATCCGAGAAGGGATCTCAATGTTGAGTCCCACATCCCACCATGGAGGGGTAATCATTTCTCCAATTTCCTCCCTTGCTTTCTCATTTCTCTGGTCTATCGTGTAATAATATTTGTGGGACAGCTCAATGTCCTTTAATAGTTTACTCAACTGTTCGGGTAACGGCGGGATGTCGTACACAAAACGCGATATGTACTCCTGGAGGTTCGGTAAAGTACCGTTAACAGTAATACTGACATGTTTGTGGTCTGAGATAGGAATTATCCTTTCTTGTGCTACTTGTGTGTCTACCTGTGGTTTGAAGCAAAAGGTGGGATCTTTAACTGAGAACCAGGCGTCATTGTGCACTCTATACCAACTTTCGCTAGTGGTGACAGTAGGTTCCGTTATCCTTGTACACAACCTGGGGCGGGGCATGGTTGTGAGCCGTCACTTCCATGATACAGCTTATAGGCTGTCCGTCTCCGTACTCAAACCCACATACTGGCTGGTCAAAAGGACTCAACTGATAGGGGCACAATACCACATGTGTACCTCCTCTCTGACATCCCTCCAGACTCGCACCGGTTATTGAGTCTCCCAACTTCACCACATACTGAGGGGTTTTATAATGTTTCACGTGTACCCCGTTCCGAATTATCCCAATGTTTTCCACCCGGTATACCGGTACGGGTTGTTGCGGCTGATCCATCGCCAGCATCCTAAGAACTATCCCCATTATAGATTGTTTGCTCTGACCACAGTTGACCGAGACTGGGTACGCTTCGGAGGCTGACGGCAGCTGACACGGATTTAGGAGGTTGTCATAAATACTTGAAGCCTTTAGGTGCTTGTTACTGATCCACGATGGTACTTGGCCTTGTTTTAAATCTTCCAATTTACTTCGCCCCTCATTTAACAACTAGAGTTCGTACATGACACACACATCATTTGGGCAGCCCAATCTGACGCATTCCAACCTTCCTTTATTAATCCATTGATGGTCTGAGCATGAGTCTCTACCTCAGCCACCATCTCCTTCAGATGAATTGTCGTTACTTAGTCTTCCTGTAATTCGTGACTCTCAATGTTACTACGCCCCACCAGTATTTTCTTTAGCTGGTCCCTTAGAGTATTTACTTGCAATTGCAACTGCGCGTTGTCCACGCTATTGACCAGTGACATCCCCGTATTAAATGCCGTAGCCACATCATTAATCAGTCCCCTTTTTCATCTCCCCCAGCCCGTGTGGCTGTTATTTATTGGTTTGTACGCTTCCCCCTGACTTTCGTCCCCGTAATTCTTCTGGTAGAATTGTTTGAACATTTCTTTTAACAACTGCTCATATAGCTTTTCCGTCTTTGGCGGGCACCACCGGGGCAATTGTAACTCCATTAGATTAAATTTAACTGATGCTACTTCATAATACACGGTATGATACCGCATTCTCCCTGTTGGAATTAACACCAGCCCATTTTTAGGTCCGGGGACATTTAACTTCTTTACCCTGAGTCTCCGGGATTTTTGGTAGAGGCTTTAACCTGTTCACGATTAGTTTGGTCGCATTAACTGCTTTTGGAGGATCCAAGGTCACGCAAGAGTCAAAACCCTGTGTCCAATTCATACCCGACCCGAAATCCTGTCACTTCCGTTTAAAAACAATAGCCACACCCCTCTTGCAGTTGTGGCCCGACCCGACCACACACACACAAATCCCATGCTCCGTCTTCCACCATTTCTCCCAACACAACTTCACCCATTCCTTAGTTCACATGGTCCGCATGTTTGAGTTGTTACCCAACTTCTCCCATTCCATAGATAAGTTAATTTTACTCCTTTCTGTTTTCTGTAACCACCACCACCCTCCCATGGGGGTGCTCCCTTTACATTCCAGACAAATCCGCCTACCCTCTTTCACCTGTACCTTCTTGGTTGTGATGTTCAACTTTGGGCAGGGCACTGATACCTCCCCAAGTTTGTTTCCAGTTTGCCTTGAGTACTTGGTCGAATTTAACCTTAGCCACCCTGGCCAACTTCCAGCGTGAGTGTAGGCACTTGGACCCTTATTACTCCATATTGCACCCCCCCCGCCCCGAATTACAGTGGAGCCGGTTCCTCCCATACACCCTATGTAAGGAATGTTTTGGTGTCTCACCGATCTCCCCACCCTGCTTTAATTAGGATCATCCACATACTCATCCACAGCGTCCACCTCATCTCGCGTCCTCGACTCGATTCACTTCTATAAAAACAAAATAAAAGAATAGCACTGTTCTGTGAGGGGTCTCCCCTTCACGGGTCCCACTTAAATTACACACATATTTACACTTCACGTTTTGATACGCTTCACGTCCTGATCACCTCTTCACTTTTCCCTTGTCCCGATGCTTGGGCTTCTTGAGGCTCGGGGGTGGAGTAGGAGGAGGCATCCAAAGCACCCTGGGTCTCGGCACCCAACCACTCCGTCTCACTGCTCCGTCCCCTGAGTTTTCCTCATCCTCATCATCCCATAGCATTGGCGGAAGGCTTACATTGATCAAGCTCATCACAGTTCCTTGGGCCTTGGCCCGCTTTTTACTTCTCTCTCCAGGGTTGTACAGCTTACATTGGTTTAAATGAAACCATGTTACTCGCTTCGGCAACTGGATCGCATAGACCATAGGACTCGCCTTATCTACGATGTTATATGGTCCTTAGCTGCTTCTCAATGCAACCCCCTCAGAGTATCGTACAGATCTCCGACAAACTTAACCTATGTTTTGGTCAGGACTGGTGCCAACACTTGAGTCGGTGTCCTCATCGACCTCCTTGTCATCAGCTCATGCAGGGAGTGTCCGGTAATTTTACAAAGACTGGCTCTGATAGTCATCAGTATTAGGGATAGAACCTCATCCCATTTCTTCAAAATCTCACCTATCTCTTTCCTAAGCCTTTCTTTTAAAGTCCGGTTCGTCCTCTACTGGACCCGATGATTGGGGGTTATACGCCATGTGCCACTTTCCCTGTATTCCAAGCAGTTTCAGGGTGGCTTGCATTACTAGTCCAGTGAAGTGACTTCCCTGATTTGACTCTACCATCATCACCTACATCATCTACAGTCCCCACTGAGAAAACATTTCCCTCACCAGAATCTTTGCCATGTTTAATGCTGTCACCGCCCTACAAGGAAAAGCTTCTACCCATTTTTAATACCAGACAATATTTATTGCCCCTACTTGTGGTGGGCAGTGGCCCAATGAAATCTACCTGTATAGACTGCCATGGTCCCTCTACCCTCCTCGTGTGCCCTAACAGAGCCTTCCTCCAGTAGGGATCTGGATTATTGGCTGCACACATTAAACAGTTCTTGCATTAATCCCTTACATCCTCTCTGAGCTGGGGCCACCATACCACGACCTCCACTTTATTCCAAGTCGTTTCTGGTACTGGATGTCTGGTCCGCAGACCCCCATGAGCTAGCTGCAAAAATTCTTCCCTGCACTGCACTGGCACGACCCATCTATTCCCCTTTGAATAACATTCCCTGTTTCGCTGCTAGGTCTGCAGCTCCGAAAGGTCCCGCGACAGGCTTCCCTCCTACCTTACACCTAATCACCATTTTAAGATCTACATCTTGCAGCTGAGCCTATTTTAAATCGGGCGGCAATTGTACCTCCTTGGGTTCCTCTTTTCTCTTTACAGCCATGATCTGTCCAGGTTGGTACGGGTCCCAAGGAAAATGGAGTACGAGAAGAAGCTTGCAGGGAACATTTAGGCGGATTTCAAAAGTTTCTATAGATATGTAAAGAGAAAAAGGTTAGTAAAGACAAACATAGGTCCCCTGCAGTCAGAATGAGGGGAAGTCATAACGAGGGTAACAAAGAAATGGCAGACCAATTGAACAAGTACTTTGGTTCGGTATTCACTAAGGAGGACACAAACAACCTTCCGGATATAAAAGGGGTCAGAGGGTCTAGTAAGGAGGAGGAACTGAGGGAAATCCTTATTAGTTGGGAAATTGTGTTGGGGAAATTGATAGGATTGAAGGTCGATAAATCCCCAGGGCCTGATGGACTGCATCCAGAGTACTTAAGGAGGTGGCCTTGGAAATAGCGGATGCATTGACAGTCATTTTCCAACATTCCATTGACTCTGGATCAGTTCCTATCAAGTGGAGGGTAGCCAATGTAACCCCACTTTTAAAAAAAGGAGGGAGAGAGAAAACAGGGAATTATAGACCGGTCAGCCTGACATCGGTAGTGGGTAAAATGATGGAATCAATTATTAAGGATGTCATAGCAGCGCATTTGGAAAAAGGTGACATGATAGGTCCAAGTCAGCATGGATTTGTGAAAGGGAAATCATGCTTGACAAATCTTCTGGAATTTTTTGAGGATGTTTCCAGTAAAGTGGACAAGGGAGAACCAGTTGATGTGGTATATTTGGACTTTCAGAAGGCTTTCGACAAGGTCCCACACAAGAGATTAATGTGCAAAGTTAAAGCACATGTGACTGGGGGTAGTGTGCTGACGTGGATTGAGAACTGGTTGTCAAACAGGAAGCAAAGAGTAGGAGTAAATGGGTACTTTTCAGAATGGCAGGCAGTGACTAGTGGGGTACCGCAAGGTTCTGTGCTGGGGCCCCAGCTGTTTACATTGTACATTAATGATTTAGACGAGGGGATTAAATGTAGTATCTCCAAATTTACGGATGACACTAATTTGGGTGGCAGTGTGAGCTGCGAGGAGGATGCTATGAGGCTGCAGAGTGACTTGGATAGGTTAGGTGAGTGGGCAAATGCATGGCAGATGAAGTATAATGTGGATAAATGTGAGGTTATCCACTTTGGTGGTAAAAACAGAGAGACAGACTATTATCTGAATGGTGACAGATTAGGAAAAGGAGAGGTGCAACGAGACCTGGGTGTCATGGTACATCAGTCATTGAAGGTTGGCATGCAGGTACAGCAGGCGGTTAATAAAGCAAATGGCATGTTGGCCTTCATAGCGAGGGGATTTGAGTACAGGGGCAGGGAGGTGTTATTACAGTTGTACAGGGCCTTGGTGAGGCCACACCTGGAGTATTGTGTACAGTTTTGGTCTCCTAACTTGAGGAAGGACATTCTTGCTATTGAGGGAGTGCAGCGAAGATTCACCAGACTGATTCCCGGGATGGTGGGACTGACCTATCAAGAAAGACTGGATCAACTGGGCTTGTATTCACTGGAGTTCAGAAGAATGAGAGAAACGTTTAAAATTCTGACGGGTTTAGACAGGTTAGATGCAGGAAGAATGTTCCCAATGTTGGGGAAGTCCAGAACCAGGGGTCACAGTCTAAGGATAAGGGGTAAGCCATTTAGGACCGAGATGAGGAGAAACTTCTTCACCCAGAGAGTGGTGAACCTGTGGAATTCTCTATCACAGAAAGTAGTTGAGGCAAATTCACTAAATATATTCAAAAAGGGAGTTAGATGAAGTCCTTACTACTCGGGGGATCAAGGAGTATGGCGAGAAAGCAGGAAGGGGGTACTGAAGTTGCATGTTCAGCCATGAACTCATTGAATGGCGGTGCAGGCTAGAAGGGCTGAATGGCCTACTCTTGCACCTATTTTCTATGTTTCTATGTTTCCCCTGCCCCTGCTTTGGCCAGTATATCAGCCTTCTGATTCCCTTCCCACTTAGGCTCTGTCTTGGAATACGCTTTAACCTTTTGGATGTAGTAATCTTGCTGGTTACTACCCGTGACATCTAGAATGACTTTTAACAGAGGGGCCATCACCAACGGCTTCCTGTCTGATGATTTGAACCCTCGCCTAGCCCAAATCGCTAAATACTCCGTGCAGGAGTTGCAAGTGAACATAGAGTCCGAACATGTCATATTTGGGTTGGGAATTCACTGGAGTGTGTGACTACATACGTTACGACCGCCAGTTCGGCCTGCTGTGCACTCAAAGTGTTGGGGAGTTTTATGGCCTTCTCTATCCCTGCCTCTGGATCATAATTCCCACAACCTGTCTTTTTTTCTCCGTTCGTCACTGAACTAAACCCATACACGTAAATGTGTCTACCTGTCGGGTGTTCCCTGGCCTGGAATCCCACATCTACATGCCACACTCCTTCTACTGAACACATGTGAGCCAGCCCCGGATAAATCAGATTCGGGGCTAGCTTGGGTTCCCCGAGCCTCTCCACCTTTAGATCTAGCTCAGAAAGCAACAACGTCCAATGAGCAATCCTGTTACTGTTCACTGTCCCATCCTTCATTCTACCGTCCAGTAACATTTGTGTCAGGGTGTGACAGGTCAGTAGGGTCACTGTAGCTAACCTTGTGAATGACCAAAAATGTTTGACTGCCCAAAAGGTTGCTAAAAGTTGTCTCTTATACTTAGAAAAGCTCTTTTCTACCTCTGTAAGAACTCGGGAGGCGAAAGCCACCGGTCTCAACCTGCCATGTTGTTCCTGAAGTAACACTGCACTCAAACTGTCCCCAGTAGCTGCTACCTCCAGGCAAAAGTCCTGGTCCCCATTTATTGCTCCCAACGCTGGTGCCATCTGTAAGTCCTCTTTTAACTGAATAAAAGTTTCCTGACAACTCTCACTCCATTCCCATTCTACTCCCTTCCTAAGAAGCCTCAGCAAAGGATAAACTTCCTGCAGTAACCCATTATTCCCAGGAAAGACCTTACCCCAGACACGTCCTTTGGAACGGGTAGTTCCTGGACTGCCTTTTAGCTCCAACTATGGCTCTCTCTCCTGCTCTAATGTCAAACCTAAAAACTGCACCTCCCCTTGTCCAACTTGGGCTTTCTTTGGATTTACTTTGAAACCTGCTTCTTTTAACAAATTCAATAGTTCAATCATTAATGGCCCGTGATCCTCCGCACTTTTGGAGAATAATAACAGGTCATCCACATATTGGATCAGCCAGTCAGGCTGACTAAGATCTTTTAGTGCCTCGACCATGCTTTGGTGGAAAATTGAGGGATTGTTGTGAAACCCTTGTGAAAGACACTCCATGTGTACTGCTGTCCTTTAAAGGTAAAGGCGAATTTATACTGGTCCTCCCGCCTCATGGGAATGGACCAAAACCCGTTTGAAATATCCAGCACGGTAAAGATTGTTGCGGCCGCGGGGATACTCCCCATCAGATCTGTCACTGCTGCTACCGTGAGCGTACAGGCTGGAATATTTTTATTCAGGACTCGGTAATTTACCATGGCCCCCCATAGACAGTTGTTTTTATCCACAATGGCGTGGTGTGCCAACATGTAGTCGGCCCCGAGAACTCCCGAACCGGGTTGTTCCACTTCATCAAAATGCATTCCCATTTCGTTATGTTGGGTACTAATTCTATAGTTAAAGGTTTCGACACTGCTCCAGCCTGCTCATTACCCGTAAGGTTGGCATGCAGGTGCAGCAGGCGGTTAAGAAAGCAAATGGCATGTTGGCCTTCATAGCAAGGGGATTTGAGTACAGGGGCAGGGAGGTGTTGCTACAGTTGTACAGGGCATTGGTGAGGCCACACCTGGAGTATTGTGTACAGTTTTGGTCTCCTAACCTGAGGAAGGACATTCTTGCTATTGAGGGAGTGCAGCGAAGGTTCACCAGACTGATTCCCGGGATGGCGGGACTGACCTATCAAGAAAGACTGGATCAACTGGGCTTGTATTCACTGGAGTTCAGAAGAATGAGAGGGGACCTCATAGAAACATATAAAATTCTGACGGGGTTAGACAGGTTAGATGCAGGAAGAATGTTCCCAATGTTGGGGAAGTCCAGAACCAGGGGTCACAGTCTAAGGATAAGGGGTAAGCCATTTAGGACCGAGATGCGGAGGAACTTCTTCACCCAGAGAGTGGTGAACCTGTGGAATTCTCTACCACAGAAAGTTGTTGAGGCCAATTCACTAAATATATTCAAAAAGGAGTTAGATGAGGTCCTTACTGCTAGGGGGATCAAGGGGTATGGCGAGAAAGCAGGAATGGGGTACTGAAGTTGAATGTTCAGCCATGAACTCATTGAATGGCGGTGCAGGCTAGAAGGGCCGAATGGCCTACTCCTGCACCTATTTTCTATGTTTCTATGTTTCTATGTAAAGCCTACCAGTGTAAATGGGACCCCGCTCGACCATGGGGAAGTGATCGGATTCGGTGAATGAACCACCATACTAAAGGCTCCTGTATCTACCAAATACCTTTCCCTAACGGTCTCCACTTTCACACCTACACATGGTCTGCCCCACTCATCGTAGATGAGAGGATACAGGTACTCTGGCTGGGCCCAGCGTCACAGTGGCGGTGCAGACACGCTGGGTCCTCTGTCACCCACAGCAGCGTCCAGTTTCCCTTCATCCTTGCCCATAACCTGCTGTAATGCGGCCACTAGGATTTTTACTGGGTCGTCTTCTACCTTCACTTGGTTCGTCTCTACCTTGGGACCCTCGTATCCTGATTTCCCCCCTTTCAGGAGCTTACACTCCCTACTCCAGTGTCCCAACTTCCCACAGTTAAAACATGCCTCGGATCTACCCGCATTACTTCCCTCCTGTCTCCATTCCCTTTTACTCCTCACATTCCCTTTCACTCCTTGCACTTTTCCCCTGTGTTTCTCCTCTTCCCCTTGTCCTGATTTGAAGGTAGAGCCAACTTTCTCAACACATCCACCTCTGTATTGTGGAGGTCCTCTGGGTCAAACCATGACTTGGTCCTTGCCCCGATTCACAGCAAACTGTTGAACACTATGGTTCTCAGCCAATGATTTCTGGAAGCCCCTATTAAGTCTGCACGTATTCGATTCCCTCCAGTGGCCCTCAAGTAAATCGGCCATAGCCTATCTGCAAACGTATCTGCCGACTTGCCTACTTGCTGTTTAGTCTGCTCTACCTGCCAGAACGGACTACCTTAGCTGTGTCCTAAAGCTACCAAAATTTCCTCTTTTAAGCCACGCATGGTTCCTTCCTCTAACTTAGTGGCAGCTGACAAACTCTGCTGTAGCTTCCCATCCAGGGAGAACAGTATCAATTTCCTCATCATCTCCTCGTTACAGTTATTAATGCCCCCTATCTGCTCCAGGTTGGCAAAATGAATGGAGACATCCCCTCCCTGCTTCAGTTTAACCCCACCCATCAGCATTTCCTGCAGCTGAAGCGGTGTAAATCGGAGCACATAATCACTGCAATGGCACCGGACCACCGCCTTGTGGGGGTGGACTAAACTTCTGCTGTCGCAGGAGACACTGGTCTCGGGGGTCCTGGTGCCTTGGGAGCCGGCCGATGCTCGCTATACTGGGGCCCATCGTCTGATTCCTTCCCCTCTAGATCCCAGCCTTCCCCAACTTCTCCAAGCGCCATGAGACAAACCATCCTTTTGGCCCTGTTTAGCTCTGAGGTTAACTGACGGATCCTTTCCTTACAAGGCCCGTGATCTGCCCCCTTATGACCCTGATTCTGAGCTACTTTGTCCGCTATTTTTATATTCTTTATTCGTTCCTCTGCTTCTTTGGCTCTTTCTCGATTTCTTTCACTTTGTTCGCGGCAAGTCTGCAGCTGCCTCTTGCACTCGGTCACCTAACACTGCAAGTATTCTAGGTTGTTCTGCGCCATTTCCTCCTTCACTTTTTGCTCCTGCCTTTCCTCACTTAAATCTTTTGTCAGCCGTTCTACTACGGCTTCCTTATCACTTCTTTTGCTTTCCAGTTCCCTTTTCTCGTCCTCCAGCTCTCTCACCTTTTCCCTGTGAAGCTGTGTTTGCTTCTGTAGGCACATTAGCCAAATCGCCTTCTCTCTTGACCTTTTATGGTTACTACTAACCGTCCACTCTGCCGCTTTTTCCTGCAGGTCCTCAAAGCGTAACATTTTGCTTGCCCATGGCTCAGAAATGTCTAACTTATTACAGATGTACGAAGCTACCTTAGTCTCCATAGACTTCCTACAACTACCACTAGCCGCCCACTCTGCTGCTTTTCTCTGCAGAGAGTCCATTTCCTTTGCCCCTGGCTTGGAAATATTTACCTACCACCTTGGCCTCCCTATACCACCTTGGCCTCCCTGATACCACCTTGGCCTCCCTATACCACCTTGGCCTCCCTATACCACCTTGGCCTCCCTATACCACCTTGGCCTCGCTGATACCACCTTAGCCCTCCTTGAGACTACCTTGGCCTCCCCAGGGTTTCTTGCCCTCACTTTGTGCCTGTTATTGTTCCATGCTTCAGAGTCCTGCCGCTGGTCGCCATTTCTGTAAGGTATTTTTTTTGCTTTCCTTGTCCTTACTACAGTTCTTTGACTCTGGGATTTACAGGAACAAAATATACACGACACAAAGGTTGGCTGTGTATTACAGCAAACCAATGTATCGGGCAAACTTCAACCGGTTGCATACGCGTTTAGAGGTCTGTCTAAGGCTGAAAGAGCCTACATTATGGTTGAGAAAGAGGCGTTAGCATGTGTATATGGGGTTAAGAAAATGCACCAATACCTATTTGGACTTCAGTTTGAGTTTGAAACCGACCACAAACCGCTCATTTCGCTTTTCAGAAAGCAAAGGTATAAACACCAATGCTTCGTCCCGCATCCAAAGATGGGCACTAACATTGTCCACCTATGACTATGTTATCTGCCACAGACCAGGCACATAGAACTGTGCTGATGCCCTCAGTCGGCTACCATTGCCCACTACTGGGGTGAAAATGGTGCAGCCCGCAGACTTGCTTCTGGTCATGGATGCTTTTAAGAGCAAAGGATCACCTGTCACTGCTCACCAGATCAGGACCTGGACCAGCCAGGATCCTGTGCTATCACTTGTAAAAAGTTGCGTCCTCAATGGGAGCTGGTCGGCCGATCCCAGGGAGATGCATGATGAAATTAAGCTGTTTCACTGGCGCAAAGATGAAATGTCCATCCAGTCGGATTGTCTCTTATGGGGTAATCGCGTGGTTTTGCCAAAAAAGGCAGGGAAATGTTTATACGTGACATACACAATACCCACCCAGGCATAGTCATGATGAAGGCTATAGCCAGGTCATATGTTTGGTGGCCCGACATTGATTCGGACTTAGAGTCATACGTACACCAGTGCAACACGTGCTCACAGTTGAGCAATGCACCAAGGGAGGTTCCATTGAGTCTGTGGTCATGGCCCTCCAAACCGTGGTCCAAGATCCACGTAAACTTTGCTGGCCCCTTTCACGGAAAGATGTTTTTAGTTGTGGACGCTTACTCTAAATGGATTGAATGCGTACTCATGTCCTCCAGCACATCCACTGCCACCATTGAAAGCCTCCGGGTTATGTTCGCCATCCATGGCTTGTCCGACGTCCTAGTCAGTGACAATGGACCGTGTTTCACCAGCTCGGAATTCAATAAGTTTATGACCCGCAATGGCATCAAGCATGTCAGGTCTGCCCCGTTTAGCCCGCATCCAACGGTCAAGCGGAGTGGGCAGTCTAAACTATCAAGCAGAGCTTGAAACGCGTGACGGAAGGCTCCAAGCAGACCCGCTTATCTTGGGTTCTGCTCAGCTACCGGACGTGACCCCACTCACTCACTGGGGTTCCTCCTGCAGAATTGTTAATGAAGAGAGCACTCAAAACCAGGCTCTCCCTAGTCCACCTGAATCTAAATGATCATGTGGAAACCCGGCGTCACCGGCAAAACATATACCACGATCGCGCGGCTGTATCGCGCAACATTGATGCTAACGACCCTGTGTTTGTCCTTAATTACGGTCATGGTCCTAAATGGGTTGCTGACACTCTCTTGGCCAAGGAGGGGAATAGAGTGTTTGTTTATAGTCAAACTATTGAATGGACAAACGTGCAGAAAGCATTTGGATCAGACCAAATTGCGGTTCACTGACAACCAAGAACAACCTGAAGAGGACATCACCATCATCGATCCACCAATACACACCTAACCAGCAATTGACCTCGCTGTCAATCAAAAGGATGAAGCCACCATTCCCAACAGTCCTGTCAGATCAGCCGCGTCGCAGTGCAGCAATGGTCCGACCAACTCACCCATGCCAGAGTTTGAACTCAGACGATCAAGGGAGCGTAGGGCCCCAGATCTTCTCAACTTGTAAATAATTTGTATCAAAGACTTTTGCAGGGGTGGGGGCACGGAGTGATGTTATGTATGTAAACATTGTAACTGTTTAAGACTTGCCACCAGAGGGCACAACTGTTGGAGGCCCAAGGGTCACCTGCACACTTCGTGCAAGGGAGTATAAAAGGTTGTCTACCATGCTGCTTAGGCACTATGGAGTTGTATTAAAGAGACTAAGGTCACATCAGTTTTAGCTCACAGTACTCACTCTTGTGAAGTTCTTCCATACTTAACAAAGATGACTCCTCATCTTTGTTTCCCGCTCCCTGAAATATATATTTAATGTGGTTTCCTCTTACTGTTGATGGGTGTGTCTGGTCGTCGGCTCACAGATAAATGTTTTTCTGATTCAGGCAATGAAGTTAATCTGACCTCATTGTTTGAGTGAAACCCAGAGCATTGTCCAGATGCTCATTTCTCCCATCGAAATCAATCGAGGCTTGCTCAAGATTCCAGGCCACATATTTCCATGAATGCCTCTTTCTATAGTCTTATCAGAAAAGCTTTAAAACATTCCAGGATCAATGTCCTTCATCGATTCAAAACCGTAGTTGGCTGTCACCTTTTCCTGTGCTTCAAGTTCAGTCTCCAGAGCCTGGCATCTTCCTGTGCCCTGAGCCAAATATCTTTGTGAATCTTACAAAGTGATGACCATTATTTTGTTTTCCCAGAAGCCCACAGTGTTTGCTGTCTGAATCGCTGGATAGTGATCAGAACTTGACTGTTTTATTCCCTTCTCTAGCCCAAAGAGACTGCTCCCACTGTCTGTATCCCTACCACAGATCAAGGCCTATACAAATGGAATCATTAGATGAGTTGCAATGTAGTTTGCTACTTGCTCTGCTCTATTTGAGTGGCTGGAGCCAATTTTCACTTTCCCAATAAATTTCGCTTCAGTGCGTGAAAGACTGACTGCAGCCCAGCTGTGAGACTGGTGACATCCCGGAGATGCTGAAACATATCATCACAGGACATTAACAGAACAGACAGATAGTACCTCTAGTCCAATCTTTCAACCACATCATGCAGTAAATATGTCATTGTGGTAAAACGATTTGAGGAATCATTTGACACCTACAACCTGACAGATTGTTCATTATGTGCAGGTTACTGTATTTAAAAAGTAATTCTTTTCCCTGGAGAAATTGGCAGTGATGCAAAAATAAAAATTGTTAGTGAGGGAAGATCACGCAAAAAGTGCGTGGACAGATTACATCAGCTAAGACCAGGCCTATACAGAGCCTGTACAATGAAGTAGGTCTTTGTGTGTTTTTTTATTCTTCTCGGGATATGGAGCTCGCTGGCAAGACCAGCATTTATTGGCCAACCCTCATTGCCCTTGAGAAGGTGGTGGTGGGCCTCCTTCTTAAACCGTTGCAGGCCGTGTAGTGAAGGTACTCCCACAGTGCTGTTAGGTTCCATGATTTTGACCCAGCAACGATGAAGGAATGGCGATATATGTGTTTTGATGGATTGTTATTTTTTTAACTCGCATTGAAGAAATGCAATCCATTTTAATTTTAAAATGAGAGCAACTTGTTTGCACCAAATAATTTTCTTCAAGGCCAGGTTTGCGCTTATTCAGAGGGTCCCAAGGAGTACCTCTGACTGTAACATTCGCCAGATTTACATGGAGTTCAAAGCATTTGAATTATAATGTATGAGCTCTTCGAAGAGTATGACAATGTGTATGTTAATGTTGCCTTTCCATTTTAAAATGCAGCTGATGCATCTTTCATTGTCCTTCAGAACATAAAATGGCCACTGTGGAATTCAATAAATGGCACTTAATGCTGATGTAGTTAATGTTTAACATTTATTTACAAGGCAACGGCTTTCTCAGGCACCAATTGACTCTCATTACATTGAAATCATTACCAACGGTTTTTGCTTAATGAGGGCAGCCTGATAAACAGAGAACATGCAATGAGGAACAATACAATCCCCTGGTTATTTTGCAGTGTAGAAAGCTTCATAACTCAGCAGCTCACACGTCTTATGAAGCTCTTCTAATGAATGCAGTCTGCTCTTCTGTGTATTTCAATTCAATTAAAAACATTCATTATATTTTTTTAAGTATCTGTTTACTTCATGGAGTTTAATAATAAGAGATATCGCCCAGATAATTTAAAGGGACCGCGCACAAAAAATAAATTACAGGGAACATTGCTGCACAGATAACATGCATTGTGTTCATGCCAACTACCATTAAAATTTGTTACGGCATTTATTGTATAAAGAACCCTTCATGTCATTTCCACACTTAATAAAAGTAACAACACTTATGAACTTATGGTTGTCAGACAGGAAGCAAAGAGTAGGAGTAAATGGGTACTTTTCAGAATGGCAGGCAGTGACTAGTGGGGTACCGCAAGGTTCTGTGCTGGGGCCCCAGCTGTTTACACTGTACATTAATGATTTAGATGAGGGGATTAAATGTAGTATCTCCAAATTTGCGGATGACACTAAGTTGGGTGGCAGTGTGAGCTGCGAGGAGGATGCTGTGAGGCTGCAGAGCGACTTGGATAGGTTAGGTGAGTGGGCAAATGCATGGCAGATGAAGTATAATGTGGATAAATGTGAGGTTATCCACTTTGGTGGTAAAAACAGAGAGACAGACTATTATCTGAATGGTGACAGATTAGGAAAAGGGGAGGTGCAAAGAGACCTGGGTGTCATGGTACATCAGTCATTGAAGGTTGGCATGCAGGTGCAGCAGGCGGTTAAGAAAGCAAATGGCATGTTGGCCTTCATAGCAAGGGGATTTGAGTACAGGGGCAGGGAGGTGTTGCTACAGTTGTACAGGGCATTGGTGAGGCCACACCTGGAGTATTGTGTACAGTTTTGGTCTCCTAACCTGAGGAAGGACATTCTTGCTATTGAGGGAGTGCAGCGAAGGTTCACCAGACTGATTCCCGGGATGGCGGGACTGACCTATCAAGAAAGACTGGATCAACTGGGCTTGTATTCACTGGAGTTCAGAAGAATGAGAGGGGACCTCATAGAAACGTTTAAAATTCTGACGGGGTTAGACAGGTTAGATGCAGGAAGAATGTTCCCAATGTTGGGGAAGTCCAGAACCAGAGGTCACAGTCTGAGGATAAGGGGTAAGCCATTTAGGACCGAGATGCGGAGGAACTTCTTCACCCAGAGAGTGGTGAACCTGTGGAATTCTCTACCACAGAAAGTTGTTGAGGCCAATTCACTAAATATATTCAAAAAGGAGTTAGATGAGGTCCTTACTACTAGGGGGATCAAGGGGTATGGCGAGAAAGCAGGAATGGGGTACTGAAGTTGAATGTTCAGCCATGAACTCATTGAATGGCGGTGCAGGCTAGAAGGGCCGAATGGCCTACTCCTGCACCTATTTTCTATGTTTCTATGTTTCTATGAACATGCTAATGATCATGACACAGGTTTATGAGTCACATTGAAAAGTGCACGGGCTGTTTATTCCAAATGGTCTAAAATTAAATTCAATCTCATAGTGGAAAAGAGAGATCGATACTGCTTCCACTGTCGATTATAAACAACGTATAATCAAGGATAAAATCTTTTATACAACCTTTGATAAATTGCACATGAAAGTGATATCTTGACGCTTTTGAAGCATCACGAAGAAATAAATAGATGACTCGGAAAATGATTTAGTCAGCAAATTATGCTCCATATCAGCCATCAAATTGGGCTTGTTCATTGTTAATGTGCTGTCACTCCTGAGAAAAGCCAAGACGCCGATAGAGTTTGCGAACTCTTACTTTATAATAGGCACAAGTAATGCACCATTATAATACACATTTCCTCCACGAGTGCTATTTGTTGCTGGGACTGACCAATGACATAAATCTCTACGATCCTCTTCTAGTCATGACAATAATCTTAAATTGTTCATGGTATGGGGCAAAAGGGCTTAAATTCAAAACAGAGAAGGCCATGTCCAACATATACTCAGGTACCTTTAGTTATGCCTCCACTAAACTAATTAAGTGGGATAATATTAAAATGATTGAATAATTGTGCAAGAATGAATAACCCCACTGTCATTGGTGAGAGCAAAGTGTTAAATTGATAAATTTGAAACAGGTCAACTCATCGTGTCCATCATAACTCCCATTTGTACCCTCCCAATATTTATAAACATAAATTCAGACAGTAGTCAGATACTATCTTAAATACACAAAATGTAGTGTAAAATCTTCCGTTACTAAGTGAATGCAATGATTGATCAATTGATTATATGTTGTACTGAAAGACTACGTGGCAGTTTACATAAGAACATAAGAAATAGGAGCAGGATTGGCCATTTGGCCCCTCGAGCCTGCTCCGCCATTCAATAAGATCGTGGCTGATCTGATCATGGCCTCAGCTCCACTTCCCCGCCCACTCCCCATAACCCCTTATCCCCTTATTGTTTAAGAAACTGTCTATTTCTGTCTTAAATTTATTCAATGTCCCAGCTTCCACAGCTCTCTGAGGCAGCGAATTCCACATATTTACAACCCTCTGAGAGAAGAAATTTCTCCTCATCTCTGTTTTAAATGGGCAGCCCCTTATTCTAAGATCATGCCCTCTAGTTCTAGTCTCCCCCATCAGTGGAAACATCCTCTCTGCATCCACCTTTTCAAGCCCTGTTAGATCTCTTAATTTCCAATGAAATACGAACTCCGATGGTAGTTTTAACTTTTTAATCTTGGCAGAGAGCAACAAACTGCTTGGCTTCAAGCCAGGTCTTTGCTCTTACTGAGACACATGGTCAAAATGGCTGTATTTATGCCTGGATCAATTTACAGAAAAGAACTCGCCTTCTTTGACCTTATTGGCTCAATTGAAAGTCTTTTAACATTTTATTGGCTCACTACCCAAGGTCCGAAAATGTCAAGTTGATTGATGAGTTAATGCAACATGCCGAACTGCATGTAGCAGCCTTGACTTGGGGATCTGTGAATTTTCACAGTCTGTCTAAATGAGCCTGTTTGAATACTCTATCAATCCCCCCTTTGATTCTTTCACAAACTGAATCATAAAACATCAGATATCACTGGTTAAACATTCTACAAAATAATTTCATACATGTTAATAGAGTTTCCTTCTAAAATTTGTTGATGTGTTTCGCCACATGTCCGGACTAGTAGCTTCCACACAAATTTACACCAACCCGAGTTCCATCGTAACCTTATTCCAATTTAATCCAAATCAATATCTTAATTCAA
The DNA here is from genome assembly GCF_044704955.1 of Pristiophorus japonicus. NCBI lineage: Eukaryota > Metazoa > Chordata > Chondrichthyes > Pristiophoridae > Pristiophorus > Pristiophorus japonicus. The sequence goes on along the minus strand of NC_091981.1, from coordinate 42,102,995 downwards.
CCAGTAAACCACCTTTCCTTAAGCATAACATACCTCTGTGCCACGTACAGACGGTCTGCTGGGACCTGCAAGGTGTCTCACCTGCAGCTACAGCCGCCTGGTCGCAACAACATTTAATCAACATAAACAAACAATATAAAAGTAAAAGGTATTTACATGTAATTCCCTTGCTACCCTACTATCCCTTTGGTGCAGAGGGTCGGCTAGTAAGAAGTAGGCCTATGCCTAGAATACCTACAATCAATACTACAGTAAATTTATACATTTTCACGAAAAGTAATTGTCCTTATTAGATTTCAGCTTCAGTTACGGGTGCTCGTTTAACGTGTGAAGTGTGGATCCAGGCTTTCTTTCCTTGGACTTTAACAGCTGCCTGGGTGGTCAATAACACTTGATAAGGTCCCTCCCACTTGGCACCCAAAGGTTCTTTATGCAACTTTTTCACATACACCCAGACTCCCGGGATGATGTTGTGTCCTCCTTCGGGTGGATTATCCCAAGCTGCCGATACCTGTCGGGAAACAGAACTAATAGCATTAGTTAAGTTCTGACAGTATGATAACAAAGTGTCACTCATTAAGTGAACATCAGCTTTCCGTAAATCGATAGTTCCTGGCAGCGACATGGGTCTTCCTGTTATAATTTCAAATGGGCTTAGACCTGTAGTTCTGTTCGGGGTTGCCCTAATGCTACATAGCACTATTGGTAGTGCCTGGGGCCATGGTGTTCCTTCTTGGTGATATTTGTTTCAGAGTTCGATTCATTCGCTCTACTTGTCCTGATGATTGTGGATGATAAAGACTTCTTGGCAGACAGCACCTGTGAAGTGTGTTCCCTGATCTGAGTCAATGCTACTCGGGACTCCCCATCGGGGAATGTAATCCTTACACAAGACCTTTGCAGTGTGATTGGCTGTGGCTCTTTTAGTTGGGACAGCTTCTACCCATCTAGAGAATCTGTCGACCATGACAAGAATGTTAGTGTATCCTTGGCATGAAGGAAGAGATACATAATCAACCTGCAGATGCTGGAATGGTCCGACAGAGGCAGGGGGCTTCAGTTGGGGCATTACCATGATGGATCCAGAATTATTTTTCTGGCAGACCACACAGCGGTCTGTTACCAGCTGGGCATGTTTTTTAAATCCCCGACCCCACCAGCTTTTCTGGAACCGTGCCGTCATCTGTTGTGAGACCAGGTGTCCCCACGAGTGGATCTGTTGGGCTAAAAAAGGCATAAGCGCTTGTGGCGCGACTGACTTGTCGGTAACTCTTTATCTCCAGACACCATCTTCACATAGCTTAATTCCTGCCTCAATCCATGTCCATTTTTCCTCTCGGGAGCACGCGCCTTGCATTGTTTGGAGGTCTCGTGTCAGAGTCCTGAGTGCTTTCAATCTGCACATCTGTGTTGGTTCTTCTGGAGGAACGCCCTGTGAGGCGGCATCTTTAGCTGCCTGGTCGGCTAGGGCATTTCCCTGTGCTTCTGTGGTATTTTCCTTGGTATGGGCCTTACACTTCAGGATGGACACTTCCTGAGGTAATTGTATGGCCTCCAGTAAGTCTCGGACTTCTTTTCCATTTCGGATAGGTGTACCAGCAGCAGTGAGGAATCCTCTTTTCCGCCATAACATACCAAAGTCGTGAGCGACTCCAAAAGCATAACGTGAATCTGTGTAGACATTAGCTGTCTGTCCTTCTGCTATTCGACATGCTTCTGACAGGGCCCGTAACTCGGTCTGTTGTGCTGACGTTCCTGAGGGTAAACATCCTTTTGCCACTACCTCATATAAGGTTGTAACTGCCCATCCTGCTTTTCTGGTACCATTGTCAACAAAGGAGGAACCATCTGTAAACAGGATGAGGTCTGGATTGTGCAGAGGCTCCTCTGCTGCTAAGGCTGCTTCTTCTGTTTCTTTTAAAATCTCCACGCAGTCATGCTCTTCACATTCTCCCCCCTCTTGCTCCCTCGATTCTGACATCGGGAGCATAGTTGCGGGATTAACCGGGCTGGCCCGGACGATATGGAGATTAGGAGCTTCCAAAACTGCTGTCCAACGGGTCCATCTTGCTGCCGTCACCTGAGACATTCTATTCATAGACAGCAAAGCATGTACGGTGTGGGGACACTTGACAATCAGCTTTTGGTCGAGGACTAGACCCGCAGTAATCATTACCGCTCGACATGTAGCTTCCATGGCCCTGAGGCAACTTCCCCATCCGAGGGCTACCGCATCCAGTTTTGCCAAATAATAGCCAATAGGTCTTTGCCGATCCCCATGTTCTTGTGTCAGTATAGCTGTCATATATCCTTCGATCTCATGAACAAACAGGGTAAATGGCTTACCACTGTCGGGGATTCCCAGAGCCGGTGCTGAACACAAAACCTTTTTCAAACTCAGGAAGGCCTCTTGCTGTTCTTTAGTGAGGGTGATGGCTTCTTTAGAGGCACGTTTCCCCTTTAAGATATCATTCAATGGCTGAGCAAGCTGTGTGAAGAAGTCAATCCAATTTCTGTTAAAGTTACACAATCCCAAAAAAGACCTTAGTTCCTGAATAGTGGTGGGTTTTTTAGCAGTTCTATCCTGGGTAAGTTCTTTCTTTCCTTGTGAAATCTTTTGTCCCAGGTATACAACCTCTTCTTGGAATATTTGTGCTTTGTCGATGCTGGCTTTATGTCCTTTCAGCCAAAGGTGGTCCAGCAAAGCTCGTAAATCTTGTTCATGCTGTTCTTCCGTGTTTGAAGCTAGCAGGATATCGTCTACATATTGGATGACTGTGGATGACAGGGGAGGTAATTCTCGCAAATGGCTTTGTAAAGCCATGTGGAATACTGTAGGGCTGTTGTGGAAACCCTGTGGTAACCGGGTCCAAGTATACTGTTGTCCTTGGACAGTGAAAGCAAACCACTGTCGAACCTCCGGTGCCAGAGGCACCGACCAAAATCCGTTGGCCATATCTATAACCGAGAAATATTTATGTTCCGGTTTGAGGGCATTAAAAATGGTGGAGGGATCTGCGACCAAAGGAGCTTTTTGATCAATACACTGGTTAGCTTTCCTATAATCGACAGTCAAACGGCAAGTCTCATTAGATTTCTGTACCGGCCACACGGGGCTATTGGAGGAGCGATGCGTTTTAATAAGCACCCCTTGTTTCTCCAATTGCTGAATAACCGGTAAGATTCCCGTGATGGCAGTTGGACTGATGGGATACTGTTTAGTGCATGGAGGCTTGGTCCCTGTAAATGATGCAGGCTCCATCTGGAGTAGGCCACAATCGTTCTTATCTTTAGCCCATATCGGGTGTTCCTTCAATTCTTCTTTCTTCAAAGTTCTAATTGACCATGTCACCCGACCATCCTTGAAATGCAACGATGAATCTATTTGGATTAGAACGTCCGTTCCCAAAAGAGGTTGATCTACTGGGCCTATCCAGACCGGCGTGGTTAGTTCATGTGGACCCAGCCCTATAAGTACCGGTGTTGTCCTTTTAATTTCCATTTTATGGCCCCCAACTCCATAGGCTGTATGTGCCCTACCATCCAACGGCAAAAAGTCTCCATATTGTAGGGGTAAGCATGTTAATTCTGCCCCTGTGTCTAAAAGACAGTCCACATCCTTATCGCCCACCCTCACAGTTATATATAGCCCATCTTCCCTTTGTTGTATTAGAGCGAGGAGGGGGGCCAGGGTGGGCTCTAATCGTTTTTTGCTATCCCAAGTAACTCCTTCTGTTGTTGTATTGTCAGTCGCTTAAATGCTTCTATGAGGTTGTTATCTTGTGACAAGCCTGGCTTGTTGGCTGAATTGTATCCCTGGCTGCGTCCTCTTCCCCAGCCACGACCTTGCTGTTTTGCCCTGCACGCCTTGGCCCAGTGACCTTCTTTCCCACAATAATGACATTTTCCGGGTAATTTTCCTAATGACTGTTTATCGGAATCCTGGGATTTCCATCCCATTGCCTGTACAGCTCGGACTTTAGCTCCCATATCCCGATCTAATTGGTTACATCGATCCACCAATGCTGCAAAGGTAGTTCCTCTACCTTCCCAGTCCGGTAACACTACCTTAAGCATTTTGGACAGTTCTGGCTTTAGACCTGCCACGAAAGCTGCTTTCAGGGGTCCAAACACTTGTTCATCCATTTCCTCATCCGTATTATTCATACCCGAATGTTCTAGCCACGTGCATCTAAACCGCTCGTCATACTCCAGGACCTCCTCTGTTCCTTTCTGTTGGCAGGCTGCAATTTTTCCCCAGTCTGTCTTAGCTGGACTGAAGGCTTGCAGCCAGTGTTTAATCGCCTCCCATCCTGCGTCTAATTCTTGCTCATTCTGCCCCAAAGCTTCATCTACCTTGTCGTGCAATTTTCTTCCCTGTGTTTTTGGCACCATTATGGTCAAAATTTGCACTCCATCCCAGGGATGAAGTTGATATATATTTCTTAAGCAGTCCAATTGGTCCCACGTTTTTACTCCCCCTTTCTTTGGATTGGGCAATTCGTTGGACCATTTATCAGTTTTCTCTGGGTCTGCCGGAGCATGAACTAAGTATTCTCCATACACCCTTCTCTTTGTTTTTTTGGTTCCGCCCTCATCCGCAGTCTCTTCTGATTTGACTACAACTCGTCTTTTTTTAAACGGGGCAAAGCGCACCCCTAATTCGTCATCCTCCTCCGACACTGTATTGTCGGAGGATTCAGAAACCGTATCTATTCCTCGGTCGTGTCTTCGGGTTTGCGCTTTTAATTTATCCAAACATGGGTACCCTGGAAATTGATCAGTACATTTTCCTTTTCCTATTACTGTCTCTTGACCTAATGATTTTTTCCATTCTTTAATTTCACCTTTAAGATCTTTAACTTCCGCTTCCAGCTTTTCAAGTTCAAGCTTTTTCTGTCGTAGCTGTGCACAAACAGCTTGCAATTGATCCTTTGTACTGGTCAGTTCTCGATCATGTTAGGAACGCATTATAATTTCATTCCGGTTTCGAATCTGGCCCATAACCGCTAGGGACCATCTAGTTCGCTCTTTATTTTTCATACGGGTCATTTTTCCCCAGACCCTTTTAATCTCGTCCAAGGACCATTGTCCTTTGGAGGTTCCGTACTTTTGTTCGATCTTAATACAGATTTTTGATAAGTTGAATTGTTGCTCTATGTATTCTTTCAACTGTTCGAGAATTAAATCTAGCGAAATTTCAGGTGGTGCCTGCCCACCTTTAACAGTTGTAGGCAATTCTTTGCCCTTATCTCCTGCCGCCATTTCTTTACTAATTTCTTTACTGGGGTCTCGAGTCGTAGGCCTGCTAGCCGATCAATAGGTCGGTGATTAATTAACTAACACACCGCCGAAATTTAGACATCTATGGGACCTCGAGCCAACTACCAACCGGAGGGTTTGCAAACCGGAGGCTTTCGGAATCGCATCGAAGGAGAGGCGAATTTAGACTTTTGCCCAACGACATTTTTTTAAAAAGAGGAGTCCTTACCTCAATATGTAGGTCCGATGTCCAAAATTCAGTTTCTTTCCTCAGCGATTCTGTTCACAGCGCCAAAATTGTTAGATCTCTTAATTTCCAATGAAATACGAACTCCGATGGTAGTTTTAACTTTTTAATCTTGGCAGAGAGCAACAAACTGCTTGGCTTCAAGCCAGGTCTTTGCTCTTACTGAGACACATGGTCAAAATGGCTGTATTTATGCCTGGATCAATTTACAGAAAAGAACTCGCCTTCTTTGACCTTATTGGCTCAATTGAAAGTCTTTTAACGTTTTATTGGCTCGCTACCCAAGGTTCGAAAATGTCAAGTTGATTGATGAGTTAATGCAACATGCCGAACTGCATGTAGCAGCCTTGACTTGGGGTTCTGTGAATGTTCACAGTCTGTCTAAATGAGCCTGTTTGAATACTCTATCAAGCCCTCTCATAATCTTATACGTTTCGATAAGATCACCTCTCATTCTTCTGAATTCCAATGAGTAGAGGCCCAACCTACTCAACCTTTCCTCATAAGTCAATCCTCTCATCCCTGGAATCAACCTAGTGAATCTTCTCTGAACTGCCTCCAAAGCAAGTATATCCTTTCATAAATATGGAAACCAAAACTGCACGCAGTATTCCAGGTGTGGCCTTACCAATACCTTATATAGCTGTAGCACGACTTCCCTGATTTTATACTCCATCCCCTTGCAATAAAGGCCAAGATACCATTGGCCTTCCTGATCACTTGCTGTACCTGCATACTCTCCTTTTGCGTTTCATGCACAAGTACCCCCAGGTCCCGCTGTACTGCGGCACTTTGCAATCCTTCTCCATTTAAATAATAACGTGCTCTTTGATTTTTTTTTCTGCCAAAGTGCATGATCTCACACTTTCCAACATTATACTCCATCTGCCAAATTTTTGCCCACTCACTTAGCCTGTCCATGTCCTTTTGTGGATTTTTTGTGTCCTCCTCACACATTGCTTTTTTTCCCATCTTTGTATCGTCAGCAAACTTGGCTACGTTAGACTCAGTCCCTTCTTCCAAGTCATTAATATAGATTGTAAATAGTTGGGGTCCCGCACTGATCCCTGTGGCACCCCACTAGTTACTGGTTGCCAACCAGAGAATGACCCATTTATCCCGACTCTCTGTTTTCTGTTAGTTAGCCAATCCTCTATCCATGCTAATATATTACACCCAACCCCGTGAACATTTATCTTGTGCAGTAACCTTGGCACCTTGTCAAATGCCTCTGAAAATTCAAATACACCATATCCACTGGTTCCCCTTTATCCACCCTGTTCGTTACATCCTTGAAGAACTCCAGCAAATTTGTCAAACATGACTTCCCCTTCATAAATCCATGCTGACTCTGCCTGACTGAATTTTGCTGTCCTGCTATTGCTTCTTTAATAATGAACTCCAACATTTTCCCAAACACAGATGTTCGGCTAATTGGTCTATAGTTTCCTGTTTTTTTGTCTGCCTCCTTTTTTAAATAGGGGCATTACATTTGCAGTTTTCCAATCTGCTGGAACCTCCCCAGAATCCAGGGAATTTTGGTAAATTACAACCAATGCATCCACTACCCCTGCCGCTGCTTCTCTTAAAATCCTAGGATGCAAGCATCAGGTCCAGGGGATTTATCTGCCTTTAGTCCCATTATCTTACTGAGTACCACCTCCTTAGTGATTGTGATTGTGTTAAGTTCCTCCACCTCCCCCCCCCCCCCCCCCCTCGCATAGCCTCTTGGCTATCCACTGTTTGAATATTATTAGTGTCCTCTACCGTAAAGACTGATACAAAATATTTGTTCAGAGTTTCTGTCATCTCCATGTTCCCCATCACTAATTCCCTGGTCTTGTCCTCTAGGGACCAACATTTACTTTAGCCACTCTTTTTCTTTTTCTATACCTATAGAAACTCTTGGTATCTGTTTTTATATTTTGTGCTAGTTTACTTTCATAGTCTATCTTCCCTTTCTTAATCATTTTTTTAGTCGTTCATTGCTAGCTTTTAAAAGCTTCCCAGTCTTCTGTCCTCCCACTAGTTTTGGCCACTATGGCAGAGCAGCTCGAGTCTGCGGGGTCTCCGATGCGAGAGGTGTTCTCTTTCTAGTGTGCTGAGAACATGAGCCCGAGGCTTCACAAGGCCCGAACTATAATCGCATGTCTTTACCTGGAGTTCTTGTACTCGGGGATACACTCCCATGCCTAAGACGGCAATCAGAACCCTCCTGCCATTGTACTCTGGATACCGAGACAGGAAAGACACAGCACCAGTTTCTTGCTTCAGTAAATGAGTCATCGAGATTAGCAGTTATGACATGACTCAGACTAATGTGCAGCTGAAGCTCCAGCTTGGGTTTTATTTCTGTCCCGTTTGGCAGGCTCTGGATACAGGCCATATTTTGCCCAGTACTGATTTACATTCTGAGAGGGCTTCAGTTTAACATCTCATTTGAAAGATGGCACCTTTGACAATGCAGCATTCCCTCAGAACTGCACTGAAGTGTCAGCCTGGATTTTGTGCTCAAGTGAGTCTTGAACCCACAATCTTGAAATTTGGAGACGAGTGTGCTTCCACTGAACCAAGGCTAACTTGGTTTCTCATCCCATCTTGCACTGGAGAGTGGATTTGGTAACACTGCAAGTGTCAATGTGCAATCTCAATCAGCCCAGCAGTACACTTTCGACCTATATAGACAACCCTTCCCTTACCATCAGCATAGGTCTGTGACCAGAGCGATAACGTTACAAGCACAACTTTTGAGCTGTGGCTATGGATACGATTTTCTAGAGATACCTTGATGGCGTAATGCATGGTTTCTATCATGTTCAAATGCGACATGAGGAAAAACCTTTTTACACAGCGAGTGGTTAGGATCTGGAATGCACTGCCTGAAAGGGTGGTGGAGGCAGATTCAATTGTGGCATTCAAAAGGGAATTGGATAAGTACCTGAAGGAAAAACATTTGCAGGGTTCTGGGGAAAGGGCGGGGTAGTGGAACTAGCTGAAGTGCTCTTGCAGAGAGCTGGCATGGGCTCAAGGACCGAACGGCCTCTTTCTATGCTGTATCCATTCTATGATTCTTTACAATACCTCAGCTGTCATTTTGACTCTGTTGTATTCTGTTGTGTGATAGCATGAAAATAGGCTAAAACACCAACACCAAATAATAATGTCACAGTATTCAGATCAACCGAACCGCTGTAACACAGATTGAAAGTGAGGGACAGAGAGCAAATTGGATTCAAGCCTCTATGTGCTGGTGCCAGTTCAACTTGTGAACTGGATATCATGTATTTAATTTATCTGTAATTTTCTGAGGTATTTTCTTGAATAATTTTTTTAAAATGGTGACTAAAGGAAATTATCCACTGTGATGATGACAGAGCAACCAGAGCATACCTCCCTTCCCACTTGTGCGATAATATAAATCTTCACATCCTTCTCCTCTTTTGCAGTTCTTCCATCTCTCTACCTCTCAATTTCTTCCATTCCTTTTGTATTTGGTATTCTTTCCTTCCCATCTGTTTTCCTGGTGTACTCGTCTCAGACAATCCTGCCGCTGCTAGTGTACAGAGCTTCCTGCTTTGATGTTAGATCATGTTCTGTATCACTGTTGCTGAGCATAGGGTGCGAAGTAGCGAGGGAAAGATTCTCACGTTGATCATTACTTTAACGGTAGGGGTACAGTAGCATAGTGGTTATGTTACTGGACTAGTAATCTAGAGGCCTGAACTAATAATCCGGGGATGTGCCCACCATGGCAGCTAGGGAATTTAAATTCAGTGAATTAAATAAATCTGGAATAAAAAGTTAGTATCGGTAATGGTGAACATGAAATTACCGGATTGTCGTAAAAACCCATTGGTCACTAATGTGGTTGATTCTTAACTGCCCTCTGAAATGGCCTAGCACCACTCACTTGTACCAAACTGCTATGAAAAAGTCAGCACTCTCCTCCACAAGGACGACAGCAGTTCAATAAGGCGGCTCGCCACCACCTTCTCAAGGGCAATTAGGGATGGGCAATAAATGCCGGCCTTGCCAGCGATGCCCACATCCGTATACAAATTTTTTTTAAACTCAGTGAAAAGACTCGTTGGTATAAAGGGTTGGCTACAGATGAAAATTCAGAAATACATTGTTCCCAAATGGAGGGAATCAGTGTTGGCGTTTTGCTATCCACTGATTTGTTATATAGGCCCCAAGTTTCGTCCCACAGCGAAAACGGCGCACCTCCGAGCTGGGCGCCTGTTTTTCACGCCGAAAACTACGCCTAAAAAAAAGTCCGATATTCTCGAGCTCCTTGGAGCTCGATGTCTGCTTGGCGCGGCGCGCTCTTCGCAGCAGAGGGCGGAGCCTAACACTCATGCCGATTTTCTAAGTAGCAGGGGGCGGGTACAATTTAAATTAGCCTTCGTGGTGCCGGCAACCCTGCGCATGCGCGTTGGAGCGTGCGCGCACGCGCAGTCTCACACAAACATTGGCACTCGGCCATTTTTAAAAATACTGCAAAAAAAGTGAAGATTTGTTTCTTGGACCCCTGCAAAGGCTTGTAATTTAATTTTTTTTGATATTTCTGTGTGTGAGGGAGTCCTTTTAGCAGCACTGCTGAATAAATCACCTGCTGAAATCAGTGAGTTCAGCATTTCACTGCTAAACTTGCAGAACCGGTGCTGCATTGGTGCATGCAAATTAAGGACTGTGTGTTTAGAGAAATAAGAGTGCCAATTCAACTTTGCAATGGATCAACGTCCACCAAGAACAAAGATGACAAACCATTGCATAATACGTGGTGTTGACAATGCAGCACCCATTCTGCAAATTTAAATATAAAACTGTCGATGTGGCTGCCTCTCCCTGTCCAAATGGCCTCAGTCCCCCTCACAGCTCGAAGGCTGCTGCTGTATCTTCGGCTGCCATTGAGCCACTGACGCCGCCCCTAAAGCGTGGCCGAATGGCCTCAAGCACCATAAAGAGCTGCGTGTGTCAGGTGTTGATTCTTCGGCTGCCGGCCAGCCACTGACGTTGCTGATATCCTATGGCCGAATGGCCTCACGTCGGTCCGCTGCTGATTCTTCGGCTGCCGGCCTGCCACTGACGCCGCTGATATCTCATGGCCGAATGGCCTCGGGTCCGTCCGGTGCTGCTTCTTCGCGGCCAGCCACGAAGAGAATGAAGGCCTGCCTCAAGCACTGCAGCTCAGCTCGAAGCTTGCTGCCGCTGCCGTCGAGACACTGACGCCACACCCCTGCCTGTCTCCAACATGAAAGGCCTGCCTGAAGCACAGCAGCTCGAAAGCTGATGCTATTTCACACAGGTAGGAACATGGTTTATTTAATCTTTTCTTTGCTTATAAATTTTTATTCACGTTGGATTTATTTGTATAAGTATAACTAAGGATTGATTGTAGAATTTAATGACTTCCCTTGCCCCCCCTCCCCCCCCCCCCATCTCGTTCCCTACGCCTAATTTGTAACCTACGCCTGATTTTCTAAAGTGTAGACAAGGTTTTTTCGAGCGTACAAAAATCTTCACTTACTCCATTCTAAGTTAGTTTGGAGTAAGTTTTCACTCACGAAACTTTGAAATCAGGCGTAAGTGGCCGGGCACGCCCCCTTTTGAAAAAAAAATTCTGTTCCAAAGTGAAACTGTTCTAACTGACTCGAACTGGAGCAAACTAAATGATGAGAATTTCGATTTCTAAGCTACTCCGTTCTACACCAGTTGCTCCTAAAAATCAGGAGCAAATCATGTGGAAACTTGGGGCCATAATATCTGCCAGCTGGAATGATGGATTTTGATAGATACTTTGATAGACACTTTTTTTTAAAGCTCAGAGTTGTCTTTGGGTGGCACAACTGGTATCAATCTGCCATCTTATGGCAGCTGTGAGATTTAGCTATTTACATTATTCCTGCAGAAGAGACCTCTGCAGTTTGGAATACTTGTGTGTTTTTTTAATTGTAAAGTTATTTCATCAAGAAGCATGGTGCATGCTCTTTTTAATTGTACTATCAACAACTAAGAGACTGCAATTTCCGACAATGGGTGCGTTGAATAACCAATGCAGCGACACAAAAGTCCTTACAATGGGCAAGAAATTAACCAATGCAGGGCCTTCCAATTCCTGACAGTGGGTGAGATGATTAAACAATGGAAAGACTCATAACTCATGACAGTAGGTCCGATGTTAATGGTGATTGTAACATAGTGACAGGAGTAGGCCATTTAGACCTCGAGTCTGTTCTGCAATTTTATGAAATCATGGCTGACCTGTATCTTAACTCCATCCACTTGCCTTGGCTCCATATCCTTTAATATCCTTGTCTAACAAAAATCTATTTCCAATTTAAAATGATTAATTGAGCTCGCATCTACTGCTTTTTACAGGCAAGAGTTCCACACTTCTACTACTCTGCATGATGAAGTGTTTCCTAACTTCTCTCCTGAATGTCCTAGCTCTGATTTTAAGGTTATGTTCCCTTGTGCTAGACTCCCCCACATGGCAATGCAATCCAGGTATTTGCCCCAATAATGATGAGATAGGGGACCTGGTAAATTAGTCAATCAGCATATTCACACAAACCTGCTTTCATGTTTGGTTATTGTTCATTTACTTTGACAACTCAACTATGGAGCGATGGCCAGCACAGGACTGAAATTTTATAAGCTGTGTTACAAGAGTTTTATTGTCGAGGAACTTGCAATCTCCCATTCACATTTGTTGAGATCACTAGTGTCTCAGTCCTTCAGAGCGACAGCTTTAGTCATAAATCCCTCTTCTGATCGATAACCTCTAAAAGTGGTTATCAAAGAATCAGAAGCCTCTAATGAGTCAGCATTAAAGTACAATAGAATGATATACAGTATAAAAGAATGATGTACGAAGCCCTTGAAACACTTGATGGTGATCGATATATCCTGCAAACTGTGAAAGCTGTTGTATTTTTGAACCAGGTCTGAGGTATGGATTCTGTCCTTGAAGAGTTAAGTTCAGGTACATTGTGTTGAGGTGAATGAAGGTGTCTTTGCAAACCATGGTTTGATGTTTGCATAACTAGCTTGGGAAGGAACAACTAATGGGGGTGGGTAGAGAAAACACCTTAGCCATGCTCTTTCTTACTGTCGTGTTAACAATAAGCCTCTTTAAACACAGCCATATTTTACAAGGCAGATGTGTGATGACCACATTGTTACCATGACACTGCAGCATGGTACTAGGCAGCACATGTGGTTTTTTGGGGGATGATCCTTTCATCTTGGTTCATGGCTCCTTTTTTGTTTTTCCAACTAACTTAATTAGGTTGTGCTGTGAGTCAGCGACTTGACTGTTGAGTGTATTCTGCGTATCTAATTAAGTGTCAACTACAAGAAGTCGCAAACTTAATTGTTCAGTTTGTCACAGATTTCTTTTTAAATAAGTGATTAGCAATTTTGTTCGGTTTGGTTTAATGGAATATTTAGGAATTCTTATATTGCACTAATGAAGAGCTCAGTCTCGGAATTATCCGCTGGGGCAGCTTTAGATTGTCGCTATAGATCTTGATCCTTGTTTGAGCCCGTGAAATGTATCTGTATTTTTTTTGGTCACTACAATTGCTTGCTGCAGACATTAACAAAGAACATTCTGTTGTGAATGCTGCTCCTTAATACTTTTAACTTTAAACAGTCAATGTCCTTCCTTGTAGTGAGGTGACTTCAGAAACTTGCAAATAAATGATCTGGACAGTTCTGTGCTGCAAGAGGGTACAGGTAGTTAATAAAAGATCTGTTAGCTGTCAGAATTTTACAAGCGTTTGGTTAGGTCAGGAATATCCTTTAAAGGATTTGATCGGGTAGAGAGAAATTGTTTCTTCAGGAGGGAGAATCTAGAACAAGGGTGCATTAACCCTAAAATTAACTTTAAACAGTCAACTCTCGAGCTAGGCTGTTCAAAGATGATGTCACAAAGCATTTCTTCACATGAAGGGTAGTGAAAATCTGGAACACTCCCCCCAAAAAGATGTTGAGGCTCGGTCAATTGAAAATGTCAAAACTGAGATTGATAAGATTTTTGTTGGGCAAGGGTATTAATGGTTACGGAATCAAGGCGAGTAGTTGGAGTCGAGATACAGATCAGCCATGATTCAACTGAATGGCGCAACAGGCTCGAGGGGCTGAATGGCCTACTCCTGTTCCTATGAATATTGTTGGATGAGGATTGTGGTGACCACAACCAATATTTTGGTGATGATGCCAAGGTAATTATGCCAGCTCACTGCCAACTATTAGAATGCCATCTTCAACTACTTTTGCACTTTAATTTATCACTGATGGTGAGTTAAGCCATCCGATAATAATACAAGTTGAAACACTTGATAATTTATTACCTGATCTTTGTTAACAACTTTGACTTGCTTTATCCAGTAGGGAACTGAAGCAAAACGACTTGTCAAACCCTATTAAGGGGTAGGCTACACTTTAGAGAGCAAGAGCTTCATGCTTCAGTGAAAGAATTCATTAACGAGGAAATTATGGGCTCAAAAGCCAGTTACCTAGAATAAAGAAAAAAGAAAGACTTGTATTTATACAGCGCCCTTAACAACCTCAGGACATCTCAAAGGCTTTACAGCCAATGAAGTACTTTTGAAGTGTAGCCACTGATGTAATGTAGGGAACTGCGGCAGCCAATTTGCACACAGCAAAATTCCACAAACAGCAATGTGATAATGACCAGATAATTTGTTTTTAGTGATGTTGGTTGAGGGATAAATGTTGGCCAGGACACCAGGGAGAATTCCCCTGCTCTTCTTCGAAATAGTGCCGTGGAATCTTTTACATCAACAAACAAATGAGTATGACCTACTGAGCCATGACTGAAGATCTTGTTCACTTACTACTGGTTCAGCAATTCTGATGTCCCTCAATTGTAGTTCATGACTGATTATAAATGTTCTCTCCTTCTCATTGGTGACCTGTTGTTTGGGAGATATAGTGTACATTATATCTGTGAACTATAAACAGTTAAAAGGTTTGTTTAATCCAACAGTTTTTGGATCTCATAAAAACCAAAAGTAACATGTCATTAATCCCTTCAGTACAACATAAGTGGAGAAAGTGCATCGGGAGGGCGCTGAGCACCTCGAGTCTCAACGCCAAGAGCGTGCAGAAATCAAGCGCAGGCAGCGGAAAGAGCGTGCGGCAAACTAATCCCACCCACCCCTTCCCTCAACGACTATCTGTCCCATCTGTGACAGAGCCTGTGGCTCTCATATTGAACTGTTCAGCCACCAAAGAACTCACTTCAGGAGTGGAAGCAAGTCTTCCTCGATTCCAAGGGACTGCCTATGATGATGATGATGACAACATGACCAGTACTTTTCCAAGGCATAAAGTGTGGCATTCAAAAATATAGTTCAGTGTCTTAGGCGGCAAGATAGTGGAGTTGACATTCCTAGAACAAGCTCACCCAATTCTGTTCATTATTTACATTGCTATTTATTAATAGTAAGAATGAATATGATCCCTTTAGCAGATGCACCACTGAACAATCCCTCATATATTAATCAGCTCTCTGTTACAGCGCAGCTGAAATGCTGTCGAGCATTCACTGTTGCCACTGGTATCCAGTTGCTGTTTTTGGAAGCAGACATTTAGTATGCATCGGTGCCCACTTTTTGTGTTTGCTCCTTCTTTTTAATGTACTAATTGTTGATAGTAAATATTAATGAGCCTTTCAGCGATATCCTGCAAGGAAAAGATAAATATAGGAGGGATTCATTTCAATACCATTTGATCTCCTGTGGTGTTGACATGGATAGATGAGGCTAAGGGCAGTGCTCAGGTCAAGCAGGGTCAGAGGGTGGGCAATAGCTGAATTGGACCAAGAGGGGCAGGGGAAAGGAAACAGATTGGAGGGTGACGAAAGTGCAAGGGGAACAGGAGAGAGTTGGAGAAGCAACTGGGGAGTGAAGAGAGGTGCAGGAGAAGGGGAAAGGAGGGTGGTGGGGAAAGGATAAGAAGGAGGTAAAGGTAGACAAAGAAGACAGAGGGAGGGGAGAACAGAGAGGGAGGAGGGGAGAGAAGGGGTGGAGGAAGGAGGAGTGATGGGATGGTAGGAGAGGATATTGGAAGAGCGGGAGTGAAGGGATGGAGAGTTTGGCTCCAGGCTACTAAGTGTTGCTTTTTTTCAGGGGGTGAGGGATGAGATAGACTCAGATGAAGAAGTAGGTTCCAGTCACCAAATCAATACTTGGGGCGAGGGATAAGTGGAGTTGTTCAGCTGATGGCTGTAGGCTCTTTTACCCAAATGATGGTCAATGTAAAAGAGGGATATTGCTTGACTGAGAACATCGATCAGAGGAAAATGGTGGAGAACTTGAAAAGCAGTCCATACTTCCATGCTGTGTCATAGGCCGCTGACAGGCCCACGAGTGCTACGGCGATCTTGAACTAGCACTAGAAGCCTGCTTCGATGTGCATTGTTAAAGCTACCACTTGGTCGCAGCAGTTACTCCCCTCTCCTATCATCACATCACTCTTCCTTCCCCAGCCCCTTCTCTCTCCTCCCTCCTTCCTTCCTCCTTCCTGTTCTCCCCTCCCTCTGTCCCCTCGCTCCAGAAGCCCGCTTGCTCCTTAGGGATGGTTGGTTCGATGATGGGGGCTGGTCTGTGGAGTAGTAACCTCTCCAGCACTTTATTACAAGTGCAAAGTAAGCAGATGGAGGCTTCACAAGCATTCTTCCCCTGCTTCAGGAGGGCAATTATTTTAAATCTCCCTCCAAACAGATGGAATTTTACCAGTTGCCTGTACCTCGGAGAAGAAGGAGGTCAAACATCTCTTCACTTTGGGTCTCAGTGCATTTAAGAATTCTGAGTAAACACCATCTAGACCAGCGACTTTTCCAGATTTGGTTTTCGACAGGGCTTTAGTTTGTCCAAGGTGAATTGATCAGCTGCCGCCATCAAATTTGTTGAAAGCTGCCACTTCATCTGGCATTGTCTTTCTTCGTCCACCAGAGCCTTTGATATTTGTATCAATTGGGATGCAATCACGCCTGCTCTGATGGTCGTCCTGTTTTTATTGGCGGGGTTTTCCCTGCCAAGTTGACAGAGCAAGGTTGCCCTGCCAAGTTGATGGAGCAAGGCTTATGCCTTCCTGCTGGAGTGAGTGAAGTTAGTCTTCTCCACAAGGCTCCTCCGCCTTTCACGTCTCACCGAGTTCAAGGACTCCAGCATTGCGGTGACTGTGGCTGGGTTCTTGTTCAACGAATACTCCTGGTAGAGAGCCTTGCTTTCTTCCATCCAACAAGCAATATATGTCTTTCTAAACCCACAAGGTATCCTGCATTTCGCAGCAGCTTTAATAATTCCTATAAATCTGTTGAAGGCATTGGTGGTTGGCAGAATCCATCTGATGTTGGTGTCAAAAAGTCTGCTTTTTTGAAGTTCCATCGTGGTTCCGGTGTTGATGTAATGACAGGAATTTCGATGCCAACATTGATGATTGAGGGCCTGTGTTGACTGTTGGGGAAGTCGTCAAGAACGGTTTTGGAGGTGATGATTGGGTTTCCTTTGCTGACTATAGCGAGGAAACATATGTCTGGGTCATATTCCCTCGAATGAAATGTACCTCGATCTTTGGCATCAAAAAGTAGGAAGTTATTCTCCAGTGAAGCCCACTGTACAATTTCTTCTCCATTATAGTTGCTTGAGTGAGTGGAGTGAGTGGTGGCTCCAAAAACCTAAGTACTGTTCAATGGGTGAGGAGGCAGCGCTCTCACTATATTTCATCTCATTGCGGGAAATGCCAAGAACAATTTGGGGTGGGAGGGGTTCTGTCTACATATCCACACTCGTGGGTGGAGGACAAGTGCAGCAAGGGTATCATGATCTCTCTGCTCAATGTGAAGGTGCAGGGGGAATCCAATAAGGGGTTGGGTGATGTTCTCATTACCTCTGCCCTACTGGGGGGTGGGGGGGTGGTGGGAGGGGGTGGGGACATGTTCTCCCTATTCCACAAGATGGGGAGTTGGGGCCTGATCCCAGAATTTCTGTGGCACATGAGGAGGGTTTAATGTGGACTCCTGGTTTTATTACAAGGAAAAGTGCTCGATCGCCGAATGGTTAAGTTAATAGACCACAAAAATTCAGTTGTGATAGTCACTGAATAGTGATGGAAAACTTAAGAAAACTCTTCGACAGATTAGCTTTCAAGTGTGCCAAGTAGCTCTGTTGTGTTGTCTGTTCAATGTTGTTTATTTGGGGGAAGTGGGGGGTTGAACAGATGGGCTCAGATGAGGATGTGCTGTGCCAGCTTCCAGAGGTGCAATTGGGGGCGGCAGCATTTATATCAGACGCACCATTTTCCCTGTGGCACACACAGTATACCGCTCCTGTCGGAGTTGCCGTCTTTCAAATGAGACTTTAAGCCAATATCCCATCCCCTTCTCGGGTGGATGTAAAAGATCCCATTGCACTATTTCGAAAAGAGCATGGGCTTTCCCCCCCCACCCCATCCTCTCTCCCAGCCCCTCCCCCTCTCCCCCATGTCCTGGCCAACATTTACCTTCAATCAACATCACTAAAAAAAGAACAGATTACCTGAGCATTTATTTCATTTCTGCATGCTATTATCCCTCCCGCTCCCCCCACCTCCGTGCCCCTGCACCCAGATCACTTCCAACACCAGTCTCATTCATGCATGGCTAATTCATGCCAACCTGGTGAACTCCCGTGAGGTTGACTAGTGTGATGTCAGCAAACACTAAGCTCTCTTCACTCAAGTCCACTGCTTCAGTGCCAGGAAGGAAAAATTGCCCCCTTTTAAAAGAGGAAAAGTATTCATCTGCAAGTTCGACATTGCTTTTCTCTACTCTTAAATGGAGTATATTTATTTGTAAGTATTTGAAACTTTATACTTTGTTTGCTGTAAGTTGAGGTGCACGAAGTTTCTCTGGTAAAGAGGCCTGCAGTAGTTTTCACTCTCCCCCAGCTTGTCTGTACTGTTATGGAGGAACTTGTTGTGGATTGGACGTGTTGGATTTTCAATTAACTTCACCTCAATATCTTTTTGGGGGAGAGAATTCCTAATTTCCACTATCCTTTGTGTGAAGAAGTGCCTCCTAACTTCATCTCTGAATGGCGAGTTCCAATTGGACTTGTATCACAGGATGTGTGACATGATTATTAAATAATATAAAGGGGTGATTTGAGTCCATAATTTACATAACAGTCAGACATCTACTGAGTAAGGTAAACCATTCAAATGTTCGGCCTAGTTTCCATTTGATTTGAAGTCAACTCGACTTCCCTTCCATGCCTGTGGGATAGTACCAGAGCGACAGATGGCATGGCTGGCAAGTTGAAAATATAGTTGAGGCTCTGGCAGAATCTGATTCCACCCCCCCAGGTATTTTGTTCCTGCAAGAGCTCATTCGACGGATTTTACATCCAGGTTTTAAACATCTAGCTACAGACCCTTCTGTCACGGGGACATGCACGAGAGGAGTATCTTCAATACTCGGAGAAATAAGAAGAATAATATATGTCAGTTTTACAGGTAGCTATGTATCAAAATATCAAAAAGGTCCAAGGCTTTCGAGCAGAAATGAACACTGCAATATTACGAACAAACACTTTACAGCATTTGCATGAAATTCTTTGTCTGCTATTTTAATTAAAGTACTAATCCAATACATTAATTCCACATAAATCATATAAACGAGCTTCTTACTAATACCACACAACCCAATTTAAATGCAGTTGAGATATACAGTAAATCATAAGAACAGGAGTAGACCATTAAGCTCTTTGAGCCTGTTAGTTTATGGCCGATTTGTATCTTAACTCCACCTACCTGCCTTGGTTCCATATCCCTTAATATCTTTGCCTAACAAAAATCTGTCAATCTCAGTTTTGAGATTTTCAAGTAATCTCACTTCAATATCTTTTGGGGGGACAGAGTTCCTAATTCCCACTACCCTTTGTGTGAAGATTTGCCTCCTAACTTTATCTCTGAATGGCCAAGTTCTAATTTTAAGATTATTCTCCTTGTTCAGGACTATCCCACCAGAGGAAATAGCTTCTCTCTATCTACCCTACGGCATTAAGGTAATTTTTCAAGTCCGTTCTTCCCATGCAAATAATTGTAAACCATAATTGACACAGTGACAGACAGTCAAACCTTTCAGTCCCAACTTTTAAAAATAAATTATATTGTTGATTATTATATAAACTTAGGTAGAATTTACAGCTTAAATAGGCAATTTGGCCCAACTGTCCATGCTGATGTATATTCTCCATATGAACCTCCTCCCACCCTACTTCATCTAACCCTATCAGCATATCCTTCTATTCCTTTCTTCCTCGTGTTTATCTAGCTTCCTCTTAAAGGCATCTATACTATTCACCTCAGCTACTCTTTGTGATAGTGAGTTCCATACTCTATCCACTCTCTGGGAAAGAAGTTTCTCCTGAATTCCTTATTGGATTTATTAGTGACTATCTTATTTTTATGACCCCTAGTTTAGCACTCCCA
This sequence comes from Pristiophorus japonicus, assembly GCF_044704955.1. Taxonomy (NCBI): domain Eukaryota; kingdom Metazoa; phylum Chordata; class Chondrichthyes; family Pristiophoridae; genus Pristiophorus; species Pristiophorus japonicus. The sequence goes on along the minus strand of NC_091981.1, from coordinate 42,082,978 downwards.
CACAAGTGGAAGCATCTCCTCTACGTCTGCCCTATCAAAGCCGTCATAATTTTAAGGACTTCTATCAGGTCACCCCTCTGCCTTCCCTTTTCTAGAGAGAAGAGACACAGATTACGATGAAGTTAATGAATCAAACCAAATGGCGCCTCAAAATAGATGGGAGGCACACTTCCGTTATTGCAATTTCTGCTGTTTATTTGGAAAATATGCACATTTTTAAAGAGATCTGAAAAGATTAAATATGGCAGTAATTGGCCTTGTCTCCTGCATGGATAATTGCAGAGGGTGAGTCCTTTGGACAGGCTTTTCATACTTGTCAGAGCCAATTAATGCTCAGGTTTAATATTCGGTGAATAGTGGGGAGATAATGTGCTTTGTATACAAAATGTCTGTGTAATATGCTTAAAAGAAGGGCGATGTTGAAGGAAAAAATTAAAATGTATACCATGCACTCCGATCTCCTTTGATGTGTGCATACTGAACTGAGACTTGTATCATTTTTTTTTTCATTCTTGTTTGGTGTCCTTGTTGAGTTTCTATTTTACTTAGATGACGTGTTCAAAGTTAATGGTCCAGACTACAGGGAGACGAAATATGCTCTGACAGAGGCCTTTCACAGTCGAGTGACCTCAAAAATCCTTGACTGGCACTTCAAATGCTAGCAAGCTAACCGCAAAAGATGAAGTGTGTGATCTGTTGCAATTTGAAGTCTGTTTATTTGTACCTACCTGTTAATGACCAGCTAGAGTTTGCAGTGCAGATTAAATGAGATCTCGACTGCTGAGAAAGTAACAAGCAGTTACATTTCTCATTGGGCTGTTTCTAATGGACATCCTTGATGCAGCAGATTCTTTTTCTATCTCACCTATCTATCGGCCATTGAAGCCATCCTCTGCCAGTTGGTGCCTACATTTTATTACACGGTACATGCCATACTTAAAAAAAAAAGCAAGCTTGTTGCTTCATTTTTCCTGTCAATAATTGGCTCAGAGTGGTAGAATTGAGGATTTGAAAGGTCTGGATGATCTGGGCTTATTTAGAACGGATATTTTGCCAACTTTTCCGCAGAGAAAGAAAGAACGAGAAAAGAAATCGGAGAAGCAGAGAAAAACTAGTGATGACAGTAAGAGAATGGTGAGAGAAGTAATGAGGTCAGACTGGATGGAGACTTGTGTAAGGTCTTGCAGCATGGTGAATCTGATGTGGAAATGAAGTGAGGAGCCGCTTGTGGCTAAAAGAAGATATTTGTATAAGGTAGGAGTTTTTCCTTGACATTGGAAGCTGTCACCTCATCAGCTGATTCAGTGGCCACTGACCTCCCACCTCAGCTTGACAAGACGTGGACTAGCAACAGCGTGAAACCTGTGGGCGAGCTGTCAAATTCAAAAGGTCAGTTTAAAAGCATTTTTAAACAAGCCACTAGTCACTTAAATTTGCTGCCCCACCGCTGCGTGTCGAGTCTTCTCAGCGATGACGGACCGACATTTGGTAAAGACACGTGGGGGCAGGTTCGCAGTGTGGTCCCGGCCCGCTGGGGGAAAAAAAACATTTTCCTACCCAACCCGCCACCGATCACGCCCACTGACCCCTGGAAAATCTCAGCCCACGTGTAACCTTCAGGTAAAATGGGGTTGGGGCATTGTGCCCTCTAATTTATTTTTGTGCATGGTCCCTTTAAATTTGCTGCACGGTATCTTCTCTTGCGTCAGGAGCTGGTGAGTAGCCCGCATGGGACACATTGCTTAGGGGTGGGGCAATAATTGGACCAGGGTGCACAGGCATAATTCAATCCTCATTTTAACATCATACATTCTGTCTTTATTTTTATATTTCTATTATAAATTCTTATGTCCATGTGTATAATGTAAACTTGTCACTCTGCAATGACGTTTTCCATGTCAATGGTGGTGTTGCAGCACCTCCACTGATGGGAGGAATAGTTACAGCATGACCAGTTTACATAGGCAATTATCCATTATAAAAGGAAATGTAGGTGTTTATAATGGAGGATGTTGATAGGTCAGCTGTAAGATTCAATGGATCCCTGTGCTGTTGTTCATGGTGAATTAGAGGCAAATATGCACAAATTAGAGGAAGTCTGCATTATATAGAAGTCTTTTAATATATAAGCAGGGAATAGGCATAGGCCTTGAGTGTGGCACAAATCTTTAAGGAGAGTGGGATTGGCGTGTGGTAAATATTTTAAAAATTGAATGGGGGTGGAAAGAGAAAGGTAGGAGCTGAGCATAGGTATTTAAAAGATTTATGTGAGGGAAAAGGGTGAAGGAAAGTTGAAGGAGGGTTAAAAGGGTGAAAAGGTGTCTATTGCCATTTTTCAAAATGTAAAAACTAGGATTTTGTAGAGGATTGTGGGGTCAGATGTCTTAAAGGGGGTTGGTGGATGGAATAGTGGGAATGGAGCTAAATGGTGAGAGGGAAGCAAAGGTAAAAGCTGAAAGGTTGTGAGAGTAAAAAGTTTTTTTTTCCTGACGTTTCATATTTGAAGTAAACCAGCAAGATGCCGTTTTCAATTTATAATTAAGATGTGGAATGCCACAGGAAAGTGGAACAGGGCAGGGCCATGGTTGGGGTAGTGGGGTTAGTGGAGGGAGGTTAGCATGAGGTCAGAGGTTAAAGTTCAAAAGTAATGAAGGACAGAAGTGAGAGACCATTTTTAATTTTATACTGAGAACTATCATAGAAGTTGTAATGTAGAAACAGGACATTCGGCCCAATCTGTCCATATCGGCATTTACCATCCAGTTGAGCAGATAGTCCAAACCATGATTACCCGCCCTGTTCCCATGTCTCCTCGTCTCCTCATCCCCTTTTCATTCATCCACCTATCCAATCTAAACTTGAATGTTGTCATAATTTTCACCTCAGCCACAAACCCTAGAAGTGAATTCCACAGCCATATCATTCCTTGTGTGGAGAAGTGTGTCCTGCTCTCTATTCTAAATCTCTTATGTTTAATTTTGTACCTATGGCCCCTCGTTCTTCACCCCTCAACTACTGGAAACAGTCTGCTTCTATTTACCTTGTCACAATCTTTCATTCTTTGAAACACTTCTATCATCAAGGCTGTGATTTTTCAGACCGGGTCGGGAGCAAGGCAGGCGACTTCGGGTGCAAGCTGGAACCCCGCTCCCTTCTTCATCCGTCTCTATTCAAGTAATTTTATATGGATGAGCTTGTTAAGTCTGCCCTGCGAGGTTCACGGCCAATTAAAAAGAAGCGGGTCTGATGATGCCTCATCAGCTAGTATCCTTAAAGGGACCATGCCCACATTCATTTTGTCAGTTGTGCTGTCAGTGTTCTGCATCATTGAGGAGCTGCAAACACTCAAGCACGGCACAAAGGTGCACGCCTGCACCCAGGCTCTCTCTTAGCTCCTTCCAGATGATTATGGAGGGAATCTCAGCATGTAGGAAGGTTCCCTTCCCTTCTAATGGGCAGAAGAGACCTCCCCAGGACACCAGCACAACCTGGTTGCACATTGTACAGGAAGGCACAAGCAGGGATGTCGTCAGGAGGACCTGGCTGCATTGGCACAAACACCAACTTAACTTACACCTCCACCCATCCCCCTCTCTCTATCTACATTATTATACCCCCATCTCACGAGCTCCCCCTCACACTCGCCCTCATCCTAGTGCAAGCATACCAACTAACAACACACAAGGGTAGGCACATGTTATCGCCAATGTTCATGTAAAATTTCTGTTAATCTGTTGTCAAACATTAAAGTCTTTATTTTCAACACTTTTCCTTCTTAGACAGATCTGTGTGCACATTTGAAGTGGCTTAGTGAGTTGCAGTGAATGGTGAGACATAATGGTACCCCCCACTGGTGATGAGTATGAAAGGAATGGCTTGGGAATTGTAGAGATGCTTTATGGTGTTGGTGTGGGATGGTGCCAACCCGGCGCATCATGTGACAGCCAGGATCGACCCCCTCAAGTAAAGTAAATCTGGCCATGGTGAGGCCATTCCTGGCCTCCCAGGCAGCAATGTGGTTGTGTGCTGATGCCCTGTGTCCTGTGATTTTGGTGAAGGTTGGTGGAATTTCAAAAGGCTTTTGACAAGGTCCCACACAAGAGATTAGTGTGCAAAATTAAAGCGCATGGTATTGGGGGTAATGTATTGACGTGGATAGAGAACTGGTTGGCAGACAGGAAGCAAAGAGTAGGAATAAATGGGTCCTTTTCAGAATGGCAGGCAGTGACTAGTGGGGTACCGCAAGGTTCAGTATTGGGACCCCAGCTATTTACAATATACATTAATGATTTAGACGAAAGAATTGAATGTAATATCTCTAAGTTTGCAGATGACACTAAGCTGGGTGGCAGTGTGAGCTGTGAGGAGGATGCTAAGAGGCTGAAGGGTGACTTGGACAGGTTAGGCGAGTGGGCAAATGCATGGCAGATGAAGTATAATGTAGATAAATGTGAGGTTATCCACTTTCGTGGCAAAAACAGGAAGGCAGATTATTATCTGAATGGTGACAGATTAGGAAAAGGGGAGGTGCAACGAGACCTGGGTGTCATGGTACATCAGTCATTGAAAGTTGGCATGCAGGTACAGCAGGCAGTGAAGAAGGCAAATGGCATGTTGGTCTTCATAGCGAGAGGAATTGAGTATAGGAGCAGGGAGGTCTTACTGCAGTTATACAGGGCCTTGGTGAGGCCACACCTTGAATATTGTGTACAGTTTTGGTCTCCTAATCTGTGGAAGGACATGCTAGCTATTGAGGGAGTGCAGCGAAGGTTCACCAGACTGATTCCCGGGAAGACAGGACTGACATATGAAGAAAAATTGGATCAACTAGGCTTATATTCACGGGAATTTAGAAGAATGAGAGGGGATCTCATAGAAATTCTGATGGGATTGTACTTGTTAGATGCAGGAAGAATGTTCCCGATGTTGGGGAAGTCCAGAACTAGGGCTCACAGTCTAAGGATAAGGGGTAAGCCATTTAGGACCGAGATGAGGAGAAACTTCTTCAATCAGAGAGTGGTGAACCTGTGGAATTCTCTACCACAGAAAGTTGTTGACGCCCGTTCATTAGATATATTCAAAAGGGAGTTAGATGTGGCCCTTACGGCTAAAGGGATCAAGGGGTATGGAGAGAAAGCAGGAATGGGGTACTGAAATTGCGTGATCAGCCATGATCATATTGAATTGTGGTGCAGGCTCAAAGGGCCGAATGGCCTGCTCCTGCACCTATTTTCTGTGTTTCTATGTTATTGTTTTTGCTGCTGGTGTTATTGTTGGGGCTGATCGTGGTGGGATTCTGAGAACCAAAGTGAGATTTTTTTCAAGGGCACCGATGCTGATGGAATAGATGACAGCTGAAGTTGAGATTACAGAAGCGATCTGTCAATGGTGAGAAAGGTTGCTCCAAGGAGGTGACACTGGATAAAGAGTTCACTGCAAACACTTCAAACTTCCATAAAACTGAAGCATGTATTCCAAATCCTGAAGGCTCCGGTTTCTAATATTATAAATTGAATAGCTGTGAAATGGTAGCTTTTATACCACTTTTGCAGCTGTCAAGTATTCACAGAAATGGAGAGTCATTAAGAACCCGACACACTGATGTGCTCCCCGAGTGCTGAGAACCTCATTAAAAAAAACTTGGAACAATCGTTGGGACATTGTAAAATGCTGCTTAAATACCTTTAAGCAGCTTCGTAAGTACCTCAATTGCCTGACCCGTCGCTTAGTGCCAGGTCTGGAATCCGCAGGCAGAACCGGCACTTGAGAAACTGACATGGAGGCGGACTGGACTTCCGCCCCGCTGTCAATCACAGCGAACCCGCCTCCAAACTCACACTCGCAGCGCCAGAAAGATTCCAGCCATAGAGTGAGATTTTTGGGGAATTTTAAATGAAGCAACTGGGTTTAAGTGGGTGGAGGTGAGTGGGGTGGAGCTGAGGATGAGTGAAAAATCATCATCATCATCATAGGTGGTCCCTCGAATGAGGATGACTTGCTTCTACATGAGTTCACAGATGTTTCAAAGAGGGACCTGATATTCCAGTCCTGAACTCCAGTTGAAGGGGTGGAAGATACCTGTGCGTGGATTTTTTTAACGTGTGGTGACCATTGCATACCAGCCACTATATGGGCTTCACAGAGCTAGTAGGGGCAAGGGTAAACCACGACGACTGGAGACTTGCTCTGCTGCAAGGACCTAGTGCGCACACATATCGCAGTGTGGGCAGGTCCGTGCCGCCCCTGGGCCCTCGGCTCTTCTGGGCCCCGAACCTTCATTTGCCGCACCTCCGCCACGATCTCTCGCCGCTCCTCCACCATAAACATTCACCGCACCTCTGCCACGATCTCTCACCGCTCCGCCACCACGATCTCTCACCGCTCCTCCACCACGATCTCTCACCACTCCTCCGCCACGATCTCTCGCCGCTCATCTGCCCCGACCTTCCCGCTCCTCCGCTGTACCTGGGCCCTGCCGATGTTCCTGCCCACGCTCCAAACAGCGACCTGGGTTTTGATGTCACCTAGTTTCCCACCTCAAAATCGTCGCACACTTGGAGCGCGGAAGTTGTAGTGGTATGCTCCAGCTCTTTTATAGCCCGACCTGTGGAGATGTTCTCTCGCAGGTCGGGGGATCACGATGTTCCAGGCCCACCACTCCAGCTCTTTTATAGCCCAACCTGTGAGTGAAAGATATACATAGTATCACACACTCACTATTCCATATTAACTCCATACTGAACTCTCTATGTATCGTATTAAAAATTAAAACAACGCTAAAGAAATGGGCTTCTGAGGGGAGGGGGCTTGAGATTGGTAGTGATGTAGCTGGGAGAGGCTGTTTGCAATATTAAATGAAGGAGCAAACCACAGCTAGGAGAGGAGTGGAGCAGAGTGTGCCAAGGCAGGACAGGGCAAGTGTTTGTGTTAAGAAAGTCAAGGTTGCGAGAGAGAAATGGGTACTGTCATGGTGAGTGGAACAAAGTCTGGGAGAGGCCATGAAGGCCAGTGTAGACACAAAGGCAAAGGTCGGGAACAGACTTTAGAGATCGTGGGGACATCAGAGCAGGACAGCAAGTATGCGAATTGGCAGGGAGCAGCAGAGAACCAGTGGGCTAAATGGATGGGATGGTGCTGGGAGCAGCCAAGCTCTGAGGGAAGGAGTAACGCAGAAATGGATGCAACCGAAAGGACTGAAGACTGGGATCAGGCATTACATGGGCCAGCAGAGGTCACCTTGAAGCTGTGCATGTTTGGCAGCTTAAGAAGTGAATTTCTGTTTTAAAGTCTTGGGTATGGAGAGAAATGGAGTAGCGTCTTTATTATTTTATGTATGGAAGAAGCTAATGAAGGGTATGATGCACTGTACACTGTTGATTTAGCTGTTCTATAAGATGGGTCTACAAAGATGGGTGGGAAAGCAAATTGTGAGGACAGAAAAAATCTGCAAAGGGATATAGACAGGCTAAGTGAGTGGGCAAACATTTGACAGATGGAGTATAATGTGGGAAAATGTGAGGTTATCCGCTTTGGCAGAAATAATAGAAAAGCAAATTATATTTTAAATGGGGAAAAATTACAAAGTGCTGCAGTACAGAGAGATCTGGGAGTTCTTGTGCATGAAACACAAAAAGTTAGTATGCAGGTACAGCAAGTAATCAGGAAGGCAAATGGAATGTTGGCCTTTATTGCTAGGGGAATGGAGTATAAAAGCAGAGAAATCCTGCTACAATTGTACAGGGTATTGGTGAGGCCACACCTGGAGTACAGTGTATAGTTTTGGTCTCCATACTTGTCTTGGAGGATGTTCAGAGAAAGTTCACTAGGTTGATTCCAGAGATGAGGGGGTTGCCTTATGAGGATAGGTTGAGCAGGTTGGGCCTATACACATTGGAGTTCAGAAGAATGAGCGGTAGTCTTATTAAAACTTATAAGATAATGAGGGGGCGTGACAAGGTGGATGCAGAGAGGATATTTCCATTCATAGGGGAAACTAAAACTAGGGGACATAGTCTTAAAACTGAGATAAGGAGGAATTTCTTCTCTCAGAGAGTTGTAAATCTATGGAATTCTCTGCCCCAGAGAGCTGTGGAGGCTGGGTCATTGAATATATTTAAGGCGGAGATAGACAGATTTTTGAGTGATAAGGGAGTAAAGGGTTATGGGGAGCGAGCAGGGAAGTGGAGATGAGTCCATGATCAGATCAGCCATGATCTTATTGAATGGCAAAGCAGGCTCATGGAGCCAAATGGCCTACTCCTGCTCCTATTTCTTATGTTCTAATATAAATAAATGTTCTTTTTGTTCAGAGGTCGAGTCTTGGTCTGATGGAGTATATATTTAATCTGCCTTCTGAAGAGAGTGGTGGCATGTGATACATTCCAGGAACTGTTGTACAGAGTAAGGATTCTCTATTGTGATCCCTGCATCTCACTATTATTTACCTAATATTTGGCAGAATAAGTATACTCTCAAATGTAAAGTCAGTTTACAGGAGTGGCCAGTGATGCTGTACTGGTGAAAATATCTAGAGCAAAATCCCAAAAATGTGACAGTCGCACTTTGTTACAGATGACAAAGAACCTTGAAAAATACACAGAGAAAGAAAACAAGTCATTTAAGACTAGCTTCTTGTGACTCAGGGCCAGAAATTTACACACAGCTGCAATTAATCTCTAAGTGACCTCAGGCTTTTACCAGCAGCTACAATTAATCTCTAAATGACCTCAGGATTTTACATGCAAGTACAATTGCCTATTCAAATCAGATTCCCACAGCAACTACTTGAGCAGTGACCCTTAAAGGGAAAGGGCACGTTAAAGGCAATTCGATCATAGCAGCTAAATATCACAACTGTGCTCAAGACAACAGACTGCCCATGAGCAGCTTCATGGGAGATCAGCTAGATTTATGTTGTCAGAGACACAACAGATGGCATGCTGACATCATAAATTATGTCAATATATGGCAAGACACTTAAACAGTGTTAATGTTTTTTTCCTGCTTTTGTACAGTCCACACCACATACACCATCCACACTTAACACAGGCAGCTGCCTCTTTCGGGAAAATTACACTGACCATTTTCTGTAATGTATGGAGAACGAGTCAGACTGAACACTGTGAGCACAAAGTAAAGTGTGACCTTAGTCTTTTATTGCAGGTCTCCAGAGTGCCTCTCCAACCTGTGAGGCCTCCTTAAATACCTGTGCTCCCATGGGATTATGGAATCCCTTGGAACTCCAGGGGATGAGCCCTCTGGTGGCTGTACAGAGTAAATACAAGTTTACATATATAAGAACACTCCCCCCGCCCCAAAGTCAATCGTGTAACTATATACAATGTGAGTCGATCTGGGGCCCTTCTTGCCTGGTTGATTGTCTCGGTATGAAAGCTGGTATTGTTGAATCATTTGTTGGGCCCTCACTGGGCTGCTGTGCAGCTGGCCTTGCTGGGCTGCCTGGTGTGTTGGGTCCTGCTGGGCTGCTGTGGATGATGGGTTCTGCTTCATGGTCAACCATGGTGCCGGTTGCCACTGGTTTGTATGTTGGGGGATCAAAAAAGGTAGGGTCCAAGGTGGGTTGCTCAGGATAGTCCGCGAATCTGAGTTTGATTTGGTCCAAGTGTTTCCGATGAATGAGTCCATTTGAAAGTTTGACCCGAAACACCCTGCTCCCCTCTTTGGCCACGACAGTGCCGAGAAGCCACTTGGGACCTTGTCCATAATTTAATACAAATACAGGATCATTGACTTCAATCTTGTGTGACACATTTGTGCTATCATGGTATGTACTTTGTTGAAGCTGCCTGCTCTCTACCTGTTCATGTAGATCAGGGTGAACTAAGGAGAACCTTGTCTTAAGTGCTCTTTTCATGAGCAGTTCAGCAGGTGGGATCCCAGTGAGCAAGTGGGGTCTTGTGCGGTCGCTGAGCAGGACTCGGGATAGGCGAGTCTGCAGTGAGCCTTCAGTTACCCTCTTCAAGCCTTGTTTGATGGTTTGCACTGCTCTCTCTGTCTGACCATTGGACGCTGGTTTAAACGGACCAGATGTGACATGTTTGATCCCGTTACGGGTCATGAATTCTTTGAACTTAGCACAGGTAAAACATGGCCCATTGTCGCTCACCAGGACATCGGGTAGGCCGTGTGTGGCAAACATGGCCCGCAGGCCTTCAGTAGTGGCAGCGGACGTGCTAGCCATCATTATCTCACATTCAATCCACTTGGAGTACGCATCTACAATCACAAGGAACATTTCACCCAAGAACGGGCCTGCATAGTCGACGCGTACCATAGACCACGGTTTGGAGGGCCAAGACCATAAACTTAGCGGTGCCTCCCTGGGTACATTGCTTAACTGCGAGCATTTAATACATCTGTAAACGCAGGACTCTAAGTCCGCATCGATACCGGGCCAGCACACATGGGATCTGGCTATTGCTTTCATAATTACGATGCCGGGTGGGTACTGTGGAGGTCATTGATGAAGGTGTCTCTGCCCTTCTTGGGAACCACTACTCAGTTGCCCCACAGAAGGCAGTCTGCCTGTATAGACATTTCATCTTTGCGCCACTGGAACGGCTTTATCTCTTCCTGCATTTCCACTGGGACACTGGACCAGCTCCCGTGAAGCACACAGCTTTTGACTAGGGACAATAAGTGGTCCTGACTCGTCCAGGATCTGCCGGGCAATGACGGGTGATTGCTCAATCTCAAATGCTTCCATAACCATGGCTAAATCTGCGGGCTGCGCCATTTCCACCCCCGTGGTGGGCAGTGGCAGCCTACCGAGAGCATCGGCACAGTTTTCTGTGCTTGGCCTGTGGTAGATGGCGTAGTTGTATGCGGACAACGTGAGCACCCATCTCTGGATGTGGGCCGATGCGTTGGTATTTATCCCTTTACTCTTGGAAAACAGGATATGAGTGGCTTACGGTCAGTTTCTAATTCGAATTTTAGCCCAAACAGGTATTGATGCATTTTCTTTACCCCATAGACACATGCTAACGCTTCTTTCTCAATCATGCCGTAGGCACTCACAGCCTTAGACAGACTCCTGGATGCAGAAGCAACCGGTTGCAGTTTCCCAAAATCATTAGCTTGTTCCAATACACACCCGACATCATATGACGACGCATCACATGCTAGTACCAAACGCTTACATGGATCATACAACACAAGAAATTTGTTTGAGCATAACAATTTTCTCGCTTTTACAAAGGCATTTTCTTGGCTTTTGCCCCAAACCCATTCGTCCCCTTTTCATAGTAAGACACAAAGTGGTTCTAACAGTGTGCTGAGACCTGGTAAGAAGTTACCAAAGTAGTTCAGGAGTCCCAGAAATGACTGCAGCTCCGTCACGTTCTGTGGCCTCGGTGCGTTCTCGATTGCCTCCATCTTCGAATCGGTGGGCCTGATGCCATCCGCCACGATCCTCCTCCCCAAGAACTCCACTTCAGACGCCAGGAAAACGCACTTCGAGCTTTTTAACCTGAGCCCCACGCGGTTGAGTCGACTAAGAATCTCCTCCAGGTTCTGCAGATGCTCGACTGTGTCCTAACCTGTGACCAAGATGTCGTCTTGGAAAACCACGGTGCACGGGATCGACTTCAGTCAGCTTTCCATTTTTCTCTGGAATATTGCCGCCGCTGATCGAATTCCAAATGGGCACCTGTTAGAAATGAAAAGACCTTTGTGCATATTGATGCAGGTGAGGCCCTTCAATGATTGCTCCAGTTCCTGCGTCATGTAGGCTGAAGTCAAATCCAGCTTCGTCAACGTCTTTCCACCCGCCAGCATTGCAAAGGGGTCGTCGGCCTTTGGTAGTGGGTATTGGTCCTGCAGGGAGAAACGATTGATAGTTACTTTGTAATTGCCACAGATTCTGACGGTGCCATCTCCCTTGAGGACAAGAACGATCGGGCTGGCCCACTCGCTGAACTCGATCGGTGAAATGATGCCCTCTCGTTGCAGCCAGTCTAGCTCGATTTCTACCCTTTCTCTCATCATGTACGGTACTGCTCTCACCTTGTGGTGGATGGGTCACGTCCCTGGAATTAGGTGGATCTGCACTTTTGCTCCTTGGAATTTCCCGATGTCTGGTTTGAACAGAGAAGGGAACTTGTTTGAGACTTGGGCACACAAAGTGTTGTCAGCGGGCAATAGTGCTCGGACATCATCCCAGTTCAGCGTATCTTTCCCAGCCAGCTCCTGCCAAGCAGTGTGGGACTATTGCCCGGTACTACCCAGAGTGGTAGCTTATGCACCACTCCATCGTAGGAGACCTTTACGGTAGCACTTCCGATTATGGGAGTCACTTCTTTTGAATAAGTTCTTAGTTTCATGCGAATTGGAGTTAAGACTGGCCTTGAGGCCTTGTTGCAGCACAATCTTTCGATAGTCTTTTTGCCCATGATAGATTGGCTCGCGCCCGTGTCCAGCTCTATTGATACCAGGAGTCCATTTAGTTCAACATTCAGCATTATCGGGGGACAATTCGTGGTGAATGTGTGCACCCCATGTACCTCTGCCTCCTCGGTCTGAGGCTCTGGTTTGTTGTGATCCTCCGTGGATCTGTCCTCCTCTGCAACATGGTGGTTTGCAGGTTTAACAGGATTTGCAGCTCGCCTGCACATATGTTGGAGGTGTCCCATTGTTCCATAGCCCTTGTAAACGTACCCTTTGAATCGGCATGAATGGAAACGATGATCATCCCTGCAGCGCCAACAAGGTGTTAATGGCCTTGCATTCATCACCCTTGATGGTGGACTCTCAGACATCTGCAGACGTGCAGCTGCAGGCATGTGTGACCTGCCCTGTGTGTTGAGATTCGAAAACATCACTTTGTAGCAGCACTTGTGTGCTGAGAGATTTACTTAGTATTGTCAGTGGTGGTAATGAACGCCTGGTCTATCGCTATGGCCTTACTCAAGGTTGGGGTCTCAACAGTCAAAAGTTTGTGAAGTATGGTTTCGTGGCCAATGCCAAGTTCGAAAAAGTCTTTGAGCATGTGCTCCAAATGTCCTTCAAATTCGCAATGTCCTGCAAGGCGTCTTAGCTCGGCGACATAACTCGCCACTTCCTGGCCTTCAGACCTTTTGTAGGTGTAGAACTGGTACCTCGCCATCAAAACGCTTTCCTTTGGGTTCAAATGCTCTCGGACTAGTGTGCACAAATCATCGCACGATTTCACCATGGGTTTCGCTGTAGTGAGCAGATTCTTCATGAGGCTGTACATTGATGCCGCACAGACGGTGAGGAGGATCACCCTTCCTTTGGCAGCATTCTCTTCCCCATCTAGCTCGTTGGCCACAAAGTATTGGTCGAGTCGTTCCACAAAAATTTCCCAATCATCTCCTTCCGAGAATTTCTCCAGGATGCCCAGTGTTCCCTGCATCTTTGGGTTCGCTATCTGTATCTCGTCGCCAGGTGTTGAGTATGGAGAAAGAGTCAGACTGAACATTGTGAGCTAAAAGTAAAGTGTGACCTTAGTCTTTTATTGCTGGTCTCCAGAGTGCCTCTTCAACCTGTGAGACGTCCTTAAATACCTGTGCACCCAAGGGATTATGGAATCCCTTGGAACTCCACGGGATGAGCCCTCTGGTGGCTGTACAGAGTAAATACAAGTTTACATATATAACATTTTCCATCACCATAGGGATCAATTACAAAGGCGTCGCTTATAACGTACTGAGCGAAGTTCAATAAGTACTTTCCCTGTACTTAAAAAAGGCTGTTGATTTCAACAGCAACAACAACTTGCATTGATATAGCACTTTTAACCTAGTAAAACGTCCCATGGTGGTTCACAGGAGAGTTATCAGACAAAGATTGACACCAAGCCACATAAGGAGATATTAGGACAGGTGACCAATAGCTTGGTCAAAGACGTAGCTTTTAGTAAGCATCTTAAAAGTGGAGAGGTTTAGGGAGGGAATTCCAGAGCTTATGGCTTAGGCAGCTGGAGGCATAGCCGCTAATACTGGAGCGATGCAGAAGAGGCTAGAGTTGGAGGAGTGCAGAGATCACAAAGGTTGTATGTTTGGAAGAGGTGACAGAGATAGGGAGGGGTGAGGCCATGGAGCGATTAGAAAACAAGGACTTTCAGGCAAAGTCAGGTCTTCAAGCAGTTTCAATCAGCTGTTGGCACCTGGTTAAAGTGCTAAAGTCCTTCGTGTTGAGATTCTGGATGCAATTGCTAACAATTAGGAGACCCAGTTGCTCAGTGAGACTTCCTGTTTTTCCAAATATACATTGATATTTTGTTTTTTGGTTTTGCCGCCCACCGCAGATAGCGGACAAATCGTGTTAGCACCAACATGCCCGCTTATAAGCAGTAGGGACTCTCATTAGAAATAAATGTATCTTTGTTGACTTGTTAAATTGAGAAATATGGTGAAAGAACAAGGCCCATCATGTGGGCTACTAATAAAGTTAAAAAGAATCAAAAGGATGGTGAGGTAAATGAAGGGAGTAAGTTTGGTAATAAGGATCAGGTGACGGCAAACATGCATTTTAACACTTGTTTATTTTAGAACAAAGGAAAGACTCAGAGTTAAGGAGTACTGTGGAAATAATGAGTTTGAGTGAGTGATGGTGCAATGAATCTTGATTTCAAATGTACCTTTTGTCTTGGCCTACCATAGTAATATAGTTCAAAAGGATAGAGGCTACCTCGGTTTAGCTTATCAGGAACACCAGCTTTCGTGGCAAAGCTTAGTGCAGTCTTTTTGTAAATATTCTGTTTGAATAACGTAATCTCATATTTTACAGGAGTGTTTTTTTCAAAAAAGAACCAGATAATACTGTCAGCCCTTCTTTCACCTTTGAATACACGTATCTAAAACACCTTTTAACATTATGACAAGGCTATGAAAAGAGGCTTGATTTGAATTGGCTGATTATAGTGCTTAAACCTTGCCCGAGGAAAGCAATCAGAAGGAATGGTCATGTCGTGAGATTTGCACTTGCTGCTTTCTCAATGTGACCTGTTTGGAACCGAATGTAACAAGCTGCAGAAAAGCACATTCAAAATGTTGTGCTGTTATGAGGAAACAAACTGGATGGGAAAATAAGTGGGAAAAAATTGCTGTGCAAGTCAACAAGGATATGACAAGAGGAGGTTTTGACTGAATATAAGCTATGGACTAATTTTCAAAATTGTATTGGAATAAATCCTAGTTAAATACTGATGTAACTTTTATAGTAATTACAGATTTACTTTCATCCATAATCCCCCTCTCCTGGGATCCCTCGAGCTTTCTGCTATGGGGTACAGACACTGACAAACAAATGTGCTTGGTTAGTCATGTAAACGGCCATTGTTGCCTGGCAGAGCATCTTGCCTTAATCGCATCTGCTGCAAGAAATGTTTAACTTTTACAAAAAGCCAGACTGTATTTATATATTGTAGCAGTTGGCATCGCAACACATAGTGGCAGCTGCAGCAGAACATGCCCTCTCTGATGGCCATTATGGCAAGGTTTGAATAGCAAATTAAATGTACTTACACACATGCATGCTAATGTGTCAGTTTGTTATATATATATAAAACTATATATATAAAAAGCTACATATGTGTAATATAAAATTGTATGCATGTGTGTAGTTATCTATCTGTGTAATATGTATATATACATAAAAAATATAGGCGCACACATCTCCAGTGCACGTGTTAGCACTATTTTCTTTCAATACAAAATTCGATGCTGTCTCTCTGTTAAAACTCATCTGAAATAGTTGTGGATGTGTCCCATTTGCAATTGCCCAAGATATCTTACAGTATCATTAACACTGAACTCTTTTAGGTCCCATATTTGATCAGGTATTCCTTCTGATTGTCCGTGAGCTACAACCTGAGCTCCTGCTCACAAATGTTCCTGCAGCTTCCTTCCCAGTCTTGCCTCACTGAGGACCTTCACTGCCTGGCTCTTGAACTAAGGGTCTCTTGGCCTGTGCTGTTTGAGCTGCTCCTATGCTCAGTGGGGCTGCAGTGGATTAGCTGCTGGCTTGATCACTGCAAACAAAGTCACTCTTTCATGCTGTGCTGCAGCGACTGAGGGCTGAGTGCCACGATCTCAGCCCAAACCTCCAACCCAATGTGCCTAAAGCCACCTTGACCTAACACAGTTGTGTTGCATTCCATTTAAAGGAGGCATAAATTACTAATAAGTTCATTACAACTGAATTGATGGAGAGTCTCATTGTTAGGTCAATGTTATTTAAGTGTTAGATGCATGACTTAAGTATTACATGTTATTTAATATCTTATAATTTGTGATTTTCTATTTATTTATGTAACTGAAAGAACGGTGTAGTAACATTGAACTGGTACAAGACTATAAATATCATTGTAACAGAGAGAGAGTGGGAGTATAAGAGTACAGTGGCGTAGTGGTTATGTTATTGAACGAGTAATTCAGAGGCCTGGGCTAATAATCCAGAGAATTTGAGTCTAAGAATTTTAATTCAGTTTAAAAAAAACTGGACCATGAAGCTGTCAGATTGTTGTAAAAACTCAACTGGTTCACTAATATCCTTTAGGAAATGTCTTTACCCGGTCTGGCCTATATGTGTCTCTGTAGTAGACTCTTAACTGTTCTCTGAAGTGGCCTCACATGCCACAGTTGTATCAAATGGATACAATATCACACAGACTGCAGCGGTTCAAGAAGGCGGACCACCACCATCTTCTCAGGGCAGCCAGGGATGGGCAATAACTGTTGGTCTTACCAGTGAAGTCCATATCCTGAGAATAAATAAGACTGAAGCTAAGAGATAGTTAGAGGAAGTGCAGAGCATTTTTAATATGTATGTTCATGAGGACTGTCATGCAGATTGACTACTGTATATACATACTGTTATTTAATGTTACTGGAGACTGAGGCTGTGTCACCAGCGACACTGGATAGAGCCAAGAGCCTGATTTATACCAATCTGTAGCAGTGCTGTGGGAGATATGCACTCATCAATCTGAAGGAGTAATGGGGCACTTTTTCCAATCCAGCATCATCATCAAACATCCCCCAAGTCTCTTATCCACAGCCAGCTAGACATCAAGCTCCTTCTATTCTTCCCAAAAAACATACCTCAGTCCATCTACTGCACCAGTGGATGAGACGTTAAACCGAGGCCCCAGTCTGCCCTCTCAGGTGGACATAAATGATCCCATGGCACTATTTTGAAAAAGAGCAAGGGAGTTCTCCCCAGTGTCCTGGCCAAAATCTATTCCCCAACCAACATCACCAAAACAGATTATTAGGTCATTATCCCATTGCTGTTTGTGGGAGCTCGTGTTTCCTATATAAAGATGGTGACTACACTTCAGAAGTACTTCATTGGTCGTAAAGCACTTTGGTACATCCTGAGGTCGTGAAAGGTGCTATATAAATACAATTCTTTATTTTACTCTTTTTTTCTCTCTCTCTTTTCATCCTTCTTTCCTCCCTTCCTTCCTTCTCTTTTCTTCTCTTCCCTTCCCTTCTCTTCTCTTTAAACACAACAAATTTTCTATTATTGCTAAGTTAAGAGCAATTTGGAGGAAAGTTTTTTGAGCATGATAAACTTGGTTGAAACTGTTAGAACGCAGCTCATGCCGGGCCTTTTCAATCAGCACAAAGGAGATTTTCATCCCATCAGTCTGAGCTGGGTTCAAATGCAGACTCTGAGTGCCAAGGCAACACGCTGACACCCAGCCTCTCTCGCTGTTGTATTCAACCAAATCAATTTGGATTTTCTTCATTCATTTTCCTGCATCTAATGGTGCACAGGTAATGCTTTAGTGGGGAGTGAAAGAATATGTCCTGGCTGGTAGGTCAAAGTGCAAGGTTTTATTTGAAGTAAAATGACTTTCCATTGGGGCTGTATGTGTGTCTGAGGTTAACTAAAGCACCAGAATGCGTGTGATTCAGTTTCACAAAGAGCGACAGTGTGACCCTTTGAACCCAACAGCCGAAGCAGCACTTGCTCACCACCTAGATACAGACGGGCTGATAGAAGATTTCTCCCTCCCCCATTATTCGCACTAAATGCCAACACCTAAGAATTATTTTTTTTTTAAGAAAGTCTATGTCACATTGAAGTCTCTCATGTGAAAGAAAAAAAAACATTTCTATGAATAATGCTGGCGAGGACTCATTACAAACTGAAAGGAGCAGGATGGGCTACTGACAGGAAAGGTTCAGTCCTTAATCACAGTAATCCAACTTGGCAGCTGCTTTTCTTGCTGTACATTTGACCCCCTTGATCCAAATCAGGGTTGCAAGACAGCACATTCATTGAAGAATTAAACAGACATTTACTACATGGTCCCAACTCTGCATGGCATAGATTTGCCAACTAGACCTCGGAACTGTAGAATGCAATGGGGTAGAAATTTGTCTTGGATGTTGCCGCATAAGCTGCCTGTTATGTGTGCCTCCCAGTATTCACATTTATTGCATTAAAAGTAACTGAATATCAGGTGGGGAGTATAATGGGCGGCAGATATGATACTGCCCATTTTGTGCTGCCGCCCAAGATGGATTTCTATCCCAATGTCTTACTACCACAGTACTGTTGCACTGCTTCCCCATAACACATACTGCAGCATCAGCAACGGCAACTTGCATTTATATAGCATCTTTAATGTAGTAAAATGTCCAAAGGCACTTCACAGGAGTGTTAAAAAACCAAATCGGACACTGAGCCACATGAGGAAATATTAGGACAGGTGACCAAAAGTTTGGTCAAAGAGATGGGTTTTAAGGAGCATCTTAAAGGTGGAGAGGTGAAGAGGTTTAAAGAGGCAATTCTAGAGCTAGGGGCCTTGGGAGCTGAAGCCACAGATACCAATGGTGGAATGAAGAAAATCGGTAATGTGCAAGAGGTCAGAAATTGGAGGAGCGCAGATATCTTGGAAGGATGTAGGGCTGGAGGAGGTTACAAAGATAGCTCCCAGCTCTGTTTTCATGCATTGTCTAACCAAGAGAGAGCCCACACATTCTGTTTTCTTCAATAATAATAACAGAGAATGCTGGAAATCTCGGTGGGTCAGGCAGCATCTGTGGAGAGAAACACGCTCTTTGTGAAACTGAATCGCACGAGTTCTGGTGCTTTAGTTAACCTCCGACACACATACAGTCTGAATGGAAAGTCATTTTACTTCAAATAAAACCTTGCACTTTAACCTACCAGCCAGGATGTATTCTTTCACTCCCCGCTAAAGCATCACACCATTAATGTAAGAAAATGAATGAAGAAAATCCAAATTAATTTGGTTGAATACAACAGCAAGAGAAACTGGGTGTCAGTGTGCTGCTCAGTAATATTAGCAAAAAAGTGAACAGGAGTATAAAGTTGCTCTGATGGGAAAGATTATCTTCGCTCTGATCTTTCAGTTAATGGAGAATGAAGGAAAATACAGCCCTTCTCACCTTCTGTATAACATTTCTTGCTATAATACATTGCGAGATAATAAAAGCTCTGGCATAACTAATGCTTTTGGCTTTCGATATCAAATCATATAAAATGCCCACTCTTCCATATTTCACGATCGTTGGTGTAGCATCCATTATTTAGAAATCTTTCACAAACCGAGAAACTGTGTCAAACGCCCTCTTTATAAAGCATGTACTGCTTTGTGATGTATACTGACCTCAGTTGAGCCATCAAAAATATAACCACTGCGATACTATTAAAAGAAAGAAAGATTTGTATTTATATAACTTCTTTCATGACCTCAGGCATCCCAAAACACTTTACAGCCAATTAATTACTTTTGAAATGTAGTCACTGTTGTAATTTAGGAAACATGGCAGTCAACCTGCGCACAGCAAGGTCCCACAAATTGCAATGTGATAATGACCAGTTGATCTGTTGGTTGAGGGATAAATTTTGGCCAGTACACTGGGGAGAACTGCCCTGCTCTTCTTTGTAAAAGTACCATTGAATCTTCTACATCCATCTGAGAGGGTAGCCCAGGCCTCAATTTAACATCTCATCCAAAAGACAGCACCTCAAAAGTGACATTGGGAGAGTCAGCCTAGATTTTGTGCTCAAGTCTCTGGAGTGGAACTTGAAGGCACGACCTTCTGTCTCAGAGGCACGAGTGTGAATGCTGAGCCACGGCTGACACCTATATAAAGGACCTACTGGATTTGGAGTTTCTTGTCTTAGGGAAAAATATGTATCTCATTTCATGAACTAGGTGGGTTTCAGTCTTCTCAAAGTATTTTAAATCATGAGATTGTAGTAAACAGAAAAGCCAATAGCTTACCAAAAAAATCCTGCAAGAAGGCTGAACCACATTGATAATGTTACTCATTATTAACTATTCTGATGTGAGTGAGAAGTAACATTTACAGCATGATTTTACAAAATTAACATTTGTGTGTGTTCATCTGCCTAGGCCCTAAGCTCTAGAATTGCCTTCTTAAACCTCTATGCCTCTCTACCTCTCTCTACTCTTTTAAGACACAGAGCTCTTTGACTAAGCTTCTGGTCACCTGTCCTAATATCTCCTTATGTGGCTTGGTGTCAAATTTTGTTTGTTAACGCTCCCGTGAAGTGCCTTGGAACATTTCACTATGTTAGAGGTACTATATAAATGCAAATTGTTTTTGTTTTGGCTGGTTATTCAGCTTCCTCATGCTGTTGAACATAGTAATTCCTGATGACCCATTCCTCAAGTGATGTGGCTAGTAAATAATTAAATTAAAATTTTATGAAACAGAATCAGAGTGTGGGGCTGTGAGAAACTGTGAGAATATCAAAGAGATAACCTTCTTTTAAAAAAGACGTTGACTTTGGAGACAGACTGACATTTTAGTCAATGGTGTAAATTTGTGCCAGGGAGTTCAGCACTGAAGAGGTTAATACCATTGGCACAACCCGATTAGAGTCTGACAAAAGAAATACTGTCTTTTTAATCACTAAATGCCCTAACAAAGGAATGATCCCGAAGGCAGATGCTAACAGTATGTTCTTCTTCAGTTCTGGCAGCACAGTGTTGTGACAGTTTAGTGCGAAAGGTTGGAATTAAATCCATCGAGGAAAAACATTTCCGAACAGATGAATATTAATGCATTCTTCCTTTTTTTTTGAAGCACATCACAGGTCAAGCAACAAGGTTAGCATTTTTGCATAATTAGCAATTAAATGACTAATAATCATGACAGTGATATTCTCTTTTGAAGTTAATAATCTTGAAGGGTGGACCTAACTGCAATTGAAATCAAAGGAAGAGGGTTTGTACAGTTTCTGGTTTTGTTTTGCTGGGCGTGGAAATGAGGTACAAGGTTTACGATTCAGAACTTTGATTCAAGTCACTTGAGTTGCAGCCCATTCCCCTTACTTTCAGTTTAAGGGAGAATGGGTCTCCAGGCACAAGCATTATGCATTGTGGGATCTTAGCCCTGCTGAGTTCATGTATACTTTGATATTTGAAGTGTTGTGTATGCAATAACTGTTAGACTGAGTACTGTTTAACTCCAAGAGGTATGACCTTGGCTCTGCTTTATTAAGACCCAAAGTGACTAATATACAAAATGGCTTTTATACTTGGGCTCCAACAGTGACGCCTTCTAGTGGCTAGTGATCCCAAAAGTACATACATGGCAATACCCCCCCTCTGAGATATTAACACAGTCTTTTACAAATTACAAATCCCGGGTTGACTGTCTCAGTTCAACTCCAGCCTTGGGTGAGTGTTCAGAGTCTGGTGGGACTGGCAATGGCCATGTCAGGGATTGAAAGTCAGTTTTCATTGAACATGTCAGTGATTGAAAGTCCCGATTCACTGATGACCACTGAGTCCGCTGATGACTGGGGGTAGGTTGGTTGGTTGTCGATTGTCTCTTCCTCCGACTGTTCCAGTTCGTCTGTGTGCTGCAGCTTTGTCTGATCCATATGTTTCCTACATGTTTGCCCATTTTTGAGCTAGACAGTAAATACTCTGTTGCCCTCCTTGGCCATGACAGTACCAGCGATCCACTTGGGACCCTGACCATAATTCGGAACATATACAGAAATATCGTGTGACACAGCTGCGTGATCGTGATACCCTTGCTGACTTTGTCTTCTATACTCAACATGATTATTCAAGTCAGGGTGTACAAGAGATAGCTTGGTCTTACTGATTCCCGGGATGGCAGGACTGACATATGAGGAGAGACTGGATCAACTGGGCTTGTATTCACTGGAGTTTAGAAGAATGAGAGGGGATCTCATAGAAACATATAAAATTCTGATGGGATTGGACAGGTTAGAGGCAGGAAGAATGTTCCCGTTGCTGGGGAGTTCAGAACCAGGGGTCACAGTCAAAGAAGGGGTAAGCCATTTAGGATCGAAATGAGGAGAAACTTCTTCACTCAGAGAATGGTTAACCCGTGGAATTCTCTACCGCAGAAAGTTGTTGAGGCCAGTTCGCTATATTCAAAAGGGAGTTAGATATGGCCCTCACGGCCAAAGGGATCAAGGGGTATGGAGAGAAAGCAGGAAAGGGGTACTGAGGTTGAATGATCAGCCATGATCTTGTTGAATGGCGATGCGGGCTCGCGGGGCCAAATGGCCTGCTCCTGCAACTAATTTCTATGTTTTCTATGTTAAGACCTCTCTTCATCATTAGTTTAGCAGGGGAGACTCCAGTAAGCATGTGTGGTCTTGTCCTGTAACTAAGCAGTATGTATGATGGGCAGGTCTGCAGTGACCCTTGGTTACTCGCTTCATACTCTGCTTTATGATTTGGACAGTAAGTTCTGCTTGCCCATTGGATGCAGGTTTGAACGGTGCTGACCTTCCATGTTTGATACCATTGAGTTTCATGAACTCTTGAAACTCCTGACTGGTGAAGCACGATCCGTTGTCGCTAACAACCATGTCAGGCAGACCATCTGTCGCGAACATGACACTGAGATTCTCAATAGTAGCTGTGGATGTGTTGGATGACATGATTATACACTCTATCCACTTCGAATATGCATCCACCACAACTAAAAACATCTTCCCCAGGAAGGGATCTGCAAAGTCTATGTGAATCCTGGACCATGGTTTGGACGGCCACGACCACAGGCTCAGCGGCGATTCTGCTGGTGCTTTGCTGAGCTGCATGCAAGTGTTGCAATGATGCACACATGATTCCAGCTCAGAGTCAATTCCCGGCCACCATACATGAGACCTGGCGATGGCTTTCATCATTACAATGCCGGGCTATGTAGCTCATGTACGAATTTCTCTTCCTTTCTTGGGCATAACAACACGATTACCCCACAGTAAACAATGTGACGGCTGTAAGGTTTGGTCTCCTCGCACATTTGCTTGGGTATGGCAGACCAATCACCTTTGAGGATGCAATTCTTCACCACCGATAAAAGCGGGTCCTGGCTGGTCCAGGTCTTAACTTGTTGAGCCGTGACAGGGGTTCCTTCACTCAAAAGCATCCATAACTAACAATAGGTCCGCTGCTTGTGGTGTTTCCACCTCCGGTGTGGGCAAATGCAGACGGCTCAAAGCATCGGCACAATTCTCGGTGCCAGGTCTATGGCTACTGACATAATCTTAAGTGGATAATGTCAGCACCCACCTCTGGATGCAGGATGAAGCATTGATATTGATCCCTTTGTTTTCAGAGAACAGTGAAATTATGCGGCTTGTGATCTGTCTCCAGTTCAAACCAAAGACCAAACAGGTACTGATGCATCTTTTTAACCCCATGCACACAGGCTAGTGCTTCTTTCTCTACCATGCTGTAGGCTCTTTCCGCTTTAGACAAACTTTTTGAAGCATATGCGACTGGTTGAAGTTTATCCGAGTCATCAGCTTGTTGGAGTGCACAACCAATTCCATATGACGAAGCATCACAGGCCAATACTAAACGTTTACATGGGTCATAATATACCAGCAGCTTGGTAGAGCAAAGCAGATTAGTGGCTTTCTCAAAAGCTCTGTCTTGAGACGCACCCCACACCCAGTTGTCACCTTTTCTTAGCAGCATGTGCAGTGGTTCTAATAAGGTGCTCAATTTAGGTAGGAATTTACAGAAGTAGTTGAGTAGACCCAGGAACGAATGTAGCTCCATCACATTCTGCGACTTGGGTGCATTCTTGATGGCTTGGTTTTCGCGTCCGTGGGCCTGATGCCGTCAGCAGCAATTTTCCTCCCCAGGAATTCGACTTCTGGTGCCATGAAGATGCACTTTGAGTGTTTCAGTCTGAGTCCCACTTTGTCCAGATGATGTAGAATCTCTTCCAGGTTGTTCAGATGTTCCTCCGCGTCACAACCCTGTGATCAGGATGTTATCTTGGAACACGACGGTTCTGGGAACGGACTTCAGTAGACTCTCCGTGTTCCTCTGAAATATTGCTGCAGCCGAGCGAATTCCAAAAGGGCACCTGTGATAAATAAACAGTCCTTTATGCGTGTTAATGCACTTAAGTCTCTTCCACGTCTCGACCAGCTCCTGTGTCATGTAGGCTGATGTCAAGTCCAGTTTGGTGAACGACTTCCCCCCTCGGTCAGTGTTGCAAACAAGTCATCAGCCTTCGGTAACGGGTACTGATCCTGTTTCGAAACCCTGTTGATTGTAGCCTTGTAGTCTCCACAGATTCTGACAGTGCCATCATTTTTCAGCACAGGAACAGGCCCATTCATTAAATTCAACCGGTGATATGATCCCTTCACGCTGGAGTCTGTCCAGTTCAATTTCGACCTTCTCCCTCATCATTTACGGAACTGCCCGAGCTCTATGATGGACGGGTCTTGCATCCGAGTCGACGTGGATCTGCACCTTGGTTCCTGTGAAGTTGCCGATGCCTGGTTCGAACAGCGAGGGGAACTTGCTCAGTAGTTGGGCACATGTATCTTCCTCCGACGACAACGCCTTGATGTCGTTCCAATCGCATCTGATTTTTTCTGCCGAACAGCATTGGGCCATTGCCTGGGACAATCCATAGCGGTAACTCGTGAACCGCACCGTGTCACGACACTTTAATTGTGGCACTGCCAATCACTGTTTTGAGTTCTTTGGTGTACGTGCGCAACTTGGCATTGACTGGACTCAGTCTGGGTCTCACAGCCTTAGTATCCCGCAGCTTGTCGAATGCCCTCTAGCTCATTATTGATTGACTCGCCCCCGTGTCCAGTTCCACCGATACCGGCACCCCATTAAATTTCACGTTGATCATTATCGGTTTGCTCTTAGTTAGGAATGAGTACAGTCCATACACTTCCGCCTCTGGTATCTCGGATTGCATATCCGGATCCGCACTAGTCGGACCATCATCCTCCATGTGGTGTGTCGCAGCATGCTTGCTCATCTGCGGACACTTGTGCTGGAGATGCCCCACTCTCAGGCAGCCTTTGCAACTATATTGCTTAAATCGGCACTGCTGCTGCTGGTGATTTCCCCCACAACGCCAACACGGAGAAATCGGATGCATTCCCGCTGGCGGATTTTGGGCAGCCACAGGTTTTCGCGTACGTCATGTGCCGCTCTGCCGAACGCTGAATCAATCATATTTACAGTACTTGCTGAGTTTCGATTTTTCACTGATATCTGCTTTAGACTTCTATCCGTCGTCATGCATGACTGAGCGATCGTGATGGCCCTGTTCAAGTCCAACGTCTCCACTGCCAGTAGTTTACGTAGGATCACCTTGTGGTTGATGCCGATTACAAAGAAGTCCCGCAGCATGTCTGCCAACACAGCCCCGAACTTACACGATCCCGCTAGATGTCTCAGGTTGGCAATGAATTCCGCCGCATTCTGGCCCTCTGAGTAAACGTGCATGTAAAATCTGTATCTCGTGATGATGATGCCTTCGTCTGGCTTAGGGTGGTCCTGTAGCAGTGTACACAATTCTTCATATGTCTTCTCTGTTGGACTCACAGTCAGGAGTAGATTCTTTATCAGACCATAAATTTTTGGACCGCAAACTGTGAGGATCACCGCCCGGCGCCAATCTGCGTCGCCGACCTCCTCCATGAAGAACTGGCTCAAACGGCTCACAAAGTCTGCCCAATCTTCTCCTTCCACAAATCGCTTCAACAATCCAATTGTGCTCATTTTTGCATGCAAAGGTTCTTGTTGCCTCGTCGCCAAATGTTGCCCATGCAATAACTGTTGGACTGAGTACTGTTTAACTCCAAGAGGTATGACCTTGGCTCCGCTTTATTAAGGCCCAAAGTGATTAATATACAAAATGGCTGACCTTTTATACTTGGGCTGCACACACATGCGTGCAGCCCAATGGCCTCCAATAATGACGCTATGTGGCTAGTGATCCCAAAAGTACATACATGACATGAAGAATTCTTCAACACCTGCTTTTGCAATACTCTTTGTGGAGCTGTTTTTTTCTTTTTGCCTCTCTCCATTTGTTGAATTTTTGCTGTTTGCTAATGGCTTGTGAGCAGTTTCAAACATCCTCTAAAATGGATGACTATTGGGCTGTTTGGAAGAGCTTCTAAGTGATTCATTTTCAGTCTATATATATATATATATATATATAAAGAAAAATATATATAATTTAAAATGACACACTATTTGGTGCAGATGTGAGCTAAGCACTTGCTTTTCTTACAGCTAACTTGCAGTACAACTTGCACTATCATTGATTGTCCTCAAGTAACTACCTTGCAAGAGGCTATTAACTATAAGTGACACTTCCAAGCTCTGCCCAGATGAAATCCTGCTAACTGATATGAACGTGAGCATACTGCATTGGTAAGAAGTTGGTTTGCCCACTATTTTAACTGAGGCAGCTGTGGCTCAGTTGTAGCACTCTCGCCTCTGAGTCAGAAGGTTGTAGGTTCAAGCCCAACTCCAGAGACTTGAGCACATAATCTTGGCTGACACTCCACTGCAGTACTGATTGAGTGTTGGACCTTCATTAAATTCAGACCCCCGTTTGCCCTCTCAGATGCACTATTTCAAAGAAGAACAGGAGAGTTCTCTGAGTGCCGTAGCCAATCTAAAAAACAGATTATCTGGTCAATATCTTATTACTGTTTATGCAGTCTTGCTGTGTGCGAATTGGTTGCTCTGTTTTCTTCATTGCAACAGCGACTGCATTTAAAAAGCAGTCCATTGGCTGTGAAGTGCTTTAGGAAGTCCTGAGGGTGCTATATAAATGCAAGTCTTTCTTTTTTCTTTTGATGCATTGACCTGAAGTATTAACATGCACTCCTGGCCTTGTATCACACAACTTGATTCCATTCCAGCTGAAATGTATCCCTGATCCCAAAGGTAATTGAATCATTTGAGTGCAGTTCCCTTGGTCCCAGCAGCATTGTAAACGTTGTGTTCTTGTAAATCCTCATCACTGTGTTGATTTCCTAGAATTCCCTCCCTTATGCCATTGTGGGAGCATGATCACCATAAGCAGTTCAAAGAGAAGGCTCACCTCCACCTTTTCAGAGCAGCAAGGCACTAAATGTGGCCTTGCCAACATTACCCACATCCCATTAATGCATTCAAAAAAATTCAGCTATCTCTATCAACTCTCATATCAATATAACTTTGGATCATATTTTGTCAGCTATTTAGTCTTTTTTAAAAGGAGTTAGTTGAGAAAGGATTAACTACTTTTAATAGTTGCTTAGGACTTTGAACTAAATGGTTGAGGCAAGGGGGAGGGTTTAAGTGAGGGGAAATTTAGAAAGTTAAACAAAGGACAAAGCGATAGTGCAGGGTAGCGATATGGATAATGATAACCAGAGTGTGACAGGAAGGGACAGAACGTACAAACATAAGAGTGCACCAGCAAATCGGGTCAGAGTAGGGAAAAATGATTAAAAAAAGAAAATTAAAGGCTCTTTATCTGAATGCACACAGCATTCGTAACAAGATAGATGAATTCCTGTCACAAATAGAAATAAATGGGTATGGTCTGATGGTCATTAAGAGACGTGGTTGCAAGGTGACCAAGGCTGGGAACTGAATATTCAGGGGTACCTGACATTGCAGAAGGATAGACAGAAAGGAAAAGAAGGTGGGTTAGCTCTGTTAATAAAGAATTAGATCAGTGTAGTAGTGAGAAATGATATTGGCTCAGCAGATCAAGATGTAGACTCAGTTTGGGTGGAGATAAGAAATAATAAGGGAAAGAAGTCACTCGTGTGAGTAGTCTATAAGCCCCTAATAGTAGCTACACTGCAGGACAGAGTATGAATCAAGAAATAATGGGGGCATTAATTGTGGGCGACTTTAATCTTTATATAGATTGGCCAAATCAAATTGGCAAAGGTAACCTTGAGGATGAGTTCATAGATGTATTCGGAAAAGTTTCTTAGAACAATATGTTGTGGAACCAACCAGGAAACAGGCTATTTTAGATCTGGTATTGAATAATGAGACAGGACTAATTAGTGATCTCATTGTAAAGGATCCTCTCGGGAAGAGTGATCATAATATGATAGAATTTCACATTCAGTTTGAGGGTGAAAAACTTGGGTCTGAAACTAGTGTCTTAAACCTAAATAAAGGCAATTACAAAGGTATGAAGACAGAGTGTACAAAGTGGACTGGGAAAATAGATTAAAAGGTAAGACGGTAGATAAGCAGCGGCTGACATTTAAGGAGACATTTCATAATTCTCAATCAAGATATATTCCATTGAGAAAGAAAAACTCTACGAGAAGGATGAATCATCCATGGCTAACTAAGGAAGTTAAGGATGGTATAAAATTGAAACAAAAGACATACAATGTTGTGAAGATTAGTTGTAGGCCAGAAGATTGGGAAAAGTTTAGAAACCAGCAAAAGCTGACTAAAAAAATAATGGAGAAAATAGATTGAGAGTAAACTAGCAATAAATATAAAAACAGACTGTAGGAACTTCTACAAGTATATAAAAAGGAAGAGATGATCTAAATTGAATGTTGGTCCCTTAGAGGATGAGACTGGGGAATTAATAATGGGAAACAAGGAAATGGCATAGAATTTGAACAAATATTTTATATCTGTCGTCACAGCAGAAGACACCAAAAGCATCCCAATAATAGTAGAAAAGCAGGGGGCAAAAGGGAAGGGGGAACTAAAACAATCATTATCACTTGAGGAAAAAGTATTAGGCAAACTAATGGGACTAAGGGCTCAAATTTCCCCAAGAGTTGTCCCATTTTTTGGGGAGTAAGTAGCTTTTTTGGAGTAATTTAAAAATCGCAAATTTCCCCATTTAACTTGCTCAAATGTAAGTCAGTTAGTTAGGTTTTTTCTAGTTTCATTTGTTGTCTCCAAAAGGCGGCGTGACAAGCCACTTACGCCTCTTCTGGCCATAGAAGCAAATTTGGCCAGCTGAAAGTTACTCCAAACTAACTTAGGCCAGTGTATGTGGCCACTTTTGTAGGCACAGAAAAACCTTACCTACATTTAAGAAATCAGTGCAGGTAGCCAGAGATAGATATGGAGGAGGGGGGTGGGGGGCGGGGGGGAGTTAGAGGATTCTAAAGCACTAAAGATCTTCACAACATCAGCACAACATTACAACATCTTCAGCACAACAGCTGCACAACATCATCAAAAATAAATGACAGATAAATCAGCTACTGAAAATAGAACAGTCCTACCTTGCCGACTGCAGAATATACCGGCTAGCCCTCCCGCCAGGGGCAGCAGGCACACAGGGATGAGGGATTTTTACTTTTTACAGTTGGCCCTAAATGTTGCGTGGTCCTAATGGAGCATGATTCAGATTTAATGCAAAATATCTTTTATTGGAAATTTTACAGTGCACTTCAACGACAACAACAGCAAAGAAAGGCTGCACCCATCCCTCACCCACATCTCGGGGAAAGTGCACTTCCTCATAGGGTCAGTGATGGTGGTGGGGGTGGGGGGGAGTTGGGGGCCCGGCTTGGGTCTGACTGGTGGCTGGTGCATGGATTGAAGTGGGAGTGGCATTGGAGTATCCGGCCTTTGTGCCCTTATTGCAGAAGCTAGCTCCCTCATGGCATCTGCCATCGTTTGCACACCATCGGCAATGCCCACCCTCACTTCCCGTATCAGTGCAGAGATTTGACCCGACAGTGTCGCGACCTCATCACGCACCCCACTGATGGCCGCCGCGAGTGATCTTGTGAGAGCATTGGTCTCCTCACCCAATGAAACAACCTGATTAACCTCTGCTGAGGGCTGCATCTCAGGAGACACTGGTCAGCTTCTCTTTTCCCTCGCCATTGGTCTGCCTAGTGGCACCCCTCCAGTGTGAGGTGCAGGCTGGGACGGTGGGGGACTGGGTGTCCCAAGATGCATTTCCCGACCGCCACTGGGACCCGCGACCTCGGAAGGTGTGAACCCATGGAATGTTACCAATGGAACTCATGGAGGTTTCTGGCAATGTAATGCCCTGTGCTATGGCCTGATCGCAGTCAGCATTCTCCCGTCACACATTTCCATGGACTCCTCCTCCCCCCACCCGCCTTGGTCTGGAGCGCACGCATCTGGATTCTCTGGTGGATCTTCAGGATCTTGAGGAGTGTCATCTTCTTCTGCAAAATACAACAGAACAGTCAAATAATTAGCAGCACAGGAGGGGGCAGGATGGGTGGCATGAGTAGTCTGATGCGTAGCAGGCCAGTCAGCAGGTTGATTTGAAGGGCGACTATACATTTTAATGACTCACCCTCACCCTCGCATATGGGTCCAGCTTGTGCAGAGCTGATTCTTTTTCTGCCGGTGCGAGTCAACAAGGCAGCAACCCTCTGTTCCAGGGGTGACAGTTGGTGCAGATTTGGCGGACCTACTCCTGATCTAGTTCTCTCCCTTTTGTTGTGGGCCAATTTCTTCTGCAAAGATGAAAATATTAATTTTCAGACATGATGTGCTTCTGATAGGTGGGACGCATAAAGATGGTCACATTTTCCATTGCAATTTAATTTAAAGATGAAGATATTACTTACACTCACTACTTGGCCAATGTCCTGCCATTTCTTCTTGCATTGGCTTCCTGATCTTGCGGTATTGACCCCAGCGGAGTATGCTTCTACAACTAGGTTCCATCTTTTTCTCATTTCCTTAGGTGAAACTTTTGATGGACCACTCTTGCTGATATCCAGCTCCAGCCATTTCTCCTCAATTACAGTCACTAGTTTCTCCACTTCCTCATAGAGGAAATTCTCTGTTCGTCTTGCACGCTCTTGCACCATTCGTCTATTGGACTCACACGCAGGTAATGTTCAAAAATCACACTTCTAACCTTTCTTCCACCTCTCCAGCACTCCGTTCCACATCCTCAGCCACACAAAAATCAATATTCAAACCATACCTTTATATATGCTCCATTACCAATGATACTGAGGACGCTCTCCCTTTATTTGGCTGATTGCCAAGCTTCCTGTTGCACTGCGCATGCGTGCAAGCTGAACCACCCATTGCGCATGCGCACACGCTCAAACGGATATGCGTCCCCCTGCCGGCACTCCACAAAACGCTGGGCCCAATCCCCCCCACCTCAGGCTCTGCAGTGCCATGCCGATGGATCCGGACGACGAGGGAGCGGCCAAATTAACAGGTAAATTTTTGGTGCTTTTTTTGGCTCATAAAGTCAGCGTGCCACCCCTAACTACGCAGGTCTAGGTGGCTGGGGAAATTTGGGCCCTAAATGCTGACAAGTCCCCTGGACCTGATGGCCTGCATCCTAGGGTCTTACAAGAAGTGGCTGCAGAGATAGCGGATGCATTGGTTGTAATCTTCCAAAATTCCCTAGAACCTGGAGAGGTCCCAGCGGATTGGAAAACTGCAAATGTAAGAAAGGAGAGGTAGCTCCTTTTGCTGATAATACAAAGATAGGTGGGAAAGCCAACTTAAAAGGAGGGTGCAGCGGGGCCGAAATTTACCGCTGCCCGAAATGGGTCGTACCAACCGCTTTTGTTGTGTTTTTACCACCGCGGTGGATGAGGTGACCTCTTGCGCGAAATTCAGCTCTTTGTCATTTTTTTACGAGCAGACTGGAAGTGGGGCGGAGAGCAGAAGATCGATCACAAGAGGGGTGGAAGTGGAGGTGGGATGGAGTCTTCGCACTGTCAGTCCTCAGCATAGTGCTGACGACATTATTATTCTTCTCTTTCTTAGGCGGTCCCTCGTATCGAGGATGACTTGCTGCCACACCAAAAAGGGATGAGTTCACAGGTGTTTCAAGAAGGGACCTGATATACCAGGTCCCGAACTACATGTTGAAGCCTGTGCTTGGATTTTTTTAATGAGTGGTGGCCGTTGCACAACAGCCACCACACGGGCTTGTCAGAGCTAGGTCTTGGTCCAGTGGCAAGGATTAACCAAGACGACTGGAAACCAGCTCTGCTGCACAGACCTAGTGCGCACACACATTGCAGTGTGGGTTGGCCCATGCTGCCCCAGACCCTTGCCTCTGCTGGGCCCTGGACACACGCCTCTCCTGGGCCCCAATCACGTCGCTCCACGATCACTCGCTGTTCCTGCGTCCCGACCTCGCCACTCCTGCTGTACCTGCCACGCTCCAATCAGCGACCTGGATTATGGTGACATTCAATCCAGTCGCCCTCTTAACTGCCGTCGCCCTGCTGCACCACATTACATTGGGAGTATCTGTACTACACAAATGCAAGTATTCTTGTTGTTTTGATTTGCATCAGATGAAACTCAATTTTGAAAGAAGAAATCTGATTCTGTAAGAAGTTTTCCCATATGCAGCAACAGATCCACTGCATTTTCCTCACAAGGATAGCACAAAATCACAAGACTGAGTCGTACAGAACTTCAGTTACTGAATGATAATGTGGAATGGAAGTTTTGAATGGACCAGAGACTGTAGATGTTTGTAGATGGTCAGCTTCAGACAGTAACCTGTGAACTAATTCATCGTACTTCACCTCTTACCTCTCAGAGCGAAGACGTTCGTGCTTTATCTGAAATGTGGACATAGGTGTCACTGCTTCCACTGCTTTCTGGTTGAGCCAGATTGCAATCGTCTCTGGGTTGCACATCACCACTTAAAGGGGAGTGCCGCTGAGAGCTCTGCGATTATTTTAGTTAGGTCCACTGGGCCACTAGGGAGGGTTTCGGCAAGGCCAGTGGCCTGGCACCCAAGAGAGGGTGCCAGGCTGCCTTTTAGTGGCCCGGCTGAACCCAGGGGCACAATTGTCGGCCGACAAAAAAAAAGATGCCAGCTGCAGCCGTGCACCCTCCCCTTGAATGGCCACTGAACAGCCATGTCACACACACTACACTGACAGAAAAAACTGTCGGGGGCACCACTCGGCGGCCTAAAGATTTTTTCCCCTGAAGTTAGCTTGAAGTGCGGGACATCGGCGGTGCGCGCATTGATGACGCACTTAGGAGGGGTCGGCAGCAGCGGGGTGGAAGTGGGGACCACCGGAAAAAGCACCTCGGGAAATTTCGCGAGTGGCGGCCATTCGACTCCGCTGCATGTCCGCCGCTTTCTGGCAGTAAGGGGCGTTTTCGGAGGCTGAATTTTGGCCCCAAAGAGTTTGCAATGGGACATAGCTAGGTTAAGTGAGTGAGTAAATATTTGGCAGATGGAGTATAATGTGGGAAAATGTGAGGTTATTCGCTTTGGTAGGAAGAATAGAAAAGCAAAATATTATTTAAATGGAGAGAGACTGCAGAATGCTGTGGTATAGAGGTAGCTGGGTGTCCTCGTACATGAAACACAAAAAGTTAACATGTAGGTACAGCAAGTAATTAGGAAGGCAAATGCAGTGTTGGCCTTTATTACAAGAGGGATGGAGTATAAAAGTAAAGAAGTCTTGCTACAGCTATATAAGCTATTGGTGAGGCCAATACCTTATATAGCTGTGCAGTGCAGTTTTGGTTTCCGTATTTATGAAAGGATATACTTGCATTGGAGGCAGTTCAGAGAAGGTTGATGAGGGGAGTAGACTTATGAGGGGGCTTGACAAGGTGAATGCAGAGAGGATGTTTCCACTGATGGGGTAGACTAGAACTAGAGGACATGTTCTTAGAATAAGGGGCCGCCCATTTAAAACTGAGATGAGGAGAAATTTCTTCTCTCAGAGGGTTGTAAATCTGTGGAATTCGCTGCCTTAGAGAGCTGTGGAAGCTGGGACATTGAATAAATTTAAGACAGAAATAGACAGTTTCTTAAACGATAAGGGGTTTTGGGGAGCGGGCAGGGTAGTGGAGCTGAGTCCATGATCAGATCAGCCATTGAATGGCGGAGCAGGCTCGAGGGGCCTTATGGCCGACTCCTGTTCTTATTTCTTATGTTCTTATGTTTGTTCTTATGTACAACTGTACAGGGCGTCGGTAAGACCTGTACTGCGTACAGTTTTGTTATTCTTATTTAAGAAAGGACATACTTGTATTGGAGGCAGTTCAGAGAAGGTTCACTAGGTTGATACCTGGGATGAAGGGGTTGTCTTATGAAGAAAAGTTAAGCAGGTTGGACCTGAACTCATTGGAGTTTAGAAGAATGAGAGGTGATATAAGATTCTGAGGGGGCTGAACAGGGTAGATGCTGAGAGGATGTTTCCCCTCGTGGGAGAATCTAGAACTTGGGGGCATAGTTTCAGAATAAGGGGTCATCCATTTAAGATGGAGATGAGGAGGAATTTCTTCTCTGAGGGTTGTAAATCTTTGGAATTCTCTACCCCAGAGAGCTGTGAAGGCTACGTCATTGAATACATTCAAGGCTGAGATGGACAGATTCTTGAACTATAGGAGAGTCAAGGTTTATGGGGAACAGGCAAGAAAGTGAAGTTGAGGCCAAGATCAGATCAGCCATGATCTTATTGAATGGCAGAGCAGGCTTGAGGCGCCGTATGGCCTACTCCTGCTCCTATTTCTTATATTCTTATGTTCTTTGTTGGTTCCAAGTGTGTAATTCTTTGAGGAGAGCAATCTTCAGTCTTGCTCGAGGCCGGTTAATTCTGCACTTCTGTTTTCCAGTTCTGCAATCAGAGTTTACGTTCAATAGCCTTGTGACGCCCACATTATCCTTGCCTCTCAGCATTTTATAGAAATTTATAACATTGATTATGAATCACAACAGCGTGACTATTGATACCATTGCAACCTTGATGGTATCTTTGGGTTAAAAGCAAACATTTCGGTTGTAGAAAGTTAAGATAATACCAAGCACAATAACGAAGAAACTGTACTGCTTTAACTGGAACTGTCAATGACATTTCAAATTTCCTCTTGTTTTTGGCTCTGTGTAGAGACTCTGTCGTAATAAACAGCAGGCTTGTTCATTGACATGCAGGTGGCATTATGCCATTGCTAGAACGCCAAAGACTTGTTTTTAGGCAGCGAAGCAACCTTCTTGAACTCACTTCAAGCCCACAGTTCCTATTCTTGTCTTTTTGCCCTGATACAGATAGAACTGCTTAGCTGAGCATTGCTTAATTAAGGGTTTTGAATAATATAATTGGCTGCTCCCTAATTAAACCACTCTTTTCCCTGACATTTGCTTCACTATAAATCCGCCTGGTTTAAACCTCCCACTGTCCTCTTCTGGGTCATCCGAAGAATTTTCCCACGGTCACCATGTCTCTGGTGCTCAGGCAGTACTGGAAAATGAGTGCATTTTTGCTTGGGGTCACCTTGTTGGGTTTCCTTCCTGCTGGTTGGCATTTTGCAATGATGGAACAACTTGCATTTATATTGTGTCTTCAATGTAGTAAAACGTGCCAAAGGGCTTCACAGGAATGTTATCGAACAATATTTGACACGAAGCCTGATAAAGAGATGTTAATGAAATTCCCCAAGCTAACGCACGTTTTAATGCCATTTTTTCACGTTAAAATGGTTTTTTTGGCATTAAAAAAATGCAAGCACATTTTTCAAATTTGGCCAGTGGTTTAACACTGTCGTTAAAAAAAAATTAACGGCCGCCTTTTTTCAGAATCGTTTTTATGACGTCACTAGGCGTCAAAAATAAAGATATCGGCATTTTAAAAAATTTGGCCAATAATTACACTTTTAAGGACAGTGATAAATACCGAACTGAAAAAGCTTGTCTTACCTGGCCGAGTTGGATCAAAATCGGCGATAAAGGCGCCATCTTAGAAAACGGAGCTGAGTTAAAGTATTTGGAGGGAAGGCTGCGTTTAGAGATTAGTGAGCATTTAATTAGTTTTTAAGGACATTTAGGAGTATTTAAGGACATTTTAAGAATGGGGCCTATTCTATCTGTGCAATATTTGGTGACTGCTTATGCTATCCAGGATAATCATAGAAGAAGGCTTATTCGACAGCATTATCAGAGTAATCAAAGAGGTCACAGACTTATGGGAAGGAGGCCATGCCCCCAAAGAGTTAACAGGGAATATCGCTACACAACTTAGCCATCATGAGGGGGCAGGATTTGCCGCTGAGGATTGCAGAATCACCTCAGGAGAGAGGGGTGGGTAAGAATCGGAGGAGGACGAGGAACCCTTGCCTCCACTACCACCCCCAGGAGGACACGGGAGGAGGCCTCGTGGACCTTACGCCATTGCAAGAGCCTTGAGTCAGCAGCTGATACTTCAGCGCTTTGCATGGAGGCTGAACGGCATGTTTCATCATGGACTGCCCACTCTATCCCACCATGTTGATTATTTCTCCCTGTTATTCTGCGAATGAGACACTGCATAAGTTTGGTTTAATTGAAAAAATAAGTTGAAACTTTAATCAAAACTTTTTCGTGTTATATTAAACTTTTAAATGAACGTCACTTAATTATCAATAACGCAAACAACCAACCAAAACAACAACTAAAGAACAACAAAACTACAACAGCAGCAAACAAACTTCAGCTGCAGCCAGCTCTCCCCCCACCCCTTTATTTAAACACCGTCATGCCGCCTGCCCGCCCTTCTTGCCCTTGCCATTAGCCTTGCCAGTTACCGCAGGCTTAGCCCTACTCCCGGTGAGCCCAAGCTTCTTATCAGTTTCTCGGGTACGGCGCTCCGCTTGTTGGGGGACAGACAAAGGAGACGCCAATGGAAGCCCCTGAAAACCTCTGGCTGCGGAAGGCCCGGCTTCGGACTCTAAAGCCAGTGGATCAACCTGCACACTGACTGGTGAGGTTGGTCTGGGGATTGGAGTGGCATCACTCGAGACCGCCAATAGCCGCTGGGCAATGACAGCCTCGGTGTTTTCCCGACTTGCAGCGACTATCTCGGACATGCCCTCCTTGATGTCAGCAGATACTACTGCTGTGGCTCCCGACATGCCCTCCCTAATGTCACCAGATAGTGTTGCTATGCTTGCCGAGATCCCCATGGTCTCAAAGAGCGATTTGATGAGCTGGACGCTCTCCCCAGTTATTCCTATCAGCTCGACCACCTCCTGTGGAGCCTGCATCTTCACGTCTCCGCCTCTGTACAGACGGGCCTGCTGCTGCCCTGGGTGTGGGTTCCTGCAACCCACTGGGACACGGGACCTCGGATGGTGCATAACCGACATATGTCCCCTCCTGCATAGGGCAGGCTAAAACCCTTTATACCTCTGTGGCATCGACCTCCTCCAAATTCAATGCCTTCGTCTGATCATCCTCCGCCCGCCCCCCCTCCCCCACGCCTCCAAAAACATTAATTAAAGCATCATCCTCCTCCTCCTCCTCCTGTGGAGGTTCTGCAGGATAGCTGAGTTCGGTCTCATCCATTTCCGCTTGTGGCGAGCTGGCGGGGTCTTCTCTATTATCGGATGTATCTGAAACATCTTCAAAATATAACAGAACAGATGACTGGTTAGCAGCAGGGGAGGGGGCAGGGTGACATGAGTAGGCTCACATAGCGCAGGCTCATTTGAAGGACCACGACGAGTGATAGTACATCGCATAAACCAAAGCCTAGCCGACGGAGAGTACATCGCATAAACCGAAGCGTAGCCCACACAGTACTTAACATTGAGCCAACCCAGACTGTGGATTTTGCAGGACTTACCCTCTCTCTCAAACCTGGGCTCAGCATCCGCACAGGTGGTTGATCTCTGCGATGCACCAATCAGACCTGCAATCCGACTTTCCAGGGCTGTGATTGGGAGCAGTGATTGCCGGACCCACACCAGTTTTCTGCTGCTGTCGCTGGTTCTCAGACAACTTTCTCTGCCTTCTGCTGTCGTGGCACACACAGATTGTCATCAAAGAACTTATACCATACTATGTGCATTTAATTAAGTGATCTGTACAATGTTCCTTTACTTGAATATTGTTCATCACGAAAACATCGAAGTGCAGTGCAGAAAAAAAGCAATCTTTATAATGTGTGACGATCAGAAGCCGAGCAATACCAAGATGGGTCACATTTACAATTCAAGTAATTGGAGTACATAAATAAAAGTATTACCTACTCTAACTGTCCCGCAAAGGGCATGCCACCTCTTGCTGCACTGCGGATAGGTCCTCCTGATGGAGTCCACCGAGGAAACCTGCTCGGCAACGCGTCGCCGAGTTTCAGCCATTGCAGTTGGGTGCAGTTTACCAGGACCCTTCTTCCCAATCTGTACCCATCCTCTCTCTACCACACCTACCAGGCCTTCATTTGCGTCCTGACTAAACTTTCTAGCCCTCTTCCTTCCCGAATCAAGCTCCATTTTTGATCCTGCAGCACCTGTGTGTAAGTATTGCAAACTCTCCTGCAGCTTTCAATTCCTTGTAAAAATGGCTACTCCAGACCAGGAAGTGTAATGCGTATATGCATCACATGAAATACGGGTGAAAATTTTTTTTCCGTGCATGTACATAACGAGCGTTTTTTTTATATCACAAAATTTTTTTTGTTCTTAAAATGGCACTTTTTTAACGCTTTGTTAAAAGTTAGAAACCTTTTCGGGAAATTTTAGCATTTATTATTTTGCATTATTTTGGTGACAGAAAAGCGGCGTTAATTGCGAATAACACCAAAAAAATGGTGGTATCCTTCATGTGGAAATTCTAGCCCATTGAGACAGGGCTTGGTCATAGAGGTAGGTTTTAAGGAGCATCTTAAAGGAGGAGAGAGAGAGGTGGAAAGATTTAGAGAGGGAATTCCAGAGCTTGGTGCTAGTCAGCTGAAGGCACGGCTACCTCGGCGGGGTGAGAAAAGTCTGCAATGGACAAGAAGCCACAAACTTTCAAGTATTAAAGGATGATTATTTGCAGCACGCCAGCTAATATTTTGTTGTAACCAATTAAATTCTCAGGAATCACATGTTTCAAAGCTGCAGCTTCCTGCGATTCAGTACAGAGG
This sequence comes from Pristiophorus japonicus, assembly GCF_044704955.1. Lineage (NCBI taxonomy): Eukaryota > Metazoa > Chordata > Chondrichthyes > Pristiophoridae > Pristiophorus > Pristiophorus japonicus. The sequence goes on along the minus strand of NC_091981.1, from coordinate 42,043,834 downwards.
CGATTAATTTATCAGAAAACAGGCACTTCTGCTTTTTCTTGAAGCAGTAAAACAACCCTTTGTTTTGCTGCTGCAAGAAATTGGTGTGAGAGAAATGGCAGCGGAAAAAATATCTATCAAAAGGAAATGTGTGTTGAATTATTTCCTGTAGTTTGTTGCTGAATTCCTTTTGAATCATATTTCAATTGAAATGCAATGTGTTGGTTGCAAATGATATAATTTAATCAGCAGAGTTCAGAGTAGCTTTTTTGGCACATATTTTTGGCCGCCCTTAGCTTGACTTCTTATTTTGCTGCTTATAATTTACTTGGCATTGATTGTGCTTAATTTGATCCAATTACTCTTCCGATGAAGTACCTATTGTTTCCAGCAGGAATATTTGCATGAGCCTATAACAGTTCTGTTGTGGGTAAATGGAACATATCACAATGGTGTAGTAGGGATGCTCTTCCAGGGTCGAGGTTAAAATACATTGTTGTGGTAGAGTAGAGGAAGCTTTACTTTCAACCTAGCTGTGCCATACCCGGCTTAGGAGTGTTAGACACTGATGTTAGTTGTCTGAAATGCAAATGTTCCATTCCAAAACTGAGATTGATTGATTTTTGCTAGGTAATGGTATCAAGGGTTATAGAGCAGATGCGGAAAAATGGAGTTGAGGTGCAGATTAGCTATGATCTAATTGAATGGCGTAGCAGGCCCGAGGAGCTAAAGGGCCTGCTCCTGCTCCTAATGTTACTATGTTACTCAACACTGTGGTACCTCAAAAATTTAAATATTCGCAACGTTTTTCTTTTGTTGTTATGATACCTCACTTTGATGAAGTGCCAAATTCACAGGAACTTTCTCTGGGCAGACGCATCAATTTCAACAAGAGGAAACAGAAACAAAGTATTTGTAGTATGGAGCTTAGAGGAACGAGGAAACAGCTTAGCGATATCTTTTATATGCAGTTTAGAAACCAGTCACCTCTCGACTATGGCTGGGAACAATTCAGTCTGACTCGATGACCATGACTGACTCTTAGCTAGTATTGATATTTGTGACATTTTAATTGTAATTCTGCTGAACATCACGATATATTACACTTGATATTAAAGTCGCGTTCTCAGCTAATTAAGGAGTTTTTTGTCAGGCCCTGTTTCCAGGGCAACCAGGAGCAGTGTGCTGTCACTGCTGCACTGTGGTGCTGCCAAGGTAGAGGACAGAGAAAGCTTGTATGACAACTCATTGTCTCAGTGCAGACTCGTTCAATCCAGCTCTTATTGTAAATCCTTTTATTGAAACCAAGTTTTAAACAATACTAAAAGAAAAGCAAAATACTGAGGGCTCCAGAAATCTGAAATAAAAACAGAAACTGCTGGCAATGCTCAGCAGGTCAGGCAGCATTAACAGGGAGAAACAGTTCGTTTTTCAGGTCACTGATCTTTCATCATGATGAAAGGTCATCAACCTGAAACGTTGGAGGTAATTTGTACCTAACTCGCAGGGTGAGAAACCCACGGGATCAGGTGGAACGCTGATCTTACACCCCGCCCAATATTGTCTTCGATGGAGAGTAAAATTGGAGGGTTGCAAAAACCAGTGCCATAAGCCAATTTTGTTAGTTTCCCGACGGACAGGTTAGGTTAAAATTTCCCCCGTTGACTTTGTTTCTCTCTCCACAGATGCTGCATGACCTGTTGAGTGTTTCCAGCAGTTTTTGTTTTAATTGTTGAAACATACTAAATTTTACCACCAGACAAGATGACCACAATGTTCCCTTTAAGCTGCGCGACCATGCAGCGCTCTGCAACTCGTACGCAGCCGCTCACCGGCTTTCAAATAGGAAAAAACGTGCATGCATGGTATTTTGAATGGGCTGCGCAGACCCTTAAAAGGCTGCATAGCCAAAAGAAAATTAAAGGGAACATTGGATGACCGCCTTCTATATCCTCTATCTGTAAGTTTAACAAAGCACGGTTTACTCTGTCTTTTGAGAGCGAGTTGCAAGATATTAAAAGCCTTATAGCTGACTTTCAACCAGCTACAGTTTTTAAATAATATATAGACTTGTATCAAGGGGCATTTTATATATATATAAATATACACACATATTAGTTGAAAGCATTGGCTGTGCTGATTTACAGTGATCGCTGTGGGTGAGATGCCGCTGGCTTGTTTCAGTGCTGCTCTGTGATTCTCCACATCTGTGGTTTCACAGAAGAGCATCATAACCCAACTCTCTGCAGTTATAAATATTTAATTTCTTTCCTACGTAATCACTTCTGTACTGTTTCTCCATGGTCTTGCCCTCCTGATCTCTGTAACCTGCTCCAGCCCCACACACCACAAAATCTTTGGGCTCCTCCACCTCTTGCTTGTTGTGCATTCCCCACTCCCTTGATGGCCGTGCCTTCAGCTATCTAGCCCCTAAGCTCTAGAATTACCTCCCTAAACATCTTACCTCTCTCTCTCCTCCTTTAAGACTCTCCTTAAAACCTGCCTCTCTGACCCAGCTTTTGGTCCTCTGTCCTAATATCTCCTTCTTTGGCTCAGTGACAATTTTTGTCTGATTCTGCCTTAAGCACACCGATAGACTTCTTGAGGATGACCTATTCACACTAATAGACTTCTTGAGGATGACCTATTCCTGACCAGAATTGATCTTCAAAGCTAGTATAGGGCTGGGCAGGGCTGTCAGCCATCTTAAGGTCCTCTTATGACAGTTGCTTGTGCTTATTAAGCGTGAAAGAGCAAGGGATATCTCTTTCAAAGAACTGGCACAGGCACGACAGGCTGAATGGCCTCTTTCTGTGCTATATGATTCTATGTTTACCTGAAAAACACAAGTGTCGCTGCAGCTGTCCCTCAATATTATCTATCAATCTCCAGCATCCCGTGGTGAAGCTTTACACAAGAACTGTGCTCATCCATGGGACCCTTTTCTAGACAGTGCCATCATCATATGTTTCAGGTGCATTGATTGATGAACCAGAGATCGTGGCACATGCAGTAGGTTTCTGGAAATCTGTTGCTGGTTAGTAATGAGGTACAATTTCTCCAGATCTTTCCATGACCACCAGGATTGACTCATAAGAAATCTATCCTCCTCATATTTGACCTTGTTGTATTTGTCACCAGCTGCACCCCATTGCTCTACAAATAAAGCTAGAGTGTGGCTGTATCACCAAATATGTTTTTGTCCAATACATCCCTGAATTAAAGTAATAATAAAAATGATGAACAGTAAACAATAAAAAAAACATCTTGATTAATGTACGAGATTTGCATATGAACATGTTAACATATTTGGATGACGTTTCTTATTTTAAACAGGCTAACACTGCCATTAAAATAGCAGATATATGCTGATATAGCACGGCATGATTTTACCCCCCGTGTTTCATCGCAGAACGTATGTCCTGGGAGCCAGGACTAGATAATGAAGCATCATATTTCATCGCTCCCTTGCCAGATCTTTTACTTTGTATTCTAATCCATCTGGAGGTTCATAGTATTAATTTTCACCCTGGAAGCAGGTGCGATAATTTTCAATTTTTCCCCCACTTTCTGAAACTAGTAATCGAGAATTTTAAAAGTCGATAATTAGTCGGTGCTGATGCCCATTGGAACATTGTAGTCTGAAGCATCACCATGCCACTGAGGGGGATGCAGGTTTTGATCTTGCACTCCTCTCTTGTTCGCAGCCTGAGCCATGCCAGGTGAAAAAAACCGGGGCAGAGACTGCCCTGGCTCCCTGCGGAGAGGAGGGAAAATCAAATGGATGGCCTTAGGTGAGGTCTGGAAGCAGGTCATCCACCAGCACAGCTTTGTTGTGGCAAGAGGCACGGGATCAAGAAAATCGAGGGTGTGCCTCCTTCACAGCAAAGTTAACAGCAAGAATGTGTTTCGAGAAACCAAACTGATTGGGCAATTAATTGTCGGATAAACTAGCTGTGCTTATCAGGCTGGTGTAAATCTAGCATGGGGCCGATAATGAGCACCTCAACCGTTTCACTGAGAATCCCATAGCGCTTTCAATATTCAGTCTCCACATCCTCTGGTAGAAAAAGAATCCTACCCAGCAGGTCTTAGATCCAGAAGCAGAACATAAATATGTATTTCTTTCAGCAGATGCAGTTTTATGTTCCAATAATTGGATCAGTTTAATGACATTTACACTCGATAGACTCTAGTAGTTGGTAAATAATGAGTCAGTAAACTGACCCATTTTGATGAACTATTAGCAGGTTAGTATTTACAAATGTAATGAAGCAAGGCTGCTTTGCATATACCTCTGTGTGTGGACCACAGAACTTCCTATAAACCTGCCCTTATTACACACTGAGCAGGGTGCTAAACAGACAACTGGATACACCATTCACATATTTATAACTGTGCTTGTAAATCCACCCTACATAAACTTGTGCCTATCCAAAACTCTGCTGCCCGTATCTTAACTCACAAAAGTCCTATGCATCCATCAGCCCTGTGTTTGTTGACCTACACTGGCTCCCAGTTTGGCAACGCCTCGATTAAAAAAAATTCTCATCCTTTCAAATCTGTCCATGGCCTTGCCCCTCCCTATCTTTGTAACCACCTTCAGCCCGACAAGCCTTTGGGATCTCTGTGCTCCTCCAATTCTGACTTCTTGCGCATCCCTGATTTTAATCGATCCACCACTGGTGGCCGTGCTTTCAGCTGCCTAGGCCCTAAACTCTGGCGTTCCCTCTCTAAACCTCTCTGCCTCGCTACCTCTCTCTTCTCCTTTAAGATGCACCTTAAAATCTACCTCTTCAACCAAGCTTTTGGCCATCTGTCCTGATATCTTCATCTGTGGCTCGGTGTCAAATTTTGATTGATGACGCTCTTGTGAAGCATCTTGGGACAATTTGCTACATTAAAGATGCTATATAAATGCAAGTTGTTGTTGTATGCTTATAGACTGTGCCATCTTGAAGTAATGTTTTTCTAATTGGGCTAAAAAAACCATTGACATTTTCTCTGGGTCAGATTTGGTGAGGCTGCTCTCCTTGAGTTCGGACTACAACGCTAATGGGCTGAATCTTGCTGGATTGGGCCATCTGGCGGCATGCCCCGTTAGATTGACTTTTCACACCGTAACTTGCTGGAAGTGCCAGCTGATAACGGCGTGGTGAGGACAATGGGGCATCTGGGACCTCAGTGAACACTGGGAGCAACAGTCTCTTTCCTTAACCAATGAGATTTAAGGATCAAGAAATAACGAGAGGATCAACTGAGAAGGAGGGTGAATTGGAGTCAAATCAGGTACAGAAAGAGAAATAACGAGAGGGATAGAAACAGTGGAATAAGAGAGAGAAAAAAAGAGACAGAAAGGAAAAGCAATAATTTTCTTTAATGGGCCGAAGATTGCAGTCGGAGGCTTCCTTCGTACGACCGCTTCTGACCCCAAAAATATCTACAAAACTACCTGTTCGTCCCGGAGGAACGTAGGATTCCGATCTGAGGCCTTCATTTGCCGCGCAGCGCATGGGAAGATGTCTTCCACGTACGAAGCATCTGCTGGAATCACGTGGGCCTGGACCACCAATCACTATCTGGTATTCTCATTCATAAAAATGGGAGCTCTGTTTGTACGGGCTCGCATTACTATCAATGAGGAAACCCCCCCTAAAACAGCAAAACACAGCACAATAAATAAAAAGAACACCTCACATATTTAAAATTAATTGAAATTAAATGTTTTAGAAAAAAAAATATTTTTTGGAAAAAATTTTAAATGTGTTTTAATACGGTTAAAAATAAACTTACCTTAATGGACAGGGTTTTTAATATAAACATGAATAATTACATTTAATTGTTCTATGTTTTAAAAATGTTACACTGGTAAAAGTAAGCTACGCACCTGCTTTTACAAGGCGCAAAAGTTTGAAGGCCATACACTGGGCGTGAGTTGGGCAAATAGTCAAATCTCTGCTGCATGGATGTCCTTCCTGCAGGGATGCATAGTGTTTTGTATGTAAACCTGTAAATACCATGTCTAACTACCAGAGGGCTTATTCCCTGGAGAAACAAGGGATCCCACAATCCCTTGGGAGCACCTGTTCATAAGGAGGCCTCACATGCTGGAGAGGAATTCTGAGATCTGTAATAAAGGACTACTTCACACCTTACTTTGAGCTTGTAGTATATAGTCTGATTATTTATTCAAGACATAACAACTGGCGACGAGATACAGATGACGAACCCCACCGCAACAATGCAGAGAACTGTGGGCATCCTGGAGAAATTTTCAGAGGGAGATGATTGGGAAACCTTCATGGAGCGACTCGACCAATACTTCGTGGCCAACGAGCTGGAAGGAGAAGCGAACGCTGCCAAACGAATGGCGATCCACCTCACCGTTTGCGGGGCACCAAAGTATGGCCTCATGAAAAACCTGCTCGCTCCAGCGAAACCCACAGACGAGTCGTACGATGAGTTGTGCACACTAGTCCAGGAGCATCTAAACCCGAAGGAAAGCGATGGCGAGGTATTGGTTCTACATGTACAAGAAGTCTGAAGGCCAGGAAGTGGCGAGCTACGTCACCGAGCTAAGGCACCTTGCAGAACATTGCGAATTTGAAGGCCACTTGGAGCACATGCTCAGGGACTTCTTTGTACTTGGCATTGGCCATGAAATAATACTCCGCAAACTTTTGACTGTAGAGACCCCAACCTTGAGTAAAGCCATAGTGATAGCCCAGGCATTCATCGCCACTAGTGACAATACCAAACAAATTTCTCTGCACACTAGTGCTACTGCAAGTACTGTGAACAAAGTAACGTTGTTTTCAAATCGAAATGTATAGGGCAGGACTTAAATACCTGCAGCTGCATGTCCGCAGATGACTGAGAGTCCACCATCAAGGGTGGTAAATACAAGGCCATTAACATCTTGTTGGCACTGCGAGGGTGATCATCGTTTCCATTCATGCCTTTTCAAAGGATATGTTTGCAAGGGCTGTGGAACAATGGGACACCTCCAACATATGTGCAGGCGAGCTGCAAATCCTGCTAATCATGCAAACCACCATGCTGCAGAGAAGGACAGAACCATGGAGGATCACGACGAACCAGAGCCTCAGACCGAGGAGGCAGAGGTATAGGCAGAGGTATATGGGATGCACACATTTACCACAAAGTGTCCTCCGATAATGCTGAAGTTTGAATTAAATGGACTCCCGGTGTCCATGGAGCTGGACACGGGCGCAAGCCAACCCATAATGAGCAAAACGACTTTCGATAAATTGTGGTGCAGCAAGACTTCAAGGTCAGTCCTGACTCCCATTCGTACTAAACTGAGAATGTACACAAAGGAACGGATTCCCGTAATCGGCAGTGCTACCATAAAGGTCTCCTACGATGGTGCGGTGCACGAGTTGCCGCTCTGGGTGGTACCGGGCGATGGCCCCACGCTGTTCGGCAGGAGCTGGCTGGGAAAGATACGCTGGAACTAGGACGACGTCCGAGCGCTTTCGTCCATCAACGACACCTCATATGCCCAGGTCCTAAGCAAGTTCCCCTCGCTGTTCGAACCAGGCATCGGGAAGTTCCAAGGAGCAAAAGTGCAGTTCCATTTGATTTCGGGGGCGCAACTCATCCATCACAAGGCGAGAACCGTACCTTACATGATGAGAGAAAGGGTGGAGATCAAGTTGGACAGGCTGCAATGAGAGGGCATCATTTCGCCGATCGAATTCAATGAATGGGCCAGTCCGATTATTCCAGTCCTCAAGGGAGACGGCACCGTCAGAATCTGTGGTGATTACAAGGTAACTATCAATCGTTTCTCACAGCAGGATCAGTACCCGCTACCAAAAGCAGACGACCTATTTGCGATGCTGGCGGGAGGGAAAATGTTCACGAAGCTGGACTTGACCTCAGCCTACATGATGCAGGAGCTGGAGGAATCATCGAAAGGCCTCACCTGCATCAACACGCACAAAGGTCTCTTCGTTGACAACAGATGCCCGTTTGGGATTCGATCGACTGCGGCGATATTCCAGAGGAACATGGAAAGCTTGCTGAAGTCGGTCCCGCACACCGTGGTCTTCCAGGATGACATCTTAGGTCGGGACACCGTCGAGCATCTTCAGAACCTGGAGGAGGTTCTTAGTCGGCTTAATCGTGTGGGGCTCAGGCTAAAACGCTCAAAGTGCGTTTTCCTGGCGCCTGAAGTAGAGTTCCTGGGGAGAAGAATCGCAGCGGACAGCATCAGGCCCACCGAGTCGAAGACGGAGGCAACCAAGAACGTACCGAGACCTCAGAATGTGACGGAGCTGCGATCGTTTCTAGGACTCCTGATCTATTTTGGTAACTTCTTGCCGGGTCTTAGTACATTGTTAGAACCCCTGCACTTTTTACTGCGTAAAGGAGATGAATGGGTATGGGTTAAAAGCCAAGAAAATGCCTTTGAGAAAGCTAGGAAGCTGTTATGTTCAAACAAATTGCTTGTGTTGTACGATCCATGTAAACGTTTGGTACTAGCATGTGATGCGTCGCCGTACGAGGGTGTGTATTGCAACAAGCTAATGAATCTGGGAAATTGCAACCGGTTGATTATGCATCCAGAAGTCTGTCTAAGGCTGAGAGGGCTTACTGTATGATCGAAAAAGAAGCGTTAGCGTGTGTTTACGGGGTAAAGAAAATGCATCAATATCTGTTCGGGATCCCTCTTTTCTGAAAGTAAGGGGATAAATACGAATGCACCGGCCCGCATCCAGAGATGGGCGCTCGCGTTGTCCACATACAACTACGCCATCCGCCACAGGCAGGCACAGGAAACTCTGCCGATGCTCTCAGTGGGCTGCCATTGCCCAACACAGGGGTGGAGATGGCACATCCCGCAGATTTAGTTATGGTAATGGAAGCATTCGAGAGTGAGCAATCACCTGTTACCGCCCGACAGATTAGAACCTGGATGAGCCAGGACCCCTTACTGTCCTTAGTAAAAAACTATGTGCTCCACAGGAGTTGGTCTAGTGTCTCATTAGAGATGCAGGAAGAAATAAAGCCGTACCAGCGGCGCAAAGATGAAATGTCTATACAGGCAGACTGCCTCCTATGGGGAAATTGGGTAGTGGTGCCAAAAAGGGGCAGGGACACTTTCATTAGTGATCTCCACAGTACCCACCCAGGCATTGTAATGATGAAAGCGATAGCCAGATTCCAGCCGGGTGGCCCGGTATCAATGTAGACTTAAGAGTCCCGCGTGCACAAATGTAATACATATTCCCAGTTAAGCAATGCACCCAGGGAGATGCCACTAAGTTTATAATCCTGGCCCTCCAAACCGTGGTCCAGGGTCCATGTCGACTATGCAGGCCCATTCTTGGGAAAAATGTTCTTAGTGGTTGTAGCTGCGTACTCCAAATGGATTGAATGTGTGATAATGTCGGCAAGCACGTCTGCTGCCAGCATTGAAAGCCTACAGGCCATGTTTGCCATGCACGGCCTGCCTGATGTCCTTGTAAGTGACAATGGGCCGTGCTTTACCAGTGCCGAGTTCAAGGAGTTCATGACCCGCAATGGGATCAAACATGTTACGTCTGGCCCATTTAAACCAGCATCCAACGGTCAGGAAGAACGAGCAGTTCAAACAATCAAGCAGAGCTTGAAAAGGGTAACCGAAGGCTCACTGCAGACTCGCTTATCCCGAGTCCTGCTTAGTTACTGCACAAGACCCCACTCGCTCACTGAGGTTTCTCCTGCTGAACTGCTCATGAAAAGGGCACTTAAGACAAGGTTCTCGTTAGTACACCTTAATCTACATGAACAGGTAGAGAGCAGGTGGCTTCAACAGAATACATACCATGATCGCGAAATTAATATAAATGATTCTGTATTTGTGTTGAACTATGGACAACGTCCCAAGTGGCTTCCTGGCACTGTTTTGGCCAAAGAGGGTAGTTGGGTGTTTGTGGTCAAACTCTCAAATGGACTCACCTGCAGAAAACACTTGGACCAAACCAAACTCAGATTTACGGACTATCCAGAACAACCCACAATAGACTCTACCTTTTTCGACCCTCCAACACACACACAAGTGGCAACCGACCCAGCGGTTGACCACGAAGCAGAACCCATCACCCGCAGTAGCCCAGCAGGACTCACCACCCCCAGCAGCCCAGCAAGGCCAGCTGCGCAGCAGCCCAGCGAGGGCCCAACAAACGACTCGCCAAAACCAGCATTTGCACCGAGACGATAAACCAGGGAAAGGAAGGTCCCAGATTGGCTCACATTGTAAATAGTTACACTATTGACTTTGCGGGGGAATGTTGTTATGTATGTAAACCTGTAAATACCATGTATATCCACCAGCGGGCTTATCCCCTGGTGTCCCAAGGGATCCCACAATCCCTTGGGAGCATCTGTATATAAGGAGGCCTCACAGGTTGGAGAGGCACTCTGAGATCTGTAATAAAGGACTACGGTCACACCTTATTTTGAGCTTGCAGTATCTTGTCTGACTCTTTAGACAGATTCTATGTGTCATGTCTTGAATGAAGAAATTTTGACAGATCAGAAAAGCCAGTTCTTGGTGCATATGCATTGCGCCCCGAGAACCGGTTCCGGCGAGGCCGCAATTTTCGGCCCAATAATTTAACATTTTTGAAATCTCTAAGAACAATTTACCATCTGAAGGAATGATATTCCACAGTTTAAATTGTTGAATTTATGGCCCGGGGAGGTTTATTTACCACTGCATTAACAATTATGATGTTGTTAAAAGGGTACTTGTGCTGTTAATTACCAGCCCTAATTTTCTGTGGCAAGTTTAGAGGGCAAATCTAGCAATAATAACAGTGAAAGTAATGGCCAGATGCCATTTGTGCAAAGCAAACGGTGGAGCAGTGTAAATCAAGCAGCAAGTTTTGGAGATCGCAACCCATGGCATATCTTTTCATCCCTGAACTTGCTGACTGATTTGTCTATTAATATCAACATGCGTTGTTAACACACAACGATTTTTACGGCAAATCCAGCCCTACACCAAACCTTCAACCAATTCTCCCAGTCTACAAGGCCACTCTCTGGGAGTAAGTCTCGTTGGATTTGGCCTTGTATCTCTTTCTGTAATCAAACTATGAAAATCATTTTATCTTCATAGATTATATTGTATCAATGTGCAATGTCTAGGTTTTTATTATTTTGCAATTGGAGTCATGAGAAAAATTGTATTCAGATATTTAGATGATATCACTGTGTTGTGCTTTTATATAAATTTATATTTGCCACTCCTGTTCAGTGTAGATGAGATTTATTTGTTTCTCTTACTGTTGACAGGTTATCCCCTCCACCTTTCAGTTAAACTCCATGGAGGTGAAATTGCCCCTTTTTCAGAGGCCTGTTAATGCCCCACAGAGGCGCTAACGGGACGCAAGACATTTTTCGCCCAGTGGCGCTACCGGCTCCCGGCTCCCGGGAAATTGCCTGGGAGTTTGCGGACGCGCTGCCTTGGCAGCACCATGCCCCGCAAGTAGCGCCCCGGGCAGCCACATAACAGCTGATGACGTCATCGCTGTGCATGGCGAACCCTCAGCGCTGTGCGCCGACCCCTTACTGCCCCACGAGGGAAATTGCCCCGTGGCTCACAAGGCTGGCACGAGCTAGTATCAATGCCAGCTTTGCGGGTCACGTAGTGGGGCGGTAGTTAAAGGGGAGGTTTTCTTTGCACGAGATTATGCTCCACTTCCTTTGAGGGGTGGTAAGCCCAATTCAGCGGCCAGAGTGGGACTACTGCACCCATCGCAGGAAGTTCCAGCACCAACAGCTTACCACCCCCAACTGGAACGCAACGCAATTTCGACCCCATGTCTTTCACTTCACCAATGGATAAAGCCTTCAAGCAAAACTAAGCTGCTCGCTTGTCCGAGATGGAGTTAACTCTATTAGCATCACTCTTCAGCGCTGCACACTTTATTTAATATTACACCATGTAAGAAAAGAAAGAAAACATTTCAATAGCGCCTTTCACGACCTCGGGATGTCCCAAAGCGCTTTACAGCCAATGAATTACCTTTTGTTGTGTAGTCACTGTTGTAATATAGGAAACTAGCACTGTCGGTTGCAGTTTCGGGGATGCCATATTCAAGCACTGACAGAGATGTTCAATATATTGCTGCTGTGTTCAATCAGATCAACCCAGTTAGGTATTTTGGATGGAAGAGTACAGTTTGACAAGGTGCGATCGATTGTTAATACTTGGCTAATGAGCTAATGAATAATAAAATATGCAGCGGTCTTCCCTTAACAGAATAGCCCGCAACATTTCATCTGCTCAGATTATTTCAGATCCTACACAGCATGTTCAAATTCCTAGATATCCGACATCAGATTTGCTCTCAGTTGGGATGGTGAGTTCCAGTGAGGGTTAACAGAGACTGGGGGTTCTGTCAACCTATATTGTCACTGATGACTTCAACCATAGATATTTTTGGCATTGCTATGCCATAATGCCCTATCCAGCTTTAAATTTAGCCAGAGCTTTGAAAGTGACTGTCCTCACTGACGTCTTGGTCAGTGATAATTCACATATTTTGCCAGCATTAGGCTGCTCGTCTAAATGAGGAATCACAAGGCCATCCTCCATCATTTCCGAATAAATTTTCATAGCTGTAAGTATATTCTGTTGTGAAGAATTCTTAATTGTCATGCCTGCCTGTTGGATCTATGGATTATGCTGGGCATTCATTCTAACCAAGATCCCCAGATTGTAGAGTTTTGGAATCTAGTTAAAGAAATCTCCATCATCACAGTTCCATTTTCCCCATACCAATTGATGAGTATAAGGAAAGTTTTGGATAGTGCCTGGAGGTTAGATTTGTTTTTTTTTAAGGTTTATCCAGGATTAGCACTTGGTAAGACTGCTGATAAATCATTTATTTTAGGATGACATTAAATTTTACAAGTTCGAATGGAGAATGAAAGGTCACTGTGGCAGTCGATATCTCTGCTTATCTTTTCCTACACAGGAAGAAACTAACCTTTACAGTATTAATTAACTGAAAGGAGGATTAAAATTCCCAAGTATTTTATAGCCATCTTAAAGGAAAATATATTCCTGTTGAGAGGGGAATCAGGGCAACTGTATCATTTTATTGTCATAATATGTTGAATTTCTTTTTACCAGAATAAAACCAATGAGTAATCAAGCTGATCATAGGCACTTTGGAACTTGAATTGCACCCCAGTTACATTAATGCTGCAAATTTAAACTGGCAGCACAATCCCAGCAACTGCTGGTCTCTGCTCAGCTGAATTGCTAACTCCAACCAGATATTAAGACAAATATGTAGCTATTGGGGCATGTAGCACCCATTTTCCAGGCATTGCACAATCTAGTAAGGCGCCAAAATGGCAGGCAGGAAGCGTGCACAGATCCAAGGCCCCCCGAGTGTGCCCCCCGAGTGTGCACTGCAGTCCCCCCAACCTCTGATAACGGACTCCAGCTCCCCCCTCACCCCCCCCCCCCACAACCTCTGATCACGGACTCCAGCTCCCCCCCCCCCCCCCCAACCTCTGATCACAGACTCCAGTTGCCCCCCCCTCCCCAACCTTGGATCACGGACTCCAGGTCCCCCCCACCTCTGATCACGGACTTCAGGCCCCCCCAAACCCCAGTCATGAACCCCTGATCCAACCAGTGGCTCTGCGCTATCTCGCCCCGCAACCCACCCCGGATCCACAGACCCACTTACCTGAGGGCCAATCTGATGCAGGGTACTTACCCTTTGCCCCCGAGCACATGATAATGGGCACTCCTGTATTTCTAGGCCAAAAACTCCCATCTTTTCCCATCACTTTTGTCCGGGGAATATTGGGTTTATGTAACCAGCTCAGTAACTGAAACTCTAGGGTCCGCTGATGGCTTCGTTGAAAAGAGTTGCATCAGCTGGGTCGCACTAGCTGTAGAGAATAAGGAAGGTCTCAAATTCAACAGTCTCATGCTTAGAACCCATCATGGCCTCACGACCGCCCTATCTCTGGAACCTGCTCCAGCCTCACACTCCTCCCCCAAACTCTCCAATTCTGGTTTTGTGAGCATTGCCCCCTCCCCCTTCACTTTACTCCTCCATTAGTAACTATGCCTTCAACCTTCTTGGCACCACGCTCTGGAATTCCCTCACTAAACCCCTCTCCATTTCCCTCCTCTTTGAGACCCTCCTTAAAACCCACCACCGTGACCAAGTTCACTTCGCATTGTCTTCTACTCTGACTCAGCGTCCATTTTTGTCTGATTGGCTCCTAGTCCAGCAACATCCTGAATATAAGATTTTCTTCCTTGTTTTCAAATCCCTCCATTGCCTCATCCCTCCCTATCTCTGTAACCTCCTCCAGCCCTACAACCCCCCAAGATCCCTGATCTGGTCGCTTGGACATCCCTCATTTTCATTGCTCCATCATTGGAGGATGTGACATCAACAGCCTTTGGGTTAGTGTAGCCAACTCTCCAGGATTGACCTGGAGCCTCCAGGAATTAAGGATTATTCTTCTTAACACTGCTGCAAGCAATTCTGGGAGAAAATTCATTGAAGCATTAAAAAAAATTGATTTTTCATTTTCTTTGAATATTTCAATTTATTAGTTGGAAAAATATTGGATATGCGATCAAAGGCTATTTGACTGACAGTTGTAAATCACCCATTCGGGAAAAAACTTCTGTCACTCTCCCATTGGTGTGGAAAGGCAGAACGTCATGAGGAAGGACGTGTTGGGCAGCCAATAGCGGGAGTGTGGGGGCGGGGCGGTTGGGGAGCAGGAGGTCATGTGATGAAACCACCCGGAATATGTCCAACCAGAGTTGGCAACCTTAATTTGGGAGCATGTCTTGTTTTGTGCAGAATACATTCATTTGAAATAGCAGATCGGCACAGCTATCATTTCAAGCAAAAATCTGTGTGGATTGGGAGCAAACTCAGGATGTTTGAATCCTGATTATGAGGCGATTATGAGGCATTTTCAGAGCTTGGGGCCTAGACGGCTGAAGGCACGGCCGCCAATGATGGGGCAAAAGGAGTGTATATACACTGAGTGTATATTTATGACCGGTTCATTGGAAAAGAAGGGGCTTTTTGACATTATCAACATTTGAAAACCCATGCATGAATAACAACAATGTGTTGCCAACTAATGCAACTACTTTCATTTACCATTACATTGTTTTACGGTGGCTTGTTTCAATGAAGATTGTGATTTTAATAACTGGCTATTAAATAAACAAATGAGAACTTGAACTGCAAGCTTTGGCCATTGAGATGTTCATGCAGATCTGCTAATTGTCAGCAAGTTATGTTAACTCTCAAAGTAGATCTAGTCATCACTAGCCGCCATGTTAGATTGCATGGTTACCCAAAATGAGCATCAGGATAAGTATTTGAAGCAGAGGAAGATACAGGGCCATGGGAAGAATGTGGGGCAGTGTTGGATTGCTCTAACAAACAGCCAGCACAGTTATGATGGGCTGAATGGCTGTCTCCTGCGCTGTAAACTTCTGTGCTTCTACCTGGTTCGGAATCGTGATTCAATGCAACTGGCGGAGGCCATGAGAAGGACTTTTTTATTATTCATTCTCAGTATGTGGATGTTGCTGCCAATGCCAGCATTTATTGTCCATCATTAGTTACCCTGAGTGAACCGGTTTTCTGTAACTGGGCCACTTCAGAGGGCAGTTAAGAGTTAACCACGTTAGGGTGGGTAAGGATTGCAGGTTTCCTTCCTAAAAAGGACATTAGGAAACCAGTGGGTTTTTTTACAACAATACTGGGGGAAATCGCTGGAAGCTGAAGTTCAGCAAGTTCATGTGGAGCACATATACAGTTCATATACCAGTATACCACCGATAATGATGAAAGTGCTCCTCAATGGCATCCCAGTATTAATGGAGCTAGACACGGGGACCAGCCAGTCCCTGATGAATATCAAACAGTTCGAAAGGTTGTGGGTGTCCAAGGCCAGGAGGCCAAAATTATTGCTGATTGATGCACTGCTACGGACATATACAAAGGAGATCATTCCGGTGCTAGGCAGCGCCACGGTAGTCGTGACCCACAAAGATTCGGAGAACAGGTTGCCACTCTAGATTGTCCCGGGGGATGGTCCCGCACTACTGGGGAGGAGTTGGCTTGCTGTCATGAACTGGAAATGGGGCGATGTCAATGCAATTTCTTCTGTGGAGCGAGTATCATGCTCACAGGTCCTGGACAAATTTGACTCATTGGCATCAGCACTTTCATGGGGACCAAGGTAGTAATTCACATAAACCCGGACGCCAGGCCAGTACACCACAAGGCCAGAGCAATGCTGTACGTGATGCGGGAAACGATAGAATGCGAATTGGACCGCCTGCTGAGGGAAGGCATCATCTCACCAGTCGAATTCAGTGACTGGGCGAGCCCGATCGTGCGGGTGCTCGAGATGGATGGGTCGGTCAGAATATGTGGTGATTACAAGGCCACTATCAATCGGGTGTCACTCCAAGACCAGTACCCGCTACCAAGAGCGGAGGGCCTCTTTGCGACGCTATCCGGTGGCAAACTTTTTTCAAAATTGGACCTGACCTCAGCTTACATGACCCAGGACACACAGGGGTTGTTTGAGTATAACAGATGTCCGTTCGGGATTTATTCGGCCGCCGTGATCTTTCAGCGAAATATGGAAAGCCTCCTCAAGTCGATTCCAAGGACGGTGACTTTTCAAGACGACATCCTCATCACGGGTCGTGATACTGAAGAACACTTCCACAACCTGGACCGGGTAGGGCTGCGACTGAAAACGGCGAAGTGCGTCTTCTTAGCTCCAGTGGTAGAATTCCTGGGGAGGAGGGTAGCAGCAGACAGGATCAGACCTACTGCGTCCAAAACGGAAGCGATCCAATGAGCACCTAGACACGATGGAGCTACGTTCGTTCCTGGGGCTCCTGAACTATTTTGGTAACTTTCTTCCCAAATTGAGCACGCTGTTAGAGCCGCTACATGTGCTCCTACGCAAAGGTCGTGATTGGGTCTAGGGGGACAGCTAGGAAAGGGCTTTTGATAGAGCACGCAATTTGTTATGCTCCAACAAACTGTTAACGTTATATGACCCATGTAAGAAACTGGTTTTAACGAGTGATGCATCATCCTATGGGGTCGGGTGTGTGTTGCAGCATGTGAATGCCAATGGTCAGTTACAGCCGGTAGCTTATGCCTCCAGAAGTCTGTCCCAGGCAGAAAGGGGCTATGGGATGGTAGAAAAGGAAGTGCATGCATGTGTATATGCAGTAAAAAAAAATGTACCAGTACCTGTTTGGCAGGAAATTTGAGCTGGAGACAGATCACAAACCCCTAACGTTTCTATGTTTCTATGTCCCTTTTGGCCGACAACAAGGCCATAAATGCGAATGCGTCGGCCCGCATACAGAGGTGGGCACTTATGTTAGCGGCCTATGACTACACAATTCGGCACAGACTGGGCACTGAAAACTATGCCGATGCACTCAGCAGGCTACCACTAGCCACCACTGAGGAGGCAGCTGAGCATGATGCTGAGATGGTCATGGCTGTTGAAGCTTTTGAAAGCGAAGGCTCACCTGTGACAGCCCGTCAGATTAAAGTCTGGACAAATAAAGACCCGCTACTGTCTTTAGTTAAGAAATGTGTCCTGAATGGGGACTGGGCAGCCACGTACGGGGCATGCCCTGAGGAGTTTAAACCGTTTCATAGGCTCAAGGATGAACTCTCGATTGCGGCCGATTGCCTACTGTGGGTAAACCGAGTAGTCATGCCCCAGAAGGGCAGAGAGGTGTTTATCAGAGAACTTCACAATGAGCACCCGGGCATTGTCATGATGAAGGCAATTGCCAGGTCACACATTTGGTGTCCAGGGATAGATGCAGACCTGGAACTTTGTGTTCGCAGGTGCAACACGTGTGCTCAGCTGGGCAACGCACCCAGGGAAGCCCCCCTTAGCCCCTGGTCCTGGCCCGCCAAGCCATGGTCACGCATCCATGTGGATTACGCAGGTCCTTTCATGGGAAAAATGTTTTTGGTTGTCGTAGACGCCCACTTCAAATGAATTTAGTATGCCATTTTAAATTCAAGCATATCCTCTGCCACGTTAGAAAATCTACGGGCAATGTTCACCGCCCATGGTCTACCGGATGTCTTGGTCAGCGACAATGGCCCGTGCTTCACAAGCACTGAATTCCAGGACTTCATGACAAGCAATGGAGTCAACCATGTCAGAACGGCACCGTTCAAGCCGGCCTCAAAAGGCCAGGCGGAATGAGCAGTGCAGATAATCAAACAGGGGATGCTCAGAATCCAAGGAGGTTCCCTACAAAGCCGCTTATCGTGCCTCCTGTTGGCCAATAGATTCCGACCACACTCGCTCACAGGGGTTCCACCCGCAGAGCTACTAATGAAAAGGACGCTCAAAACCAGGTTATCCCTTATACGCCCGACTATGAAAGAAATTGTTGAGAGCAGGCATCAGTCACAATGTGACTACCATGACAGGATGCGATGTATTGATGTCAATGACCCTGTTTTTGTCCTTAATTACGCTGCAGGGCCCAAATGGCTTGCAGGCACTGTGATTGCTAAAGAGGGGAATAGGGTTTTGGTAGTTAAACTTACCAATGGACAAATCTGCCGCAAACACGTGGATCAAACTAAAAGGAGGTTCAGCAACCCCATAGAAGAAGCAGAGGAAGAACAAGACGTAGAGTTTACTCCACCACAGGTGACCGAACACTGGAACCAAGCGGAGGAGAGCCCAGTCACTGTGGGCAGTCTGGACAGGCCTGAGGCACTGCAAACAGCAGACACTCAGGCCAGCGCCCAACAACCGGAGCCCCAACTCAGGCGCTCTACAAGGGAGCGTAAACCACCAGAGAGACTTAACCTGTGATCCCAATAAGACTTTGGGGGGAGGTGATGTCATGTATACAACTGTCATTGTAACCCATGTATAATCTGACCTAAGTTGTATACCTTGAGAACACTGACCACAGGGGGCAAACTTGTGGGAGACACTCCTAACCTGGACTTACCGGTATAAAAGGGGAAGCTCCACCCACCACCTGCCTCTTGAGGTCTTGGTAATAAAGGTAACTGGTCACAGAGTGATCTTTTCTCAAGTATGGGCCTCCTGTGCATTTATACTGTATAGTAAGGACATATTACGGAGGTGATGTTAAACTGAGGTCCCATCTGCACTCTCAGGTGGATATAAATGATCCCATGGCAATATTCGAAGAGCAGGGGAGTTCTCCCGGTTTCCTGGCCAATATTTATCCCTCACTCAACATGTATTTTAAATGTACTTTAAAAAAAAAAAAATTGCACGGAAATATTGAATCCAAAGCCCTCGAAAATATAGATATTCCTATATGTGCAAGTCCCACATGCATGGACTCTTGTCAGTACAGCCACGATCAAGCTGAATCATTGTGCCCAAGAAAAATTTAAAATTATCTATTTTAATTACTTTCACAAATATGATTCAACTATCGAATGTGTTTTCTTAAAGGCTCATTTGAATTTAGCTTGGGGAAATTGGCTATGGTGAATGGACAAGTTTGGGTGGAAATGTAGTAAGTAATTCTCTTCATTAAAAAAAATCACTTGAAAGCTGCCCTGATGTCTTAGTTCGGTATGGAGCCATACAGATCAGGAAGGTCTCAGGTTTGACAACTGGTCGATACCTCCAGACTCAACTATTCCAATGCTCTCCTGGCCAGCATCCCATCTACCGCCCTCCATAAACTTGAACTCATCCAAAACTGTGCTGCCCCGTATCCTAACTCACACCAGATCCCACTCACCTATCACCCTTGTGCTCGTTGGACTATGTTGGCACCCGGTCCAGCAATGCCTTGATTTTATAATTCTCATTCTCATATTCAAATCCTTCCATGGCATTGCCCTTCCCTATCTCTTTAATCTCCTCCAGCCCTACAATCGTCTAAGATCTCTATTTTCCTCCAGCTGGCCTCTTGTACAGCCCTACTTTCTTTGCCCCATCAGCAATGGCCTTGCCTTCAGCCATCTAGGCCCTAAGCTCTGGAATTCCCTCCCTAAACCTCATCATTTCTCTCTCTTTTAAGCCACTCCTTAAAACACACACCTTTGATCAACCTTTGGTCATCTGACCTAGTATGTGGCTCAGGTCAATTTTTGTCTGATAACGCTCCTATGAAGCACCTTGGGATGTTTTACTACATTAAAGGCGCTATATAACTTCAAGTTGTTGTTGGTCACTCCTTTTGGCTAAATTCAGCTCTGCCGGGGCAGGAGTAGAGGTGCCTTTGAGGCACTGGGCAAGGGAGCTGGAAACTGATTGGGGTTCCTACTCCTAATCACTATCCAGTGAACCCTGCTTGAAAGTGGTGAATGGTACAATGGTCGTGGTTATCGTACTGGACTAGCAACTGTGAATTCAAACCTCACTGTGGCTGTGAAATATGAATTTAATGCCACGATGACAGCTTCCTGATTGTTGTAAAAATCTAGCTGGCTCACTTGCATCCTTCTCGGGAAGAGAACTGGCCACCCCTACCTGGTCTGGCTAATGCTCGAATTCAGTCCTACACTAGATGGATGACTCTTAATGCCCTCAGGACAATTAGGAATGGGCAGTAAGGGCAACCTTGCCAGGGTCACCTGCATCCCATGAGCAAATATTAAGAACAAATATGTGGACGTGGGTGCAGAATGTTGGACATCCTGGATTGTTGTATGTTGGACATCTTGGGAGAGTTCAGGGTTAGCAGTCGAACGTCTTTGTATCATGGAGCAACAGACTTTCCAAGATAAACAGGGGGGCTTTGAAGTGTCGTGAGAGATTAGCATGGCTTGTCTTCTAGTTTTAGTGTTATATATGAGAAATGCTTGTGCAAGGAAGTGAGTGACAGTAATGACATCATCCATGAGTGATTAAGATGTAACTTTAGTGGCTAGGGTAATAAACATAGATAGAAGGGTCCATTAACTATAGTATAGAAAGATAACAGTTAATAAAGCCTGAACTTCAAAGGGTTTTGTTTGAGAGAGGTAGCATTGGAGTAAACAACTACAATGGTTTACATGAATAGACTGTTTTTAAAGGATTCAAGAATAGATACATCATGACTTATCTGTGACATGTATCTTTGATATAGGTATAATATTATGTATAAAGGAGCATGGTTTTCAACAGATCTTCGGAGGGCTCAAAAAATCGAACCAGAAGCCGAAAAGCCACTGTCTGTCTCGCTGAGCCAATCACTCTTACTAGATATTAATAAAGTTTGATCCGTATGCTCCAACATTAAGTATCTTGTGCTTACTCAAAACATGTTGTTGTGAACCAGAGGAGGCAGGAGGTTGAATGCTGACACAGACAACCTTGTGGGAGTCCCTGGCCAAAGACCACCCTAAGTGGAGAAAGTGCATCCGGGAGGGCGCTGATCATTTCGAGTCTCAACACCGAGAGCGTGCAGATATCAAGCGCAGGCTGTGGAAAGAGCGTGTGGCAAACCAGTCCCACCCACCCCTTCCCTCAACGACTAACTGTCCCACCTGTGACAGAGTCTGTGGCTCTGGTATTGGACTGTTCAGCCACCTAAGAAGTCACTTCAGGAGTGGAAGCAAGTCTTCCTCGATTCCGAGGGATTGCCTATGATGATGATGGTTAAATAGCCAGAAGACACTCCTGGTTTAGGCTCACATGAAGATGGTCAGTCAGCAGAGCTTGCTGAATGTTGTGAGTCAGCATGTTTGGCAGAAGAGGAAAGTCTGAGGGACAAAAATATACTGAATAAAAAGGGAGAAAAACATATAAAAGATAAGTGTAACAAATGTACTCAACATAAGCAACTCCTTTTTTTTCATACTTTTCCATCTTGGAATAAAAATAGATTAAAAAATTTTGACTTGAAGTCCAATGTCATCTGTTGAGTCTTGTGGAGAGCTGGAATCATTAACTAAATCTATTGCAATGAACTGGCCAGGAGCGAGATAATATAATTACTGTGTACTGGAATTGAAATGTTAAAATGGGAAATTTAAATTGCCAAAGCTATTATCATAGACTTGTGGTATTAATCTTTAGGAGGCAGCGTAAAGAGATATTTTTTAATGTGATTTAAATGTGGGAAGGTGGGTGATTAATATTCTTTTATTTGGTTTTACATTTTGAAGAGTGCTGCAGCACCATTGACATTCTAGTACTTTCTCAAAGAAATGAAACCAGTACCACCAGAATAAATGGTGCTGATGTGTTGTGTGGTCCATGCACTTCATGTACAAGAACTGTTCAGTGATTGTTGAATCTCTGCTGGGCACAGCGCACAAAATCACATTTAACAACAACAATTACTTGCATTTATATAGGGCCTTTGACATTGTAAAACATCACCAGATGCTTCACAGGAGTATTATTAGACAAAATTTGACACTGAGTAGTAGGACAAGTGATCAAAATCTTGGTCAAGGAAATGGGTCTGAAAGAGGAGAAAGAGGGGGAGAGGTTTAGGGAGGGAATTCCAGAGCTGGGGCTTACCGACAATGGTGGGGCGAAGATAAATGAAAGCTATTCATACTGCTCTTGAATCAACTGCAAGTGAGTATCCTGGTATAACTCCCTTGCTGAATCTCCCTCCCTCCTTTCTGTAATGGAATATTGTGGCTTCCTCCTGACATCTGGACTGAAATAGGAACTCAAAATCTGGAACGGCATATGTCCTATCACTCTGTAATGCAATCAATCTGCTGCTGACTGCAATGGCTAAAATACTCGTCTTAGGTCCATACTTTCCTCTTTTATAAAAAAAGAAATAACTTGCATTTATACAGTGCCTATCATGATCTCAGATCACCCCAAAGCGTTTTATAATCAATGAAGTACTTTTGTAGTGTAGTCACTATTGTAATGTCGGAAGCTCGGCAACCAATTTGCGCATAGCAAGCTACCACAATCAGCAATGAGATAATGACCAGATAACCTGTTTTAGTGATGTTGATTGAGGACCAGGATGCCAGGGAGAACTCCCCTGCTCTTCAAATAAGGGCTCTTGGCAGCTTTAATTGTGGAGAACAATAACACACAGAGGAAATCATCTCCCAGTTTTGTTCCTTGGGCACTGGGTAATGCATTGGGTTCGCATGCATGGCAGTCCCCCTTCTCTGTAAGGGTGGTAAGTGGAATTAATATTGCCATTCTCCACCTCTTCCTAATGGGTTCACATCCACAAAATGAAACAAAACAATTCAAAACTTACAGCACAGAAACAGGCAATTCAACAGGTTTGTGCTGATGTTTATGCTCTACATGAGCCTCCTTCCTCCTTACTTCATCTCACCTTATCAACATATCCTTCTATACCTTTCTCCCTCATGCATCTATGCTATTTGCCTCAACCACTCCATGTGGTAGCGTGTTCCACATTCTCATCACTCTCTGGATATAAAAGTTTCTTCTAAGTCTTTATTGGATTTATTAGTGACTATCTTATATTTATGGTCCCTAGTTGTGGACTCCTCCACAAGTGGAAACGTCCTCACTCTGTCTACTCTGAAACCCCTTCATGTTGAATATCTGTTTTGTAAAATGCCATTTTGCCTGCTCAGAATAGATTGGAGGGGCTTGAACAAAATCTAACAGATGCAAACCAGATCTGCAAGTGGTAATTACTATAAAGTAAGATTTTACTTTTCTTGTTTAGTTAAAAAAAATGCTTAGTCACAGCCCTGACTAATGAAAAACAACTTGAGTGACAAGTTAAACTGCAAGCACAAATAGCAGCATACTGAAGACTAATCCTAGTTAACATTCAGTTGCTATGGTGGCTTTTATCTGAAGCAATGCTTAATGGAGTCTGTCTCAACTTGCAAAACTGCAATAACGAAAAGGTCACTGTGCCTTTCGTGACTGTCCTCGATTATACCTTTTAAGTGTCAGTCAGCATAAATGGGGAGAAAAATGCTCAGCACCTATATTTTTTGGTGCACTAACAGTCCATAAAAACAGTCCTTATTTGCAAGCAGTTGTGAACTTAGTGTGGTTTAAAGTGACTTCACTGCAAATCAAGACTTGTAACCATTAGTCCAGCCCTTATTTGAAGCCTGCTAACTCAAGCAAAGAATGATGGATGGAACCTAGGCTGTTCTGATTGCAGTCATAGATGGAAAATTAGAGGGATCAGTCACTCCAAGCCATGCCCCCTCGTTCTGGCCGCCCTTGATTTAAAGTACGCCAGAACAACTCAGAATGTTGTCCCACTACATGCACAATTATGGTACAGCACTTGATGTTAAACCAGTCTTGCTTCCGAGGGGGAGGATTCTTAAAGATTCATGATTGCGGGTATTTAAATAATAAACAGAATTAATTTAGCCAACTTTTTAAAGGCGAAGGAAGATTAATTGCATGCACTTAGAAATCATTGATGGATAAGAATTATCTTGCAGAGGACTTGCACTGCCTGTAAATTAGTGAATTAATTCTTCAACAGTAAGGGTGACATAGACAATAATGATTTTTTTCTAAGGTGCACACAATACAGATACCATAAAGGCAATGCAACTTGGGTAATCAGTCATGTTCATAATGAGTGAAGCCTGTCACTAACTGATGGATGAAACACTCAGCACATCTATAACAGTGTTAGTTGCACAGGACTAGTTTAAACGTGCATGTAAATCATTTATTCAAACTGTCCTCTTGTCTTTTAAAAATCTAACATGATGAAATTTACCAAATTAATTCTTTTCTTTTACATCCCTGCACTTTAACGAGTGCTTCCAGCCTTGAAAATAATCCCTCAATAAAGACGTTTACTGAGTTACTGCCGAAACTAAAATCGTAACAAGTTGGCAGTATAACAGGTTGCATGGGGTCAAAGGTCGCCCAGAGCTGGGGAGAGGGACAAATATCATTGCTTAACAAATCCCACTGTGAGCTACATGTTGCCACAAACAAACTGGCTATTGCCACTAGTCAATAATCCAGTGGAAATAAATACAGTCATTGAAAGTGAGCATGGTTTGATGTGCAGGGGATCATGCTGTTCAATTTTCCTGGATATATTTGAGGATGTGAGTAAGAGCACGAAGAAATATCTCTATATCTTCACTTTTAAAAGGACATTTGATAAAGTGCCTCACAAGTGAGTGCCAGAAAATAATAAGAGCTCTGAGAAGCAGGGAACCACCAGCAAATTAGATCAAAACCTGGGCCATACAGTGGGTGATGGAGGACACTTAAGACATTATTGAATCCAGAGAGTCGTGACTATTGGGACTCTACAGAAATCAATCAATCAATCTGAAAACCGTGATGCCTTCTGAGAAAAAAATGGTGAAACAAATTTGCAAACCTATTGAAATGGATGTAGTTATTTTTCTGACAAGGCAAAGATGTTTTTAAAGCTGCAAGCACTATTATGGGCATAAATATACCACTCTTAAATATGCCACAGAATATTTTTTTATGTGAGAAAAAAATAAACAATTATGTTCTAAAATGCTGCCCGATTGCATTGGTTCATGGAAGATTTTACATTCGGTGATATGCAAATGAGTTTGAGCAGAGACTTGAACAAATAATTCAATTTGGAAAACTAGTGCAATTTTGAGTGCAGATTGTGCCCAAAACGAAAACTCTTACTCCACCTCAGAGGGAAAATCAGAGCAGGAAAATTGAGGAGCAATGCTCGGGAAATGGAGCCATTTCCATCCAGAGAGAAAAAAATTGTGTCACATGAGGTCAGTAAGTAAAAACTGCAGGGAGAGCAAAATGATGGATAGGCACTTCAAAATAAATGATACGGCATTTATATTGTGCCTTTTCATATCAAAACATCACCAAATGCTTCAGCCAGAATGAGTACTTTATGAATTGTAGTGATTATTATGTGGGGAAGAACAGCAGACATTCCAACAATGAGGGAGTGCGGGGTTTAGGGAGAGAATTCCAGAGTATGGTTACAGATAGTTGAAGGCACTGATCCAATGCTCTGGCGAAGGGAGGAAGTCAGAATTTGAGGAATGCAGAGATCCTGGAGGGTTGTAGGGCTGGAGGAAGTTACAGAGATAGGGAGAAGCGAGTCCATGAAGGGATTTAAACACAAGGATGAGAATTTTAAATTGGAGGCGTTGAGGGACCTGGGAGCCAAATTAGGTCACCGAGGACAGGGGTGATGAGTGAGCAGAACTTGGTGTAGGATTTGATAGAAACAGTAGAGTTTGAGATTAGTTTAACAATCAAAATAATTAGATCAAATGTTTTGTAAGTTTACAGAAGTTGGTTCTCTATTTCTAACCAATTTGATAATTTCTCCCCAATTGTTTTCTGAAAGTTACTTACTGGGTAGCCTTTCACATAATAGATTCAAAATGGACCAAAATGGGAATTGCAAGCAAGAGACTGACGTAGGAAGAAAAAAAACTCTTGAGCACTCGAACACTGAAATTAAACCAGAAAATGCTGGAAATGGACAGTCAGCATTGGAAAGAGAAAATGTGCTTCATGTCTTGTGTGACCCAATCATCAAAAGATGGCAGCTGTCTTTGGAGCCACCACATTCAATTCACAGTATTGTCCCCATGAGAAGCAACACTGCAAAGTAAAGGCAGCAATGTTCAAAGTGATAAAATAATTCAGCTGAACCTTGGCTTTCTGTTGCTTATCTTGAATATTTTTGTTCAGCTATTGCAGTTAACAGTTTTGATGCTCATAGCCAAGAGGTGTTGTTTTGGGAATTTTGGGAATGAATTAAAATATTGTGGACAGCAAAATGATCTAGAGGGAAGATTTCCTCTAGTTGCTATATCGGCCCCAAGTTTCGTGCTGCGCCGAAAACTGCGCCTAAAAAAAATCCGATATTCTGTCTGCTTGGCGCGGCACGCTCTTCGCAGCAGGGGGCGGAGCCTAACACTCGCGCCGATTTTCTAAGCAGCAGGGGGCGGGTACAATTTAAATTAGCCTTTGTGGTGCCGGCAACTCTGCGCGTGCGCGTTGGAGCGTGCGCGCACGCGCAGTCTCACACAAACATTGGCACTCGGCCATTTTTAAAAATACTGCAGAAAAAGTGAAGATTTGTTTCTTGGACCCCTGCAAAGGCTTGTAATTTAATTTTTTTTAATATTTCTGTGTGTGAGGGAGTGCTTTTAGCAGCACTGCTGAATAAATCACCTGCTGAAATCAGTGAGTTCAGCTTTTCACTGCTAAACTTGCAGAACCGGTGCTGCATTGGTGCATGCAAATTAAGGACTGTGTGTTTGGAGAAATAAGAGTGCCAATTCAACTTTGCAATAATACGTGGTGTTGACAATGCAGCACCCATTCTGCAAATTTAAATATAAAACTGTCGATGTGGCTGCCTCTCCCTGTCCAAATGGCCTCCGTCCCCCTCACAGCTTGAAGGCTGCTGCTGTATCTTCGGCTGCCGGCCAGCCACTGACGCTGCTGATATCCTATGGCCAAATGGCCTCACGTCCGTCCGCTGCTGATTCTTTGGCTGCCGGCCAGCCACTGACGCCGCCCCTAAAGCGTGGCCGAATGGCCTCAAGAACCTTAATGAGCTGCGTGTGTCCTGCATTGATTCTTTGGATGCCGGCCAGCCACTGACGCTGCTGATATCCTATGGCCGAATGGCCTCACATCGGTCCGCTGATTCTTCGGTTGCCGGCCAGCCACTGGCGCCGCTGATATCTCATGGCCGAATGGCCTCGGGTCCGTCCGGTGCTGCTTCTTCGTGGCCAGCCACGAAGAGAATGAAGGCCTGCCTCAAGCACTGCAGCTCAGCTCGAAGCTTGCTGCCGCTGCCGTCGAGACACTGACGCCACACCGCTGTCTGTCTCCAACATGAAAGGCCTGCCTGAAGCACTTTCACACAGATAGGAACATGGTTTATTTAATCTTTTCTTTGCTTATAAATTTTTATTCAGGTTGGATTTATTTGTATAATATTTGTATAAGTAAAACTAAGGATTGATTGTAGAATTGAATGACTTCCCTTCCCCCCCACCTCGTTCCCTACACCTAATTTGTAACCTACGCCTGATTTTCTAAAGTGTAGACAAGGTTTTTTCGAGCGTACAAAAATCTTCACTTACTCCATTCTAAGTTAGTTTGGAGTAAGTTTTCACTGCCGAAACTTTGAAATCAGGCGTAAGTGGCCGGACATGCCCCCTTTTGAAAAAAAAATTCTGTTCCAAAGTGAAACTGTTCTACCTGATTAGAACTGGAGCAAACTAAATGTGGAGAATTCCGATTTCTAAGATACTCCGTTCTACACCAGTTGCTCCTAAAAATCAGGAGCAAATCATGTGGAAACTTGGGGCCATAATAACATCATAAATTTAGTGGGGGAATTGTCTATGTTAGCTGGTTCTACAGGAGCCTGTTTTCAATTCCACTGGCAGTAGCAATCGCAGGAAATCATCACTAATACACTATGACCAGAGGAAATCTCGTTCTTCCCCCCATTTCTGATATTTCAGAAAGGTGCCATAGCTCTCTTGATAGCATTCAGTACCCTCATACTAATGGGTCTCCTACTTCCCCCATTGACTGGTGCTGGAATACAGTTCCGCACAACCAGTAGTCCCAAGTGGTCATTCATTATTTGTGATCCGAGACACTGAGTATAGCATACTCTACAATGTTGGGGAGTGGACGGGGTGATGAAGAGATGAGCAATCACAAACAAACCCAATGCTATCTTCACCTGGTATCCACACAAGTACAATTTGCAGAGAGTGTGGCTGATTGATGATCAGGTGTGAGAACTCTAGCTCATTTCTTCACTTCTTCACCCCAAACCACTGAGGCCAGTTGGTAGTGCCCCGACCACCGCCCATGCTGAGGTTGACTAACTCACTACAGGTGAGGAATCAAATCCCAAGAACAAGTCTCTGCATCCCTACACTCACCCATGGGCCCATTGGGGGAGCTTCCCTGATTAAGGGGTGATCTAATTAAGGTGTTTAAGATGATTAATGGATTTTATAGGCTTTGGTGGGGGAATCCAGAACAAAGGGGCTTAACCTTAAAATTAGAGCTGGACTGTTCATGGGTGATGTCAGGAAGCACTTCTTTACACAAAAGGTAGTGGAAATCTGGAACTCTATCCCCAAAAAGCTGTTGAGTCTGGGTCAATTGAAAATTTCAAAACTGTGAGTGCTGGATTTTTGTTGGGTAAGGGTATTAAGGTTTATGGAACAAAGGCGGGTAAATGGAATTGACATACCGGTCAGCCATGATCTAATTGAATGGTGGAACAGGCTCAAGTGACTGAATGGCCTACTCCTGCTACTAATGTTCCGATAATATAAACAGAAAATGCTGGAAATCTCAGCGGGTCAGGCAGCATCTGTGGAGAGAAAAACAGAGTTAACGTTTCAGTTTGATGACCCTTCGTCAGAACTGGCGAATGTTCAAAAAGAACAGATTATTAAGGAGCACTGAAAGGACAGAAGGAAAGGGTGGAAGACAGGTGAGATTAGAGAAACAAAAGGGATGAAATTTCCAGCATTTTCCGTTTTTATTTCAGATTCCAGCATCCACGGTATTTTGCTTTTGTACTAATGTTCCTATGATGTTTTAAATAAAGATAGAGCGAGGCATGAGCAGATGTAGAAAATAAAGTAATAGGATGTTAAAGATCATTATAATTATTTGTAATGTTTGAATCTTAAAGTGGCACAGATGACAGGTCTTCTCTTCAACTAATTGGGTCTAGTTCCATCTAGAAAATCTACTGTGTTAACATAGGGCAGAAGTAATTTTCTGTGCTTATTCAGAAGAGAGGATGTTAGTGGCACTGCTGGCTTCCATTTTAATAATTATATTTATATTATTGAGATCAAAATAAATAAAGCTATCTGGAAGAGCTAGTGAATGTAATGGCCGTTTAGCTCCATAAAAAGAGATGTTTCTTTTGAGACACAAAAATCGTTTACTTTGCGTGATCTTGCAGGAATCTCTGACCTATCTTACAGGCAGTTTGTTTTTTGAAATGTTAAACATGTTTCAGTAATAACTCGTCGGCCTATGAAAATCTGGACTGGCTTCAATCGCCTGAGGGGGTGGGAGAGGAATTTTCCACTATTTTTTCCCTTATTGGCCCTGGGTTTTTTTCTGTTTTTTGACTCTTCCAGGAGATTGCATGGCTGCAGGTTGGTGGGGGGGGGGGCGCGTGGGAGGTGGGGGGGTGGAGGGGCGGGGGCGTTGGTGGACGGAGGGGGTGAAGAGCAAGGAAGTGTCTAGTCACGATGCTCCAGTCATCATGGAGGCTTGATGGATCAGCTGGTCTTTTCTGGCCCATCAATCACACGTGTCCTTATGTATGCAGTGACTGTCCAACTTCGCATGGCTTCGGGCAATTTAATTCTTACAGCAGCCCATATTGCAGGGCAGTACTGGACAATCCATTGTGCAGTGTAAATCCACCTATCTGGTGTGCATGAAGACACACCCAGAGTCTCTCTATACAGCTCCAAAGCTAGTTATCAAATCAAAATCAAAATTGAAATAAAACAGTCATCTATTGATTAAGATTCTACTAATGCAGTTAAATGATTTTCACAGACTAGTAAAAGAAAGGACTTGCATTTATATAGCCCTTTTCACAACCTCAGAACATCCCAAAATGTTTATAGCCAAATAAGTATTTTTGAAGTGTAACTCCTGTTGTAATTTAGGAAACATGGTAGCCCATTTGCGCACAGCAAGGTCCCACATACAGCAAGGTCCCACATACAGCAATGTGATAATGACCAGATTATTTATTTTCAGTGATGTTGATTGAATGCTAAATATTGGCTAGTACCTCAGGGGATACTCTCTGTCTTTTCTTTCAATAGTGCCATGGGATCTTTTACGTCCACCCGAGAGGGTAGATGGGCCTCAGTTTGAAGCCTCATCCAAAAGCAGTCACCTCCAACAATGCAGCACCCCCTCAGTACTACACTGGGAGTGTCAGTCGAGATTTTGTGCTCAAGTCTCTGGCGAACTTGTAGACTCAGGGCTTCCACAGTCCAAATTTAAAGAAGAATGTACAGAAGCAGCTGAAGCAAGCTTGTTGCACTGTCACCCAGAACCTGGGTCAGAATGCAATCAGACTGTCCGAATGAGAGTCTCATTCCTCTGCTTTCTGCATGAAACCTGTGTGAAATCTGGACAGTCTGGGTGAAACTCTTTTAAGTTTACCTGCAAAACATAAAAACATTAAACGGTGCCACCCGACCTGGGTGACACTCCAGACATTTACAAGGCCCTTTTTTTTTCCCCCCTTTTTTTTTTTGTGTTTTTCTTTTTTGGTTTTTTTTTTTGGGCACTAAATTCACAATTTTCCCCAGTGCCCCCTATAAAAGGGAAGGGGGACACTAAAAGCACCGGCAATTAAAACAAATTAAACTTTAAAACGTAAAATCAAATTAAAATTTGGTTGCCGGGCGTGATGATGCACTCCAGTCCCTCCGGTGCCCACCTCTCGCGGAAGGCCGCGAGCGTACCGGTGGACACCGCGTGCTCCATCTCCAAGGACACCCTGGATCGGATGTAAGAGCGGAAGAGAGGCAGGCAGTCAGGTTGAACGACCCCCTCGACCGCCCGCTGCCTGGACCGGCTGATGGCACCCTTGGCCGTGCCCAGGAGCAGTCCTACGAGGAGGCCCTCGGACCTACCCGCTCCCCTCCGCACAGGGTGCCCAAAGATCAGGAGAGTGGGACTGAAGTGCAGCCAGAATTTCAGGAGCAGCCCCTTCAAATAGTGGAACAGGGGCTGCAACCTTGTGCATTCAATAAAAACATGGAACACGGACTCCTCCAGACCGCAGAAATTGCAGGCGGCCTGGGAGTCCGTGAACCGGCTTAAAAATTTGTTGCACGGCACTGCTCCGTGCACCACCCTCCAGGCCAAGTCCCCGATGAATAGTGGGAGGACCCCTGCGTAGAGTGCCCTCCATCGGGGACCCCCGCCTCCTCCGGACGGCAAGATGGTACGCCATGGCGTGTCCGGACGGCCGGCGAGGATGGCAAAGTTGAGGGTGTGCAGGAGCAGCCCGTACAGGAAACCCCTCCGCGCGGAACTGAAAGGCACGGAGGGGATTTCCCCGAGGCGGCTCAAGTTGTGAGGCGCCGGCCCCCGAGGGAGGTTCCGGGGTTTGGCGCCGATGAGGAATTCCGTCCGGACGGGGGTCAGTTCGGACGGGATCTCCCCACGTGCTTGAGCCTCCTCGATACACCTAACGGAGTCAGGGCCCAGAGCTGTTTTTAGCGACTCGATGGCATCGGCCGCGCGGCGGACGTTGGCAGAATTTAGGCGCCGCGCCAGCGTGACTGGCGCCATCCAGCCCGCTCCTCCGCCATCGAGCAGGTCCCTGACCCTGGTCACCTCACCAGCCACAGCCCTCTCTTCCGACCGCCACATGAAGCCTCGGCCGTGGAGGTACGGATTCCCGAGCAGCGGTTCCTGCAGGACGGCCGCCACTCCAGCCGGCGGAGAGCTGCGCTTGGTGGAGACTTTGTTCCAGACCCTGATGAGTTCCCTGTAAAAGACAGGCAGCTCCCGGAGGGCGGTCCTGGCACCCCCCAAGTTCACAAACAGGAGCTGCGTGTCATAATTGAGGTCGAGCTGCTGGCGGAAGAAATACCTCGCCAGAGCACACCACCTAGGAGGGGGCTCGACGTAAAGGTATCTCTGCAGGGTCTGAAGACGGAAAGTCGCGAGCTGGGCGCTGACGCACACCAACGACTGACCGCCCTCCTCAAGCGGGAGACTCAAGACCGCGACAGAGACCCAGTGCTTCCTGTTGTTCCAGAAGAAGTCCACCAGCTTCTTCTGTATCTTGGCGACAAACGCAGGGGGAGGGGTCAAAGTGACCAGCCGGTACCACAGCATTGCGGCCACCAGCTGGTTTATGACTAGCGCTCGACCCCTGTAGGACAGCACTCGGAGCAGTCCTGTCCAGCGCCCTAGGCGAGCGGCGACCTTGGCCTCCAGCTCCTGCCAGTTCGCCGGCCAGGCTTCCTCGTCGGGGCTAAGGTAGACTCCCAGATAGAGGAGATGGGTCGTGCTCCAGGCAAAAGGCCTGAGCTCCTCCGGCAGGGAGTCCACCCGCCACTGACCCACCAGGAGACAGTCTGGGTGAATGTGGGCCGACAGCAGAAAAACTGCACATAATTTATCACTAATTTGGTCTTTAATTACCAATTTCATACTTAAAGTCCACTTGGATAGTTTGTGGAAATATCATACTAGTGCACTAGAAGGTGTTGTACTCTTGGGGTAATGACACATTGCTGAGCAGGGTGCGGGGTACTTTAATCTGCAGCTGCTAGTGCCAGTGCTGGACATTGGGACTGTATCCCAAAATGAGTTAAAGTATTCTATTCCCCAGGACTAACATCTGTTTCTCTCTCATTGATGAGGCCAAAACTGAATACTGGACAAATATATAACATAAAAACCTTTTCAAATGGTCAAGCTGTTCTTCCAGGAGGCTTGACTGTACAATGTGGTGAAGCCATTTTGAGGTATATTTCTGAAGGTGTTTTAATTTATTTTATTAAATGGGCAGAACCACCACAGTGATCTCTTCTCATACAAGACATGATAACACCATTCAGGTTTCCATTGACTGTCGGTGCACTCTATTGCTCACGATGTGTATTCATGTTCAAATCTCTCCATGGTCTCACCTGTCCCTATCTTATTTTTTTCAAAAATATACTTTATTCATATAAAATTTTCACAATACATTGGAAAATAGCTCAGTACCTTGCGGTCAGCAATTCCATACAATTCGTTTGGATGCTGACAGCAGTTCCATATAATGCACTAGCGTGCATTTCATTTCAAGGTACAGTTTAGTACAATCCATAAATCACGTGTAGTACTGTGCAAATAGGGGTATTACATGGAGCAGATGAGAACAGGTTTACATTACATTCCAGGATACATTTCAATACCGATCACGAATCACGTTACATGTAGCACTAAGCAGATGAAAGCAGTACACGGAACGGATGGGGATACATTTACGTTTCTTTACAAGTTACTAAACAGTGCAGAGACTTTCATTATACATGGCATAACACAGGTGTTTTTCAGTACATGGTGCTCTATGTATACAAGCAGATTAACAAGTACAGCCTGAGGGGGCTCTGATTCCATCCCCTGGGTTTACCGTGGCGGAAGGGCCTTAAACTGTGGCTCTTCCCCATTGTGTCTTTGCAGCGACTGCACCAATCTTTAGTGCGTCCTTCAGCACATACTCCTGGATCTTGGATTGTGCCAGTCTGCAACACTCAGCCGTGGACAGCTCCTTGCTCTGGAAGACCAGCAAGTTTCGGGAAGACCAAAGTGCGTCTTTCACAGAGTTGATGGCTCTCCAGCAGCAGATGATGTCTGTCTCAGTGTGCGTCCCTGGGAACAGTCCGCAGAGCAAAGAGTCCTGTGTTACAGAACCGCTTGGGATGAACCTCGACAGCAACCACTGCATCTCCTTCCAGACCTGCCTTGCAAAGGGGCAGTCCCAAAGGAGATGGATGACAGTCTCGTCCGCACCACAACTGACTCGGGGGCAGAGTGCCGTGTCTCTGAAACCCCGGCTGTGCATGAAGGATCTGACGGGTAGGGCCCTTCTCACCGCCAACCAAGCTACGCCTTGGTGCTTGTGTGAAAGCTCTGGCGATGAGACATTCTACCAAACGAGTTCAACAGTCTGCTCAGGGAACTGTCCGACAGGATCCATCATCTCCTTCTTTCGTAGGGTGTCCAGGACCTTGAGTGCCGAACACTGCTTAATGGCCTTGTGGTCCCTATCTCTCTAATTTTTTAAAATTTTTTTTATTTAAATTCGTAGCCAATCGTTCCAATTCTTTGTCAAATCACAAACGCCAGAGGTCACCTTGCACACATCAAGGATCACTCTGCGCCAATGCTCTTAGCCAAAAGGCCTAGAGCCACTGCACCGTTCCTGGAAGTACTGCAATACCAGGTTCGTGCCATGGAGGTGGATGGGTCAGGCCCCCCACACACCTCCGTGGAGGTGGATGGGTCAAGCCACCCCACCCACCTCCTATTTCCAAAAAAGCAAGCATATACCTTCCTGATCCAGGGAGAACCACCTTGGGGTTATGGTGGTTACTCCCCTGTCAGGTCAGTTACGCATGATCTTAGCCAAAAGGCCGAGAAGCGATATCCCTATCTCTCTAATGTCCTACAGCCCTCCTTCAACTCAGTGTTCCTTCAACTGTTGCTTTGTGTCCGACCCCTACTTCCTTCGCACCACCATTGGCTAGGGTGACCATATTTTCTAAACCGAATACGGGGACACACAGGATGGTAGCACAGCGAGGCGCCAGGACAGCAAATGTAGATTGCGCACCATAGCAATTTTTTAGCAGCCTATATTTTAATAGTTGCTTATATACAAAATAAATGTAAAACAAATGTGCATATAATTACTGCAGATGTGATGTCACACTATTCAGACACTCGATCCCCATGCTCCCCCACCGCCCTAGTGATCACACCTGGAGCCTTCCCCCACACCCCATGTCTGAGATCATATCCGGCCCACTCTCCAGTGACTGAGGTCATATCCGGCCCCCTCACAAGTGACTCAGGTCATACCTGGTCCCCACCCAAGTGTCTGAGGTCACAGCTGCACACACCCCCCCCGCCTCCCATTACTGAGGTCCCAACTACATTCCCTTCGCCATGACTGAGGTCACACCTTCCCTCCCACCACCAGTGACTGAGGTCACACCTTCTCCCCCCCCCCCCCCTCCCCAGTGACTGAGGTCACACCATTCCCCCCCACCCCCAGTGACTGAGGTCACACCTGCCGCCCCCCCCCACCCCGTGACTGAGGTCACACCATTCCCCCCCACCCCCAGTGACTGAGGTCACACCTGCCGCCCCCCCCCACCCCGTGACTGAGGTCACACCATTCCCCCCCACCCCCAGTGACTGAGGTCACACCTGCCCCCCCCCCCCAGTGACTGAGGTCACACCTGCCGCCCCCCCCCCCCAGTGACTGAGGTCACACCATTCCCCCCCACCCCCAGTGGGAGGTCACACCTTACCCCCCCCAGACCCCCAGTGACTGAGATCATACCAGCCCCCCACCCCGCAGTGACTGACGTCACAACTTCCCCCTCGCCCCCCCCCCCATCCCCAGTGACTGAGGTCACACCTGCCCTCCCCCCCCAATGACTGAGGTCACACCTGCCCCCCCCCCCAGTGACTGAGGTCACACCTCCCCCCCCCCCAATCCCCAGTGACTAAGGTCACACCTTCCCCCCCCCCCCATTTTCAGTGACTGAGGTCACACCTCCCCCATCCCCAGTGACTGAGGTCACACCTTACCCCACCCTCCCCCTTCCCCCCCCCCAGTGACTGAGGTCACATCTCCCCCCACCCCGTGACCAAGGTCACAAATTACCCCACCCACAACATGACTGAGGTCACACTTGACACTGACCCTTCCCCTCTCTGTGTCTGAGATCACACCTGACACCGATCCTCCTCCTTCTCCTCTCTCCCCCCCGCCCCCCCCCACTGTATCTAGCATTAGTCATTAGTCCATCCACTCTTTCCCCCGGTGACTGTGACTGAGCCCTCCCTGGCATCTCCCTCACCTGCTCCGGTTACTCTTCTCCTTTAAAACCATCCATAAAACTTACCTTTTTGACCAAGCTTTTGATCGCCTGTCCTGATGTCTCCTTCTTTAGCTTGGTGTAAATTGTTTTCTGAGTTATGCTCCCGTGAAGCGCCTTGGGATGTTTTACTACTCTAAAGGGCTATATAAAGACAATTTGTTGTTGTAGCTGATATAAGAAATATGAAATGTTTCCTGAGGTAAGGTACTTCCTTACTTCAGGCCACACATTTGACAATTTAAAAAAAAATTTTAATAGGCAAAAATTAAAACAAATTTTCCATCATATGTCATAATAACCAAGCCTTGTTGATAACATTATTCATGTTGCAAATGTTCCCTCTTTTAGTTATAGTCAGCATCTCCATCAGCTTTTCCACCGCTGAACTCCTAATCCACAATTTCATCATTCCCAGACTCGACTACTCCAGTGCTACCTCGATGGCCACCCATCTTCCTTCATTCAAAAACTCGAGTTTGTCCAAAACTCTACCACTCATACTTTTTGTCTTGCTATCTCAGTCTACTCCCCCACCTTCTTCCCACCCAGTCCTCACTGGTCTCGACTGGCTCCCCATTCCTCAACTTATTAAATTTGAAACCCATGTCCTCGTCTGTAAATTCTTCTGCAACTTTACCTCACCCTATCTCTCCAAGCTCCTCCAGCCCTTCTCTGAATCTTATTCTTTTATTAATTCACCACACCATTGGTAGTGGAGCTATCAATAACTCTGGCACTGACCTGTGGGACTTTCTCTGATTCACCTCTACCTTTTTTACCTTTAAGAATCTCCTCAAAACTCATCTTTTCATCCAAGCTTTCCATCCCATTTCCTAATCTCTCACCTCCTGGCTCGACATTCATTCCCAGAATCTGTCTGTGAAGTGCAATGGGATGTTTTCTGCGCTAGTAGATATGTCGTCCATATCCTGTAAAAGTAAATGTGGCAAAGAGGAAAGCTCCAATATGTTGATCGGGTGCAGTTTTGCTTATTCTTGGTCTTTCCAACATAAAGCCTTACAATGTTCAACACTCGGCTTTCCTCGGCTCTGAAATGTTGAATTGAGTGCGTACTTCTCAACATGGGAGCACTGTACTATGTCGGAGGTACACTGCTTTGGTCACTGTCCAGGAAATTACTCTTCTCCTTGTTCCAAGGCATACATGGTGCACCAGTACCTGATCCAGTCAGTTGTCACAAAGTAGAAAATGCTCCGTTCTTTACAACTGTCGCACTTCACATTTATAAGCACATACTGAAATAAAAAACACAAATATCTGCAATGTCAGGATAAATAATAGCTGCATCCATCTTTCTCAACTAGCCTGGAATGAATGCAGTGTATTTAATCAGAAGGATTGCATTGTTTCATTTACCACAGGGAATGACCTGTTCCTTGGTACTGGACACAGCTGGATTATATGGAGGTTGGGGCTGTTCCTATCTTTTGTCTTGCTTTACAGCTGTGCAGTCACATATCACCTATGACTTGCAGGCAGATGGATTTTTTTTTACATTTCTAGACCACGGAGATCATCAATCCTAACTGATTAGGAGCGTAATACAGTGCAGGGTTGATTACCATGTTCAGCTGCCTTCGAGCACAGTTGATTCTTCAGATATGCAAATCTGATGTTTGGACTGGATAATAGCATGCTGGATTGGCCAAGTGGTCATTTCTCATTCTTTAATCAGATTCTTGGAATCGTTCCTTATTGTTTTTCGTGGGAAGTCTGGACCTGCTGCTTATTTTTGAAGAAAAAGGGTCTGTGTATGCCCACGGTCGTTCAACAATTTCTCGTTTTACACTGTAGATTGTTGACAAGTCCACCAGATTTAGGGGAATTGTGCAGTTCTGTCTCAAAATTCTAGCCGAATGGGTATTATCATAGAAAGTAGAAGTTTCAAAGTTTGCAATCTCCATTATTTTTGTGCTGCGTGTTAATTTTAATGAATCCATAACTGAGTTGTATTGAAATGTATTTAAAGCTGATAGAGGAAACTATTGGGGATACTCTGATGCTTTGCTAAAAGATGATGTAATGAATCAATTGTTGTTCAACTCAATTCAAAGGAATTCTGTTTGGAGTACTTCTTTAAATCCAGTGGGATTTAAGGTCCCATGGCACTATTCAACAATGAGTATGGGTGTTCCCTGCTGTTCTGGCCAACAGTTCTTCTGCAGTGCGCTGGTATTTATCTTCAGCAAGTCATCTGCTGTATTTTGCCATTGTTCTTGGAAAATCATCTAACTTCCAGCTAACATGTTGCACATACATATATTGTCATATTACTTTTTATGCTCTAATTTATACAACCAAGCTATTGTTGGATTACACTGATTTGTAATCTAGGCTGGCACTCCCATTGCAGTACTGAGTGAGTGCTGCACTGCCAGAGATGCTGCCTCCAGAAACTGTCACAGCAACTGGTGCAGTACTCAGCAAGTGGAGCAGCAAATTCACCGATCTCATAAATAAAACAACTTGCATTTATATAGCACCTTTGACAATCTCAGAATGTCCCAAAGTACTTTACAGCCAATGTAGCCGTGTTGTAATGTAGGAAACACAGCAGTCAATTTTTATACAGCAGACATCAAAGACTTAAATGACCAGATAATCTGTTTTAGTGATATTGGTTGAGGGATTAATATTGGCCAGGACACCTGGGAGAACTCCCATACTCTTCTTCAAATAATGCCATGAGATTTTTTACTTCTATCTGAGAGGGTAGACAGGGCTTTGGTTTAACGTCTCATCAGAAAGACTGCATCTTCGACAGTGCAGTACTTCCTCAGTACTGCACTGGAGTGCCAGCCTGGATGATGTGTTCAAGTCTCTGGAGTAGGTCTTAAACACACAACCTTCTGACTCAGAGGCAAGAGTGCTATCCACTGAGCCACAGATGACACCTGGAAGAGACCACATGTGATACTGCCTATCTGCTACCTTGTGATGAGAGTTTCTTGTGTTTCATTGGTATCCCCAGAAGCTACCAAGCTCTGTTATATCCCACTGGACAATGGATGATACATATCATTTTAAGAATGCACAGACTTTACAAGAGTTGATCTTTTTTATGTATCGATGAACTAAGTGTTAATAATTACACACAACAGTGAAAGAGACCCTGGGGTAGAAATTTCCCCCCCACCCGAAACGGGGCGCACGCACCCTGTTTCAATGATTTTTACCGCAGCTGTGGTTGAGGTTGCCTCTTGAGCAAAATTCCGCTCTTTGCTGTGTTTTTAAATCGGATCCGGAAGTCACTCTTAATGGGGGCAGTGACTACACGAGAGGGGCGGTGAGTACACTTGAAGGGCGGAAGTTAAGAGGGGTTGCATCACCACGGCTCTCCTCTTCACTTAAAGGGGAGAA
The DNA here is from genome assembly GCF_044704955.1 of Pristiophorus japonicus. Classification (NCBI taxonomy): domain Eukaryota; kingdom Metazoa; phylum Chordata; class Chondrichthyes; family Pristiophoridae; genus Pristiophorus; species Pristiophorus japonicus. Next base: position 42,003,812 of record NC_091981.1, on the reverse strand, counting down.
CCTTCGTGATTTTAAAACTTCGGCCCACTGGGCCACCAGGGAGGGTTTCGGCCGGGCCAGTGGCCTGGCACCCAAGAGGGGGTGCCAGGTTGCCTGTTGGCGGTCCAGCCAAACCTGAGGGCATAATTGTCGGGTCGATCTGGCATTCAGCCGACAAAAAAAAAACATGGCGGCAGCGGCAGGGCATCCTCCCCTTTAAGGGAAGCCGCACCACCGCTGCAGAAGGCCACAGCCTCACTGGACCATCGGGAAAAGACTGGCTTTGGCACCGGCCAGCAGGCCAAAGGTTTTCAGAGAGGAATATTGCCATCGGGGGGGGGGCAGTCGGGGGGGGATAGATCGGTGGTGTGCACAGTGATGATGCACTTAAGATAGATCGGCAGCAGCGGAGCAGTAGGGGGGTGATCGGGACACCACCGGGAAAACTTGGAAGGGCAATTGGGCTATCAGTGGCCATTCCACAAAAAGTCAGAAACCACTCCACTCCGCAGCATGGCCGCTGATTTGCAGTGGTAACAAGCCTTAAGGAGAGGGGCAATTTCGGCCCCCCTGTTGCTTGGAACTACCTGCAAATCGGATATATTTCATTGAAAGTACAGTTGTAGTTGAACAGATGGAGCATATCTACTTTACATACCCATGGGGCTAGAATTTCCACTCAGATCGCGAGGGCCCAAAAAATGGGCGATGTTCCAGCATTGGCGATGTGTCAACTTTCATGATCGCTGGAACATTGACCATTTTTGGGATCATGCCTTTCAGCTCCGCGATAGCCCAGCAATGTGAAATGGGCCCAGCGATAGCCCAGCGATGCGAAACAGGCCTCAGTGATGTGGAAGTCTAAGCTTTCCTAGCAACGGCCTTCTGCACATACGTTTTTTTTGGTAAACAGGTTTTCCCGCATTTTCGGATCATCCATGGATCAATCCTCCAATGTCCCATAAAAACATAAGAAATAGGAACAGAAGTACCGTATATACTCGCGTATCCTACGATCTCACGTATCATGCGACCCCTAAATTTTCGTCCCCAAAACATGATTTTATCATATATCTCATGTATCATGCGAGTCACTTTTTTGAGATACCAGATGCCATTAGGCTAGGCTTTCAAACAAGTTTAACAAGTACCCAACACGTAACAAGTACCCTAACACATAACAACGATCGAATACAGACCTTAACAACCGAATCATGAAACATCGAGTGGATTCTGTTGTGAAAACTGTTCGCGAATCGAACACCGATACAGCAATCGTTCCAGCTGGCTTGACTAGCGTCGTTCAGCCACAGCCTCCACTGTGTTTGCGGGTAAAAGAAGCATGGGCTGAGATAGATGGAGCCTCTAATAATGCAGAAAACTTCAGAGGGAGTTGTGGGTGGCGATCTCTAGACCACAGCAAAGATACAGTACAAGTGACAATAGAGGCTGCAATCCAGCCCAGGAGATACCTGCCGAGATTCAGCGTGGATACGGTCTGCTTAACAGCCTAACAGCCTAATCTTGGCCAGCACTTCACACCCGCAAATTTTGTATCTCGCGTATCATGCGACCCCCCAAATTTAGGTTACAATTTAGGTCTTCAAAAGTCGCATGATACGCGAGTATATACGATCTCTCGAGCCTGCTCCGCCATTCAATACGATCATGGCTGATCTGACCATGGAAGCAGCTCCACTTTCCCGCCCGCTCCCCATAACCCCTTATCCCCTTATCGTTCAAGAAACTGAATTTTTTTTGTTTTAAATTTATTCAATGTCCCAGCTTCCACAGCTCTCTGAGGCAGCGAATTCCACAGATTTACAACCCTCTGAGAGAAGAAATTCCTTCTTATCTCTGTTGTAAATGGGCGGTCTCTTATTCTAAGATCATGCCCTCTAGTTTTAGTCTCCCCCATCAATGGAAACATCCTCTCTGCTTCCATCTTGTCAAGCCCTCTCATAATCTTATACATTTCGATAAGATCACCTCTCATTCTTCTGAATTCCAATGAGTAGAGGCCCAACCTACTCAACCTTTCCTCATAAGTCAACCCCCTCATCCCCGGAATCAACCTAGTGAACCTTCTCTGAACTGCCTCCAAAGCAAGTATATCCTTCAGCCAGGAGGTGCACTCCCGGTGGGCCCAATTAACCCGGGGTGGGCGTGGGAAACCCCTACCCCGGGCATATTGGAAAATCTCGACCGAGATCACGGACGTGGTCTTGGCGGCGTCCCATGAGGCGAGGCATCCGACCAGTGCCAGAAGCACTGAAACAGCCTGGTTGTTTCGGCAAGATTAAGTATAGATTTTATATTGTAATGATGCAAATTGTAATTATAATTATAAATATCCAGGATTTAAATTAAGCTTGTTATTCTTACATATATTCCCTGCTAAGATCTGGACAGGTCTATGGACCTGTGCCCTTTTTAAGTCTCTCTGGCTGCTGTCACTTACACAGTGACCCAGCATGGACTGAAGGAGAGCTGCCCTTGCTCACTGTCTGTCCTGGGACACTTTGGGCCATTAGCTCCTGCCATTGCCAAGTTTACCAGCTATCCTGATTTTCGGCAATGTTTCGGCCCAACTTTCCACTTTTTAAGCAAAATTAAGCGATATATGGGCACTAGCCCAGCGATCTCAAGTGGAAAGTCTAGTCCATGATGTACAGGAAAGGTATAGAATTTTCTGGTTTTACGCCGTCAGTGTATATTAGATGTCAGGTTAAATCAGCACAAATGCTCTTTTAATTATATTTGGCCTTCCTGCAGGAAGTGTAGTTCTCGTATGCAATAGATCACAGTAGCTTCAAACTAGGGTTTATTAGGCTATAATAGCCAGGCTACAACCATACAAGCCAGGTTATTATGGACCCAAATTTGGCCAGTACAGATTTCTGGCGCACTCACCAGAGGTGCGCCGCTTTTGTAGAATTCCAAGGGCGCCAAAAATCTTCGGACCGAGTTTGGCTGCTCCCCAGCCTCTCCTCGATGGTGACGTAGCGTGGCAACTGGATTCGGGTGCGGAGCCAGCTCCTGGTGCTGAAAACAGTGCTGGGACCTCTGCACATGCGCGCTAGAGTGTGCGCGCATGCGCAGTAGCTCCTCGCCCCCAGAATCTGTGAGAGTGTGCTGCAGGCTGTATGGGAGGGGTCGAAGCGTGTCGTCCCTATCCCTGGCCGAATGGGCTCCCTCATCGGCGGCCCGCTGCCTTCCCGGGCTGTGTTTTGGTAGGACTTCTATTTTTTATTTGTTATTGATTGATTGCTTATTATTTTGGTCTTGGTGCTTTAGGTGCAAGGTTCCTTCTATTTTTTATTTGTTAATTAATTGCTTATTACTTTTTGTGCTTTGTAAGGCTAGGTGCAGGTCCTCTCAGCTTCCTTGTATTTTTTATTTGTTATTGAATGCTTATTTTTATGCTTTGCTTGGTGCTTTAGAATGTACTTACCTGCACTGATTTCTTAACTCTCCGCAAGAGTTTTCTGTGTGGCCACAGTGGCCACATACACTGGTCTAAGTTAGTTTGGAGCAAGTATTAGCTGTCCAAACTGGCTTAAATGGCAAACACAGGCGTAGGTGGCTGGTAACGCCCCCTTTTGGAAAAAAAAACTACTTAAAATAAAATCCTAACGAACTCACTTACACTGGCGCAAATTAAATGTGTAGAATGGGTATTTTTAAGATACTCCAGAAAAATCAAGTTGCTCCAAAAAAAAATGGAGCAACTCCTGGCCAAATTTGGGCCGATTAATACTAACCAGGCTACACCAATACTAACAAGTCTGTAAACAAAATAGGCTCCCTAAACATGTTCTTATATTAAGGCTTTGCTGGAAATATGTGCATGAGTGGACTTAACACTCTTTTTGAAATTGTGATTGAAGTTGAAAGAAAGGCTCCTAGAAGACAGTTTATAATAGTAGTTGATGTTTTGTACAGTGCTGAATGGCTCTAGGTAAAGTTTGTTGCATATCCAGCAACACAGCCTCCACTCACTCAACTGTGAAAGTTCTCTTTGTGCAACTCGTTAGTATTCCCAGTCCTACATTCTCTCAGCCTAGCACAGTTTAGAGCTGTGGGACAGTTAAAAGGCAACCGTTTAAAATTATGAACACATGTCCTCAAAGAGACTAAGCCGCTATTTCTACACCACGATTTTCTTGTGACCTTTTCAGGAAACAGAAGCCAGTGAGATGATACAAAGATGGGTGGGAAAGTAAATTGTGAGGAGGACACAAAAAATCTGCAAAGGGATATAGACAGGCTAAGTGAGTGGGCAAAAATGTGGCAGATGGAGTATAATGTAGGAAAATGTGAGGTTATCCACTTTGGCAGAAATAATAGAAAAGCAAATTATAATTTAAATGGAGAAAAATTGCAAAGTGCTGCAGTACAAAGAGACCTGGGGACCTTGTGCATGAAACACAAAAAGTTAGTATGCAGGTACAGTAAATAATCAGAAAGGCAAATGGAATGTTGGTCTTTATTGCAAGGGGGGGATGGAGTATAAAAGCAGAGAAGTCCTGCTACAATTGTACAGGGTATTGGTGAGGCCACACCTGGAGTACTGCGTACAGTTTTGATCTCTGTATTTAAGGAAGGATATACTTGCATTGGAGGCTGTTCAGAGAAGATTCACTAGGTTGATTCCGGAGATGAGGGGGTTGACTTATGAGGATAGGTCGAATAGGTTGGGCCTATACTCATTGGAGTTCAGAAGAATGAGAGGTGATCTTATTGAAACATATAAGATAATGAGGGGGCTCGACAAGGTGGATGCAAAGAGGATATTTCCACTCATAGGGGAAACTAAAACTAGGACGTAGTCTTAGAATAAGGGGACGCCCATTTAAAACTGAGATGAGGAGGAATTTCTTCTCTGAGGGTTGTAAATCTATGGAATTCTCTGCCCCAGAGAGCTGTGGAGGCTGGGTCATTGAATATATTTAAGGTGAGATAGACAGATTTTAGAACGATAAGGGAATAAAGGGTTATGGGGAGCAGGCAGGGAAGTGGAGCTGAGTCCATGATCAGATCAGCCATGATCTTATTGAATGGTGGAGCAGGCTCGAGGGGCCAAATGTCTTACTCCTGCTCCTATTTCTTATGTTCTTATGAGATGGTTCTCATATCCAGGGCTCTCGAACATAAGAGACACATCTAAGATCCACTGTTTCATATTGAGGCACCTAAAGCACAACAGAGCACAGGCTTTCAATGTGCACTCTTAGCTCCGACCAATTAGGAACATAGGAATTGCTAGACAAAAGAAGATGGAAGTCCATCTAGTTCATCTTCTACTATCCTGGTAATTGCATGATACAATGATAATGAAGTTGTTGGCTAATGATGGCGATCAATCTCTATGAATTAGTCTCAACAGACTCAGACATGAGTCGAGGAAAACTCCAATGGTGGAGAGCTTTGGGAACCAAAGATCCAATTTGCGGGTTTAGGTGTGGGTCGGCAGTAAAAATACCAAAAATAGTATGCGCATCGAGAACCCACCGTCACCCTGCCGCCTTGCACATTTAACTCAGGTGGCTTTGAAGGCTGACACGGACCCGATCCACAGAGGCGGCGACCTCATTGAAATCATTAATTGCTTGTTTACAGACCCTTAACAGTGATTTTAACGGCTGTTTCTGAGTTTAACTGCTCGAGCAGGGGATTCACGGAGGTCGGACCAAGATGAGCCCCACCATCAATAACACCAGCAGCGGCAGCAACCATAACAACAGCTATAGAATCATAGATCTCCTCAATGACCTGAACCTCCACAGCAGAGAGGGGGTCAACAAAGCACCCCAGGAGGCAATACCCACAAACTGGATATACAGGCAGATGATGAACTTTCTCAACAGGACTGAGCAACAGTGCTTCAGGAGACTCAGGCTATCGCGCCAGATTGTGCAGATATTTTCAGCTTGTTGGAACAAGACTAGCTACCCAGAGGTCCTGGTGGACATGACTTACTAGTGGCTGTCAAAGTCACCACTGCCCTCCACTTCCTCACCTCAAGCTTCTTCCAGGGATCTGCAGCAGATATTTGCAGGATCTTGCAGTCGGCTGCACACCGATGCATCACCCAGATGACTGATGCAGTCAATTATGTGAACTTTGTCAGGGATAAAGCCAGTGTTACTGAGCGAGTGTTCAGCTTTGCGGCTCTGGCTGATTTCCCACAGGTGCAGGGCATCATTGACTGCACACATGTGGCCATTAAGGCATCCCATCATCAGCCAGGGGTGTTTGTGAACTGCAAGGGTGTACACTCCATTAATGTGCAACTCATCTACAACCATAAAAAGTTCATTATGCATGTGTGTGCCAGATTCCCTGGCAGCTGTCATGATTCTTTCGTGCTGCGCCAGTCCACCTTCCCTCAGCTCTTCGCACCTCCAAACAGACTTACCGGCTGGCTGTTTGGAAACAAGTGCTATCCACTGAAAACGTGGCATGACATGCCACCTCTGAGGAGACCAAGTACTGAGGCTGCGGAGTGTTCTAATGAGAGCCACATGTCCACCAGATGCGTCATAGAACAAGCAATCGGGATGCTGAAGGTGCGCTTCAGATGTCTTGACACATCTGGAGGAGTCCTTCAGTACACACCAGCCAGGGTCTCCAGAATCATCATTGTCTTCTGCGCGCTGCACAACATAGTGCAGCAGCGAGGATTGGAGGTGTATGGCGCACAGCACACAGCCTCTTCAGAGGAGGAGGACGAGCAACTGGAAGATGAGGAGGAGGAGGATGTGGAGGAACCTGAGATGCAGATAGCACCAGCAGTGGCGCACATTGCTGCCTGGGAGTCCCGGGATGGCCTCATCATGGCCAGGTTTACTTAACTTGCTCCAATGCAGCCACGTGCTGTACTAAGTGCCCCCCCCCCCCCGCCCGAACAACACCATAAAGCAACCCTACAATGACTATGCCATTCCTCTCAGCCAAAGCCCCAATGCTTGACGTTAACTAATGCATCAACATTAATATGTCAACATTCACTCCAAGTGACAAAGCAACTATCAAGTTTTGAGGCAAAAATGGACATGACCCGAAAGTGGTGCAAAGAAAAATATTTATGTGTGAAATCAAAACAAGTGAAACTTAGCACTAACATTTTTTGATAATCCCATGTGCATCTACTTTTGTGTCATTTTCCTTTTGTGAGTGCTTCTATGAGGTGCAATCCCTGTGGCTTCAGCAGAGATAGTTGAAAGCTGCTCACTTCCTTGCTGCAACTGCTCAGACACTGTTGGCGGACGTCCTCTGGGTTTTGGAGCCTGTGATGGCCCCACCAAAGTCTGCTCCTCCTGCGACTGTGCAAGGGCAGACTTGGCCTTCAGGAACGCATGTGGTGGCAAAGGGGGGAGAAGTGTGAGCACTTTGAGAACTTCCATGTCCCCTCTCACCGTCATCCCTCTCGTGGGCCACCCGCACTTCCCTGCTGGCAAGGAGCTGGCGAGCACCTTGCTGCACAGCAGTGGAGCAATGAAGGCCCAAGTCAACGTTTACATCCCTCCTCGAGAGGAGGTCTATGAGCGCTTGCCATCTGCTGTCCACAGCTAGCATGTGCTCATTTGAGCAGTGCATTTGCTGCTCCTGCAGGTGGAATCCTTTCCTAAGAACAGCACATTGTCACCATCGCCTGCGACATGGTGGTGCTCATGTTGGAGTTGGACTCCTCCATTCCCTGAACATTTGCAGACATCGCGCTGAAAATGCTGCCAGAGCCTCATGCAATTGTTGCTGCCCTTCCAAGAGCACCTTCTTTCTTGAAGGCCCTAGAGGCTCAGCATCTGCATGCAGCTCAGCAGAGCTTGGAGCGTCCTGCACCGTCCGGCGATGAATCTCCACCGCTGTCCCTGTCAACACCACCTGCTCTTGCTCACCTGTGAATTGTTAGACACCAGGTGTCAACTCGACTCTATGGCGCAAAGGACCCACCGAGGTGTGCGTATCTGCGCTGGTGCTGGCTGCGCCTGGGTCTGCTGAAGCTGCACCCTCAGAGACTGGAAGCTCCTCTGAGGAATCATCTTCCTCCCCCGGCTGGACAGTGAGGGGAGGGAGGGAGTGGGGGGGGGCGGGGGCAGCAGTTGATGGACCTGTGGGAGAGTAAAGAGATGAACTAGAAGTGTTATAATAAGAATGGGCGAAGTTACCGTTATGCACATGATGACATTTCACTGGCTGGTAACGTCAGTCGCCATATGAGTAAAAGCTGTATGCCATTTGGCTTTATGAGATATGATTCTGTCACTAGGTTGCTGGGATGCCCCCCTCTCTCTGTCTCCCACCGCCAGCGTCTCTTGAACTCCCAAAATTTCCAGACCCACTTCCTCTGCTGCTGTAAGATGTGCAAATACTGGAGAGCCACCTCCAATTCTCCCCCTCTCTCTGTTGTTGTGGGCTCTCTTCTCCTGCAAGGAGTGAAAGAAGGGAGGTTTGAGTGAGTGATGGAATGAGTGTAGAGAATGGATGAGTTACATATGTAGAGAGTAGCGACAAAGGAGTGGGCTGCCAGTGCCAAATGGCCTAATTCTGTGGTGTTACTTGCTATGATTGCATTAGGATGATGGTGAGTGTGAGAGATGGTTGGTCAGATAGGGATGTGAGTATGTTGATGGATAGGCGTGCAAAGTATGTTGGTGTGAGTTATGATGTGCAGGAGTAGGCTTGGGAAGGCAGAGTGATGGGGATGTGCTGACAGGCACAGAGGATGAAGTTGAGTGTGGCTTTGCACTCACCTTTCCTGACCTCATGAGGTCATTGAAACATTTCCTGCACTGTATCCAGGTCCTCCTGACCACATCCCTGCTGCTGACCTCCTCAGCTATATCCAACCAGTCTTTTTGTTTCTTGTAGACGTCTCCTTTGCCTATCAGCAGGGAAGAGAACCTCCCTGCATGCTCTGTCAGACTCCACAAAAGTATGTAGCGATGAATCAGAGAAGTGTGGTGCAGCCTTCTTCCTTTAGCTATCCATCCTTCCAAAGTTATAGCAGCACTGTGGTCTTTCATGTCACCTTCCATCCTCCTCTGGCAACATTCAAGTGAGTCCCGTGCAAGGCTGGTTTAAATATGGGTGCTGGGAATGAGACATCATCAGACCCGCATCATTTAATAGGACCGGGAAATGCGTATGACTCTTTCAATTGGGGCCATTAGTTGGTCAGAACATCGCGTTCCCGACTCCCTACGCGGCCCGCACGCACCCAACCCGTTCCAAAGGTAAAAATGTTAAATTTAAATATTCATTTCGGTTCAAAAATATCCTGAAAATTAAGGTTGCAAGAAATCTTACCAAAGTAATGTTCTTTCTCAACTCTTCTCCCCAAGAAATCCCTATGGGAGTGTATTTAATTATGTTCGATTTTAGTCTTTGTTTGTTTAGTGTAATGAATGAGGTCTGCACTGGGCAGGTGACATTTTCAAACTTCTCAGCTTGTGGGAGACCATTGCACATATCGGCACGCTCTCTGGCAGCTTCTAAAAGGAGGCGTCTGTTCCTCAAAGGAAATCAGTTATCATGAAAAAAAATGTTTTTGGTCAGTATCTATAGGAAGAGGTAGTAGTGTTGAGCAATATTGAAAAATACATAAATCTGATGACCTTCAGGTCCAAGCACCTCAGTTTAAAAACCTAACAGTACAGTACTCTGGTTCTAGGCACTGTTATTGTAGACATAAACACAGCAGATAAAAAAAATAGGCAAATTGGAGGAGTCTGGGTTCCAAATATCCACACTTGGGAAACCTGGTTTTAAAAATATTAACTGCAAAGAGCTGCGACTGATTTAGAAAGGTTTACTGCAGTGAAGTAAGCTGGCAATGAGCTGCTCAGTTTCTACTCCAGTAGTCTTAACAAAATGAAGATACATATAAATGTTAATGAGGAAAGCCTCCTTTCTAGAGTGACTACAGTCCAGCTATGTGCTGGATGCAGTAATACTCTAATCTGTGTGTCGAATATTGCCTGAACAGCTTCACGTGTGAAATGTACCATATCATAGGAAATGTCTGCAAAGAATTATTGAAATTCCCAGGCTAATACTGGGAAATTGCTGAGGATTTATTGGCCGTTTGCAAGGAAATAAACCCTCAGCATGTGCTCAATTTTGTATGAAATAATTGGCAATGATCTAATTGCCAAGTCATCAAAAAAACTAAAGTCTGCTGCAACATCCCAATATATTATCCCGACACCACTGTATCACCCACGACACCACTGTATCACCCTCGATCCCACTGTATCACCCTCGATCCCACTGTATCACCCTGACTCCACTGTATCACCCCACTGACCCAACTATATCCATTAAAGAAAGACAAAGGAATATAAGAGAAGTGTAAATGCTACAATGTGCTTACTTCCATCAGGTGGGCCATCTCATGTCAAGTACCATACGTTTCATGTGTGACTCCCATTGTAGTAGCCCCACCAGGAAACATGAGAGCTGCACCCACCTCTTGTGCAGTTTGGGGCATGGGCGTGATGGATAAATCAGCATTTCCCTCAATAACTATGCATCAAGACAGGCAAGGTGTTACATCGTCACGGAGGGTTCAGTGAGTTATAAATGGCCTCCCGGGGGGGATGTTGCTTGGGCTAGCCAGCTGATGAGAAAGACATGCACGTGAACCCCATGTGTCCACGACAATAGGATAATTATCATGTGACTCTGCAAATCCAGCATGTCATGTATGTAGACCATGTATACTAACTGTATAGTCACATAAGATGTGACACCAGAGGGCACTGTGGTGGGAGACCTGAGGGTCATCTGCATAGGTGTGCAGGGCCCAGTATAAAAGGCTGCCCACCATGCTTGTGCCTCACTCTGGAGTTACAATAAATGGGACTAAGGTCACAACAGCTCAAGTACAATACTAGACCTCATGGAGTCATTCATAAGAGTTTTAAAAACATAACAACTCGCGACGAGATTACGAACTTTCACGCAAAAATGACTAACATTCGTGCATTAGAAAAGTTCTCAGAGGGCGAAGATTGGGAAGCCTTTACGGAGCGGCTCAACCAATATTTCGGAGCAAACGACCTGGTAGGCGATGATCTGGCCACGATGGCAGATAAGCGCAGAGCTATCCTGTTGACCAATTATGGGTCCGCGGTCTACGGCCTCGTCAGGGACTTGCTTGTACCAGAGTAAACAACGACCAAGTCATATGATGAACTGAAAGTGCTAATTCGGGACCAACTCAAACCGAAGGAGAGCATCCTCACGGCTAGGTATCGATTTTATACACACCGCCGCCCCGAGGGCCAGGAAATCGCAAAGTACGCAGCCGACCTGAGGAGGCTGGCAAGACCATATGAATTCGGCGCATCCCTCGCCGATGCTTTGCGGGACGTCTTCGTAATTGGCTTCGGTCATGAGGCCCTTCTTCACAGGCTACTGATTGCCGAAATCACTGTCACTCTGCAGATGCATCAGATAGGCATTCATGACCTCAAGCTGCAGCTCCAATCAGATGATGACTCACTCTCAGGACTCAAACCCGGCAAGTACTGTAAATAGAATGGCGCCTTTCACACGCAGAACTGTTGAACGTGAAGAGCATGCAGGCCTCTGAGTCCTTTAACTCAGACTCCGCCAAGGAGTGCAAACGTAAGTCGAGTAGCACCATGCTGGCGTTGCGGAGGTAATCACAGGGCTCATCAATGTCGGTTCAGAGACTGTGCACAAAGGCTGCAGCACAAAGGGCCACCTCCAGTGAATGTGCAAAAGAGTTGTGACTCGCCACGTGGAAGAGTAGTCAGCAGATGGCTGTGAATCCAGCGCGGATTACGAGGAGATGGCTAGAGAGGCAGCTCAGTCCCAGGACAAAGTGTATGGAGTATATACCTGCACCACAGATTGTCATCCAGTGATAATGGAAGTCGAGATAAATGACGTTCCAGTCTTCATGGAAATGGACACGGGGGCGAGTCAGTCAGTAATGAGCCAGAAAGCCTTTGAGAGGCTATGGAACGATCAAGCTGAACAACCCAAGCTGGTCCAGGTTCAGGCAAAGCGCACCTACACCAAGGAACTGATATCAGTTGTTGGTAGTGCGGATGTAAGTGTATCCCATGATGGCGCAGTGCACAATTTACTATTGTGGATTGTTTCAGGTGATAGACCAACACTACTTGGAAGAAGATGGATAGGGAAGATTCATTGGAACTTAGAAACGTAGAAACATAGAAATTAGGTTCAGGAACAGGACATTCGAGCCTGCACCGCCATTCAATAAGGTCACGGCTGATCATTCAACCTCAGTACCCCTTTTCTGCTTTCTCTCCATACCCCTTGATCATAAGGGCCATATCTAACTCCCTTTTGAATATATCTAACGAACTGGCCTCAACAACTTTCTGCGGTAGAGAATTCCACAAGTTAACCACTCTCTGAGTGAAGAAGTTTCTCCTCATCTTGGTCCTAAATGCTTTACCACTTATTCTTAGACTGTGACCACTAGTTCTGGAACTTCCCAGCAATGGGAACATTCTTCCTGCCTCTAACCTGTCCAATCCTGTCAGAATTTTATATGTTTCTATGAGAGCCCCCCTCATCCTTCTAAACTCCAGTGGATACAAGCCCAGTTGATCCAGTCTCTCCTCATATGTCAGTTCTGCCATACCAGGAATCAATTTGATAAACCTTCGCTGTACTCCCTCAATAGCAAGAACATCCTTCCTCAGATTAGGAGACCAAAACTGAACACAATATTCCAGGTGTGGCCTCACCAAGACTCTGTACAACTGCAGTAAGACCTTCCTGCTCCTGTACTCAAATCCTCTAGCTATGAAGGCCAACATGCCATTTGCCGCCTTCACCGCCTGCTGTACCTACATGCCAAACTTCAATGACTGATGTACCATGACACCCAGGTCTCGTGCACCTCCCCTTTTCCTAATCTGTCACCATTCAGATAATATTCTGCCTTCGTGTTTTTGTCACCAAAGTGAATAAGCATTTATCCACATTATACTGCATGTGCCATGCATTTGCCCACTCACCGAACCTGTCCAAGTCACCCTGCAGCCTCTTAGTGTCCTCCTCACAGCTCATACCGCCACTCAGCTTAGTGTCATCTGCAAACTTGGAGACATTACATTCAATTCCTTCATCCAGATCATTGATGTATATTGTAAATAGCTGGGGTCCCAGCACTGAACCCTGTGGCACCCCACTGGTCACTGCCTGCATTCTGAAAAGAACCTGTTTATGCTGACTCTCTGCTTCCTGTCTGCCAACCAGTTCTCTATCCACGTCAACACATTACCCCCAATACCATGTGCTTTAACTTTGCACACTAATCTCTTGTGTGGGACCTTGGCAAAAGCCTTTTGAAAGTCCAAATACACCACATCCACTGGTTCTCCCTTGTCCACTCTACTAGTTACATCCTCAAAAAATTCTAGAAGATTTGTCAAACATGATTTCCCTTTCATAAATCCATGCTGACTTGGACAGATCTTGTCACTGCTTTCCAAATGCGCTGCTATTTCATCTTTAATAATTGATTCCAACATTTTCCCCACCACTGATGTCAGGCTAACCGGTCTATAATTCCCTGTTTTCTCTCTCTCTCCCTCCTTTTTAAAAAAGTGATGTTACATTAGCTATCCTCCAGTCCATAGGAACTAATCCACAGTCAATAGAATGTTGGAAAATGATCACCAATGCATCCACTATTTCTAGGGCCACTTCCTTAAATACTCTGGGATGCAGACTATCAGGCCCTGGGGATTTATCGGCCTTCAATCCCATCACTTTCCCTAACACAATTTCCTGACTAATAAGGATTTCCTTCAGTTCCTCCTTTTCACAAGATCCTCGAACCCCTAGTGTTTCCGGAAGGTTATTTGTGTCTTCCTTAGTGAAGACAGATCCAAAGTATTAGTTCAATTGGTCTGCCATTTCTTTGTTCACCATTATAAGTTCATGGGAAGACTTCATTCCTACAGCGATCGACGTTCCCCGTGCTCAGAGGCAAAGCAAGCCTCCACCTTTGGTCGGACCAGGCACCGGCGAGCAGATCCGCGCAGCCCCCGAGGCACCGACCGCTCATCACGACTGTGTGGCAATGATCCGGCCAAGATGACCCGAACGCACCTTCCTGGTTTCAGTGGCAGGACTCCTGGGGAGGAAGATTGGATCCGAGGGCGCCTTCCCAGCTTCAGTGGCAGAATCCTTGGGGAAAAAAGATCGGGGCAATCATCATCATGGACAGGGAAAAGATGGCGTCCAAACCACGAGGTGCAGCGCTAATGGAACAACGACACGTGGTTCCACGCAAGGAAGACGATTGGGGTAAAAGTAGTTTGGCCATTTTAAAGGAGGTCAGCAACCCGCCATTTTTGAATGAACTGCTTGAAATTGGTAACCAATGTAAAATTCCAGCTGTAACGAGCAAAATGCTGTTGAGTGATGTCGGGTACAAATTGCAATCAGCCAATGTAGCGGGCGAACACCTAACGGTCGTATACAGGTCCAGCAGGCTACCCAATGCTGTAGCCTGTGTCCCCGGGACCAGAACGATGTATCATAAGGTGTCCCCACAGCTGACAGAAGAAGACAAGCTGCAGAATAAATGATCCCCGGAGAGCAGAGGTACCAGTAGCGATACCCTGCCTCAGATTGGTTTAACATTGCAGGCACCGGATGACATGAACCGCCACGGGCCAGAAACAGTAAACTGCGCCTATGCTCGCAGTCGGCTACCGTCGCCCACCACCCGAGTGGAAAAGGCGCAGCCCACAAACCCACTCACCACCACGGCAATGCCCCAAGAGCGAAGGGTCACCTGCAACGACTTCTCCGAATGGGACCTGGACCAGCCAGGATCCCAAACTAGAAAGTGCTCACAACGGTGCCCTCAAGGAAAGCGGGTCAGCAGTCCCCTCTGAACTGCTAGACAAGACGATGCAGCCCCACCGTCGCTTAGACGAAATGCTCACTCGCTCAGACCACTTCCCAGGGAGCAGCAGCGACACTGTGCAAACGAAAAGGACAGGGAGGTCACAGACACATCAGCTGTCTTTGGGCCTGCCCGATATTAGGAGTAATGGCAAGAGCCCTGAGCTCCGACAACTCGAGCAAAATGAGCTCACCTCGCCCACAGACCCACGAGCATGGGGCGCTGCGCCACCACCAGACGACCCGGATCTCATCCGGCCGTGCTGGAACTAGACTGTCCTTGTGTACCTGTACTGATATACCTGTACTGATCATGTAAATGTACCACACAAAAAGAAACGCAACTGTAATACCCCCAACAAATGTACCAAGATATAAATGTGAAACCCATGTGATGACCTTGAATGCAACTTGCATATAACGGGCCATTCGCATGATCTTTGTGTTGGGGTGGTTGGGGGGGGGAGGATGGTGGGGGGAGAATGGAGTAGTCATGGACTCACAACCAGAAACCACTGGGACCTCCACTGGCAACAAATCTCACTACCAACCCACCCAAGCTAGAAGTGACCCTCCAATGGTCAACCAGGAAGAGCAAAGCCCAGGTCACCGTCAATGTACGAGTCAATTTGCATTAAAGACTTGGGGGGGAAGTGATGTCATGTATGTAGACCATGTATACTAACTGTATAGTCACATAAGGTGTGCCACCAGAGGGCACTGTGGTGGGAGACCTGATGTTCACCTGCATAGGTGTGCAGGGCCCAACATAAAAGGCTGCCCACCATGCTTGTGCCTCACTCTGGAGTTACAATAAATGGTGCTAAGGTCACAACAGCTCAAGTACAATACTAGACCTCATGGAGTCATTCATAAGAGTATTAAAGACATAACACAGCACATGACTTGGGCTAAAAAGATTTGCAGAGGACCCATGCCTCACCATGTTTGGAGGTAAAAATATGCTTCCACTGTGACATTTCAGTGTACCATACCAGGAGAGTCAAAGCAAGCCGTATTGCTCTGTACTTAGCCCCGATTGTCGTGTTAGTTACTTTTTTATGAGCATGCATTTTTGATGAAAAAGTTTCCGTTCCATGGGACACTTGATAAAAGCTGGATTTTGGAGTCTGAACTTAACTCTTCCAATACTGAATTTCTTTACTTAGCTTTGAACGAGTGTTCTCGGGTGACAGGGAGACTTGCAAGTCCTTGCACCTGTTTAGATACCTCATATACATTGCCAGCACACATCAGTAAAATCAGAGCGGAGATTTTCCGATGGTTGCAAGGATTCAGACAACCCTGCTATATGAAAAAGGGTTGCACAGAAGATGTGTCATACCGTTTAGAATTTGGAAGCATTTATAGGACTGAAAAAGCTAATGTATGCACTTTGCGGTAATTGAAGTATTGGGATGGTTGACAGGTTTTTGTATTTGCTACAAAGCTACCACAGTACTTCTCAAAGACAGTGAATTTAAAATAGTACTTTAGAGATTAATGACATGTTTCTAACCAGTAATGGTTGGCAATTGAAGCTTTTTAGAAGGAGCTGCTTATTATTCCAACTTTCAGGTTTCTGTAGCATTGATGGGTAGTCAGGAACCAAAAGTGTGGGTTTTGCATGTTTACTTCGCTCCCACTCTAAGGGCTCGAATGGACACTCGATCCCCGTTGTTGTCACCCATAGACCTCCTGAAGGTACAATGTGTTTGGGGAGACTGGCACTTACCCCATGCCAATGCCACCCATGTTTCTCACGTGGCGTGTTACAGGTCGCCCCATATCAAGAACCTTTTTTTAATTTGTTCTTGGGCGACACTATCAAGGGCCACATAAATTGCCCATCCTCTGAAACAAGGGTCGTGGGCCTCCTTCTCGAACTGCTGTTGTCCTTGTGGTGATAGTGCTCCCGCAATAGGTGTTATGTCGGAAATTCCAGTAATTTGACCCAGCAATGACGATGGAAAATGATATATGTCCAAGTTCAGGAGGGGTGCAAATTGGAAGGGAACTTGGAGGTGATGATATTTCCACGACATTGCTGCTTTCCATTGCTGGTTGACCCATCCAATCAAAAAGCCAAGAGAAACCCAAATATCCTGCAGGCATTAATTCTTCCTGCTTTAACAGCACACTTTATTCGAAACTAATAATCCCAGATCTCGATCGCCACCTGTTTTTCATAGAAAAAAATAATTTGTAAAATCCTTCCAGAATCTCAGCTGGCTCTTTGTGTTGCCATGTGCCATTCAGACAGTATCAGCTGGTTGTAATCTCTTGAAAGAATGTATTTCTTTGGCAATAATGTCATGGGACCTTTCAGTGTTCCTGGACTATTCTTGGTACATTTTCACTCACAGCTCTGCATAGGATAACAGAAATAAATAATGGACAACTTACAGGGAAGGTGCAAAGGGAAGCTATGAAGAATAATGGGAAAAAGTCTAATTATATTCTGGGAGAATTGTGTCAAGTCATGTATGGTGGCCATTATATGCTCAGCTGCATTAATGCTTTCAGCTCCTTTAAGCCATTGCCATTTTGCTCGGAGAATGAATTGGGTTTTTGTAAAAAGTGGGCCTGCTAAATGTTGGCAAGGTTTTAAATTTGATTAATTTGTATTCCGTTACCTTGGTTACTTTTATGGAATTGACCTTTCGCTTGATAAATCTACCATATCGAGCACAGTTCAGGATCCAGCCTGGATAAATGGGATTCTCTGCTCAACCCGAAAACACATTTTCTGAGTTTTAAAAAAAAATGACATCCGCACCTGCATGTTCAAAAATCTGGAACTTTATTAACATTTTGATTTCTTTGTTCTCACTGGCTGCGATTCTTTCTGTGGAAAAGAGGCCCTATCTCTCTTTTGCAGCAGTGATGAACTCATATTTGTGAATTCACAGTCAAACAACCATCGGTCCCTGTAAGATCAGGCAAATTTCGATTGAAGATGGGCTATTAAGTTTGAAGGCTTTGATTTTTTTTTCAAAGAAATTTAAATAGTTTGGGAATTTATCAAGCTACGAAGGCAACATTCAGTTCAAATTTAAACAGGGCCTTCAGTTAGGTGGAGAGACTAGAGAAGCCACACAGGGAGTAGTTGAGGCGACTAGTATAGGTGCATTTAAGGGGAAGCTAGAAAAACACATAAGAGAGAAAAGAATAGAAGGATATGTTAATGGGGTTAAATGAAGAAGGGTGGAAGAGGTTTTGTGTGGAGTATAAATATCGGCATGGACCAGTTGGGCGAATGGCCTGCAGGTTATGATGATCTAGAATGCACTGCCTGAAAGAGTGGTTGAAGTAGATTTAATAGTAACTTTCAAAAGCAAATTGGATATGTGCTTGAAAAGGAGTAATTTGCAGAACTGTAGGGAAAGAGCAAGGGAGTAGGAATAATTGAATAGTTCTTTCAAAGAGCCGTCACAGGCACGATGGGCCAAATGGCTACCTTCTGTGTTGTATGGTTCTCGGGTTCCAATAGATATGAGGGGAAGATTTGCGTTGCAGCTGAATCAGAAATTTGTTCCGTATAAACCCAATTTTACTACATTAGTGCATATAGAGGGAATTTCTGCCTGTAACTTTCTCTCCCATCATTAGCGAGGCTTTTCCCTCTGCCGGGCCACCCATTAGCCGAATGGACAGGATGGGCCAGATGGCGGTCTTCTCCTGATAATGGGCCTTCATAAGTAGTTGGCTGGAGGTCCATGCCTTGATGCTGTGACTAACTGCCTGGCTGAGAACTCAGTCCAACAGCAGCAGACAGCCATGGGACTTCAACCTACAGCTGTCTGATTAGAAATTGTGTCAGTGCTCTGATCACCAGGCTTTGCCATTGCCAGCGACATGTTCAATTTAATTTTATTGCTAGATTTATTGCTAGATTTATTGCCATTGCTGTGGTTAACCACATTTTATAGGGTGAGCTGGCTCCATGTTATCGGGTATAGAGGCCTTCGGCCTGTTTTTTTTTTACCCAAACCTTGAGAATGTCATTGTGTAACCAAGCAGTGACATGGAAGCAGAGGGTATGCATGTTTACTCCCCTGATTAAGACTTTAAAATAATGAACGACATCCTCTATAATGTGTCATCAAAGCCAGAAATGTGCTGATGTCCTTTACTTCATGCTGTATATAAAATGGCCGCTGCCTTGAAGGCCCACATAGCTGTTTTGAGGCTTGCTTTCTTAAAGGATAATGCGATTATTGCATGATGTTTGTGTCTGTAGTAATTCCTCTTTGTTAATTTTTGCCTTATCTTGTGGCCTTTACGTCCATTTTGAAGTTGAACTCTTCTGTGGTGGTTGCCAGCTGCAATGTAATATGGATTACCACAATTCTGAGCATGGGCCTCTTGCTGGGTATACAACTATATATGCTGGTTCTGGAGGGCGAACTGAAAGAGATCTGTTTCCACCTTAGAGCATCCATTTCTCATTGATCAAGATCCTGAGTGCAGGTTTATAAACAATGTGGGCCCCCCTGCAGCACACCCTGGAATGAACAGCTGGTCAACAGTCAGATGCTGGTAATGATCTCATCCAAACTCACCTACAACCTTTGCCAGAGCTTAGCACACTATGAAATTACTCTATGAAATGTTGCTGCCCAACTATCTAATTCTGTTTGTAGGCCATGTCAGGTCTGAATCCCAGGGCTCAGCGTCTGAAGGAAGACTGGAGCTGGCTGTCCAAGTGCTGGTTCCTCCAGGGCCATTGCTACTTGCCCCAGCTCATTCATGTTCTGTGATTCACCGAGTGCTCCCTTCTACAACAATTTGCATTTATATAGTGCCTTTAACATAGTAAAATGTCCCACGGCGCTTCACAGTAGCATTATCAAACAAAAATTTGACACCGAGCCACATGAGATATTAGGATAGAAAAGAGGTAGTTTTTGAGGAGCATCTTAAAATGAGAGCGAGGCGGAGCAGTTTAGAGAGGGAATTCCAAAGCTTGGGGCCTAGGACTCTGAAGACACAACGGCTAGTGGTGCAGCGCTGAAAATCTGGGAAGCACAAGAGGGCAGAATTGGCGGAGATCTCGGAAGGTTGTAGGGCTGGAAGAAGTTACAGTGATGGGGAGGGGCGAGGCCATGGAAGCATTTGATATGCTACTTATCACTGTTGAAGTGTCGGGTGTCACATGCTAGGGATAGGGCAATCACTTCAGCAGGCGCTTCCTAATGGGTGCCTATTGGATCAACTGAAAAACATATTTTAGAATGCTGTCAATGAGAGAAAATCACAAACAGAGCTCGCATAGCAGGATAGCAAAATTCAAAGAATGCTGCTAGCCATGAACTTGGGGGTAAAGGCTCCAATATCTCCCTACCATCTTTCTCCAGAAATTTCAGGGTCCTCTCCTCATAGTGGGTCAATGGGCTCATTTTGGAATGTTTTCCTCTATTCCACATCTGCACACACTGGTTATTTTAAGCCTTCTCCTTGAAGAAGGTATAAAATGGACTTACAGTCCCCACTCCTGCTAACTTTGTTGTATCATTGATTGTGTCCATCCCCACACCTTGGCCATGATCTCGCCAACCGTGGCAAATCCGGGGCGGCCGAGGTCGGTGGTGGGTGGCGAAGTCGCTCCTGGCTCCCGCCCACGCTGTATGAAGAATCTTCCATTTATTGGGCTTGGTAAGCCCACCCTCCTAGGTTCCCAGCCAATTGAAGGAAGCGGGTCTGATGACGTCATTTGATGACGCGTCATCAGCCAGTTTCCTTAAAGTCACCATGGCCACATTGATTTTGAAAGTTGTTCTGTCACTGTTCTGCAACATTGAGGTGCTGCAAACACTGACAAGCACTGCTCAGAGGTGCACGGCTGCACCCAGGCGCTCTCATGACTCCCTCCAGATGCTTATGGAGGGAGTCACAGAACACAGGGAGGTTCTCTTTCCTCCCAATAAGCGGAAGCGACCTTCCCAGGGCACCAACCTGGTTGCACATTGCACAAGAGGGCACAAGCAGGGATGTCGTCAGGAGGAGCTGGCTGCAGTGGTGCAAACTTTTCAATGATCTCAGTAGATCACAAAACATTACTACAAAGTCACACTCAGCCTCATCCTGCTGTGCCACTCATCACATCCTCATCACTCGGTCTTGCATACCCTACTCCTGCACATCTTTACTCACACCAGTTTACCTTGCTCCTCTACCCATCCCTCTCTCTCTATCTACATATCACATCTCTATCTCTCTGGCCACCCCTCACACTCACCCTCATGCTAGTCCAATCATACCAACTACTAACACACAAGGGTGGGCACTTTGGTCTTTTAGCCATTGTTACATAAGAACATAAGAAATAGGTGTAGGAGTAGGCCATTTGGCCCCTCGATCCTGCTCCGCCATTCAATAAGATCATGGCTGATCTGATCCTGGCCTCAACTCCACTTTCCCTACCCGCTTCCCATAACCCTTGACTCTCTTATAGAAACATAGAAACATAGAAAATAGGTACAGGAGTAGGCCATTCGACCCTTCGAGCCTGCACCACCATTCAATAAGATCATGGCTGATCATTAACCTCAGTACCCCTTTCCTGCTTTCTCTCCATACCCCTTGATCCCTTTAGCCATAAGGGCCATATCTAACTCCCTCTTGAATATATCCAATGAACTGGCATCAACAACTCTCTGCGGTAGGGAATTCCATAGGTTAACAACTCTCTGAGTGAAGAAGTTTCTCCTCATCTCAGTCTTAAATGGCCTACCCCTTATCCTTAGACTGTGTCCCCTGGTTCTGGACTTCTGCAACATCAGGAACATTCTTCCTGCATCTAACCTGTCCAGTCCCGTCAGAATTTTATATGTTCCTATGATATCCCCTCTCATCCTTCTAAACTCCAGTGAATACAGGCCCAGTCGATCCAGTCTCTCCTCATATGTCAGTCCTGCCATCCCGGAAATCAGTCTGGTGAACCTTCGCTGCACTCCTTCAACAGCAAGAACATCCTTCCTCAGATTAGGAGACCAAAACTGAATACAATATTCCAGGTGAGGCCTCACCAAGGCCCTGTACAACTGCAGTAAGATCTCCCTGCTCCTATACTCAAATCCCCTAGCTATGAAGGCCAACATACTATTTGCCTTCTTCACCACCTGCTGTACCTGCATGCCAACTTTCAATGACTGATGTACCATGGCACCCAGGTCTCGTTGCACCTCCCCTTTTCCTAATCTGTCACCATTCAGATAATATTCTGCCTTTGTGTTTTTGCCCTCAAAGTGGGTAACCTCACATTTATCCACATTATACTGCATCTGCCATGCATTTGCCCACTCACCTAACCTGTCCAATTTACCCTGCTGCTTTTTAGCATCCTCCTCATAGCTCACACCGCCACCCAGTTTAGTGTCATCTGCAAACTTGGAGATATTGCACTCAATTCCTTCATCTAAATCATTCATGTATATTGTAAATAGCTGGGGTCCCAGCACTGAGCCCTGCGGCACTCCACTAGTCACTGCCTGCCATTCTGAAAAGGACCCGTTTATCCCCACTCTCTGCTTCCTGACTGCCAACCAGTTCTCTATCCACGTCAGTACATTACCTCCAATACCATGTGCTTTAATTTTGCACACCAATCTCTTGTGTGGGACCTTGTCAAAAGCCTTTTGAAAATCCAAATACACCACATCCCTTGTCCACTCTACTCGTTACATCCTCAAAAAATTCCAGAAGATTTGTCAAGCATGATTTCCCTTTCATAAATCCATGCTGACTTGGACTGATCCTGTCACTGCTTTCCAAATGCGCTGCTATTTCATCTTTAATAATTGAGTCCAATATTTTCCCCACTACTGATGTCAGGCTAACCGATCTATTATTACCCGTTTTCTCTCTCCCTCCTTTCTTAAAAAGTGGTGTTACATTAGCTACCCTCCAGTCCATAGGAACTGATCCAGAGTCGATAGACAGTTGGAAAATGATCACCAATGCATCCACTATTTCCCGGGCCACTTCTTTAAGTACTCTGGGATGCAGACTATCAGGCCCTGAGGATTTATCGGCCTTCAATCCCATCAATTTCCCTAACACAATTTCCTGACTAATAAGGATTTCCTTCAGTTCCTCCTTTTCACAAGATCCTCGAACCCTTAGTATTTCCGGAAGGTTATTTGTGTCTTCTTTCGTGAAGACAGAACCAAAGTATTTGTTTAACTGGTCCGCCATTTCTTTGTTCCCCATTATAAATTCACCTGAATCTGACTGCAAGGGACCTATGTTGGTCTTCACTAATCTTTTTCTCTTCACATATCTATAGAAGCTTTGGCAGTCAGTTTTTATGTTCCCAGCAAGCTTCTTCTCATACTCTATTTCCCCCCTCCTAATTAAATCCTTTGTCCTCCAATGCTGAATTATAAAATTCTCCCAGTCCTCAGGTTTGCTGCTTTTTCTGGACAATTTATATGCCTCTTCTTAACACTATCCCTAATTTCTCTTGTTAGCCACGGTTGAGCCACCTTCCTCGTTTTATTTTTACTCCAGACCGGGATGTACAATTGTTGAAGTTCATCCATGTGATCTTTAAATGTTTGCCATTGCCTATCCACCGTCAACCCTTTAAGTATCACTCGCCAGTCTATTCTAGCCAATTCAGGTCTCATACCATCGAAGTTACCTTTCCTTAAGTTCAGGATCTTGGGGCCCAAGTTTCGGGCCGCAAATTGCGCCTAAAAAAAACTTATCTATTCTCCGGCTCCCTGCAGGCCCTCAGGAGCTGGGCGCGGCGCAGCACGAGCTGTAGGGGGAGGAGCCAGGTCCCTGCGCTGTAAACAGTGCTGGGACCTCTGCACATGCGCGCTATAGTGGGCGCGCATGTGCAGTAGCTCCAGGCACCCAAAACTGTGAGAGGGGCCAAAAGCACGCAGCCCCTAGCCCTGGCCGAATGGCGTCACAGGGGCTGCGTGAATAAGGCTCGTCCCACCCGACCGGACCTGACTCGACCTCCGCTCCCCCCCCGACCCGACCCGACCTCCGCTCCCGACCTGACCTCCGCCCCCCCCCCCCGCGACTCTCTCTCTCTTTCCCCCCCCCCCGCGACTCTCCCACCACCCCCCCTCCCGACCCCCGCGACTCCCCCGTACCTCCGTGACTCTTCCCCCCCAGACCTCCGTGACTCTCTTCACCCCCCCCCCCCCATCGTCGGACCTCCGCGACTCCCCCCACCCCCGGACCTGCGCGACTCTTTTACTCTTTCCCCCCCCCCCCCCCCCGACCTCCGAGACCCGACGCCACCTACCTGTAAATCCAGCCCGAAGTCTTGGGCCCGGCCGTTCAGCCTCCTTCTCTCCCTTCCTTCCTTCCCTCCCTCCCCTCCCTCCATCCTCTCTCCCCCCCTCCATCCCTCCCTCCCTCCATCCTCTCTCCCTCTCCCCCTCTCTTCCCCCCCTTCCCCCTACCCCCTCCACCTCCCCCCCACCCCCACTCCTCCTCCCCCCCACCTCCCTTCTCCCCCTCCCCACCTCCCCCTCCCACCCACCTTCTCCCCCTCCCCTCGCTGTCAGAAACACAGACACTGACAGAGTGAGAGAGACACACACAGACAGACAGAGAGATAGAGACACTGACAGAGACACACTGGGGGGGCCATCCCAGCACACTGTTGGAGGACTCCCGGTGCTGCAGTCGGTAAGTAGAAAATGTTTTATTTATTGATTTTTTTTAAAATTATTTTTTATGAATTTTTTTTGATTGATTTATTGGTTGATTTATTGATGTATTTATCTTTATTATTGATGATGGCTCTTTATTTGTAAAACTGAAGTGTTTAATGTTTGTAAACTTCCCTTTAAACCCTAGCGCCCCCCCCCCCTTTCCCTACGCCTAATTTGTAACCTACGCCTGATTTTCTAAAGTGTAGACAAAGTTTTTTCAAACGTACAAAAATCTTCACTTACTCCATTCTAAGTTAGTTTGGAGTAAGTTTTCACTGCCTAAACTTTGAAAACAGGCGTAAGTGGCCGGACACGCCCCTTTTTGAAAAAAAAATTCTGTTACAAAGTGAAACTGTTCTAACTGACTAGAACTGGAGCAAACTAAATGCCAAGAATTCAAATTTTTAAGATACTCCATTCTAAACCAGTTGCTCCAAAAAATCAGGAGCAACTCAGGCCGAAACTTGGCCCCCTAGTCTCTGAATTAACTATGTCACTCTCCATCTTAATAAAGAATTCTACCATATTATGGTCACTCTTTCAAAAGGGGCCTCGCACAACAAGATTGCTAATTAGTCCTTTCTTATTACACATCACCCAGTCTAGGATGGTCAGCCCTCTATTTGGTTCCTCAACATATTGATCTAGAAAACCATCCCTAATACACTCCAGGAAATCCTTCTCCACCGCATTGCTACCAGTTTGGTTAGACCAATCAATATGTAGATTAAAGTCGCCCATGATAACTGCTGTACATTTACTGCTGTATCTTTCAAAATCTGTCTATCTCCACTTTAGATACATTCAATGACCCAGCCTCCACAGCTTTCTGAGATAGAGAATTCCAAAGATTCATGCCCCTCTGAGAGAAGAAATTCCTCCTCAGTTCGGTTGTAAATGGGCGACCTCTTATTCTGAAACTATGCCCCCTAGTTCTAGGTTCCCCTGCGAGGGGAAACATCCTCTCTGCATCTACCCTGTCAAGCCCCCACAGAATCTTATACATTTCAATTAGATCACTTCGAAGTCTTCTAAACTCCAATGAGTATAGGCCCAACCTGCTCAATCTTTCTTCATAAGTCAAACCCTTAATCTCAGGAATCAACCTCGTGAACCTTCTCTGAACTGCCTCCAGTGGAAGTATATCCTTCCTTAAATACGGAGACCAAAACTGTACGCAGTACTCCAGGTGTGGTCTTACCAATGCTCTGTACAGTTGTAGCAGGACTTCCCTACTTTTACACGTCATCTCCCTTGTAATAAAGGCTAACATTCCATTTGTCTTCCTAATTACTTGCTGTACCTTTTATGTTCATAACAAAGTAATGTAACTGAGTAGTGTAGACATGAGTAAGTGTGACCTTAGTTCCTTTATTCGAACTCCAGAGTGTTGGTACAGCACGGGAGGCCTGCTTATATACAGTGCTCCCAAGGGATGCTGGGATCCCTTGGGACTCCAACAGGTACGCCCTCTTGTGGCGGTATAATACTGGTTACATCGGGTTGTATACATAATAGTACCTGCATGCTAACTTTTTGTGTTTCATGTACATGTACCACCATATTTTGTAATCTCTCCCCATTTAAATAATTTGATTTTTTATTTTTCCTACCAAAGTGGATAACCTCACATTTTCCCACATTGTACTCCATCTGCTAAATTTTTGGCCACTCACTTAGCCTATCTATATCCCTTCATAGATTCTTTGTTTCCTTCTCACAAATTGCTTTCCCACCTATCTTTGTATCATCAGTTAATTTGGCTACATTACACTCGGTCCCTTCATCCAAGTCATTAATATAAATTGTAAATAGTTGAGGCCCCAGCATTGATCCCTGTGGCCCCTCACTAGTTACAGTTTGCCAATCTGAAAATTACCCATTTATCCCGACTCTCTGCTTTCCGTTAGTTAGCCAATCCTCTATCCATACTAATATATTACCCCCAACCCTGTGAGCTCTTAGCTTGTAACCTTTTATGTGGCACCTTATCGAATGCTTTCTGGAAATCCAAATATACGACATCTACTGGTTACCCTTTATACACCCTGCTCGTTACATCTTCAAAGAACTCCAGCAAATTTGTCAAACATGATTTCCCTTTCATAAAACCATGCTGACTCTGCTCGACTGCATTATGATTTTCTAAATATCCTGCTGCTACTTCCTTAATGATGGACGCCAGCATTTTCCCAATGACAGATGTTAGGCTGTCTATCGTTTCCTGTTTTCTGTCTCCCTCCTTTCTTAAATAGAGGCATTACATTTGCAGTTTTTCAATTCGCTGGGACCTCTCCAGAAACCAGGGGATTTTGGTAGATTACAACCAATGCATCCACTATCTCTGCAGCCACCTCTTTTAAGACTCTAGGAAGCAGGCCATCAGGTCCAAGGGAGTTGTTCACCTTTTGTTCCATTGGTTTGCCTAGTACTTTTTCACTAGAGATAGTGATTGTTTTAAGTCTCTCCCCCGACTCGCCCCTTGATTATCAATTCTTGGGATGCTTTTAGTGTCTTCTACCGTGAAGACCGATACAAAATATTTGTTCAAAATCTCCGCCATTTCTTTGTTTCCATTATTAATTCCACAGTCTCATCCTCTAAGGGACCAATGTTTACTTTAGCTACTCACTTTCTTTTTATATATCTGTAGAAGCTCTTACTGTCTGTTTTTATATTTCTTGCTAGTTTACTCTCATAAGCTATCTTCTCTCTCTCATTTTTTTAGTCATCCTTTGCTGGTTTCTAAAAATGTCCCAATCCCCTGGCCTTCCATTATTCTTCACAACATTGTTTGCCTTTGTTTTCAATTTGATACCATCCTTTACTTCCTTAGTTAGCCACGGATGGTTCATCCTTCTCTGAGAGTCTTTCTTTCTCACTGGAATATGTCTTTGCTGAGAGTTATGAAATAGCTTCTTAAATGTTTGCCACTGCTTATCTACAGTCTTACCCTTTAATATATTATCCCAGTCCACTTTAACCAACTCTGCCTTCATACCTTTGTAATTGCCTTTATTTAAGTTCAGGACACTAGTTTGAGACCTAGCTTTCTCACCCTCAAACTGAATTTGAAATTCTACCATGCATTGAGCACTCTTCCCAAGAGGATCCTTCACTACAAGATCATTAATTGATCCAGACTCATTACACATTACCAGATCTGTAATAGTCTGCTCCCTGGTTGGTTCTACAACGCATTGTTCCAAGAAACCAACCCACTTACACTCTATGAACTCTTCCTCCAGGCTGCCTTTGCCAATTTGATTTGTCCAATCAATATGAAGATTAAAATCGCCGATAATTATTGTCGTACCTTTCTTACAAGCTTTTATTATTTCTTGATTTATACTCTGTGCTACAGTGTGACTACTATTTGGGGGGCCGTAGATCATTCCCACCATTGACTTCCTATCCTTATTATTTCCTATCTCCACCCAACTGATTCTACATCTTGATCTTCTGAGCCAATATCATTTCTCACTACTGTTCATGTAGAGTTTCTGCTAATGTGTTGTCAAACATTGAAATCTTTATTTTGAACACTTTGCATTCTTGGACAGATTTGTGTGAACCTTCGGAAGTGGCTTAGTGAGTTGTAGTGAGACATAAGGGTACCCCCCACAATGGGGATGAGTGTGAAAGGAATGGCTTGGGCATTGCAGGGATGCTTTATGGTCTTGGTGTGGGGTGGTGCCAACCTAGCACATCATATGGCAGCCAAGGTGTACAGCATCAAGTGAAGTAAATGTGGCCATGGCGAAGCCATCCCTGGTGTCTCGGGCAGCAATGTGGTCAGGTGCTGATGCCTGTGCAGCATCAGGTGATTGCGGAGAAGTTTGGTGGTGGTGGTGGTGGTGGTGGTGATGATGGTGTGTTTCATGATGTTGGTGTTGGAGCTAATCGTGGTGGGATTCTGAGGACCAAGATGAGATTTTTTTCAAGGGCATGATGCTAATAGAATAAATGGCAGTATCGTGCCAGGATAGTAGAAGGCAATTCCTATGTTCTTCCATTGTCAATTTCAATGGAAAAAGTTTCTTCCTAACAATATGGAGGCCAGCATTAAGGGAGCATGCAGCAGTCTTTTAATATAATCTTTCTCAGGAAATGTCAAACCATTGACCCCAGTTATCTCCCTGTGCATGAACCAATCTGTGCAGGGACTGTCATGATATCCAATTGAGTTGACCTTGTGAAATGATGTGGGATCAGCTTTGGTTCTCCGTGCTCCACAAGCAGATTCTGTAATATTAAGTCTCCCCTCAGAGCTCCTGGCCATTTCACAGCAATATCCACTAATGTTCAAGGCAGGTTGCTGCAGGCTCATCCTTCATGGACCAAATGGAATTGCCAGCTGGAAGCAAGGGGACTGACAACCCACTTGCTATCCTTTAATGCAAATCCTGTTGAGTGCTCCTCTGGGGTTAAGAAACACTAACGGAGGCCAATGCCTTAACCAACTCATAAGCCCATACATCTTAATAGTTGAAAACACAAACTCATAGAGACTACTTTATAATTAACCTGCTATGCCTTCCCTGAGGATGCTGTGTTCTTCTCCATGGTAGAGCATGTATCAACTATTGAGATTGAAAGACTTTTGTTGAATTATGGTATCAAGGGATATGGAAACAAGGCAGGTAAATGGAGTTGAGGTACAGATCAGCCATGATCTAATTGAATGGCAGAATAAGTTTGAGAAGCTGAATGGCCTACTCCTGTTCCTAATTGTTTTACAGCCCCTCCGAGCAGCTGTACAATGTTTGTACACACTTAGTTTTTGTTATTTATTCGTTCATGGAATGTGTGCTTCACTGACAAAGCCAACATTTATTGCCCATCCCTAACTGCTCTTGAGAAGATGGTGGTGTGCCGCCGCCTTGAACCACTGCAGTCCATGTGATAAAAGTATTCCTACAGTGCTGACTTTGTTGTACCGGTTTGTTACAACTGAGTGACTTGCAAAGGGCATTTAAGAGTCAACCACATTGCTGTGGGTCTGGAGTCACATATAGACCAGATCGGGTAAGGATGGCAGATTTCCTTCCCTAAAGGACAATAGTGAACCAATTGGGATTTTTCCAACAATCCAGTAGTTTCATTCACCATTACTGATACTAGTTTTTTAGTTCTAGATTTATTTAATTAACTGAATTTAAATTCCCTCAGCTGCCGTGGTGAGATTTGAACTCATGCCTCCAGATTATTGATCCAGACCTCTGGATGTTGTCCAGTAACATAACCACTATGGTACCGTACCTTAGTGTGTGAACATTCAATATAAATGTGTAAATTTTCCAGTCAGTCAAAAGGCTCTCTTGGGAAATTGATCAAATTCTGCTCAGTTTGAGATCTAATTCAAAGACAGAAAATGCTAAAACTACTCAACAGATTAAGCAGCATCTATTAAGAGAGACAGAATTAATGTTTCAGGTCAATGACCTTTCATCAGAGCTGGAAAAAGATAGCGGGTTTTAAGCAAGTGTAGGGGCAAGAAAAGGGGGCAGGGAGGAGGGTTTACGCCTCCTCTAGACCCATATTTTGTTTCTTTTCTTGTCCCATTACCATCTCCTTTTGCCTAGCACCTGCAGTGTTTTGCTTTGCTATTTCGAAGACTTTGGTTTATAGGGCAAATCGTTCCGCTCAGGCCAGTTTTTCACGGTTACTCAGTCACAGCCTGCATAAAGTTTCTTATTGTCAACATGTTGCTCGTACGACGAGAGAGGGACAGAGATTCTTCCTGAGTCTTTAATCCATAGATTTTTAAAACTAGGATCTGGACTTTCGGCTTTTAGGATTTCGGGGCATTAATGACGACAGGGCGGTCCTGATACCGCCTGGAAAAAGCTTGCGCCTCAGTCAGCAAAATTGGGCAACTGGGCCCTGAGCGTGGGGCGGATGCTAAGGGAGGTGTTGCACACCTCTCTTAGGGCACTAGGGCAGCTAAGCATGCGAAAATCCCGAGCTGAAGAGCCGGCCTGGGAACGCTCTCTCAGAGAGATCTGGGAAGAAAATAAAAACCTTGGGGAAAAAAAACACCCAAAACATTCCCATTACATAGCCCACGCCACCACAACATAAATCGCAAAAAATAAAAGAAAAAACCATTGCATTTACCTGAGGTCGGCATTACTTACCTCACTGCAACCGCTACAGCTTTCACAGGCGTTCCCACCAGGGCACTCGACGGGTCAGGGAGAGTCAAAAATTGAGTCGGTGTCGCAACGAGGGGCGTTGTACGCCGGCTCACCTCTTCCGGGCGTTAATGCTCCATGCCCCGCCAAAACCGGCATCGAAAGCCCCGGCGGGGTGCTGGAAGTTGGCCGCCCACCCTGAAGAGCTCACCGTTGCCATTGCCATCCCTCCGGGGCGAAAACAGAGGCAGACAGCACCGAAAAATCCAATGTGACAATATGAAAATTGGGCAAATTTTGAATATCTTCAACTTTCAACGGTGTGTCATCTTTTCTGTAGTAAGCCGATGTACTGTGTGTCTGTTTCCATACACCAGCCTCATCTTGTAGTATTTAGTGGGTACCATGAACTGAATGAGTATCCATGTTGATGTGTACTTGTTATTAAGGTACCATTTTAGTTTGTCAGATAATTCATCACCTGTGTAAACAGGTGCAGCCTTGGAATATGAATTTTCAGTTTCCCCATAAAAAATCAATAACAGTTGTCATGTGACTTGACAGAATCTGTCGCTTAGATAGTGCTGGTGAATGACATTTGTGGTTGGTGATGCGACAGAAATTTTAACTTTGCATCATGAGTCTACTATTTCTACAGTACTGATTGTGAAAGTTCAAGATTTGACGCAAGTTTCAGTTCCATTAAATCCAGTATGATTACTGATCTGTCTGTAGTTTCTCTGTTCAGCTTACCACTGAACTCCTTGAAGGCTTAAAAGAGCGACATGTTTAAGCAGCTAAGGCACAGACGCTATGAAACAATTTACCATCACAGTCCCCGCCACTTAGCCCGTCCATGCTTATCATGGGCATTCGCCTATGTCGGGCAAATGGCGCCAACCATAGGAGTCGGTTACAAAAGCACCGTTGAAAATGTATTAAACGTGCCGACTATTTTTTGCAGTTCAGTACTTAGCAAT
Organism: Pristiophorus japonicus; assembly: GCF_044704955.1. Taxonomy (NCBI): domain Eukaryota; kingdom Metazoa; phylum Chordata; class Chondrichthyes; family Pristiophoridae; genus Pristiophorus; species Pristiophorus japonicus. The sequence goes on along the minus strand of NC_091981.1, from coordinate 41,972,099 downwards.
TTAAAAGCTCTGCTGATTTCAGGCAAAGTCAAGTATTCAAAGAGCTTCAATCAGCTGAAAGTGGAGACTTTGGGTAGCTTCTGTCAGATGGCTTCACCATCCATCGCGTATAGTGGGCAAATTACATTAGCTCTAGCATGAACGTGCCCTCTATAAGTGCTCGGCACTGTATCTTTGTTGCGCATTGTTGTTGCCAGGATAACTGCAGCATCAGGTACTCATTTAGGACTGTACCGAGTGTTATGTATGGGGAAAGAGTCAGACTGAACACTGTAAGCTCAAAGTAAAGTGTGACCTTAGTCTTTTATTGCAGGTCTCCAGAGTGCCTCTCCAACCTGTGAGGCCTCCTTAAATAGCTGTGCTCCCAAGGAATTATGGGATCCCTTGGGACTCCAGGGGATGAGTCCTCTGGTGGCTGTACAGGGTAAATACAAATTCACATATATAACAACACTCCCCCCCCCCCCTCAAAGTCAATAGTGTAACTATTTACAATGTGAGTCAATCTGGGCCCTTCTTGCCCTGGTTGATCGTCTCGGTGTGAAAGCCGGTATTGTTGAATCATTTGTTGAGTCCTCGCTGGGCTGCTGTGGATGATGGGTTCTGCTTCGTGGTCAACTGTGGTGCCGTTGCCACTGATGTATATGTTGGGGGATCAAAAAAGGTAGGGTCCAAGGTGGGTTGCTCAGGATAGTCTGTAAATCTGAGTTTCATTTGATCCAACTGTATTTGATGAATGAGTCCATTTGAAAGTTTGACCCGAAACACCCTGCTCCCCTCTTTGGCCACGACAGTGCCGGGAAACCACTTGGGACCTTGTCCATAATTCAATACAAATACAGGATCGTTGGTTTCAATCTCGCGTGACACATTTGTGCTATCATGGTATGTACTTTGTTGAAGCTGCCTGCTCTCTACCTGTTCATGTAGATCAGGGTGAACGAACGAGAGCCTTGTCTTAAGTGCTCTTTTCATGAGCAGTTCAGCAGGTGGGATCCCAGTGAGCAGGTGGGGTCTTGTGCAGTAGCTAAGCGGGACTCGGGATAGGCGAGTCTGCAGTGAGCCTTCAGTTACCCTCTTCAAGCCTTGCTTGATGGTTTGCACTGCTCTCTCTGCCTGACCATTGGACGCTGGTTTAAACGGGGCAGATGTAACGTGTTTGATCCCGTTACGGGTCATGAATTCTTTGAACTCAGCACTGGTAAAACATAGAAACATAGAAAATAGGTGCAGGAATAGGCCATTCGGCCCTTCGAGCCTACACCACCATTCAGTAAGATCATGGCTCATCCTTCACCTCAGTACCCCTTTTCTGCTTTCTCTCCATACCTCTTGATCCCTTTAACCGTAAGGGCCATATCTAACTCCCTCTTGAATATATCCAATGAACTGGCATCAAGAACTCTCTGCGGTAGGAAATTCCACAGGTTAACAACTCTGAGTGAAGAAGTTTCTCCTCATCTCAGTCCTAAATGGCCTACCCCTTATCCTTAGACTGTGTCCCCTGGTTCTGGACTTTCCCAACATCGGAAACATTCTTTCTGCATCTAACCTGTCCAGTCCCGTCAGAATCTTATATGTTTCTGAGATCCCCTCTCATCCTTCTAAACTCCAGTGAATACAGGCCCAGTCGATCCAGTCTCCCCTCATATGTCAGTCCTGCCCTCCCGGGAATCAGTCTGGTGAACCTTCGCTGCACTCCCTCAATAGCAAGAATGTCCTTCCTCAGATTAGGAGACCAAACCAATATTCCAGGTGAGGCCTCAACAAGGCCCTGTACAACTGCAGTAAGACCTCCCTGCTCCTATACTCAAATCCCCTAGCTATGAAGGCCAACATACCATTTGCCTTCTTCACCGCCTGCTGTACCTGCATGCCAACTTTCAATGACTGGTGTACCATGACACCCAGGTCTCGTTACACCTCCCCTTTTCCTAATCTGCCGCCATTCAGATGATAATCTGCCTTCGTGTTTTTGCCCCCAAAGTGGATAACCTTACATTTATCCACATTGTACTGAATCTGCCATGCATTTATCCACTCACCTAACCTGTCCAAGTCACCCTGCATCCTCTTGGCATCCTCCTCACAGCTCACACCGCCACCCAGTTTAGTGTCATCTGCAAACTTGGAGATATTACACTCAATTCCTTCATCTAAATCGTTAATGTATATTGTAAATAGCTGGGGTCCCAGCACCGAGCCCTGCGGCACCCCACTAGTGACTGCCTGCCATTCTGAAAAGGACCCGTTTATCCCCACTCTCTGCTTCCTGTCTGACAACCAGTTCTCTATCCACGTCAGTACATTACCCCCAATACCATGTGCTTTAATTTTGCACACCAATCTCTTGTGTGGGACCTTGTCAAAAGCCTTTTGAAAGTCCAAATACACCACATCCATTGGTTCTCCCTTGTCCATTCTACTAGTTACATCCTCAAAAAATTCCAGAAGATTTGTCAAGCATGATTTCCCTTTCATAAATCCATGCTGACTTGGACTGATCCTGTCACTGCTTTCCAAATGCGCTGCTATTTCATCTTTAATAATTGAGTCCAACATTTTCCCCGCTACTGATGTCCGGCTAACTGGTCTATAATTACCTGTTTTCTCTCTCCATCCTTTTTTAAAAAGTGGTGTTACGTTAGTTACCCTCCAGTCCATAGGGACTGATCCAGAGTCGATAGACAGTTGGAAAATGATCACCAATGCATCCACTATTTCCCGGGCCACTTCTTTAAGTATTCTGGGATGCAGACTATCAGGCCCTGGGGATTTATCGGCCTTCAATCCCATTAATTTCCCAAACACAATTTCCCGTCTAAGAAGGATATCCTTCAGTTCCTACTTCTCTCTAGACCCTCGGTCTCCTAGTACTTCCGGAAGGCTATTTGTGTCTTCCTTCATGAAGACGGAACCAAAGTATTTGTTCAAATAGTCTGCCTTTTCTTTGTTCCCCATTATAAATTCACCTGAATCTGACTGCAAGGGACCTACATTGATCTTCACTAATCTTTTCCTCTTCACATATCTATAGAAGCTTTTGCAGTCAGTTTTTATGTTCCTGGCAAGCTTCCTCTCAAACTGTTTTTTCCCCGTCCTAATTAAACGCTTTGTCCTCCTCTGCTGAATTCTAAATTTTTCCCAGTCCTCAGCTTTGCTGCTTTTTCTGGCCAATTTAGATGCCTCTTCCTTGGATTTAACACCATCCTTAATTTACCTTGTTAGCCATGGTTGAGCCATCTTCCCCGTTTTATTTTTACCCCAAACAGGGATGTACAATTGTTGAAGTTCATCCATGTGATCCTTAAATGTTTGCCATTGCCTATCCATCGTCAACCCTTTAAGTATCATTCGCCAGTCTATTCTAGCCAATTCACATCTCATACCATTGAAGTTACCTTTCTTTAATTTCAGAACCCTAGTCTCTAAATTAACTGTGTCACTCTCCATCTTAATGAAGAATTCTACCATATTATGGTCACTCTTCAGGAGCCCCGCACAACAAGCTTGCTAATTAGTCCTTTCTCATTACACATCACCCAGTTTTGGATGGCCAGCCCTCTGGTTGGTTCCTTGACATATTAGTCTAGAAAACCATCCCTAATACACTCCAGGAAATCCCCCTCCACCGTATTGCTACCAGTTTGGTTAGCACAATCTATATGTAGATTAAAGTCGCCCATGATAACTGCTGTACCTTTATTGCACGCCTCCCTAATTTCTTGTTCGATGCTGTTCCCAACCTCACTACTCCTGTTTGGTGGTCTGTACACAACTCCCATGAGCTTTTTCTGCCCCTTGGTATTCTGCAGCTCCACCCATACAGATTCTACATCATCCATGTCCTTCATTACTATTGTGTTAATTTCCTCTTTAACCAGCAACGCAACTCCACTTCCTTTTCGTTCCTGTCTATCCTTCCTGAATACTGCATACCCCTGAATTTTGAGTTCCCAGTCTTGGCCCGTTGTCGCTCACCAGGACATCGGGTAAGCTGTGAGTGGCCAACATGGCCCGCAGGTTTTCGGTCGTGGCAGCGGACGTGCTAGCCGACATTATCTCACATTCAATCCACTTGGAGTACGCGTCTACAACCACAAGGAACATTTTACCCAAGAACGGGCTTGCATAGTCAACGTGTACCCTAGACCACTGTTTGGAGGGCCAAGAGCATAAACTTAACGGCACTTCCCTGGGTACATTGCTTAACTGCGAGCATGTATTATATCTGTGAACGCAGGATACCAGGCCACCACACGTGGGATCTGGCTATCGTTTTCATCATTACGATGCCTGGATGGGTACTGTGGAGGTCCTTGATGAAGGTATCTCTGTCCTTCTTGGGGACCACTACTCGATTGCCCCACAGAAGGCAGTCTGCTTGTATAGACATTTCATCTTTGCACCACTGGAATGGCTTAATCTCTTCCTGCATTTCCACTGGGACATTCGACCAGCTCCCGTGAAGCAGACAGCTTTTGACTAGCCATAATAAGGGATCCTGGCTTGTCCAGGTTTTGATCTGCCGGGCAGGGACGGGTGATTGCTCACTCTCAAATGCTTCCATAACCATGGCAAGATCTGCGGGCCTCTCCATTTCCACCTCTGTGGTGGGCAATGACAGCCTACTGAGAGCATCGGCGCAGTTTTCTGTGTCTGGCCTGTGGCGGATGGCATAGTTGTATGCGGAAACGTGAGCGCCCATCTCTGGATGTGGGCCGATGCGTTGGCATTTATCCCTTTACTCTCGGAAAACAGGGATATAAGTGGCTTATGGTCAGTTTCCAATTTGAATTTTGGCCCAAACAGGTATTGATGCATTTTATTTACCCCATAGACACTCGCTAACGCTTCTTTCTCAATCATGCTGTAGGCTCTCTCAGCCTTAGACAGAATCCTGGATGCATAAGCAACCAGATGCAGTTTCCAGAATCATTAGCTTGTTGCAACACACACCTGACGCCATATGACGACGCATCATATGCTAGTACCAAACGCTTACATGGATCATACAACACAAGCAATTTGTTTGAGCATAACAATTTTTGCGGTTTTACAAAGGCATTTTCTTGGCTTTTGCCCCAAACCCATTCATCCCCTTTTCGTAGTAAAACATGCAGTGGTTCTAACAGTGTACTTAGACCCGGTAAGAAGTTAACAAAGTAGTTCAGGAATCCCAGAAATGACCGCAGCTCCGTCACGTTCTGTGGCCTCGGTGCGTTCGCGATTGCCTCCGTCTTCACGTCGTTGGGCCTGATGCCATCCGCCACAATCCTCCTTCCAAAGAATTCCATTTCAGGCGCCAGGAAAATGCACTTCGAGCGTTTTAACCTGAGCCCCACGCGGTTGAGTCGACTAAGAACCTCCTCCAGGTGCTGCGATGCTCGACTGTGTTCTGACCTGTGACCAAGATGTCGTCCTGGAAGACCACGGTGTGCGGGACCAACTTCAGTAAGCTTTCCATGTTTCTCTGGAATATCGCCGCCACTGATCAGATTCCAAACGGGCATCTGTTATAAACAAAAAGATCTTTATGAGTGTTGATGCAGGTGAGCGCCTTCGATGATCCCTCCACTTCCTGCGTCATGTAGGCTGAAGTCAAATCCAGCTTCATGAACGTCTTTCCTCCTGCCAGCGTTGCAAAGAGGTCGTCGGCCTTTGGAAGTGGGTATTGGTCCTGCAGGGAGAAACGATTGATAGTTACTTTGTAATCGCCACAGATTCTGACGGTGTCGTCTCCCTTGAGGACAGGAACGATTGGACTGGCCCACTCATTGAACTCGATTGGTGAAATGATGCCCTCTCTTTGCAGCCGGTCTAGCTCAATCTCTACCCTTTCTCTGATCATGTACGGTACTGCTCTCGCCTTGTGATGGATGGGTCGTGCCCCCGGAATTAGGTGGATCTGCACTTTTGCTCCTTGGAATTTCCCGATGCCTGGTTCGAACAGCGAAGGAAATTTGTTTAAGACCTGGGCACATGAAGTGTCGTCAGCGGGCGATAGCGCTTGGATGTCGTCCCAGTTCCAGCGTATCTTTCCCAGCCAGCTCCTGCACCGCTCCGTCGTAGGAGACCTTTACGGTAGCACTGCCGATTACAGGAATCAGTTCTTTCGTGCAAGTTCTTAGTTTCGTGTGACCTGGAGTTAAGACTGGCCTTGAGGCCTTGTTGCACCACAATCTTTCAAAAGTTTTTTTGCCCATGATGGACTGGCTCGCGCCTGTGTCCAGCTCCATTGACACCAGGAGTCCATTTAGTTCAACATTCAGCATAATCGAGAGACAATTCGTGGTGAATATGTGCACACCATGTACCCCTGCCTCCTCGGTCTGAGGCTCTGGTTCGTCGTGATCCTCCATGGATCTGTCCTCCTCTGCAACATGGTGGTTTGCAGGTTTAACAGGATTTGCAGCTCACCTGCACACTCGTTGGAGGTGTCCCGTTATTCCACAGCCCTTGCAAATGTACCCTTTGAATCGGCATGAATGGAAACGATGATCACCCCAGCAGCGCCAACAAGGTGTTAATGGCCTTGCATTCATCACCCTTGATGGTGGACTCTGAGACATCTGCGGACGTGCAGCTGCAGCTATGTGTGACCACTTTCTGTGGTGGAGAATTCCACAGGTTCACCACTCTCTGGGTGAAGACGTTTCTCCTCATCTCGGTCCTAAATGGCTTACCCGTTATATTTAAACTGTGACCCCTGGTTCTGAACTTCCCCAGCATTAATAAGAACATAAGAACTTAAGAATTAGGAACAGGAGTAGGCCATCTAGCCCCTCGAGCCTGCTCCGCCACCCAACAAGATCACGGCTGATCTGGCCATGGACTCAGCTCCACTTACCCGCCCGCTCCCCATAACCCTTAATTCCCTTATTGGTTAAAAATCTATCTATCTGTGATTTGAATATATTCAATGAGCTAGCCTCAACTGCTTCCTTGGGCAGAGAATTCCACAGATTCACAACCCTCTGGGAGAAGAAATTCCTTCTCAACTCAGTTTTAAATTGGCTCCCCCGTATTTTGAGGCTGTGCCCCCTAGTTCTAGTCTCCCCGACCAGTGGAAACAACCTCTCTGCCTCTATCCTGTCTATCCCCTTCATTATTTTAAATGTTTCTATAAGATCACCCCTCATCCTTCTGAACTCCAACGAGTAAAGACCCAGTCTACTCAATCTATCATCATAAGGTAACCCCCTCATCTCCGGAATCAGCCTAGTGAATCGTCTCTGTACCCCTTCCAAAGCTAGTATATCCTTACTTAAGTAAGGTGACCAAAACTGCATGCAGTACTCCAGGTGTGGCCTCACCAATACCCTGTACAGTTGCAGCAGGACCTCCCTGCTTTTGTACTCCATCCCTCTCGCAATGAAGGCCAACATTCCATTCACCTTCCTGATTACCTGCTGCACCTGCAAACTAACATTTTGGGATACATGCACAAGGACCCCCAGGTCCCTCTGCACCTCAGCATGTTGTAATTTCTCCCCATTCAAATAATATTCCCTTTTACTGTTTTTTTTCCCAAGGTGGATGACCTCACATTTTCCGACATTGTATTCCATCTGCCAAACCTTAGCCCATTCGCTTAACCTATCTAAATCACTTTGCAGCCTCTCTGTGTCCTCTACACAACCCGCTTTCCCACTAATCTTTGTGTCATCTGCAAATTTTGTTACACTACACTCTGTCCCCTCTTCCAGGTCATCTATGTATATTGTAAACAGTTGTGGTCCCAGCACCGATCCCTGTGGCACACCACTAACCACCGATTTCCAACCCGTAAAGGACCCATTTATCCCGACTCTCCGCTTTCTGTTAGCTAGCCAATTCTCGATCCATGCTAATACATTTTCTCTGACTCCGTGTACCTTTATCTTCTGCAGTAACCTTTTGTGTGGCACCTTATCGAATGCCTTTTGGAAATCTAAATACACCACATCCATCGGTACACCTCTATCTACCATGCTCGTTATATCCTCAAAGAATTCCAGTAAATTAGTTTCACATGATTTCCCCTTCATGAATCCATGGTGCATCTGCTTGATTGCACTATTCCTATCTAGATGTCCCGCTATTTCTTCTTTAATAATAGCTTCAAGCATTTTCCCCACTACAGATGTTAAACTAACCGGCCTATAGTTACCTGCCTTTTGTCTGCCCCCTTTTTTCAACAGAGACGTTACATTAGCTGCTTTCCAATCCGATGGCACCTCCCCAGAGTCCAGAGAATTTTGGTAGATTATAACGAATGCATCTGCTATAACTTCCGCCATCTCTTTTAATACCCTGGGATGCATTTCATCAGGACCAGGTGACTTGTCTACCTTGAGTCCCATTAGCCTGTCCAGCACTATCCCCCTAGTGATTGTGATTGTCTCAAGGTCCTCCCTTCCCACATTCCTGTGACCAGTAATTTTTGGCATGGTTTTTGTGTCTTCCACTGTGAAGACCGAAGCAAAATAATTGTTTAAGGTCTCAGCCATTTCCACATTTCCCATTATTAAATCCTCTTTCTCATCTTCTAAGGGACCAACATTTACTTTAGTCACTCTTTTCCGTTTTATATATCTGTGAAAGCTTTTCCTATCTGTTTTTATGTTTTGCGCAAGTTTACATTCGTAATCTATCTTCACCTTCTTTATTGCTTTCTTAGTCATTCTTTGCTGTCGTTTAAAATTTTCCCAATCTTCTAGTTTCCCACTAACCTTGGCCACCTTATACGCATTGGTTTTTAATTTGATATTCTCCTTTATTTCCTTGGTTATCCATGGCTGGTTATCCCTTCTCTTACTGCCCTTCTTTTTCACTGGAATATATTTTTGTTGAGCACTATGAAAGGGCTCCTTAAAAGTACTCCACTGTTCCTCAATTGTGCCACCGTTTAGTCTGTGTTCCCAGTCTACTTTCGCCAACTTTGCCCTCATCCCACTGTAGTCCCCTTTGTTTAAGCATAGTACGCTCGTTTGAGACACTACTTCCTCACCTTCAATCTGTATTACAAATTCAACCATACTGTGATCACTCATTCCGAGAGGATCTTTTACTCGGAGATCGTTTATTATTCCTGTCTCATTACACAGGACCAGATCTAAGATAGCTTGCTCCCTTGTAGGTTCTGTAACATACTGTTCTAACACACGGTACCTCGCCAACAGAACACTTTCCTTCAGGTTCAAATGCTCTCGGACCAGTGTGCACAAATCGTTGTATGATTTCTCCGTGGGTTTCACTGGAGTGAGCAGATTCTTCATGAGGCCATAGGTTGGTGCCCCACAGAGAGTGAGGAGGATCGCCCTTCATTTGGCAGTGTTCTCTTCCCCATCTAGCTCGTTGGCTACAAAATATTGGTCGAGTCGCTCCACAAAAATTTCCCAATCATCTCCCTCTGAGAATTTCTCCAGGATGCCCCCATCTTTGGGTTCGCTATCTGTATCTCGTCGCCAGTTGTTATGTATGGAGAAAGAGTCAGACTGAACACTGTGAGCTAAAAGTAAAGTGTGACCTTCGTCTTTTATTGCAGGTCTCCAGAGTGCCTCTCCAACCTGTGAGGCCTCCTTAAATAACTGTGCTCCCAAGGGATTATGGAATCCCTTGGGACTCCAGGGGATGAGCCCTCTGGTGGCTGTACAGGCTAAATACAATATAACATATTTAACACCTTGGGCAAGCACAGGGCTTCAAATTCAACACAGACTGATGAGATGAAAGCACAAAATGGAGGAATGTTCATAGGATTGCCAAGGTCTCTAAAATAGATCATTTGATTGATCTCGAAAGGATAGAGTTACACATTGTATGTCCAAGAAAGCCGGTAAGAAAATTTCCAACATTGTACAATATATATACATCAAGTTCATGACAAGGAAATATGGAGGCATGCACTGGCAAAGATGCACTGTTAAGTTGGTTTCATGAGTGTCACAGTCGGGTGGGGGGGGGGGCGAGATGTGGTAAACTGATGGAACGGATCACTTGCCCGCTATAGAATCTGCCTGGTTTTCATTCCATTGAAGACAAATTTTACCTCCTTGTAATTCACAAATGCTGAAGACGGTCTAGATTTAAATTGCTGTAAGGGTACTGGCTTGGAGTGGGAAGCTCGATTCCAGCAGCTGCAGGATCTGTGAGCAGTGTCGTAGTGTGTGAAGGCTCATGACACAGACCTGATTGAATTTTGTTGAAATGTTTTTAAATGAAATTATATTTTTACATTTTTTTTTGAACTTTTCATTTATTAGTTATAAAAAATATTGCTGATCGGGGGAAAAAAGCCTGTGGTTGGCGGCAGGCGGTCATGTGATGAAACCTCCAGGAATATGACCAACCAAGGAACTTACTTGCTCTTCTTCAAGCAAGTGCCACAGGAATTTTACGTCCATCTGAGAGGGTGGATGGGGCCTCAGATCTGAAAACGACACCTCCCTCAGTACTGCACTGGGAAAGTCAGTTTGGATTATGTGCTCAAGTCTCTGGAGTGGGGCTTGAACCCACGACCTCCTGACTCAGAGGCGAGAGTGCTACCAACTGAGCCTAAATAAAAGGTCAAATAAAATAAAGAACTTTGGTCTCGTCGATGAAGTATTCTGTCGACTGGAATCTCACGTCAATCTTAATAAATCCAATAGGGAAATAAGGTGACATTTCTTTACTCAGATTAGAATATGGAACTTGCTGCTGCAGGAAGTGGTTGAGGCAAATAGCTTAGATGCTTTCAAAAAGAAACTGGACAAGTATATGAGAGAAAAGGGAATAGAAAGGTATGCTAAAAGGCTGAGATGGGGCAGATGGAATGAGAGGAGGCGCGTGTGGAGGACAGACTAGTTGGACCAAATGGTTTGTTTCTGTGCTGTATATTCTATGTAATTTTATGTAAAACACTCCTTAAAACTTACCTCTGACCAAGCTGTCACATGTCACATGTCTCACTATCTTTTTATATGGATTGGTGTCTGATCACACTCCTGTGAAGTGCTTTGGGATGTTTTACTGTGTTAACGGCGCCATTCAAATGCAAATTGTTGTTGTTGTGCTATATCCATGAGATCTCCGTGCTATTTATAATGGGCCTGAAATTGCGATGGAGGTCTTCCCGTGGACAAACTAAAGAAAAAAGGTAAAAAACTGCACACTTACCTGTTGCTGCTGCGCCCACTCGAACTTCCAAGCCTGAGGCCTTCACTCCTATGCATCGGACCGCGTGCAGGTCAGGATGTGCGCAGGGCTGGAGCCATAGTCACATGGCTCCGGGCAGCCAATCAAGGTCCAGTATTTTCTCATTCATCATGGGAACTCCGTAAGTTGGAGTTCCTATTATTATGAATGAGAAACCCCCCCACCCCCCAAACACATAAAAAAATCCATAAAAAATAGAAAAATACACGACATATTTAAGAATCATTTAAATTAAAGTTCTTATAAAAAATAATATTTTCCTGACTTTTTTTAAAGATGCCTTAAAATAAACTTACTGTAGTGGGGAGGGTTTTAACAATAAAGTATGTTTTCATATTTCATTTAATTTTAATGCGTTTATGTATTTTTAAACACTTGCGCCTGTAAAAGTAGGCTATACGCTTGCTTTTTCAGGCGCGAGATTTTAAAGGACATTTGCAGGGCAAGATATTCGTAAATATTTGAAATCTTGCCCTGCAAGTGTCCTCGCTCCCGATATGCACGAGATCTGTCAAGCCAGAAACTTGACAGATTAGAAAAAACGGTTTTCAGCGCATGCGCATTGCGTGCTGAAACCCGGCTTTTCCGATGCCTTCCGGATCCGTACGAAGTTCCTACGGACCCGGGACATCGGCATTTCAGGACAATTAAAGGAATTAGCTTTATCGCTCCGCAATGATTTATGTATTTTTTTACTTTTATTCTTACAGTTCGACAGAGGATTCCTTTCGCTGGCACATACAAGGTAAAAAATCTATTTTTTTTCATTCTTTCCCTGAGAGGGTTAAATTCTGAAAGTCTGCATGGCTCCCTCCCCCTTAACGGAGGATGATTGCAAGCAGAGAAATGTTGGTTGGCATTCCTTGATACTTAAGTGCAGATTGGCTATCCAAGGTTAGCTTAGTGCTAAAGGAGATTGTTTGCGTGCAGTGGAAGGGAGGCAGGAGGCTGCAGCCTCTTGTACTGGGCCTCTTCCATTGGCATTCTTACAGTTCGACAGAGGATTCCTTTCGCTGGCACATGAAACACTGGCGCTACTGGGACATCAATGCCAATTGATGTTGCACCAGAGTGCTATTTATGTTTAGATCGTGATCGGGGGGATAAGTGTCGCGTTAATTTCTAGGAGACGATTTGAAGAGGAATTCTCTCGGCTTCCTTATCGCCTCAGAGCGTCGGTCTTGCTCCTCGATTAGGCCAAGGGGATTTTAATCATTCCACCGTTCTCTCTCTTTTTTTTTGAACCATGTACATGTGTATCTCAGACGCACAGAAAGGTGCAGATGATGAAATCGCCAGCGGCTTGGAACTGGTGGACTCCTGCCTGAGATCCCTACAAGAGTCGGGAATACTGGACCATCACGAATATTCTTCAACTGAAAGTGAGACTCATTTAATTTAATATCTATCTTATTACTGTTCAGTTAGTTAAACGGTGTTGCGAACTATCAGTCTCACTCGCTCAGGTGAGTGCTGGAGTCACATTCTTGAAGGTCGCGAGCCTCAAATTATATTGGATTGGCAAAAGCCTTATTAAGTCATTAATATTTTTTCTGCAACGCTGACAAGTCCTCTGACTGCTCTCAAATAACACTTTGTGCAGGGCCCAGTCTTCTTTCCCAGAGTGCCTCACAGATCAATACCAACCCAGAAGGGTCCTACCAGTACTCGGGCAGTTACCATAGCAACCAGACCCTCTCCCGAGGCGACTCGACTACATCGCAGCTCTCTGGGAGGACCTCCAGTGGTCAGATTGGAGCAGGAGTCGGCATTCATAACTATAGTCAGGTACATCATATAATCCTTTAAGAATAATGTGTACTTCAAAAGAAAACGTAGGGGAAAGAAAGAACTTACATTTATATAGCACCTTTCATGACCTCAGGACATCCCAAAGCACCTTATAACAATTTAGTACATTGGAAGTGCAGTTACTGTTGTAATGTAGGAAACATGGCAGCCAATTTGCACACAAGGTCTCACACACAGCAATTAGATAAATGACAGATAATCTGTTTTTTTTTAGTGATGTTTGTTGAGGAATAAATATTGGCCAGGACACCAGGGAGACCTCCCATGCTCTGCTTCGAAATAATAGCATGGGATCTTTAATGTCCACCTGCGAGGGCAGACCGGGCTTCATTCTCATCCAAAAGGCAACACCTCCGACAGTACAGATCTCCCTCAGTCCTGCACTGGAGGTCAGCCTGGATTATGTGCTCAAGTCTCTGCAGTGGGATTTGAACCCATGATCTTCTGACTAAGGCGAAAGTGCTACCACTGAGCCATGGTAGGCAACTGAGGCAGTTGCACTTACTGCTATGTGTGCCCGGTGCAGTAAAGGGTTTTAATGTTCTTCGATTAGCAGCTATAAAGGATGTAGGGTTGCTGCCTCCGGTTGGACATATTCCTAGAGGTTTCATCAGATGACCTCCCACCTCCAACTGCCCGATCCAGTCAAATCGCATGTTTTTTAACTCAGCTACAATATTTTTAGAATTAATAAACAAAAACAAAGAAAATGAAAAAGACACTTTTTTCAATGCCTATGATTTTTCTCCCTGGTCGCTCACAACAGAGTCCAGGAGATCAATCTTTAATTCCTGGAGATGCCAGGATAACTCTGGAGGGTTGGTTTTGTCATGGGATTAGCTGATATATATCAGCATACACTGAGAACATGTATTCTATTTTTCTACTGACCCCAAGGGGAGACTCCACAACACAGGGCCCAGAATGTGCTTGAAATTTCTAGTACACCAAGTAAAAAAAAGTTTGCGCACGTAGCATTGTGGTTGGAAACTGGATAACTCTCCCACAGACAGCAGAAGGGGTCGAAGGAGCGCTCTCGCTTTGCCCATACAGAAATGTTAACACAATTTCTCTTTGCCAGGAATTTACCTCCTCTGGCTCTATTACTCTCCGAGAACTCTGCGTTACTTTGCCCCACCATTGGCGGCCGTTCTTTCCCCTGTCTAGGCCCTAACATAGAAACATAGAAAATAGGTGCAGGAGTAGGCCATTTGGCCCTTCGAGCCTGCACCACCATTCAATGAGTTCATGGCTGAACATGCAACTTCAGTATCCCATTCCTGCTTTCTCACCATACTCCTTGATCCCCCGAGTAGTAAGGACTACATCTAACTCCTTTTTGAATATATTTAGTGAATTGGCCTCAACAACTTTCTGTGGTAGAGAATTCCACAGGTTCACCACTCTCTGGGTGAAGAAGTTTCTCCTCATCTCGGTCCTAAATGACTTACCCCTTATCCTTAGACTGTGACCCCTGATTCTGGACTTCCCCAACATTGGGAATATTCTTCCTGCATCTAACCTGTCTAAACCCGTCAGAATTTTAAACGTTTCTATGAGATCCCCTCTCATTCTTCTGAACTCCAGTGAATACAAGCCCAGTTGATCCAGTCTTTCTTGATATGTCAGTCCCGCCATCCCGGGAATCAGTCTGGTGAACCTTCGCTGCACTCCCTCAACAGCAAGAATGTCCTTCCTCAAGTTAGGAGACCAAAACTGTACACAATACTCGAGGTGTGGCCTCACCAAGGCCCTGTACAACTGTAGTAATACCTCCCTGCCCCTGTACTCAAATCGCTATGAAAGCCAACATGCCATTTGCTTTCTTAACTGCCTGCTGTACCTGCATGCCAACCTTCAATGACTGATGTACCATGACACCCAGGTCTCGTTGCACCTCCCCTTTTCCTAATCTATCACCAATCAGATATTAGTCTGTCTCTGTTTTTACCACAAAGGGGGTAACCTCACATTTATCCACATTATACTTCATCTGCCATGCATTTGCCCACTCACCTAACCTATCCAAGTCACTCTGCAGCCTCATAGCATCCTCCTTGCAGCTCACACTACCACCCAACTAAGCTCTAGAACTGTTGTGTATGCAGTAACTCAATAGGCTTAGTACCGTGAACTCAATCAGGTGCGACCTGACTCTACTTTATTAGCTCTCAAAGAGACGATTAACCATGGAGGCTTTCTTTATATACCAAGGCTGCGCGTGTGTGCCTGTGGCCCAATGACCTCCGACGGTTGCTCCGCCTGGTGGCAGATGAACTCAGGCATACATACATTGCAAGAACTTCCTCCATAAACCTCTCTGTCAAGTGCTTGGTCACCTATCCTAATACCTCTTTATGTGGCAGTTTTTGTCTGATTGCTCTTTATTATGAAGCGCCATGGGACATTTAATTACATTTAAAGGTCCTCCATAAATTTCAGCTCATCCAAAACTCTGCTGCCTGTAGCCTAACGGGCATTAAGTTCCATTCTGTCTCACTGACCTACATTGGATTCTGGTCCGGCAATGCCTCAAATTTAGAATTCTCATCCTTGTGTCCAAATCCCTCCATGGCCTTGTCCTTCCCTTTTTTTGTAACCTCCTCTAGCCCTACAACCCTTTGAGAACTCTGCACTCCTCAAATTCTGACCTCTTGTGCATGCCTGATTTTCATCACTCCACTGTTGGTGGTCGTGTTTTCAGCTGTCTTAAGCCCTAAGTTCTGGAATTCCGCCCCACCCCTAAACCTTTCTGCCTCTCTCATCCTTTAATGCACTCCTTAAAACCTACCTCTTATATAATATCTCCTCACGAGACTTGGTGTCAAATTTCTGTTTGATTACGTTCCTATGATGTGCTTTGGGTCATTTTACTATGTTAAAGGTGATATGTAAATACAAGTTGTTGTTGTTGGTGGAACTTTGACGCAATTTGCCTTCAATTAAAATTAATTTTATTTGT
The DNA here is from genome assembly GCF_044704955.1 of Pristiophorus japonicus. Lineage (NCBI taxonomy): Eukaryota > Metazoa > Chordata > Chondrichthyes > Pristiophoridae > Pristiophorus > Pristiophorus japonicus. Next base: position 41,956,144 of record NC_091981.1, on the reverse strand, counting down.
ATTGTCCCTTCCTCCCCCCACCCTCCTTGCAGGTTAACCGGGTTGGTGACAGCAGTCGTACTTCGGGATCTGAGTGCTCCCCGTCCCACTCTGCGTCGCAGTCAAGGGAGCCCTTCGTGCCGAGCCATGGGAGTGCATTCCGCTTGCCCGACCCTCAGCATCCGTCTTCGGTCTACTACGTCAGCGCCACACTGCCCGCTCAGAGAGTGAGCTCACCCATGTCCCTCCAGCGGACGGGCTCGCCGCCCAAGCTCCAGCGGGCGGGCTCGGCCGCGGAGAGCGGGGTCTACAGCGCCCAGCGGCTTGCCTCCCCCAAGCAGACGGCCTCGCCCAGCCGTCTCTCCAAGTCCTACAGCACCAGCTCGCCGGTCAACATCGTGGTGTCCTCGGCCACCCTCTCCCCCTCGCCCCCGACCAACACCGCGACCTCGCCCGCTCTCCAGGCCAGCTCGGCCCAGCCCAGCTATGCCACGCTTTCGCCCACCAAACGCCTCGGCCACACGTCTGATCCGTACGGCAAGCACCCGCAGGAGCTGTATGAACGCTCTACCCTACAGAGGCCCGGAAGCCTAGCAGGTAATTCAACTTGGCGTGTGGACACATTCATCATCAAGAGTGATGCCATTACTGATTCCGAGAAAGGATATTGGAGAAGGCACAAAGAAGATTTACAAGGCTACTACCAGAATTGAAAGGGCAAAACTATCAGGGAAGGCTGAACAAACTGCTGCTCTTTTCTCTAGAGAGGAGTGATCTGATAGAGGTCTTTACAATTATGAAGGGGTTTGATAGAGTAGACATAGAGAAGGTGGTTCTACTTGTGGGGAGATCAAAACTAGGGGCCATGAATATAAGATAGTTACGAATAAATCCAATAAGGAAGTCAGGAGGAACTTCTTTATCCGGAGAATGGTGAGAATGTGGAACTCACTGACACATGGAGCGGTTGAGGTGAATTATGTATTACATAGAATTTTATAACACAGAAACAGGGGTAATGAATTCTCGCCACACTCTGAGTAAAGAAATTTCTCCTGAATTCCTTATTGGATTTAGTAGTGACTATCATTAATTAATAACTCCCAGTTTTGGACTCCTCACAAGTGGAAACATCCTCTCTATGTCTACCCTGTCGAACCCCTTCATAATTTCAAAGACCTCTATCAGGCCACCTCTCCAGAGAAAAGAGCCCAGCCAATTCAGTCTTTCCTGACAGTTAGTTGTACCCTATCAGTTCTGATATCATCCTTGTAAATCTTTTTTGCATTTTCTCAAGTGCCTTTATAACTGTTTAATAATATGGAGACCAGGGGGCCAAAATTGCCCCCGCGCCCCGATTGGGGGATGTAACCTTCTGGGGCCGGAACATTTATTGCCCGGCCCAGACGTCCCGCAACCGGCGTGGAATTGGGCTTTGCGCCCCTGAGACAAGGTAGAGTGTTGTCTCAGGCGCTCCACCTCATTGGAGGAGTGCTCTCGGGGCGGCAGTGCAGCACTGAGTCCAACGCCATGCTGAAGAGGCCTGCGCCGACATACTACAATGCCCTTCCCCTAAAGGTAGTGCCGGGCTGCATGGTGGCAACCCAGTTGAGGCGAGGGCCATCATTGTCGGGCCGACCAAAGAGTCGGCTGACAAAATAAAATGGCGGCCTGGGGCACACACGGCCTCCCCTTTAAAGGATGCCCCAGCGGCGAATGCCCGCCAGCTTTGGGCCCCGCGGCCCACAGGGCAATTTCCCCCGCAGGGCGCAAAGGGGTCGGCACACACGGCGATGATATCATCACCTGTGGCATGCCAGCCCAGGCACTAATCATGGGGCGCGGTGCTACCAGCACATTGCCCCAAACACCTCCGGGGCAATTTCACACGAGGTGCTACCACCAGCCACCCCCGGGCAAAAAGGCCATTGCACCCCATTAGTGCCTCCCGGAGGCGCTAATGGGGGCACAAAAAAGGGGCAACTTTGGGCCCAAAACTTTTCACAGTACCTTAAGTGTAGTCTAATCAAGGTTTATAAAAATTTAACATAACTTCTCTGCTTTTGAATTGTATTCCTCTGGAAAGCAACCCCAGTGCTTTGTTTGCACTTAACCTGTGTTGCTACTTTTAATGATTTGTGAATTTATACCCCTAGATTGTGTCTCTATCCCATTTAGACTGTTATTTTGCAAGGTGTACGTGGCCTCCTTATTCCTCATACCAAAATGCAACATATTATTTAGAATATCATAGTTGCATTTCAGGGAAATCTAGATAAATACATGAGGGAGAAAGGAATAGAAAGACATGTTGATAGGGTGAGATGAAGTAAATAGAGTGGGAGACTTGTGTGGAGCATAAATACCGGCATAGACCTATTGGAACAAATGGCCTGTTGCTGTGCTGTAAAATTCTCTGTAATTTTTTTTAAAGTAGCAAGCAAAAGTGGCTTATAAATGCAGTGCTGTTGGTTCAATCTGGGTTGGTAATTGCTTTAACTCCCTTACGTGGATCTTCTCACTGTGTCGGATAAAGGGCAGAGGTTAATGTTTTGCTGCTATTGTGTAGAATGTTCTTTATCAAGTCCCGTGCGTCTTTTACATTCTTTAATATTAGCTTCATTATTGTACAGCCAGAGTTGTTTTTTTTATCGTAGTTGTCTCTATTATTTTAACATTTAATTATCCAGCTTCAAAGTTTTTTATCCAGCCTTCCTGGTTATACATATACTATATGTTGTTTTTTACATATACTAGTTGACATCTGTTTCACATCTGTTTTCAGTTGTTGAATCAGTCGATAGGTTAAGATTGTGTCTGATTAGGTTGTACAGCGGATCACAGTACGCTGTGCTTTGGAATGGGAGAGGAGGGTGGGGGGAGTGTGCCTGTTGGTAATTGACAGCGAGCTCGTAATTTCAAACTTATTCTCTACCTCTGTAACCTCTTCCAGCCCTACGACCCACCGAAAACTCTGCATTCCTCCAATTGTGGCTTCTTGGGCATCCCCGATTTCTTTCACCCCACCATTGGCAGCTGTACCTTCAGTTGCCGAAGCCCTAAGCTCTGGAATTCTCATCCTAAACCTCTCTACCTCTCTTTCCTCCCTTAATACCTTCCTTAAAATCTCCCTCTTTTCCAAGCTTTTAGTCACCTGGCCTAATATCCCCTCATGCTCAGCGTCAAGAGGCCTGGCTGAGAGTGCAGCAATTATTCGGCTGGTTCTCCTGACCAGAAGAGGGTGGTGTTGCATGGATGGACAGTACTACCAAAATAAAATGGGAGTAGAAGAACTTGTATTTATATAGTGCCTTTAAAGTAGTAAGACATCCCAAGATGCTTCACAGGAGCCTTATCAAACAACATTTGAGATTGAGCCACATAAGGAGATATTAGGACAGATGAATAAAAGCTTGGTCAAAGAGCTAGATTTTAAGGAACGTTTTAAAGGAGGACGGAAAGGTAAGAAATGCAGAGAATTTTAAGAAGGGTGTTTCAGGGCCTCGACATCTGAAGACGAAGCCAATAGTCATAGAGTCATTACAACACAGAAAAAAAACTTGCATTTACACGGCACAGAAGGAGGCCATTCGGCCCATTGAGTCCATGTCAACTCTCTGTAGAGCAATCCAGTCAGTCCCATTCCCCCTCTCTATCCCCGTAGCCCTGCAAGTTTATTTACTTCAAGTGCCTATCCAATTTCCTTTTGAAATCATTGATCATCTCCGCTTCCACCACCTCCAGGCAGCGAGTTCCAGGTCATTACCACTAGCTGCGTAAAAAAGTTATTCCTCACATCCCCCCTGTATCCCTTGCCCAAAACCTTAATTATGTGTCTCCTAGTCCTTGTACCATCAGCTAATGGGAAAAGCTTTTCTTTGTCTATCTTATCTAAACCTTCTTATCTAAACCCGTCATAATCTTGTAATGGAGTCCTGAAAGTTGGGGATGCACAAGGGACCAGAATTGGAGAAGCATAGAGATCTCGTGGGGTTGTAGGACTGGAGGAGCTAATAGAGATAGGGAGGGGCGAGTTCACGGAGAGATTTGAAAACAAGGATGAGAAGTTTAAAATCGAGGCATTGCTGGACTGGGAGCCAGTGTAGGTCAGCGAGCAGAGGACTGATGGTTGAGTGGGACTTTGTGCGAGTTAGGATACGGGCAGCAGAGTTTTGGATGAGCAATCAAAGAGGTTACTACAGAAAGAGCACCAGATCCCCGGTGTTATCCAGGGGCAGAGAGCGGGGTGCAATGTAGTGGCACTAAAACAGCGTAGGAAGAAGAGGAAACCATCTGGGCCCTCATCTGTGCTGGTGTTGGGCCTCTGTGCCAAGGAGAAATGGACTAGCAAGCAGCTCCAAATATAATGGGCTTGAAATTGCATTGCCTAATGCTAGCAAGTACATTATTCATGTGTCCATCTAAAATTCCTCTGTCCATTAGTTTAGCTTCAGAATTAAACCATTTGTTTTACTGTGCATAATTCAACACCTAAAGAAAGAAAAAGGAAACTTGCATTTATATAGCGCCTTTCACGACCTCAGGACATCCTAAAATGCTTTACAGTCAATGTAGTACTTTTAGAAGTGTAGACATTGTTGTAATGTAGTCAGTGCAAAGAGGAATTTCGATCTTTAATCATTTGCTCCCACAATGGAATTTCAAGGCCAACGATCACCATATCTGATCATGAAGCTCCTTTCTCTCTCTCTCTCTCTCTCTCTCTCTCTAAGGATACCTGTCTTTTTCAGGGTAGTTCAATCATTACCCGCCACATTATCTGTGCTGTACCCACGGAAACTGACTGAAACTGGCTCCGACCCACATGTGCCAGCCTAATGCAGCGAGGTTATAATTTGCTGGCAGAAGTGTCAGTTCCGCTGACTTGACCCATTTCTTCTGAGCGTGTGCCCCTTTCTACCCAAGTATCCACCTGCCATGTGCTTGGTGCCAGGGCTAGAAGCTAAGTGTACATTCAGCTATTGAAGCATTGCAAATAACTTAATTATCTCTATGGGAGGCACAGAAAAACATCCTTTGAGACAGCCAAAGTAACTATACTGCATTGAGGGAAAAGTAGCCCCTGTTGGTCATATTTAATTTCTAGTATAGTTTGGCATATTGCTTGATTATGAGTCAGAAGGTCATGGATTCAAGTCTGGCTCCAGGAGTTAAGCGCGTATTCTAGGCTGACATTCCAGTGCTGCACTGTCGGGAGGTGCCGTTTTCTGGATGAGATGTTAGAAGGCATAGAGTTGGTGGGGAAAGGTTGGGAAGGTCTCTTGAATAAAAATGCTTTTTTTCCCAGTCCAGCCAATATTAACTTGTGGCCAGCTCACTCAAACCATCTATCCCAAAACCAAACAAGTAGCAATCTGGTCAGGCAACTGACTGCCCACCTGTGGCTGGACACATTCCCATGCCAATATAAGTGATGCTCTTCCATCACCCTCTAATCTTAGAGAAAAATGTAACATGCTGAGGCACATGAGCAAATGTTTTGTGCTCAGTTTTGGACACCGCTCCTCAGGAAGGATATATTGGCCTTGGAGGCAGCTCCACCAGAATGACACCAGGGCTTAGAGGGTTAAATTATGATAACTACTGACATAATTTGGCTTATATTCCCTTGAGTATAGGAGATTGAGAGCTGATCTGATCGAGATGTTTCAAATGGTGAAAGGATTTGATAGGGTAAATACGGAGAAACTATTTCCTCTGGTGGTGGAGTCAAGAACGAGGGGACATAATCTTAAAATTGGAACCAGGCCGTTCATGAGTAAAATCAGGAATCACTTTTTCACACAAAGAGTAGTATAAATCTCTCCTCCAAAAGGCTGTGGGTACTAGGGGACAATCTGTTGGGTAAGGGTATCAGGGATATGGAACCAAGGTGGGCAAATGGAGTTGAGGTGCAGATCAGCCATGGCCTAACAGAGTGGCGGAACAGACCCAAGGGGCTGATTGGTCTACCCTTGTTCCTAACATTCCTATGTTCCTAAGAACCTACTGCCACTGTGACCTACATATCACTCCTTTAACAGTCAAACACCCGGACCAACAGAACTCACTAATTCTACATTGCAACAGTGACTACACGTCAAAAGTATAACATTGGCTGTAAAGTGCTTTAGGATGTCTTGAGGTAATAAAGGGTACTATATAAATGTCAATCTTTCTTTTTATTGGCAAGTCTCACCATTTCCCTGCTGGGCTACAAGGAACACTTCTGTGAGGTTACAGGAGGATGGAACAGATAGGACAAAATTAGTCAGTCAGAAAACAGCCGAAGAGATCCCATCGTCCCAACTAATGGAAAAGAAAGGCCTCAGAACATGAAGCTGTGGAACAGGAAACGTACAATACAATAAATTAATGCAGTGGAGCTAATTACTGCTGATTGTATCTCGCTGTCGCCTGTGATGCAGAACAGTGCTTTAAGGACCCCTATAGACGCATTTTCCTTCCTCCATACTCACAGCTCTAGCTCTCAAGTCGAGGCTTTGGAATTGAGTCTTTAAATTGAGATACTGTTTGCTGCAATTGTAGTTACTGGGAGCCTCCTTCAGCTGTTAGTGGGTGATGACCTTCCTCAGAGTTCATGTTAGGGTTGGAGCTCATCATTGCATCCACATTGTACCCAAGTATAATTTGAAAATAGGCTTTAAGTCCAAGAAAAGGAGTAATCATTTGCATGAAATTGTTTTATCAAAGCCTGCAGTGTGAATTAATTTGCTCCTACTATAATATATATTACAGAAGGTGAACAGACTTGGGTTGTCTCGGTTCTGCTGACTCTGTTCCAGTGTCATGAATCGTGTATCAGTTGACCCTTAATCCATCTAACCAATATTGGCAACAGAAGATTGACTGCACACACAATTACTTCTCATCCTCCAAAAACAAACAAGCACACGCATGCACATACTTGCTTTGTCAAACTCATATTTTCTTACATATTACTTTCTTACATCCACTTTCTCATGCACACACACCATTTATCTCTGTCTCTCGCACGCACATGCTCTCTCACACTTATACTTTCCTACACATGCACACCGTTTTTCTCTCTCTCTCACACACATACATATTCTCACACATGCACGCATACACTCTCACAACTGCATGCGTGCTCTCTCATGCATCGTTTCTGAGTCTCATGCATACTCTTTTCCTCTCTCGTACATTCTCTCTCACAGATACATAAATACATACGTGAATATATACACACACCTGTACACATACACACCTTTCAAAATAACTAGGCGATATCCCTGATGGTTTAAAGTGTTTGTGTGTTTCAGGATGGTGAATTCTGTGATCACCACAGTGGGGTGAAACACTTTCCATATCAGGCAGCCAGTTACGGTGTCAGGCACACCTAGGTCAGCTATAGCACAAGCGATTTAACTTGCTCGATTCTGCCTTGCAATGCCCCTTAACCAGAGCTGCATGCACTGCGCCAGTCTGATTGTCCATCTTCTACAGCCAGCACATTGTCCTGTTTCTTTGTGATGTAGCCAGTTATTACTGATTTATTCAATTGTTTTTGCCCCCAGCGGGTATGTGCAGCTCAATTTACTTTTTAAACTACTTTCCTCCCTCCCCTGGTTCAGGTTTCCCCAAAACTACGATCGAGTGACTTGCTTTCGTGTTTCTTCCAGTGTTGCTCCTCAGTCAGCCTGTAAAGGGTGCACAAGAACAGCCTAGTGAGGACTGGTCTTCTGAAACTTGCTGTCCACGGGGCAGCATCTGCCACCTGTTTGCCCGCTTCCCACAGCAGCATGGCTAAAGTCAGTCTGTCAGGTGCCAGCCTCTATCTGAGTACCCCATGGCACTAATTAATGAATGGCAATAATGGGCTGCCCACTTTGCTACTTATGTCACTAAGGGCTGTCTCATTCCAGTTGACTTTGTTCCAGTGCCATGAATCATGTATCAGCTAATCCATCAATCCGATGTCTCCAATCGAGGGTAAAACCGGGTAGGATATAAAACGGGCAACCGATCCAATCTCATCGGATAGCCGTGGACGGGTTGGGTTAAAATCACCTCCCCTCCCCCCAAGGATTGTGATCACATCTAATTTCCCAACAAAATTTAAAAGGAGGCCTCACCCTCACATCCAGCGGAGACCTGATCTGACATGTCTCCCGGTTTGCAGAGTCACAAGCGGTTCAGCTTTTTTTTCTGCTTATGTTGAACTCTCAGTGTTGTTTTCTCTTGTGCATCACAGCCAGCTCCCGTGCCTCCTACAGCAGCCAGCACAGCCACCTGGGCCCAGACCTGCGCCCACTGCAGTCTCCAGAGCATCACATCGACCCTATATACGAAGATAGAGTCTATCAAAAGCCCCCAATGAGGAGCCTCAGTCAAAGTCAAGGAGATCCGCTGCAGGCATCTCTTACAGGGACATATCGAACTAATACAGGTACAGTGACATGTGTAATGCTGTCGTGCTTGTCGTCGAGGTGGTCTCTATCACGCTTTATTGTATTTTAATGAGTTATACTCTTGCTACTCACCACCGCCCCCACATCTTCACATGCATCGTAGCTCCCAGTTAGAGATTTACACATAAAGCAAAGAATGAACTTGCATTTATATAGCACCTTTCATAATCTCAGGGTGCCCCAAAGTGCTTTACAGCTAATGAATTATTTTTGAAGTGTAGTCACTTGTAATGTAGGAAATGCAGCAGTCAATTTGCGCACAGCAAGGTCCTACAAACAGCAATGAGATAATGACCAAATAATCTGTTTTAGTGATGTTGGTTGAGGGATAAATATTGGCCAGGATACCGGGGAGAGCATCCTTGCTTTTCTTTGAATAGTGCTGTGAGATCAAGGTTGTCCACTTGAGAGGGCAAATGGGGCCTTGGTTTAACATCTCATTCGAAGGATACATGGCAGATCACTAGAGATTTGATATGAGGGATGGTATTTACTGTTACTTATTGTCCTGCGGCAATGTTCCCCCTAACTTTTTGGCGTGCATGGCCCCTTTAAGAGGCTGCATGGCCCATTCACAGATTAATGCATGCGCAAAATTTAACATTGAAAAAGCCGGTTCCAGGCTGTGCGAGACCGACAGGGAGCTGCGCAGCCACACAGTTTAGAGGGAATGTTGTCCTGCAGTCCCTCTAAAATCACGCCCCCGTCAAGTCATGTTTGCTGGCAGTTGGAATAAAGCACTTATTCCGATCTTCAGAGGCATTTTCAAAAGCTGCTGCTGCAAAAATATGACTAAATACGATTAGTTCAGCTAAATTAGTGTGCGGGAATGCTTGCGTTCGCCAGTGGTATTTTCCCTGGCTTGTTCTTTTATTTGGCTCTTCAGTTTTCATGGATGCAGCAGTTAAAGAAGCAGTCAGGAAAAAATCAGAGCCCACAATTACCATTAATTAATTTCTGTCAAAAAATAAAATTGATTTAAAAGTCATTATTATCCAGCGCTGCCTCGGGAATTGAAAACATTAGTTCTGGCCCAATGTATTAGTAATTGAGCAGTCCATACCCGCATAACTGCAGCCCATTTGCTCCTTATAACCCATGATTTTAGTGAAGTTTAAGGTTGCCAATTCTGGTTGGGTGTATTCCTGGAGGTTTCGCCACATGACCATCCACCTCCAACTGCCCCGCCCCCATGTTCTCCCACCATTGCTGGCCCGAAACGTCCAACCTTGCGATTCTCCGCCTTCCCCGCCAATCAAAAAGTGAACGGACTCTGTATTAACCGAATGGATTATTCTTGACTGTCAACAAACAGCCTTTTTCCCCTCCACAATATTTTTATAACTAATCAGCAAATTTTTTCGGAACAGTTTTTTCAATATCCCGATGATTTTTCTCCCGCCGTTGCTCGCAGCAGTGTCCAGGAGATTAATCTTCAGTTCCTGAAGGAAAATCCTGGAGGGTTGGCAACCCTACGTGAAGGTGATTCAGCCACGCGCTGCGAGATGTTAGTTCTCACACAGCTAACGCTGCCTGTTCGCGCACACCGATCTCTGCAGGCTGACTTCGTACATTCTCCCAAGAAACTACAGAATGCCACTAAAGATGATCGCTATTGTTTAGAAAATGCTTCACACAAATAGAGAGCCTGTTTGCTGACCTAAAGCACAATCAAAAATTTCACAGTTCGATCTTTTAATCACCATTCATGCCCAGCAGAATCATGTAACAATTTATAATAACAAAAACTTGCATTTATATAGCGTCTTTAATGTGTTTAAGATGTGCCAAGACGCTTCACAGGAGTATAATCAGACAGAAATTGACACCGAGCCAAAGAAGAAGACATTAGGACAGGTGACCAAAAGCTTGGTCAAAGAGGTCGGTTTTAAGGAGCATTTTAAATGTTAATGGAGATTTTAGGGAGTGAATCCCATGGCTGATCTGCACCTCTACTCCATTGACTTGCCTTCGCTCCATATCTCTTGATACCCTTGCCTTATAAAAATAACTTTCAGGTTCATTTAACAGGTCCCTGATCTGCCGATATGCTCTGAAGAAACAGGCAAACAGTTTTCTCAAATTGAATTGACTTTAGCACAGCATGAATATGAAACATTGACACTGGTATAGCGGAATAGAAGGATATATAGGTTATTAATCTGATGAGTTTGGATGATCTCATCTAAATGCCTTATTGGGGATTGAAGTGGTAATCTCACACTGAGAGGCCACATGACAGCTGGTGTGGAAAATAGAAAAATGTCAAACTGTCTACTGGTGGCTGCTGTCCTGATATTGAAGCTGAGACATGGGCTGGGAATTTCCTCGGAGCTGATCCGGCTCCGCTGACATAACTTTGCTGGAGACCCATTTCAAAGTGTAAGCAGGGTTTCTGGGTACTCCTGAAGGAGCAACTCCAAGGAAATTCCCAGCTATGATGTGTTGGGCAGAGCAGAGGAAGCTTTATTCTGTACCTAACCATGTTATACTTGACCTGAGAGTGCCTGATACTGGCGTTGAGCAGAAGTAGTCCCTGCCCAGCACCAATGTCCCCCAGATTGGTGAGCCCAAATATTTCAAGCATATTTCACAATAAAGTATTTTTTTTAATGTTTAAAAACAAAATTGGGCTACTTATTTAAAGTGATGTAATGGGAATGCTGAATGCTGATGTGCAGAGACACCAATTAGGGAATGTGAACTTCAGAACTTCTGTGTTACAGTCCAGTTTACACATCCGCACCGTCAAGTTTTGCATGAGGGAAAGCAGAGTGCTGGAACTCTCATCAGATTAGCAACCTCCCCTCACCACTCCTAGGCCCCTGTCCCAATACATGCAGGCCTTGTCTTTCATTTTTATGTAATTAGAGTCTCGGAGAAAAATGGGCACCTACACTCGAATAGCCCTCTTCGGTCTTTCTTCCCTTCCTTCGCTTGATTATTTTACTTCTTTTCTTTCAGACTCAGCCATTCCAATGCTCTCCAGGCCATCCTCCCATCTTTCACCCTCCATAAATTTTGAACTCATCCAAATCTCTGCTGCCCATATCTTAACTCGCACAAAGTCCCCCTGTGCTCGCTGATCTACATTGGCTCCCGTTCTGGCAATGACTCACTTTAAAAATTCTCAACATCTGTGATGCACTTTTGCACAAAAATAATGCCCATGATAATAAGCATCAGTTACTCGTCAATAAGTGATTTGATTCTAAGTAAAAGGATCCTTTGTGACCAGCACTGCTGATTTACATACCATGACATGGGACTAGGGTTGTGCAGGAATAATCCATTTCACCATCAAAAAGGTGCCATCCAATGTGTTTTGCCTTACTTAGTTCACACATATGAGTACGATGTCTAGTTTTCTGATGGGTTGGGTAGCTTCCCTATTATGATAGGGCAGTATTGCAGTTCCATGGAGAACAATCATGGAAGTAATGACCTATTTCCCTAGTCAGTGATGGATAGAGTTCGAGAAATAGTCCCCACTCCCTGCCTGTTACTGGCCTTCTCCATGGGAGTCTTCTTCCTATTGCCTCAGAGGAATTGGCTGAGGAAATTTGAAAGGAAAATGGCTGTTCGAGTGCAAGTGTAATATGTGCCTACCAGCGCAATAAGTTTCTTTACTGTCGTTTCTGAAGTAATGCATATGTGATTAAGTGCTTATCAATGATAGTACTTGCCTTTAGAGCTATCCATTGCTTCATCTTTATGAAATCAACAGCTGTGAACTTAGAGTGTGTCGTTCAGTCGCTTTCATGGCTTTTTACAAGAGGCAGAGCTCGTTCTCAAGTGGAGCGCTTCCTCTCAGTTCTCTGCCTCAACATAGTTAGCAAATCTTGATAAAATTCAACTCCAGGCTTCTCAGCTGGCAGGCTACCCTGGAGATGCCACAGATGAACTTTGGATAGACACATTCTTAATACTGATGTGACATCTCCTCGTTTCGTCTGATAAACTATATGATCTCTGGGGTTTCTCTAAGAAGACAGCTGCTATTGCCTCTTCCTCTTGTGGTACTCTCTTGAACCAGAGCTTCAGCATCAGGGCCATAGGTACACATAGCACTACAATCTGGAGCTGAGAACAGTGGTCGGTGGTAACACTGGGAAATCATCTTAACACTTCAGGCGCTTGAGTGAATGAGTATCCTTTACCGTCACTCATTCATTGCACATTATTATTTTTATTGGGTGAGTTATTTTGTATATACAGGTAGGTAGTATAGTGGTGATGCAGTTGGACTAGTAACCCAGTGGGCTAGACTAATAGGGGCCAAAATTGCTCACCATCCGAAATGAGGCGCACCTACCGTTTTTGAAGTGTTCCAGCTGTCCCAATGCATGGGGCGGCCAAACCGGAGAAACTCGGCATTTTGTGCTTTTTTTTTGGAGCGAGGCAGAAGTTGCCTCATCGTGGGGGCAGGGCGGAGTGGCTGTCACCAGCAGGACGGAAGTGGGGGGGGAACAGGGCAGAGTGACCGACGCTGCAAGGGACCTGCGCCACGCTGATGACATCATCGTACTGGCGTGTCACAATGTCTCTCCCCTTCAGTTAAGGGGGAGGGCCGCTGCGAACTCTGCAGCCACTTTAGTGGCAAACACTGGGTCACCAGGGAGGGTTTCGGTCAGTCCAGCAGCCTGGCACCCAAGCGGCCTGAATCTGCGGCCATAATTGTCGACCCAACCTGGCAAAAAAAAAATAACATGGCGTCACCGATAGCACCACCTCCCCTTTAAAGGCGGCCATGCCGCTAAGCCACAGAGAGTTCACCGACAATAAAAGCTGTTGGGGGCACCGATCAGTGGCGGCACCGCTCCCACAGGGCAATTGTGGGAAAGGGGCAATTTTCCAAGAGGCAATTTCACAAAGGGGTCCCCGCCAGTCGGTAAGGGGTCAGAATGTGCACGCCATGGCGGGCAAACGGGCAGAGCGGTCCCCTATAACGCTCTAAACCTGAGGATGGGCAATTTTCAAAATGGCGGTCCCTCCATGGAAACTCGCCGGCCATTCCACACCGACTCAAGGCCACCACTTTCAGACGGCCAGAAGCCTTATAAAAAGGGGCAATTTCAGATCCATAATTTATAGCACATGAGTTCAAATCCTATCATAGCAGTTTGAGAATTTAAATTCAGTTTAAAATATCTGGAAATAAAAAATTAGTACAGGTGCAACGTCCCGAATCCAAAACTCCGAAAACCGGACATATTGTGCATAGCTGATGGAGTCATCTGGAATCCAGAATTATTGTCCGTAAACTGGACATTTATGAGGCGGTCAAAATGCCGAAATCGGATAGCAAGGGAAGAGGGGGAAACAGATAAAAAGCACATCGCTGTGGGTGACGGGAGTCAGCGGGTGGTGAGGGGTGGAGGATCGGCGGGAATCAGCGAGCGGAGGAGTGGTGTGAATCAGCGAGCGGAGGAGTGGTGTGAATCAGCGAGCGGAGGAGTGGTGTGAATCAGCGAGCGGAGGAGTGGTGTGAATCAGCGAGCGGAGGAGTGGTGTGAATCAGCGAGCGGAGGAGTGGTGTGAATCAGCGAGTGGCGAGGAGCGATGAAAATCGGCGAGCGGCAAGGTCCGAAATCCAGCAAAACCCGAAATCTGATATGAATTCGGTCGAGGATTACGGATTTCAGACTATTAATTTTCTTGTCTGAAATCCGGAAAAGCCCAAAAACTGGCATGGACTCAGTCCCGAGGATTCCAGATTTCTGACGTTGTACCTGCATCAGTAAAAGTGATCATGAATTTAGGGAAGAAAATCTGCCTTACCTGGTTTGATCTACATGTGACTCGTGTCCCATGCTAATGTGGTCGCCTCTTAACTGGCCTGATAAGCCATTCATTTGTATTGAAGGGAGCTCAAGATGGGCAATAAATGTTGGCCTTGCCAGTGCCGCCAAATCCAGAGAATGAATTTTTTTAAATGATCCCACTTCCTTTTTATCATGTCTCCTTAACCCCATGCACCAACAGAGAGGACAGCTGCCAACACAGCAAGTTATTCATTCTTAAAATATGGGCATCACTGGAAAAGCTGGCATTTATTGCCCGTCTCTGGTAGCTCTTGAGAAGATGATAGTAGACCACCTTCTTGAACCACTGCAGTTCATGTGGTGAAGGTGCACCCACAGTGCTGTTCAGTAGAGAGTTCCAGGATTTTGACCTAGCGACAATGAAAGAACAGCTATATATATCCAAGTTGGGATGGCTTCCTTTTCAAATTGTGCTCGTCTGAAATATTTAATTTGCTTATCTGCAAGAAGTGTCTTGCTGTGCCCCCACTAACATTTTTTATGCTCCTCAAGATGAGGAATGTTGATGCTTCGCAGTGCAACCCTTCCTGTTTTAGGCACCCAGTGACTGCACCAAACACTTCCAGGTCACGTATATGCTCCTGTGGATGAGACAGTCCTGCCCTAAGACATCTTCATGGGAATCATCTGTGCAGTTAAGTTTAGAGATTATCATGTTGTACAAGGCAGCTGCCTTTGTACTTGCACAGCATGAAACTATAAGTTGAGTTGAACAAAAGCCTTCTAAGTTGGGCTGAGAGCTTACATTATTTTTCTTAAAACTAATAGTTTTGCATCTTCGATTGTCCCGGCAGCAACAGTTTCGGGATATCTGTTGGAAATTTTCTCAAAAGGTTTTCCGGATTCGGACGCTGTAACTTCGGACAGAGATCATCAGAAGCCCCCATGGATAGACCACATGAACGGGGTTTACCTCCGAAGTTACGACGATCGATTAGGATAACGCTCAAGGAAATTCCCGGCCCTTTTCTTTTCAAGTCGATGTAAACAAAACAAACTCAACGCATCACCGCACAGAAGCTTGGGACCAGTGCTGGTCTTAAACAAGCTTATGATCCTTCCCTTGGATACTGAGAAATGCTGTACATAGCAAAAAGTAAGCAGAGGTTGTGGAGAATTCCTCAGACAGGGAATTACTAATGATATAATTGCACAATTGTTAATTTCAAAGAAGGATGTCACTCCTCCCATTGTCCTTAACAGTTTTCCACAATTTTTGTTTCCCCCCTTATCCCCTCTCTTTATGGCGCCAATTCCTGCTAGGGCAAAGAGGTGGGTCTTAAGGAGGGCCTTAAAGGAGGAGTCGGAGGCACAGAGGTTTCAGGGATGGAATTCAAGGGCATGAGGCTTAAACGGCTCAAGGCACAGTAGCCAATGGTGAGGTGAAGGAAGGAAGGGTGCATAAGAAGCCAGAGTAGGTTAAGAGATAGGGAGGGAGGGAAACGGCAATGGAAAGATTTAAATATATGAGGGAGAATTATAATTTGAGGTGTTAAGCGACTGAGAGGACAGGGGTGATGGACAAATGGGGCCTGGTGTGAGATAGATACGGGCAGCAGAGTTTCCAATAAGCTGAAGTCTTATTGAAGTTTGAGAATTGGATGCCGACCTGGAGAAGTTTGGAATTGTCGTGATTGAAGGTGACAAAAGCATGGATAAGGATTTCAGCAGAAATGGAGCTGAGGTGGCGGTGGAGGCAAATTATATTATTGCGGTGGAAGTCGACAGTCTTTGTGATGGAGAGACTATGGGGTCAGAAACTCAGCTGGGGTTGAATAGGACACTGAGGTTGCAACCAATCTGGTTTAGCCTGACACTGTGGCCAGAGAGGGGGATGGAATTGCTGGTAAGGGTATGGATTATGTGCTGGGAGCCGAAGACGATGGCTTTTGGCTTCCTAATGCTTAAGTGGAAGAAATTGCGCTTTTCACGACCTCAGGACATCCCAAAGTGCTTTACAGCCAGTTAAGTACTTTTAAAGTGTTGTCACCTTTGCAATGTAAGAAATGCAGCAGCTAATTTGCGCATGGCGAGCTCCCACGAACAGAAATGTGATAATGATCAGATAATCTGTTTTAGTGAAATAAAAACAGAAAGTGCTGGAAATTCTCAGCAGGTCAGGCAGTATCTGTGGAGAGAGTTAACGTTTCAGGTCAATGATCTTTCATCAGAACTGGAAAATGTTACAGATGTAACAGGTTTTAAGCAACTACAGAAGCAAGGAAAGGGGGAGGGGACGAAAGAACAAAAGGGAAGGTCTATGATGAGTGGAAGGCAGGAAAGATTGAATGACAAGAACTTATGCTTAGCTTCATTGGAACAGTGTCGGAGCCCAAGGACAGAGAGGCCAGAGTGGAAGTGGAGCGGAGGTTCGAGGAACAGCACTTCATCTTTCGATTAAGCAATTTCAGATCATAACCACCGATCCCATTTTTTCGGACAGCAACTGTTGATGATTCTGCTATTTCCATTTACACCTCTTCCAGACCCATCAATTTGTTTCTTTACTTGTCCCATTGCCACCACCTTTTGCCTTTAACCATCATCCCTTTTGTCATTCAGTCTCATTCAAAATGGTCGTTTTTCCCCCACAAATTACCAACTGTTTTGTAATTAATTTCACAACTTGCTGTGGTGGAATTTGAAGCCACTGTCTTTGGTTTGCTAGTCCATTAACCATCATCACTCAGCTGCCATATCCTCCTGAACAACTGCCATACTCCTGGTACAATACTTCAGATGTATCTGAATTGTCAAATGTCATTCATAATAACACAGAATTTCAACAGGTTTTTTACATTAGTTACAAAGAAAATGGGATTATGAAACTCCCCCATCCCCAGTTTATGTGGAATTTGCTGCTGGTACTTGGTTGAAAAAGAAATAAAGTTGTGCCATCCTACCTGACTTGGCAATTCCCAGTAGCAAAATGCCAAATAGAGTAGTTGCATACCATATAATGATTGACACTGATAATTCCTCAATGGGAAAGCTGCCAATGTTAGTGTCAGTTGGGTAGTCAGACAAACTTTAATTCAGAAAGAACAAGTTTAATTTACTTCTGGAAACAATTTCAGATTAAATCAAAGTAAGTAAGACCAGGAAGCTCGGGGTGGAGGGAAGGGAGTAATGATGAAGGTAAAGTGTCTTCCCTTGATAATTTTACTGATGAACTCGATGTGAGTATTGAACTCACACTCCCCATTTGTATTCATGCCAAGCATTTGGTGAAGTTATTGGTCAGAGGAACATCCCTCTCCCCTCCTCCCCCACCCCCCGCAACTCAATCCCAAGGCATAAAAAAAGAAAAAACAACAATGTTGGGAAAAACGACAGAAGTGTACAATGAGGATATCATTTTTTAAATTACGGAGCTTAGGGCAAGGCCCATATCAAGAGAAATCAATGGAATGAAACAAGATAAAACGAGATGTGTTAGTTGAATTTTGAAAGTCTGTAGATAGAAGTAAAACAAGGATTAATTGGCCATTGAAAAGCACAAAGAAGTATCTTTAAAAACAAACAAACTGGGAATTGGTTTGGACACTGACCTTTCACCCCTAGGACCTGTGCTCAAATCCATCACAGGCTGATGTCGTCATGGTGTTGGTCCGCCGTCTGTATGGTTCCCACGTGAGAGCAGTTTGGTCAGCTCCTGGCAGGAATGGGAACCTCGGTGTGAAAATTTGCTCAACTGGCCAAGGGGCCAGGAAATGGAAAATCTCATAGGGATGTACTTGGTGTTGCTTTTATTGGATCAGGGCTGAAGTCACTTGCTGGGGCAGAGTAGAGGGAGCATTACACTGCTTGATGCTAACACCATGTTCCATTCCTTAGCCAAATGTGCCTCATCTAGATGGACATAAATTGTTATAATAAAAGGAAACAATTTAATAAGTTTGTGAAGCTACAGACACTGTTCAAGGACACTGTGACTGCCTTAGAATTGTTTTTCTTATATTTTTAAATATCTTGTCTGTATATTGTTTCTGTTCTTTATTATGTAGTACATCATGTTCTAAGAGCTATGCTATCTGGTGCTCTTGTACTGCTGATGCTTGCCTGAAATTCTGCAGTTAAAGCTGTATCACACCAATGGAACAAAGTGTTCCTTGGACTGTCAGCTGTATTTATCGAGAAACCAAGGAGAAGGGCCAAGGTCTGTAGTGCAGGACACAACCAAAGGTCTAAACTATGCGTAAAAGTGAAAGAAGAAAGAACTTGCATTTCTATAGTGACTTTCAGGACCTCTCAAAGCGCTTTGTAGTATTAAGTATTTTTTTAAGTGTAGTCACTCTTGTAATGTAGGAAATGCGGTAGCCAATTTGCACACAGCAAGCTCCCACAAACAGCAGTGTTATAATGACGTGATGATTTTTTTTTGTTAAGGGATAAATATTGGCCAGCACACCGGGGAGAACTCCCCTGCTCTTCTTTGAAATAATGCCATAGGAATTTTTATGTCCACCTAAGAGAGCAGACGTTTTAACGTTTCATTCAAAAGACAGCACCTCCAAATATCAGCCTAGATATTGTGTTCAACTCTCTAGAGTGGCATTTGAACCCACAGCCCCCTGGTAGTGGAAATCTAGAACTCTCTTACTCAAAAAGCATTCGTGGCTAGGACAATTGAAAATTTAAAAACTGAGATTTTTTATTGTTATGCAACCAAGGTGGGTAGATGGAGTTAAGATACAGATCATCCATGATCTGATTGAATGGCAGAACAGGCTCCAAGGGCCAAATGGCCTCATCCTGTTCCTATGCTAGCCACAGCAGGAGGGCAGAGATTGAGAAACCAAAGAGCAAGGACATGAGGGGATGACCCCACATCCTACAATGGGTACAATATATTTTTTATATTTTGTTTATGAAAGCTTGGGGCACATGGTTGTGATTCCTTCAGGGGTGTGATAAAGATGAGGGACTTCAGTTAAGTGGAGAGATTAGAAAAGCTGAGATTGTTCTCCTTAGAGCTCAGAAGGTTAAGGGGAGATTTAATAGAGGTGTTCAAAATTATGAAGGGTTTTGATAGAGTAAGTAAGGAAAAACTGTTTCCTCTGGTGGGAGGAAATGGAACATGCCACAAGGGTGCACTTGGTGCTATAGTTGGCTTAATGCTGAAAGATGGCGCACGGCAAAAGCAAAATGATTTCGGCATTCTTTTAGCTGTATGTTTTTTTAATCCCTCTGTACTCATATTTATAGAGCTTACCTAGTAGCCCAGAAAGCACATTCAGAAGCCTGAGTGCGCGTTAAATCTGCCACCTACACGTATATTGTCCTTCCTGATGGAACTAGAAAGGAATGCTAATGAAAGGTGGTTAAGAAATATTATAGTTAAAAATGCCTCCATTTGAACCACAGTAAAGAATGAAAGTGTTAGGTCTTGCAGTGAGAAGAGCTGCAATCAACAATTGACACAGAATTACTCAAGAACAACAGTGAATCACCATGGTTACATACTGTGAGGATTTTCATTGTAAAAGTCACCTTAATGATTCCGTTTTACACCTGCAGATTTCAAATCCCATTAGCGAGATGAAAGACCAAACTCATGTCGCTGGAGGACTCCACATTGATTGCTCAGTTATCTCTATGGCTCTTTGATAACATTCCATCATATTCAGCTTCTTTTGCTTATGTTACTGTTTAATAAATGCAATGGTTTATTCTCACTGTTATGTTCTATTCTGCCCTGCTGTCCCCCTTCCCTGGTTTCAGCCATGGCTCAGTGGTAGCACTCTTTCCTCTGAGGCAGGAGGTCATGGGTTCAAGTCCCATTCCAGAGACTTGAGCACAAAATCTAAGCTGACACTTCAGTGCACTAATGAGAGAGTGCTGCAGTGTTGGAAATGTCAACTTTCAGATGAGATGTTAAACCGAGGCCCCCTCAGGTGGATGTAAAAGATCCCATGGCACTATTTCAAAGAACTGCAGGGGAGGTCTCCCAGTGTCCTGGCCTATATTAATCCCTCAAACAACACCTAAAGCAGATTATCTGGTGATTATCTCATTGCTGTTTGTGGGACCTAGCTGTGTGCAAATTTGCTGCCATGTTTCCTTTGGGATGTCCTGTGGTTGTAAAAGATGTTAAATAAATGCAAGTTCATTTTTTTCTTTCCCCTCCCCCAATTTCTCCCTGAAGGAACTGGCCATGCTGGGGTATGGTTTTGCAGGTACTGGCACCATTCTTGTATATCACCCAAGTGTCCATTCTTCATTTGTGAACCTGGGGGCATGGATGTGATGGCAGGTTATTTGATTGCAGGAGGTAACTCAGCTGTCCCTGAACCTCCTCCTCAACCGTTTACATGGGCAGTGGACAGCGACCAGAAGGAGGAGGTTGCTTAGCTGCTTTTATCCCTCCTGACATAGAGATCCTGAGGTCAACCGTAGTGTTCCCTAATGTCCCCCTTCCCAGCAGAGCTAAACTAACCTGGGGCATTCATAGCCTGTTGGACTCTATTCCACACTGGGTGGTGTACTTGAGACAGAGCCATGGGGACACCATTGGGCGCTATCCTCACCTCTTAACCTGCACCATGTATTGTACCATGTCAGTGAGGCACCTGCTTCTCGGCCTCCACCCCATGTTGCATCTGGGAACAGTAGGAACAGGAGCAGCTCATTCAGCCCCGTGGGCCTGCTGCACTATTCAATTAGATCATAGCTGATCTGTACTTCAACCCCAGTTATCCATCTTTGTTACATATCCCTTGATGCCTCTATTGATCTCAGTCTTGAAAGCTCCAAATGACCCCCCGAATCCACAGTCTTTTGCGGGGGAGAGTTCCAGATTTCTGCTATTTTTTTGTGTGAAGAAATGCTTCCTGACATCATCCCCGAATGGCCTATCTCTAATTTTAAGATTGTGCCTCCTCATTCTTGATTCCCCCACCAGAGGAAATAGTTTCTCAATATATAATCTATCAAATCCTTGTAATATTTTAAACACGTCAATCAGATCCCCCCTCAAACCTCTAAACTCAAGAATATAAGCCAGGTTTATACACATGTTCTCATGATTTAATCCTCTAACCCCGATATCATCCTGGTTTATCTGTGCTGCACCAACTCTAGGTCGTGGGTACAGGCTGATGTGGCTTTGCCTTTGATGTTTATCTCTTTTAGAGTTGTCGGTTCTTAACTGACTGCCTCCCTCTCTCTGAGATCAGCATCGCCTGGTCTGGAATCATTGGTGCGGAGCCTGGTCTGACGGGCCGTGTCACAACATCACGTGATTTTACTTCCTATCATTAAAAGAAATGCCAAAGGGAAAGACAAATGCAGTTTTCCAATATGATACTTCATAATGCACACTTCTGATGTGACGATAATAACATTTTAAAAGACACTTTCATAAAGTTACATAGTATTTACTTCTCGAGTCTTTTCTCATCCTTCTTCATCTAACCCCATCAACCATCTTCAACTGCTTCATCAATGACCTTCCCTCCGTCATAAGGTCAGAAATGGGGATGTTCACTGATGACTGCAGATAATGAAGCAGTCCCTGCCCACATGCAGCAAGACCTGGACGACATTCAGGCTTGGGCTGATAAGTAGCAAGTAACATTCATGCCAGGCAATGACTATCTCCAACAAGAGAGCGTCTAACCACCGTCCCTTGACATTTAACAGCATTACCATCACCGAATCCCCCAATTTCAATATCCTGGGGGTCACCATTGACCGAAAGCTTAACCGAACCAGCCACATAAATACTGTAGCTACAAGAGCGGGTCAGAGGCTGGGTATTCTGTGGCGAATGTCTCACCTCCTGACTTCCTAAAGCCTTTCCACCATCTACAAGGAGTGTAATGAAATATTCGCCACTGCCTGGATGAGTGCAGCTCCAACAACACTGAAGAAGCTCAACACCATCCAGGACAAAGCAACCCACGTGATTATCACCCCATCCACCACTTTAAACATTCACTCCCTCCACCACCAGCGTACCATGACTGCAGTGTGTACCATCTACAAGATGCACTGCGGCAACGCGCCAAGGCTTTTTCAACAACACTTCCCAAATCCATAACCTCTGCCACCTAGAAGGACAATGGCAGCAGGTGCATGGGAACACCATTACCTGCAAGTTCCCCTCCAAATCACATACCTTCCTGACTTGAAACTATATCGCCGTTCCTTGATAGTCGCTGGGTCAAAATCCAGGAACTCCCTTCCTAACAGCCCTATGGGAATACCATCACCACGCGGACTGCAGCGGTTCAAGATGACAGCACACCACCATCTTCTCGGGCAATTAGGGATGGGAAATAAATGCTGGCCTTGCCAGCGACGCCCACATCCCAGGAATGAATTTTAAAAAACATACCCTTCTATTCAATTCTCCCTCATCTGTTTGTCTAGTTTCCCCTTAAACCATCTATGACCTAAAAAAACAAAGTCTGCTCAACGAACAATTTAGTTTTTCCCTGGTCTTCCTGATACACTTCTCTCAGTTTACAAACCCAAATATTCTTGAGAGTTGGTGAGGTGTGGAAGATGTGACTAATTCTGGTGATAGCCATGTACAGAAGCAGAACACATATCCTCCCACCACCACCACATTGTTACCTGTTAAAGAGGTAATAACCAAGCAATAAGGTGCCCTGATACTTTAGGTAATAAGGTTATTTTCTTACTATTTTGTGGGCCGCACTATTTTTGAACAGATGTAAATGTGCATCTCACAGAAGGTCAATGTTAACTGATTGCTGACCAGAGTCTGGTACAAACATGTTTTTACCTTTTTTAGAGCTGATGAGAGTAAGTGATTTATTATTGTGGAGATGCATTTACAACAACAAGAACAACTTGCATTTATATAAATCCTTTAACATAGTAAAACGTCTCGAGGCGCTTCACAGGAGCATAAATCAGACAAAATTTGACACAGAACCGAGAAGGAAACATTAGGACAGATGAGCAAAAGCTTGATCGAAGCGTTAGGCTTTAAGGAGCATCTTAAAAGAGGAGAGAGAGCCATGATCTTATTGAATGGCAGAGCAGACACGAGGGGCCAGATGGCCTACTCATGCTCATGTTCTTATGAAAGGAAAGGAGGTTTAGGGAGGGAATTCTAGAGCTTAGGGCCTAGGCAGCTGAAGGTGCAGCCGTCAATGGTGGAACGACGGAAATTGGGATGCACAAGAGGACAGAAGTGGAGGAATGTGGAATTCTCGGAGGATTGCAGGGATGGAGGAGAATGAAAACCGAAACAAATGTTGTCAGTAGCGGGTACTATTGCTCAGTTAGATTTGAAGCACGTTATTGGATGAAAGGGTTGCGGGTGAGAGGGAAGAGCCGAGTGCACCTCATTCTGCATCCAACCCATGCTGTGCCTGCCCTGGGAGCACTCTGCTACCACTAAGTATTCATCATCATAGGCAGTACCTCAAAATCGAGGAAGACTCCAAAAGTGAGTTCTCAAGTGACTGTACAGTCCAGTACAGGAATTGCAGTCTCTGTCGCAGATGGGACAGACAGTCATTGGAGGAAAGGGTGGGTGGGACTGGTTTGCTGCACGCTCCTTCCGCTGCCTGCGCTTGTTTTCTGCATGCTCTCGGCGACGAGACTCGAGGTGTTCAGCGTCCTAGCGGATGCTCTTCCTCCACTTAGGGTGGTCTTTGGCCAGGGACTCCCAGGTGTCGGTGGGGATGTTGCACTTTATCAAGGAGGCTTTGAGGGTGTCCTTGAAACGTTTCCTCTGCCCACCTGGGGCTCGCTTACTATGTAGGAGTTCCGAATAGAGTGCTTGCTTTGGGAGTCTTGTGTCCGGCATGCGGACAATATGGCCTGCCCAACGGAGCCGGTCGAGTGTGGTCAGTGCTTCGATGCTGGGGATGTTGGCCTGATTGAGAACACTGACGTTGGTGCGTCTGTCCTCCCAGGGGATTTGCAGGATCTTTCAGAGGCAGCATTGGTGGTATTTCTCCAGCGATTTGACGTGTCTACTGTATATGGTCCACGTCTCTGAGCCATACAGGAATGTCACTGAGTGTATTGTTGCCAGGCACAGTAATCCCACATCCTGATGAAACCCAAGAATTCATCCCTTCAACTGGTCCCTCAAAAAAAGCGCAAGTCATTAATTCCAACTTATCTTTTGGTGTTAGCTGAAATAATTAAGATGGACGACCATTACAATTAAAGTTGAATTACGTTGAATTACATTGAACACGCCGGTATTCTGAGTGATAGTGCTCCTTATTTAAATGTAATTAGAGAGAATGGGCTTTTCCCTGAATGGCATGTTGAAAGCTCCTTAAAGCTGCTGAGTTGCTGTTTATTGTCGGCCTTCACGACTTGCCTCAAACGTGTAGCTTCCAACTGTCTCTGTACATTATAATAGGAAATCCCGTACTTACATAGAATTACATGGAATTACATATAATTTACAGCACAGAAACAGGCCTTTGGGCCCAACTGGTCTATTAGGGTGTTTATGCTCCACAAGTGCCTCCTCCCACCCTACCTCACCAAACCCTATTAACATATCCCTCTATTCCTTTCTCCCTCATGCAGTTATCTAGCTTCCCCTTAAACGCATCTGTGCTGATCTAACTCATTTTGTTTGGTGTTTCAGAGCAAGTTCTTTAATAAAGAGTGAAATAACCCGATATATCTTAAATGCCATTTCACAAGATAGCAACGTGCAACTTATTCAAGTTTGGATCAGAGCTTGCCTACCCCAGGCCTGGGCATAGATTAAGTGGCAGTTGATTAAATCCTCTCCTTTCTGTGTCAACTCCTAGAAACTTGAAATTAAAAACAGAAAATGCTGGAAGTGCACATAGGTCCGATGCATCTGAAAGATAAAGTTAATGTGTTGGATTTTTCTTTTTTACCCCACTCGCCCACACAAAATTATCATGTCCCCACCCCTCGAAAAGGAGTTGTGATGCTTCACAGGTTCAGCTGAATAGAAGTCAATTCTGTGGCAACGTGAATTGCTCTGCCTTTGCCATAACATTCCCCAGGGGTTTAACCCTTTAGCGGATCAATGAGCCTGGAGGAAGATAATGCCATGTTGTAAAATACAGCCGAGAGCCATGGTTTGCTAATTAGTTGTTCAGGGAATTAATTTGGCCAAAGGGTTTATTTTAGGTATGTTATCGGAAACATTTTGTTCTCTACAATTGACTTACACAAAAAAAAGAGTTATTAGCACTATTTAAATGTGCCACAAGTCATTTCTATTATTTAAATGTACAGCAGGTCATTTGCGCTATTTAAATGAGCCACATGTCAATTGCAATATTTAAATGTACCATGATGCTATTTGCACTATTTAAAGGCTGCGTTTATTTGTACTGCCAAAATGACCGCCTTGTCTCTGATTGGCCATCCATTATCATGACCTATTGCTGAGTGGTCCCCTTGGAGGATAAACCACACCCTGAAGTTCCTCTGGAATGTGTAACTGGAACCGCCCAACACAAGTTCTAACTGGCTTTGCAATTGTAATTCGATCCATTTTGACTTCAGAAGCCACAGAGGATAGATCTCCCCAAAAGCCACCAAGTTCCAGCCGAAGTCCCTTACACGAGCATAAGTGCATCCCTCCCCCAGCCGAAGTCCCTTACCCCAGCACAAGTGCATGACCTTACCTCTGCTCTGCCCACCACCCCCCCCCCCCCACCCACCATAGATGGGGCATTGTGTGTGGATCACGGATTGTTAACAGGTTTATTGGGTATGAAGTGAATAGTGACAATGTCGTGACCTCGGGATTTCATCCACTCCAATGATGTCCCTTATAACACACAAGAAATTGGGTGTGGGTGTAAAGGGGGTTGGGAGAACATGATCCGTCTTCCCTGAGTTCTCTCTCTCCCCTCCCGTTTCCCTTGTCTCCACCCCACCCCCCCTGCAGTGTCTCTCCCCCCTCCCCCGTGTCTCTTTCCCCCCACCCTCCTATCTCTTTCCCCCCCCCCCGTGTCTCTCCCCCTCGTGTCTCTTTCCCCCCCCCAGTGTCTCTCTTCCCCCCCACCCCCGGTGTCTCTCTTTCCCCCCCCACCCCTGTCTCTCTTTCCCCCCCCCCGGTGTCTCTCTTCCCCCCCCCTCCCGTGTCTCTCTTCCGCCCCCCCGTGTCTCTCTTCCCCCCCCCCACCCCGTGTCTCTCTTCCGCCCCCCACCCCATGTCTCTCTCCCCATCCCCCCCCCCCGTGTCTCTCTCCCCCTCCCCCGCCGTCTCGCTCCCCTCCCCCCCCCCACACCCCCGTCTCTCTCCCCGCCACCCGTCTCTGCCGCCCCTCGCAGGCTCGCTCCCCGCCACCCACAGGCTCTGATAAACAATGTGGTCTGTCCATTGTGGTGCCCCATTTCTGCTTATGGCCCCCACTTCCGGTTTCAGGCGAGAGGCATTGGGGGCAGAGTCGAGAGGACGCAGGCACAGAAGGACAGAAAAAGGACAGTACAAATGGACACTCCGCTATTTAAATGTGCCAAGTGCTTTGAGTAATGATCTCACAAAAGTGTGAGGGCATAATGGAGAAGAAATTGCCTGGAATTCCCTCCCTAAACCTTTCTCTTCTCCTTTAAGATGCTTTTTAAAACCTATCTTTCTGACCCAGAAATCAGAAGAAATTGTCTGTTATTAAGTAAACAGGTTCTGATGCCTGTTAGGCAACACATAACTAAAAGTGCATTCCATTACCAACAATGAATGCTCCTCTAGTCGTTCATTATTTTGTCAAAGTGCTGGAATATAAAACACAAATGTACCACATTTTCTTCTCCTCCTCTTCTGATTATCTCTTGCAGAGATACCATTCCACGGGCATTTGCTGCTTCTGTTACCCGAATAAGAGTACATTCGTCATTTGCGAGCCTTTCCTGCATTTATTGGCAGTGTATTAAAATTCCCATCCTTATTTGCAAATCCCTCCATGGACTCGCACCTCCCTATCTTTGTAACCTCCTCCATCCATCCCCACAACCATCGTAGATCTCTGCATTCCTCCAATTCTGGCCTCTTGTCCATCCCCCACTTCCTTCGCCCCACCATTGACAGCTGGGCCTTCAGCTGCCTCGGCTCAAAGCTCTGGAATTCCCTCCCTTAACCTCTCTCCCTTTCTCCACTTTAAGATGCTCTTTAAAACCTATCTCTTTGACCAAGCTTTTGATCACCTGTCCTAATATCTCCTTTTTGTCTGAGAACACTCTTGCTCCCTGGGATGTTTTACTCCGTTAAAGGTGCTACAGAAATGCAAGTTGTTATTTGACTGCCTGTGGGGAAGAATATTCGAGCTTGACCCCTGCACTCTGCTCACCTGGTGTCCATCTGCGCACATCTACCAGGGGTCATTGGTAGCATTTTGGAACTGGAATCTGACCGTTTTTCCTCTCTTGCATACATGGAGCCAGAGGCCGATTGTGGATCCCTAACTGTAGTGAGATCAGCTAATGAAGTGCAGATTAGCACGTGCATTTTTAAGAACCACTTTCTCCAGTACTAAGCAAGGCATTGTGCAGCCAGCAAGCTGTTAAGTTAATAATGATTTACTTCTCCCCTTCTGTTGGCTATGATTCCATGAGTGGCAGCTGCCCGAGAAAGTGATTGCCAGTCGGCTATTAGACCATGGGGACCGGCATCACAGCCAAACCTCTTTTTATTGTCAGGATGTGGGTGATGTGTGTTTATTGCCTATCCTCCGTTGCCAAGAGAAGGCATCGTTTTGAAGTGAGTGGCCTGCTCAAACAGTTCAGAGTCAAGCATGTAGTGTGGTACTGGATGCACATGTCATCTAGACCTTTTAGGGGTGCTAGACTCCCTTCCATGAAAAATAAGCTGACTTTTTAACAAAGTTTCATTGTTTTGAACCCCCAGCCTCTGGATTGCTAATCTAGTACCATCATCATCATCATAGGCAGTCCCTTGGAATTGAGGAAGACTTGCTTCCACTCTTAAAATGAGTCCTTAGGTGGCTGAACAATCCAATACGAGAACCACAGTCCCTGTCGCAGGTGGGACAGATAGTCGTTGAGGGAAAGGGATGGTGGGACCGGTTTGCCGCATGCTCTTTCCGCTGCCTGCGCTTGATTTCTGCACGCTCTTGGCGATGAGACTCGAGGTGCTCAGCGCCCTCCCGGATGCACTTTCTCCACTTAGGGCAGTCTTTGGCCAGGGACTCCCAGGTGTCAGTGGGGATGTTGCACTTTGTCAGGGAGGCTTTGAGGGTGTCCCTGTAATGTTTCCTCTGCCCACCTTTGGCTCGTTTGCTGTGAAGGAGTTCCAAGTAGAGCGCTTGCTTTGGGAGTCTCGTGTCTGACATGCGAACGATGTGGCCTGCCCAGTGGAGCTGATCAAGTGTGGTCAGTGGCTGTGGCTGAGGAGCTCCTCCCGGAGTCACAGTGCGGATTTTGTCCCCTATGGGGCACAACGGACATTATAACATGGCCTTCTTCGACCTTACAAAGGCCTTTGACACTGTCAACTGTGAGGGTCTATGGAGCGTCCTCCTCCATTTTGGATGCCCCCAAAAGTTCGTCATCATCCTCCACCTGCTCCACGACGACATGCAAGCCATGATCCTTACCAACGGATCCATTACAGACCCAATCCACGTCCGGACCGGGGTCAAACAGGGCTGCGTCATCGCCCCAACCCTCTTCTCAATCTTCCTCGCTGCTGTGCTCCACCTCACAGTCTAGTACCATAACCACTGTACGATTGCATTCCACTAAACCTGTCTTTTCAAGATGGTCCCTGGGCTGGCAGCTCCTTACTGAGCGGCTCTTCTCTTCAACTGTATCCTTGATCATCCATTGCCACCCTTTGCCCTTTCATCCCCAATCTCCTTTCTGCCATTGCTTAAGATATCCTCAGATAGAGAAGGCATTTCAGCCTAAACTACAAGTTCAGACTATAAGTTTAAAGCTACCCCTGCAGAGTCTCCACTGCCCATCCCCCAACCCTGCCCCTGCGTGTCTTTGTTCTCCATTGCCCATCCCCCGACCCTGCGTGCCTTTGTTCTCCATTATCCATCCCCCGATCCTGCGTGTCTTTGTTCTCCATTGCCCATCCCCTGACCCTGCGTGTCTTTGTTCTCCATTGCCCATCCCCCGACCCTGCGTGTCTTTGTTCTCCATTGCCCATCCCCTGACCCTGCGTGTCTTTGTTCTCCATTGCCCATCCCCCGACCCTGCGTGTCTTTGTTCTCCATTGCCCATCCCCCGACCCTGCGTGTCTTTGTTCTCCATTGCCCATCCCCCGACCCTGCGTGTCTTTGTTCTCCATTGCCCATCCCCCGATCCTGCGTGTCTTTGTTCTCCATTGCCCATCCCCCGACCCTGCGTGTCTTTGTTCTCCATTGTCCATCCCCTGACCCTGCGTGTCTTTGTTCTCCATTGCCCATCCCCCAACCCTTTCGTGTCTTTGTTCTCCATTGCCCATCCCCTGACCCTGCGTGCCTTTGTTCTCCATTGCCCATCCCCTGACCCTGCGTGTCTTTGTTCTCCATTGCCCATCCCCGACCCTGCGTGTCTTTGTTCTCCATTGCCCATCCCCGACCCTGCGTGTCTTTGTTCTCCATTGCCCATCCCCCGACCCTGCGTGCCTTTGTTCTCCATTGCCCATCCCCCGACCCTACGTGTCTTTGATATTCATTGCCCATCCCCCAACCCTTTCGTGTCTTTGTTCTCCATTGCCCATCCCCCGACCCTGCGTGCCTTTGTTCTCCATTGCCCATCCCCTGACCCTGCGTGTCTTTGTTCTCCATTGCCCATCCCCCGACCCTGCGTGTCTTTGTTCTCCATTGCCCATCCCCGACCCTGCGTGTCTTTTCTCACTGAGCTCTTTCAACTGCTGGATCTCTACTGAAACTTGACTTCCATCACCTGGATTCCTCTGCCAACAGGACTATGCTGCTCTACTGACTACACGGTTTGACTCAGCGGCTGTGGCTCTGCCCTCCTATTCAGTCGCTTCAAGTCTTAAGCTGCTGAATTCTTTTCCCAAATTGGCTTCCGATCTCCTGGACTTCTCTGGACATCTAGATTGCGTTTCTGTTTTGAACTACACTGGATTGCACCACTACTTTTCTGCACTGGACTAAAATGGATTACACTGCAAGACTTACCTGCTGTGTGTGTGTCTCTGCTGCTAAAAGATTTTTTAACTTTTAAACAGCGGCAGTGTCTCTGCTGAACTGGTTCGACTGGTTTTTCAGCTCTGTTCACTTCTAGCTAGCAGTTGCTGTTTCACTTGCTGTCTGTCCTCAAAGCCTCCTTGATAAAGTGCAACATCCCCACTGGCACCTGGGAATCCCTGGGCCCAGACCGTCCAAAGTGGAGGAAGAGCATCCGGGAGGGCACTGAGCACCTCGAGTCTCTTCACCGAGAGCATGCGGAAGTCAAGCGCAGACAGCGGAAAGAGCGTGCGGCAAACCAGACTCCCCACCCACCCTTTCCTTCAACCACTGTCTGCCCCACCTGTGACAGAGACTGCAATTCCCGCATTGGACTGTGCAGCCACCTGAGAACTCACTATTAGAGTGGAAGCAAGTCTTCCTCGATTGCGAGGGACTGCCTATGATGATGATGGATGACTCGTTCTACCGATTTTCAGTGTTGCTGGCTTGTGGTTTTACTTTTTTCTCCATAGCTTTGATCTACGGTGACCTCCAAGTTACGCCAATGTCACCATTATCTTTCTGCACCACTACCGACTCTCATTCCTGCAGCAATAACCTCCATCCTTGAACTCTCTACCCTTCAGATAGCTTCTGGATTTCACTTCCTGCGACACCTGGCTCTGAATTTGGATGCCGGTATGTCGATGCTCCGTGCCGGCTCAACCCGACTTACGTTGGCTTTGTCCCTCCATGGGTTCTCTGACTTTGACCCTGGTCTCCCTACTATTGTCTCCAACCTATTCCCAGCTATCAGGAAATATGTATCCTATTAACTACTACATAACCAGGCCTATGTAACCTGAGCTTTTCCCCGTGTCCATTCGCATGCGCACTTTGGCTGTCGCTCTGGACCCGAGCCATTCAATACTTTTCCACTTTTCCTCCCCCATTCCTTTTCTCTCTGTCCCTCCCTGACCGCGCGCTCCTGTCATCATGCCTCCTTTCATCTCTCCTCTCTCGGGTACTCGGCACTCCCAAATCCCGACCACAATCCTTCATTACTCTTTGACCTTCCTACTCTCCTGCTGCTTTCCCAGGCTTGACTCCCTCTTTATTAAGCTTACAGCTTCCCTCTGTGCCTCCCTTGGCATCCTATGAAAGGCCCATCGAGGCACTCGTTGCTGCCTCCTTACGAGCAGTCCCATCCTATTCTCTTGCTGACCTTCCCACCCAGTGCACCCACTGGGGGCTAATTCTGCCAATCTCCTCCCCGTCCAACTCACCTACCCCAGCGCTGACCCTGTGGACGCTATCAGTGGGCCAGCCATCACTGACCCGCTCTGCATTTCCCTCCATTTGCTTGCGAGCAAGGCCCCTGCCATTCATGAGCTTATCGTGAATGATTGCATCAACATGGCCCTGACGGAAACTTGGTTGAGGGACAATGACACCTTACCCTTTCATGAAGCCTCCCCGCCTGGCTATACCTTCCATCACTTGCCCCGCTCAGACCGCCATGGTGGCAGTGTGGCTCTCATCACCAAATCATACCTTAGTCTGTCCCCCTACCCCTCCGGCACTTCCTCCTCCTTTGAACATCTCACGCTATTCCACCCCTCTCACCTCTCATTTACAATTCTCATTCTCTACCACCCACCCAAGTACCATAAAAATGTTATTACAGAGATATCTTCACTGCTTTCCTTCCTCAGCTTCTGCACTGAACAACTTCTCATCCTCGGTGAGTTCAACCTCCATCTCAATTCATCATGCTCTCACTCCTCTGAATTCACTCGCCTCCTATTCTCCCTTAATCTCTCCCTCCATGTAAACTCCTCAACCCATATTCATGGCCACACCCTCAATCTTGCCATCTCTCCTGGCCTTGCTACTCCCATTGTGTCAATCGTAGATAAGACCATCTCTGACCACTTCCTCGTATCGCTCTTCACCCACAACCCCTTCCACACCGCCCCCTCCCCCCACCGCCCCCCCCAACCCTATTTCCTTCTGTGTCCACCTCTGGAAACAACTCTTTCTGACTCTCTTACAGCTGCACTTATGAAATCCCAACTGTCCAGCCTTTGGCCCTCCATTCACCACAAAATGTCTGCAGCAACCGATCTGCTCAACCATACCATCACCACCACCTTTGATGCCTGAGTCCCTATTAAAACAATTAGGGGAAAAATTGCCCTGTACCCCAATTGGGGGCAGTAACAATCTGGGGCCAGGACTTTCTGTGCGCGGTGCAGAAGTCCCACCCCCGCCACTGAATACAGCTTATCGCCCCTCAAGGAAAGCGGAGCGCAATCTCGCGCGCTCCACTTCCTTTGGGGGCGGCTACTGGGGCGGTGAGGGAAACGCTATGCGGATGCTCCGCGTAGCACTAACGCGCTTCAACGCCGCACCCCTTCGCTTAAAGAGGAGGGCTGCTGTGCACTCTGCAAGGCCTCTGATGGCCTCCACTAGGCCACCAGGGCAGTGTTGGACCGGGCCTGCAACCCGGCACCCAAAACGGACCTGAGAACCTGGCGTTGACATCCGCTTGTGCCAGCCTCGTGGCCCACGGAGCAATTTCACAAGGCGATGTGGGGTCGCTGCGCACGGCATCACTGGTTGTGCGGCAGCCTGGGGCTCTAACCACGGGACATAGCTGTCTCTGCAAACTCCCGGGCAATTTCCCGGGAAGTGGTCGGACCCAGCCCCTGGGCAAAAAGTCTCTTCCATCCCGATTGCTCCCCTAGAGGTGCTAACGGGGCTTTAAAAAGGGACAATTTTGCCCTCTTACTCACTCTCACCCTGGCTGTTTCCCCTGGTACAGCCCTCATCTTTGCTCCCTTAAGCACAAGGGATGCAGACTTGAACAGATATGGCGGACAACTGGTTTAGCTATTCACTGCGAGATCTGGCTGAACCACATAAAGCATTATCGGGTCCTGCCAAAATTGTTAGCTGACATTGTTAACAGTTCTCTCTCCTCAGGTACTGTCCGCCTCTCCCTTAAATCTGCCGTCATCACCCCTCTCCTTAAAAAAACAACCCTTGACCCCTCTGTTCTTGCAAGCTTACCACCCCATCTCCAATCTCCCTTTCCTCTCCAAAGTCCTTGAACGTGTTGTTGCCTCCCAAATCCATGTGGATCATTCTCACAACTCCACGTTTGATTCCCTCCAATCAGGTTTCCGCGCCTACCACAGTACCGAAACAACTCTCATCAAAGTCACAAATGACATTCTTTATGACTGTGATAAAGGCAGAATATCCCTCCTCGTCCTTTCTTGACTTGTCAGCAGCCTTTGACATGATTGACCACTCCATGCTTCTCCAATGCCTCTCCACTGTCATCCAGCTGGGTAGGACTGCACATCGCCTGGTTCCATTCTTATCTATCTAATCGCAGCCGGAGAATCTACTGCAACGATTTCTCTTCCCACTCCCGCATCGTTACCTCTGGTGTCCCCCAAGATCTATCCTTGGCCCCCTCCTATTTCTCATCTACATGTTTCCCTTTGGCGACATCATCCAAAAACACTGCGTCAGTTTCCACATGTATGCTGACAACACACAGCTCTACCTCACCACCAGTTCTCTCAACACCTCTACTGTCTCTAAATTGTCCGACTGCTTGTCCAACACCCAGTTCTGGATGAGCAGATATTTTCTCCAATTAAATATTGGGGAAACCGAAGCCATTGTTTTCCATCCCCATCACAAACTCCGCTCCATAGCCATTGACTCCATCCTACTCCACAACTTCTGTCCGAAGCTGAACCACACTGTTTGCAACCTTGGGGATGGAAATTCAGCCTCCCGAAAAGGCCTCTTACTGTCGGAAAGCGGAAGCCACGTGGCAGAGCCGAATTTGGGGTTGAATGGCCATTGCTCGCGAAATTCTCCTCGATAGTTTATCTGGCGGTCGCCTGTTCTGCCCCACTGCTGCCAACCCCTCCTAAGTGCGTAATCAAAGTGCGCACCGCCGATCTCCCGCACCTCCATCTAAAATCACCTGGAAAAATCTTCGTCCCGCCGAGCGGTGCCCCCGACAGCTTTTTCTGTCAGTACACTGTGTTGGACGTGTGTGCGACATGGCTGTGCAGCGCTCATTCAAGGAGAGGGCGCACTACTGCGCTGCCATGTTTTTTTTTGTCGGCCGATTGCCAGGTCGGGCCGACAGTTATGCTCCCGGGTTCAGCTGGGCCAACAGGCACCCTCTTTTGGGTGCCAGGCCGCTGGCCCGGCCGAAACCCTCCCTAGCAGCCCAGTGGAGGTGGGGGGCGGAGAAACCCAGATCTGTTGACCCAGGGCGGGGGACAGGAGGGGCCACATTGCAGCGGAGGTCTGGGGGGGGCGAATTGTGTTGGAGGGGGCGGTGTTGGGGGCTCTGTGCCTCGGTGCGGGGAGTGTTCAGAGTGGGGTGGACAGGTTGACTGCACAGATGTCGGTTGGTGGATGTGGTGTGGTTGGCGTCGCGGGGGCGTGGCTCCGGGGTGGCCGGAGCTGGTGGCTCGACATCCGGGTGTGTTCGGCATTCGGGAGGGAGTTGGATGTGGTCCTTGCGGCTGGGGAGGTCGAGGGGTGTGGAGGGGGCGTTGCGGGGAGGTGCTGGAGTGGGTGATCAGCCATGATCTTGTTGAATGGCGGTGCAGGCTCAAAGCGCCGAATGGCCTACTCCTGCACCTATTTTCTATGTTTTATGTTTCAATGAACCAAACTTTTAAAATGGCAAAGGCTCTCCCCTTTGGTGTGCAAAATCAAAGCGCATGCATGGTATTGGGGGTTAATGTACTGGTTGGCAGACAGGAAGCAGAGAGTCGGGATAAACGGGTCCTTTTCAGAATGGCAGGCAGTGACTAGTGGGGTGCCGCAGGGCTCGGTGCTGGGAGCCCAGCTCTTTATAATATACATTAACGATTTAGATGAAGGAATTGAGTGTAATATCTCCAAGTTTGTGGATGACACTAAACTGGGTGGCGGTGTGAGCTGTGAGGAGGCTGCAGGATGACTTGGACAGGTTAGGTGAGTGGGCAAATGCATGGCAGATGCAGTATAATATGGATAAATGTGAGATCCATTTTGGGGGCAAAAACAAGAAGGCAGAATATTATCTGGATGGCAGCAGATTAGGAAAAGGGGAGGTGCAACGAGACCTGGGTGTCATGGTTCATCAGTCATTGAAAGTGGACATGCAGGTACAGCAGGCAGTGAAGAAGGCAAATGGTATGTTGGCGTTCATAGCTAGGGGATTTGAGTATAGGAGCAGGGAGGTCTTACTGCAGTTGTACAGGACCTTGGTGAGGCCTCACCTGGAATATTGCGTTCAGTTTTGGTCTCCTAATCTGAGGAAGGACGTTCTTGCTATTGAGGGAGTGCAGCGAAGGTTCACCAGACTGATTCCGGGGATGGCTGGACTGTCATATGAGGAGAGACTGGATCAACTGGGCCTTTTCACTGGAGTTTAGACGGATGAGAGAGGATCTCATAGAAATTTTTAAGATTCTGATGGGACTGGACAGGTTAGATGTGGGAAGAATGTTCCCGATGTTGGGGAAGTCCAGAACCAGGGGACATAGTCTTAGGATAAGGGGTAGGCCATTTAGGACTGAGATGAGGAGAAACTTCTTCACTCAGAGAGTTGTTAACCTATGGAATTCCCTGCCGCAGAGAGTTGTTGATGCCAGATCATTGGATATATTCAAGAGGGAGTTAGATATGACTCTTACGGCTAAGGGGATCAAGGGGTCTGGAGAGAAAGCAGGAAAGGGGTACTGAGGGAATGATCAGCCATGATCTTATTGAATGGTGGTGCAGGCTCGAAGGGCCGAATGGCCTACTCCTGCACCTATTTTCTATGTTTCTAAGGGGAGAGACGTGGTGACACACATGCGTCATGACGTCATCAACGCCAGGCTGATGACTGACAGCGGCGGAGACTCCGTCTCGCCTCCACTTCCACCCCTCTAGAGTGCTCACCACCGCACTTCCACCCTCATTATGACCAACATCTGGCCTGCTCCAAAAAAATTGCCAAAGAGCTGAACGTTTTACTATGTCAAAGGCGCTATATAAATACGTTGTTGTTGCCCTGAATTAATATCCAAACACACTTTCAACAGGGGTCACTGAATAGTGATCAAGAGTGGGTACCTGGGCTGATTTTCCCCTTCCAATTTTATTCCCTCCTCTTAATTCATGATTTCAGCCTAACAAAATGGATAGGGTCTGTAAAGTGAATTAAGGACCAATCATTAGTCACCAAACAAAGTAAATGGGCTACATATATGTTCCAATCTCATTAGGCTTTCTTCCACTGATCAAAATATTCTGAGAAAATTGGTTTATAAATATCGGGGCCAAAATTCAGCTCCCCAAAAAGGCCACTTACCGCCAGAAAATGGCAGCCAGGAGGTGGAGTCGAGCAGCTGACAACTTCCGGTCCAATGGCCGCCGCCAGCGAAATTCACCTCGGGGATTTTTCTGGCAGTTCCCACTACCGACCATCCCAAGTGCATCATCAAAGGGTGCACCGCCAATCTCCTGCACCTCCATCGCACCTCCCGCAAAATTCACCTACAAAAATCATTAACCCGCCACGCGGTGCCCCCGACAGCATTTTCTGTCGGTGCACCTTGCTTTCACTCTGTGAGCCACGGCAGCGCGGCGACCCTTCAGGGGGAGGGTGCACTGTCATGGCCGCCACGTTCGGTTGTCTGCCATGTCGGGCCGACAGTTAGGCCCCTAGGTTCGGCCGGGCCACCAACAGGCAGCCTGGCACCCCATCTTGGGTGCCAGGCCGCTGGCCCGGCCAAAATATTCCCTGGTGGCCCAGTAGACTGAAGTTTCTAAATGCCGAAGGCTCTCCTCTTTAAGTGAAGGGGAGAGCGTGGTGACACACACGCGTCGTGACGTGATCTCCGCTCCACTGCTGACTGACAGTGGCGGAGCCTCCGTCCCGCCTCCACTTCCGCCCCTCTATAATACTTACCGCCCCACTTCTGCCCCCATTATGACTAACTTCCGGTCCGCCGGTAAGAAAGACGAAGAGCTGAATTTACCTCAAGAGTCGACCTCATCCCACCCAGTGGAGAAAATTCTTCTGGAGCAGAAGGTGCGACCCGTTTTGGGCGAAAGTAAATTTTGGCCCCATCAAGTTCACAAAATCTCTTTATAACCCAAGAAAACAAAGCAAATCAATGAAGAATATTCAAAGCATTATGATTTCAACACACACTCCCTTCATTAAATTCAATTCTATCCCTAGATGGCCTGGTCATTTTACAGCAAGTATCTTGCAGCTTCGATAGCAGCTGCTCAGATGGGTTTAAAATGAGTTGCTCTCCTTCAGTGCCCGTTTAAAATGTAAAAATTTGGAAATTAGACTTTTTCTGATTGGCGGATAGTCAAGACCAATGACACGGCCTTCACAGTATCATCAATATTGACATTTAGTTCTTCGGCCAAATGAATCACCAATAGAAAAGAAAGAAAGACTTGTATCTCTATGACCTCAAGATGTCCCAAAGTGCATTACAGCCAATAATTACTACATCTAGTCACTGCTGTAATATAGGAAACATGAGGCACACAATAGCAATGTGACAATGACCATATAATCTGTTTTTAGGTGTTAGTTGAGGGCTAAAGAATGACTTGGACATTGGGGAGAATTTTCCTACTCTTCTTTGAAATAGTACCATGGGATTTTTTCATCCACCTGAGGGGCAGACATCCCTCAGTACTGCACTGGAGCGTCAGTCTAGATTTTGTCTTCAAGTCACTGGAGTCTGACATGAATCCACAAATGTTTCAGTGGTGGGAGAGTTATCAACTGTGCCACAGTTAACAAGGCAAAAGTCTTTCCTTGGTTGTAAAGACGTTGTGAAATGCACTGTATACATGCAAGTTCTTTCTTTTTCTTTCTTTCGACCATGGCTAATCTGTACCTCAACTTGATTTGCCAATCTTTGATTCCTACCCCTTGATACCTTTACCTCATAATAAACTCATTGGACCGTCAGGGAGCCGCGGGCCCAACATAATTAAAAATTATTAAAAGTCAGACCAGTTCTTTTAAAGTGTTCTGTCGGTGTGATATGTATTTTTTTCTAACAGTGGAATGTTTAACATGATTCTGATATTAATTTTGTATCCCCTCTCAAACCCTCCCTGTACATACGTGTGGTGTTCCTTTTGCCTAGACCTGGTAAGCCATTTCTGTGAGCAGGTCCTCAGTTTCTTGCTTTGTCCCTACTTTCCCACTGTAGCCCCGTCCTCCCCCGGTGTTGACTCCGTACCCTTGCAGCGCACGGGAAGCCAGAACACGGCCACCTACCAGAGACCCAGCTATGCCACCGGCCCGGCAGCCAATTACGGGGACCCTTACCGGACACTCCAGTACTGTCCCTCAGTGGAATCACCATACAGCAAATCTGGGCCAGCCATCCCTCCCGAGGGCACCTTGGCACGCTCACCGTCCATCGACAGCATTCAGAAGGATCCCAGGTGGGTGATAGTTTTTTTCACATTGTTAGATTTCCCCAGGAGAATGTTGTTAAGAAGACCAACTTTAATATCACAGAGAAAGGTTAACTGTATAAATGTTTTTCCTTCCCTCCCCACCATCTCAAAATCTTTCTTTTTTGCTTGTCTTGCATGCTCACCAGTCCAATGGTAACTTCTTCCACATGCCACTCAGCCACTAAGAAATGCTCTTGTGCAGTGCAGGTTTATTCAATCGATGCTCCCTCCCTCTGAAGGACGTTTGCACCCCAGTCTGTCTCTTCCTTGCCACCCCAGACACTGTGACTTCTAGCTCTATGAGCACCTAGGACACCAAGGCGTTACTTTGCCTCAATGTGTTACTCTCGATAAGTTGTCCTCCTTGGACTGCAAGGCCTGAGATGATCTGGACCATGGACTGCCCCAAGCCATCTTCAGAGCCACTCAGTGATCACGTGATGCTCACGTGCACTGCACTAGATTCACAATGACTTTACTGGTCTTGTTACACCCTCAGTTGCTGGACCACACACTGGAAAGTTAGCAAGAACTGATGAGTCTTGCTTCGAAGCACCACTAGGTACATGCAAGGGACCTGCTGCAAATCTGTCCATTGCCCAACCCCATTCAAAAGTGGGTGCGGTACTGCTACTTGCTCATCTCTGAAGCAGCAGGTTTTCAGTTAACCTTTCTCTGTTCCTGAGGGTTTGCTGTCTTTGCTCACATGCACAGTAAGGGCTGAAGCTGATTGGTTTCTGTTCTGAGTTCAGGGTTTATCACTGCAAGGTAAATGTATTTTTATTCAGAGGCATTAAAAGTACAATTTAAACTGTACTGATAACACAGTGAGGTATTTGGAGCTTTCACATAATGGGCAAAGTTTCCACTTCAAAACATTTTTCTTGTCTCTCGGTTTTGCCTCAGAACTCAGTGCTGTCACTTTTCCTCAAGTCAACTGCCTGTGAAAAGACTTGAGATTAGACATATATAGACTAGATTTACATGCTGTTGAGGAAAGTTCCGGACTGTTCTATAACACCTATCAAGTTTCTGTCTCGATGCACACAAAGTCCTCCTTGGGTTTTGCTTCAAGCCGGTTATTACTTTCATGTGGCCAAACATTATCGCAGCGACATACTGTCTGGATTCATCAACAAGAACCACTTTTGCTTCAGCTTGGTTCAATGTTACATTCTTGTGATAAATTATTGAAGGCACTGAAGAGATTTTTTTTTTCCTGTGTTATGGTGAGGGGCGGGGGGAACAATTCTGAAATCTTGCAAGAATTCTGTAGAGGGTAGGTTGCCAGAAGCTCTAATTCTTGGCCTAGATTTGCATTCTGCTCAACTTGGTCAGTGCATCAAAAAACGTATCTGCAATTTTGATTATGGGCCATATGCCAAGCCAACTCACTTTGCTTTGTAGTTGAAATAAATTCCTGTTTTTGTGAAGATGATTTTATTTTCAGGGGGTGGGGGCGGGGAGAAATCTTGTCACATTGGTTTTGAAGGCACTTTTTAAAAATAATTTTCTGTTCTCTGTGCAATGCAAGAGTTCAAAGCTATCAGAAAAAAAATCAAACCAAGACAGCAGTACATTGTGAAATGCTGCATCCTTTTGAATCTGCTTGAACATAACACTTGAATATTTTATGAGCTTGCAAACAAATCCCACTGGCTTGTTGCAGTGCTATTCTGGAGCATTTCTTGACTGCATTGAATTCCCATGTCTTCTGCTTTCCTATTTAATTTTTGTTAAAATCTCAAACTAAAATTAGGATTTCCCCTTAATTTGATATTGAAGTTTTGCAACTTTCCCTCAGTGTGGGTGAGGATTGAGAGGAAGGAGTGTGTGGCAGTTCGGGGATTGTCCTGACGTTGCAGTACAAATTCATTGGGAGTTTATTGGGCCAAACTGTGGCCTCCACAGTAAGCACAGCCATTCTCCAAGTTAGCAAAGGGTTGACAACTCTTTAATATTGTCCTGGAGTCTCTAGGGACTAAAGCTTAGTCTTCTGGGCACCGCTGCGAAAAACCATGGAGGAAAATCATAGGAGCATTGAAAATAAATTGTGCTTTATTCATTTTCATTTAACACTTTTGTTTATTAGTTATAAAAATATTATCAATGAGAAAGAAGGCTGTTTTACTGGATGGGATGGTTGAAACCAGGTCATGTGATGAAACTTCCAAGAATACATCGGCAGAGAGTTGGCAATCCTAAAAAAAAATAATAATTTATTCGCTCATGGGATGTGGGCTTCGATAGCAAGACCAGCATTTATTGCACATCTCTAATTGTCCTTGAGAAGGTGAGCCGCTTTCATGAACTGCTGCAGTCCATGCGGTGAAGGTACTCCCACACTACTGTTAGGTGTGGAAGCTCCAGCTATGAACCAGCTATGATGAAGGAACAGCAATATATTTCCAAATCAGGATGGTTGGTGACTTAGAGCAGAATCTGGAGTTAGTGGTGTTCCCATACACCTGCTGCCCTTGTCCTTCTTAGTGGTAAAGGTTGTGTGTTTTGGAGGTGCTGCCGAAGAAGTCTTAGCGAGTTGCTACAGTGCATCTTGTAGATGGTACACACTGCAACCACGGTGCGCCGTTGGTAAAGGGAGTGAATGTTTAAGGTGGTGGATGTGGTGCCAGTCAAGTGGGCTGCTTTGTCCTGGATGGTGTCATAAGAACATAAGAAATAGGAGCAGGAGTAGGCCATTTGGCACCTAGAGCCTGCTCCGCCAATCAATAAGATCATGGCTGATCTGATCTTGGCCGCAGCTCCACTTCCCCGCCCTCACCCAATAACCCTTCACTCCCTTATCGTTCAAAAGTCTGTCTGTCTCCACCATAAATATATTCAATGACCCATCCTCCCCAGCTCTTGGGGGTAGAGAATTTCACAGATTCACGACCTCAAAGAAATTCCTCTTCATTTCCATCTTAAATGGACAACCTCTTATTCTGAAACAATGCCCTCTAGTTCTAGACTCCTCCACAAGGGGAAACATCCTCTCTACATCTACCCTGTCAAGCCCCCTCATAATCTTATATGTTTCAATAAGATCACCTCACATTCTTCTAAACTCCAGTGTCGAGCTTCTTGACTGTTGTTGGAGCTGCACTCTACCAAGCAAGTGGAGAGTATTCTGTCACATTCCTGACTTGTGCCTTGTAGATGGTGGAAAAGCTTTGGGGAGTCAGGCTGCGAGTCATCGCTAGAGAACACCCAGCCTCTGACCTGCTTTTGTAGATGTATTTTTTATGTGGCTGGTTAATTTCTAGTCAATGGTGAACCCCAGGATGTTGATGGTGAGTGATTTGACAATGGTAATGCTATTGAATGTCAAGGGGAGATAGTTAGATTCTCTCTTGTTGGAGATAGCCATTGCCTGACACTTATGTGGGGCGAATATTACTTGCCACTTATCAGCCCATGCCTGGATGTTGTCTATGCCTTGCTACATGTGGCATGGACTGCTTTATTATCCAAGGAATTGCGAATGGAACGGAACACTGTGCAATCATCAGCAAACATCCCCACTTCTGACCTTATGGTGGAGGGAAGTTAGCATGAAAGGAACCGACAGTGGCATTTGGTTCTAGTACCTGTCTGCAGTTTAAATTCCTCTTGTGGGTGATTGTTTCACAGATTTAATTCTTGGGTGGTGACGTTGTAATTAACATATAAATACATGTTAAGAGGAATAGAAAGTGTAGGGTTGCAAACTGTGGCTGGACATGTACCTGGAGGTGTTATCACATGACCCCACCACCGCCATTAGTTGCCTGATACGTCCATCCTCACGGTGCACCACATTCCCACGCCAATTGGAATGCGAATAGCCTTTTCATTACACATTGGCCCGTAAATTGTGGCCTCTCTTGCTGACAGATCATACGAATGCGAAAGTAAAGGGCCTCTGCAGGCGGAGAGTTGGAGTATTTTTCCAACTCCTGCCCAGCAAATGTCCTTAAAACTCTTACGCCTGCTAAAAGCAAGTGTTCGTTCCTCCGGGTCAGTAAGAATATGTTGTATGTTCATCCTAAATTGATGCTTTGATGTGATTGTTCCATGCTACAAGCATTTGACAATGACAATGAAACACTTTCCATATTCATAAAGCCATACGATCGTAGTATTCACAAAGATGCTGCGTCATGTCACCAATGAATATTGGAGGACCCATAACTGAGCAAAGTCAATTTAAGTTAACTCTTAAGACTGTCAGCAGGTCCAGAGGAATGTTTGTCTCCCTGGGCTGGCTCCCTGGCGTTGTAAATTGTCAGCTGACATACTTTTTTTTTGAAACAAACACAGATAGTAACTGTTCGGAGTATTAATGATCCTTCAGCAGATTAACGGAGGCCATCTCTTCGGACACTCTGCATTGACTGGATGGTTCTATTAGAGCTAACTGTTAATGAGATTTTACAATGGTTTGACTGACTGGGCAGAACAGTGTTTAATCTAATTTCCTGGTTAGGGATGATAACATTAAAGCTATTTGATTTTTTTCTCTTTCCTTTAATTAAGCATTTTAATTTAACAAGCTGGTTAGTGTTGTGTTTAGTGATCATCTACTGATATCCATCTTTAATCCTGTTTTACTTTTTTTTATTGCCGAGGAGTACATTGATTTTTTTCCCTCTGCACACCTCCTCTACATTTTGATAGTTTCTGTTATTTGAGCAAAGCCTCAATAAAATAGTTAAGTCCAAGATGTAAAGCAGAATAAAAAAGAAATAAATAACTTGACTTTATATAGCACCTTCTATGGCCTCAGGACGTCCCAAAGCACTTTACAGCCAATGAAGTGATTTTGAAGTGTAGTCGCTGATGTAATGTAGGAAACGTGATGGCCAATTTGCACACAACAAGATCCCACAAGCAGCAATGAGATAATGGACAAATCGGGGAGAACTAAAATATTATATCACAGGGAGGAACAAAGAGTATAAAACATACAAACAGCAGAAGCTGCTGCTTCCTATGGCATGCAAGTTATCTGGTATTGCCAGGCGTTATTGCCATTTTTTTCCCCATACCATTACCTTTCAACTCGTGAGGCCATCTAACAAGAGGTATTTACATGCGAGCCCTGTCAACTTCTGCAAAGTCAGTCTTCCCCAGACTCTTTCTCCTGTGATGGTTAGCAGTCTGCCCTGACGCGCACACTGCTACATTCCAGCAACAGCAACTTGCATTTATATAGCGCCTTTAATATAGTAAAATGCCCCAAGCCACTTCA
This sequence comes from Pristiophorus japonicus, assembly GCF_044704955.1. Lineage (NCBI taxonomy): Eukaryota > Metazoa > Chordata > Chondrichthyes > Pristiophoridae > Pristiophorus > Pristiophorus japonicus. The sequence continues at coordinate 41,912,052 of NC_091981.1, read as the reverse complement.
CAGGAATGTTATCAGATGGAGCCAAAGAAGGAGACATTAGGATAGGTAAGCAAACTCTTGATCAAAGAGGTACGTTTTAAGCAGCATTTTGAAGAAGAGAGAGTGGAGAAGTTTGGAGAGAGAATTCCAGAGTTTAGGGTTATAAAGTGAATTGATAATGTTTACAAATTATTCACACGGTCATTTAAAATTTGGTGAAAGTAGAGAAATAAGTTGAATTATTTCACCATGAAGGGCATGAGATGAAAGAAGTAAATGACTTGGGCAGTCTATTGAAGGAAACAGTATAGATATGTTCAAAAGATGGCTGAATGTGTTTCTGGGAAAGGAGAGATACAGCAGATGAATATGCCAAGAAGGCAGGAACCTGGGTTTGAGATCAATTGATGAAGGTATTGGGTGTTGGGACCTGCTTCTTGAGAAATACCACTGTTCTTGTACTTCCTCTCATCTTATTAATGCCAGCTCACTGATAGCCAAATCATCATCATTGGCAGTCCCTCGGAGTCGAGGATGACTTGCTTCCACTCTAAAAGTGAGTTCTCAGGTGACTGAGGAGTCCAATGCGGGACCTATAGTCTCTCACAGGTGGGACAGACAGTGGTTGAAGGAAAGGGTGGGTGGGGAGCCTGGGTTGACGCACGCTCCTTCCGCTGCCCACACTTGGTTTCTGCTTGTTCTCAGTGATGGGACTTGAGGTGCTCAGTGCCCTCCTAGATGCTCTTCCTCCACTTTGGGTGGTCACGGGCGAGAAATTCCCAGGAGCCGGTGGACATCTTGCACTTTGTCAAGGAGGCTTTGAGGGTGTCCTTGAAGCGTTTCCTCTGCCCATCTGCCATGTCGAAGCTCCGTGTAGATCGCTTGCTTTGGGTTGTGTTGGGCATGTGGACGATGTGGCCTACCCAACAGAGCTGATCGAGCGTGGTCAATGCTTCGATGCTGGGGATGTTGGCACGAGCGAGAACACTGATGTTGGTGCGTCTGTCCTGCCAATGGATTTGCGGGATCTTGCGGAAGCAGCACTGGTGGTATTTCTCCAACATTTTGAGGTGTCTGCTGTATATAGTCCATGTCTCTGAGCCATATAGGAGGGCGGGTAACACTACTGTCCTATAGACCATGAGTTTGGTGCCAGATTTGAGGTCCTGGTCTTCAAACACTCTCTTCCTCAGGTGTCCAAAGGGTGCACTAGAGGCGGTGTTGGACCTCGTCGTCAATGTCTGCACTTGCTGACGGTAGGCTCCCGAGGTATGGAAAATGGTCCACGTTGTCCAAAGCCTCGTCGTGGATTTTGATAATCGCGGAGTAGTGCTGTGTGGCGGGATCAGGTTGGCAGAGGACCTTTGTCTTACGGATGTTTAGCGTAAGACCCATGCTCTCGTATGCCTCGGTGAAGGTGTTGACGATGGCTTGGAGTTCGACTTTCGTGTGTGTGCAGACGCACGCGTCATCTGCGTACTGTAGTTCAATGAAAGAGCCAATAAATAGGCTCTGTCAAATAGCCAAATGGCGATTTGTTGACTTATCATCATAGGCAGTCCCTCGGAATTGAGGAAGACTTGCTTCCACTCTAAAATGAGTCCTTAGGTGGCTGAACAGTCCAATACGAGAACCACAGTCCCTGTCACAGGTGGGGACAGATAGTCATTGAGGGATATGATGGGTGGGACTGGTTTGCTGTATGCTCTTTCCGCTGCTTGCGCTTGATTTCTGCATGCTCTCGGCGATGAGATTCCAGTTGCTCAGCGCCCTCCCAAATGCACTTTTTCCACTTAGGTTGGTCTTTGGCCAAGGACTCCTAGGTGTTGGATGATGCACTTTATCAGGGAGATTTTGAGGGTGTCCTTGTAACCTTTCCTCTGCCCACCTTTCGCTCACTTGCCATGAAGGAGTTCCGAGTAGAGTGCTTGTTTTGGGAGCCTTGTGTCTGGCATGCGAACGATGTCGCCTGCCCAGCGGAGCTGATCAAGTGTGGTCAGTGCTTCAATGCTGGGGATGTTAGCCTGGTCGAGGATGCTAACATTGGTTAACTCCATGTCCTAATTCATTTAAGAGTGATAATTAGTTGATGCAGTGTTTAAATCAAAGGCTGGGTGGGTGGGTGGGGGGGAACTGCTGTTTTGATGCGTGCAGCTCTCGGTAGAATCTTAATCATCACACTACGACTTCATTTCAGGTCAGCTGTTTAGTCATGTTGCAGCTGGTTTTCTAGCCATTCTGGCTTGACTGCTCCATTCCCTGCTGCTAGGTCTTTCAGTCAGTGAGGTGACCTGGTAATATTGTACGTTGTTTGGAAAATCTTTTGGCAGGTTCATGTCACAGTGCTGCTCCTCCACCTTACCTGTTGTGATTTGCCACTTTCCTGTTGTTAAACCAGATTACATCACAGTTCAGTCCTGTTATTGAATCAATTTCTGTCAGAATGCACTTTCTGCTCTAAATTTGCTGACATTGTTAAATTTCTAGTGCAATGTGAAAAATGTCTGCCCATATTTTGACGCAGTACTCCAACTAGATAATGGCAGCTTTCTGTTTACCCTAGTTGGATGTTCTCTCTCACTAGATGCTAAAGTAAAGAGAGTTTTATTTTATGATCTTACTTTGTTAACAAAGGGGCACTGTCTTCAGGAAAATAGCCTTTAGACAGATCTTGTTTGATCTCAAACACGTGATGGGTGTAAATTGCTCGGAAAGGAATTGGCACAAAGTGGGGAAAGGGTTAAGAGAAGCTTATCACTGGCGCAATTAGAAGTGTTGAATCAATGTGTTAATGATCTATTTTAAATTGAAAAAGACACAAAGAATTACATCGGAATTATAACACAGAAGCAGTAGTCCTCTCTGTTCCTAAATCTATTACATTTCTTATAAAGAAAAAAAGAACTTGCATTAATTTTGTGATCTCGGAATGTCCCAAGGCACTCTACAGCCAATGAAGCACAGTTGTAATGTACAAAAGGCGGGAGCCAATTTGTGCACAGCAAGATCTCACAAACAGCAATTCACTCCCTTTGTCCTCAAACTCAGACCGTTCTGAGCAGACCTGAAGTTGTGTGTTCCTTGGCCACAAGAAAATCCTCACCTCCCTCTTTCCCAGTCAGCAGCAGTCCCAGTGACGGACAGGACTAATTGGCTGGCAGACACCTCTACTATGGCAGCTGATCAAGAGGCAAGACAGACTAGATTAATAAATCCATCGCTAATGAGTTTAAAAAAAAATTTAAACCCATACAAATCTTGTAAAGGTTTGGGCCAGAATAATTTCTACCCTGCTTCTATTATTTTATATTATGCACGGTCAAGTTAAATTACATCTACAGCACAGAAACAGGCCTTTGGCCCAAATGGTCTGTGCTGCGGTTTATGCTCCACATGAACCTTCTCCCACCCCTCTTCATCCAACCCTATCAGCATATACTTTTATTCCTTTCTCCCTCTTGTGCTTATCTAGCTTCCCCTTAAATGCATCTATGCTATTCGCCTCAAATAATCCTTGTGGTAGCAAGTTCCACATTCTTGCCACTGTTTGAATAAACAAGTTTCTCCTGAATTCCCTATTGGATTTATTAGTGGCTATCTTATATTTATGGCCCGTAATTTTGGTCTCCCCCAACAAGTGGAAACGTCTTCACTACGCCTACCCGAACAAACCCCTTTATAATTCAAATTACTTATTAGGGTAGAAGAATCTATACGCCACTATCATATTGGTTAATCCTTGCCACTGGACCAAGACCTAGCTCTGTCAAGCTCGTGTGGTGGCTGGTGTGCAACGGCCACCACACATTAAAAAAATTCACGCACAGCCATCTTCCACCCTTCAAATTTAGTTCGGGACCCGGAATTTTAGGTCCTTCATTGAAACACCTGTGAACTTTTTGACATGGAAGCAAGTCATCCTCGATTCGAGGGACTGCCTATGATGATAATTTCAAAAGATATATGTAATTAGATTAGCTATTGTATCAGCTTTCAACTGATCTCTGAAAGTGCTCTAATTCTGTTTTATTAAATGGCATAAGGAGTAAAATTTAATTTTTGATTTCTTTTTTCTTTATTCATTCTCGGGTTGTGGGCGTCACTGGAATGGTCATCATTTATTGTCCATTCCTAGTTGCCACTGAGAAGATGGTGGTGGGCTGCCTTCTTGAACCGTTGGTAGCAGTTTGATACAACCGAGTCGCGTGCTTGGCAGTTAAGAGGCATCCATGTTGGTGTGGGACTGGAGTCACATATAGGCCTAGCTGGGTAAGGAGAGCGGGTTACCTTCCCTAAAGGGTGTTAGTGAACAAGTTGGGTTTCTATGACCATCCAACAACTTCATGGTCACTTTTACTAATACCAGTGTTTTTTTTTTATTTACTGGTTTTTTAAAATCTGAATTCAAATTTTCAAACTGCCACGGTGGGATATAAACACATGAGGGCCGAAATTCAGTGTCCCGGGAGGGACTGTTTTCGTGGGTCTTCAGCGGCCAATCGGCAAAATCGATTGGCCAATGCGCTCTGCTTTATTGGCGCCCCCCCACCCCCGACGCATATTCAGGGCCGGGGGGTTTTCAGCGGTGAGCACATCCGCTGGAATTGGCCGACTGAAGCCGCAGTAAAAGGATTTCGGCCGCAGTGACGTCATAAGTGTGCGCACCGCTGCTGCGCGACCAAGCCACCCATATTCAGGTTTGAAAAGGGAGGGTTTTTTGATCAGTGCCCCGCCAGATTTTTGGGTCGGTACACTTTGCCGTGATATGCGACACCGCTGGAGGACAACGGAGGATTCCCGCGACCGGGGGTATTTTTGCTCAAAAGTTTTGCTCTTTGTTTTTTGCTTTTGATTTAACCTGCTGTTAGTTTTTGAGAGAGTTTTGAGGACTTTCAGCTCTCACTCATTAGTGGAGGCCTGTAGGCCTCATTCTGTGCTCCAGAAGCCTGGTTGTCAGGGTGCAGCCTTGAAGCACAATGGAATCAGTGTTGGCAGGGGAACGCCTGGTACACCTTGTAAGATGCAGGGTAGCACGTAGGACAAGGCGTCATCAACGTGCGGAGAGGCAGCGGGCAAGGAAGGCAGCAGCCATACCTGTCCCTAACATCCACAAGGGCCTGCAGATGTGCGCAGACCTGCACGTAGAGAGGATATCCAGGAGGGAGATGGCGTCAGGAGGAGGGTCAGACACACTGAACCCCCCCCGCCTCCCCCCATCACATACTGGGCCAGGAGCTTTGCCAGCAACAGCCTGCAGAGGTGCACGACCATGAGGAGGATCAGAGAGATGGACATCATCCAGCTACCATGGGAGGTGGCCAACAGATAGGTGAGGGAGGACGTCCTACCCGCAAAGGGGTTACAGACCTTAGTTCTCCTTCCTCCGGCTCAGTGATGAGCTATGCCTGCGAAGGCTGAGATTCAGAAAGGAGGTACTGAGGGAGCTCTGCAATGTGTGGTGGGAGGATTTCGAGCCACGCACAAGGCTCAGGACCGCCCTGACCGTTGAGACCAAGGTTACCATAGTTTTGAACTTCTATGCGACAGGGTCTGATAGCAGCACAATTCACATAATCTCATCCACACATGACCCTTCAGCTCCCACTTTCTATGGCCATCCCAATGAGTGCCTTCACACAAAATTGCCCACGCCCAAATGAAACATCTGGCCAGATATATGTGCCAAAATAAAGATTTATCAAATGATCACAATCAGTGCAAAAACACAACAGAAACAAAAAAGACTACCATCAACTACCACAAATAATCATTTTTTACCCGTGCATCTCTTTATAACACCTCTTACGCATGCCTATCCTAACACTATGCCTAAGTGTCTCCCCTGTGGCTGCATCATGGGTCTGGGAGGGTGCAGTCTGGTGTGGCTCGGGTGAGGCAATGCATGGAGGCACTGGCGGAGTGGCAGGTGTGGGGCCAGGAATGTTGTGGTCCTGAGAGAGCATATCATCAGGATCCTGGTCAGAGGAGCCTGAATCACTCCCCGGGGGCGGCACACTACCATCACCACCAAGCTGAGGGAGGTCAGGTCGGTGGTGTGGCGTGACAACACAACACTGAGGTGTCAGGCGGCATCGAGCTGAGACTGCATGAGAGCAGCCAGAGTCTCAAAGCCAGCAGACATGGCAGCAGTAAGACGTTCCGTGGCCTGTTGCCCAGAGTGCAGAAGAGCATTCTAAGCTTCCAGGGCCCTGGCTACCCTCTCCAATCCAGCACCGATACGCTGGTTCCCTCGCGCCTGTGCTGAAATGGCAGCTGCCACATCACCTGCAGATTGCGACATCACAGCTGGATCCGCACGGTCACTCTGGGAGTCCACCATCGACTGCACACTGGCAATGTTGGGCTCGATGGTGTGTGCAGAGCTGTCGACTATGCGGAGGCGCACTCCTCCACACTCCTGACCACTTCTGACTGCCTCTCTGGCACCCTTGTCAGTGCCCCCAATATCTGGGAATGCATGGCCTCTACCCTTGGTTCGTATACTGCTACATCGATGGCATCATCAGAGTCCTTGTTGGCAGAACTCCGGTGTGGACTCTCGCTCTGGAGAGATGGCACATGAGGTTGCCTAGCCCCGTCACCATGATGCAGACCCCTGTACCACCTCATCTACATCACATTGCACACTCCCAGTATCTGAGCTGGCGCGTGTGGGTGGAAGCAGTGATGTGTTGGTGCCATCAGTGTCTTCCTCTTCATCTTCCTCCTCAGTGGCATCCCCAAATTTCACATGCTCGCAGCAGGACTTGAACCCTCAATGTTGTCACTGCTGAGATTTAGATTTCAGAGCTTAAGGCGAGAAGGGTGTGATGCAGACCTCCAGATGCTGTGCAACATCTCTCCTCACTAGTGACTGTGCTGGGTATGCTGCCACTTGGTCTGTCATCTGCAAGCATAAATGGGGGAAGGGCTGCCATGAGGGGGAGGTGGTAGTTGATGCATGAATCCTACTAATAACAGACTTCCAGAAGGAAAGGCACAGTAGGCGCTTGTGCATTCAAGTAGAGAGCGCATTCAAGGACGGCCTCACTTACCTATGGTGCCCACATCGGCGTCGCTAATACTGGAGCCAACAGGGGGCGTGTCATCTGCAAGCATAGATGGGAGAAGGGCTGCCGTGAAGGGGAGGTGGGGGATGAAGGCATGGAGGATGCAACGAGCAGACTTCCATGAGGAAAGGAACAGTAGGTGCTGGCACATTTAAGAAGAGCGCGCATTAAAGGAGGGCTTTCACTTACCCACATTGGCGTCCGCACTACCCTGGCCCTCAGGGAACGCACCATGTCCGCTGACTAGCGCCTCAGCCCTCTCCTCCAGAGGTGTGAGAACCTGCGTGTCTGCCTCACCATCACCCACCCTCCTTTGCTCGGCTCTATGGTGAGCCAGTTTGGCCTGCAAAAGAAAGCATAGTTGGTGAGTACCACTGTGATGATGCATCAGAAATGAGTGCACAAGTAATTATCCCTGACATGAAGCTGTAAGTGTGACATGAAAGGTAGCCTTCATTGCGAGAACACACACAGATATAGAGGCATCAACAATGAAATGCTGCTTGAGTGACTAAACAGCGAGTATGGGAAATAAGAGAATGGTGAAGGAGTGTCTCACAGCTTCAAGGTCAGCAGTTGCTGGAAGAGTTACTCACGGGAGTTCTCTGATAAATGGAGATGCCTGAGATCTCCCCTGCTATCTCCCTCCATGCATTCGTGACGACCAGGCGACTTGGTCTCCCCACATCCAGATACAGCAGTCTCCTCCTGCCCTCTACACCTTGCATATGGGTGTCCAGCTCGGCATCTGTGAAGTAGCTTGTCCTCCTTGCTCCTCTCACACCAGCCATCCTCAAAGCCAACTCCTTCCCCTCTCAGGCCTAGCTGCAAACCCTGACCTTTGAGAAGGCCAGGGAGCAGCTGGCTTGTTACAAACACATTACCAGCATGCTGAATTTCTCCGTGGGGATTGCGCTTCAATTAACACAGCCACACCACTGGAAACTGCACTTTGGAGGCGTTCCTTAGTGCTGGAACCCAGTTTTCTACTTTTTGAGCTGAAAATCGATCAGGTCACTGTTGAAATTTTTTCGGCGGTAATGGCCCCAAAAAGTCGGGAGGTCCGCCAGCTTTCTTGCGCTACTGAACTTTGGCACAGTGTTCTCTGGATTATCAGTCCTGGCCTCTGGATTACTAGTCCAATAACATCGCCACTACACTACCTTCCCACAAGGGTGGTAAATATGGTGGATTGTCTAGAATTTTTTGTAGTATTTTCCCACCTAATATAGCTGCTCCTGAAGGCACGGACTCCTTGTTGGGTAGGGTTGCCAACTCTGATGGGATGTATTCCAGGAGGTTACATCATATAACCACCCACCTCCAACTGCCCTGCCTTCACGCTCCCATCATTGGTCACTCAGCCCGTCCATTCTCACAGTGCACCGTCTTCCCATGCCAATTAAACAGCGATTGGATGATTCTAGACTTACAGTCAAACAGCCTTTATCCCCCATTTACAATATTTGTATAATTAATAGGCAAAAAGGAAAGACTTGCATTTCTATAGCGCGTTTCACAACCACCAGACATCTCAAAGTGCTTTACAGCCAATGAAGTACTTTTGGAGTGTAGTCACTGTTGTAATGTAGGAAAGGCGGCAGCCAATTTGCACACACCAAACTCCCACAAACAGCAATGTGATAATGACCAGATCATCTTTTTTATTATGTTGATTGAGGGATAAATATTGGCCAGGGTACCGGGGATAACTTCCCTGCTCTTCTTCGAAATAGGATCATTTAGAACAGACGGGGCCTCGGTTTAACATCTCATCCAAAAGACAGTGCATTGTCAACCAAGATTTATGTGTTCAAGTCCCTGGAGTGGGACTTGAAGGGGCACTAAATTGACAAATAAACTAATTGAACTTTTGGCGTTAAATAAATCAAATTAAAATTTGGTTGCCGGGGGTTATGATGCACCCCAGTCCCTCCAGCGCCCACCTCTCGCAGAAGGCCGCGAGCTTCATCTCCATGGGGCACCCTGGCTCGAATGTAGTCCCCATCCTTCAACCAGTGGATATGTTGTAAGCCCCTTCCTCCTCTTCCTGGGCTGGTCTCAGGGTCACGCAGGGTCTTCAGGCAGGAGCCAAAGCAGGGAGCTGCTTCCCTCACTGCTCCAAGCTCCAAATGAACAGGCCACGCCTCTTACAGCTCCACAACTCTTTTTGGTTGGATAACAAAATAAACATTAGACCAAATGCCCCCAATCTGGGAGACACTCCAAACATTTTTCAAACTGCCCTTTTTTTTCCTTCAACCAGTGTCCCCTGTCCCGTGTCTCCAGGTGGTGCTAACTAGATAACAATGAGGGGTGGAGACTCCTGATCACTAATCTGGCTGATGTAGCTCTCCCTAACTCAGGCCAATTGTCACATTACTCCATCAAAGCTGGGGTCTCCCTGCTCTGTATGACTCAGCGTCTCTCTGTTAATTTGGTGTGTTCGTTTTGTGAGAGTGGATTGCTTAATTGTCCTATTTTGCCAGTCCATGCTGACCTCTGATTTCACCCAAGGCAATCAGTGGGGACTAGAGGGGAGGACCACAGTGGCCCTTAGATGCCATGGAAGGGAGGAGAAAAAAATCAGTTACATTTTCCTTCTTGGTGTCCACTGATTTCGGTTTGATATTGAATTAGAGAGCTCCGAAACATAAAGCTCAGTACTCGATTTCCCCTTGTTTCTTGTCTAAAATCTTATTTCAGGAAGCAATCATTGAAAAAACTCATCATCATCATCATAGGCAGTCCCTCGGAATCGAGGAGGACTTGCTTCCACTCCCAAAGTGAGTTCTTTTGATGGCTGAACAGTCCAATACGAGAGCCACAGGCCCTGTTAGAGTGGGACAGACAGTCGTTGGGCGAAGGGGTTGGTAGGGCTGGTTTGCCGCGCGTTCCTTCCGCTGCCTGCGCCTGACCTCTTCATTGTCCTTGCGTCGAGACTCAAAGAGTTCAACACCCTCCTGAATGCACTTTCTCCACTACAAATCTTTCAACTATCCCGTCCTCACTACTAGAAGGCTATACGTCTGCACTTTCAGCCATGGGTGGTGAACTTCCTGCTGTCGGAGCAAAAAGGTGCAATGTGACTTTACACTTTCATTTGGGGAAATGCCTTTTAATCTCCACAAGGTTTCATTTTATTTTTAACTTAACGGGCTCTTTTTCTTCAAGAAACTTCAGGCACTAACCATGGCTTTGTAAAGAAAATAATTCTACACTAAGAAAATTTACATTAGAATTAAATATGATCTTGGCTTTATGCATAATTTATGATTGCTTTCACAATATTAAAACAACATCTTCTGAACTCCCAAATTACATAGGGGCAGAAATTGTCCTCTGCCCAGTTTGGGGCGGATAATTTGAATTAACTGGTGAATTACAGCCAGTACTGAGGGGGCGGGGAATAGAGGGAAATTGCCCATTTTTTCCTTTAAACATCAGCTGGGAGGCGCTGAGGGCAGCAGAGGGGCGGAAGAGAGTCAGGAGCGGGGCAGAAGACGGGCGGTGTTATCTGCACTGCGCTGAGCACGTCTGCGCGATGTGGATGTGCTGCGTTGTGCTGATGCATAGCAACATACCTCCCCTTCCTTTAAAGGGGCGGGACGCTGCGAGGCCTCCTTGGCGGCCACTGGGTCACCGTGGCTGCCATTGTCAGGCCGACTGCAGAGTCGTCCGACAATTAAAATAAAATGGCGGCCCCATCGGTGCGCCTTCCCCTTTAAGGGCGGACACGCCGTCCAGCCACTGGCAGCTTCCCACTGCACGAAGCTGTCGGGGGCACCGATCGGTGGCAGCCGCGCTTCCGGGAGGCAATTTCCCTCGCAGGGCGGAAAGGGGTCGCCGTCGAGTGGTAAGGTGCCGAGCATGCCCAACAACGGGTCGGACTGCCGGGCGGGGTGGAAACACAGTCCGCAATTCCACATGGGTCGGATCAGCCGCCTGCCCCCGGTCAGAAAGGCCTTACTGCCCCATTACCGCCAGTAAGATGCGGTAGCAGGCCTTAAAGAAGGGAGCAATTTTGGCCCCAAAGCCTTTTGGAATTCAAACGTCTATTTTCCCAAAACATTGCCCACACCACCACAACACAAATCGCAAAATAAATTAAAAGAAAAAACAAACACACTTGCCTTAGGATTCCGTTACTTAGCTCTTCACCGACGGGATAGGTGGACCACCCTGATTTCCCAGGCGGTAAGAGCAAGCCGTGCGTCACTTCAGATGGCTGGAGGCTGAGGTCCAACAAAAAACCCGCGACCGAAAGAATAGATGGTGGATGGAGAAAGCACAGGAGATTCAGCAGCTGGCCAACAGCCATGATGATGTATGAGGATTCTCCACCGCAGTTAAGTCCACCTACGGCTCAAGCACCCAAGGCCCCATCCCACTGCTGGCCAAGAACGGGGTGACACTCATCAAGGACACCGAGGCAGTCAGGACCCGCTGGAAGGAGCACTTCGAAGATCTCCTTAATCGAGACTCTGCCTTTTACACGAGTGTCTTCGACTCCATCTCGCAGCATGCTACCCGCCGCCATCTCAGCAAAACCTCAGCCCTGCACGAGGTAGAAAAGGCCATCCGTCAGCTCAAGAACAACAAGACATCAGGAGCAGATGGAATCCCCACTGAGGCACTGAAGTATGGCGGAGAGGCACTATTGGCATGAATGCATGACCTCATCTCTCTTAACTGGAGGGAGAAGAGCATACCGGGAGATCTGAGAGATGCTGTAATCGTGACCATCTTTAAAAAAGGGGACAAGTCCGACTGCAGCAAATACAGAGGAATCGCCCTGCTGTCGGTCACTGGGAAAGTCATCGCAAGAATCCTCCTCAGCCGTCTTCTCCCTGTGGCTGAAGAGCTCCTCCCAGAAACGCAATGCGGATTTCGTCCACTAAGGGGTACAACAGACATGATCTTCACCACGCGACAACTACAGGAGAAGTGCAGGGAACAGCACCAACCCTTGTACATGGCCTTCTTTGACCTCACAAAGGCCTTTGACACTGTGAATCGCGAAGGACTATAGAGCGTCCTCCTCCGTTTCGGCTGCCTCCAAAAGTTTGTCACCATCCTCCGCCTGCTCCATGACGACATGGAAGCCGTGATTCTGACCAACGAATCTACAACAGACCCAATCCATGTCTGGACCGGGGTCAAGCAGGGCTGTGTCATTGTGCCAACTCTCTTCTCGATCTTCCTCGCTGTAGTGCTCCATCTCACGCTCAACAAGCTCCCCGCTGGAGGTGAATTAAACTATAGAACCAATGGGAACCTGTTCAACCTTCGTCGCCTCCAGGGTCATCCCATCCTCTGACATCAAACTACAGTATGCAGACGACGCTTGTGTCTGCGCACATTCAGAAGCTGAACTCCAAGACATCATCAACACTTTCATCGAGGCATATGAAAGCATGGGCGTTACACTAAACATCCATAAGTCCTCCACCAACCTGACCCCGACACACAGTACTGTCCCCCGGTCATCAAAATTCACAGCGCGGCCTTGAACAATGTGGACCATTTTCCATACCTTGGGAGCCTACTGTCAGCAAGTGTACCAGAGCGGCTTTCGTTCTCCTGAGGAAGAGAATGTTCAAAGACCAGGATCTCAAATCTGGCACCAAGCTTATGGTCTACAGGGCTGTAGTGATACCCGCCCTCCTATATGGCTCAGAGACGTGGACCATATACAGTAGACACCTCAAAGCGCTGGAGAAGTACCACCAGCACTGCCTCCACAAGATCCTGCAAATCCATTGGGAGGATAGACGCACCAAAGTCAGTGTTCTCGATCAGGCCAGCATCCCCAGCATCGAAGCACTGACCACACTCGGCCAGCTCCGTTGGGCAGGCCACGTCGTCCGCATGCCTGACACGAGACTCCCAAAGCAAGCGCTCCACTTAGAACTCCTACACGGCAGGCGATCCCCAAGTGGACAGAGGAAACTTTTCAAGGACACCTTCAAAGCCTCCTTGATAAAGTGCAACATTCCCACCAGCACCTTTGAATCCCTGGCCCAAGACCGCCCAAAGTGGAGGAAGAGCATCTGGGAGGGCTCTGAGCACCTCGAGTCTCGTCACCGAGAGCATGCGGAGGACAAGCGCAGGCAGCGGAAGGAGCATGCGGCAAACCAGACTCCCCACCCACCCTTTCCTTCAACGACTGTCTGTCCCACCTGTGACAGAGACTGTAATTCCCACATTGGACTGTACTGCCACCTGAGAACTCATTTTTGGAGTGGAAGCAAGTCTTCCTCGATTTCCCAGGCGGTCCGTGTGAGGCGCGCTTCAGGGCGAACGGGTTGGGCAGGAGTTCAAACTCGTGCCGGTGTCGCAACCAAGGGCATTGCAAACCGGTGCAGCTCTTTCGGGCAGTGCTGCTCCACACCACCGCAAAACAGACTCGAGGATTGCTGAGGGGTGCTGGAGGACTGGCCAAAACACCTCACTGCTGCCATTGCCGCCACTCCAGGGCAAAAAACGGAGCACAGAAGATCTGAAAATCCAGGCCCATGTTTCTCTGAAAACAGCTTATGAGTGATTGACACCTCACTTGTTTTCTCGCAGTATCCACGATGACCTCCAGCTGTCCTCGAGTCGAGGTCTTATTACTATAGTCAAGTTGCTATGTAAATGAACGTGAGTCCTCCTCATCTTTTTAATTGTTCTTTTCCTTCAGCATGCTAGAACCGATTTAATATCAAGTTCTCATTTATCAGAGGTATTTTTACTGCACTGGAGAGAGACCTGAAGAGAAAATACGAGAGTTTCACACCCTTGAAAAACAACCCAGGAATGTTTGTCGACAAATGTTTTTTACGAGATCTTCCCGCAGGTTATAATTGTCTCTTACATATCTTGTCTGGTACATATCAAAGCTGAAACATGGCTCCACACACTAACTTGCTTTGTGTTTCCCTGTACCAGGAGTGTGCTTGCTGGAGCAGCCAAGCAGACAATGCCAATTTTTTCTCCCTACATGACTCATCGTAAATCAATATAACAGTTTTTCATTTCTTGACTCCATTTAAGGCAAAATAGAACAGGAATAGAAACTGCTGGAGACAGTCACAAATGGAAGTTCTGTTTCAAGGATTGTGATATTACTGCCAAAGAACTCTGCATCCTCATTGTAATTACCAGGAAGAGGTGTGAAACCCATCCTTATAAATATATTTGAATTACTTTGCAAGACAATTGGAACAGGAGATTGGGGTGTCGCTTGCTGCTATTCAAAGTGAAATGTACTCAGGGTTCTGACTGTAACTTCTGAAAATTGCACGAAGCACAAGTTCATTAAGGGCGCTTCAAATTTAATGTCAGAATCACGGCAGCCAATTTGTGCACAGCAGGGTCCTACAAGCAGCAACATGATAATGAACATATAATATGTTTCAGTGATGTTAGCTCAGAGATAAATATTAGCGAAGACACCAGGGAGAACTCCCCTGCTCTACTTCAAAATAGTGCCATGAGATCTTTGGTATCCACCTGAGAGAGCAGACGGTGCTTGGTTTAACGTCTCATATGAAAGTCAGCACCTGCGACAGTGCAACAATCCCCAGCACCTGCGACAGTGCAACAATCCCCAGCAGCATCCACTTCACCATCTCTGTGGTACCTTTTTTCTTTGTAAAAATGGTGCATTTGTTTCATGTGCTTGTCTGAAATTGCCTGAAATTCGTGGAACTGATACAGTGACCTTGTTTATAATGCTGTGCCCCAGCACAGCTTCTGTGAATGTCACTGCAGGCTGCATTGCTTTGGAGAAATGATGGGATTGGTATGAGCATCGGAAGGCTACAAAACAGAGTAAAGTTCAATTTCTATCCCATGTGTATCATTGAAATACTTTTCCTATTCCTCGAAAGATTTATTTTCATCTCTTTAAGTATCGGTTGTGCGAACCATTGCGATATTTGAACAATTTGAGCTGACGTTTTTAGCTCTGACACCTCTATTGTACAATTTTGGCAGTTGACTATAAATCGCAATCATGTGTTTCTAATTGCACCACCTCAGTTTCAAGCAGTGATTGTCCAGGTGTTAATTTCATTCTGTGATTGCTCAGGTGACAGTTTCAACCTGTGACTAGTCTCTAGGTGCGGTTGTACTTGTGTCCAGTTTCGAGGTGCGGTTGTACTTGTGTCCAGTCTCCAGGTGCAGTTGTACTTGTGTCCAGTTTCTAGGTGCGGTTGTACTTGTTGTGTACAGTCTCTAGGTGCGGTTGTACTTGTTGTGGTCTCTCAGTGCGGTTGCACTTGTGACCAGTCTCTAGGTGCGGTTGTACTTGTTGTGTCCAGTCTCTAGGTGCGGTTGTACATGTTGTGAACAGTCTCTAGGTGCGGTTGTACATGTTGTGGTCTCTCAGTGCGGTTGCACTTGTGACCAGTCTCTAGGTGCGGTTGTACTTGTTGTGTCCAGTCTCTAGGTGCGGTTGTACATGTTGTGAACAGTCTCTAGGTGCGGTTGTACTTGTTGTGCACAATTTCTAGGTGCGGTTGTACGTCTTGTGACCAGTCTCTAGGTGCGGTTGTACATGTTGTGAACAGTCTCTAGGTGCGGTTGTACATGTTGTGGTCTCTCAGTGCGGTTGCACTTGTGACCAGTCTCTAGGTGCGGTTGTACTTGTTGTGTCTAGTCTCTAGGTGCGGTTGTACATGTTGTGACCAGTCTCTAGGTGCGGTTGAACTTGTGACCAGTCTCTAGGTGTGGCTGTACTTGTTGTGCCCAGTCTCGAGGTGCGGTTGCACTTGTGACCAGTCTGTAGGTGCGGTTGTACTTGTTGTATCCAGTCTCTAGGTGCAGTTGTACTTGTTGTGACCGGTCTCTAGGTGCGGTTGTACTTGTTGTGCACAATTTCTAGGTGCGGTTGTACGTCTTGTGACCAGTCTCTAGGTGAGGTTGTACTTGTTGTGCCCAGTCTCCATGTGCGGTTGTACTTGTTGTGACCGGTCTCTAGGTGCGGTTGTACTTGTTGTGACTGGTCTCTAGGTGCTGTTGTACTTGTTGTATCCATTCTCGAGGTGCGGTTGTACTTGTGACCAGTCTCTAGGTGCGGTTGTACATGTTGTGACCAGTCTCTAGGTGCGGTTGAACTTGTGACCAGTCTCTAGGTGCGGTTGTACTTGTTGTATCCAGTCTCGAGGTGCGGTTGTACTTGTGACCAGTCTCTAGGTGTGGTTGTACTAGTTGTGACCGGTCTCGAGGTGCGGTTGTACTTGTTGTGACCGGTCTCTAGGTGCGGTTGTACTTGTTGTGCACAATTTCTAGGTGCGGTTGTACGTCTTGTGACCAGTCTCTAGGTGAGGTTGTACTTGTTGTGCCCAGTCTCCATGTGCGGTTGTACTTGTTGTGACCGGTCTCTAGGTGCGGTTGTACTTGTTGTGACTGGTCTCTAGGTGCTGTTGTACTTGTTGTATCCATTCTCGAGGTGCGGTTGTACTTGTGACCAGTCTCTAGGTGCGGTTGTATTTGTGACCAGTCTCAAGGTGCGGTTGTACTTGTTGTGACTGGCCTCTGGGTGTGGTTGCACCTGTTGTGTCTAGTCTCTAGGTGCGGTTGTACTTGTTGTGCCCAGTCTCTCGGTACGGTTGTATTTGTTGTATCCAGTCTCGAGGTGCGGTTGTACTTGTGACCAGTCTCTAGGTGCGGTTGTACTTGTGACCAGTCTCTAGGTGTGGTTGTACTTGCTGTGCCCAGTCTCCAGGTGCGGTTGTACTTGTTGTGCCCAATCTCTAGGTGCGGTTGTACTTGTTGTGACCGGTGTCTAGGTGCGGTTGTATTTGTGACTAGTCTCTAGGTGCGGGTCTACTTGTTGTCCCTGGTCTCTAGGTGTGGTTGTACTTGTTGTGACTGGACTTGTTGTGACTGGTCTCTAGGTGCTGTTGTACTTGTTATATCCAGTCTCGAGATGCGGTTGTACTTGCTGTGTCCAGTCCCTAGGTGCGGTTGTACATGTTGTGACCAGTCTCTATGTGCGGTTGTACTTGTGACCAGTCTCAAGGTGCGGTTGTACTTGTTGTGACTGGCCTCGAGATGCGGTTGTACTTGTTGTGCCCAGTCTCTAGCTGCGGTTGTACTTGTTGTGACTGGTCTTTAGGTGCGGTTGCACCTGTTGTGTCCAGTCTCTAGGTGTGGTTATACTTGTTGTGACTGGCCTCTGGGTGCGGTTGTACTTGTGACCAGTCTCTAGGTGCGGTTGTACTTGTTGTGTCCAATCTCGAGGTGCGGTTGTATTTGTTGTGACCGGTCTCTAGGTGCGGTTGTACTTGTTGTGACCGGTCTCTAGGCGCGGTTGTACTCGTTGTGTCCAATCTCTAGGTGCGGTTGTACTTGTTGTGACCAGTCTCTAGGTGCGGTTGTACTTGTTGTGCCCAGTCTCTCGGTGCGGTTGTATTTGTTGTATCCAGTCTCGAGGTGCGGTTGTACTTGTGACCAGTCTCTAGGTGCGGTTGTACTTCTTGTGACCGGTCTCTAGGTGCGGTTGTACTTGTTGTGCCCAGTCTCCAAGTGCAGTTGTACTTGCTGTGTCCAGTCCCTAGGTGCGGTTGTACATGTTGTGACCAATCTCTAGGTGCGGTTGTACATGTTGTGACCAGTCTCTAGGTGCGGTTGTACATGTTGTATCCAGTCTCGAGGTGCGGTTGTACTTGTTGTGTGCAGTCTCTAGGTGCGGTTGTACTTGTTGTGCCCAGTCTCGAGGTGCGGTTGTACTTGTGACCAGTCTCTAGGTGCGGTTGTACTTCTTGTATCCAGTCTCGAGGTGCGGTTGTACTTGCGACCAGTTTCTAGGTGCAGTTGTACTTGTTGTGACTGGTAGCTAGGTGCGGTTGTACATGTTGTATTCAGTCTCCAGGTGCAGTTGTACTTGTTGTGACCGGTCTCTAGGTGCGGTTGTACTTGTTATGACTGGCCTCTAGGTGTGGTTGTACTTGTTGTGACCAGTCTTAGGTTGCAGTTGTACTTGTTGTGTCCAATCTCGAGGTGCGGTTGTACTTGTTGTGACCAGTCTCTAGGTGTGGTTGTACTTGTTGTGACTGGCCTCTGGGTGCGGTTGTACTTGTGACCAATCTCTAGGTGCGGTTGTACTTGTTGTGACCGGTCTCTAGGTGCGGTTGTACTTGTTGTGACTGGTCTCTAGGTGCGGTTGTACTAGTTGTGACCGGTCTCGAGGTGCGGTTGTACTTGTTGTGACCAGTATCGAGGTGCGGTTGTACTTGTTGTGCCCAATCTCTAGGTGCGGTTGTACTTGTTGTGACCAGTCTCTAGGTGCGGTTGTACTTGTGCCCAGTCTCTCGGTGCGGTTGTATTTGTTGTATCCAGTCTCGAGGTGCGGTTGTACTTGTGACCAGTCTCTAGGTGCGGTTGTACTTGTGACCAGTCTCAAGGTGCGGTTGTACTTCTTGTGACCGGTCTCTAGGTGTGGTTGTACTTGTTGTGACTGGCCTCTGGGTGCGGTTGCACCTGTTGTGTCTAGTCTCTAGGTGCGGTTGTACTTGTTGTGCCCAGTCTCTCGGTACGGTTGTACTTGTTGTGACCGGTCTCTAGGTGCGGTTGTATTTGTGACTAGTCTCTAGGTGCGGGTCTACTTGTTGTCCCTGGTCTCTAGGTGTGGTTGTACTTGTTGTGACTGGACTTGTTGTGACTGGTCTCTAGGTGCTGTTGTACTTGTTGAATCCAGTCTCGAGATGCGGTTGTACTTGCTGTGTCCAGTCCCTAGGTGCGGTTGTACATGTTGTGACCAGTCTCTATGTGCGGTTGTACTTGTGACCAGTCTCAAGGTGCGGTTGTACTTGTTGTGACTGGCCTCGAGATGCGGTTGTACTTGTTGTGCCCAGTCTCTAGCTGCGGTTGTACTTGTTGTGACTGGTCTTTAGGTGCGGTTGCACCTGTTGTGTCCAGTCTCTAGGTGTGGTTATACTTGTTGTGACTGGCCTCTGGGTGCGGTTGTACTTGTGCCCAGTCTCTCGGTGCGGTTGTATTTGTTGTATCCAGTCTCGAGGTGCGGTTGTACTTGTGACCAGTCTCTAGGTGCGGTTGTACTTGTGACCAGTCTCAAGGTGCGGTTGTACTTCTTGTGACCGGTCTCTAGGTGTGGTTGTACTTGTTGTGACTGGCCTCTGGGTGCGGTTGCACCTGTTTTGTCTAGACTCTAGGTGCGGTTGTACTTGTGCCCAGTCTCTCGGTACGGTTGTACTTGTTGTCCCTGGTCTCTAGGTGTGGTTGTACTTGTTGTGACTGGACTTGTTGTGACTGGTCTCTAGGTGCTGTTGTACTTGTTGTATCCAGTCTCGAGATGCGGTTGTACTTGTGACCAGTCTCAAGGTGCGGTTGTACTTGTTGTGACTGGCCTCGAGATGCGGTTGTACTTGTTGTGCCCAGTCTCTAGGTGTGGTTATACTTGTTGTGTCCAATCTCGAGGTGCGGTTGTATTTGTTGTGACCGGTCTCTAGGTGCGGTTGTACTTGTTGTGACCGGTCTCTAGGCGCGGTTGTACTCGTTGTGTCCAATCTCTAGGTGTGGTTATACTTGTTGTGACTGGCCTCTGGGTGCGGCTGTACTTGTGACCAGTCTCTAGGTGCGGTTGTACTTGTTGTGTCCAATCTCGAGGTGCGGTTGTATTTGTTGTGACCGGTCTCTAGGTGCGGTTGTACTTGTTGTGACCGGTCTCTAGGCGCGGTTGTACTCGTTGTGTCCAATCTCTAGGTGCGGTTGTACTTGTTGTGACCAGTCTCTAGGTGCGGTTGTACTTGTTGTCCCCAGTCTCTCGGTGCGGTTGTATTTGTTGTATCCAGTCTCGAGGTGCGGTTGTACTTGTTGTGTGCAGTCTCTAGGTGCGGTTGTACTTGTTGTGCCCAGTCTCGAGGTGCGGTTGTACTTGTGACCAGTCTCTAGGTGCGGTTGTACTTCTTGTATCAAGTCTCGAGGTGCGGTTGTACTTGCGACCAGTTTCTAGGTGCAGTTGTACTTGTTGTGACTGGTAGCTAGGTGCGGTTGTACATGTTGTATCCAGTCTCCAGGTGCAGTTGTACTTGTTGTGACCGGTCTCTAGGTGCGGTTGTACTTGTTATGACTGGCCTCTAGGTGTGGTTGTACTTGTTGTGACCAGTCTCAGGTTGCAGTTGTACTTGTTGTGTCCAATCTCGAGGTGCGGTTGTACTTGTTGTGACCAGTCTCTAGGTGTGGTTGTACTTGTTGTGACTGGCCTCTGGGTGCGGTTGTACTAGTTGTGACCGGTCTCGAGGTGCGGTTGTACTTGTTGTGACCAGTATCGAGGTGCGGTTGTACTTGTTGTGCCCAATCTCTAGGTGCGGTTGTACTTGTTGTGACCAGTCTCTAGGTGCGGTTGTACTTGTGCCCAGTCTCTCGGTGCGGTTGTATTTGTTGTATCCAGTCTCGAGGTGCGGTTGTACTTGTGACCAGTCTCTAGGTGCGGTTGTACTTGTGACCAGTCTCAAGGTGCGGTTGTACTTCTTGTGACCGGTCTCTAGGTGTGGTTGTACTTGTTGTATCCAGTCTCTAGGTGCGGATGTACTTGCTGCGTCCAGTCCCTACGTGCGGTTGTACATGTTGTGACCAGTCTCAAGGTGCGGTTGTACTTGTTGTGCCCAGTCTCTAGGTGTGGTTGTACTTGTTGTGCCCAGTCTCTAGGTGCGGTTGTACTTGTTGTGACTGGCCTCTGGGTGCGGTTGTACTTGTGACCAATCTCTAGGTGCGGTTGTACTTGTTGTGTCCAATCTCGAGGTGCGGTTGTACTTGTTGTGACCGGTCTCTAGGCGCGGTTGTACTTGTTGTGACTGGTCTCTAGGTGCGGTTGTACTCGTTGTGACCGGTCTCTAGGTGCGGTTGTACTTGTTGTGACCAGTATCGAGGTGCGGTTGTACTTGTTGTGCCCAATCTCTAGGTGCGGTTGTACTTGTTGTGACTGGTCTCTAGGTGCGGTTGTACTAGTTGTGACCGGTCTCGAGGTGCGGTTGTATTTGTTGTGACCAGTATCGAGGTGCGGTTGTACTTGTTGTGCCCAATCTCTAGGTGCGGTTGTACTTGTTGTGACCAGTCTCTAGGTGCGGTTGTACTTGTGCCCAGTCTCTCGGTGCGGTTGTATTTGTTGTATCCAGTCTCGAGGTGCGGTTGTACTTGTGACCAGTCTCTAGGTGCGGTTGTACTTGTGACCAGTCTCTAGTTGCAGTTGTACTTGTTGTGTCCAATCTCTAGGTGCGGTTGTACTTGTTGTGCCCAATCTCTAGGTGCGGTTGTACTTGTGACCAGTCTCCAGGTGCGGTTGTACTTCTTGTGACCGGTCTCTAGGTGTGGTTGTACTTGTTGGATCCAGTCTCGAGGTGCGGATGTACTTGCTGCGTCCAGTCCCTACGTGCGGTTGTACATGTTGTGACCAGTCTCAATGTGCGGTTGTACTTGTTGTGCCCAGTCTCTAGGTGTGGTTGTACTTGTTGTGCCCAGTCTCTAGGTGCGATTGTACTTGTGACCAGTCTCTAGGTGCGGTTGTACTACTTGTATCCAGTCTCGAGGTGCGGTTGTACTTGCGACCAGTCTCTAGGTGCAGTTGTACTTGTTGTGACTGGTAGCTAGGTGCGGTTGTACATGTTGTATCCAGTCTTTAGGTGCAGTTGTACTTGTTGTGTCCAGTCTCTAGGTGCGGTTGTACTTGTTGTGTCCAGTCTCCAGGTGCAGTTGTATTAGTTGCACCTGTTGTGTCCAGTCTCTAGGTGTGGTTGTACTTGTTGTGTCCAGTCTCTAGGTGCTGTTGTACTTGTAACCGGTCTCGAGGTGCGGTTGTACTTGTGTCCAGTCTCTAGGTGCTGTTGTACTTGTTGTGACCGGTCTCGAGGTGCGGTTGTACTTGTGTCCAGTCTCTAGGTGTGGTTGTACTTGTTGAGTCCAGTCTCTCGGAGCGGTTGTACTTGTGTCCAGGTGCGGTTGTACTGGTTTTGACCAGTCTCCAGGTGCGCTTGTACTTGTTGTGACCAGTCGCTAGGTGCGGTTGTACTTGTTGTGACTGGTCTCTAGGTGCGGTTGTACTTGTTGTATCCAGTCTCTAGGTGCGGTTGTACTTGTTGTATCCAGTCTCCAGGTGCGGTTGTCCTTGCGTCCAGCCTCGAGGTGCAGTTGTACTTGTTACCAGTTGTTCGCTGCGGTTGTACTTGTGACCAGTCTCCAGGTGCAGTTGTACTTGTTGTATCCAGTCTCTAGGTGCGGTTGTACTTGTTGTATCCAGTCTCTAGGTGCGGTTGTACTTGTGGTATCCTGTCTCTAGGCGCGGTTGTACTTGTTGTGACCAGTCTCTCGGTGTGTATGTACATGTTGTTACCATTCTCTCGGTGCTGTTGTACTTGTTGTGACCGGTCTCGAGGTGCGGTTGTACTTGTGTCCAGTCTCTCGGTATGGTTGTACTTGTGACCAGTCTCTAGGTGCAGTTATACTTGTTGTATCCAGTCTCTAGGTGCGGTTGTACTTGTTGTGTCCAGTCTCTCGGTGCGTTTGTACTTGTGACCAGACTCTCAGTGCGGTTGTATTTGTGTTCCATCTCTCGGTGCGTTTGTATTTGTTGTAAGCAGTCTATAGTTGTGGTTGTACTTGTTGCATCCAGTCTCAAGGTGCAGTTCTACTTGTGCCCAGTCTCGAGGTGCGGTTGTAGTTGTTGTGACTGGTCTCTAGGTGCGGTTGTACTTGTTGTGACTGTCTCTAGGTGCGGTTGCTCTTGCGGCCAGTCTCTAGGTGCAGTTGTACTTGTTACCAGTCTGTAGGTGCAGTTGTACTTGTGACCAGTCTCTAGGTGCAGTTGTACTTGTTGTATCCAGTCTCTAGGTGCGGTTGTACTTGTTGTATCCAGTCTCTAGGTGCGGTTGTACTTGTGTCCAGTCTTTCGGTGCGTTTGTACTTGTGACCAGTCTCGAGGTGCGGTTGTATTTGTGTCCAGTCTCTTGGTACGTTTGTATTTGTTGTGACCAGTCTCTTGGTGCGGTTGTACTTGTGACCAGTTTCTAGGTCTGGTTGTGCTCCTTGTATCCAGTCTTTCGGTGCGGTTGTACATGTTGTGTCCAGTCTTTAGGTGCGGTTGTACATGTTGTGTCCAGTCTCTTGGTGCGGTTGTACTTGTTGTAGCCAGTCTCTAGGTGCGGTTGTCATTGTTGTGACTGGTCTCTGGGTGCGTTTGTATATGTTGTGACTGGTCTCTAGGTGCGGTTGTACTTGTTGTAGCCACTCTCTAGGTGCGTTTGTATTTGTGTCCAGTCTCCAGGTGCGGTTGTACTTGTAGTAGCCAGTCTCTCGGTGCAGTTGTACTTTGTGCGACCGGCATCTAGGTGCTTTTGTACTTGTTGTGATCGGTCTCTCGGTGCGGTTGTACTTGTTGTTACCAGTCTCTAGGTGCGGTTCTACTTGACACCAGTCTCTAGGTGTGGTTGTACATGTGACCAGTCTCTAGGTGCGGTTGTACTTGTTGTGACTGGTCTCTAGGTGCAGTTGTACTTGTTGTATCCTGTCTCTAGGTGCGGTTGTACTTGTTGTATCCAGTCTCTAGGTGCGGTTGTCCTTGCGTCCAGCCTCTAGGTGCAGTTGTACTTGTTCCCAGTTGTTCGCTGCGGTTGTACTAGTTGTGACCAGACTCTAGGTGCAGTTGTACTTGTTGTATCCAGTTTCTAGGTGCGGTTGTACTAGTTGTATCCAGTCTCTAGGTGCGGTTGTACTAGTTATGACCAGTCTCTAGGTGCGGTTGTACGTGTTGTGTCCAGTCTCTAGGTGCGGATGTACCTGTTGTGTCTCGTCTTGAGGTGCGGTTGTACTTGTGTCCAGTCTCCAGGTGCGGTTGTCCTTGTCGTAGCCAGTCTCTCGGTGCAGTTGTACTTTGTGCGACCGGCATCTTGGTGCGGTTGTACTTGTTGTATCCAGTCTCTAGGTGCGGTTGTACTTGTTGTGACCGGTCTCTTGATGCGGTTGTACATGTTGTGACCAGTCTCTCGGTGCGGTTGTACTTGTTGTATCCAGTCTCTAGGTACGGTTGTACTTGTTGTGATCGGTCTCTAGGTGCGGTTACACTTGTTGTATCCAGTCTCTAGGTGCGGTTGTACTTGTTGTGATCAGTCTCTAGGTGTGGTTGTACTTGTTGTGACCAGTCTCTAGGTGCGGTTGTACTTGGGACCAGTCTCTAGGTGCGGTTGGACTTGTTGTGACCAGTCTCTAGGTGTGGTTGTACCTGTTGTGTGCAGTCTCTCGGTGCGGTTGGACTTGTTGTGACCAGTCTCTAGGTGCGGTTGTACTTGTTGTGTCCAGTGTCTAGGTGCGGTTGTACCTGTTGTGTCCAGTCTCGAGATGCGATTCGACTTGTTGTGACCAATCTCTAGGTGCGGTTGTACTTGTTGTGACCGCTCTCTAGGTGCGGTTGTTCTTGTTGTGACAGGTCTCTAGGTGCAGTTGTTCTTGTTGTGACAGGTCTCTGGATGTGGTTGTACTTGTTGTGACCGGTCTCTTGATGCGGTTGTACTTGTTGTGTCCAGTCTCTCGGTGCGGTTGGACTTGTTGTGACCAGTCTGTAGGTGCGGTTGTACTTGTTGTGTCCAGTGTCTAGGTGCGGTTGTACTTGTTGTGACCGGTCTCTAGGTGCGGTTGTATATGTTGTGACCAGTCTCTCGGTGTGGATGTACATGTTGTTACCGTTCTCTCGGTGCTGTTGTACTTGTTGTGACCGATCTCGAGGTGCGGTTGTACTTGTGTCCAGTGTCCAGGTGCGGTTGTACTGGTTTTGACCAGTCTCCAGGTGCGGTTGTACTTGTTGTGACCAGTCTCTAGGTGCAGTTGTAGTTGCTGTGTCTAGTCTCCAGGTGCGGTTGTACTTGTTGTGATCGGTCTCTCGGTGCGGGTGTATTTGTTGTGACCAGTCTCTAGGTGCGGTTGTACCTGTTGTGACCAGTCGCTAGGTGTGGTTGTACTTGTTGTGACTGGTCTCTAGGTGCGGTTGTACTTGTTGCATCCAGTCTCAAGATGCAGTTGTACTTGTATCCAGTCTGTAGGTGCAGTTGTACTTGTGACCAGTCTCTAGGTGCAGTTGTACTTCTTGTATCCAGTCTCTAGGTGCGGTTGTACTTGTTGTATCCAGTCTCTAGGTGCGGTTGTATTTGTGACCAGTTTCTAGGTCTGGTTGTGCTCCTTGTATCCAGTCTTTAGGTGCGGTTGTACATGTTGTGTCCAGTCTCTTGGTGCGGTTGTACTTGTTGTAGCCAGTCTCTAGGTGCGGTTGTCATTGTTGTGACTGGTCTCTGGGTGCGTTTGTATATGTTGTGACTGGTCTCTAGGTGCGGTTGTACTTGTTGTAGCCACTCTCTAGGTGCGTTTGTACTTTGTGCGACCGGCATCGAGGTGCTTTTGTACTTGTTGTGATCGGTCTCTCGGTGCGGTTGTACTTGTTGTTGCCAGTCTCTAGGTGCGGTTCTACTTGACACCAGTCTCTAGGTGTGGTTGT
The DNA here is from genome assembly GCF_044704955.1 of Pristiophorus japonicus. Classification (NCBI taxonomy): domain Eukaryota; kingdom Metazoa; phylum Chordata; class Chondrichthyes; family Pristiophoridae; genus Pristiophorus; species Pristiophorus japonicus. Next base: position 41,886,519 of record NC_091981.1, on the reverse strand, counting down.
ACATGTGACCAGTCTCTAGGTGCAGTTGTACTTGTTGTGACCAGTTTCTAGGTGCGGTTGTACTTGTTGTTACCAGTCTCTAGGTGCGGTTCTACTTGACACCAGTCTCTAGGTGTGGTTGTACATGTGACCAGTCTCTAGGTGCAGTTGTACTTGTTGTGACCAGTTTCTAGGTGCGGTTGTACTTGTTGTGACTGGTCTCTAGGTGCGGTTGTACTTGTATCCTGTCTCTAGGTGCGGTTGTACGTGTTGTGACCAGTCTCTCGGTGCGGTTGTCCTTGTGTCCAGCCTCGAGGTGCAGTTGTACTTGTTACCAGTTGTTCGCTGCGATTGTACTAGTTGTGACCAGACTCTAGGTGTGGTTGTACATGTTGTGACCAGTCTCGAGGTGCGGTTGTACTAGTTGTGACCAGTCTCTAGGTGCGGTTGTACTTGTTGTATCCAGTCTCGAGGTGCGGTTGTACTTGTGTCCAGTCTCCAGGTGCAGTTGTACTTGCAGTAGCCAGTCTCTCGGTGCAGTTGTACTTTATGCGACCGGCATCTTGGTGCGGTTGTATTTGTTGTGACCGGTCTCTTGATGCGGTTGTACTTGTTGTATCCAGTCTCTAGGTGCGGTTGTACTTGTTGTGATCGGTCTCTAGGTGCGGTTGCACTTGTTGTATCCAGTCTCTAGGTGCGGTTGGACTTGTTGTGACCAGTCTCTAGGTGTGGTTGTACCTGTTGTGTGCAGTCTCTCGGTGCGGTTGGACTTGTTGTGACCAGTCTCTCGGTGCGGTTCGACTTGTTGTGTCCAGTGTCTAGGTGCGGTTGTACTTGTTGTGTCCAAATCTCTAGGTGCGGCTGTTCTTGTTGTGACCGGTCTCCAGGTGGGGTTGTTCTTCTTGTGACAGGTCTCTAGGTGCAGTTGTTCTTGTTGTGACAGGTCACTGGATGTGGTTGTACTTGTTGTGACCAGTCTCTAGGTGCGGTTGTACTTGTTGTGACTGGTCTCTAGGTGTGGTTGTACTTGTGACCGGTCTCTCGGTGCAGTTGTACTTGTGACCAGTCTCTAGGTGCGGTTGTACTTGTTGTGTCCAGTCTCTCGGTGCGGTTGTACTTGGGACCAGTCTCTAGGTGCGGTTGGACTTGTTGTGACCAGTCTGTAGGTGCGGTTGTACTTGTTGTGACCAGTCTCTAGGTGCGGTTGGACTTGTTGTGACCAGTCTCTAGGTGCGGTTGTACTTGTTGTGACCAGTCTCTAGGTGCGGTTGGACTTGTTGTGACCAGTCTCTAGGTGCGGTTGTACTTGTTGTGACCAGTCTGTAGGTGCGGTTGTACTTGTTGTGACCAGTCTCTAGGTGCGGTTGTACTTGGGACCAGTCTCTAGGTGCGGTTGGACTTGTTGTGACCAGTCTCTAGGTGCGGTTGTACTTCTTGTGTCCAGTCTCTAGGTGTGGTTGTACCTGTTGTGTGCAGTCTCTCGGTGCGGTTGGACTTGTTGAGACCAGTCTCTAGGTGCGGTTGTACTTGTTGTGTCCAGTGTCTAGGTGCGGTTGTACTTGTTGTGTCCAGTCTCGAGATGCGGTTCGACTTGTTGTGACCAATCTCTAGGTGCGGTTGTACTTGTTGTGACAAGTGTCTAGGTGCGGTTGTTCTTGTTGTGACAGGTCTCTAGGTGCGGTTGTTCTTGTTGTGACCGGTCTCTAGGTGCGGTTGTATATGTTGTGACAAGTCTCTCGGTGTGGATGTACATGTTGTTACCGTTCTCTCGGTGCTGTTGTACTTGTTGTGACCGGTCTCGAGGTGCGATTGTACTTGTTGAGTCCAGTCTCTCGGTGCGGTTGTACTTGTGTCCAGTGTCCAGGTGCGGTTGTACTGGTTTTGACCAGTCTCCAGGTGTGGTTGTACTTGTTGTGACCAGTCTCTAGGTGCAGTTGTAGTTGCTGTGTCTAGTCTCCAGGTGCGGTTGTACTTGTTGTGATCGGTCTCTCGGTGCGGGTGTATTTGTTGTGACCAGTCTCTAGGTGCGGTTGTACCTGTTGTGACCAGTCGCTAGGTGTGGTTGTACTTGTTGTGACTGGTCTCTAGGTGCGGTTGTACTTGTTGTATCCAGTCTCTAGGTGCGGTTGTACTTGTTGTGTCCAGTCTCTCGGTGCGTTTGTAATGTGACCAGACTCTCAGTGCGGTTGTATTTGTGTTCCATCTCTCGGTGCGTTTGTATTTGTTGTAAGCAGTCTATAGTTGTGGTTGTACTTGTTGCAGCCAGTCTCAAGATGCAGTTGTACTTGTATCCAGTCTCAAGGTGCAGTTCTACTTGTGCCCAGTCTCGAGGTGCGGTTGTAGTTGTTGTGACTGATCTCTAGGTGCGGTTGTACTTGTTGTGACTGTCTCTAGGTGCAGTTGCTCTTGCGTCCAGTCTCTAGGTGCAGTTGTACTTGTTACCAGTCTGTAGGTGCAGTTGTACTTGTGACCAGTCTCGAGGTGCAGTTGTACTTGTTGTATCCAGTCTCTAGGTGCGGTTGTACTTGTTGTATCCAGTCTCTAGGTGCGGTTGTACATGTGACCAGTCTTGAGGTGCGATTGTATTTGTGTCCAGTCTTTTGGTACATTTGTACATGTTGTGTCCAGTCTCTCGGTGCGGTTGTACTTGTTGTAGCCAGTCTCTAGGTGCGGTTCTACTTGACACCAGTCTCTAGGTGTGGTTGTACATGTGACCAGTCTTTAGGTGCAGTTGTACTTGTTGTATCCTGTCTCTAGGTGCGGTTGTACTTGTTGTATCCAGTCTCTAGGTGCGGTTGTCCTTGCGTCCAGCCTCGAGGTGCAGTTGTACTTGTTACCAGTTGTTCGCTGCGGTTGTACTAGTTGTGACCAGATTCTAGGTGCAGTTGTACTTGTTGTATCCAGTTTCTAGGTGCGGTTGTACTAGTTGTATCCAGTCTCTAGGTGCGGATGTACCTGTTGTGTCCAGTCTCGAGGTGCGGTTGTACTTGTGTCCAGTCTCCAGGTGCGGTTGTACTTGCAGTAGCCAGTCTCTCGGTGCAGTTGTACTTTGTGCGACCGGCATCTTGGTGCGGTTGTATTTGTTGTGACTGGTCTCTTGATGCGGTTGTACATGTTGTGACCAGTCTCGAGGTGCGGTTGTACTTGTTGTGACCAATCTCTCGGTGTGGTTGTACTTGTTGTATCCAGTCTCTAGGTGCGGTTGTACTTGTGTCCAGTCTCTCGGTGCGTTTGTACTTGTGACCAGTCTCGAGGTGCGATTGTATTTGTGTCCAGTCTCTTGGTACGTTTGTACATGTTGTGTCCAGTCTCTCGGTGCGGTTGTACTTGTTGTAGCCAGTCTCTAGATGCGGTTGTCATTGTTGTGACTGGTCTCTGGGTGCGTTTGTATATGTTGTGACTGGTCTCTAGGTGCGGTTGTACTTGTTGTAGCCACTCTCTAGGTGCGTTTGTACTTGTGTCCAGTCTCCAGGTGCGGTTGTACTTGCAGTAGCCAGTCTCTCGGTGCAGTTGTACTTTGTGCGACCGGCATCTTGGTGCGGTTGTATTTGTTGTGACTGGTCTCTTGTTGCGGTTGTACATGTTGTGACCAGTCTCGAGGTGCGGTTGTACTTGTTGTGACCAATCTCTCGGTGTGGTTGTACTTGTTGTATCCAGTCTCTAGGTGCGGTTGTACTTGTGTCCAGTCTCTCGGTGCGTTTGTACTTGTGACCAGTCTCGAGGTGCGATTGTATTTGTGTCCAGTCTCTTGGTACGTTTGTACATGTTGTGTCCAGTCTCTCGGTGCGGTTGTACTTGTTGTAGCCAGTCTCTAGATGCGGTTGTCATTGTTGTGACTGGTCTCTGGGTGCGTTTGTATATGTTGTGACTGGTCTCTAGGTGCGGTTGTACTTGTTGTAGCCACTCTCTAGGTGCGTTTGTACTTGTGTCCAGTCTGCAGGTGCGGTTGTACTTGTAGTAGCCAGTCTCTCGGTGCAGTTGTACTTTGTGCGACCGGCATCTAGGTGCTTTTGTACTTGTTGTGATCAGTCTCTCGGTGCGGTTGTATTTGTTGTTACCAGTCTCTAGGTGCGGTTCTACTTGACACCAGTCTCTAGGTGCAGTTGTACTTGTTGTGACCAGTTTCTAGGTGCGGTTGTACTTGTTGTGACTGGTCTCTAGATGTGGTTGTACTTGTTGTATCCTGTCTCTAGGTGCGGTTGTACTTGTTGTATCCAGTCTCTAGGTGCGGTTGTACTTGTTGTGATCGGTCTCGAGGTGCGGTTGTACTTGTTGTGACCAGTCTCTAGGTGCGGTTGTACTTGGGACCAGTCTCTAGGTGCGGTTGGACCTGTTGTGACCAGTCTCTTGGTGCGGTTGTACTTGTTGTGTCCAGTCTCTAGGTGCGGTTGTACCTGTTGTGTGCAGTCTCTCGGTGCGGTTGGACTTGTTGTGACCGGTCTCTAGGTGCGGTTGTACTTGTTGTGTCCAGTGTCTAGGTGCGGTTGTACCTGTTGTGTCCAGTCTCGAGATGCGGTTCGACTTGTTGTGACCAATCTCTAGGTGCGGTTGTACTTGTTGTGACCGGTCTCTAGGTGGGGTTGTTCTTCTTGTGACAGGTCTCTAGGTGCAGTTGTTCTTGTTGTGACAGGTCACTGGATGTGGTTGTACTTGTTGTGACCAGTCTCTAGGTGCGGTTGTACTTGTGACCGGTCTCGAGTTGCGGTTGTACTCGTTGTGTCCAGTCTCTAGGTGCGGTTGTACCTGTTGTGTCCAGTCTCTCGGTGCGGTTGGACTTGTTGTGACCAGTCTGTAGGTGCGGTTGTACTTGTTGTGTCCAGTCTCTAGGTGCGGTTGTACTTGTTGTGACCGGTCTCTAGGTGCGGTTGTACTTGTGACCGGTCTCTAGGTGCAGTTGTAATTGTGACCAGTCTCTAGTTGCGGTTGTACTTGTTGTATCCAGTCTCTAGGTGCGGTTGTACTTGTGACCAGTCTCTAGGTCTGGTTGTGCTCCTTGTATCCAGTCTTTAGGTGCGGTTGTACGTGCTGTGTCCAGTCTCTAGGTGCAGATGTACCTGTTGTGTCCAGTCTCGAGGTGCGGTGGTACTTGTGTCCAGTCTCCAGGTGCGGTTGTACTTGTAGTAGCCAGTCTCTCGGTGCAGTTGTACTTTGTGCGACCGGCATCTTGGTGCGGTTGTATTTGTTGTGACCGGTCTCTTGATGCGGTTGTACCTGTTGTGTGCAGTCTCTCGGTGCGGTTGGACTTGGGACCAGTCTCTTGGTGCGGTTGGACTTGTTGTGACCAGTCAATAGGTGCGGTTGTACTTGTTGTGTCCAGTTTCTAGGTGCGGTTGTCCCTGTTGTGTGCAGTCTCTCGGTGCGGTTGGACTTGTTGTGTCCAGTGTCTAGGTGCGGTTGTACCTGTTGTGTCCAGTCTCGAGATGCGGTTCGACTTGTTGTGACCAATCTCTAGGTGCGGTTGTACTTGTTGTGACAGGTGTCTAGGTGCGGTTGTACTTGTTGTGACCGGTCTCTAGGTGCGGTTGTTCTTGTTGTGACAGGTCTCGAGGTGCGGTTGTTCTTGTTGTGACAGGTCTCTGGATGTGGTTGTACTTGTTGTGACCAGTCTCTTGGTGCAGTTGTACCTGTTGTGACCGGTCTCTCGGTGCGGTTGGACTTGTTGTGTCCAATCTCTAGGTGCGGCTGTTCTTGTTGTGACTGGTCACTGGATGTGGTTGTACTTGTTGTGACCAGTCTCTAGGTGCGGTTGTACTTGTTGTGACCGGTCTCTAGGTGCGGTTGTACTTGTTGTGACCGGCCTCTAGGTGCAGTTGTACTTGTTGTGACCAATCTCTCGGTGCGGTTGTACTTGTTGTGTCCAGTCTCTAGGTGCGGTTGTACTTGTTGTGTACAGTCTCTAGTAGCGGTTGTACTTGTTGTGTCCAGTCTCTAGGTGCGATTGTACTTGTTGTTTCCGGTTTCTAGGTGCAGTTGTACTTGTTGTGACCAGTCTCTCGGTGCGGTTGTACTTGTTGTGACCTGTCTCTAGGTGCGGTTGTACTTATGGTGTCCAGTCTCTCGGTGCGGTTGTACTTGTTGTGACCGGTCTCTAGTAGCGGTTGTACTTGTTGTGTCCAGTCTCCAGTTGCGATTGTATTTGTTGTGTCCAATCTCTAGGTGCGGTTGTACTTGTTGTGACCGATCTCTCGATGCGGTTGTACTTGTTGTGACCGGTCTCTAGGTGCGGTTGTACTTGTTCTGTCCAGTCTCTAGGTGCGGTTGTACTTGGGACCAGTCTCTAGGTGCGGTTGTACCTGTTGTGTACAGTCTCTCGGTGCAGTTGGACTTGTGACCAGTCTCTAGGTGCGGTTGTACTTGTTGTGGCCACTGTCGAGGTGCGGTTGTACTTGTTGTGACCAATCTCTCGGTGCAGTTGTACTTGTTGTGACTGGCAGCTAGGTGCGGTTGTAGTTGTTGTGACTGGTCTCTAGGTGCAGTTGTACTTATGAATAGTCTCTGGGTGCGGTTGTACTTATGAATAGTCTCTAGGTGCAGCTGTACTACTTGTGTCTAGTCTCCAGGTGCGGTTGTGCTTGTTGTGACCAGTCCCTAGGTGCAGTTGTAGTTGTTGTGTCCAGTCTCCAGGTGCGTTTGTACTTGTTGTGACCAGTCCCTAGTTGCGGTTGTACTTGTTGTGTCCAGTCTCTAGGTGCGGTTGTACTTGGTGTGCAAGTCTCTAGGTGCGGATGTACTTGTTGTGTACAGTCTCTAGTAGCGGTTGTACTTGTTGTGTCCAGTCTCTAGGTGCGGCTGTACTTGTTGTTTCCGGTTTCTAGGTGCGGTTGTACTTGTTGTGACCGGTCTCTCGGTGCGGTTGTACTTGTTGTGACCGGTCTCTCGGTGCGGTTGTACTTATGGTGTCCAGTCTCTAGGTGCAGTTGTACTTGTTGTGACCGGTCTCTAGGTGCGGTTGTACTTGTGTCCAGTCTTCAGTTGCGGTTGTACTTGTGACCAGTCTATAGGTGCAGTTGTATTTGTTGTGACCAGTCTCTCGGTGCAGTTGTACTTGTTGTGACTGGCAGCTAGGTGCGGTTGTACTTGTGTCCAGTCTCAAGTTGCGGTCGTACTTGTGACCGGTCTCAAGGTGCGGTTGTACTTGTTGTGACCGGTCTCTAGGTGCGGTTGTACTTGTTGCGACTAGTCTCTTGATGCGGTTGTACTTGTTCTGTCCAGTCTCTAGGTGCGGTTGTACTTGGGACCAGTCTCTAGGTGCGGTTGTTCCTGTTATGTCCAGTCTCTCGGTGCAGTTGGACTTGTGACCAGTCTCTTGGTGCGGTTGTACTTGTTGTGTCCACTGTCGAGGTGCGGTTGTACTTGGTGTGACCAGTCTATAGGTGCAGTTGTACTTGTTGTGACCAGTCTCTAGGTGCAGTTGTACTTGTTGTGACTGGCAGCTAGGTGCGGTTGTACTTGTGTCCAGTCTCAAGGTGCGGTTGTACTTGTGACCAGTCTCTTGGTGTGGTTGTACTTGTTGTGCCAGTCTCGAGGTGCGGTTGTAGTTGTTGTGACTGGTCTCTAGGTGAGGTTGTACTTATGAATAGTCTCTAGGTGCGGTTGTACTTATGAATAGTCTCTAGGTGCGGTTGTACTTGTGACCAGTCTCTAGGTGCGGCTGTACTACTTGTGTCCAGTCTCCAGGTGCGGTTGTACTTGTTGTGACCAGTCTCCAGGTGCGGTCGTACTTGTTGTGTCCAGTCTCCAGGTGTGTATGTACTTATTGTGACCAGTCCCTAGTTGCGGTTGTACTTGTTGTGTCCAGTCTCTAGTTGCGGTTGTACTTGGTGTGACAAGTCTCTAGGTGCGGTTGTACTTTTGTGTCCAGTCTCTAGGTGCGGCTGTACTACTTGTGTCCAGTCTCCAGGTGCGGTTGTACTTGTTGTGACCAGTCCCTAGGTGCAGTTGTAGTTGTTGTGTTCAGTCTCCAGGTGCGGTTATACTTGTTGTGGCCGGTCTCTCGGTGCAGTTGTACTTGTGACCAGTCTCTAGTTGCGGTTGTACTTGGTGTGACAATTCTCTAGGTGTGGTTGTAATTGTTGTGACCAGTCTCGAGGTGCGGTTGTACTTGTGTCCAGTCTCCAGGTGCGGTTGTACTTGTTGTAACCAGTCCCTAGGTGCAGTTGTAGTTGTTGTGTCCAGTCTCTAGGTGCGGTTGTACTTGTTGCGACCAGTCTCTTGATGCGGTTGTACTTGTTCTGTCCAGTCTCTAGGTGCGGTTATACTTGGGACCAGTCTCTAGATGCGGTTGTACCTGTTATGTCCAGTCTCTCGGTGCAGTTGGACTTGTGACCAGTCTCTAGGTGCGGTTGTACTTGTTTTGTCCACTGTCGAGGTGCGGTTGTACTTGTTGTGACCAGTCTATAGGTGCAGTTGTACTTGTTGTGACCAGTCTCTAGGTGCAGTTGTACTTGTTATGACTGGCAGCTAGGTGCGGTTGTACTTGTGTCCAGTCTCAAGGTGCGGTTGAACTTGTGACCAGTCTCTTGGTCTGGTTGTACTTGTTGTGACCAGTCCCTAGGTGCAGTTGTAGTTGTTGTGTTCAGTCTCCAGGTGCGGTTGTACTTGTTGTGACCAGTCCCTAGGTGCAGTTGTAGTTGTTGTGTCCAGTCTCTAGTTGCGGTTGTACTTGTTGTGTCCAGTCTCTAGGTGCGGTTGTACTTGTTGTGACCTGTCTCTAGGTGCGGTTCTACTTGTTGTCGCCAGTCTCTAGATACAGTTGTACTTGTTGTGACCGGTCTCTCGTGCGGTTGTACTTGTATCCAGTCTCTCGGTGTGGTTGTACTTGTGACCGGTCTCTAGGTGCGGTTGTACTTGTTGTGACCAGTCTCTAGGTGCGGTTGTTCATGTTGTGACCAGTCTCTAGGTGCGGTTGTACTTGTTCTGACTGGTCGCTAGGTGTGGTTGTACTTGTGTCCAGTCTCTAGGTGCGGTTGTACTTGTGACCAGTCTCTAGGTGCGGTTGTACTTGTTGAGACTGGTCTCTAGTTGCGGCTGAACTTGCGTCCAGCCTCTCGGTGTGGTTGTACTCCTTGTATCCAGTCTCTAGGTGTGGTTGTACTTGCTGTGTCCAGTCCCTAGGTGCGGTTGTATATGTTGTTCCCGGTCTCTAGGTGCGGTTGTACTTGTGCCCAGTCTCTAGGTGCGATTGTACTTGTGCCCAGTCTCTAGGTGCGGTTGTGCTTGTGACCAGTCTCGGTGCGTTTCTACTTGTGACCAGTCTCTAGGTGCGGTTATACTTGTTGTGACCAGTCTCTAGGTGCGGTTGTACTTATTGTAGCCAGTCTCTAGGTGCGGTTGTACTTGTTGTGACCGGTCTCTCGGTGCGGTTGTACTTGTATCCAGTCTCTCGGTGTGGTTGTACTTGTGACCAGTCTCTAGGTGCGGTTGTTCATGTTGTGACCAGTCTCTAGGTTGTCGAAATCTCGACCTCCGAAAAGAATGACTCCGACACTTACAACTCCGGTAGAAGTTTCTTTAATTTACTTGCTCGCAAGGGGTAGGTTACACTCAGTCAAGGGCTAAGTGAACACCTCCGAAATGGTTCAGTTTAACAAGATATTTATACAGTAAAACCAAAGTTATGGCCTCTCCCTGTGTATTGCTCTGTCTCACAGTCAGTGAATATAGATAAAGAGTTAATTACTATATCCTGGTCCTGACATGGTATCCAGATATTTCCTTTTGTCAGGGTTATCAGTTGGCCAGCCGGCCATTACTCCATGAGTCATAGGTAATGGGCTATCCCCTGTCTTGTATTGTGTCAGGATTGTTCCAATTTCCTGGTCAGTTTATCTGTTTGCATCAAATGGATGAGGTCTCGGAAAGAAGATAATGGCTAGAAGATAAGGGTGGGGTGACATGGAACTCCTGTAGTGTAGACAATAGGAGAGCACCATGGGGGGGGTTACTTGTCTCAGCATGACTTGTCTCCTAGCTGTCTGATGGCCATCAGCCATCTCAAACCAGGTTTAACTGTTTATGCAAGCTGACTGCTAAAATGCAGAAAGTTCTGGAAGGGCCAGGACTCCATTTTGATCAAAAGGCACACAAATACCATATGGTATCAGCTTAGATAAAAATACATTTCCACATTCCCCCATTTTGTCCTTCACAAGGACAACTCAATCCATTCTGATCTTGTACAGTCTCTCCATTTCCATTTCCACACAAGAGCCTTCAGCAGTTGTTGCTACCATAACTCTAGCCGTGGTCTCGGTAGGTAACATAGTTTCTCCCACCCTGGCACAGCAACACTTAATGACGACAAATAATAGATACAGGGCAAAGACTATCAGCAGGAATATGATCAAACCCTGTACCACAGATTTCCCCAGGGCTCCCAACCATCCTGATGCCCAACCCCACAAGGTGATACCGTCCTGGCCAACTGTCTGTTTATACTCTATTACCTTTTTCCTGATGTTTTCAGCTAGACTGCCGATATCTTCTGATTTATCTGGGATATACGTACAGCATTCGTCACCTATTAATGCGCATGTTCCTTCCTCCTTGGCTAGGAGATAATCTAAGGCCATACGATTTTGGAGAGCCACTGTTCTATAGCTACCATTTCGTCATTTATCCCTTCAAAGGCTTGGGAAGTTGCGTTGGCTACTGATTCCACTAAGTTAGCCAGTTCCCGTAACTGCCATTCGGTCGATGCTATTCCATAGGGTGGCACCATTACCTTGAATATTCCGTTTAGCCACGTCAAATCCCGTTTAAATCTATGACTTCCATAGGCCTCCCTTAGAGTCCTTACTGATCTGATAAGGGGCACCACATATCCTAAGTAACAGGACCCTGTCCAGTTGGCTGGTAACCATGGGTAGGCTTTATGGCCACAAATAAAGTAGGTGCAATTATAGGGCGTCAGCTCCTGGTCCTTTTGCACTATCCCTACTCGAGTGGTCTCACCTTCCCACCCTTCACCTGGGGCTTTGTTATGGACCGTTGTCCAGCCAACGGTTGCTATCTTTCTCTCAGTGGGATTAGTTGTGGCTTGCCATTTAATCATTTGGGAATACTTGCTGCGTCCCATTTCTGGTCCTTTAGTCTCCTTACTCACTGGGCATATTATACCTTCAGGATTTCCTATTCTGGGAGTAATGCTTAGGAAGGGAGGCTGATGGTTATTATCATAATTGGGCTGGTACCATCCCTGGAAGGCTGTAAGTTTATACCCTGCCGACCTCCATTCTGTTTGCTCCTTCGTTTCTGGCCCCTTCGTTAGGTTTGTCCTATTTTGCACTGCCATTTCTGATTCGTTAAAGGGGACAGATCTCGGGGGAATACCCCCGCTGGAATGGACAGGTACATGGGAACATATCCAACAACTCGACAAGTTTCTTTCTTGAGCATACCTATGACTCAGTGCCATAAATACGTTTACGTGCAATTCCCTTCGGTGGAGGGTCTGTACCCCTGGTGTAATCAATAATGTGAAGTAAAACCCTGTCAAGCCCAGCACCATCAGTCCCCATAGTCCATACAGTTCCTTATTCAGTCTTCCTTTTTCTGTTCCTCTGATTTCTTCGTCCCTTCCTCCTGGTCGGGTGCCCTTTTGCAATGGGATGCGTGGATCCATGTTGGTCTTTCCTTTACCTTGATTGCAGTATTGGTCGCCAGCAAGACCTGGTATGGTCCTTCGAATCTTGGCTGTAGACTGCTTTTTCTTTTAAAAATCTTGATGTAAACGAATTCCCCTGGCTCCAGGTTATGACACTTCCCTTCCGCTGGCTTGACTTGGGCTTCCTTTACCTGTGAATGAAAGCTGGAAATACATTTGGTTAGTGCAATACAATAATTCAACATATTTTCCTCCATTTTGTGGATGTCCATCTGTTTTGCAGTAAATGGTGCTGTAAAAGGTAGTCGTTGGGGACGTCCCATAACTATCTCATGCGGTGACAGGCCTGTTGTTCTGTTGGTTGCAGATCGCATTACCATCAAAGCTAAGGGCAGCAGTTCTGTCCATTTCAGTCCAGTGTCATTGCATAGTTTTGCCAGCTTATTTTTAAGCATTCCATTATATCTTTCAACAAGTCCAGCTGATTGTGGATGATAACTGCAATGAAAACGTTGATTAATCTGCAAAGCTTTACACATTTCTCTTATAACAGTTCCCGTGAAATGTGACCCGTTATCACTGGAAAGCTTAGCAGGGATTCCGAAGCGCGGTACAATTTCTTTTAACAAACATTTAGCAACAGTAGTGGCATCGGCCTTTTTACATGGAAAGGCTTCAATCCATCTAGAGAACACATCTACAATAACTAATACATACTTGAATCCCATACACATAGGTAATTCAATAAAATCCATTTGTAAATGTACAAAAGGCCCGACTGGATTTGGGTGGGAGGCAGATTCTACTTTTTCCGTCTTACCCGGATTCATTGTCTGACAGGTAACACAATTTTCACACATTTGTTTTGCAATTGCCGAAATACCTGGTGCATACCAAGTTGCCAAAATATAATCTGCCAATCCCCCTTTGCCAGCATGTGTGAATGTATGAACACATCGGGCAATCCATGGAAGTAAGGATCTGGGGGCCACCACGTGGTCGTCATGGTGAACCCATATTCCTTCTGGATTTTTATAACATTGATCCTTCGTCCAGGTCACCACCTCCTCCGTACTGGTCTGTGTCTGAAAGGCCAGCACGTCATTAATAGTGGGTGGCGGGTCTGAGTAATTATTTTTCCTTAGTGGGAACAATGACACCTGCATCCCCCCTTTTGACAGAGCTGCTGACTTAGCTGCATTATCAGCCCTGGCATTCCCAAGTGCCACCTCATTCGACTGGCCTGTATGTGCTTGGCATTTGATAATGGCAAGTTTCAAAGGCCATTGAATGGCTCGCAGGAGATTTTCCACTTGTTCTGCATTTTTGATAGGGGTTCCTGAAGAAGTCAGGTACCCGCGAATCTTCCAAATTTGTCCATAGTCATGTGATACCCCAAAAGCATACCTGGAGTCAATGTAGATATTAACTGTGTGTCCTTCAGCCAGAATACAGGCTCGAGTTAACGCAAACAATTCGGCTTGTTGGGCTGAAAAGGAGTCTGGAAGAGAGGCTGTTTCGACAACATTAAACTGAATTACAATTGCATAAGCCGCTCTAGGTTGGCCCCTATCATTTCGTAAGGCTGATCCGTCAACATAGTACACTAGCTCAGGGTTACACATTGGTACATCTGTTCGATTGATACGTGGTTTAGTCACTAATTCGGTTACCATTTCACATGAATGGGGTTCACCGTCGTCTTCCGTGGGGAGTAGAGTGGCTGGATTTAAGGTAGTGCATCTTTTGATGATAAGGTTCGGATTTGATAACAGTTCGACCTCGTATTTAGTGGTTCTTGCGGAGGTTAGTTGTTGGGTAGCACATTTAGTAAGTAAAATCTCGACAGAGTGTGGGATATACAAAATGGTCTGATGATTTAGAGTTATTGTCTGAGCCTGTTGCATGGCATAATAAGCTGCTGCCAACGAAGGAAGACATCCTGGTAGTCCGCGTGCCACTGGGTCTAGTTGGGTACTGAAATATGCTACCGGTCGCTGCCTGTCCCCATGTAACTGAGTCAAAACAGATTGTGCAAAACCCGACTTGTGATGCACAAATAAGTTGAATAGCTTAGTGTAATCTGGTAATCCCAAGGCGGGTGCTGAAGTGAGGGACTGTTTAAGGTTCTGAAAAGCATTCCGGGATACCTCATTCCAAATCAACTTCTCTGGTAGTGCAGGCATGGACATGTCTAACAGTGGTCTAACGATCTCAGAATAACTCGTAACCCATTGCAGGCAGTATCCTGTCATGCCGAGGAGGTGTTTCATTTCTCTCTTGGTTACTGGTAGTGGGGCAGAGCAGATTGCTTTTACTCGGTCTTGTGTCAATTGTCTCGTATCTCTGACCAATTCGTGCCCTAGATACCGAACCTTTTCTGAGACAAATTGTAACTTTGCCTTTGACACCTTGTGTCCTTTCGAGGCCAGAGCTTTTAATAACACAAGGGAGTCCGTTTCGCAGGCCAATTTGGAGGGTGAGGCGAGCAATAAGTCGTCAACATACTGCACAAGTGTAGAACCTGCTGGTAAAATTACATCTTCCAGATCCCTCTTTAGGCATTGTGAGAATATGGTAGGGCTCCCGGTAAATCCCTGCGGGAGTCTGGTCCACGTATATTGGCGTCCTTTATACGTGAAGGCAAACAGGAATTGGGACTCTGGGTGAATGGGTATTGAGAAAAATGCTGAACACAGATCAACTACTGTGTAATACGTTGATGATGCCGGAATATTGGCAAGTATAATTGCCGGGTTGGGTACCACCGGATAAGTTGGGAATACCGAATGATTCACGGCTCGTAGGTCTTGGACAAATCTCCATTTGTCACTATTGGGCTTCTGCACCGGAAAGATCGGTGTGTTACATGGACTTCCAGTTGGAACGATTACTCCCTGGGCCAGCAGGGACTTAATGACTGGCTCAATACCTTGTTCTGCGGCTGGGGACAAGGGGTATTGGGGCTTCTTGGGGAGCAGGGCGGTTGAATTGATCGCTACCTTATAGGGTTGTGCGGTGAGCATCCTTCCTACTTCATTAGCGTATGTAGACCATAGTTGTTCTGGAACTTTAGCAAGAAGCTCTGCTGTGCTTTGTCGTACTGGGAAGCTAGTGGCTGAAAGCATCCTTTCTTCTAAGACAGCATCGAAGTATACTTTCCCATTCAACTTGACAGAATAGCCTCCCCCCCTTTCATGTTGCCCCAAAGTTCCATTAAGTGTGTGCCATTCCTCTTGTACTGGGGATCCTTGCATTCTTTTAACCATTCGTCCCAAATCCTGGGGCTTATGTGTGCCTGCAACCGCAAGGGTGCAGTGTGGAACGCTCCCTTCAACCCTAAACAAGCTCTGACTGTGGGAGGGTAATTCAACCCTTGCCGCTATCCCTTCGGGTCCGATAAAGATTTTTTCGATCATCAATTGATGTTTCTGGTGCAGGAATGGTTGATAAAAGATTTGTGCTGTAGCGTCTGATCCCGTGTTGTCACAATATGCTGTGCAGTGTAATGTTTCTTACCAATTTCCCAAGGTTTGAGATTTGAGGTAGTCTGTGATTAACCTTGTTACACACCAATATGAACCAACCAAATAGGATAGGGTTTTGCTTAGTGTGGGGTCCAAATTTTTCCAGGCATACAATATGGGAGTTGTGGGTTGAAGTCGTGGATATGCGCCACATTTATCTATGGGGACTCGAACCTCCAGACCAGCT
The DNA here is from genome assembly GCF_044704955.1 of Pristiophorus japonicus. NCBI lineage: Eukaryota > Metazoa > Chordata > Chondrichthyes > Pristiophoridae > Pristiophorus > Pristiophorus japonicus. The sequence goes on along the minus strand of NC_091981.1, from coordinate 41,871,221 downwards.
GGGGAACAGAGGATCGTGGCATTCATTTTACATAATAGGTCATGTCCACACAGATTCACTGGAACCTCCTTAGACAGTAGGAATGAATGATTATCTTCGTAATCCTCTAATTGTACATTGATAGGGTTGGAGAAAAACATTTGCTGTGCGTGTCCAGATAGTCCAATCACTGAGGTTTGATTAGTGGAAGTGGGAATTCCCCTCGTATCTTCCCTTGAAAGGACCGAAAAGGTGGCACCAGTATCCACTAGGAATGGGATATCCTTCCCTTGTATTCGTATTTTTACTTCAGGTTCTCCTATGGCATTTAATGAAACGACGGGTAGCTGTTTGTTCGCAGCACTCGGGTCTGGGATTGGGCGTCATTGATCATTATACGGGCAATTTGGAGGTTGGCCGAATTGCTTTTGATTCTGTGATCCAAATGGATCTTGCACAGAGAAATTAGTCTGAGGTCTAGCATGTACCTGGACTTGGGTCGCATATGGGTTGGGTCCTGAAGGGGGAGAGTGTGCTCTATTACCTGCCTGTTGAGTCCAATCATAATTTGGTTGTTGCTGTTTTGCCCGGCAAGTTCTAGCCCAGTGTCCAATCTGACCACAATTGTGACAGGTATCATATTGTTCCTGCCCTGCACCTCCTCTCCCTCTTCCCCTGTAATATCCTCCTCTGGCTCGCCCTCTTCCTCTACCCTGGGGGGGGGCGTAGGACGGTGTCACCGGGGTGGGTGTTATTGGAGCTGCTTGTCCTACAAACATGGTGACCTTGCTTCTAGATTCTCTATTTCGCTCTTGTATGTCCTTTAACATAGATACAACCTTGGATAGCGATTCCTGTCGCCATCCGAGACAAACTAGTTTAAAGGGATCTCTGAGTTCGGGTCGTAGCCCGTTTACCACGTCGCTGATCATAGGAGCTTCTACCTCCTCCATTTTCATGCCTGAACATTGGTTCATGATCTCTCGCACTCTTTCTACATAATCCTCAACATCCTCCTCCTTTCTTTGTGTAGTTTCCATAATTTTGGACCAATTCGTTTTCCTCGGGAACACCGAATGTAAGGCTTCCCAACATCTTCCCCAGAACCCCTCTCCTGGCTTCGTGCTGGGATCTGCATCCGGAGCCTCTCGATGGGTTTTAAAATCTTTGAATTTTATCTCAAGTTCGGCAAATTTCGTGTCCTTTAACCATGCTTTCAGTAAGATCTGACCATCTAATATACTGGGTTCGTGGCACAAGATGATTACTTTTAACTGGTCTATGGCCTTTTCAATATTGGTTTTGGGGTCTGCCAATCCTTCCACAATTATTCTTAATTCACTTGGTGACCATGGTCGATAAATAGGGACCGGAGCCCCCCCAGAGAGTGGACTGGGAAAAAGTCTTACTGGGTATGCAGATGATGATGGCTCCAGGGCACCGGGTTCTGGTCCGCGGGTAAGACTTCGTGTGCCACCTGCAGGGCCGTCATGGTATTGATTCCCTTGTGACTGACTTATATTTCCTGCAGCCGCACCTGTATTGTTGGGAGCGGGTGTTACCCCGTTTCCCTGTACTCCGGCCCGAGGATCGTCTCCTCCTTGTTGGCCTGGAGCACCCCCCGGGGGTGGAACATACGGCGGTGGTCGATGGCTGTAGGGAGTCCAATCCTCATCCCAGTCCTCATCCTCATCCTTATCCCAACCCTCAGGGGCCCTAGGTGAGTGTGCCTTTGTCTCTTTAGCAACCATAACGGATGGATGTTTGTTATGTCGAGGGCGATTCACCTGCTCTACCCGTTCATCCCCCTGCTTTCTCCCTCTAGTACACTGCTTGCTAACTCTTAGGCTCTTCTCGTGTCGTTCCTCAGCTTCCCTTTTCCAATCTCCAAACGCTGACCAATTCACTTTTTTTTTTCCTCTTCTACCTGGGTCTCTGTCTATAAGGCATTCTTCTAGACAGGTTATTCTCTCTAAATTGAATGAACCATCGGGTGGAAATGGCCTGTTTTCACCCTTAGTCCATTTTACCCATTCTCTTAGGTGGTCAATTGAAGACTGACCACAATTCTGGAGCATAAAATGGGCTGGGGTCCCTTTTGGTGGTGGTTTACTTGCTCCAGCCCCCATTCTGGATGATTTAAGATTTTTTCACAGTTTCTGATCTCACAATCCTTTCGGCCAACCGAGTTCTCTACGCCCACTTCTCCTGGCCGTTACATGGCCTGAAAAGGCTCTTAATTCGGGCTCAGTCTGGGTGTGTGAGATATGTTGGCACGAACCAACCATAGTTGATCAATCAGTTACTGTTTCTTTTCTTAATCAATCCTTGTGTTTTTTTTTTCCCGAATCACAATTTTCCCTAGTGACTCTTTCCGCTTCTCTAATGGCAATGACTCACAAAGGTATTGCACACAACAGTAATACAAGGACAACAAACAATATTCCCACGAGTACAGAAATCATAACCTTACACCTTATCTAAACAAATTTTCAGTCTGCGTTGTACGCCACTACAGACCGAGTCCTTAACTTATCCTAATAAAAACTGATAAAACTTAAGATTCCGTACCCAAACTCTTTGATCGATTGCGCTTTCCTTTTTTTTTTATAGTCTTATCACATAAGAACCCCTTCCGAATTAAAAACAATAAAAATCTTATCACATAAGAACCTTCGATCGATTAGCGCTTTCTTTTTTTTTATATAGTCTTATCACATAAGAACCCCTTCCGAATTAAAAACAATAAAAATCTTATCACATAAGAACCTGGAACCCTTTTCGATCGACTAGCGCTCCCTTACCTACTGAAACCTTCCCTGGGCTGTCTCAAGATTTTTTTTCCAGAACCTGTTCTCTTCTGCTGGCGAGCTGAGAAAGAAATGGTTATAAAAAAAATACCTTTAGCTTTTAAATGCCGAGTCTTGTAGATTGCAGTACCTCCGCTGTGGACAACAGATTACATATGCGATTCAACAGTGAAGAAACCTCTTGTGAGCAAAAGGCTCACCTTGTTTGGCCACTGAAGCCTTTCACTGGAGAGGCACTATGCCTGTATCCGTTTTACTCACAGGACAGAGAGTATGCATCTCGGTGGAACCTCCAATAACTGTCGAAATCTCGACCTCCGAAAAGAATGACTCCGACACTTACAGCTCTGGTAGAAGTTTCTTTAATTTACTTGCTCGCAAGGGGTAGGTTACACTCAGTCAAGGGCTAAGTGAACACCTCCGAAATGATTCAGTTTAACAAGATAGTTATACAGTAAAACCAAAGTTATGGCCTCTCCCTGTGTATTGCTCTGTCTCACAGTCAGTGAATATAGATAGAGAGTTAATTACTATATCCTGGTCCTGACATGGTATCCAGATATTTCCTTTTGTCAGGGTTATCAGTTGGCCAGCCGGCCATTACTCCATGAGTCATAGGTAATGGGCTATCACCTGTCTTGTATTGTGTCAGGATTGTTCCAATTTCCTGGTCAGTTTATCTGTTTGCATCAAATGGATGAGGTCTCGGAAAGAAGATAATGGCTAGAAGATAAGGGTGGGGTGACATGGAACTCCTGTAGTGTAGACAATAGGAGAGCACCATGGGAGGGGTTACTTGTCTCAGCATGACTTGTCTCCTAGCTGTCTGATGGCCATCAGCCATCTCAAACCAGGTTTAACTGTTTATGCAAGCTGACTGCTAAAATGCAGAAAGTTCTGGAAGGGCCAGGACTCCATTTTGATCAAAAGGCACACAAATACCGTATGGTATCAGCTTAGATAAAAATACATTTCCACAAAGTGCGGTTGTTCATGTTGTGACCAGTCTCTAGGTGCGGTTGTACTTGTGACCAGTCTCTAGGTGCGATTGTACTTGTTGAGACTGGTCTCTAGTTGCGGCTGTACTTGCGTCCAGCCTCTCGGTGTGGTTGTACTCCTTGTATCCAGTCTCTAGGTGCGGTTGTACTTGCTGTGTCCAGTCCCTAGGTGCGGTTGTACATGTTGTTACCAGTCTCTAGGTGCGGTTGTACTTGTGCCCAGTCTCTAGGTGTGGTTGTGCTTGTGACCAGTCTCGGTGCGTTTCTACTTGTGTCCAGTCTCTCGGTGCGGTTGTACTTGTGACCAGTCTCTAGGTGCGGTTGTACTTCTTGTATCCAGTCTCCATGTGCAGTTGTACTTGTTGTGTCCGGTCTCTAGGTGCGGTTGTACTTGTTGTGACCTGTCTCAAGATGCGGTTGTTCTTATTGTAGCCAGTCTCTCGGTGCGGTTGTACTTGTGACCTGTCCCTAGGTGCGGTTGTACATGTTGTAGCCAGTCTCGCGGTGCGGTTGTACTTGTTGTGACCTGTCTCTAGGTGTGGTTGTACTTCTTGTGACCAGTAACTAGGTGCCGTTGTACTTGTGTCCAGTCTCTGGGTGCCCTTGTACCTGTTGTATCCATCTGTAGGTGTGGTCGTACTTGTTGTGACCAGTCTCTAGGTTCGGTTGTACTTGTTGTATCCAGTCTCTAGGTGCAGTTGTACTTGTTGTGACCAGTCTCTAGCAGCGGTTGTACTTGTTGTAACCGGTCTCTCGGCGCGGTTGTGCATGTTGTAACCAGTCTCTAGGTGCAGTTGTACTTGTTGTATCCAGTCTCTAGGCGTGGTTGTACTTGTTGTGCCCAGTCTCTAGCTACCGTTGTACATGTTGTAACCAGTCTCTAGGTGCAGTTGTACTTGTTGTATCCAGTCTCTAGGCGTGGTTGTACTTGTTGTGCCCAGTCTCTAGCTACCGTTGTACATGTTGTAACCAGTCTCTAGGTGCGGTTGTACTTGTTGTGCCCAGTCTCTAGGTGCGGTCGTACTTGTTGTGACTGGTCTCTAGGTGCAGTTGTACTTGTGACCATTCTCTCGGTGCGGTTGCATTTGTGGTGACTGGTCTCTAGGTGCGGTTGGATTTGTTGTGACGGGTCGCTAGGTGCGGTTGTACTTGTGTCCACTCTCTAGGTGCCCTTGTACCTGTTGTGTCCAGTCTCTAGGTGCGGTTGTGCTTGCAACCAGTCTCTAGGTGCAGTTGTACTTCTTGTGTCCAGTTTCTAGGTGCAGTTGTTCTTGCGTCCAGTCTCTAGGTGTGGTTGTACTTGTTGTGTCCAGTCTCTCGGTGCATTTGTATTTGTTGTGACTGGACGCTAGGTGTGGTTGTACTTGTTGTGACTGGTCGCTAGGTGCGGTTGTACTTGTTGTGACCAGTCTCTAGGTGCAGTTGTACTTGTTGTATCCAGTCTCTCGTTGCGGTTGTACTTGTCGTGACCTGTCTCTAGGTTCGGTTGTACATGTTGTGACCAGTCTCTAGGTGCGGTTGTACTTGTTGTGACCAGTCTCTAGGAGCGGTTGTACTTGTTGTGTCCAGTATCTAGTGGCGGACGTACTTGTTGTGACCAGTAACTCGGTGTGGTTGTACTTGTGTCCAGTCTCAGGGTGCAGTTATGCTTGCGACCAGTCTCTAGGTGCGGTTGTACTTGTTGTGACCAGTCTCTCGGTGCGGTTGTACTTGTTGTGACCAGTCTCTGGGTGCGTTTGTATTTGTTGTGACTGGTCTCTAGGTGCGGTTGTACTTCTTGTGACTGGTCGCTCGGTGCGGTTGTACGTGTCCAGTCTCAAGGTGCGGTTGTACTTGTTGTAGCCAGTCTCTCGGTGTGTTTGTATTTGTGTCCAGTCTCTAGGTGCCCATGTCCCTGTTGTGTCCAGTTCTCTAGATGCGGGTGTACTTGTTGTGACCAGTCTCTCGGTGTGGTTGTACTTGTTGTATCCAGTCTCTAGGTGCGGTTGTACTTGTTGTGACCAGTCTCTTGGTGTGGTTGTACTTGTTGTGACCGGTCTCTAGATGCAGTTGTACTTATTGTGAAGGGTATCTAGGTGTTGTTGTACTTGTTGTGACCAGTCTCTACGTGCGGTTCTATTTGTGACCAGTCTCTCGTTGCAGTTGTACTTGTTGTGTCCAGTCTCCAGGTGCGGCTGTACTTGTGTCCAGTCTCTAGCTGCGGCTGTACTTGTGTCCAGTCTGTAGGTGCGGTTGTACTTGTTGTGTCCAGTCTCGAGCGGCGGTTGTACTTGTGACCAGTCTCTAGGTGCAGTTGTAGTTGTTGTGACTGGTCTCTAGGTGTGGTTGTATTTGTTGGGACAGGTCTCTAGGTGCGGTTGTACTTGTGACTGGTCACTAGGTGCGATTGTACTTGTGACCAGTCTCTCGGTGCAGTTGTACTTGTTGTATCCAGTCTCTAGGTGCGGTTGTACTTGTCGTGACCTGTCTTTAGGTTCGGTTGTACATGTTGTGACCAGTCTCTCGGTGCGGTTGTACTTGTTGTGACCAGTCTCCTGGTGCGGTTGTACTTGTTGTGACTAGTCTCTAGGAGCGGTTGTACTTGCGTCCAGTCTCTCGGTGCAGTTGTACTTGTTGTGTCCAGTCTCTAGTGGCGGACGTACTTGTTGTGACCAGTAACTCGGTGTGGTTGTACTTCTGTCCAATCTCAGGGTGCAGTTGTGCTTGCGACCAGTCTCTAGGTGCGGTTGTACTTGTTGTGACCAGTCTCTCGGTGCGGTTGTACTTGTATCCAGTCTCTCGGTGCGGTTGTACTTGTTGTGACCTATCTCTGGGTGCGTTTGTATTTGTTGTGACTGGTCGCTAGGTGCGGTTGTACGTATCCAGTCTCAAGGTGCGGTTGTACTTGTTGTAACCAGTCTCTAGGTGCGTTTGTATTTGTGTCCAGTCTCTAGGTGCCCATGTCCCTGTTGTGTCCAGTCTCTAGGTGCGGGTGTACTTGTTGTGACCAGTCTCTCGGTGCGGTTGTACTTGTTGTATCCAGCCTCTAGGTGCGGTTGTACTTGTTGTGACCAGTCTCTTGGTGTGGTTGTACTTGTTGTGACCGGTCTCTAGGTGCGGTTGTACTTGTTGTGAAGGGTATCTAGGTGCGATTGTACTTGTTGTGAAGGGTCTCTACGTGCGGTTCTATTTGTGTCCAGTCTCTCGTTGCAGTTGTATTTGTTGTGACCAGTCTCTAGGTGCGGTTGTACTTGTGTCCAGTCTCTAGCTGCGGCTGTACTTGTGTCCAGTCTCGATCGGCGGTTGTACTTGTTGTGTCCAGTATCCAGGTGCGGTTGTACTTGTATCCAGTCTGTAGGTGCAGTTGTACTTGTGACCAGTCTCTAGGTGCAGTTGTATTTGTTGTGCCAGGTCTCTAGGTGTGGTTGTACTTGTGTCCAAACTCTCGGTGCTGTTGTACTTGCGACTCGTCGCTTGGTGCATTTGTACTTGTGTCCAGTCTCTCGGTGCGATTGTACTTGTGACCAGTCTCTCGGTGTGGTTGTACTTGTTGTGACCGGTCTCTCGGTGCGGTTGTACTTGTTGTATTCAGTCTCTAGGTGCGGTTATACTTGTGACCAGTCTCTCGGTGTAGTTGTACTTGTTGTGACCGATATCTAGGTGAGGTTGTACTTGTTGTGACCAGTCTCGAGGTGCGGTTCTACTTGTGACCAGTCTCTAGGTGCGGTTGTACTTGTGACCAGTCTCTAGGTGCGGCTGTACTTGTGTCCAGTCTCTAGGTGCGGCTGTACTTGTGTCCAGTCTCTAGGTGCAGTTGTACTTGTTGTGACCAGTCTCTAGGTGCGGTTGTACTTGTGACCAGTCTCCAGGTGCAGTTGTACTTGTTGTATCCAGTCTCTAGCTACGGTTGTACTTGTTTTTTATAGTCTTATCACATAAGAACCCCTTCCGAATTAAAAACAATAAAAATCTTATCACATAAGAACCTTCGATCGATTAGCGCTTTCTTTTTTTTTATATAGTCTTATCACATAAGAACCCCTTCCGAATTAAAAACAATAAAAATCTTATCACATAAGAACCTGGAACCCTTTTCGATCGACTAGCGCTCCCTTACCTACTGAAACCTTCCCTGGGCTGTCTCAAGATTTTTTTTCCAGAACCTGTTCTCTTCTGCTGGCGAGCTGAGAAAGAAATGGTTATAAAAAAAATACCTTTAGCTTTTAAATGCCGAGTCTTGTAGATTGCAGTACCTCCGCTGTGGACAACAGATTACATATGCGATTCAACAGTGAAGAAACCTCTTGTGAGCAAAAGGCTCACCTTGTTTGGCCACTGAAGCCTTTCACTGGAGAGGCACTATGCCTGTATCCGTTTTACTCACAGGACAGAGAGTATGCATCTCGGTGGAACCTCCAATAACTGTCGAAATCTCGACCTCCGAAAAGAATGACTCCGACACTTACAGCTCTGGTAGAAGTTTCTTTAATTTACTTGCTCGCAAGGGGTAGGTTACACTCAGTCAAGGGCTAAGTGAACACCTCCGAAATGATTCAGTTTAACAAGATAGTTATACAGTAAAACCAAAGTTATGGCCTCTCCCTGTGTATTGCTCTGTCTCACAGTCAGTGAATATAGATAGAGAGTTAATTACTATATCCTGGTCCTGACATGGTATCCAGATATTTCCTTTTGTCAGGGTTATCAGTTGGCCAGCCGGCCATTACTCCATGAGTCATAGGTAATGGGCTATCACCTGTCTTGTATTGTGTCAGGATTGTTCCAATTTCCTGGTCAGTTTATCTGTTTGCATCAAATGGATGAGGTCTCGGAAAGAAGATAATGGCTAGAAGATAAGGGTGGGGTGACATGGAACTCCTGTAGTGTAGACAATAGGAGAGCACCATGGGAGGGGTTACTTGTCTCAGCATGACTTGTCTCCTAGCTGTCTGATGGCCATCAGCCATCTCAAACCAGGTTTAACTGTTTATGCAAGCTGACTGCTAAAATGCAGAAAGTTCTGGAAGGGCCAGGACTCCATTTTGATCAAAAGGCACACAAATACCGTATGGTATCAGCTTAGATAAAAATACATTTCCACAAAGTGCGGTTGTTCATGTTGTGACCAGTCTCTAGGTGCGGTTGTACTTGTGACCAGTCTCTAGGTGCGATTGTACTTGTTGAGACTGGTCTCTAGTTGCGGCTGTACTTGCGTCCAGCCTCTCGGTGTGGTTGTACTCCTTGTATCCAGTCTCTAGGTGCGGTTGTACTTGCTGTGTCCAGTCCCTAGGTGCGGTTGTACATGTTGTTACCAGTCTCTAGGTGCGGTTGTACTTGTGCCCAGTCTCTAGGTGTGGTTGTGCTTGTGACCAGTCTCGGTGCGTTTCTACTTGTGTCCAGTCTCTCGGTGCGGTTGTACTTGTGACCAGTCTCTAGGTGCGGTTGTACTTCTTGTATCCAGTCTCCATGTGCAGTTGTACTTGTTGTGTCCGGTCTCTAGGTGCGGTTGTACTTGTTGTGACCTGTCTCAAGATGCGGTTGTTCTTATTGTAGCCAGTCTCTCGGTGCGGTTGTACTTGTGACCTGTCCCTAGGTGCGGTTGTACATGTTGTAGCCAGTCTCGCGGTGCGGTTGTACTTGTTGTGACCTGTCTCTAGGTGTGGTTGTACTTCTTGTGACCAGTAACTAGGTGCCGTTGTACTTGTGTCCAGTCTCTGGGTGCCCTTGTACCTGTTGTATCCATCTGTAGGTGTGGTCGTACTTGTTGTGACCAGTCTCTAGGTTCGGTTGTACTTGTTGTATCCAGTCTCTAGGTGCAGTTGTACTTGTTGTGACCAGTCTCTAGCAGCGGTTGTACTTGTTGTAACCGGTCTCTCGGCGCGGTTGTGCATGTTGTAACCAGTCTCTAGGTGCAGTTGTACTTGTTGTATCCAGTCTCTAGGCGTGGTTGTACTTGTTGTGCCCAGTCTCTAGCTACCGTTGTACATGTTGTAACCAGTCTCTAGGTGCAGTTGTACTTGTTGTATCCAGTCTCTAGGCGTGGTTGTACTTGTTGTGCCCAGTCTCTAGCTACCGTTGTACATGTTGTAACCAGTCTCTAGGTGCGGTTGTACTTGTTGTGCCCAGTCTCTAGGTGCGGTCGTACTTGTTGTGACTGGTCTCTAGGTGCAGTTGTACTTGTGACCATTCTCTCGGTGCGGTTGCATTTGTGGTGACTGGTCTCTAGGTGCGGTTGGATTTGTTGTGACGGGTCGCTAGGTGCGGTTGTACTTGTGTCCACTCTCTAGGTGCCCTTGTACCTGTTGTGTCCAGTCTCTAGGTGCGGTTGTGCTTGCAACCAGTCTCTAGGTGCAGTTGTACTTCTTGTGTCCAGTTTCTAGGTGCAGTTGTTCTTGCGTCCAGTCTCTAGGTGTGGTTGTACTTGTTGTGTCCAGTCTCTCGGTGCATTTGTATTTGTTGTGACTGGACGCTAGGTGTGGTTGTACTTGTTGTGACTGGTCGCTAGGTGCGGTTGTACTTGTTGTGACCAGTCTCTAGGTGCAGTTGTACTTGTTGTATCCAGTCTCTCGTTGCGGTTGTACTTGTCGTGACCTGTCTCTAGGTTCGGTTGTACATGTTGTGACCAGTCTCTAGGTGCGGTTGTACTTGTTGTGACCAGTCTCTAGGAGCGGTTGTACTTGTTGTGTCCAGTATCTAGTGGCGGACGTACTTGTTGTGACCAGTAACTCGGTGTGGTTGTACTTGTGTCCAGTCTCAGGGTGCAGTTATGCTTGCGACCAGTCTCTAGGTGCGGTTGTACTTGTTGTGACCAGTCTCTCGGTGCGGTTGTACTTGTTGTGACCAGTCTCTGGGTGCGTTTGTATTTGTTGTGACTGGTCTCTAGGTGCGGTTGTACTTCTTGTGACTGGTCGCTCGGTGCGGTTGTACGTGTCCAGTCTCAAGGTGCGGTTGTACTTGTTGTAGCCAGTCTCTCGGTGTGTTTGTATTTGTGTCCAGTCTCTAGGTGCCCATGTCCCTGTTGTGTCCAGTTCTCTAGATGCGGGTGTACTTGTTGTGACCAGTCTCTCGGTGTGGTTGTACTTGTTGTATCCAGTCTCTAGGTGCGGTTGTACTTGTTGTGACCAGTCTCTTGGTGTGGTTGTACTTGTTGTGACCGGTCTCTAGATGCAGTTGTACTTATTGTGAAGGGTATCTAGGTGTTGTTGTACTTGTTGTGACCAGTCTCTACGTGCGGTTCTATTTGTGACCAGTCTCTCGTTGCAGTTGTACTTGTTGTGTCCAGTCTCCAGGTGCGGCTGTACTTGTGTCCAGTCTCTAGCTGCGGCTGTACTTGTGTCCAGTCTGTAGGTGCGGTTGTACTTGTTGTGTCCAGTCTCGAGCGGCGGTTGTACTTGTGACCAGTCTCTAGGTGCAGTTGTAGTTGTTGTGACTGGTCTCTAGGTGTGGTTGTATTTGTTGGGACAGGTCTCTAGGTGCGGTTGTACTTGTGACTGGTCACTAGGTGCGATTGTACTTGTGACCAGTCTCTCGGTGCAGTTGTACTTGTTGTATCCAGTCTCTAGGTGCGGTTGTACTTGTCGTGACCTGTCTTTAGGTTCGGTTGTACATGTTGTGACCAGTCTCTCGGTGCGGTTGTACTTGTTGTGACCAGTCTCCTGGTGCGGTTGTACTTGTTGTGACTAGTCTCTAGGAGCGGTTGTACTTGCGTCCAGTCTCTCGGTGCAGTTGTACTTGTTGTGTCCAGTCTCTAGTGGCGGACGTACTTGTTGTGACCAGTAACTCGGTGTGGTTGTACTTCTGTCCAATCTCAGGGTGCAGTTGTGCTTGCGACCAGTCTCTAGGTGCGGTTGTACTTGTTGTGACCAGTCTCTCGGTGCGGTTGTACTTGTATCCAGTCTCTCGGTGCGGTTGTACTTGTTGTGACCTATCTCTGGGTGCGTTTGTATTTGTTGTGACTGGTCGCTAGGTGCGGTTGTACGTATCCAGTCTCAAGGTGCGGTTGTACTTGTTGTAACCAGTCTCTAGGTGCGTTTGTATTTGTGTCCAGTCTCTAGGTGCCCATGTCCCTGTTGTGTCCAGTCTCTAGGTGCGGGTGTACTTGTTGTGACCAGTCTCTCGGTGCGGTTGTACTTGTTGTATCCAGCCTCTAGGTGCGGTTGTACTTGTTGTGACCAGTCTCTTGGTGTGGTTGTACTTGTTGTGACCGGTCTCTAGGTGCGGTTGTACTTGTTGTGAAGGGTATCTAGGTGCGATTGTACTTGTTGTGAAGGGTCTCTACGTGCGGTTCTATTTGTGTCCAGTCTCTCGTTGCAGTTGTATTTGTTGTGACCAGTCTCTAGGTGCGGTTGTACTTGTGTCCAGTCTCTAGCTGCGGCTGTACTTGTGTCCAGTCTCGATCGGCGGTTGTACTTGTTGTGTCCAGTATCCAGGTGCGGTTGTACTTGTATCCAGTCTGTAGGTGCAGTTGTACTTGTGACCAGTCTCTAGGTGCAGTTGTATTTGTTGTGCCAGGTCTCTAGGTGTGGTTGTACTTGTGTCCAAACTCTCGGTGCTGTTGTACTTGCGACTCGTCGCTTGGTGCATTTGTACTTGTGTCCAGTCTCTCGGTGCGATTGTACTTGTGACCAGTCTCTCGGTGTGGTTGTACTTGTTGTGACCGGTCTCTCGGTGCGGTTGTACTTGTTGTATTCAGTCTCTAGGTGCGGTTATACTTGTGACCAGTCTCTCGGTGTAGTTGTACTTGTTGTGACCGATATCTAGGTGAGGTTGTACTTGTTGTGACCAGTCTCGAGGTGCGGTTCTACTTGTGACCAGTCTCTAGGTGCGGTTGTACTTGTGACCAGTCTCTAGGTGCGGCTGTACTTGTGTCCAGTCTCTAGGTGCGGCTGTACTTGTGTCCAGTCTCTAGGTGCAGTTGTACTTGTTGTGACCAGTCTCTAGGTGCGGTTGTACTTGTGACCAGTCTCCAGGTGCAGTTGTACTTGTTGTATCCAGTCTCTAGCTACGGTTGTACTTGTTGTGTCCATTCTCTAGGTGCGGTTGTACTTGTGTCCAGTCTCTCGCTGCGGTTGTAGTTGTTGTGACCTGTCTCTAGGTGCGGTTGTACTTGTGCCCAGTCTCCAGGTGCGGTTGTACTTGTTGTGTCTAGTCTTTAGGTGCGGTTGTACTTGCTGTGTCCAGTCTCTAGGTGCGGTTGTACTTGTGCCCAGCCTCTATGTGCGGTTGTATTTGTTGTGACAAGGTCTCTAGGTGCGGTTGTACTTGTTGTGACCAGTCTCTAGGTGCGGTTGTACTTGTATTGACCCGTCTTTCGGTGCGGTTGTACCTGTTGTGTCCACTCTCGGTGCGGTTGTACTTGTTGTGTGACCGGTCTCTACGTGCGGTTATTCTTGTTGTGACCAGTTTCTAGGTGCGGTTGTACTTGTTGTGAGTGGTCTCTAGGTGCCGTTGTACTTGTGTCCAGTCTCTCAATATGGTTGTACCAGTTGTGACCAGTCTGTAGGTGTGGTTGTACGTGTCTGTCTCTAGGTGCGGTTGTACTTGTTGTGTCCAGTCTCTAGGTGTGGGTGTACCTGTTGTGACCTTTCTCTCTGTGCGGTTGCACTTGTTATGTCCAGTCTCTCGTTGTGGTTGCACTTGTGTCCAGTCTCAAGGTGCATTTGCACTTGTGTCCAGTCTCTAGGTGCGGTTGTACTTGTGACTAGTCTCTAAGTGTGGTTGTACTTGTTGTGACCGGTATCTAGGTGCGGTTGTAGTTGTTGTGACTGGTCTCTAGGTGCGGTTGTACTTGTTGTTACCAGTCTCTAGGTGCAGTTGTACTTGTTGTATCCAGTCTCTATCTGCGGTTGTACTTGTGCCCAGTCTCTTGGTGCGGTTATACTTGTGACCACTCTCTCGGTGTGGTATCTAGATGAGGTTGTAGTTGTTGTGACTGGTCTCTAGGTGCGGTTGTACTTGTTGTGTCCAGTCTCTAGGTGCGGTTGTATTTGTTGTGTCCAGTGTCTAGGTGCGGTTGTGCTTGATGTGACCAGTCTCTCGGTGCGGTTGTACTTGTATCCGGTCTCTCGGTGTGGTTGTACTTGTTGTATTCAGTCTCTAGCTACGGTTGTACTTGTTGTGTCCATTCTCTAGGTGCGGTTGTACTTGTGTCCAGTCTATAGGTATGGTTGTACTTGTGTCCAGTCTCTAGGTGCGGTTGTACTTGTGCCCAGTCTCCAGATACGGTTGTACTTGTTGTGTCCAGTCTTTAGGTGCGGTTGTATTTGTTGTGACAAGGTCTCTAGGTGCGGTTGTACTTGTTGTGACCAGTCACTAGGTGCGGTTGTACTTGTAGTGACCCGTCTTTCGGTGCGGTTGTACCTGTTTTGTCCACTTTCTCGGCGCGGTTGTACTTGTTGTGTGACCGGTCTCTACGTGCGGTTATACTTGTTGTGACCAGTTTCTAGGTGCGGTTGTACTTGTTGTGAGTGGTCTCTAGGTGCCGTTGTACTTGTGTCCAGTCTCTCGATATGGTTGTACCAGTTGTGACCAGTCTGTAGGTGTGGTTGTACGTGTCTGTCTCTAGGTGCGGTTGTACTTGTTGTGTCCAGTCTCTAGGTGTGGGTGTACCTGTTGTGACCTTTCTCTCGGTGCGGTTGCACTTGTTATGTCCAGTCTCTCGTTGTGGTTGCACTTGTGTCCAGTCTCTAGGTGCGGTTGTACTTGTGACCAGTCTCGAGGTGCGGTTGTATTTGTTGTGACTGGTCACTAGGTGCGGTTGTACTTGTGTCCAATCTCTCGGTGCTGTTGTACTTGCGACTAGGCTCTCAGTGCATTTGCACTTGTGTCCAGTCTCTAGGTGCGGTTGTACTTGTTGTTACCAGTCTCTAGCTGCGATTATAGTTGTTGTGACCGGTCTCTAGGTGCCGTTCTACTTGTGACCAGACTCTAGGTGCGGTTGTACTTGTGACCAGTCTCTAGGTGTGGTTGTACTTGTGTCCAGTCTCTAGGTGCAGTTGTACTTATTATATCCAGTCTCTAGCTACTGTTGTACTTGTTGTGTCCTTTCTCTAGGTGCGGTTGTACTTGTGTCCAGTCTGTAGTTACGGTTGTACTTGTTGTGTCCAGTCTCTAGCTGCGGTTGTAGTTGTTGTGACCGGTCTCTAGGTGCGGTTGTACTTGTGACCGGTCTCTAGGTGCGGTTGTACTTGTTGTGACCAGTCTCAAGATGCAGTTGTACTTGTGACCAGTTTCTATGTGCGGTTGTACTTGTTGTGACCAGTTTCTAGGTGTAGTTGCACTTGTTTTGACCAGTCTCTAGGTGCAGTTGTATTTGTTGTGACAGGTCTCTTGGTGTGGTTGTACTTGGTGTGATTGGTCACTCGGTGTGGTTGTACTTGTGTCCAGTCTCTAGGTGCTGTTGTACTTGCGACCAGTCTCTCGGTGCGTTAGTACTTGTGTCCAGTCTGTAGGTGCGGTTGTACTTTTTATGACCGGTCTATCGATGTGGTTGTACTTGCTGTGTCCAGTCTCTAGGTACGGATGTACTTGTGCCCAGTCTCTAGGTGCGGTTGTACTTGTGCCCAGCCTCTATGTGCGGTTGTACTTGTTGTGACCAGTCTCTAGGTGCGGTTGTACTTGTTCAGTCCGGTCTCTCGGTGCGGTTGTACTTGTTGTGATCAGTTTCTAGGTGCGGTTGTACTTGTTGTGAGTGGTCTCTCGGTGTGGTTGTATTTGTTGTGACCAGTCTCTCGGTGCGGTTCTACTTGTTGTGACCAGTCTCTAGGTGCGGTAGTACTTGTATCCAGTCTCTAGGTGCGGTTGTACTTGTTGTCACCAGTCTCTAGGTGCGGCTGTACTTGTTGTGTCCTGTCTCTAGTTGCGGTTGTACTTGTTGTGTTCAGTCCCTATGTGCGGTTGTACTTATTGTATCCAGTCTCTAGGTGCGATTGTACTTGTATCCAATCTCAAGGTGCGGTTGTACTTGTGATCAATCTCTAGGTGCAGTTGTACTTGTTGTGCCCAGTCTCTAGTTGTGGTTGTACTTGTTGTGTCCAGTCTCTAGTTGCGGTTGTACTTGTTGTGACCAGTCTCTAGGTGTGGTTGTAGTTGTTGTGTCCAGGCCCTAGCTGCGGTTTTACTTGTCAGCGCACCCTAGGTACAGTTTTACTTATTCCCTAGGTCCTTGGACAGGCAGGAAGCGACTAGGATTTGGCTATGTCTTATCGTGCATGTGACAGTTACTCCTGTTTGTGTGGCAGTGGTGTAATCCCGTCTAATAAAGGATTAGGCTGCTGCAGAATATGGATCTGGACAGCCATGTAATGGGATAATAAAGCAATTGCTGACTTAAAAAAAAAAGTAATAGCTGAGTTAAGAAACAACCAGTACATCTTGGTCCTTGGGCACCAGGTCATCTAAAGGAGCTGATGAAATTGTAACTCATATGGAAACGTGTTGATAGCATATCTCAGAACAGTGTCTGTAGCATGTAATTGCTATTGATTTTTTTTTCCATATTTCTGATGTCACTAGCACGGAGTGTATGGAACAGGCTTCTTGTGATGATCCCTTATGAGGCAGAATTCAAGGTTAAAGTATTGGGACCAATTAATGAAGACAGCTATTCATCAGTCTCTCTTCCTAAAGTGTTACAGGTTGAGCTCAAAGGCTCAATTTAGCGACAGTGTGCACCGTGAACATGTCCATGCGCCACAGGAGCAGCCTCACTGAATGGGACGAGTGCTCAATTGATTGGGCGCTGAGTTCGACACGGCAGAGTTTTTGGAGGCTCGCAATGAGTGTACAGGAGGCTGATTCCATCACCTAATTTATGTAAATTGGCCCTACATAACAGATGCCTTTAACCTGCTGCCTTCGTGCTGTCTGCTCCATATAAAATGGCCTCTACTGCTTTGGCCTCTGGGTGTGTGTTTCCTAAAGGTGTATTTGATTGTTTAGTATTGGATCCAAAGTTTTTTTTTTCGTATCACGAGCTGCGTGGTTCTTGTTGGATCAATTCCTGCTGGTGCCTCACGCTGTGCTTTTCCCTGCAGAACTGTTTATCCCCAAAACCTTTCCCCCAGTTGTCTTGGTGGCAGCTGCAGGGAGCAAATTCAGAAGCAGACTTCCTTTGGATATTCCTACGGCTTTCCTGGTTTTGGAAATGGAGTTTTTGTGAAAGGAAAAAAGGCCAGCTGCAGTTGCATCCCGAGCATTTACAAAGTATTTACAGCACAGAAACAGCCCATTTTGCCAAACAGTTCCATTCCGGTGTTTATGCTCCACATGAGCCTTCTCCCTCCCTTCTTCATCTAACCCCATCACCATATCCTTCTATTTCTTTCTCCCTCAGATGCTTATCCAGCTTCCCCTTAAATCCATCTATACCATTCACCTCAACTACTCCTTGTGATGGTGAGTTCCACATTCTAACCACTCTCTGGGTAAAGAAGTTTTTCGCACTCGCTTGCCCATGTCCCATGGTCTGTGGTTGGACCTAGCCGACAGATCAGACAAGATCTGCCTTATGAAGGAGGTAGTTACCAAGCTGTGCCGCCTCTGTGAAGTCAACCTCCAGACAATTTCCACTACACAAGGGAAGACCTGGGGATGGCTGTGAAGGTAACTACCACACTTATTTCTATGCCACTGGATCCTTCCAAGCAACAGCCATGGCCATTTGGTAATCAGTTTTCTGCGCACTGAAGCATCAAACAAGTACAGAAGCACTTTTGGTATGCAGGCACAAGAGGACACAGGTTGCAAGTTCCTAAAAGATCAATGCATTATGAGTGTAAGATAATGTAAGTGGACCTTATGTCGTCTATGAATTAGAGTGGGCCTTTACCTGCTCAATATCTAAGTCATTGTTACTAGGTTGAACAGAGAACCATTATCACTGCACTCCTGCTTACTGGAACATAGCACATGTCACCATGTGATCTCTTTGTCTGTAGCACCTCCATCAGATCATATCGCAGGCAATGAACTGCTCGATATGTTTATTGAACATTAAACTGGTAAATGAAAAGTAGGGTACGTTTACAGTAATAACAAACTTTACTAATCATCTCGTAATAATAAAGATGCTTCTCCTGCATCAACCCTCGACATTAACCTGACACTTGAAACGTGGTTATTTACTTCTCCTGTGGCTATCTGCTCCATGGAGTGCCCAACTGCAAGATGCAGCTCTGAATTTCTTTGTCGATATCATGGAAGAAAAGGAATTATGAATTGATTTTCTCTTAACTACATTAGATTGCTGGCTGAACAGATGATTCAAGATGATATTGTCCACACAGATAAGCTACAACAAAACATGTGCTGTAAATAGTCCCATAGGATGCTTGTATTTGAATTGAATAGCCTGGCATATTGAACAGTTCCAAACATTTGATTGATCTCTGGGGTAGGTCCCCATTTGAGGATAATGGCACCAATTGATCCATACAAATCAATCAGTCTGGGATGTATGTTCTTTACAGCCTGCAGAAATAGCTCGCAGTAATCAATTTTAACCTGTGTGTGCATGCACCCAACAAGAAGAAGCCAATAAATAATGCACTATAGGCTAAAATGCTTCAGTTACCATAGTTACAGCGGGAATCCCAGAAGTTTTGAGGATCATCTGTACAATAACAATCTAGTTAACTGTAGTTAACAAGAATAAAAAAGGAAAGACTTGCATTTATATATCACCTTTCACGACCCTCAGGATGTCCCAAAGCATTTCACAGCCAATTATGTACTTTTAACATGTTGTCACTGTTGTAGCATATGAAACGTGGCAGCCAATTTTTGCACCGCAAAGTCCCACAAACAGCAATGAGATAATGACCAGATCATCTGTTTTAGTCATGTTGGTTGAGGGATAAATATTGGCCAGGACACTGGGAAGGTTACCTGATCAGCGTCTTCGATTTCTTGAGGAAGTGACATCCCAAATAGACTGTGGTAAGCGCTATGGCCTGATGCACCTCGACTTCCACAAGGCTTTCGACCAAGTTCCAAATGTAACCCGGCAATCAGTCTATTAATTGAACTCAAAGCTGTGGGGAATCAGGGTAAACGCTAGGAATGGATGAGAAACTGGTTGAAGGGTAGGAAACATTGGCCCGTAATTTGCGGTCAGCGGTGAAGCAAAGGCACTCGCTGCTGGCACTGAAGAAAACTGCTCACAGAGATCTTGCAATCTCTGTGGCGAGAAGTTTGTCTTTTACGAAGTTCAATTGATTTCAGCGCTCTGCAATGGGAATCCAGAGTACGATGTTGTCATGATGTCAACAAGTTGTCTAAACAACCAATCAAATTGCAGAAATCTCACAGACAGAAAATCAGGAAATGAGAAGCTGCTTTTATCCGGACATTTAAAAAATGTTACACAGAGCGAAACAAAGATTGGGACTCTCACATGGGGATAAAGTAGAATCTAAAATATCATTAACAAACTTTTTTTTTAAATCAGTTTCTTAAAAATTGTAATTTTTATCAAAATGGAGAAATTTGATACTTCACAAATATAACAATTTGTTTTTCAAGGCCAGATTTTTGTGCACTGGAATAAATGCTCTGCAGTATTGGTTAATTAACCTTGTGTAGAAAATGAAGGAGCATGTATAACTCTCCTGTTGACTTAAATAGTTGAACACAAAGATAGCATTTAATCCCCTGGAGAAAGTCACCCGCTTGTGTGCCTTTACACAATATAAATATTTTTGTCTCTTTGTTATTCATTACAATTTTGTGAAATGCTTGTTGCTGTGACTTGTACCTCAAGTAGTTAGAATGCAACAAACCTTTGCATTGCTTGACTTCTCCCTCCTTTTTGTTCTTCAAATGTGACCTCTTGAGAATTGTTGCCAGTTGCAAAATTTCTTCCGAATGGGTCAATTTCAGAGCAGCATAAAAAGCCCCGATTCTGTGGCTAAATACATTCTGCCGATTAAAGGATAAATGTGGTACTAAACAACAACAACAACTTATATTTATGTAGCACCTTTAACATAGTAAAACATCCCAAGGCGCTTCACAGAAGTGTTATAAGACAAAAATTTAACACTGACCAAAAGCTTGATCAAAGAGGTAGGTTTTAAGGAGCTTCTTAAAGGAGGAAAGAGAGACGGAGAGGTTTAGGCTAAAGTGCAATGCTTCAACCTCACCTTCAGTGATCACTTCCTTTCCAAACAGAAAGCATCAGGATGAACTAAACCTGGCCAGCCAAAGGAATATGTAATCAGCTGGCCAACATTGGTTCAGGGTGTACAACATGTAGGGTCAAGTGCAATTCCTTAAGCAAGAATATAAAATCCTCTGAGCAGAAACGCTTTCACCTTCAGACCCTTGGCTTCCCTACCCTCTGAAGTTTGATGTTGAGACTGCCTTTTTTATTTTCTCCCGTGACCAGTACAAGATAACCTTATGTCTCCATGCAGTGCTGTAGCGTATGGTAGAATCTTGATCCATACCTCTGATTTCAAGCCCTGTCATACACTACCTAACGATTGGAAAGCCTACAGTTGGGATTTGCAATATTCAATCAGATAGCGGTTTTAACTATTGTAGTTATGTTTAAAAATCTATTGATTTGGGCATCTTCAAACAACTAGCACTAAGATCAGTCTATCCTTGTGTTCAAATCCCTCCATGGCCTCATTCCTCCCTATCTCTAACCTCCTACAACCCTCTGAAAACTCTGCGTTCCTCCAACTCTGGTCTCTTGTGCATTGCCCCCTCCCTTTACCCCACCATTGGTGACCATGCCTTCAGCCGCCTAGGCCCTAAGCTCTGGAATTCCGTCCCCAAACTTCTTTGCATCTCTACTACTCATCTCTTTTAAAACATTGCTTAAAACCTACCTCTTTGACCAAGCATTTGGTCACCAGTCCTAATATCTTATTTGGCGTGGTGTCCATTATTGTCTGATTTACACTCCTGTGAAGTGCCTTGCAACGTTTTACTACGTTAAAGGTGATATATAAATACAAGTTGTTGTTGTTAGAATATATTCTACTTTTTTGTTAGCTAGTTCATTTTTATGTTTCACTATCAATATTGTTCTTTGATTCAACAGCTTTGACTACTCCTGGAGGTGACCACTCACTCCCTACAGCCTGGAGTGTGTTTTTACCTGCATTGAATTTAGGTAGCGTGGCCAGGGATCAAACTGATTTTTTCTGATCAAATACTGTCCTTTAAAGAATGATACTGCACCATTAACATCCTCTTACTTATCTCTATATTCTAACACATTTTGTTTATAAAGTGATTCATGTTATGAGGAGAACTAGGGTCAAGAAGTTACTGAACCAACTCTACAAGGGAGCTGAACTAACCTGCACAGTTAAGGAATGATACTAATTCAGCTCAGTCCCACTGTAACAAATCTCAATAACTAAGAAAAGGGGCACCGAATGTACATTTGGGATATTACCATTTAATGGGTGACACAGTGCAACTTCGACCAAAAATAAAATCGTTACATAGAAACATAGAAAATAGGTGCAGGAGTATGCCATTCGGCCCTTCGAGCCTGCACCACCATTCAATAAGATCATGGCTGATTATTCACCTCAGTACCCCTTTCCTGCTTTCTCTCCATACCCCTTGATCCCTTTAGCCATAAGGGCCATATCTAACTCCCTCTTGAATATATCTAACGAACTGGCCTCAACAACTCTCTGCGGTAGAGAATTCCACAAGTTAACAACTCTGAGTGAAAAAGTTTCTTCTCATCTCGGTCCTAAATGGCTTACTACTCATTCTTAGACTGTGACACTGGTTCTGGACTTTGGGAACATTCTTCCTGCATCTAACCTGTTCAGTCCCATCAGAATTTTATATGTTTCTATGAGATCTCCTCTCATTCTTCTAAACTCCAGTGAATACAGGCCCAGTCCATCCAGTATCTCCTCATAGGCCAGTCTTGCCATCCCGGGAATCAATCTGGTGAACCTTCGCTGCACTCCCTCAATAGCAGCAATGTCCTTCCTCAGATTAGGAGACCAGAACTGAATATTCCAGGTGAGGCCTCACCAAGGCCCTGTACAACTGCAGTAAGACCTCCCTGCCCCTATACTCAAATCCCCTAGCTATGAAGGCCAACATGCCATTTGCCGCCTTCACCGCCTGCTACACCTGCATGCCAACTTTCAATGACTGATGTATTATGACACCCAGGTCTCGTTGCACCTCCCGTTTTCCTAATCTGCCGCCATTCAGATAATATTCTGCCTTCATGTTTTTGCCCCCAAAGTGGATATCCACATTATGCTGCATCTGCCATGCATTTGCCCACTTACCTAACCTGTCCAAGTCACCCTGCAGCCTCTTAGCATCCTCCTCACAGCTCACACTGCCACCCAGCTTAGTGTCATCTGCAAACCTGGAGATATTACACTCAATTCCTTCATCTAAATCATGCATCAGGCAACATTAAGGAGGGCATTATGATATTGGATTCTTCTTTTCTGTCACGGTACAAATGGTGTTAAAAAAACAGTTTCATTCACAGAAATGAACTAGCTTGTTTTGAATGGTGTTATTGTCTGGCCCAAATACCCAAAGGAGGTACCCAACTATTCAATTTAAATACAAGCATGGGAGTTTTTTCTGAATTTATATCTGATTACTCCTCTTTGAAGCCATGGGATTTTTTTATTACATTAAAGGCACTACATAAATGCATTGTTGTTATATATTGGATTAGCAGCTCTTTTTGGGTTTAACCAACACATATTTAAATTTGCATTGTCCTGGTCAATTTTTGAAAAGTATTTCTCTGTCTTGTGTATAAATCAGAGAGTTCTAACAGGTGAGAAATATAGGCCAGTGAGACTCTGGGTGTTGAGCAAAAAACAAATGCCATGCACGGTTAATATTTACATTGCAGTTAAACACAGTAGATGTGACACTTGAATATTTAATATTCTCCCTTCAGAGGTTGCACGTGTCTGCCATGGCTCAGTAGTGCCACTCTTTGCCTCTGAGTCATATAGTTATGGGTTCAAGTCCCACTCCAGGGACAAGCACATAATCTAAGCTGACACTCCCAGTGCAATACTGAGAGAGTGTTACACTGTCATAGGTGCTTTTGGATGAGATGTTAAACCAAGGTCCCATAGGTGGACGTAAAAGGTCCCATGGCACTATTTTTGAAGATGAGCAGGGGCATTCTCTCTGGTGTCCTGGCCAATATTTATCCCTCAACCTATATTACTAAAACAAATATTATTTTATTGCTGTTTGTGGGAGCTTGCTGTGTGCCAATTTACCTGCCACGTTTCCTACATTATAACAGTGAAGACTTCAAAAATAGTTAATTGGCTGTAAAGTGCTTTGGGACTTTCTGAGATCATGAAAAGTGTAAATGCAAGTTCTTTCTTACTTGCAGCTGAAAAGGCCAGATTGTCGATGCTTAGGGCCACAACTGATGTCAGTGCCATTCTGACTTGAGATATCTACCCGAGAGAGACAGTTTTTCTCCTGAATGGGGTACAAATCCTTACATCACTGTCAACCAATAAACCTAGAAATGACCCACATCATCCAACCAAGGGATACATTTTTCATTGGTAAGCTGCCTTAGGGCTGATCGGGGAAAGCAAACACCAGATCGATTTTAATTGCCATCCCTTTCCCAAGCTTCCCAAGACCTGAAATGATTTGCCATAACCACTTGCTCTTCTGTAAAATCCCTGTTCGTTTTTAAGTGACATAACATTGAGCGAGAAAAGAGCCTGAATGAACTGAAGCCTCTCTAATGAATTCAAAGCCAGGGGAAAATAAGGTTTAAAAATTAGAGTTTGGTATATTGAGCTCTCCAATGACATTAGCTCATGTAATTGAGAAAGAAAGAAAAATCAATACTTATCGATGAAGGTGGTGGGTGGAATGAGTAAAGTGAATCTGACAATTTTTATAAATATAGTTTTGGAGGTAATTATCATATTAAGTGGTTTGAGATCCAAGTCTGATTTTTGCTCAAGTGATCGGAAGCTTAAGAGCAGAGTATTTGCAATGCTGCACTTTGAACATTTCTGCATTTGCAAGCTTTTCTTGTACGTTTTACTTTTGTCTGTGTGTTGGAAGGGAAGGGGGAGGGGAGGGAGAGTCAGGCACTGTAATAATTTTCAATGAAGGCAGCTTTGACAACTTTCATTATATTCTGCTGAGGAGATGGGGTTTTTGAATTTTAATTAGTCTTACTGTAGGGCTAGAAGTTTGCACAGTGGATAATGAACTACCCCTGCTGATTGTAATATTCCTCCATAATTAGGTTCTGTTTCAGAAATGTTTTAAAACATTTTTCACAAACAGGAAGGAGAATTAGATTCCTAGTTAATCCTGTGGGTGAGTTCATTGTTGTTAAACCCAATGATCGGACGATGGGGCTAGGGTGTGGAGTAGCTTATTATTCTTAAACTTCTCTCCTTCACCCATCCAAAAGAATACTTTTCAGCATGCTGGCTGCATTTTCCAGAGTAACCCCAAAATGATTCCTTACAGTAGAGATTACTGCCGGCCATATTAACGGGTGAATGTTCTAACCCATTCTTACCCATTGCTAAAATGGCAGATAAAGGAACATCCTACTTGGCAATGCACTGTGTTGGTTGGCTGATATTGGTGGCCATAATTTCCAGGCTATTGTGTATTTTGTGGAGCAATGTTGTCCATCAGTAATTTTGTTCCCACAAAGGAAGGAGGGGCCAGAACCAGAGAGAAGAAAGGTTGTAGCAAATGGAAAACCAGGCAGTAATTGAGTTTGATTTGTAAACCCAGCATTGGACAAGTTTCATGACTTCTGGCTGGTGTGCAGGCACTTCTTGACCTCCAGTACCTCACCCAGTGGTCACGTGTGCACCTTGACAATGAATGTCAGCAGGCTGACTGACTGCAGGGGGCTTTGCAGCCAAGTGCAAGCCTGTTCTCACCCAAACCAACATCCATCTCTGTATGTACAGACGCATACACGAGCACATACAGCGTATGCACGCACTTACGTGCACGTGCGCACAAACGTACACACAGCACGTGCTCGCACCAATCCACACAGCGCACATAGATATACGTATACGCATACACACACACACACGTCCACATGCACGCACATTTGTGCACAGGCACACATACACTCTCTCTCACCCTCTTCCAACAGGTGAAGCAATCGGGTGCGAAAACCCTTGTCTGCCTTACCCATGGTTGTTGAGGGCAATTGCCACTTCAGCTGACATCAGTCAGCTCAGCACAGACTGGGAATGCGACCTGGGACTAACCTGGGTCATCTACTCACTGGATCTGGGAGGCAAAGCAAAATGTAAATTAAATTCAGTGGTAATCCTATTTTATTTTTTGCAAATGAAGGTATATAACACCAAGCATATAATACTAAGGATACATAATGGGTTCATGGCTTGAAGTGTGTAATCATTAAATTACACTGAGGGCAAATAAAGGATAATCGCTGTGAGGGGAAAGAAAAAATCAAATGGGCAATTAGATTATCAGAGCCGTATTTGCTCATTGTATTTCCAGCTTTGCAATTTCTCTCAGTGCACTCGATGGTCAAATATTGCATTTATCTTTTGGCAAATAACTCACTTTGTTTTCATTATTTACAAAGGTAGCCGTGTAATGTGTCGGCTTTTGTATTACATCAATAATTTTTACTTTGGACAGTCGCAAGGCTTGTATTTTCATTGTGAGCGTGGTTTGCACAGAGGGTCAGATGGTTTACTATCAACTCCTGATGATAGTGTTCAGTGAGGTGGAGAGGAACCTGTCCATTTGTAAACTGCAGTAATGATGGCCTGCCTCGGTTGAGTCATTACAGGAGCAGAAGCAGCAACATTTAGCTTGTGTTTTCATGTCACCTAATATAAGAGGGCTCGAATGGGCAGCACTTATTATTAATGTATGTTTGCATGTACAAAAGTACATGCTGGGATCAAATTACCACCATGTCATCTGTAATTAATTTGTGCCGAAATGTTTGTGTACTATAAACATAACTTACAGGTTATTCAGTTAACGGAGTCAGCCACTGGCTACCGTGCAACTGTTAATATGTCGGGTAATAATTTGGATCTTCATGCTTGGAATGACAATGAAATGCAATTGCCTACTAGCCATGATGTCTCTGATAGACGGGACTAACTATTTGTACTGCACTTTTTTTGACAGACAGCCGTCTGGCCCCCCAATCAATCCCTCCACGTGGGGGCCGAGAGTCGGGGGGGCCTTGGGGCCAAGAGTGAGAGAGGCTTGGGGGGGGGGGGGGGAGGGAGAAAAATGGGAGGGGGGGATCGGAGGGGAAAGAGGGAACTCAGGAAAGATGGATCACATTCTTCCAACCCCCAACAAGGGACATCGTTGGAGTGGATGATATCCAGAAGTCACGACACTGTCACGATTCACTTCATACCCAATAAACCTGTTAACAATCCATACACAATGCCCCATTTGGCTAAGGCACTTCGGCTGGGGGAGGTATGCACTTGGACTGGGGAAAGGCACTTTGGCTGGGGGAGGCATGCACTTGCACTGGGGTAAGGCACTTTGGGTGGGGGAGGGAAGTACTTGGACTGGGGTAAGACACTTTGGCTGGCCCTTGCTATCTTCTCGGGAGCTCTGTCCTCTGTCACTTCAGGAAGTCAAAGTGGATCGAGTTACAATTTGTAAAGTCAGTGAGACCTTGGGATGTGCGGATCCAGTGACACATTCCTGTGAAACTTCATGGTGTGGCTTATCCTCCAAGTGGACCAATCAAAAGGTGAAGCATGTTGGACATTTTGGCAGTATAAAGAAATGCGTCCCGAATAAACCAGGAGCAGAAAAATAAAAGAAATCCATTGGAGCCTCTCCACTTTGAAGTATTCTGTGATATGCTGTAAATTCTGAAAGACAATGAACACACCTAGACATACACCCATAACCAGACACCCATGCACACACACATGCACACACACATATGCACACACATACCCAGACACACCCCCAGATTCACAAATCAATAGACATACACCCAGACACATACACAACCCAGCCAAACATTCACACCCAGACACCGAACCACAGACACACTTCCACCCCAGACACACACGCACAGACATACGCCCAGACACACACTCACACCCAGACACCGACCCACAGACACATCTGCACCCCCAGACACACACACACACAACACCGACACACACCCACCCCCACATACACAACTCAGATACACAGCCACACCCAGACACACACACACACACACATACACAACACACACAACTCAGACACACACCCACCCCCACATACACAACTCAGATACACATCCACACCCAGACACACACACACACACACACACACACATACACACATCCACACCCAGATACACAACACACACAACTCAGACACACACTCACACCTGGGTATACAACACAGACACACCTCAAAGCCTCCTTGATAAAATGCAACATCCCCACTGACACCTGGGAGTCCCTGACCAAAGACTGCCCTAAGTGGAGGAAGTGCAACCGGGAGGGCGCTGAGCACCTCGAGTCTCATCGCCAAGAACAGGCAACGGAAAGAGCGTGCGGCAAACCTGTCCCAACCACCCATTCCTACAACGACTGTCTGTCCCACCTGTGACAGAGACTATAATTCCCATATTGGACAGTTCAGTCACCTAAGAACTCATTTTTAGAGGGACTGCCAATGATGATGATGACACCCACAACCATAACACAGACACACATCCATACCCAGACACACCCACATACACAACACAGACACACACACGCACACACAAACCCACAGGCACAACACAGATACACTCCCACACAACCCAGACACCCCCACAACCCAGACACCCAGATACCCCCACAAACCCAGACACCCCCACAAACCATGACACCCACACATCCCCACAACGCAGGCACCCCCATAACCCAGACACCCCCCACCACCCAGACATCCCCCACCACCCAGACATCCCCCACACCACCCAGACATCCCCACACAACCCAGACACCCCCCACAACCCAGACGCCCCCGCAATCCAGACACCCACACACCCCCACAGCCCAGACACCCCCACAGCCCAGACACCCCCACAACCCAGACACCCCACAACCCAGACACCCCCACAACCCAGACACCCCCACAGCCCAGACACCCCCACAACCCAGACACCCCCACAACCCAGGCACCCCCACAACCCAGACACTCCCACAACCCAGACACCCCCACAACCCAGACACCCCCACAACCCAGACACCCCCACAACCCAGACACTCCCACATCCCCACAACCCAGACATCCCCACAACCCAGGCACCCACACAAACCCAGACACTCCCACAACCCAGACACCCCCACAACCCAGACACCCCCACATCCCCACAACCCAGACACCCACACAACCCCCACAGCCCAGACACCCCCACAACACAGACACACAGCCACACCCAGAAACACCCACATACGCACACAACAGACACACATCTCCATTATAATGCTTGCCATTATTTCATGAACTCGGAAAGTTAAGAAAATTGCATTGGATCCTCTCTCAGAGAATCTTTTCCTTTACTTTAAAATCTTGTGATACAGCATGGCTTTGGCAGAAAATCAGAACATCACCCATTCCTTTGGGGCCCTCTCTTTCCATCATCCACAATACGACCACTCCCCCTGACTCCCCAGGAGACAGGGAAAACTAACTGTGCCAGACACCATTGGCACAATTCAACATCTTACCACTTGGAATAAGCTGCCATTCTGTAAAGTGCCATGGCTGTGAATGGGGAATAGGGGGTAAGTAGGTTCCCTTCAGCTGGCATAAGGGAGTCCAGTACAGACAGATGACATGCGGCCACTAACTGCATTCCTGTCACTATTACAATATTTTGTCACAGTGCCTTGGATAAAAATAGAGAGGAGAACACCTTGGCTATCACATTGCTAATATAGCAGCCTAGGGTGTAAAAAGAAAAGAAAGACTTGTATTTATATTACATCTTTCACAATCTCTGGATGTCCCAAAGTGTTTTACAGCCAATTAAGTACTTCTGAAGTATAGCTATTGCCATAATGTAGGAAACGCAGCAGCCAATATGCACAGCAAGGTCCGACAACCAGCAATGAAATAATGACCAGATAACATGTTTTTTTTGTGATGTTGGTTGAGGGATAAATATTGGCCAGGATACTGGGAAGAACTTCCTTGGTCTTTTTCAAAATGGTGCCTTGGGATCTTTTACATCCACCTGAGAGGCCTTGGTTTAACGTCTCATCTGAAAGACAGCACCTCCGACAGTGCAGCACTCCCTCTGCACTGGAGTGTCAGCCTGAATTATGTGCTGTAGCTGTACAGCACAGATTTCTGTCACATAATATTTATTACTCACTAAAGTAGAATATGCTGTATGTGTGGTGCCCAAGAAAAATAGTCTTAACGTGGGTTTAAAAAAAAAAGTCTCCCTCTGAAGGATCAGCACATTTGATTAACTCGTTTGGTGCTTTTACATTGCAAGAGTACAGCTGACTGCAGACATGTCGACCTGACCTGGGAATGCTTGATGTTGACACTTGGTGCCTTCCATTCCCCAGATGTTTTTGATGGGTGCAACCATTCATCAAAAGGATAAATTGTTGTATTTGATTTTTTAAATGGATGAAGCGGTGCAACAGTCCTGCCGCATGCATGGTCAGTGCGATTTCCCCACTTGGTGAACTCCCAATCGCGGGAAAGAGGTCTCAAGCAGAGGTTATAGTCACGTTACATTCCCACAGCTTGCATTTAATACAGGATAAGATGTACTGAGGCACAGTGTCCGGTAAAACCCAACTGTACGGGTAGCTCGCCCTCCGCCCCGACAGTAACCAAGATGAGTTTCTGATGAATCGTCTTTAAAATAAGTCAAAATACAGAAAAGTCACCACTTCACTGATTGAATTTGGAATATCAATTTACCAGAACCTTTCTATTTTGTAGCATCGCCTAAACCCCCCAACCCCTGGGATTAATTGGTTAGCCATCTGATGGAAAGCAAGCAGATAAATATCCTTTCAATTCTCGGTTGCTTTCATTTAGAATGGGGCGTGAAAATCTCGGAGAGGGAATTTTGCCCAAGTCTGAATATCCTCGTATATTCCAATTATGATTCCACTAAGCAGTGATCAAATTAAGTCACTGAAACCTGTGGTAAGTTGAAGGTTCACAAAAACAGTGCGTTTCAAATGAATCTCCAATAATATCGGACTTTAAAGTGCAAAAGTGTTTGTCAATGGACTGTTAGATTTTACAGGACACTTAGTTTAATATTCAACGCCAGCTGACACCTTTATCACCTGCGATAAGAGATTCTTTTTTAAAAAAACTATTGCATGATACTATCACCTCATGACTCCAGAATCTCTCAATATTTCAGAAAAGGTAGGTACTTGAAAGAACGAAAGGACTTTACAGATGCAGCGTCGAGAATCTGGAACCCTCGAGACCGAGGCCGTTCCGGATTCCGTGCTTTTCCATACTTTCGATCGTCTTTCTGACGTCACAAATCCGGAAACACCCAAGCCCAGGTTCGGGTATTTCCAAATTTCGGAACATCAGAAAGGGTGAGGGGGTGGGGGCATGCCGAGGAGCTGTTCGGGCTGGCCGACCCCGTCAATGAGGTTGTCGGGTGGGGCCCTGCTGCCAAGGGGTTGTTCGGGCGGGCCCTGCCGAGGAGGAGCTGTTCGGGCCAGCCAGCGAGGAGACCCCGAGGTAAGGGCAGCGGCAGCGAGGCCCCAAGGTAAGGGCAGCGGCGGCGAGGCAAGGCCCGAGGTCGGCAGCATTGGCGAGTCCGGATTCCGGAACATTTTACGGATTCCGGATGACCCTGCCACCGATGGATCTGGATTCCGGAAATCCGAATGCTCGATGCTGCACCTGTACTTGCATTTATATAGCGCCTTTCATGACCTCAGGACATCCCAAAGCGCTTTACAGCCAATGAAGTGTAGCCACTGTTGTAATGCTTGTTGTCAGCTGTGGCTCAGTGGGTAGTGCACTCTCCTCTGAGTCAGAAGGTTGTGGGTTTCCACTCCAGGGACTTGAGCATAAAAAATCTAGGCTGACACTCGGAGGTTCTGTCTTTCGGATGAGACATTAAATCAATGCCCCCCTCTACTCTCTCAAGTGGATGTAAAAGATCCCCTGCCACTATTTCAAAGAAGAGCAGGAGAATTCTCCCCAGTGTCCTGGCCAATATTTATCCCACAATCAACATAACGAAAACAGATTATCTGGTCATTATCACATTGCTGTTTGTGGGAGCTTGCTTGTGCGCAAATTGGCTGCTGCGTTTCCTACGTTACAGCAGTGACTACACTTCAAAAGTACTTCATTGGCTTTAAAGCACTTTGACCCGTCCGGTGGTCATGAAAGGCGCTATATAAATCCAAGGCTTTCTTTTCTTTTTAATGTCGGAAATGCAGCAGCCAATTTACACACAGCAAGGTCCTGCACGCAGCAATGTGATAATGAACAGATAATCTGTTTTAGTTGCGTTGTTTGAGGGATAAATATTAGCCAGGACATCGGGGCGAACTCCCCTGCTCTTCTTCAAAGTAGTGCTGTGGGATCTTTTACGTCCACCTGTGATGGCAGATGGCGCCTTGATTTAACGTCTAATCCAAAAGACGGCACCTTCGACAGTGAAACACTCCATTAGTACTGCAGTGGAGTGTCAGTCTAGATTATGTGATAAAATCTCTGGAGTGGGACTTGAACCCACAACCTTCTGACTCAGATGCGAGAGTGCTATCAACTGATACATGGCTGACATGTAATGGCCCGTAATTCAGCAATTTCAGAGCGGCAGATGACTTTGTATAAACCTCAAATGGCTGCAAAGCAATCCTATCGTCCGTGTATAATGGCCACTGATTCAAACTGTCACAGCAAAATTGCATCCACTGTCATTTAATTACTATGGATAAGACACATCACCTGCACTGCGATCAGATCAGTTCTGACTCTCAGCGATTTTCTTCTCTGTTAAGAACTTTCAAATGAAAGAATTATTGAACTGGTGAAGCCAGCAGCATACAATAGCTTCAATCTTTGATTCTGGGCCATGCCTCAACTGGTGAAACTAAGAGACCAGCTGATGACTGATTCTATTCACACTTAAAAGATTCACAAAACATCCTTTTCTTTTGACACCTTTTTTCCCCCCACTTTGTCACGTACATTTCCCAATCTGAACTGGGCGGGCAATTTTCTTCCGATGCTGATTTTGTTTCATGTGCAAAAGGAGACGAAATAATATCCATTCATAAATGGCTGTTGTAATTATTTTGTTCTGACACTGGCTTATTAACACACATTGTGCATTATGTATGCTGATCACACATCAGTGTTGATGAATTGAGGTTTATTTATTCTTTAATCAAAGTAATGCTGTCCTTTTTCCTGCTTATCGAGGTGAGTGATTGTGCTGGAAAGTGGTATAGTGTTCTACTCTGGGCACCAAGTCTAAGCACCAAGTATTCCCAGGTCGACAGAGCTCTGTCTGTATGTGGAGCATAGCTTCTCCGATGCCAGTTGCTATTGAACAGATCTGCAAATTTGAGACATTCCTGTGGAACCCCTGCAAATATTGACGCACTCCCAGCTACCCCTTATCCCAACCACCCAAAGGTAAATGGTGCCATTATTGTCGGAAATCCTCATTACCATAAAGCAACTGAAATGATGCGCTGGTAAGTCAACAAATATGGAAATCCGATGACTTCTGTACGCCCCTGGGATTTCTGTGCGGACCCCTTCGGTTCCAGGGACACTCCATTTGAAAACCTTCTTTCGGATGAGATGTTAACACGCGATCCTGTCTCAGGTGGACGTAAAAGATCCAATGGCACTATTTTGAAGAAGAGAAGGGAAGTTCTCCACTGTGGCCTGGCCAATATTTATTTCTCAACCAACATCACTTTCTGGTCAGTTATTACAAAGCTGTTTTTGGGACCTTGCTTTGTGCAAATGGACTGCCGTGTTTCTTGCATTACAGCAGTGACTACACTTCAAAAATACTTAATTGGCTGTACAGTGCTTTGGGATGTCCTGTGGTTGTGAAAGGTGACATATAAATGCAAGTTTTTTTTTAACAATGCCACAGTAATGTGTTTTATCCAAACCGAATCAGAGGAATTCCTATTACACCAACCTGCTATCTTCATTTGCTGCATTGACCAGGAACCATGTGCAAGGTTGCCACCTCAGTACCAAGTGTGGCTGATTAATGGTCAGTTTTGTACTTTGACCTTGTGCCATTTAGGAATTTGCTACCTACTGGCAACAGGGCTGTACAAACCCAACTCATTCGGCACCAAGCTCTAAAAGCCAGCAGAGGAAAAAGACTTTCATCACATCAGAATTTGGAGCAACTCCATTCCCCCCCCCCCATACAGTACTAAACCACAGCAGTAAGTTATCAGAGGCTTAGTGGTAGCACTCTCACCTCTAGAAGGTTGTGGGTTCAAATTCCACTTTCGGAACTTGAGCAGCAAATCTAGGTTGACATTCCAGCGCTTTGAGATATCCTAAGGTTGTGAAAGGCATTATATATATGCAAGTCTTTCTCCCATTTTTTCTTTCATTCTCCCTTTCTTTCTTTATTCCTTAATTCTTTCTTTCAGTCTTTCTTTCTGTTCCTTCCATCATCCTTGCCTTTCCTTCCTTCATTCCTTTCTTTCTTCCTTTCTTTTCTTCCTTTCCCTCTTTGTCTACCAAGTTCCCAGCAATACAGTTCTTTTTAATGTAATCACTCCTGTGCTGAAATATTTGTAACTGGTAAAGAAATGAATGTGTCATAACTTGAATATCTCTGAAGCAGTGGTGATCCACATTTGCTGAACTAAAAAGTGCGTCAGAGTTCTAATGAGTAGATTTGGTTGAATTCTGCCTCGGACCTTATATAATACATATAATACCAAGTTAGCTGAAGTTTACATGTGTGCTCTTATACCCACATCAGCTATTAAAGCTGCAGCCAATGTGGTACAGGCTGTTTGGAATTATTCAGAGCTGATGTTTTCTGCATCTTTTGAAAAGAAAAGAAAAGGAAGAACTTGCATTTATATAGCTCCTTTCACAACCTCAGGGTGTCCCGAAGTGCTTTAAAGCTGATGACACACTTTTGATGTGCAGTCACTGTTGTAATGCAGGAAACCGGGCAGCCAATTTGCACACAGCAAGCTCCCACAAACAGCAATGTGATAATGACCAGATCATCTGTTTTTCGTGATGTTGACTGAGGGATAAATATTGGCCAAGGCACCTGGAACAACTCTTCTGCTC
The DNA here is from genome assembly GCF_044704955.1 of Pristiophorus japonicus. NCBI lineage: Eukaryota > Metazoa > Chordata > Chondrichthyes > Pristiophoridae > Pristiophorus > Pristiophorus japonicus. Next base: position 41,837,146 of record NC_091981.1, on the reverse strand, counting down.
TTCTTCGAAATAGTGCCGTGGGATCTTTTACGTCCACCTGAGCGGGCAGATAGTAAATCTACCAAGCAGAAATAAGACTGGCAATTTTAACCTAATGCGTTTGTTGGGAAACTGACGAGATTGGGTCAGCTGTCCATTTTACACCCCGCTCGATTTTCATTTCCTCTACCTTCTGCAGAAGATAAAATCGGGCAGGGTGTAAAATGGGTGGCTGACTCGATGCAGTTTACCCTCAGGCGAGTTAGGTTAAAATTGCCCCCTCCCCCCCAAAGGTGTTTGATTTTTCAACTCAGCCACAGTGAAACTGTTAGGTAGTTACCTGAATCATATTATGACCATTGGTGCCTCAAGGAAGCAGATAGCAGGACAAGTAGACAAGGTAGTTAAGAAGGCATACAGAATATTTGCCTTTATTAGCTGATGCACAGAATACAAGAGCAGGGAGATTATGCCTGAACTGGATAGAACACTAGTTAGGCCACAGCTAGAATGCGTGCAGTTCTGGTCACCACATTACAGGAAAGATGTGATTGCATTAGAGAAGATAGAAAGGAGATTTATGAGGATGTTGCCTGGACTGGAGAATTTTAGCTATGAGGAAAGATTGGATAGGCTGGGGTTGTTTTCTTTGGAACAGAGGAGACCTTATTGAGCAGTATAATATTATGAGGGGCCTAGATAGAGTGGATTTCCCTTAGCAGAGGGATCAACAACCAGGGGTCATAAACTTAAAGTAATTGGTAGGAGGTTTAGAGGGGATTTGAGGGGAATGTTTTTCACCCAGAGGGTGGTGGGGGTCTGGAACTTACTGCCTGAAAGGGTGGTAGAGGCAGAAACCTTCGCTACATTTAAAAAGTACTTGGATAGGCACTTGTAGTGCCGCAATCTACAAGGCGACAGACCAAGAGCTAGAAAGTGGGATTAGGCTGGGTAGCTCTGTCAACCGGCACGGACACGATGGGCCGAATGGCCGCCTTCCGTGCTGTAAATTTCTATGATTCTATGAAGGAGCTGTATTCAATGACTGAGCAGAAAGGGAGGTTAGTGAGCAATTATAGCACCAGGACAGTTTGTCGGGTAGCGGTTAGTTCACCATTGTTTCAGTTGGCGGGTGGTGGGAATGTGAGTTTCTTTCTGTTGTGTGTAGAGCTGCTCCTGTGGCGCCTGTGATTGACAGCTCTAATGTGAAAGGATCTGACGGCCAAGCTGAGGAACAGAAAAGCCATTCCCCAAACAGCAGAACTCCCAACATGGGGCCCTAGCTGAGACAATTTCAGTTACAAGCTGTACACATGAGGTCCTGTCTTATGTTCGAAACAAAAACCTGATATAAACAGCAAGCTTTATTTGTGATACGTGGTTGACCAGGCAGCATTAATATAGTTTCCTTCCAGTCTCGCTCTCTTACCTTCTTCATAGAATCATAGAATCTTCGTGCCTGTGCAGGCTCTTTGAAAGAGCTATCCAATTAGTCCCATCCCACTGCTTTTTCCCCATAGTCCTGCAAATTCTTCCTTTTCAAGTATATATCCAATTCTCTTTTGAGAGTAACTATTGAATGTGCTTCCACCACCCATTCAGGCAGTGCATTCCAGATCATAACTCGCTGCACAAAAATATTCTCCTATCTCACCCCTAGCTTTTTTGCCAGTTGTATTAAATCTGTGTCCTCTGGTTAGCGATCCTCCTGTCTGTGGAAACAGTTTCTTCCTAACTACTCTATCAAAACCCCTCATAATTTTGAACACGTCAATTAAATCTCCATTTAACCTTTTCTGCTCTAAGGGGAACATCATTAAGGAAGTAATAGCAGGACATTTGGAAAATCATAATGCAGTCAAGCAGAGTCAGCATGGTTTTATGAAGGGAAATCATGTTTGACAAATTTTCTGGAGTTCTTTGAGGATGTAACAAGCAGGATGGATAAAGGGGAACCAATAGATGTTGTGTATTTGGACTTCAAGAAAGCATTCGATAAGGTGCCACATAAAAGGTTACTGCACAAGATAAGAGCTCATGGGGTTGGGGGTAATATGGATAGAGGATTGGTTAACTAACAGAAAGCAAAGAGTCAGGATAAATGGGTCATTTTCAGGTTGGCAAACTGTGACTAGTGGGGTGCCACAAGGATCAGTGCTGGTGCCTAAAATATTTACAATTTATATTAATGAAGGATGAAGGGACCAAGTGTAATGTAGCCAAATTTGCTGATAATACAAAGATAGGAAAGCAAGTTGTAAGGAGGATCTACAAAGGGATATAGTTATCATCATCATACGCAGTCCCGTGGAATCGAGGAAGACTTGCTTCCACTCCTGTAGTGAGTTCTTTGGTGGCTGAACAGTCCAATATGAGAGCCACAGACTCTTTCACAGGTGGGACAGATAGTCGTTGAGGGAAGGGGTGGGTGGGACTGGTTTGCCGCACGCTCTTTCCGCAACCTGCACTTGACTTCTGCATGCTCTCGGCATTGAGACTCGAGGTGCTCAGCGCCCTCTCGGGTGCACTTCCTCCACTTAGGGCGGTCTTGGGCCAGGGACTCCCACGTGTCAGTGGGGATGTTGCACTTTTATCAGGGAGGCTTTGACGGTGTCCTAGTAGTGTTTCCGCTGCCCACCTTTGGCTCGTTTGCCGTGAAGGAGCTCCGAGTAGAACACTTGCTTTGCAAGTCTCATGTCTGGCATGTGAACTATGTGGCCTGCCCCACGGAGCTGATCGAGTGCTTCAATGCTGGGGATGTTAGCCTGAATGAGGACGCTGATGTTGGTGCGCCTGTTCTCCCAGGGAATTTGTAGGATCTTGTGGAGACATCGTTGGTGATATTTCTCCAGCAACTTGAGGTGTCTACTGTACATGGTAAAAGGATATAGATAGGCTAAGTCAGTGGTCAAAAATTTGGCAGATGAAGTATAATGTGGTAAAATGTGAGGTTATCCACTTTGGTAGGAAAAATAAAAAAGCGAATTATTTTTTAAATGGGGAGAGATTACAAAATGCGATGGTACAGAGGGATCTAGGCGTCCTTGTACATGAAATGCAAGAAGTTAGCATGCAGGTACAGCAAGTAATTAGGAAGGCAAATGGAATGTTGGCCTTTATTGCAAGGGGGATGAAGTATAAAAGTAGGGAAGTTCTGCTAAAACTGTACAGGGTGCTGGTGAGACCACACCTGGAGTACTGCGTACAGTTTTGGTCTCCTTATTTAAGGAGGGATATACTTGCATTGAAGGCAGTTCAGAGAAGGTTCACTAGGTTGATTCATGAAATGAAGGGGTTGTCTCAAAGAAAGGTTGAGCAGGTTGGGCCTATACTCATTGGAATTTAGAAGAATGAGAGATGATTTTATTGAAACGTATACGATTCTGAGGGTGCTTGACAGGGTAGATGCTAAGAAATTGTTTCCCCTCGTGGGGGAATCTGGAACTAGGGGGCATAGTTTCATAATAAAGGGTCGCATATTTAAACGGATGATGAGGAGGAATGTATACACCTGTGAGTATGCTTATGTGAGTGGCTTAGCCAGTCACGTGATGTTCACAAGACTCAATAAAACCCCAGTCAGTTGGATCTAGGTCATCCATGATGAGGAATGCAGTTGTGAGCCTATTGGAAGAACTGGTAGTGTGATTGTTAAATCTTTGTTAATAAACCAACTAGTTCTTGCTAGCAATGTCTTTCTATGAATTCTTAAACAAAGAACCCATGAAGCAAATACAGTACACTTATTAATGTAAATAATGGAGGTTTTCTTCTACTACTGCCTCAGAGGTTCCTTGTATATTTTAGAAATGTTGAGCCTGCTTTTATTAATGTAATTTCTATTATAAGAGGGAGATTGGATATTGGTCCCAGTACTAATGTGCTATACCAAGTTTTCACCCATGATCTTTCACACAATGAGTGCTTGTTGTTATCCAAACTGTCAGAGAGAAGAAAGCACTTGCATTTATATCCACACGACACACCAAAGTTCTTTACAACCAATGAATTACTTTTGAAGTACAGTCAGTGTTCTTATGTAGGCAAATGCAACACCCAATTTGTACACAACAATGTGTATTTATATAACACCTTTAATGTAGTAAAACACCCAAAAGTGCTTCACAGGCGTGTGATCAGATAAAAAGTGACACAGAGCCAAAGGAGACAAGAGATAGAAATTAAGAGAGAGGCTAAAAGGTTTCAGGAGGGAATTCCAGAGCTCCATCTTATTGTCTTCCTTAAATCTGCACAGATAATTTCCACTAATCTAGGGCATGTTATTTTAGTTTACTCTCCTGAAAATCTTAAGGAATTAATCATTGAATATATTAGCTATCCCCTACTTGGCTTCATCTCCATTGACATCCATTAAGATTCTCAGTTCTCGCTGACTGTCCTAGTGCTAGATGAATTTCTTACTGTTGTATTTAGCATCTGCAGTTGTACTTATTTCCAGTTCCTTCTATTCCCATTTTACATGCTCTTTTACATGTGTCTGGAGTTTCCTTGGCTGTGTGTTGTCCTGCATGTCCTCAGTAAACCTATTGTGCTTTTGTGGGTTTACACCTTTTTCAAATGGAGGTCCAAGAGGGAAACTCAGATTACAGAAGAAGCTTCCATTTGTCCTCAACCGAGGTATTAAACATTCAATCTATTTTATCTTTTCCCTCATACCTTTTAGTTGGCCTTTTTAAAAAAAAATTATACACCTGGATATTGGCCCTTGGGCTGCGTTGAATGCCGGATAAATTGAACTAAATCAGATTGTAATTGCTATGACCCAGAGCAACCATTTTCAATAGGCTGTTGGGGTCACATGTTATTACCAAGTATGGCTGAGGACTGTCTACATCATCCAATAGGGTTGAGTCTGCAACCCCATTGGTCCCAGTAAGGAGTCACTTTGCAAGGGATTCTGGGACAGAGACAGGGTTATGACATTGTAGCTCCACTAGGAATACAGGATCATCCATTGTATCTCCTTATCTGATTGTAGGATTGTTTCCAGTGTGGATAAATGGACTAAATAAATAAATTTTTGAACCGTATATCATTTAAATTATATTGCTGCGGCCATGATTATAATGAAAAACATCGATCAAACACTGCCGCACTTCTCTTCAATTTCACTGAATGCAGCACTCCAGCACAGCTTGATTAAGGTCTGATTAGAATTGCTTACACAAATAGTTGATAAAAATGGAAACCCTCTTACGCTAACTTGAATTCAATCAGTGATTTCTTCTTTTCCAAAATGGAATCCGCTATTTGCAGCCAGCAATCAAAGGCCACAACAACATATTTTAAACCATAAAATCTGACCAGTGTAAGTTCGCACTCAATATAGTTACAGCCAGTTAAACTAGACTCAGGCTGCTGTGATGGTGCTTTTGTGGGTTCACACCTTTTTCAAATGGAGGTCCAAGAGGGAAACTCAGATTACAGAAGAAGCTTACTAACAGTGAAGCTTCACACACAACTGGTCTTAGGAAACATGGGAATATAAGAACAGGAGTAGGCCATCCAACCCCTCGAGTCTGTTCCGCCATTCAATTAGATCATGGCTGATCTGTACCTTAACTCTATCTACCCACCTTGGTTCCATATCCTTTACTATCCTTACCGAACAGTTTTGAAATTTTCAATTGACCTAGCCTGAACAGCTTTTTGGGGATGCGGGGTTCCAGGTTATCCACTACTGTTTGTGTGAAGAGCTGCTTCATGACATCGCCCCTGAATGGCCGAGTTCTAATTTTAAGGTTACGCCCTTAGAATTCTTGCCTGTGGAGCTGTCTCCCAAACAGCAAAGTTACCTGGAGCTCTGGCCTTTTCATGCAAAAGATAGACAAGATAGAGAGGGGGGGGTGAGAGGTGGGCGTTGCAGTACTGATTAAAGAAACTATTACAGCGGTGAGGAGGGATGATATGTTAGAGGGATCATCAAATGAGGCCATATGGGTCGAATTGAAAAATAAAAAAGGGGCTATCACACTGCTGGGCGTGTATTATAGACCCCAAACAGTGGGAGGGAGATAGAGGAGCAAATATGTAGGCAAATTGCTGTGAAGTCCAAAAACCATAGGGCAGTAACAGTAGGGGATTTTAACTATCCAAATATTGATTGGGACAAATTTAATGTGAAGGGTATAGAGGGTGCGGAATTCTTGAAATGCATTCAAGAGAACTTTTTTAGTCAGTGTGTAGCAAGCCCAACACGAAAGGGGGGCGGTCTTGGATTTAGTTTTGGGGAATGAAGCTGGGCAGGTTGAAGGGGTATTGGTGGGAGAGCACTTGGGTGCCAGTGACCATAATTCAGTCAGATTCACATTGGTTATGGATAAGGACAAAAATAGGCCTGGAATAAAAGTTCTGAATTGGGGAAAAGCTAATTTTGCTAAGTTAAGGAGTGATTTGGCCATAGTGGACTGGAAACAGCTACTTGTGAGTAAATCAGTGTCGGAACAGTGGGAGGTGTTCAAGGAGGAGATCTGGAAGGCTCAGGCCAAACATGTGCTCTTAAAGAAAAAGGCTTGGAAAATTTATTCTAGAGCTCCTGGATGTCTAGGGACTTACAGGGGAGGATTAAGAAAAAAAGGGACCCTTATGTCATATACCAACAGCTAAATACTATAGAATCTTTAGAGGAATATAGAAAGTTAAAAGGCAAAATTAAAAAGGATATTAGGAATGCTAAGAGAGAGCACGAGAAATTCTTGGCCAGTAAAATTAAGGAAAACCCTAAGATGTTCTATAAATACATTAAGAGTAAGTGGGTAACTAAAGAAAGGGTAAGGCCTATTACAGACCATGAGGGTAATCTTTGTGTGGAGGCGGAAGATGTTGGTGGGGTTCTTGACGAATACTTAGCATCTATTTTCACAAAGGAAAGAGGTAATGCAGATACTCCTATAGAGGAGGAGTGTGATATTCTGGATGAAATAAATATAGTGAGAGAGGAAGTATTATGGGGTTTAGCAGCTTTGAAAGTAGATAAGTCCCCAGACCCGGATGAAATGCATCCCAGGCTGTTGAGCGAAGTAAAAGAGGAAATAGCAGAGGCCTTGACCATCATTTTCTAGTCCTCTTTGGATCTGGGCATGGTGCCCGAGGATTGGAGGACTGCTAATGTAGTACCCTTGTTTAAGAAGGGAGAAAGGGATAGGCCGAGTAATTACAGGCCTGTCAGCGTAACCTCAGTGGTGGGAAAATTATTGGAAAAAATCCTGAAAGACAGGATAAATCTGCATTTGGTAAGACAAGGATTAATTCGGGACAGTCAGCACGGATTTGTTAAGGGAAGATCGTGTTTGACTAACCTGATTGAATTTTTTGAGGAGGTAACCAAGAGGGTCGATGAGGGTAGTACATACGATGTAGTACATATGGACTTTAGCAAGGCTTTTGATAAGGTCCCACATGGTAGGCTGGTCATGAAGGTTAAAGCCCATGGGATACAGGGCAAAGTGGCAAGTTGGATCCAAAATTGGCTTGGAGGTAGGAAGCAAAGGTAATGATTAATGGATGTTTTTGTGAGTGGAAGGATGATTCCAGTGGGGTTCCGCAGGGCTCAGTACTGGGTCCCTTGCTTTTTGTGGTTTTATATCAACGATTTAGATTTGAATATAGGGAGTATGATTAAGAAGTTTGCAGACGACACTAAATTTGACTCTGTGGTTGATAATGAAGAGGAAAGTCATGGGCTGCAGGAGGATATCAATCTACTGGTCAGGTGGGCAGAGCAGTGGCAAATGGAATTTAATTCAGAGAAGTGTGAGGTGATGCACTTTGGGAGGGCTAATAAGGAAAGAGTATACACATTAAGCGGTAGGCCACTTAATAGTGTAGATGAACAAAGGGACCTTGGAGTGCTTGTCCACAGATCCCTGAAAGTAGCAGGCCAGGTGGATAAGGTGGTTAAGAGGGCATATGGAATGCTTGCCTTTATTGGCCAAGGCATAGAATATAAGAACAGGGAGGTTATGCTTAAATTGTATAATACTTTGGTTAGGCCACAGCTGGAGTACTGAGTGCAGTTCTGATCGCCGTATTATAGGAAGGACTTATTTGCACTAGAGAGGGTACAGAGGAGATTTACTAGGATGCTGCCTGGAATGGAGAATCTTAGTTATGAGGACAGATTGGATAGGCTGGGTTTGTTCTCATTGGAACAGAGGAGGTTGAAAGGAGACCTCATTGAGGTGTACAAAATATTGAGGGGCCTGGACATAGTGGATAGTAAGGGTCTATTTCCATTGGTGGAGAGGGCTATTACGAGGGGGCATAGTTTTAAGATGGCTGGTGGAAGGTTTAGAGGGAATTTGAGGGGAGGGCTTCTTTACGCAGAGGGTTGTGGGGATTTGGAACTCGTTGCCTGGAAGATTGGTGGATGCAGAAACCCTCACCACTTTTAAGAGATGGTTGGATGGGCACTTAAAGTGCAGCAACCTGCAGGGTTATGGACCTAGAGCTGGTAATTGGGATTAGACTGGATGACCTTTTGTTGGACGGCGCAGATATAATGGTAAGTACTGCAGGGAATAGAATAGAGCCAGCGTGATCCCCTGGACTAGTTTTGATCGCCTGGATGGGTCGGAGAGGAATTTTCCCAGATTTTTTCTCCCTTAATTGGTCTGGGTTTTTATCTGATTTTTGCCTCTCCCAGGAGATCACATGGCTCCGGTTGGAGTGGAGTGTAGAATGTTTCAGTATAAGGGGTGTTGCAGTTGTGTGAGGCGGACTGGTTGGGCTGGGTGCTCTTTGCTTTTCCGTCATTGTTCATAGGTTTATATGTAACCTTTAGGGCTGCTGACCAAGGGCTGTGCGACTCTTTGTCGGCCGGCACGGACACGTTGGGTCGAAATGGCCTTCTGCACTGTAAATTTCTATGTTTCTAAAAGTTGAGATGCAGAGTGTTTTTTCTCCCCAATTTTCTCTCCAGTTCTCCTGAAGCCATTATTGAACAGAAACAGTGCGTGATAACATTCATTTCAACTATGGAGAGCACCACATGCTGAGCCCTACCACAAAGCCCTCACGTGAAGTCCACACATGCTCACTTTCCAGCAAAAGACTGGCTGATTTTTTTTTTTCACACCTGGGGCCTATTTTGTTTGTAAGCATTTCAGCTGCCTTGTGGGATCATGCATTAGGCTAATGGGGAATCTTTCCCTATTTGTACTCAAACTCAGTACACTATGCAGTGCTAAGGGAGTGCTGCATTGTCGGACGTGCCGTCTTTCTGATGAGACGTTAAACCGAGGACCCATCTGCTTTCTCAGGTGGATGTTGTCATGTATTCAACTGTCATTGTAACCCATATATAAACTGACCTAAGTTGTACACCGTGAGAACACTGACCACTAGCTGGTGAACTTGTGGCAGACACTCCTAACCTGGACTTTCAGATATAAAAGGGGAAGCTCCACCCACCTTCTTCACTTCAGTGCTGGCTAATAAAGGTAACTGATCACAGAGTGACCTTCTCTCAAGTATGGGCCTCGTGTGCATTTATACTGTATAGTAAGGACATATTATTGGCGACGAGAAACTGGGATTTAAACCACGTGAGCATGGCCACTAGCAGCACAGATGAGAGGTACTGTGCTGGTGATGATTGGGACGATTTTATTGAGAGACTACAGCAAAGTTTCGTCACTAAGGAATGGTTGGGACAGGATTCGGCTGACAAAAGCAGGGCTCATCTCCTAACGGTTTGTGGATCCAGGACGTACTCCCTGATGAAGGACCTTCTAGCGCCAGAGAAGCCGGCGGACAAGACTTTTGAAGAGCTCAGTAAGTTGATCGGGGAACACTTCAAACCGACAAGCAGCATGCACATGGCGAGACACCGATTTTATACGCACCGGCAGTGAGAAGGGCAAAGCGTTCCTGACTTTGTGGCAGATCTCCGGCGACTGGCAAGCTTATGTAAGTTCCCAGATGCATGCAGAGCGGAGATGCTGCAAGACTTTTTTATTGAGGGCATCGGGCATGCTGGGGTTTTCAGGAAACTGATTGAGACCAAAGACTTGACCCTGGAAACGGCGGCTTTGATGGCCCAGTCATTCATCTCAGAGGAGGAAGAGACCAGAATGATGTTTGACAAAAATCTTGGTTTAAATGCAGCAAATGGACTGGGAGGCAACATTGCTAACACGGCACACAGTTCTCCAGGCAGACAGGGGCAATCGGACATGCCCGAGCATGTAGTCGAACCCAAAGGGGGAATTCAACAGAGACAATGGCTAGCTGAACGGCGATTCATGCCATCGCAAAGGACAATGCGGCCAGTAATGGGGCCATCAACACCTGTCAATAGTGCGCTTAAGGGCAGTTACAGAGACAGTCAGAGACGATCGACTGGTAATGGACCTTTTGTTTCCAACAACGGCTCATATTGGAGGTGTGGAGGCAAACACCCAGCCAGAGTTTGCAGGTATCAGCAATATACCTGCAAAAATTGAAACGTCAGCGGTCACTTGGCGCATATGTGCAGGAAGCCTGCAGCCAGGTTGATGTACGAGGAGGACGGGCCCAATGTAAGCCCTACGAGGCCAAATGGACACGGGGGAAATCGCTGGAAGCTGAAGTTCAGAGAGTTCATGTGGAGCACATATACAGTTCATACACCAGGACGCCACCGATAATGATGAAAGTGCTCCTCAATGGCATCCCAGTATCAATGGAGCTAGACACGGGGGCCAGCAAGTCCCTGGTGAGTATCAAACAGTTCGACAAGTTGTGGCCGTCCAAGGCCAGGAGGCCAAAATTATTGCCGATTGACGCACAGCTATGGACATATACAAAGAAGATCATTCCGGTGCTAGGCAGCGCCACGGTAGTCGTGACCCACAAAGATTCGGAGAACAGGTTGCCACTCTGGATTGTCCCGGGGGAAGGTCCCGCACTACTGGGGAGGAGTTGGCTTGCTGCCATGAACTGGAAATGGGGCAATGTCAACGCAATTTCTTCTGTGGAGTGAATATCATGCTCACAGGACCTGGACAAATTTGACTCACTATTTCAACCCGGCATTGGCACTTTCATGGGGACCAAGGTAGTGATTCGCATACACCCAGATGCCAGGCCAGTACACCACAAGGCCAGAGAGGTGCCGTACGTGATGCAGGAAAAGATAGAAGGCGAATTGGACCGCCTGCTGAGGGAAGGCATCATCTCGCCAGTCGAATTGTGCTGGTGCTCAAGGCGGATGGGTCGGTCAGTATATGTGGTGATTACAAGGCTACCATCAATCGGGTGTCACTCCAAGACCAGTACCCGCTACCGAGAGCGGAGGACCTCTTTGCGATGCTATCCGGTGGCAAACTTTTTCAACATTGGACCTGACCTCAACTTACATGACCCAGGAGCTGGCGAGTGAGTCGAAGAAGCTGACCACCATCATGGCACACAAGGAGCTGTTTGAGTACAACAGATGTCTGTTCGGGATTCGCTCGGCCGCCGCGATCTTTCAACGAAATATGGAAAGCCTCCTCAAGTCGATTCCAAGGACGGTGGTTTTTCAAGACGACATCCTCATCACGGGTTGCGATACTGAAGAACACCTCCGCAACCTGGAGGAGATGCTACGCAGACTGGACTGGGTAGGTCTGTGACTGAAAAAGGCGAAGTGCGTCTTCCTCGCTCCAGAGGTAGAATTCCTGAGGAGGAGGGTAGCAGCAGACGGGATCAGACCTAATGTGTCCAAAACAGAAGCAATCCAGAGAGCACCCAGACCCCGTAACACGACGGAGCTGCATTCGTTCCAGGGGCTCCTAAACTATTTTGGTAACTTTCTTCCCAAATTGAGCACGCTGTTAGAGCCGCTACATGTGCTCCTATGCAAAGGTCGTGAATGGGTCTGGGGGGACAGCCAGGAAAGGGCTTTTGATAGAGCATGCAATTTGTTATTCAACAATCTATTAATGCTATATGACCCATGTAAGAAACTTGTTTTAATGTACGATGCGTCATCCTATGGGGTCGGGTGTGTGTTGCAGCATGTTAATGCCAAGTGTCAATTACAGCCGGTAGCTTATGCCTCCAGAAGTCTGTCCCGGGCAGAAAGGGACTACGGGATGGTAGAGAAGGAAGCGCTTGCATGTGTATATGCAGTAAAAAAAATGCACCAGCACCTGTTTGGCAGGAAATTTGAGCTGGAGACAGATCACAGACCCCTAACATCCTTTTTGGCCGACAACAAGCCATAAATACAAATCCGTCGGCCCACATACGGAGGTGGGCACTCACATTAGCTGCCTATGACTATACAATTCGGCACAGACCGGGCACTGAAAACTGCACCGATGCACTCAGCAGGCTCCCAGTAGCCACCACCGAGGGGGCAGCTGAGCATGGTGCTGAGATGATCATGGCTGTTGAAGCTTTCGAAAGCGAAGGCTCACCCGTTAACTCAAAGTCTTGACAAATAGAGACCCGCTACTGTCTTTAGTCAAGAAATGTGTCCTGACTGAGGACTGGGCAGCCACGTACGGGGCATGCCCTGAGGAATTTAAACCATTTCACAGGCGCAAGGATGAACTCTCGATTCAGGCCAATTTGCCTACTATGGGGAAACCGAGTAGTCATGCCCCAGATGGGCAGAAAGGTGTTCATCCGAGAACTTCACAATGAGCACCCGGGCATTGTCATGATGAAGGCAATTGCCAGGTCACACATTTGGTGGCCAGGGATAGATGCAGACCTCGAACTTTGTGTTCACAGGTACAACACGTGTGCCCAGCTGGGCAATGCGCCCAGGGAAGCCCTCCCTTAGCCCCTGGTCCTGGCCCGCCAAGCCATAGTCACGCATCCATGTGGATTATGCAGGTCCTTTCATGGGAAAAATGTTTTTGGTTGTAGTTGACGCCTACTTCAAATGGATCGAGTGTGACATTCTCAATTCAAGCACATCCTCTGCCACGGTAGAAAGTCTACGGGCAATGTTCGCCACCCATGGTCTACCGGACGTCTTGGTCAGCGACAATGGCCTGTGCTTTACAAGCATTGAATTCCAGGACTTCATGGCAGGAAATGGTATCAACCATGTCAGAACGGCACCGTTCAAGCCGGCCTCAAACGACCAGGTAGAACGAGCAGTGCAGATAATCAAACAGGGGACGCTCAGAATCCAAGGGGGTTCCCTACAAAGCTGCTTATCATGCCTCCTGTTGGCCAATAGATCCCGACCACACTCACTCACAGGGGTTCCACCCGCAGAGCTGCTAATGAAAAGGACGCTCAAAACCAGGTTATCCTTTATACACCCCACCATGAAAGAAATTGTTGAGAGCAGGCGCCGGTCACAATGTGACTACCATGACGGGAATGCGAGGACGCGATGTATTGATGTCAATGACCCTGTCTTTGTCCTCAACTACGCTGCAAGGCCTAAATGGCTCACAGGCACTGTGGTTGCCAAAGAGTGGAATAGGATTCTGGTAGTTAAACTTACCAATGGACAAATCTGCCACAAACACGTGGATCAAACAAAAAGGAGGTTCAGCAACCCCATAGAAGAAGCAGAGGAAGAACACGATGTAGCGTTCACTCCACCACAGGTGACCGAACACCGGAACCAAGTGGAGGAGAGCCCAGTCACTGTGGGCAGTCCGGACAGGCCTGAGGCACCGCAAACAGCAGACACTCAGGCCAGCGCCCAACAACCGGAGCCCCAACTCAGGCGTTCTACAAGGGAGCGTAAACCCCAAGAGAGACTTAACCTGTGATCCCAATAAGACTTTGCGGGGGGGGAGGTGATGTCATGTATTCAGCTGTCATTGTAACCCATGTATAAACTGACCTAAGTTGTGCACCTTGAGAACACGGACCACTAGGTGGTGAACTTGTGGGAGACACTCCTAACTTGGACTTCCAGGTATAAAAGGGGAAGCTCCACCCACCTTCTTCATTTCAGTGCAGGCTAATAAAGGTTACTGATCACAGAGTGGCCTTCTCTCAAGTATGGCCCTCGTGTGCATTTATACTGTATAGTGAGGACATATTAGATGTAAAAGATCCTATGGCACTATTTCAAAAAAGAATTCTCCACAGTGTCCTGGCCAGTCTTTATCTCTCAACCAACATCACTAAAACAGCAGATAATCTGGTCATTATCACATTGTTGTTTGTGGGACCTTGTGGTGCGCAAATTAGCTGCCATGTTTCTTACATTACAGCAGTGACTACACTTCAAAAATACTTAATTGGCCGTAGGATGACCTGAGGTCATGAAAGACACAATAAAAATGCAAGTCTGTATTTATTTTTTTTAATATAAATTCCAAAAGCCGTTCTTCAGTTTCCAAGATCAGTCGGGTCCAAACTATGGGACATCTTGACCTTATAACAGTTACCTACAGTTATACACTCCTGTAGCCATCAAATATACACGAGGAACAAACTGCCAGTAAGAATAATCAAAGATAAAATGAATCTATGAATGAATCATCTGTGAATGAATAGAATTCAATCAAGGGGATGGTTGTTTTTGAAGATGTGATGTTCTCAGAGTGTTATGGATTCCATGTACTTACTGCGTTTACTGTTCTCTTCTTTCCTCCCACTACCTTGCATTTGCCTTACCATGCCATACAATACATCAGAGCATGTGGCAACCTATACCCATAACGTCTTCCAATGCCACTCTGAAACTGACCGCTCAGGCCTGGGCAGAAGATGGGTTTCCTCCCCACCCAGTGTAGAAATATCTGAAATAGCTCAACACCTTGGCACAGTAGCAGTGAGAGTGGAAGTCAGTGTGTTGAGAACCGTGGAACAATTTAGCATTTTACCCACTTTGTGGGAAAGCACCTTTCTGCTTCATATAGGTTTGCACCATGCAGCTTAGTACTAGGTTGGTTAGTAGTGCCTCTCTGTGGAAATGTTCTGCTCAGTGATGTTTAAATATTTGGTATAGTATTTATAAGACAAATTATCTAGTGGCAGTAATGAATAAGAAGGTACAAAATTTGCTTAATTTAGCACCTTTCACACACTCTGGACGTCCCAGAGCATTTCGCAGCCAATGAATTATTTTCGGAGTGTAGTCGCTGTTGTTCATAATTAAATGCAGCAGCCAATTTGCACACGGTAAGATCCCACAAACAGTAATGAGATAAATGACTAGTGAATCTGACTGTACTGCTTGAGGGATGAATGTTGACCAGGACATTGGCTGTGAACCACCTTGGGACGTTTTACAATGTTAAAGACGTTGTATATGACATTTTCTGCTACTGCCACCTTCTACTTCGCTGGACACCACTTGCCCCTGGTGCAGTAGTGCCCAGTGTTGCTGGGAGATGTATTACACCTTGGACCATCGAAGCACGCTCCATGCCAGGCCAATCACTGGGCAGATCCACAGTGTACATTTTCTGTTCCTTGGCCTGAGGCACCAGAATGCATCACTTCCTTGAGGCTGTCGGTAGATTATGCAGATGCAACCATTCTCATCCCCTTACTTCCCAGCCCAGCCCAGATGCCCCTTCCCCCTCCCAAGCATAGGTGGGAATACTGCTGGAAAGCCCAGCAAAAACAAACAAAATGGATCTGACCTGAGAAAAGACGCCAGGGTCGGTGATAACTACCCTAGATGGGTGAAATGACTCCCCACATTGCAGACATTGGCTGTGCATCACTCTGGGAAGGAAAGCCCTAGCTGTGAGTGGTTCATACTTAAGCGATATTATAATACACGGGAGCAAGGGTGTCACAGGCCACTGCGCTGCAGCATTATAAACTCATTCAGGCAGACTTCCTACATTCGGTGTTTTTAACAAACATTCTTTCAGAATTTTCTCGAAAAGCTGACTGCAGGAAATCTTCACAAATGTCCAATCAGAGCACACCTTACCCCCGCTCCCCACCATTCCCCCGCTCCCCACCATTCCCCCGCTCCCCACCATCCCACCGCTCCCCACCATCCCACCAACAATGTGATAGAGCAGTAGAGAGCTTAAGGCAGTACTGGTAAATCGAACAACCTTCTATGTTATTAGGACCACCAGAGTATTCCAGGAAAACAGTCTCAGTGGATAATATCTAGAGTATGTTACACATCTTAGCCCTGCAGCCATTTCTGTGTCAACTTTTGCCATTATAAATTCCTATGTCCTCATTTATAATGGAAACTGACTATGTAAATATATGCTGTAATTACACCCTCTCTTTCACCCCCATCAGTGATTGGTACACCTACTACTGACTGGCATCCCAAGTAATTATGTTAATTGGGATCATTGCGTGGCAAGTTTGCATAGGGGTTTCCGTTATAGCTGTGGATATAGTAATTAATTAAGAATGAAAATGTAAAAATAAGAACAGAATGTATGACTTTAAAATGGGGGACAGAATTATATATGTGCACCCTGGTCCAATTACTTACTGGGTTGCTAACATTTAACGGGATGCAACCACTTAAAGGTAAGTGGCTGCATATGGGGACAAATATTGTAGTAGCCTTCAAAAAAGGCTATAAATTATTTGAAACTTATTTGAGCCTTTCTGAAGGCTTTTTGGAGGAAAAAAAAGTAGCTTGCAATACCCAGGGGCTGGCACAATAAATATAGAGGCAGGAAACAGAGTGTGGGCTACCAATGGAATGGTGCCGTACTTAAACGCCCTGCTTGATAACTGATGAAGTGAAGGTGCTGCTGTATGACTTGGGTGTGAGGAGGGTTGCTCTGTTTGCCACTCCAGAGTTCAGCAAAGCAGCATGCCCTGCAGGAAGTGGCGGTCAGGCTCAACCCTGCGTGCAGTACCTGAAACACCTGGGAACAGATGTGGGAGAAGATGGCACACCTTAAGGAAGCTGCCAAGGTAAGCCTACCCAATGGTTCCATTTACCCGGTTAATGGCCCGATTTGTATACTGCTAAATGTTGGCACGTAGCCTGTTGCAAATTTCCTGCTAGCCCATGTCAAGCCCTCACACCACCTTGCAGTCCTTTCATTGCTGACTGCATGTCCGTAGCACATACATTATAGCTGCAACTTACTATTGAAAGCCTTGGCATTCCCACAACTTCAAAGGATAAAAGCATTATTACTCAACCTAGCTGTATTGTACATAATATTGTCAATTGTGGCTCAGTGGGTAGCATTCTCGCACTCTGAGTCAGGAGATTGTGGATTTAAGTCCCACTCCAGGGACTTGAGCATGAAAACTTAGGCTGACGCTCCAGTACAGTGCTGAGGGAGTGCTGATCTGTTGGAAGTGCTGTCTTTCAGATGAGACACTAAACCAGGGCCCCGTCTGCTCTCTCAG
Source organism: Pristiophorus japonicus (assembly GCF_044704955.1). NCBI lineage: Eukaryota > Metazoa > Chordata > Chondrichthyes > Pristiophoridae > Pristiophorus > Pristiophorus japonicus. The sequence continues at coordinate 41,819,896 of NC_091981.1, read as the reverse complement.
GTGGACGTAAAAGATCCCATGACACTATTTCGAAGGAGAGCAGGGGAGTTATCCCCGGTGTCCAAGCCAATGTTTATTTCTCAATTAGCATAACAAAAACAGATTTTCTGGTCATTATCATATTGCTGTTTGTGGGAGTTTGCTGCGTGCAAATTGGCTGCTGCGTTTCCTACATTACAACAGTGACTACACTCCATAAGTACTTCAATGGCTGCAAAGCACTTTGAGATGTCCGGTGGTCATGAAAGGCGCTATATAAATGCAAGTCTTTCTTTCTTTCTTTAAGCCACTTAATGACGCCCACAATGAGTTACAGTTTCAGCACATCTTACACTGTACTTATGCTCTATTGCTTGATTAAATGGTACTTAACACAAGGAAACAGAAGGAGGGCTCAGAAATTCCAATCCATTGATTCTCTTACAGAAGGCCACCAGGGGTATCGAGGGATAAGGAAAGCTACAGGAATCTCTTCCCAAACCATGGGCTAATACTATCCAATTATGCCCCATTCACTCCCACACAAGAAACATGCACAATTTGTATTAAGTTCTGTTGAAAAATCTTTCTTGGAGAAAATATTGTAGCATTGGCCATCTTTCTGTCACAGGCACTGCTAATAGGTCAAGATAAGACAGTACCCTGTGTTCCTCTAATCAACTAACATTTGAAAGCACCAGCATATGTCCTGGAGGATGCAGTTAGTGAGGTTGAGGAGGTGGTAGAAGTGAAGTGGAGCAAGTGATAGTGTCGCAAAAGGAGCAAGTGATAGTGTCACACGAGGACCGAGTGAGAGTGTCACACGAGGACCGAGTGAGAGTGTCACACGAGGACCGAGTGAGAGTGTCACACGAGGACCGAGTGAGAGTGTCACACGAGGACCGAGTGAGAGTGTCACACGAGGACCAAACAATAGTGTCATAATAGGAGCAAGTGATAATGGCACAAGGGAAACAAGTGCCAGTTAGTCACCATCAAACACCTATTGTTCTTGACATTCTGTAGCTAGTAGGCAAGATGATATAGCTGGCTATCCGAAGAATGCAGTTGTTTCATACATCTCTGGGCAGTACATTTGCTGATTATGCAGATGATGCCTATGCTAAACAGGAAGGGGAAGGCGCTCACAAAAGTTCAGTAGGCGGGTACCCTTGCCTGCCACTGACGGTGCCAGACCATTGACATCCCACTGATTTCAATAGGATGATCATTGGCCAGGTTGTAGAGCAAGCGGGCGATTCACTCAGCCAGATTACTTCCCAGGCGACACGGGTACAAAAAACTGGCCAAGAGTGCAAGAGGAGGTTTATTTGAGTTTTATAAATTCTAAACAGTTATGATGGACTGAATAAAAGAACTGGTTGGGGCATCCGTGACGAGGGGGTGATCCCATTTAAAATTGTTATTAAGAGAATGAGGCAAGAGGTTAGGAAAAATCTCCTAAAGCACAGGGTTGTTGGAGAATGTAATGCATTGGCACAGGGAGTGGTTCAGGCAGAGACCTTTTAAGGGAAAATTGGATAAATATTTGAAGCAGATTGTTCTAGCAAGGTGCTGGCATAGATACGATGGGCTGAATGGCATCCATGTGTGCTGTAAATCTCTCTGGTTTTGTGACATTTTCCCTGCCCTATGCCAGTGCTGTTCTAATCCACCCACTGGGAGTATGCAGGAGAATCACAAGCTACACTGACCTTCTGACTTCCCCTTCCTTCATTCTATGTAGGAATGATTGAGGATCCTTTACTTTTCACGGTGATGTATGCAGGTGACGTGGTAACAGATGCTTTTCCTATCCAAATTAAAGGGCTTTGTAACATCAGCAATTTAGACTATAAAGTACAGCCGGCACAATGTGACTATACCATGTGGTACAAGATTATGCTAATCGCTCAAGTTCATCATTATGTATTTGCAAAGATTATTTGGACAACTAAAATGAGTTATTGTAGATAAACGTTGAATACTTAATAGTCTGTGGCCAATTAGCTTTGCCAAGAATTTATGGGATGTCAAATAATTGTTTAATAAAGGCTGCCAAGATTTTGTTCCCCATGAGAGATTCTTAAGCCAAGTGTTGTTTTTTTCAGTTACCAGGCGTGTGTGTAAACTTGCTCATTTCAGAATTGCTTTCCCAACTGCTAGATAGAAACATTTGAATATATAAATGTATTTGTCTGAAAGGAAGTGATCTAAAGATCACCACAAGGTGAGTTTGTTATTCTTTCATTCATTATCACTTAGAAAACAAACCCATTTATAGTAAGAAAGAAAGTCTTGCATTTATATAGCACACTTCACCACCTCAAGGCATTCCAAAGCGCTTTACAGCAAATTAAGCACTTTTTAAAAAAGTGTACTCATTATTGTAATGTAGAAAACGCAGTAGACAATTTGCACACAGCAAGGTCCCGCAAACAGCAATGTGACAATGACCAGATAATCTGTTTCAGTGATGTTGATTGAGAATAAATATTGGCCAGGAAACCGGAAGAGCTCCCTTGCTCTTTTTTGGATAGTGAAATGGAATCCTTTCCCCACACTTGAGAGGAAAGACGAGGCCTCGGTTTAACATTTCATCCGAAACATAGTTACAGTCCTAATCTCCTCATGTCTCACTCCATCTGTGACCAAGATGACTTGCTCCCAGATTGCAGAGGACGGGATACAAAAGGGAGCAGGTGATGACGTCCTTGTCAGTGTTTTCTCTCTCTCTTATTGGGGAAGTGCCCATTCTCTGAGATTGGAAACACAGTGAGGTGAAGCATTGGACTAGGGACAGAAGTAATTGCATTTCCTGGGGCAAACAAAGTTCTTTACTTCTCTGTGACCTCATAGTCCCTGCTCACATGGCTCCTCCTGTTGACTAAAGCACCAGAAGATATATTTTCTTCCATTCGTTAATAAAGAAAATATCAAAATGAGTGGGAAGAAAGTTAATGGGCAGCAATCTGCTCTTGGAATCCTGAGATCATGGACATCCCAACCTTGAACGTGTTACTCACTTACATCTTAATGTCTGTATCAAATTAATAATAAATACTAGTCGATCTCCCCTGGTATTGCCCAGAGTGTTAGGATTGAGTGTAGACTTCGGGTGAAGCGGGATATTTAGACTAGGATGTGAAGATATGCGCAAACTGCCCATGTAAACTTGTTATGGTGTAATTACACTTCCCCATCAGAGTTGACACTCTGTAGTTACAGCCTGACACATTTTACATGGGATGGTACCATTATAAATGTGGACATAAAAATTGATAATGGGAACAAAAGTGCAAGCAGCTGTAAGATTTTTAATTTGTTATAGATAAATGATTCTTGCATTTAAGTGGCATCTTATTGCATCATTGAAATATCTCAAATTGCTTCAAGGTAAGTCAACTGTCGTTATATGATAAGGTTGCATGGACTAGGTTTGTATTCCCTTGAGTATAGAAGATTAAGGAGTGATCTAATTGAGGTGTTTAAGATGATCAAAGGATTTGATAGGGTAGATAGAGAGAAACTATTTCCTCTGGTGGGGAGTCCAGAACAAGGGGGCACAACTTTAAAATTAGAGCTAGGCCGTTCAAGGCTGATGTCAGGAAGCACTTCTTCATACAAATGGTAGTGGAGATTTGGAACTCTCCTTCCCCAAAAAGCTGTTGAGGCTGGAGGTCAATTGAAAATTTCAAAACTGAGATTCATAGATTTTATTAGGTATAGGTATTAAAGGTTGTGGGACCAAGGTGAGTAGATGGAGTTCAGATACAGATCAGCCATGATCTAATTGAATGGCAGAACATGTTTGAGGGGTTGAATGGCCTACTCCTGTTCCTATGTTCCTAAGCACAGCATCTATTCTGTGCTAGCAACATTCCACAGACACCTGAGATGAATAACCAGTTAATCTGTGCTACTCATGGTGTTGGTTGAGGGAGGAATATTGACCAGGACACTGGGACGAACTGCTCCTCTTCCTTGATAATGCATTGAATCTTTAACATCCACCTGAACCTCTGGAACAGGCACATAGGACCGTGGCTTAAGCATCTCATCCGACAGACAGTGCCTGCAATGATGTGGCACTCCCTCAGAACCGGAGGGGAGAGTCGACCTAGATTGTGAGCGCACGCCCAGGTGTAGAACTTCAACCCACACCATACACAGAGGTAACAACGCTGCCAACTGAGCCAAGCTGATACACGAGATCCATTTGATTCATTATATGCGTTCACATTAGAAAACAGATACAGTAGTATCTTTAAAAAAGGAATTGGCTAAATACTTGGAAGGGGAAAAATTTGCTGGGGTATGAGGAAAGAACAGGAGAGTGGGACTAATTGGATAGCTGACACAGGCTCGATGGGCTGAATGGCTCCATTCTCTGCTGTATCATTCCATAACAACAGACAGTTTCTTAAACGATAAGGAGTTATGGGGAGGGGGCAGGAAAATGGAGCTGAGTCCATGATCAGATCAGCCATGATCTTATTGAATGGCGGAGCAGGTTCGAGGGGCCGTCTGGCCTACTCCTGTTCCTATTTCTTATGTTCTTATGTTCTTATGTCTTGCATTGACTTAGAACAAGAAAAAATATTTCTGTGCTGTCTTGACCATGTTTTAACGAACTCACGCAAAAGAAAAAGAACGAATTTGCAACTCCAAGATATCCCAAAGTGCTTTACAGCCAATGAAGCATTTTTTTAAATGAAGTCACTGTTGTAATGTAGAAACACAGCAGCCAATTTGTGCATAGCAAGGTCCCACAAACAGCAGTGAGATAAATTACCAGCAAATCTGTTTTTAGATGTTGGTTGAGCTATAAATGTTGGCCAGGACACTGGAAAAACTCCCCTGCTCTTCTTTGAAATAGTGCCGTAGGGGATTTTATGTCCATGTGAGAAGCAGACGGGGCCTCGATTTAACGTCTAATATGAAAGACGGCACCTCCAACAGTGCAGCACTCCCTCAGTACTGCACTGGGAATGTCAGGCTCTGGAGTAGGACTTAAACCCACAACCTTCTGACTGCAAGGTGAGAGTGCTACCACTGAGCCATGGCTGGCACCATGGGTTTTTCACAAGGGTCTTTTTATAATTATGTCTACTTTATCAGTGGGACATTTTCCTACATTAAAGGCACTATGCAAGTTATAAACACTAAAATTTTCTATATCAATGATGGTGATTTCTTAGGATACAGCTCAAAACTTTACAATTCTATGTATTTTCCTCTCTCCCGAAGCTGCTAACAGGTGTTGAGATACAGTTCCTCATGTGTTGGATGGAGCTTCCAGTATCTCTTGCATGTGGCCATTTTTCACGTGTGAGCCTAGGCATATTGGCAGGCTGTTGAATTGTGGTGGCATCACGGCCCAACCCCAACAGCAGCATGATAATGACCTGGTAATCATTTTAGTGATTGTCTGGTCATATATCTCATTGCTATTTGTGGGAGCTTACTGTGTGCAAATAGGCTGCTGTGTATCCTACAATGAGACCAGAACTAAGGGCCATAAATATAAGATAATCACTAATAAATCCAATCGGAAATTCAGGAGAAACTTATTTTCCCAGAGAGTGTTTAGAATGTGGAACTCACTCCCACAGGGAGTGGTTGAGGCGAATAGCATTGATGCATTTAAGGGGAAGCTAGATAAGCACATGAGCAAGAAACAAATAGAAGGATATGTTGATGGGGTTAGATGAAGAAGGGTGGGAGGAGGCTCGTGTGGAGCATAAACACCGGCATGGATCTATTGGGCCGAATGTCCTGCTTCTGTGCTATAAATACTTTGTAATTTTTAACTTGTTTAGTGGGGCAGCCTCATAAATGGGGCAGTTTTGTTTGCAATAGAGCAGCCTAATTTAACATGCAGACAATAATTACATAGTCCAACCTGTGTTTATGTGAAGCCTCAGGCCTGTGAGTGCAGGAATGTAGAAGATTTTCATCTTTGATTCCAGTGACAACAGTATTGCATGCTGTTAAATCAAATATGGCATGAGGCAGATGCACAGTGAGGGCTTACTTTACATTATCCTGACAAATCTGCTTATAAACAGCAGTCTCGGGAGAGCAATCTCTGAATGTGTGTGTTGTCTTCCATTTTCCCAAACTGCTGAATGTACCTTCTGGCTTGCCTTAATGTTATGAGCAAATTGCTGCCAATTCACACAATTCTTGAGTGGCAATTCACCCTGTTGGACTGGGTGAATATAACCAAAATTCTCTTCAAAGAAAAGCCTTGCTTGAAAATTGTTGGTTTGAAACTAAAAACAATATTATAATTCTAACAATGCAGGTGCTTATTTATTACTCCCTTTGTCCTTGCACTTTGCACACTGGAAGATCTGTGAGCCATAGCTCTGCCTCTTCGAGATGTGTTAGTGGAAACATTGATGTGATTATAAGGTTGGTCTGGTTGTAATGTGGTGTGAATGGTGTGTTGTGGGGTGAATGGTGAAATGCGGTGCGAATGGTGTGATGTGGCATCAATGGTATAATGTGGTATCAATGGTGTGATGTGAATAGTGAGATGTGGTGTGAATGGTGTGATCATAGAATCATAGAAGTTTACAACATGGAAGGAGGCCATTTCGGCCCATCGTGTCCGTGCCGGCCAACAAGTGGCTATCCAGCCTAATCTCACTTTCCAGCTCTAGGTCCGTAACCCTGCAGGTTACGGCACTTCAAGTGCACATCCAAGTACTTTTTAAATGTGGTGAGGGTTTCTGCTTCTGCCACCCTTTCAGGCAGTGAGTTCCAGACCCCACAACCCTCTGCGTGAAGAAATTTCCCCTCAAACCCCCTCAAAACCTTCTACCAATTACTTTAAATTTATGCCCCCTGGTTATTGACCCCTCTGCTAGGGGAAATAGGCCCTTTCTATCCACTATATGTAGGCCCCTCATAATTTTATACACCTCAACAAGGACTCCCCTCAGTCTCCTCTGTTCCAAGGAAAGCAAACCCAGCCTATCCAATCATAGCTAAGATTCGCCACTCCCGGCAACATCCTCGTAAGTCTCCTCTGCACCCTCTCCAGTGCAATCATGTCCTTCCTGTAATGCGGTGACCAGAACTGCATGCAGTTTTCCAGCTGTGGCCTAACCAGTGTTTTATGCAGTTCAAGCATAACTTCTCTGCTCTTGTATTCTATGCCTTAACCACCTTATCCACCTGGCCTGCTACCTTTAGGGATCTGTGGACATGCACTCCAAGGTCCCTTTGTTTCTCTACACTTCTCAGTGTCCTGCCATTTAATGTGTATTTCCTCTCCTTGTCAGCCCTCCCCAAATGCATTACCTCACACATCTCCAGATTAAGTTCCATTTGCCACTGTTCTGCTCACCTGACCAGTTGATTGATATCTTCCTGCAGTCCGCAGCTTTCTTCTTCATTATCAACCACGCAGCCGATTTTAGTATCATCTGCAAACTTCTTAATCATACCCCCCTATATTCAAGTCTAGATCATTGATGTATTCCATAAAAAGCTAGTGACCTAGTACCGAGCCCTGTGAAACCCAACTGGAAACATCCTTCCAGTCACAAAAACACCCATCAACCATTATCCTTTGCCTCCTGCCTCTGAGACAATTTTGGATCCAACTTGCCACTTCGCCCTGAATCCCATGAGCTTTTACTTTCGTGATCAGTCTGCCATGTGGGACCTTATCAAAAGCTTTGCTCAAATCCATATACACTACATCATGTGCACTGCCCTCATCGACCCTCCTGGTTACCTCCTCGAAAAATGTAATCAAGTCAGTCAAACACGACCTTCCCTTAACAAATCCGTGCTGACTGTCCTTGATTAATCCTTGCCTTTCTAAATGAAGATTTATCCTGTCCTTCAGGAATTTTTCCAATAATTTTCCCACCATTGAGGTTGGGCTGACTGGCCTGCAATTACTCGGTCTATCCCTTTCTCCCTTCTTAAACAAAGGTACCACATTAGCAGTCCTCCAGTCCTCTGGCACCACATCTGAAGCCAGAGAGGATTGGAAAATGATGGTCAAAGCCACTGCTGTTTCCTCTTTTGCTTCGTTTAACAGCTTGGAATACATTTCATCCGAGCCTGGGGACTTATCCATTTCAAATCTGCTAAACCCCTTAATACCTCCTCTCTCACTATGTTTATTTCATCTAATATTTCGCACTCCTCCTCCTTGATAGCAGTGTCTGCATCGTCCCTCTCTTTTGTGAAAACAGTCACAAAGTATTCATTAAGAACCATACCCACATCTTCCGCCTCCACACACAGATTACCCTCACGGTCTCTAATAGGCCCTACCCTTTCTTTAGTTATCCTCTTGCTCTTTCTATTTATAAAACATCTTTGGGTGATGTGGTGTGAATGGTGTGATGTGAATGGTGAGATGTGGTGCGGGCGGTGTGATGTGGTGTGAATGGTGAAATGTGGTGTCAATGGCGTGATGTGGTGTGAATGGTGTGATGTGATGTGAATGGTGTGATGTAGTGCGGATGGTTCGATGCACCAATAGAATATCTAACATGCCCCAATAGAATATCTAACATGCCCCAATCTATGTACAATACAGTAGGCAGCTAAAGATAAGTTGATTTTCTTATAATATTGACAGCATCCCCATGCACGGGGCATCAGTTACTGTTCAGAAATCCTGTGGCATACTTAAATAAGAAAGGCTTTTACACTGCGAATGGTCTGTTACTCCCACCAGAAAATAGTCCAAGGGGTGTCCCTGATTTCATTCTGAGCCAACCAAAAGTGCCACAGCCCTTTCGAGAAGGAGGAAGATAAGTGGCTTCTTGGAGATTTTGAGGTATATTCTAAAAGATAGTGTTCTCTGCATGAAGCTTTGTTCAAGGAAGAACATGGAGATCAGAACGGTCAGGTGTATGAAGGCAGGTGACTGTCAATATGGACTATGTGCTTCAACATTCTTTTTCTTAAAATAGCCCCACTGAAATTGGAGTCCACTGCAACCCGGGGGAGCATACAACACTGGATATCCTCTCATTACTCGCTGCCCCTCATCAACACCCACGCCAACCTCACTGTAATCTTCCCAAGCTCACTTATGTGCGCTTGTGTCCGATTCAATTGGGATTGATACTGTGAGATTTTTGCTCTTTCAGTGAGCCACTCTACTTGGGCATATGGGACATTCTGAACACATAAACACACATCCATTGGGCACTGTTGTCAAGACATAAAGCATTATGCATTAATTAGCATGCATGGACATGTTGTTGTAACATATTGTGCAATTCATGTAATATTTGAAAATTAAGATGGTGGATAGCACATGGTCTGTGCACTCCAAAATCCCAAAGCCTGCTGGAGTTGTCTTACTGAACAAGTCAGCTATTCCGTCCTCATATGTTGTGAATTGTATGTGTACATTAGGTACAATGTGCATTTTATTCTGAGCTTTACAGTTATGTACAGATTTTGCCGTTAAACATGAGAATAGTGTTGATTGGGACAGGGTGACTTGACCCATGGAAGTTGTTGGCCATTGTGATGGGTGCAGTGTGATTGGCTAATTCTGCTCAATTTCGCGTCTATCTTACTAGCTACACCCTTGCTCTAGGGTTGCTAACCTTCCATGATTGTTCTGGAGTCTCCGGGAATTAAAGATTAATCCCCTGGACAACGCTGCAAATAACCTGTGAGAAAAACCAGTATGGCATTGAAAAATATTGTGTGTAATTTATATTTTTTTGGAACACTTTTGTTTATTAGTTATAAAAGTATTGGGGTGAAACTCTGTGACTGGTTGGGGCAGTTGGAGGCGGGAGGTCATGTTTTGCAACCCTCCCATGCTCGCATTCCTCTACGCAATATTTTTGCATGTATTTCTTCTGCGATTGCACAATTCTTTGCTTTAATGCATCTCCTCAGTAATATTGTCACTTTGCCTTCTTTAATGGTGCAGCATTCCACCACATCCTCAACAGTTGTTAACATGGTGTTGATATTTTCTGTGACATGTTACCGCATTTGTTGCACAATTTCCACATTTTCTCACAAGTCTAACAAACACCTGGGGACTACCAAAGATGTCCTTGCGTTTCTCCAAAACAAGAACCTGCAGGCTTGGTTGCTAAGTCTGGCTTTTCTCTGTCATTAAGCAGCCTTTTTATTAGAGGTGTCAGACGTGGCTCAGTGGTAGCACTCTCACCTCTGAGTCAGGTGGTTGTGGATTCAAGTCCTACTTTGAGCACCTTGGTCCAGGCTGACACTCGCAGTGCAGTACTGAGGGAGTGCTGCACTGTTGGAGGTGCCATCTTTCAGATGAGACGTTAACCGAGGCCATGTCTGCCCTCTCAGGTGGATGTAAAAGATCCCATGGTACTATTCAAAGAAGAGGAAAGGGGTTCTCCTCAATATCCAGGCCAATATTTATCCCTCAACCAACATCACTTTAAAAAAAATAGATTATCTGGTTGTTATCGCATTGCAGTTTGTGGAGTCTTGCTGTGTGCAAATATGCTGCCAGCATTTCCTACATTACAATAGTGTCTACACTTCACAAAGTACTTCATTGGCTGTAAAGCGCTTTGGGACATCCTGAGGTTGTGAAAGGCGCCGTATAAATGCAACTCTTTCTTTCCAAGTAAACAATTGCACGCCACAGCTTCTCTAAATATTGATATATTGGTTTAAGTGGCTCATCAGCTGCTTCATAAGCATTAAAGGATCATTATTGAATTATGATTGGTAGTTTGTTTTTCATTGCTGCCAATGAAATTGTGCTCTCCAGAGCACCGTATTTTAAAACTGAATTTGGCCATTTGACTGGTTTGAAATACAAATGAAAAATAGACACCTGACCCGCTGTTTGACAAAGGAGGAAAATGTGACAACTGTTTTTCCAAAATCCTGCATGTGTTTTTTTATGGATGCTACAGAAATTCTGTGAAATGTTAATATTGTAAAGGAGGAAGGATTATGGAATGTACAAATTAATTTAATTGCTATGACTAGTATTTATAAATGTGTATACTTTATGTTTGTTTTAAGATTTATCTTGATGTTGTTGTTGATGGATCCACTAACTTAAGGACTTTGTCCTCTCTCCTACTCTGTTCCTTCCTCATCCACACGTTGCCTAACACTACCCAATCTTTTACTGATGATTTCACTCTACACTAATCAACTTCTTTAATGTTACATGCTCTCAATGGACACAACTTCCAGGTCTGAATGGCCTTCAGTCAGGCAGTGAAAATCTTATTTCTTTCAATTCTTCAAATTTGCAGTTTCTACGGCCTCTTGCAAGTCTGATAAACAGCTACAACTCCTCCCTTACTCTCTTTTTGACCTACAATCTTGGCTTCTGACATCAAGTCAAGTGAAACTCCCACATCATCTCCAATGCTGAAGCTGCCTCAAGAAGCTTGATTCCTTTTTTTTGTACCAAGCACTTCCTTTTCCATCAACAGGCCATAACTCTGTAAAGCCTAAGTACTTCCAAGACTAGAATGTTGCTACTGTGAAAAAGCAGGTTAATTTAACACTTCTTTGGAAATCTTGACAGGATACAAGAAAAAAATGTATCTGTTGTCTCAGCTCGAGCCTTCAATCTTTCTCTTTCTGTTTTAACCTTTGTTATCACTCCCTATTTTATCCTTAGGACCACAGTAAGTTATGTTACTCTTTATTTTGTTCCTTCTAAACTCCCCTAGCACCATATAATGGATTCTTCCTTCCATTCCTCCCCACGATATTGAAATCAAGACTTAGCATGCGGTCTTCACAGATCCATCTTCTCAAGTACCTCAATGCTGTACAAATCCTTACCTCCCCCAATCTTTCCTCCCTCTTAGTCTTTAGACTTTTAAAGCTCAAGCTAGGTGTCAGTGAATCGCCTCCTGATTTAGGTCATCTTGCATTTTCAGCCTTGTTCATGCCTACATTATGGGCCTCGCTTCTTCACCTTAGATTCACAGTAAAAGTAAACAGTGGATAAAACCCAAACTAAAAGAATGTTATTTAAGAAAGGTGAGAGAGAAAAAAACAGGACATTATAGACCTGTTGCAGGGAAGTTATTGGAATTGATAATTGATAATGACAGAGTGACTGACCACTTAGAGCTGATGAGAGGGAGCCAACATGGATTTTTAAAGCATAGGTCATATCTAATGAACCTAATTGAATTTTTTGATGAAGTAACTAAAGTAATAGACAGATGAATGCCTGTGGATGTAGTTTATATGGACTTCCGGAAGACATTCGATAAGGTTCTAAATAGGAGACTAGGAGCTAAAATTAAAGCTCATGGAATTGAAGACAAATTATTGACCTGGCTAGGAAGTTGGTTAGGTGGTAGATGACCGAGAGTAGGGATAAGGAGTATGTACTCGAATTGGAAGGAATTGGTGTCCCACAAGGATCTGTGCTGGGGCCTCAACTGTTCACTATATTTATTAATGATTTTGATAACGCAATAGAGAGCCTAATATCCAGATTTGTCAATGACATAGAAACATAGAAAATAGGTGCAGGAGTTGGCCATTCGGCCCTTCGAGCATGCACCATCATTTAATAAGATCATGGTTGATCATTCACCTCGATACCCCTTTCCTGCTTCCTGCTTCCTGCTTGACACACGATTGGTGGCATAGCAAGTAGTGTGGACATAACATTACAAAGAGATTAAGTGAGTGGACAAAACTGTGGCAGATGGATTTCATAGGTATGTGTGAGGTCATTCATTTTGGACCAAAAAAGAAAAATCCGAATATTTATTAAATGCTGAAAAGCTAGGAACAAAGAGATTTAGGGGTCCATGTACACAGATCATTAAAATGTAGTGGCCAGGTACAAAAAATAATCAAAATGGCTAATGAAATGGTGAAGAAGTTTTACTGCAGCTACGCAACTCCCTGGTTAGACAACACCTGGAGTACTGTGTACAGTTCTGGGCGATGCACCTTGGAAAGGATATATTGTCCTTGGAAGGGGTGCAACATAGATTCACCAGAATGTTACCAGGGCTCCAAAGGTTAGATTATGAGGAAAGATTACATAAATTAGGCTTGTAGTCCCTGGAATATAGAAGGTTGATGGGTGATTTGATTGAGGTCTTTAGGATTTTGTAAGGAATTGGTAGGGTAGATAAAGAAACATTTCTCCTGATGGGGGAGTCGAGGACAAAGCGACGTAATCTTAAATTCAAAGCCAGGAGAGAAGTTAGGAACCACTTCTTCATGCAAAGAGTGGTAGAAATGTGGAACTCTCTCCACAAGAAAGCAGCAGATACTAGCTCAATTAATAATTTGAAATTTGAGATCGCTAGAATTTTGCTAACCAGGGGTATTAAGGAATATGGAGCCAAGGCGGGTGGATGGAGTTCAGATTCAGATCAGCCATGATCTCATTGAATGGAGGAAAAGGCTTGAGCGGCTAAAAGGCCTACTCCTGTTCCTATGGTGCCCATTAATTCATCATTGTTTACTTATTTCTTCGGCTGATGTGTGTACAGTGCTGCTATTCTTCTCCTCATTTAATAGTGTATGTGTTACAAGTCACAAAATAATGGCCTGGATTTTCTGGGGCCGATGACTGCGTAGCATACGTGGTGTTAAGTGCTCTGCAAGTTCCGGATTTTCGCATGTGTTGCGCTTGCACGAAAACCCGGAATTTGTGATCTGTCGAACAAATGCACAGTAAATGGACATTTGCTGGCACAGAGCTGGGCTATTTGCCCAACTACTGCCCAGCGAATGCCCACAAAACTTTTACACCTGGTAAAAACAGGTGTAAGGCCTTCTTTTACCAGTGTAAGGGTTTAAATAAATATTAAAACATTTTTTTTTAAAATTATTTAAACATTCAAAAACCTTTACAATTAGTTTAGGTTATTTTTGGCCCCTTTATAAATGTTTACATTTATTTTTCAAAAAATTAAATTTTGGTTTCAAATGTTTAATTAAATTGTATTTTAATTAATTATGAACATGCGATTATTTATTTTTATTTAAGTGGGATAAAAGTTTTTTTTAAGGGATTCCGGTTATACTTTTGGGGAATCCTTATGTAAATGGAATCCCCATAATCATAATGGGAATCCCCCTTTGTGATTGGGTGGCTGGGCCCACGTGATCCCAGGGACCCTTGTGAACCACATGCACCCCTGGGATACGTGGGCCCTTATGAATTCGTGGGCCTGCAGGCCTAGGACCACAAGAGTCTCAAGGTACGGAGGCGCCAGGTAGATTCAGACGCATTCGCCTGCAGGAAGCCTCTAACCACAATTTCCATAACAAATTGACAGGCCAACCCTACAGATCCTTGTGTTATCATATTTGGTGACATTTCATGGGTATATCTACAGTGATGAAAATGGCACACTGATGTATATAATGGCCTTATCTAAGCAGTACCCAGTGAAGTCTGGTTTGTGTATGGTGAGATATGTAATGCCCATGCCCAGGGGTTCACTGGTTGTGTTTGAAAATGAAACCAGGGGCAAGGGATAACACTGATCTCACTTATTCAGTGTGATGTGTATCGTTCAGACAACATTACGTGTTATTTTTTTGCTGAATAAATGAGCAATTCAGAATAATTCAGTATCACTTTAATACATGCGTATATAATATATATATATTTTAAATTTCATTTCTAAATTTCCACAGGGAGTTTGGTTGGCGGGATCCCGAGCTGCCAGAGGTCATCCAGATGTTGCAGCATCAGTTCCCTTCGGTGCAGTCCAACGCAGCAGCCTACCTGCAACACCTGTGCTTTGGCGACAATAAGATCAAGGCGGAGGTGAGTACACCATGCAAGTGCTCATTGTTGTACTGTTTAAACGAATAATCTCCTACTTAGAAATAGCAGTGCTCAACCTGCCGGCAGTCAACTGTGCTTAGCAATTATATACCTATTAGACAATTAGCTTAACGCTTTTCCATCAAAAATGGTGGAACTGAAACCCACTTATGAAGTCCGCCCACATGCCAATGGTAGTTGCAGTCAGTCTCTAATCAACATCAAAAGTAATTATTATTTATTTAGAATCAGCGGAAGGTGATATTTGCTAATTATACCTTCAAATGCTATTCATTCAATTTCCTGTCAGTTGAGGAGATGACTAAGCAACGAGGAAAAATGAAAGAATACGCATCGTGTGATGCCAGGTTTACAGTCTATTGTGGGAGACAGTTGCCAGTGGGAGGAGTGCTGGAGTGTGGTATGGCTGTTAGTGGGCAGCCTTTGTCTTGTTTATGCTATGATCGGATTTCAGAGTCCCAGCGACAATACTGGCACACTTAAGGACGAACGAGCGCTGTTGTACATGCCTAGTTGCTCAAAGGTTACATTTGTAATTTTGTTTCTGGCTGCCAATGGCCCCCCCATGGAATAGTCTGTACTGAGCAAGAATATGAAAACTGCCTGGACAAAAGGGAGGTCCTCCTGTATAGCGCCACTGATAATGGCTCTTTGACAAACATCGATATGAAAACTCTTACCGGCAATGCCCCTACCAGACATGGAACTCGCTAGGTCAGCTGTGGCTCAGTGGTACCATTCTCATCTCTGAGTCAGAAAGTCCCACTCCAAGTTCAAGTCCCACTCCAGAGACTTGAGCCTATAATTGAGGCGGACACTTCAGTGTGCTTAAGTGCAGTACTGAGAGAGTTCTGTCTTTCAGATGAGACGTTAAACTGAGGCCCCATCTGCCCTCTCAGGTGGATCCCGCGGCACTATTCAAAAAAGAGCAGAGAGTTCGCTCCGCTGTCTTGGTCAACTTTAATTCCTCAACTAACATCATTAAAATAGATTATCTGGCCATATTACATTGCTGTTTGTGGGACCTTGCTGTTCACAAATTGGCTGCTGTATTTCCTACATTACAACAGTGACTACACTTCAAAAGTACTTCATTGGCTGTAAAGTGGTTTCAGACATCCTGAAGTTGTGAAAGGCGCAATATAAATGCAAGTTTGTTCTTTCTTAGGCATTTCTACCCCTTTGTTTATAGTATAGGACTGTTTCAAGTTATATTGGAGAGGGACTGTCTGATACAGCTTGCATTGACCATCTTTGGTACAAGAAATAGCTGATGCATTTGGGGTTTTTGGTCTTAGACTTTGAAATCCCCCCAATATTTAAAGCAGGATTATCCCAGGTTTTATGAAGTCCAGACACAAACATACATGACAACTGTTTGCTTTTTAAACTGATCTATTTTTACAGGTGTTTTAACCTATATATCAATTTGTCGGTGTTTTGCAAGACAAATCAGCTTTTTTCTCCATTGAGATTGGATATTATTAGTATCAAGCAATCAGGTTCGTTGAATGTTAGAAGCTGTTCGAAACAATCAATCAGACATAACTTTCTTCCACTCTCAGTTACACACAAACCTGAAGCAGAAATGTTTTCAGATGAGCTGGTGTTTTCTGAGATTTGCAACTTATAAATGTGTTTGTTCATTGTTTGTCCCTGGAGAAGTTTTATTTCTAGCATGCAAAATTCAGCTGATAGAACATGTTCATTTTCTTCAAAGGAACCCTCTGTCTGATCATCCGTTTATGTGAAAGTTTATTTTCACCAAGACTAATTGCAGCCGCTTTTTGATGTATTGATGTGGTTCGTGCTATGAATATGTTAACTGGCTTTGTTTGAGAACTTCTCTCACAGCTTTTTCCAGATTTGCCAGGGTTTGTAAATAAAAGAGAGGATAGGATTAGAGTAGTGATAAGCTTGACTCAATTTGAAGAATTACTGTGAGATTCCTATATTTAGGACTTGACTTCAGTATACTAGGACATATCACTCATCACTCCTGTCTGGCAACACCTCGAATTTAACATTTTCATCCTTCTGTTCAAATCCCTCCATGGCCTCACCCCTCCCCATCTCTGTAACATCTACCATCCTATAACTCTCCACAATCTGTGTTTCTCCAATTATAGCCTCTTGCACATCCTCAATTTCTATTGCCTACCATTGTCAGCTGTGCCTTCAGCTGCCCAGGCCCCAAGTTTTGGAATTCCCTCCCTAAACCTCTCTCTCCTTTACCCACACCGTTATTTCTGGAGTCCCCCAACGATCTATTCTTGGGCCTCTCCTATTTCTTATCTCCATGCTGCCCCTCGGCGACACCATCCGAAAGCACAATGTCAGGTTCCACATGTACGCTGAAAAACCCAGCTCTACCTCAGCACTATTGTGTTCCTAACATAGATGAGGCTGCACACAGGGAGGTTAAAGTAACAGTGACCTCAGTCTTTAATAAGACACTCCAGAGTGAGGAACAAGCCTTCAGGGCCGGCTTAAATACAGTGCTCACAAGGGATGCTGGGATCACTTGGGACTTCAGGGGATGAGCTCCCTGGTGGCGGAACATGGGAGTGCATGCTTTACAGATACACAACATCACTCCCCCCCGACCCCCAAAGTCAAAGTGAAAACTATTTACAAGGTGAGGCGGTCGGGAGCCTTTCTTTCCCTGGTGGACCACCTCGGTACAAATGTCTGTTCTGGTGTGTTGGCTGTGCCCTCGCTGGGCTGGCGTGTTGTTGGCCCTGCAGGGCTGCTAGGTGAGCCTGCCTTGCTGGGTTGTTGGGCGTGATGGGTTCGATTTCCTGGTCCGGTGTGGTGTCGTTGATCCTTTGGGTGTATGTTGTGGGCTCGAAAAAGGTCGTGTCTGCTGTGGGTTGTTCAGGGCAGTCTGTGAACCGCAGCCTCGTTTGGTCCAGGTGCTTTCTGCAAATTTGTCCATTGTCTAGTTTGACTACAAACATCCTACTCCTTTCTTTAGCTATCACCGTGCCCGCAATCCACTTGGGACCATGTCCATAGTTTAGCACATACACAGGGTCATTCAGATTAATTTCCCGTGACACAGTGGCGCGACCATCATTTACATTTTGTTGCTGCCGCCTGCTCTCTATCTGAGCATGCAGGTTGGGGTGAACCAGCGAGAGTTTGGTTTTAAGTGTCCTTTTCATGAGTAGCTCAGCCAGGGGCACCCCTGTGAGCGAGTGGGATCTCGTGCGGTAGCTGAGCAGTACCCGGGACAGGCGGGTTTGGAGTGAGCCTTCTGTGACTCGTTTAAGGCTCTGTTTGATGGTTTGTACTGCCCGCTCTGCCTGCCCATTGGAGGCTGATTTAAACAGGGCCAAGGTGACAGGTTTGATCCCATTGTGGGTCATGAATTCTTTAAATTTGGCACTGGTGAAACATGGCCCGTTGTCACTGATCAGTATGTCAGGCAGGCCGTGGGTGGCAAACATGGCCCTCAGGCTTTCAATGGTGGTGGTGGCGGTGCTTCCCGACATTATTTCACATTCAATCTATTTTGAAAAAGCATCCACCACCACCAGGAACATTTTACCGAGAAACGGGCCCGTATAGTCGACATGGATCCTCGACCATGGTCTGGAGGGCCAAGACCACAAACTTAGTGGTGCCTCTCTGGGCGCGTTGCTCAACTGAGCACATTGGCTGCATTGCCATACACAGGACTCTAAGTCACAGTCGATACCGGGCAACCTTACGTGGGATCTGGCTATCGCTTTAATCATTACTATACCCAGGTGTGTGCTGTGGAGATCCGAGATGAACATCTCCCTGCCCTTTTTTGGTAGCACTACGCGGTTATCCCACAACAGGCAGTCTGCCTGAATGGACACCTCGTCCTTTCGCCGCTGCAATGGCTTGATTGGTTCTTGCATTTCAAGGGGGATGCTGGCCCAACTCCCATGCAGCACACAGTTTTTTACTAGGGACAGCAGAGGATCTTGGCTGGTCCAAGTCCTAATCTGGCGGGCCGTGACAGGTGATTTATCATTTCCAAACGCTTCCATGACCATCAACAAGTCTGCGGGCTGCGCCACCATCAACAAGTTTGCAGGCTGAGCCATTTCCACCCCCGTGGTGGGCAATGGTAACCGACTAAGAGCATCCGCACAGTTCTCGGTGCCTGGCCTGGATGGTATCATTAAATGCTGATAGCGCGAGTGCCCACCTTTGTATGCGGGCTGAGGCATTAGTATTTATCCCCTTGTTTTCAGCGAAGAGGAATGTGAGGGGCTTGTGATCGGTTTCCAGCTCAAATTTGAGGCCAGACAGGTACTGATGCATTTTCTTTACCCCGAACACACACACCAATGCCTCTTTCTCAATCATGCTGTAGGCCCTCTCGGCCTTAGACAAGCTCCTGGAAGCATAGGCAACAGGTTGCAACTTCCCTGCAACGTTAGCTTGTTGTAATACACACCCGACTCCTTTCGACAAAGCGTCACATGCTTGCACAAGTCTTTTACACGGGTTATACAATACAAGCAGCTTGTTGGAGCATAAAATATTTCTGGCTTTCTCAAAAGCAATTACTTGTTTTTTTTCCCCATACCCAGTTCTCACCTTGGCACAATAACACATGTAGGGGCTCTAAAGGGGTGCTTAACCCCGGTAGGAAGTTAACAAAATAGTTGAGGAGTCCCAGGAATGACCTCAGCTCCGTGACATTCTGTGGCCTGGGCGCGTTCCTGATCACCTCTATCTTGGCGTCTGTGGGCCGAATGCCGTCCGCCGCGATCTTTCTCCCCAAAAGTTCCACTTCTGTTGCCATGAAGACGCATATCGACCCCTTCAGCCGCAGCCCTACGCGATCCAGTCACTGGAGGACCTCCTCCAGGTTTTGTAGGTGCTCGCCGATGTCCCGACCCGTGACCAATATGTCGGCCTGAAAGACCACCGTGTGTGGTACCGACTTGAGTAGGCTCTCCATATTTCTCTGGAAGATCGCTGCAGCCGACCGAATTCCAAATGGGTATCTGTTGTAGATGAACAGTCCCTTGTGCATGTTGATGCAGGTGAGGCCCTTCGAAGACTCCTCCAGCTCCTGTGTCAAGTAGACCGAAGTCAGGTCAAGCTTGGTGAACATCTTGCCTCCTGCCAGCGTCGCAAATAGGTCGACTGCCTTAAGTAGCGGGTATTGGTCCTGTAGCAAGAAACGATTAATAGTTACTTGCTACAGGGCTGGCCCACTCGCTGAATTCCACTGGGGAGATGACGCCCTCGCGTTGCAGCCTGTCCAGCTCAATTTCCACACTCTCCCTCATCATGTGAGGTACCGCTCGCGCCTTGTGGTGAGTGGGTCATGCCTCTGGGACCAAGTGGATCTGCACCTTCGCCCGGAAAAGTTTCCAATGCCTGGCTCAAAAAGGGAAGGAAATTTGTTAAGAACCTGGGTACATGAGGCCTCATCGACATATGATAGCGCTCGGATGTCATCCATGTTCCAGCGGATTTTGCGAAGCCAGCTCCTTCCAAGCAGTGTGGGGCCATCGCCCGGGACAATCCAGAGTGGCAGTTCGTGCACCGTGCCCTCGTAGGTGACCTTGACCATGGTGCTGCCCAGGAGAGTGATAAGCTCTTTGGTGTACGTTCTCAGTTTCGTGTGGATGGGGCTCAGGGCTGGTCTGAATGGCTTGTTGCACCACAGGCTCTCAAACATCTTTTTACTCATGATGGATTGGCTCGCACCAGTGTCCAGTTCCATGGCTACGGGTAAGCCATTCAATTTTACGTTTAGCATTATAGTTGGACATTTCGTCGAAAATGTGTGCACCCCGTGTACTTCAGCATCTGCCTCCTCTCTCTGAGGCTCGAAATTGCTTTGGTCCACCATGGACCGATCTTCCTCTGCCACGTGGTGGTTAGCAGGTTTTGCAGAGCTTGCAGCTCGTTTGCAAGCTCATTGGAGGTGCCCCATTGTTCCACAGCTCTTGCAAACATCCCCTTTGAAGCGGCATGAATAGGCTGAATGGAAGCTTCCACAACGCCAGCAAGGTGTGAATTGCCTTGCATTCATCCTTTGTTGGGGACTCTGGGTCACCTGAGGCCTGCTGACAGTTGCAGACTCGTGGGTTCTGCCCTGTACATTTCTGCTCGCAAACACAGTTCCAGTTAATTTATGAACATTGCTAGCACTTGTGTGCTGAGAGATTTGTTTGGTGTTATCACTGGTGGACATAAACGCCTGTGCTATCGCAATGGCCTTACTGAGGGTCGGTGTCTCTGCAGTCAAAAGTTTTCGTATGATGGTCTTGTGGCCAATGCCCAGTACAAAAAAGTCTCTGAGCATTTGCTCCAGGTAGCCATCAAATTCACATTGTCCTACAAGTCGCCTTAGCTCGGCGACGTAGCTCGCCACTTCCTGACCTTCAGATTGCTGTCACGTGTAGAACCGATACCTCGCCATCAGCATGCTCTCCCTCGGGTTAAGATGCTCCAGAACCAGTGTACACAGCTCCTCATACGACGTATCTGTGGGTTTCACCGGAGCCAGAAGAGTCTTCATGAGGCTGTAGGTCGGTGCCCCGCAGACTGTGAGGAGGACGGCTCTCTTATTTGCAACGCTCCCTTCTCCGTCCAGCTCGTTGGCTACAAGGTACTGGTCTAGCCATTCGACATAGGCTTCCCAGTCCTCACCCTCCGAGAACTTCTCCAGGATGCCCACAGTTTGCTGCATCTTTGCGTTGGATTCGTATTCTCGTCGCCAGTTATTGTGTTCCTAACACACAAGAGGCTGCACACAGGGAGGTTAAAGTAACAGTGACCTCAGTCTTTAATAAGACACTCCAGAGTGAGGTTCAGGCCTCAGGGGCCGGCTTATATACAGTGCTCCCAAGGGATGCTGGGATCCCTTGGGACTTCAGGGGCTGAGCTCCCTGGTGGCAGAACATGGGAGTGCATGCTTTACAGATACACAACAACCACCACCTCTCTCAACCCCTCCACTGTCTCTGATTTGTCAAGCTGCCTGGCTGTCATCCAGTACTGGATGAGCAGAAATTTTTGAACACCGAAGTATTGTATTCACGTGTGGGTCCTGGGTGCTTGCTCTGCAGAGTGTGTGAGGATCCCGGGGTTTGGTGGTGTCAGGGCCTGGAGCCCCGCTCGCTCTGCAGCCTCTTGCACTCTCCGGCCCAGCGTGGGGTTCATGCGCAGATCCTGGGTGCCACCATTACCAACCACGTGTTCGCGAGCTCACCCGCTCACCGCTCCAGCCCCACCACACTCGGCTCCCACACAAGGTTCTGGTCTGAACCTGCAGTCCAATCAGCAACTATTCAGAGCTACAAACTCCGGGCAAACCTTGTGAACAGCTCTTATCTGTTCACCCGCACACCACACACATGGACCCCATACATGGTCCCTTCATTCAGAATGAAATAATTTTTATCACCTCCAGAAGGAAAAAAACAAAAATCTCCAAAGCATTAACTAACCCATTAATTAGAGTATAAAGTGTTTTATTTTACCAGCCAAAGACAGCTATAATTACAAGTGCAGAATATTATTAACAGAGGATCTTCACAAATCTAACTAGGCTTCCACATTCCATTTTGTCCATAGGACTGTAGACTGGATCAAATTACACATTGCAATGTTGTCTACAGTATCAGGATCAAAATATACATTCCAGACAAACTGTTGGGTTGTCTTGTCATCCAGGGGGAACCAATAATATATCTAGGCGGCAAAATTGCCCATTTTATAGCCCCGTTAGCTCCTCCGGGGGCAGATTTTGCCCGGGGGAGGGGTGCGCTACCGCCTCCCCGGAAATTGCCCCACGGCAACCGACGCTGGTGTGGGTGGATGTCGAAGCCAACTTCAGGGCGCTGTTTAAAGGGGAGGTCTGCAGCGCCCTGGGCCGCCATCTTTATTTGTCGGCCAACTCTTGGGTCAGCCCGACCATGGCGGCGCTAGCATGAACCGGGCCACCATCGCGCAGTCCGGCACTCCGTCTTGGGTGCAGGGCTGCTGACCCGGTCTCACGCGTCCCTGGTGGTCCAGTGGCAGCCACCAAAGGGCCATGCAGAGTGGATGTGAATTGTCTTCGGTCCCCACCACAAATTCTGTTCCCTAGCCACCCACTCCATCCCTCTCTCTGGCCACTGTCTGTGACTGAACCATATCTTTCACAGTCTTTGCATCATATTTGACCCTGACATGAGCTTCCCACCATATATCTGCTTCATCACCAAAACTGCCTACTTCCACCTCCATAACATTGCCCATTTCTGCCCGCCTCAGTTCATCTGCTGCAGAAACCATCATCTGTGCCTTTGTTATCTCTCACTTGACGATTCCAATGCTTTCCTGACCAACCTTCCATTTTCAGCTACAGTGTCAGCTGTGGCTCAGTTGGTAGCACCCTCGCCTCTGAGTCAGAAGGTTGCAGATTTAAGTCCCACGCCAGAGATTTGAGCACAAAAATTTAGGCTGACACTCCAGTACAGTACTGAGGGAGTGCTGTACTGTCAGAGGTGCTGTAAAGTCCTGTCCCCTCAGTACAGATTCACACGAGGCATGTAGTGAAGTCAAGGTCACTCTGGACCTGCACCTTTATTTCACAGCTCTGGAATGCTGCACTTGCCTGAGACCTGTCCTTGTATACCTGTCTCTTGTAAGTGCACCCCTGGTGGTAAGGTATGCTGGTGGTTACAGGTCATATCTTATTACAGTCATGTATAGCATGTTAGGATACAGTTATATATAATAATGTAAGATACATGACATCACCCTCCCCCAAGGTCTTATTGTCTTTATAGGTTCAGTCTCTCAGGTGGTCTACGCTCTCGCGTGGAGCGTCTGAGTTGTGGTTCAGTTGTTTGCCTTGGTGTCTGTTTTTCTTTGGGTGTGGTTGCTGGTACCTCGCCTGGGCTGTCTGTTTAGATTGGTGTGATTGTTGTTGACTCGCCTGGGCTGTCTGTTTGGGTTGTCCTTTCCTCAGGTTGTTCCCTCTGTCTGTCCACCAGGTGTGGTGCGAGTTCCACATTGTAGACTGCCTCTGGTTCCGCAGTGTTGTTGGTAAATCTGCTTTTGACTTGGTCTATATGCCTCCGGCAGGTTTTGCCATTGTCCATTTGTGCTACCAGTAGCCTGTTTCCTTTCTTGCCTGTTACTGTCCCTGCAAGCCATTTGGGACCCCTGCCATAGTTTAGTACAAACACTTTGTCCCCTATCTCATTCCATCTCCCCCTCGAATTTCTGTCATGGTACTCAATCAGCTTACGGCGCTTTGCCTCAACGATTTTGTGCATGTCTGGGAGGATTAATGAGAGCCTTGTTTTTAAAGTCCTTTTCATCAACAGTTGCGCGGGGGGGATCCCACTCAGTGAGTGCGGATGAGATCTGTATGCCAGCAGCAGTCGCGACAGTCGGGACCTTGGATTTTTTAAGCATGCCTTGTTTAATGATTTGCACTGCTCTCTCCACCTGGCCGTTGGAGGCCGGCTTGAACGGTGCCGTCTTGACGTGATTTATGCCGTGGTCAATTACAAAGTCTTGGAATTCTGCGCTGGTGAAGCACGGACTATTGTCACTGACCAATATGTCAGGGATTCCGTGCGTTGAAAACATGGTTGCGAGGCTCTCCCAGTGGTGGAGGCTGTGCTCGAGTTTAAAATGGTGCATTCGATCCACTTTGAAAATGCATCTACAACTGAGGAACATTTTGCCCATGAATGGGCTCGCATAGTCTACGTGCACCCGCGACCACGGTTTGGTAGGCCAGGGGCTCAGTGGAGCCTCCCTGGGAGCATTGCTGAGTTGGGCACAAATGGTGCACCTTCGGACGCAGAGCTCCAAGTCCGCATCAATACCAGGCCACCAGACCACCAGACGTGGGATCTGGCTATGGCCTTCATGAGAACAATCCCCGGGTGCTCGCAGTGGAGCTCCCGGACAAATGCCTCTCTGCCTCGCAGAGGCATGACTACTCGGCTGCCCCACATCAGGCAGTCTGCTTGTCGTGATAGCTCATGCATGCACCTGTGAAAGGGTTTTAATTCCTCGGGGCAGGCATCGCGAGCCTCTGCCCAGTCACCGGTTAGGATACATCTTTTTACTTAGGATAACGTGGGGTCGCTGGCCGTCCAGGCTCTGATTTGGCGAGCCATCATGGGCGAACCTGTGGACTCAAAGGCATTGATTGCCATGACTCTCTCACAGTCCTGTTCGTCAGACCCTTCCCGTGGTCGCCAGGGGTAGCCTGCTGAGCGCGTCGGCACAGTTGTCTATGCCTGGTCTGTGCCTTATGGTATTGTCGTAGGACGCCAGCATGAGTACCCACCGTTGAATTCGCGCCGAGGCATTGGCGTTTATTGCCTTGCTCTCGGATAGGAGGGACATGAGGGGCTTGTGGTCGATTTCTAATGCGACCTTGGCCCTGAAAAGGTATTGGTGCATCTTTTTACACCGTACACGCACGCGAGCGCCTCCTTCTCTACCATTCCGTACCCGCGCTCCGCCCACGAAAGTGACCTGGAGGCATAAGCTATGGGTTGTAATTTGCCCGCACTATTGACATGTTGCAAAACGCACCCGACCCCATACGCTGACGCATCGCATGTGAGAACTAGCTTTTTACCTGGGTCAAAGAAAGTCAAAACACTGTTGGAACACAGAAGGTTGCGTGCCTTATTGAAGGAGCGTTCCTGGGCGTCCCCCCAAAACCAATCGCACCCCTTCCTGAGTAGCACGTGGAGAGGCTCCAGCAGCCTGCTTAAGTTCTGCATCAAGTTCCCAAAGTAATTGAGTAGCCCGAGAAAGGTGCGCAGTTCTGAGACATTCCGGGGCCTGGGTGCCAGGCGAATTGCTTCTGTTTTGGATTCCATCAGCGGCAATCCTTCTGCCCAAAAATTCAACCTCGGGTGCGAGAAACAGGCACTTGGATTTCTTGATTCGTAGGCCTACCCAATCCAACCGCTTTAGTACTTCCTCCAAATTACGGAGATGGGAGTCGGTGTCCCTGCCCGTGATAAATATGTCGCCTTGAAATACAACCGTCCCCGGGATGGACTTGAGCAGACTCTCCATGTTGCGCTGGAATATGGCAGCTGCCGACCTGATGCCGAATGGGCATCGGTTGTACATGGAAAGGCCTCAATGTGTGTTGATGGTGGTGAGTAGCTTGGATTCCTCGGTCAATCCTTGCGTCATATATGCAGATGTGAGGTCTAATTTTGAGAAAAGTTTACCTCCAGCCAATGTGGCAAATAAGTCCTCCGTTCTGGGCAGCGGGTACTGGTCCTGTAGGGAGACTCTGTTTATGGTCGATTTGTAGTCCCCACAGATTCATCCGGATCCATCAGGCTTCATGACTGGGACGATGGAACTTGCCCAGTCGCTAAATTCCACAGGTGATATAATGCCTTCCCGCAGAAGCCTGTCTAGTTCGTGTTCAGTCTTTTCCCTCATCACATAGAGTGCAGCTCTGGCCTTGTGATGGACCGGTCTAGCATCCTGTGTGATGTAGATTTTTGACTTTGGCCCCTTTGAAAGTGCCCACACCTGGCTGAAAGAGATGTTCAAATCGCTTTTTCACTGTTGAGCAGGAGGTCCGTTCCTCTAATGACATGTCATGGACATCATCCCATTTCCAGTTTAGTTTTGCCAGCCAGCTTCTCCCCAGCAGTGCTGGGGGGTCTCCGGGGACAATCCACAGGGGAAGTCGGTTCATTGTCCCTTTGTGTGTGACAGAGAGCATGGCGCTGCCGAGGACTGGTACGATTTCTTTGGTATAGGTCCTTAGTTTGGTGTCGACACTTGTGAGTTTTGGTCTGTCTCTTTTATGCGGCCACAGTTGTTCAAATTGTTGAGCGCCCATGAGAGATTGACTCGCTCCCGTATCCAGCTCCATGTTGACAGATATCCCGTTGAGTAGGACCCTCATCATTATAGGAGGCGTCTTGTTATAGGAGCAGCGGCCATTGATCATGTTGACCCGCTGTACATCGGAGTCCCGGGTACTGTCCCCACCATCTTCTGGTCCGCTTTCCAACCCATCCGATTCGTATACCAGCCGAGCTACTGTTTTTTTGCACATGCGGGCCAAATGCCCTGTATATTCACAATCTCTGCAAACAGCCTGTTGAAATCGACATCCCTTTGACGAGTGCCCACCCCCACACCTCCAGCACAGACCTGTTCCATTGTTCAGTGTTCCCAAAGAATGAGCTGCGTCTGGCTGATCTCTCTTGAGCTTCTCTCAGTTTGTAGTTGATTGCTCGCATTATGGGTTGATGAGGTGTGAACGGCCGTTCCTGTGGCCCTTGATGGCTTCTGCCTGCTGTCGAGAGCCTGTTCTCCCGGTTTTGTCTGTGTGTGGGAGTAGCAGCTTGTTTAGTGCTGTGAACTTCTTGTTCTGATATTTTGTTAGTTGTCGTACCTGCATTGTAAATCAACCTCGTTTCTTCTTCCCCTACCAAGAATGTCTGTGCAACCAGTGCTGCTGCCTCTAAGGTCAGATTCTTGGTCTCTATGAGCTTTCGGAATATGCCTGCGTGGCCTATTCCTTCAATGAAAATGTCTCTCAGCATTTCTCTCTTCAGTTCATCGGAGAACTCACATAAACTATCCAACCTCCGAAGTTCCGCCACGAAGTCCGGTATGCTCTGGCCCACACAGCGTCTGTAGTTGTAGAACCTGTGTCTGGCCATGTGTAGGCTGCTCGCTGGCTTCAGGTGGTCTCTTACCAGTGTGCTCAATTCTTCAAACGACTTGCTTGCTGGTTTCTCGTGTGCCAACAGATCCTTCATTAAAGCGTATGTTTTCGAGCCACAGCTGGTCAAGAGATGGGCTCTTCTCTTGTCTGCCTTATCGTCGCCTGTCCAATCTTTTGTTACAAAGCTTTGCTAGAGCCTTTCTATAAAGTCCTCCCAATTGTCTCCTGCATTGTACTTTTCATCTGATCCGTTGTTCGCCATTCTGTGGATTCTGTAATCCCGTAACTCGTCGCCACTGTAAAGTCCTGTCCCCTCAGTACAGATTCACACGAGGCATGTAGTGAAGTCAAGGTCACTCTGGATCTGCACCTTTATTTCACAGCTCTGGAATGCTGCACTTGCCTGAGACCTGTCCTTGTATACCTGTCTCTTGCAAGTGCACCCCTGGTGGTAAGGTATGCTGGTGGTTACAGGTCATATCTTATTACAGTCATGTATAGCATGTTAGGATACAGTTATATATAATAATGTAAGATACATGACAGGTGCCGTCTTTCAATGAGATATTAAACCGAGGCCCCACCTGCGCTCTCAGGTGGACGTAAAAGATCTCATGGCACTATTTTGAAGAAGAGCAGGGGAGTTATCCCCGGTATCCTGGCCAATATTTATCCCTCAATCACATAACAAAAACAGATTATCTGGTCATAATCACATTGCTGATGTGGGATCTTGCTGTGCACAAATTGCTTGTCGCATTTCTTTCATTACAACAGTGACTACACTTCAAAAGTACTACATTGGCTGTAAAGCACATTGGGCTGTCCGGTCATCATAAAAGGTGCAATATAAAGGCAAGTCTTTCACTCTTCATAATGTTGAACTGATCCAAAATTCTCACCCTGTTTTCAAATCCCTCTTTGCCTCGCACTTCCCTATCTCTGAAGCCTCCTCCAGCCCTACAACCCTACGAGATCTCTGCGCTCCTCCATTTCTGTCCCCTTGTGCATCGCTGATTTTAATCGTACGATCATCAGCTCATTTCAGCTCCCTTCAGTGTCTTCAGCCCTAAGTTCTAGAATTTCCTCCCTAAACCTCGCTGCCTCATTACCTCTCTCCTCCTTTAAAACGCGGCTTAAAACCACCTCTTTGACCAAGCCTTTGGTTATATGTCCGAATATCTCCTATGTGGCTTGGTGTCAAATTTTTGTGTTCGTGCTCCTGTGAAGCACCTTGAGATATTTTACTATGTTAAAAGTGCTATATAAATGCAAGTTGTTGTTGTAAGACGCTCCTTAAAATCTCTCTCTTTGACCAAATGTCTCTTTCTGTAGCTTGGTGTCAAATTTTGTTTGAAAATGCT
This sequence comes from Pristiophorus japonicus, assembly GCF_044704955.1. Taxonomy (NCBI): domain Eukaryota; kingdom Metazoa; phylum Chordata; class Chondrichthyes; family Pristiophoridae; genus Pristiophorus; species Pristiophorus japonicus. The sequence goes on along the minus strand of NC_091981.1, from coordinate 41,791,080 downwards.
CCTGTGAAGTGCCTTGGGACATTTTATTTAGTTAAAGGTGCTATATAAATGCACGTTGTTGAGGTATATCAGTTTGTATGAGCTGCCGTGCCTCTCTCCTATGTTCTGTGAATTTGAAAGTGGTTCTCAGTTTGTTTACACACTGTTAGTGGGAGGTCTGTTTGTTATTGTGTGGTGATCGGCGAGTGAGCCCATATTAGAGCAGTCAAAAAGGGGCTTTTGTCTTTAACTTTCGGTTGATTTTTCTTTGCCAGTACCTGTGGTGGTGGTTTCCCACAGAATCCAGTGCAATTGATGGACTCAGGCTGAAAGCCAGACTAGAAGATGAACAATCCGAATGTACATTTTTGCAACGATAATCAGCAGTTGATTATCAAGAAAAGTACAATCAGTTTAGAGATGCAACTACATTATTGAAAAGTTATTCCACTGTGTAAAAACTGAAATCAGCAGAAATCTCACAAGGGTTTTGCTTGTATTTCATTTTGGATATCTACTGAGAATAAACTGAAGAGCATCTCCCCACCAACGACCTCCTGCTCGCCCATCACACACCCACCAGCTCCTTTGTAGAAGTGTCTTCATTTTTGAAGAAGAATATTTCACTGTGAACATTGCATGGTCGTCTGCGTCCTTCTGCACATGTGCCCAGATGGGGGGGAGGGGCCTAAACAACACCCTGCCCCCACCAGAATGGTGCTTGTGCAAAAGGACGCAGAAACCCTAACACCACCAAACCCTAGGACCGGCCCGCACCGGGCCAGAGAATGCGAGAGGCAGCAGAGTGAGCAGGGCCTCGAGCCACAACGCCACCAAACACACTCTGCAAGCGCCCAGGAAACACGTGTGAACCCCCATGGTTTGGTCGTCAGGGCCCTGCTCACTGTGCCGCCTGTTGTGCTCTTCAGCCTGGTGAGGGCCGATCCCGGGGATCACGCACGGATCCTGGGTGCTTACACTGCAGAGTGTGTGAGGATCCCGGGGTTTGGTCGTGTCAGGGCCTGGGGCCCCGCTCGTTCTGCAGCCTCTCGCACTCTCCGGCCCGGCATGAGGTTCACGAGCAGATTCTGGGTGCCGCCATTACCAACCACATGTTCACGAGCTCACCCGCTCACTGCTCCAGCCCTACCACACTCGGCTCCCACACAAAGTTCCGGTCTTAACCTGCAGTCCAATCTGCAACAATCCAGAGCTACAAACTCTGTGAAAACCTTAGGAACAGCCCTTATCTGCAAAACACCCGCACACCACACACACGGACCCCACACATGGTTCCTTCATTCAGAATGAAAGAACTTTTCTCGCTTCCAGAACGAAAAAAATCAAAAATCTCCAAAGCATTAACTAACCCATTAATTAGAGTATAAAGTCTTTTATTTTACCAGCCAAGGACAACTACAATTACAAGTGCAGAATGTTATTAACAGAGGGTCTTCACAAATCTAACTTGGCTTCCACATTCCATATTGTCCGTATGACTGTAGGCTAGATTAAATTACACATTGCAGTGCTGTCTACAGCATCAGGATCAAAATACACATTCCAGACAAACTGTTGGGTGTGTCTTGTCCTCCAGGGAGAAATTGTCCCATTTTATCACCCCGTATGTGCCTCTGGGGGTCCTGGGCTGCCGCGCAACCGACGATGACGATGACGAGCAGCGACCCCTCACCACCCCATGCCGACCCCTACACGCCCTGTGGGGAAATTGCCCCGCAGGCCATGAGGCCAAAGCTGGTGGACGCCTGCTCCCTGGGAGCTGTTTAAAGGGGAGGTTTGCAGTGCCATCTTTGTTGGTCAGCTCACTCTTGGGTCAGCCCGACCTTGGCAGCCTTAGCATGGAATGGCTGCCATCATGCAGCCCGGCTTGGGCCCGGTCTCGCGCGTCCCTGGTGGCCCAGTGCCGGCCACCAAAGGGCCATGCAGAGTGCCCAATGACTCGCCCCTTTAATCGAAGGGGAGCGGTGTTGTTGTGCGTCAGCGCTTTGCAAAGCATCGCGTAGCACTGGGCTCAGCACTGTGCTACCGCCCCGGGAGCACCCCTCAAAAGAAGCGGAGTGCCGGAGACACTGCTTCCTTTGAGGGGCGTAAGGCCCAATTCTGCGTCGGGGGCAGGACGTCCAGGCCGGCTGCCCCCAATTGGGGCACATAGCAATCTCGCCCCCCTAATCTTGGCCTCCAAGGGGACCTATCAGAAATTTGGTGTTGCAAATAAATAGGATCTATTGATTTCTGCTTCCAAGAATCTGTGGTTGGCAGAGCAATTAACTGCTGCTGGTGACATAATATTCTATGCCAAGGAGTGCTGAGATGCTGGTTTGTGCCCGCAATGCTTCACTCTGGAGCAGAACTAACCATGGAACGAAGGTTGGAGATATATTTGCAGGGATCTGTTGGGCTGCAGAGATGAAGGCCCAGGGAGGGGCGGGTGAGGCCCATCGTGTAGCATGGCTTGAATCTGTTAGAAGTATTTAATTTGGAAGTCATTGGGGAGCAATATTGTTCCAGGTGGAAATCCAGCATTCCACCAAATCCTGTCAGTTTCCCGCCAGGCGAGTCAGGTTAAAATTGCGCCCACTGCCTCTATGATAGAGATCCACGGCCTTCACTCATAAAATGTTTGCCGAACTACATCTAGGGGAATGGTAAATGCAACTCCTTATATGTTTGTGAGAATTGTCTACAGAAGGTCAGAACTACATACAGAAGAGAAAACTATCTTGCTTGATTCCGATTTGTAGCAGCCACGGAGGGGCGGAGAAGAACTGGGGTGATTTTGACACATTTCAGATACTGCCTGCTTCAGCAGATTTCTTCAGATAGTTTCCTTTAAATCACAAAAATTGTAGTCCTCAGTCCAAGATGGAACCCTGGCACAGAGGGCTGGATTTTAGGCTTTTCTGTTTTTGGAGCGAAAAACGGAGGCGGGGTGGGAAAGTTAACGGTGGGGAATAGTTTGCGCTTTTATATGTAAGCTTGGGCATCCGGGCAAGGGGGCGCAGCACTAAGGGAGGAGTTGTACACCTCTCGTGCCTCAAGGATGGGAAACTCGCAAACTAAAGAACTCCGAGAGAGGCCTGGGGAGTGGGAAAAAAACCTACAAAAATAATAGCAAAACATTCCATAACATTGCCCACGCCACTCGCACTTACTTTTACAGCACATTACCTTCCTCACCGCCATGGGCATGGCTGGACTGCTCTGATTTCCCAGGTGGTCATTGCGGGCGCGCTTCCGAGCGGACAGATCGGGCGAGAGTCAAGACTTGTGCCGGTGTCGCAACCAGGGCGTTGCACACCCGGCGCCGCTCTTCCCGGTGGTCCTGCTCAGCGCCGCCGCAATACCCGACCAGACGATCGCAACAGGGTGCAGGAGACCTTACCGCCTCCTTTCATGCTGCTCCAGGGCGAAACCTGGAGCGCAAAGAACCGGAAAATCCAGCCCATAATGTAGCTGTCCTAACAGTCACCTTCATCAATTCTTCGCACAGTCTCCTTAAATTTACATAGAATTGCATAGAATGTACAGCACAGAACCAGGCTATTCAGCCCAACTGGCCTATGCCAGTGTTAATGCTCCACGTAAGCCTCTTTATCTAACCCTGTCAGCATATGCTTCTATTCCTTTGTCTCTCGTCTGTTTATCTAGCTTTCCCTTAATTGCACTATGCTATTCACCTCAACTATACCTTGTGGTAGCGAGTTCCACATTCTAACCACTCTCTGGGTAAAAGAAAAAATTTATGTCTATAATTACATCTGCAATTGCAGAGCTTCTCTGTGTTGGGTGATAAATTACACCATTTCTATTCCTCCCTCTACCTCTAGGTAGCTATGACTGGCCATTATATATATCGCCTTTTGCTACAACAGGAAATTTCATGCAATTCAGAGTCTGATACTCCTCACTTTCCAGGTACAAAAGAACAGTATTGATAAGATGCTACAGCATGGCCAGTGTACCCAGTCGAATTTGGTCATTGTTGGTTGTGAGCAGCAGCAGCAGAAGGAATTCTGTTAGCTATTTAGTCAAGGCTCGAGTTAAAACTTTGAAGCAGCAAAGAATTTCTTTTCAGTATTTCTCAGGCAATGAGTTTGTGAGTTGGCCCTTTACAATACAGATCTGATTACTTAAATTGATAAGCAGACTCTCCCGTTATATCATGGACACGTCACAGTTCCTCCCCATGACAGTGTGCAATGTATTGCAGAGTTTGAATAATGCAAAAATCACTGAAGGATTTTTGGTGCTTGGACAGAATGGTTGGAAATAACTTGGTTAGCTCATTCTCTCACTTGTCATAGAGTATCAGGTGGGTTATTTAGCCGATTGTCTCTATACTGCTGTCTTCACCTTGTGTTGTTTAGTGGACAGCTAAATTGAATTAATAAGCAGTAGAAAACTCAGGGAAAAATACTTTCTTCTTCAATGTAGGGTCCGGGGCCTTTATTTTTCTTTTGTAGGTTTATTCCCTTCCATCACCCTAAAAAGAACTATTTCTCCCTTATGTGTTAAACAGGTCCTAGCACAGAGAGTTCCCAATTCTTTATAGGCCATGGGGCCGAAATTGCTCCTTTTTTTTAAAGAGCCGAGGTGGTAATGGGGAAGAAAGGAGTTCCCGCTCAGTCGAGGCGGAGTGGCCAACAATCGGGACATTGCACTCGCCCCTCCCTTCTGGCGGAGAAGGTTACCGCCCGCCCCACCTGTGTTCCCGCCCCGTTAGCCACACGCCAACCTCTTACCGTCCAGCAATGACCCCTTTCCGCACTGCGAGGGAAATTGCCCCGTGGGAGAGGAGCGGGCTCGGTTGGGTGCCCCTGACAGCTTTCCCCGACGGAAATCTGCCAGTGACTGAAGTCGGCCCGACAGTGGCGGCCACGGGTTCGGCCAGGCTGCTAACAGGCAGCCCGGCACCCCCTCTTGAGTGCCGGCCAGCTGGCCCGGCCGAAGCCCTCACTGGTAGCCCAGTGGGTGCCACTAAAGTAGCTGCAGAGCTCGCAGCAGTCCCCCCCTTTAACTGAAGGGGAGGGACACTGCTACGGGTCAGCGCGATGTGGCACATCCGCGTCGCGCTGATGTCAACAGCGTCGCGCTCCTGACCCACTTCCGCCCCGCTGCCACCCGAAACACCGCCCCGACGGAATCGCTCAAAAACAAAAGGGCAAAATCGCACTTTTCACTGCCCCATTGATTGTGGCAGTAAATCAAAAATTAAATCGGTGAGTACACCCCGTTTAGGGCGGAGGGCAATTTCGGCCACCATTTCTCTCTCTTTTGTGATTGTTAATTAAAATTACCTGTATTTTCTCTTAAAACCTGTATTCCCCAAAAGTTATGCTGATTTTGTTTTGAGAGGTAGGGGAAGGGGGATAAATCAGCCCCTTTCTTGTCTCTCAAATTCCAGCTTCTTCGATTTACTGTCTCAATAACAGCTTGATTTTATGTAGCACCTTGAACATAGACAAACATCCCATGGCACATCGCAGGAGCGTTTATCAGACAAAATTTGACACTGAGACACAAAGAGATATTTGGACAGGTGATGGTCACAGAAGTAAAAAGAAAAAGAAAGACTTGCATTTATATAACACCTTTCACAACTTTTGGACATCACAAAGTGCTTTACAGCCAATAAAGTATTTTTGAATTGTAGTCACAGTTGTAATGCAGGAAACGTGGCAGCCAATTTGCGCACCACAAGCTCCCACAAACAACAATGTGATAATGACCAGATAGTCTGTTTTAGTGATGTTGATTGAGGGATAAATATTGGCCAGGACACCGGGGATAAGTCCCCTGCTCTGACTCGAAATAGTGTCATGGGATCTTTTATATTCACCTGAGATATCTCATCCAAAAGACGATATTGGCTCGAATGAACAAAATGTTGAATTATTGTGGGTGGAGATTAGAGATAGTAAGGGGAAAAAGTCACTGGTGGGCGTAGTTAAAGAAGGGCGGTAAGAGAAGGGATAACCAGCCGTGGATAACCAGGGAAATTAAGGAGAGTATCAAATTAAAAACCAATGCGTATAAGGTGGCCAAGGTTAGTGGGAAAATAGAAGATTGGAAAAATTTTAAATGACAGTAAAGAATGACTGAGAAAGCAATAAAGAAAGGAAAGATAGATGACGAAGGTAAACTTGCGCAAAACATAAATTCGGATAGTAAAAGCTTTTAAAGTAAATGTTGGTCCCTTAGAAGATGAGAAGGGGGATTTAACAATGGGAAATGTGGAAATGGCTGAGACCTTAAACAATTACACAGAAACCATGCCAGAAATTGCTGGTCACAGGAATGTGGGACGGGAGGACCTGGAGACAATCACTATCACTACGGGGGGTAGTGCTGGACAGGCTAATGGGACTCAAGGTAGACAAGTCCCCTGGTCCTGATGAAATGCATCCCAGGGTATTAAAAGAGATGGCGGAAGTTATAGCAGATGCTTTCGTTATAATCTACCAAAATTCTCTGGACTCTGGGGAGGTACCAGCGGATTGGAAAGCAGCTAATGTAACGCCTCTGTTTAAAAAAGGGGGCAGACAAAAGGCAGGTAACTATAGGCCGGTTAGTTTAACATCTGTAGTGGTCATTAAGGAAGAAATAGCGGGACATCTAGATAGGAATAGTGCAATCAAGCAGACGCAGCATGGATTCATGAAGGGGAAATCATGTGAAACTAATTTACTGGAATTCTTTGAGGATATAACGAGCATGGTGGATAGAGGTGTACCGATGGGTGTGGTGTATTTAGATTTTCAAAAGGCATTCGATAAGGTGCCACACAAAAGGTTACTGCAGTAGCTAAAGGTACGCGGGGTCAGTGGAAATGTATTAGCATGGATCGAGAATTGGCTGGCTAACAGAAAGCAGAGAGTCGGGATAAATGGGTCCTTTTCGGGTTGGAAATCGGTTGTTAGTTGTGTGCCACAGGGATTGGTGCTGGGACCACAACTGTTTACAATATACATAGATGACCTGGGAGAGGGGACAGAGTGTAGTGTAACAAAATTTGCAGATGACACAAAGATTAATGGGAAAGCGGGTTGTGTAGAGGACACAGAGAGGCTGCAAAGAGATTTAGATAGGTTAAGCGAATGGGCTAAGGTTTGGCAGATGGAATACAATGTCAGAAAGTGTGAGGTCATCCACCTTGGGAAAAAAAACAAAAAAAAGGGAATACTATTTGAATGGGGAGAAATTACAACATGCTGCGGTGCAGAGGGACCTGGGGGTCCTTGTGCATGAATCCCAAAAAGTTAGTTTGCAGGTGCAGCAGGTAATCAGGAAGGCGAATGGAATGTTGGCCTTCATTGCGAGAGGGATGGAGTACAAAAGCAGGAAGGCCCTTCTGCAACTGTATAGGGTATTGGTGAGGCTGCACCTGGAGTACTGCGTGCAGTTTTAGTCGCGTTACTTAAGATAGGATATACTGGCTTTGGAGGGGGTAGAGACGATTCACTAGGCTGATTCCGGAGATGAGGGAGTTACCTTATGATGATAGATTGAGTAGACTGGGTCTTTACTCGTTGGAGTTCAGAAGGATGAGGGGTGATCTTATAGAAACATTTAAAATAATGAAAGGGATAGACAAGATAGAGGCAGAGAGGTTGTTTCCACTGGTCGGGGAGACTAGAACTAGGGGGCACAGCCTCAATATACGGGGGAGCCAATTTAAAACCGAGTTGAGAAGGAATTTCTTCTCCCAGAGGGTTGTGAATCTGTGGAATTCTCTACCCAAGGAAGCAGTTGAGGCTAGCTCATTGAATGTATTTTTAGATAGATAGATTTTTAACCAATAAGGGAATTAAGGGTTATGGGGAGCGGGCGGGTAAGTGGAGCTGAGTCCACGGCCAGATCAGCCATGATCTTGTTGAATGGCGGAGCAGGCTCAAAGGGCTAGATGGCCTACTCCTGTTCCTAATTCTTATGTTATGTTCACCTCCAACAGTGCAGCACTCCCGCAGTACTGCACTGGAATGTCAACCTAGATTTTTGTGCTCAAGTCTCTGGAGTGTGACTTGAATCCACAACTTTCTGACTCAGAGGCGAGGGTGCTACCCACTGAGCCACAGCTGACATATCCTGGAGGTTTTAAGGAGTGACTTAAATGAGGAGAGAGAGGCGGGGAGGTTTAGGGAGGGAATTTAAGAGCTTTGGGCCTAGAAAGCTGTATATGCTGCGATTGTGCGATTTGTGAAATTACCCTAATATGTCATGAAGCTTGACACCATCCAGGACAAAGACATCCACTTCATCATCAGCCCATCCACCACCTTAAACATTCCCTCCCTCTACCACCGCCACACTATGTACTATCTGCAGGATGCACTGCAGCAACTGACCATGGCTTCTTTAACACCACCTCCTAGCCCAAGACCTCCACCACCTAGAAGGACAAGGGCAGCAGGTGCACGGAAACACCATCTCTTCCAAGTTCCCTTCCAAGTCAAACACCATCCCGACTTGGACACATACCGCTGTTCCTTCATAGTCGCTGGGTTAAAATATTGGAACTCCCTGCGTAACAGCAATGTGGGAGTACCTTCACTACAAGGATTGGAACAGTTCAAGAATAAGGCCCACCGCCACCTTCTCAAGGGAAATGAGGGATTGGCAATAAATGCTGTCCTTGTCAGCGATTCCCAAATCCTGAGAATGATTTTTTTTAAATTAAGGAAATATTTGGAAAAATTGACCAGTGTTGTGGAAACAGAACCTGCTCTGGCTGGTTGTGTAAAATGATTTATATCCCACTCCCTATGGGGTGATCATAACTCATTTATAAGAGCAACCTCACTTGTAAGAACATAAATCATATATTGCACCTGGTCACGATGTGTTCTCCATTATACATTCATCTCCATTAAAGTGGAATAGACTATATCATCTGAAACATGACCAGGAAGGTGAAGAACTAACCAAACTCTTCAATGAATGGATAGTATCTATTGAGACATTTTTGATGCTTATTATGATGCGGATTTCAATGCTGGCAATGCGACATCCTGTTCACTTTAGCCACATAGTATTAAAAGCTGGCGCTTCCAGGTCAAGAACAGCACACCCAGATGGTTCGCAAGTGTTTATCTTTGAGAGTGGATGGAACATTTATGGAGATGATTTTTCTGTCACTAGTGCCTGGGAGAGTCTTGTTTCCTGGGAGTTAATGAGAGGAAATGGGGCGGAGACTACGAAAGATTTGCACTTATATAGCTCCTTTCACAACCTCAGGATGTCCCAAAGTGCTTTACAGCCAAATAAGTACTTTTTGAAGTATAGTCACTGTTCTAATGTAGGGAAATGCAGCAGCCAAGGTGCCACAAACAGCAACGTGATAATGACCAGATAATCTGTTTTTAATGATGTTGGTTGAGGGATAAATATTGACTCAGGACACCAGGGAGAACTCCCCTGCTCTTTGACTGGTGTCATAGGATCTTTCACATCCAACTGAGAGGGCAGACAGGGCCTCGATTTAATGTTTTGTCCAAATTACAGCATCTCCAACAGTGCAGCAGCCCTTCAGTACTGCAGTGCCATCCTAGATTGTGTGTTCAAGTCCCTGGAATGGGATTTGAACCCACACCCTTCTGACTCAGAGGTGAGAATTCTACCCACTGAGCCATAGATGATACCTGTGCTGGCCCAGGATTTCTGTGGCTGCAGTGGTTACAGGCAGCCCATTGCCCTGCAAATGAGGTGGAGGGAGGGAGGATTCCTACCCATCCCTCTTCATTTTCTTTTAGTTTTGCTGGTAGGATATCTAGCAGAAGCAGCCCTTAGTGGCCCCCAGCCACTCTCCAAGGCAATGAGATTGTATCGAAGATCCTTTTATTTTTAGATTAAATATCTGCGACACTCCCAGGAGAAGTTATCCCGTCTTGAAAGACAGAGTGACAACAGTCTCCAAATTGTCAGAGCATAGCAAATAAAGCGTTACAATCAAAAATCCCGATAAAATAAATCTTATATCTTCACTGTTCACATCGCTCTTCAGTAAACTTCTGATCCACAAACCCGCAACCACCACCACCTCCAAATTACCCTCCAAGTCACACACCATCCCAACTTGGATATATATCGCCATTCTTTCATGGTCTTTGGGTCAAAATCCTGGAAATCCCGACATGACAGCACTTTGGGAGCACCTTCAATACAAGGATTGCAGCAGTTCAAGAAGAAGGCCCGCCACCACCTTCACAAGAGTAACTAAGGATAGGCAATAAATAGGACTTTGCAATAATGAAAAAGAAATCCATCTCTGCATCAAACAGCACTGCTGCTTACTTTAGTTTTTTTCCTCCTGCAATAAAAGTGATGGAATCCTGCAGGTTAAGCTACAACAAGCCTACAATCCCTTTCTAGGTTTCATTTACTCTAAGCGAAGGAATGTTTGATGTACCTACAGCTTAAGTTCACGTCTGTGTCCCACTGCAATTTCAGTGTAATTACTTGTTTGCGTAACTACTTGTTTTCACATATCGTGGATTTTCATTCAGGGTCTCTGTGAAATTGTCACTTTTTTTGCGGTGGGGGGTGGGGATGGGGGGGGTGGTGAGGGGGAAGCGGTGAGGGGGAAGCGGTTGGTGGAGAATGAGTTATCAGTTTTTGTGAAGCCGTCAGTCACCTCTTGTTCAATTTCTAGGTTGATAGTATGAGACGGCGAGGAGAATTTATCTGCAGTATTAAATTTAAACAACAGTTATATATAGTGCCTTTAACATAATAAAGCATCCCAAGGCGCTTCACAGGAGTATCTGTATTATCAAAAAAAAATTTGACACCGAGCCATATAAGGAGATGTTAGGGCAGATGACCAAAAGCTTGGTCGAAGAGGTCGGTTTTAAGGAGCGACTTAAAGGAGGAAAGAGAAGTGGAGAGGCGGAGAGATTTAGGGATGGAATTCCAGAGCTCAGGAATCTAAGGGAGGACTGCTATGTCGAGTTGCCATCTTTCAAATGAGACATTAAACCAAGGTCTTATCTGCTCTCTCAGCTGGATGTAGAAGATCCCATGGAGCTATTTTGAAGAACAGCAAGGGAGTTCTCCCTGATGTCCTGGCCAACATTTATCCGTCAACATCACTTAAAAAAAATATATGTTTTTGTGTTGTGGGACTTTGCTATGTGCAAATTAGCTGCTGTGTTTCTTACATTACAGCAGCATCCACAGTTCAAAGTTCCTAAGCTCTCAAATTCCTACAACTTGAGGAACTTCAGAGTTGTTGAGCTGAAGTCTGAGGTACAGACATTGCGGAGGATCAGGGACGGGGAGAGCTACCTCGACACTTTGATCCAAGAGTCAGTCACACCCCTTAGGCTAGGTAGTGGTACAGGTCTGGTTATTGGTCAGGACAGGAGGGTATGACTGCAACTCAGGCAGGTAAGGGGACCACAGGTGCAGTGCTGGAGGAACCTCGGCATTTGTCCTTATCCAACAGGTATGAAGTTCTTGCTGCCTGTGTGGATGAGGGAAAAGCCTGCATGATGGAAGAGCAAACTGATTATGTCACCATGGTGTATTCAAGTGGGGGGAGTGAAAGCCTATGCAGTTATGGTAGGGGACAGTATAGTCAGAGGGATAGATACAGATCTTTGCAGCTGTGATCGGGAGTTCACAGGCTGTGTTGCCTGCCTGGTGCCAGGGTTAAAGATATCTCCTCGTGGCTGGAGAACGGAGTGGGAAGTGGAGGATCCAGTTGTCGTGGTCTACGTAGGAATCAATATGATAGGTAGAACTAGGAATGAGGTTTTGCTGAGAGAGTTTGAGGAGTTGGGGTCCAGATTAAAAATTACCTCAAAGGTAATAATCTCAGGATTTTCACCTGAGCCACGGCACCAGTTGGCATCGGGACAAGCAGATTATAAGGTTAAATGCGTGGCTCAAAGAGTGGTGTGGGAGGCAGGGATTTGCTTCGTGGGGCACTGGCACCAGTATTGGGGAAAGAGGGAACTGTTCCATTGGGTCGGTCTCCACTTAAACCAGGCTGGAACCAGTGTCCTGGTGAATCGAATAACTGGGGCAGTAGACAGGGCTTTAAACCAATGAAGCGGGGTGGGAGTGTTCAGGAACGAGTAAATTTAAAAGCAGCAAGAGAAATGGCAAGGCTCTAGAGCAGAACAGAGTTTTGGGTAAAAATAAGCAGAGTGGGTCAGGAAGAGACAGATAGAGTAACAAAGGTAATAGGGCATCACTGACTAAGGTGGCATCAGGGAAAAAATAGAAAAAAGTCAAAGCTAAAGGCACTATATCGGAATGCGCGAGGCGTTCGCAACAAAATAGATCAATTAATAGCGCAGATAGAAATTCATCGGTTTGATCTAATAGCCATTGATCTAATAGCACTTGGTTGCAAAGTGACCACGGTTGGAGTTAAATATTCCAGGATACTGCCCACCGCTGGAAACGGGGCGCACCATCCCTGTTTTTGTTGATTTTACTGGCGCAGTAGATGCGGTAGCCTCTTGAGCGAAATTCCGCTCTTTGGCTTTTTTTTTTCAGGCGGACCAGAAGTCGGTCATAATGGGGGTGGAAGTGCGGCGGTAAGCGGAAGTTCGCAGTCTAGGGGGCGGAAGGAGGGGGTGGGAGGGTTGTAGCATAGCACTGATGACATCATCACGGGACCGCGTCACTATGGCTCTTCCCTTCACTTAAAGAGGGGAGCCTGCGGAACTCTTAAGTTGGGCCACCAGTGTGGGTTTCGGCCAGGCCAGCGGCCTGGCACCCAAGAGCGGTGCCAGGCTGCCTGTTGGCTGCCCAGCCGAACCTGGGGGCATAATTGTCGGCCCAACATGGGAGTCGGTCGACAAAAAAAAACATGGTGGCAGCGGCAGTAGGTCGTCCCCTTTAATGGGAACTGCACCACCATTTTAGAAGGACTACAGCCTCACTGCACTGGCAGTAAAAGCAGTTTTGGCACCGCTCGGCGGGAGCAAGATCTTTTCAGCGGAGCGGTACTGGGGGGAGCATGTCACCACCGGGATGCCACAGGAACGGAATTGCCAAAAAGGCGGCCATTGCACACTGCAAATGGCCACCGATTTCTGGCGGTAACAGGCCTTAAGGGAAGGGGCAATTTCGGCCCCTTAACTTTTAGAAGAGATAGGCAAAATGGGAAAGGAGGAGGGGTAACCTTGATAATAAAGGATGGGATAAAGACAATAGAGAGAAAGGATCTTAGCTTGGAAAATCAAGAAGTACAATCAGTTTGGTTGGAGCTAAGAAACAGCAAGGGGCAGAAAATATTGTGGGAGTTATTTATAGGCCCCCAAACAGTAGTTGTAATGTAGGGCAGAGTATAAATCAAGAAATTAAAGGCGTATGTTACAAGGGTACTACAGTAATCATGAAGGACTTCAATCTACATAGAGACTGGGCAAATCAAATTTGCATTACAGCTGCGACATTCAAAATCCAGAGTTCCAGAATCCGGAATGTTCTGGAATCCAGACACCGGGCCAATCCGTGGCAGGGTCGTTTGGAAACCAGAAAATGTTCCGAAATCTGGACTCCCCCACCTCAACCCGACCTTCCCCGGCCTCGGCCTGACTTCCCCCAGCCTCAGCCCGACCTCGCCTCGACCTCGCCTTGGCCCGGCCTCGGCCCAACTGGCTCCCTGACCTTTGGCCGCCCGACCTCGTCTTGGCCCAATCTCCCCGGCCTCAGCCCAACCAGCACCCCTGACCTCCAGCGGTCCGACCGACCTCACCTGACCTCTGGCCGCCCGACATCCCCCAGCCTCAGCCAGACCAACACCCCCAACCTCCGATGGCCCCCGACCAACCTCACCCAGCCTCGGCCCGACCGACACCCTCAATCACCGGCGGCCCACCCAGCCTCGGCCCAACTGACACCTCCGATCTCCGGCGACCCACCCGGCCTAGGCCCAACCGACACCCCTCCTCAGCCCCGGCCCCACAGATCCCCAGAATTCCAGCGGCCCACCCGACACCCCCCCCCCCCCCACCATCTATCTTCCTCGACCCAGGCATTCCAAAATCCGGAAATACCTGGAATCTGGAATAGCCTCCGTCCCGAGGTTTTCAGATTTCGGATGTCACACCTGTAATAATGTGGAGGATAAATTCATGCAATGTATACAAGATAGTTTTCTAGATCAGTATGTTGTGGAACCAACTCAGGAACAGGTTATTTTAGATCTAGTATTGTGCCATGAGAAAGGATTAATTAATAACCTTGTAGTAAAGAGGCCCTTAGGGAAGTTTGACCATAATATGATAGAATTTTATGTTGAGTTTGAAAATGATTTAGTTAAATCTGAAACTAGGGTCTTAAATCGAAATAAAGAAAACATATACACTTGACATGCCGTAACCAACAAAGCTACAGACCAAGAGCTGGAAAGTGGGATTAGGCTGGATAGCTTTTTGTCGGCCGGCACGGACATGATGAGCCAAAATGGCCTCCTTTCGCGCTGTAAATTTTTATGATTTCAGGATATGAGGAGCGAGTTGGCTAAGATAAATTAAAAAACTACATTAACAGGTATGATGGTAGACAAGCAATGGCTAGCATTTAAAGAATTAATACATAATTAACAACAGGTATACATTTCTTTAAAGCACAAAACCCCCACAGGAAAAGTGGTCCAACTGTGGCTAACAAGAAAAGTTAAAGATAGTATTAGATCAAAGGAAGAGGCTTATAATGTTACCAAAAAAAGCAGTAAGCCTGAAGATTGGGAGAATTTTAGAATTCAGCAAAGGAGGATCAAGAAATTGATAAAGAAAGGGAAAGTAAAATATGAAAGTAAGCTAGCAAGAGACATAAAAACAGACTGTAAAAGCTTCTATAGATATGTAAAAGGAAAAAAATTAGCGAACCTAAATGTGGGCCCCTTACAGGCTGAGACAGCAGAAATTATAATGGGACATAAAGAACTGTCAGAGAAATTAAACAAATACTTTGTGTCTGTCTTCACAGCAGAAGACGTAAAAAACCTTCCGGAAATAGTAGAGAACCAAGGGTCTGGCGAGAATGGGGAACTGAAAGAAATTAGTATTAGTAAAGAAATATTACTGATGAAATTAATGGAACTGAATAATGGGTCAGCCATTTAGGACAGAGACGAGGAGAAATTTCTTCACTCAGAAGGTGGTGAATCTTTGGAATTTTCTACCCCAGAGGGCTGTGGAGGCTCAGTCGTTGAGTATATTCAAGTCAGAGATTGATAGATTTTTTGATATTAAGGGAATCAAGGGATATGGGAATAGTGCACCAGGCTCAAGGGGTCAAATGGCCTACTCCTGCTCCTATTTCTTATGTATATGAAAATATTTCCATTCTATAAATACTTGTCTTCGATGCGTCTTTCACAACTGAAAATGGGACATCTTATTTTACGAGACAGGAAGATCTCGTAGTGTTGTATCTTTATCTCTTGACACTGACTACATTGGTGTCCTGAACTTCGTGGAGAGAGCGGGCAGTTATTTAACGGAGGTTTGATAGATCGCAGCAAGTTGTAGAGGTTGCTTCTCTCAGTGTCTGTTTTGTCAACCTGTCAGCTCCAGCAATCGAGTGTGCCCGAAAACAGCCCATAATATAGCGGAACTGCCCCTTTAATGGGTTACGATAGCCAATGCTCGGTCAGGGACAGCAGTTTATAATAGAATTTCCACACAGATCAATATCACAAGTCAACCTCAAACAACGACATAATTAAAATGACTGTGAGGAAGCACAACATATTTTCTGAGGCCCACTTGTACAGAAATGACTGACAGATGCTCTAAGTGGGACAACCAGTTAATTATCTCACTCAGACCTTGGTGTCAGCTCTGAAAATTCTGCCGAGTCAGTGTGAAAATTAACCTGGTTATTTTTAGAGCAATTACTGCTCTCAATAGCTGGAGAGCAGATAATAAAAGAAGAAAAAAGAAAGATTTGTATGTCTATAGCACCGTTCTTGACCTCAGGACGTCACCAAGCACTTCACAACCAATGAAGTACTTTTGAATTGTGGTCACTATTGCAACATAGGAAACACAGCAACCAGTTTGTGTGTAACAAGATCCCCACAAACAGCAATGTGATGATGACCAGTTTATCTGTTTTTAGTGGTATTGGTTGAAAGATCATTTGGCCAGAGCACCCCTGGAGTACTCCCTGCTCTCTTCAAAATAATGCCATGGGATTTTTTGTGTCTACCTGAGAGGATAGACGGGCCTCGGTTTAACATCTCATCTGAAAGACGGCACCTTTGACAGTGCCGCACTCCCTCAGTGCTGCAATAGATTTTGTGTTCATGTCTCTGGACCCACTCTTGGACCCACAACCTTCTGACTCAGAGGCGAATGTTCTACCACTGAACCACGGCTGACACATAATGGAATTGTCACTGAGAGCAGGAGAGTTCTCCAGGGCTGCCCTGGCCAATATTTTTCTCTCAGCCACTAAAAACAGATGATCTACAACCTTTTGTTGTGAGGAGTTTAGAAAGAGAATGAAACGGAAGCCAGTTAGATTATTGTTGAGGAATCGGAGACAGTTACAATCATTTGCTTGGAGATTATGGAACTGAAGTATGTGGCATTTCTAGTTTTCAACATGCAACATTTTAGCATTAATTGCCTTTAGAGCCCTTAAAGCAGTCTGAGTTTAGGGCTTACTTATATTGTGCACTGAATTTTTTTTTAATGTAACATTGTTATATTTTTATATTTGCTGTTTGACTGACAGTCATGAATCATCCAATCAGGTAACAAAGAGAATGTTCGCTTTCCAATTAGCCTGGCAGGCGGTGCGCCGAATGGCAAAAGCACGGGATCAGGGCGGTTATGATGAAACCTTCCAGTGTTGGCAAACCTTGCCGAGAAGGGGACAGCCTCGTTTTGGAGTTCCCATGCCCTGGGGCCTTAGAGGGGTCTAGTGTTTAAGAGACAGGGATCCACCTGATCTTGACCAGCAGCAGATGGTGGGACCATTGAAAAAGAAAGAAAGAAAGACCATTGGAGGAAGGAGGAGTGTACAGGCTGGGATTGAGGCCAGGACCCCAGAAGCTCTAGTAGCCCAATGTTGTTTTTAATTTTAAGGGGCCTCTTCCAGTGAGGTTCCCACACCCTCCACTGGCCCAGGTCCCTACAGTGGACAATCCACCTCCTGTCATAAGGTGGGCACCCTCGATGTGCCTGTAAGTGCCCAAGACTGCTCGCCCATGCTTTTTTGGGAGCTGGACAGCACAAAATATGCAGGAGGGAGGTAGGGGGTGTATGGATATCTCAATTACCCACCCATTTCCAGTTTGCCACACTAAACATTTTCTGATCCAGACTCTCAGGAATGTTAATTACAGCTTGCATTCCTATCACATCTTTAATGTAAAGAAATGTCACAAGCACTTCCCAAATAATTCTCATTACCAGTGGAAGCTGGGCCTGGGTCACAGGCTAGGGCTGGGTAAGCAGTTGATATTGGGGCAGGGGAGCAGCGTTCAATTCTGGCACCAGCAACCAACATGCCAGCCGATGACATCAGAGAAATGTAATATGGGTTCAGGAGTAGGGGAAGTCGATGTTATGATTTATGGGGAGCGATCATCTAAAGGGCCGATAGATAGCTCTATGCTGGGTTGTCTCTATGGTGACTATTGCTTAGTCCTACTTACTGTTCATGTCTCACTCCAGAGAGTTGAGCACATAATCTAGGCTGACACTCCAGTGCTGTACTGAGGGAGTGCTGCAGAGTTTTTCGGATAAGATGTTAAACCAAGGCTCCGTCTGCCCTCTCGGGTGGACATAAAAGATCCCATGGTGCTACTTCGAAGAAGACCTGGAGAGTTCTCCTCGGTGGCCTGGCCAACATTAATTCTTCAACCAACATCACTTTAAAAAAAAAACAGATTATCTGATCATTTATTTCATTAATGTTTTTGAGAACACAAATTGGCTGCTAATTTCCTACGTTGCAACAGTGGCTACAGTTCAAATGTACTTAATTGGTTGTAAAGCGCTTTGGTATTCCTGAAGCTGTGAAAGGCACTATATAAATGCTAGCTTTTTCTTTACTGGTCCTGTAGCCTAAAATGCTTGTGCTCCAGCAGCTAACCCTAGATGTTGCAAAATGGAGGCTGCTATAGAGTGGAAAGACCTGATTTAACGAAGGTGTTTTTTTGTTACTGAATACTGTATGTTATTTATATACCTTTGAACTAACCACCGGAAAAAATCCGCAGTATATTCCCGAGTCTCATGAAGCACAAGTACTTCCATGGAGATGGGCAGACTACAGCCTGGATAGGTCTGGCAGTCCAATCTGCAGGGCAATGTCTGACGTTCTTCAGACCCAGTGCGTACATCTCATGGGGTGGATGCGCTCTCAGGCTCACTTTCTGCATTCCTGCCCGTTGCCATGATAAGCTTGTCAGTCAAATGACATACTTGTTTTGAAGGCAGGAGTTCAGAGTGCACTGGTGGTCAGTAGAACTTTGCGGAGAAGAGGGAGACGGGGATCGAGACGTGTGGGGTGTGTGACATTACATGTTGAACCCTGTGATGAAACACTGATGTGCTTGGGGAGAGAAAGAATGGGAACACACAGGAATAATACAGAAGAAAGTACTGTTGGGGGAAAAGGACACTAAACAGCTGAGAGTTGAGAGCTACTGTTATTTGTAGTGAGTCCATTTAAAAAATGTAAGTGTATCCCCAAAAATGTGGGAAGATGAAAATCGCAAGAGTCCCAAAGACATAAGAGGGTGGCATCTCTGCATAGCACGCACAGAAATGTTCCTCGATGATCTTTTGTTTTTATATCCACTAGTTTGAGGTAGCATGGGAGCAAGTATTTTGTGTAACATTTTGACATCATAAAGTGCCGCCCTGGTGACATCGTGAATAAGACAGTGGATTGTGGGTAGAACAACTCATTCTTAATGTGAATGGAGCTGATGTTGCCACAGAACTCCAAGCTCTTCTCGGCAACAGATCCACAGCATATAAGGCAGCCACAAAATAAGATGCACCAATAATAGTTTGGCTATCTTGCCTTTTTTTAATATTTAGGGTCAATTCATTGAGCCATAGGATTCTATGATCCTTTAGGCATTTTTCCTTAACTGTGTTTCTTTTGATGGGATTAATTATTAGCTCTTAACAAGTGAACTAATCTTGCAGATAAGAAGACAAGGTGGAATCCAATTGCTGGTAGACCTGTTGGACCATCGGATGCAAGAAGTGCATCGCAGTGCCTGTGGAGCCCTGAGGAACCTTGTGTACGGCAAGGCAAACGATGACAATAAAATTGCCTTGAAAAACTGCGGTGGGATTCCAGCACTGGTGCGACTGCTTCGGAAGACTCCTGATGTGGAGATCAGGGAGCTGGTTACAGGTTAGAATCTCTCTTTTCTGTACGCTATACCTGCAGTCTTCCTGAAGTGGGAAATGAAATCCACTTTCCACTGTCTGAATGAGTTGATTTATTATACATCAGGTTCAAGACAAAACCCACCAGGATTTTTCATTCTTTGAAATGTTACTTTAGCAGGCCATCGTCTGCTAGATCTCTTTGAGATTAAGGAGGATTATGACAAATGGAATCACTGTCTGACTGGCCCGTTGAACAATGAGAGTATTGTACTTTGGTCGGACCCCGTCTGTTCAGTTCTGGGCACCTCAGGAAGGATATATTGGCCTTGGGTGAGGGTGCAGTGCAGATTCACCAGAATAATACCGGGGCTAAAAGGATTAAATTACTAGGATAGGTTGCATAAACTTGGCTTGTATTCCTTTGAGTATTCGAAGGTTGAAAGGTGATTTGATCAAAGTATGTAAAATGTTAAAATAATTCAATAGAGTAGATAGAGATAAACTATTTCCTCAGTTGGGGGAATCCAGCACAATTTTAAGATTCGAGCCAAGCCATTCAGGAGTGAAATCTAGAAGCAGTTCCTCACACCTCAAAGGTAGTAATCTCCGGATTACTCCCAGTGCCACGAGCTAGTGAGTACAGAAATAGAAGGATAGATGAATACATGGCTGGAGAGATGGTGCAAGCGGGAGGGCTTTAGTTTCCTGGGGGAGGTGGGACCTGTACGAGCCGGATGGGTTGGATCTCAACAGAGCCAGCACCAATATCTCGCGCGGGGGGGGGGGTTTGCTAGTGCTATGGGGAGGGTTTAAACTAGCTTGGCAGGGGGATGGGAACCTTAAAATAGATTCAGTAGGGAGGGGAGAAAAGCTGGAATTAGAGAGCAAAAATAAAGAAAGTGAGTTTGAAGGAGAGAGGAAACAAGCAGGAAATAAGGGTAAAAAAAAAACTTAAAGGCACTTTGTCTAAATGCACATAGCATTTGTAACAAAATAGATGAGTTGACGGCACAAATTGAGACAAATGGGTATGATCTGATAGCCATTACAGTGACGTGGTTGCAAGGTGACCAGGACTGGGAATTAAATATTCACTGGTACTTAACAATCCGGAAGGACAGATAGAAAGGAAAAGGAGGTGGGGTAGCTCTATTGATTAAGGATGGAATCACTGCAATAGTAAGAAACGATATTGGCTCAAATGATAAGGGTGTTGAAACAGTTTGGGTGGAGATAAGGAACAATAAAGGGAAAAAGTCACTGGTGGGCATAGTCTATAGGCTCCCTAACAGTAGCAACTCTGTTGGTCAGAGCATAAACCAGAAAATAATGGGGGCTTGTAAAAAAGGAACAGCAATAATCATGGGTGATTTTAACCTCCATATTGATTGGACAAATCAAATTGGTCAGGGTAGCCTTGAGGAGGAGTTCATAGAGTGCATAAGGGATGGGTTCCTTGAGCAGTATGTAACGGAACCAACCAGGGGCAAGCTATATTAGATCTGGTCCTGTGCAATGAGACAGGACTAATAAACAATCTCCTAGTAAAGGATCCCCTCGGAATGAGTAATCATAGCATGATTGAATTTCAAATTCAGATGGAGGGTGAGAAAGTTGGATCTCTAACCAGCATACTAAGCTTAAATAAAAGAGACTGTGAATGTATGAGGGCAGAGTTGGCTAAAGTGGACTGGGACAATAGATTCAAGTGTAGGACGGTTGATGAACATTTAAGGAGATATTTCACAACTCTCAAGAAAAATATTTTCCAGTGAGGAGGAAAGGGTGCAAGAGAAAAGATAGCCATCTGTGGCTAACTAAAGAAATAAAGGGCGGTATCCAATTAAAAACAAGGGAATACAAAGTGGCCAAAACTAGTGGGAGGACAGAAGACTGGGAAGCTTTTAAAAGCCAGCAAAGAACAACAAAAAAAATTATTAAGGAAAGGAAGATAGACTGTGAAAGTAAACTAGCACAAAATATAAAAACAGAGAGCAAGAGTTTCTATAGGTATATAAAAAGGAAAAGGGTGGCTAAAGTAAATGTTGGGCCCTTAGAGGACGAGGCCGGGGAATTAGTAATGGGGAACATGGAGATGGCAGAAACTCTGAACAAATATTTTGTATCAGTTTTTACGGTACAGGACACTAATAATATTCCGACAGTGGATAGTCAAGGGGCTATGGGGGGGTGGGGGCGGGGGAGGAACTTAGCGCAATTGCAATCACTAAGGAGGTGGCACTCAGTAAAATAATGGGACTAAAGGCAGATAAATCCCCTCGACCTGTTGGCTTGCATCCTAGGGTCTTAAGAGAAATAGTGGCAGAGATTGTGGATGCATTAGTTGCAATTTACCAAAATTCCCTGGATTCTGGGGAGGTCCCAGCAGATTGGAAAACTGCAATGTAACACCCCTATTTTAAAAAAGGAGGCAGACAAAAAGCAGGAAACTATAGACTAGCTAACCTAACATCTGTGGTTGGGAAAATGTTGGAGTCCATTATTAAAGAAGCAGCAGCAGGACATTTGGAAAAGCAAAGTTCGGTCAGGCAGAGTCAGCATGGATTTATGAAGGGGAAGCCATGATAGACAAATTTGCTGGAGTTCTTTGAGGATGTAACGAATAGGGTGGATAAAGGGGAACCAGTGGATGTGGTATATTTGGACTTCCAGAAGGCATTTGACAAGGTGCCACATAAAAGGTTACTGCACAAGATAAAAGTTCACGGGGTTGGGGGTAATATATTGGCATGGATAGAGGATTGGCTAACTAACAGAGAACAGAGAGTCGGGATAAATGGTTCATTCTCTGGTTGGCAACCAGTAACTAATGTGCTGCCGCAAGGATCAGTGCTGGGACCCCAATTATTTACAATATATATTAATGACTTGGAAGAAGGGACTGAGTGTAACTAAGCCAAGTTTGCTGATGATACGAAGATGGGAGGAAAAGCAATGTGTGAGGAGGACACATAAAATCTGCAAAAGGACGTAGAAAAGCTAAGTGAGTGGGCAAAAATTTGGCAGATGGAGTATAATGTCGGAAAGTGTGAGGTCATGCACTTTGGCAGAAAAAAATTCAAAGAGCAAGTTATTATTTAAATGGAGAATGATTGCAAAGTGCCGCAGTACAACGGGATCTGGGGGTACTTGTGCATGAAACACAAAATGATAGTATGCAGGTACAGCAAGTGATCAGGAAGGCCAATAGTATCTTGGCCTTTATTGCAAAGGGGATGGAATATAAAAGCAGGGAAGTCTTGCTACAGCTATATAAGGTATTGGTGAGGCCACACCTGGAATACTGCGTGCAGTTTTGGTTTCCATATTTACGAAAGGATATACTTGCTTTGGAGATAGTTCAGAGAAGATTGATTAGGTTGATTCCGGGGATGAGGGGATTGACTTATGAGGAAAGGTTGAGTAGGTTGGACCTCTACTCATTGGAATTCAGAAGAATGAGAGGTGATCGTATCGAAACGTATAAGATTATGAGAAGGTTTGACAAGGTGGATGCAGAGAGGATGTTTCCACTGATGGGGGAGAATAGAACTAGAGGGCATGATCTTAGAATAAGGGGCCACCCATTTAAAACAGAGATGAGGAGAAATTTATTCTCTCAGAGGGTTGTAAATCTGTGGAATTCGATGCCTCAGAGAGCTATGGAAGATGGGACATTGAATAAAGTTAAGACAGAAATAGACAGTTTCTTAAACGATAAAGGGTTAAGGGGCGCGGGCGGGCAAGTGGAGCTGAGTCCATGATCAGGTCAGCCATGGTCATATTGAATGGCGGAACAGGCACGAAGGGCCGTATGGCCTACTCCTGTTCCTATTTCTTATGTTCTTTTGTTCTTATGTTCTAAGGGTCAGCGAAGTCTGCAACTCTCTCTCCCAAAAGGCTGTGGATGCTGGGACAATTGGAGCTTATTTGGGGGTAAGGGTATTGAGGGATATGAAGAGATTGAGGTACAGATCAGTTATGATCTAATTGAATGACGGAACAGGCTCTGGGGGATGGATGGCCTACTCTTGTTCGTAATACTCAAATCTAAGATACGCAATTAAAGTGAGTGTCAGACAAACATGCCTTTACGCCAATAATGGTAGGAATATGGAATTCTGTGTCACAAAGCATTGTTGAAACAGAGTCCATAAATATTGAAAGGGAATTAGACAGTTGCTTGAAAAAGAGGGAGTATCAATGGTTTGGGGAGCGAAGAGGAGAGTGGGATTCGACCAAATGGCTTGTGTAGAAAAGCACTGCTAAATGGCCTGTTCTGGGCTGATTGTATAAATGGAATATGAATTCTGCTTCTCCTGATTGGCTGAGATCTCATGGGAGACTTGTAAAGTGCCAGTCGCTAATGAAAGGTGAGGACAAGGGAGAATTTACTCTTTGGCAAAGGTAACCATTCCATCAAAATTAATGCTAGCAGATGTAATGGTGCACACCACAAAGAGAGTTGAAGGAAATACAGTAAGAGGTGGAACAGAAGCCTTCAGCACGATATACCTCAGTGAATAACACCTAGTTAGTTGCTGGCAGAGGATGGTTTTGTGTTTCTGCCTGGGCCTCATGCAGACTGCGAGTGCTGTCTGTAGCACCTTTAATCTGTTAGGCAAGTATAATTAGACGCCTGCCAAATCTACTGGAAAAGCACTGTGCAACTGTGATTCGTGTTCATTGACAAGATATCCCACAGAGTGGCAGACCTAATAATATGACAGTGCTAGTCATGACATATTTACTCATCTCTTTGTTGCGCTGTCAAAACATGTAGCCTCAGGGAGCTGTTTGCGTGTTTGAATAAGATATTAACACAGCCAGAATGTGTGTAGCTGTTGAGGTTAACTTGCCAGAAGTTTTTTTTTCCACAGTTAATAATAACAATCAGCACTCATTATTGTGAAACTAGAATTGTGACCTTCGCTTTGGCGTCGCAAATGCTGCTTCACATCTCTTTGAGTTTGAGAGGAGATCGCCATGAACTCCAACTGGCCTCAGCACCCATAGGTAACAGAGGGGAAGCCTCCGCCTCTCCTTGCTCACTGTGTTAGCAGGAGATTTACGTGAAACATTTTCAAAAGGGTTATCAATTCCACTACTGATGACATCACATGATCAGCACCACGATCCTATCTCAACATCATATAATATTGGATCAAAATTGTTTCTAAATGGACTTTTTTGAAAAGAATTTGACCACCATGGTTCATTTCCAATACTAATCTTAAATCTCATGTAGACAACAAGTGAGATGCAGCCTGGATGATTGTTCATGTGAGAAATGAGGTCTGGTCAAAGAGATAGTCGAAGCTCTGACTGGTCAGGGACTTCAAATTAAGGGCTAAGGTGATTACGGCAGGGCACTCTGCCCAAAGCCTAATCCTAGTATTACAGAGTCATCACATGATTGTGTGGGAAGTAGGAATATGGAATTCTGTGCCACAAAGCATTGTTGAAACAGAGTCCATAAACATTGAAAGGGAATTAGACAGCTGCTTGAAAAAGATCAAATTCAGGACAGGAGCAGTCAAGGTCACAAGAGTAATGGGATATTTTTTAGTCTAAATCCAATGTGATGGGAATATTAAAGGCAACAACATTTCTGTAGCACACCTTGGACCCTGGAAGATGCCTCAGATTGTTGGGCAGGATGATGAGAAATGACGGATGCCAACCAGGAGGGAAAGCAGAAGTTGGGTTGTGTGTGTTGGAGTGCAAAAGCCCAATCAAAGGGAAGGGTTTTGCTAAAGAGGCTTTTAAAAGTAGGGGAGGAGGTGGCAAACTAGATGTATTTAGAATGGGCAGTAAATGTTAGGAGTGGAGTATATTTACAGTATATAAGGTTGAGGGATGATCTGATCGAGATGTTTAAAATGTTAAAAGGATTCAATAGGGTAGATATCGAGAAACTATTTCCTCTGGTGGGAGGAAATCAAGAACAAAAGACAGAGAGTCGGGATAAATGGGTCATTTTCCGGTTGGCAAACAGTGACCAGTGGGGTGCAGCAGGGATCGGTGCTGGGTCCTCAACTATTTACAATCTATATTAATGACTTGGATGAAGGGACCGAGTGTAACATAGCCAAGTTTGCTGATGATACAAAGAAAGCAAATTGTGAGGAGGACACAAAAAATCTGCAAAGGGATATAGACAGGCTTAGTGAGTGGGCAAAAATTTGACAGATGGAGTATAATGTGGGAAAATATGAGGTCATCCACTTTGGCAGAAATAAAAGCAAATTATAATTTAAATAGAGAGAAATTGCAAAGTGCTGCAGTACAGAGAGACCTGGGGGTCCTTGTGCATGAAACACAAAAAGTTAGTATGCAGGTACAACAAGTAATCAGGAAGGTAAATGGAATGTTGGCCTTTATTGCAAGGGGGATAGAGTATAAAAGCAGAGAAGTCCTACTACATCTGTACAGGGTATTGGAGAGGATGCAGAGTAAAATTCGTCAGTGAGCTAGATTGCACTTTGGGGCCAGAAGAGGTGTGGGCCCAGGGCAGCACGGGCCAGTCCACACTGCGATATGTGTGCGCACTAGGTCAGTGCAGCAGAGCTAGTCTCCAGTCATCTTGGTTAATCTTCGCCACTGGACCAAGACCTTGCTCTATCAAGCCCCTGCGGTGGCTGGTGTGCAACGGCCACCCCAGGTTAAAAAAATTCCCGCACAGTCATCTTCCACCATTCAATATTCAGTTTGGAACCTAGAATATTAGGTCCTTCATTGAAACACCTGTGAGCTTTTTGGTGTGGAAGCAAGTAATCCTCGATACAAGGGACTGCCTATGATGATGATGATTGGTGAGGCCACACCTGGAGTACTGCGTACAGTTTTGGCCTCCGTATTTAAGGAAGGATATACTTGCATTGGAGGCTGTTCAGAGAAGGCTCACTCGGTTGATTCCGGAGATGAGGGATTGACTTATGAGGATAGCTTGAGTTGGTTGGAGTTCAGAAAAATGAGAGGTGATCTTATTGAAACTTTTAAGATAATGAGGGGGCTCAACAAGATGGATGCAGAGAGGATATTTCCACTCATAGGGGAAACTAAACCTAGGGGACATAGTCTTAGAATAAGGGACCACCCATTTCAAGCTGAGATAAGGAGAAATTTCTTCTCTCAGAGGTTTGTAAATCTGTGGAATTCTCTGCCCAGAGAGCTGTCGAGGCTGGGTCATTGAATATAATTAAGGCGGAGATAGACAGATTTTTAAGCGATAAGGGATTAAAGGGTTATGGGGAGCGGGCAGGGAAGTGGAGCTGAGTCCATGATCAGATCAACCATGATCTTATTGAATGGTGGAGCAGGCTCGAGGGGCTAAATGGCCTACTCCTGCTCCTATTTCTTATGTTCTTATGTCACAAATGCACAATCTTAAAATTAGAACTAGGCCATTTGGGAGGGAAATCAGGAAACACTTTTTCACAATAAGATAATAAGAATTCTCTCCCCCAAAAGGCTATAGATGTTGGGACAATTGCAGCTTTCAAGACTAAGATTGATGTATTTTTGTTAGATAAGGGATATGTAGCCAAGGCACGTAAATTGAGTTGAGGTACAGATCAGTCATGATCTAATTGAATGGTAGAGCAGGTTCGAGGAGCTGAATGGCTTACTCCTGTTTCTCAGTTCCTATGGACAAAACAGGGAACGAGGAGTAAACCAGAGTCACAGGAAGGGAAGTATGGATGTATGGCTGGAGGAGTGCTGAAGTAGGGTTTTTAGCTGCCAAGGCTCTAAGCTCTAGAATTCCCTCCCACAACCTCTCTGTCTCTCTAACTCTCTTTCCTTGTTTAAGACGCTCTTTAAAAGCTGCTTCTTTGACTAACCTGTCCTAATATCTCTTTATAAAAGAAAGGAAAAGAAAAACTTGCATTTATATACCGTCTTTCACATCCTCAGGATGTCCCAAAGCGTTTTGTAACAACAACAACAACTTGTATTTCTGTAGTGCCTTTAATGTAGTAAAATGTCCCAAGGCGCTTCACAGGAGTGTTATAAGACAAAACAAATAAATTTGATACTGAGGCACAAAAGAAGAAATTACAGCAGGTGACCAAAAGCTTGGTCAAAGAGGTAGGTTTTAAGGAGCATCTTAAAGGAGGAAAGAGAGGTAGAGAGGCGGTGAGGTTTAGGGAGGGAGTTCCAGAGCTTAGGGTTCAGGCAGCTGAAGGCACGGCCACCAATGATTGTACAATTATAATCCGGGATGCTCAAGAGTGCAGAATTTGAGGAGCGCAGACATTTCGGGAGGCTGAAGGAGATTACAGAGATCGGGAGGGGCTAGGCCATGGAGGGATTTGTAAATAAGGATGAGAATTTTGAAATCGAGTCATTGCTCAACTGAGAGCCAATGTAAGTCAGCAAGCACTTGATCGGGACTTGGTGCGAGTTAGGACATGGGTTGCCGAGTTTTGGATGACCTCAAGTTTACATAGGGTAAAATGTTGGAGGCCAGCCAGGAGTATGATGGAGTAGTCAAGTCTAGAGTTAACAAAGACATGGATGAGGGTTTCTGCAGCTGATGAGCTGAGGCAGTGGCGGAGACGGGCAATGATTTGGAGGTAGAAATAGGTGGTTTTAGTCATGCAACGGATACGTGGCCGAAAGCTCATTTCAGGGTCAAAAATGACACCTAGGTTGCGAACAGTCTGGTTCAGCCTCAGATACTTGCTAGGGAGAGGGATGGAGTCAGTGGCTAGGGAATGCAGTTTGTGACGGGGACCAAAGGCAATGGCTTCAGTCTTCCCAATATTTAATGGTTTAACATTTCTGCTCATCCAGTACTGGATGTCGGACAAGCAATCTGCCAATTTAGAGACCGTGGAAGGTTGAGAGAAGTGGTGGTGAGATGGAGCTGGGTGTCATCAGCATACATGTGGAACCTGACGCCGTGTTTTCGGATGATGTCACCATGTAGATGAAAAATAGGAGAGGGCCAAGGATAGATCCTTGGGGGACACCAGAGGTAACGATGTGGGAGTGGGAAGAGAAGCCATTGCAGGTGATTTTCTGGCTACGATTAGATAGATAAGAATGGAACCAGGCGAGTGCAGTCCCACCCAACTGGACAATGGAGAGGCGTTGGAGGAGGATGGAGTGGTAAACTGTGTCAAAGGCTACAGACAGGTCGAGGAGGTCGAGGAGGAATAGTTTACCTTTGTCACATTCACAAAGGATGTCATTTGTGGCTTTGATGAGAGCCATTTCGGTACTGTGGCAGGGGCGGAAACTAGATTGAAGGGGTTCAAATATGGAGTTCCGGGAAAGATGGGCATGGATTTTGGAGGTGACAACATGTTCAAGGACTTTGGAGAGGAAAGGGAGGTTGGAGATGGGGCGGTAGCTTGCAAGCACTGTGGGGTCAAGGGTTGTTTTTTTGAGGAGAGGGGTGATGGCAGCAGATTTGAAGGAGAGAGGGACAGTACCTGAGGAGAGAGAACCATTAACAATGTCAGCTAACATGGGAGCCAGAAAAGGAAGTTGGGTGGTCAGCAGTTTAGTGGGAATAGGGTCAAGGGAGCAGGAAGTGGGACTCATGGACAAGATGAGCGTGGGGAGGTCAAGAGGGGAGATTGGAGAGAAACTGGAGAAAGATGAGAGTTCAGGGCTAGGGCAAGGGGGAACCTCAGAGGACGTTTGGGCTGGGGGAAGGAAGGCAAGTGGCAGAGGCAGCTGATTGGATGGTCTCAATCTTTGAGACAAAGTGTGACCTCCTCACACTTA
Source organism: Pristiophorus japonicus (assembly GCF_044704955.1). Lineage (NCBI taxonomy): Eukaryota > Metazoa > Chordata > Chondrichthyes > Pristiophoridae > Pristiophorus > Pristiophorus japonicus. The sequence goes on along the minus strand of NC_091981.1, from coordinate 41,762,011 downwards.
TTGTTGGAGGTGAGTGTGGTGGAGACAGGGGAGAGGGGGTTTCAGAAGACGGCTAGCAGTAGAGAATAGCAGTCAGGGGTTATCTTTGCATTCCTGAATGATCTTGGAATAGTCAGCAGTTTTGACAGACAAGAGTAGGACCCGATAATGCTTTATATAGTCCAGCCAGATCTGGCGGTGAATGGCTAAACCAGTTGTCCGCCACACTATTCCAAGTCTGCACCCCTTGGACCTGAGAGAGCGAAGATGAGGGCTGTACCGGGGGAATGGCCAGGATGAGAGAGAGTAATGGTTTTAATAGGGACTAGGGCATCAAAGATGGTGGTGAGGGTGTGGTTGAGCAGATCGTTGGCTGCAGAAATGTCATGGTGAATGGAGGGCCAAAGGCTGGGCAGTTTGGAGTTGATAAGTGCAGTTGTAAGAGAGTTTGGAGCCAATGAAGTATGTTTAAAGTGTAGTCACTGTTGTAATGTAGGAAATGTGGCAGCTAATTTGTGCACAGCAAGCTCCCACAAACAGCAATGCGATAATGACCAGATAATCTGTTTGTAGTGATGTTGATTGAGGGATAAATATTGGACAAGACTCCAGGGATAACTCTCCTACTCTTCTTTGAAATAGTGTCATGGAGTCTTTTACTTCCACCTGAGAGAGTAGACAGGGCCTTGATTGAAAGTCTCATTCTAAAGACAGCACCTCTGATGGTGCCGCACTCCTTCAGTACTGCACTGGAGTGTCAGTCTAGAATTTTGTGCTCAAGTCTCTGGAGTAGGACTTAAACCTACAGCCTTCTGACTCAGAGGCAAGTGTGCTACAAGTGGGCCATGGCTAACACATGAATGTGGCTTGGTGTCAAATTTTGTTTGATAACACTCTTATGAAGTGCCTTGGGGCATTTTACTACATTAAATGCAATATATAAATATAAGTTGTTGGTGTTGTGGATCTATGGAGCGATTTGAACATGAGGATGAAGATATTGATACCACTTTCCCGCAGCTGGGGGAGTGGGTACAACTGGGCGACTGGGGTGTAAGGCTTGGTATGAATGAGAACGAGGGCTGCATTGTTCTTAATTTGTTGTAATTTATGGAGAGTAGAGACCAACTAGTGGGGCACTAGAGAAACAGAGCCTCAAGTTGACAAAGGCATGGATTAGGGTTTTGTCCGCGCTACAGGGGAGATGGCACAGTCGCGAGCAATTTTACAGATAAAGAAACCAGGATTGGGAACAGATGGATGGGGAAGGACACTTACCAAAGATAAAGAAGGACGGCTGGGAGGAAGCGGACTTTCAGGTTCGTGTGTTGGGGAGGGGGAGCTGTAGGAAATATTCATAACCTGTGAATGTACACCTGCTGATAGCCAATTGGAACTGGTGTTGCTGTTCCAAAGCATCAGACCCACAGAACCCAAAACAGGACAAACCAGCAAATAAGAAATAGAAACACAAATAGGGCCATGCTGTCTTGATTTGGAAAGGCAGGTGACCAGGGCTTGTGGGGTTCAGAGGCACAGTTTAGACAATCCTGGACTATGCAAGTTATAATATAACTTGGATTGCCATTGATTAATTGTATTGTAACAACATATACAGAAATTCCAAACTCCAACATGCTCTTTCATCAGGATGTTTCTGTACGACTTCAAACATCCTCCTGTATGTTGTCAGAAGCTAAACAGGCTGAGATTATAGCGAGGCATTGTAACATAGAAACATAGAAAATAGGTGCAGCAGTAGGCCATTCGGCCCTTCAAGCCTGCACCACCATTCAATATGATCATGGCTGATCATGCAACTTTAGTACCCCATTCCTGCTTTCTCTCCATACCCTTTGATCCCTTTAGCTGTAAGGGTCACACCTAACTCCCTTTTGAATATATCTAACGAATTGGCCTCAACAACTTTCTGTGGTAGAGAATTCCACAGGTTCACAATTCTCTGAGTGAGGAAGTTTCTCCTCATCTCGGTCCTAAATGGCTTACTCCTTATCCTTAGACTGTGTCCCCTGGTTCTGAACTTCCCCAACATCGGGAACATTCTTCCTGCATCTAACCAGTCCAATCCCGTCAGAATTGTATATGTTTCTATGAGATCCTTTCTCATTCTTCTAATTTCCAGTGAATATAAGCCTAGTCGATCCAGTCTTTCTTCATATGTCAGTCCTGCCATCCTGGGAATCAGTCTGGTGAACCTTCGCTGCACTCCCTCAATAGCAAGAATGTCCTTCCTCAGATTATGAGACAAAAACTGTACACAATATTCAAGGTGTGGCCTCACCAAGGCCCTGTACAACTGCATTAAGATCTCCCTGCTCCTATACTCAAATCCTCTCGCTATGAAGGCCAACATGCCATTTGCCTTCTTCACCGTCTGCTGTACCTGCATGCCAACTTTCAATGACTGATGTACCATGACACCCAGGTCTCGTTGCACCTCCCCGTTTGCTAATCTGTCACCATTCAGATAATCTGCTTTCCTGTTTTTGCCCCCAAAGTGAATAACCTCACATTTATCTATATTATATTGCATCTGCCATGCACTTGCCCACTCACCTAACCTGTCCAAGTCACCCTGCAGCCTCTTAGCCTCCTCCTCACAGCTCACACTGCCACCCAGCTTAGTGTCATCTGCAAGCTTGGAGCTATTACATTCAATTCCTTTGTCTAAATCATTAATGTATATTGTAAATAGCTGGAGTCCCAGCACTGAACCTTGTGGTACTCCTCTAGTCACTGCATGCCATTCTGAAAAGGACGCGTTTATTCCTACTCTTTGCTTCCTGTCTGCCAACCAGTTCTCTATCCAGGTCAATACATTACCCCCCATACCATGTGCTTTAATTTTGCACACTAATATCTTGTGTGGGACCTTGTCAAAAGCCTTTTGAAAGTCCAAATACACCACATCTACTGGTTCTCCCTTGTCCACTCTACTAGTCACATTCTCAAAAAATTCTAGAAGATTTGTCAAGCATGATTTCCCTTTCATAAATCCATGCTGACTTGGACCGATCCTGTCACTGCTATCCAAATGCTATTACATCTTTAATAATTGATTCCAACATTTTCCCCACCACCGATGTCAGGCTAACCGGTCTATAGTTCCCTGTTTTCTCTCTCCCTTTTTTAAAAAGTGTGGTTACATCAGCTACCCTCCAATCCATAGGAACTGATCCAGAGTCGATAGAATGTTGGAAAATGATCACCAATGCATCCACTATTTCTAGGGCCACTTCCTTAAGTACTCTGGGATACAGACTATCAGGCCCTAAGGATTTAACGGCCTTCAATCCCATCAATTTCCCTAACATAATTTCCTGACTAATAAGGATTTCCTTCAGTTCCTCCTTCTCGCTAGACCCTTGGTCCCCTATTATTTTTGGGAGGTTATTTGTGTCTTCCTTCGTGAAGACAGAACCAAAGTATTTGTTCAACTGGTCTGCCATTTCCTTGTTCTCCATTATGAATTCACCTGATTCTGACTGCAAGGGACCGACATTAGTCTTCACTAATCCTTTTCTCTTCACATATCTATAGAAGCTTTTGCAGTCAGTTTTTATGTTCCCTGAAAGCTTACTCTCGTACTCTATTTCTCCCCCTCCTAATTAAACCCTTTGTCCTCCTCTCTGGATTCTAAATTTCTCCCAGTCCTCAGGTTTGCTGCATTTTCTGGCCAATTTATATGCCTCTTCCTTGGATTTAACACTATCCCTAATTTCCTTTGCTAGCCACGGTTTAGCCACCTTCCCCTTTTTATTTTTACGCCAGACAGGGATATACAATTGTTGTAATTCATCCATATGATCTTTAAATGTCTGCCATTGCCTATCACCGTCAGCATTTAAGTATCATTTGCCAGTCTATCCTAGCCAATTCACATCTCATTCCATTGAAGTTTCCTATCTTTAAGTTCAGGACCCTAGTCTCTGAATTAATTGTGTCGCTCTCCATCTTAATGAAGAATTCTACCATATTATGGTCACGCTTCCCCAAGTGGCCTCGCACAACCAGATTGCTAATTAATCCTCTCTCATTACACAAGACCCAGTCTAGGATGGCCTGCTCTCTAGTTGGTTCCTCGACATAGTGGTCTAGAAAACCATCCCTTATACACTCCAGGAAATCCTCCTCCACAGTACTGCTACCAGTTTGGTTAGCCCAATCTATATGTAGATTAAAGTCACCCATGTTAACTGCGGTACCCTTATTGCACGCGTCCCTAATTTCCTGTTTGATGCCATTCCCAACCTCCCAACTACAGTTTGGTGGTCTGTACACAGCTCCCACTGACGTGTTCTGCCCTTTGGTATTTCGCAGCTCGACATATATAGATTCCACATCATCCAAGCTAATGTCCTTCCTTACTACTGCATTAATCTCCTCTTTAACCAGTAACGCTACCCCACCTCCTTTTCCTTCCTGTCTATCCTTCCTGAATATTGAATACCCCTGGATGTTGAGTTCCCAGTCTTGATTAACCTGGAGCCATGTCTCTGTAATCCCAATTACATCATATCCGTTAACAGCTATCTGTGCAGTTAATTCATCCACCTTATTACGAATGCTCCTCGCATTGAGACTCAGAGTCTTCAGGCTTGTTTTTTTGACACTCTTTGTCCTTTTAAAATTATGTTGTAATGTGACTCTTTTTGATTTTTTCCCTTGATTTCTCTGCCCTCCATTCTTGTTTTTCTCCTTCCTACCTTTTGCTTCTGCCCCCTTGTTACTTCCCTCTGCCCCCCTGCGTAGATTCCCATCCCCCTGCCATATTAGTTTAAACCCTCCACAACAGCACTAGCAAACACTCCGCCTAGGTCATCGGTTCCGGTCCTGCCTAGGTGCAGACCGTCCGGTTTGTACTGGTCCCACCTCCCCCAGAACCGGTTCCAATGTTCCAGGAATTTGACTCCCTCCCCCTTGCACCACTCCTCAAGTCACGTATTCACCTGAACTATCCTGTTATTCCTACTCTGACTAGCATGTGGCACTGGTAGCAATCCTGAGTTTTTCCTGCCCTCCTGTGCGGCAGAGCCACTCTTGGTGTCATGAACTTGGCTGCTGCTGCCTTCCCCTGATGAGCCATCTCCCCCAACAGTACCCAAAATGGTATATCTGTTTTGGAGGGAGATGACTGCAGGGGACCCCTGCACTACCTTCCTTCCCCAGCTCTTCCTGCTGGTCACCCATTCCCTATCTGCCTGTGTAACCTTTACCTGCGGTGTGCCCAACTCACTAAACGTGCTATTCATGACATCCTCAGCATCGTAGATGCTCCAGAGTGAATCCATGTGCATCTCCAGTGCCGCAATGCGGTCTGTCAGGAGCTGCAGCTGGACATGCTTCCTGCACACATAGTAGTCAAGGACACTGGAAGCATCCCTGATTTCCCACATAGCACAGGAGGAGCATGACACAGGTCTTGGCTCTACTGCCATGACTTAACCCTTAAATTAACTTAATTTGGCAACAATGCCAAAGGTTACCTACTGATAAAAAATAAAAAAAGGATAAAATACTCACCAATCCACTAGCCAATCATTTACCTGCTTGGTTGTGACATCACACTTCGATTTCTTTTTATTACTTTGTTTACTTTCTGCCCCTGCTGCAGCTAGCCTCGCGACTGCCGCTGCTCCAAACTACTGCCGTCCTTTGTAGTCCCGCGCCTGCTCCTCTCTCGCGATGCTGGCCTCCTCCCGACTGCTCTGTTTTGCTCTATATTAAGGTCTGGTATATTTGCCAGCTGGGTACTATTCATAATTCCAGCACTGGGCAGGACTGACACAATTGGAAGTGGAGAGCAGATTCTTAGCAGGATTTAGCAGTGATTTATAAGTAGGGTTGCTAACGCAGTTTCAACTTTTCCTGTAGGTTTCAGCACAGCCTCTTGCCTTCAACCGCCCCGCCCAGTCAAACAGTCTTTCTTCCCATTTCCAATATTTTTATAACCAATAAACAAAAGTGCCCAAAGGAGATTAAATAAATCACAATGGTCCGGAATTTGCGGTCGGGATGAAGGCGAACTGGTGGAGTCCGTCGTCATTCCGCCTTTGAAACTGATTACAACTTGTGATTTGGCGCATGCGCATGCAGAAATCCTGAAATTGCAGTCTGACAACGACAGCTCCGAAAGGTACTGAGCAGTGCCCTTCCTCCTGCTCCCTTCCCCCGCCCAGCCACCCCACACACAAACACACACACAGCCGGCAATCTGTGTAATCAGCCAAATTAGGGAAACTGATGAAAATTACGGCTCTTCTGCAGTTAAATTCCCCACTAAATGTTTGACCCAAAGGGATTGGGGTTTTAACAGCATATTCACTGCCAAACAAATGTTAAGGGCCTGGAAAATGAATTTTAGTGTTGTGCAGTGTGAAATTTGTACATAATGGGCCTGAAATCCCAGTTCTGGGCTTCCCGCGGGCGCTCGCCTGAAAATAGGAAAAAGATCTGCACCTACCTTTTGCTCCTACAACCTCCAGCGATTCCGGTCGGAGGTCTCCTCTTCCTGCGCATTGCAGAGCTCTCATGTCTAGGAGATGTGGAGGGAGAAGCTGGAGTCACTTGGCACTGGACAGCCAATAAAGGGACAGTATTCTCATTCATAATCATGGGAGCTCCGTAAGTCGGAGTTCTCATTATTATAAATGAGAACCTCCCTCCCAAACACCCAAACACAAATAAAAAATTTTAAAACCACTTCACATATTTATATTAATTTAAATTAAAGTTAATGAAATGTGTTGGAAAAAAATAGATATTTTTCCAATTTTTTTTAAAGTGTTATAATTAGTGTTTAAAATAAACTTACCTTAGTGGACAGGGTTTTTAACATAAAAATGTATTTTTATATATTTTAAAACCCTTATGTTGATAAAAGTAGGCTGTACGCCTGCTTTTATCAGGCGCAAGATATTCGCTGGGCAAGAGATGGGCAAATAGCGCAATCTTGCCCATGTGAATGTCCTGGCTGCGGGGATCCGTTGGATCTGTCAAGCTAAATCATGACAGATCGGCAAAACCACTTTTCGGCGCATCAAAAAACTGCTTTTGTGGGTCCTCGCCATATTCCGTATGGACCCGTCGAGGCCGGAATTTTAGGCCCTTTAAGAAACTTTTCCAAAAAAAGTTTTCATTTTAAAAGTTTGTCCATCTTTATTTCAAGTTTGCCTTTTCCCCATGTGAGAACCCCAATCTTTGTTTTGCTTTCCCTAACATTTGTTAAAAAGTTGGGCCTAGAAATTGGCCTCCTAAGCACTTCCCATATTTCCAGGGGGCGATAAGGGGGTGCTAACGACTTACCGACCGGGCATGGTGAGATGAACGACTCCCGTTAAATTAGGCGGGAGGTTTGCGGCGGCAGTAACACATTGTGCCATGATCTCCTGCGCTCAGAGATCGTGACATCATTGTCCTGCACATCGCCCCGGTAGCGCCCCGGATCTGAACTTCAGTTCCACCCCCTGCAGCTCCGCCGGGCGACAACACCGAAAACTGCAGGAGGCGTTGTTCAGGAGGCCGGGTGCTTCGGAGGCTCAAGTTAAAGGGGATGTCGGCGCGGTAAGTACTAAAATTATTTAAATGCTTATTTTTTATTTTTTCAATTCCACTTCGGCCTGGAGTGCATGGGGCTGAACGGGCCGGGCCGTCAGGGACCAGAGCCTGCAGCGATGGCCCTTCCCTTTAAGGAAGGGAAGGAGCATCGGATCTCGGCAGCGCTGCACATCTACCGCTCCGCCTGCGTCCTTTAGCGCTCCAGGAAGGAAGTGGAGAGCTTGATTTAGTGCTCCACTTCTTTCCTGGAGCGCTAATACCGAAATTACAGAAAGCTGAGAATCGTTAGCATCTGCCATTAATTTTTCCAGCTTTCAAAGTTAGCATCCCAAATGTGGCGCTCCGAAATTTCTCCACCGTAGAATTTTAAGAACTTATTCATTTTCTTGTTCGCGGTCTGTGAGATTTCTGCCTTTTGATTGGCTGCTCAGATAGATTGTTGACATCACGGCAACTCGCAGAAGGGGATCCCCACTATACGACATTGATTTGAATTGAACATCGGAAAACCCGAAGTTCTCGACACAGAGATCGCGAGATTATTGTGCGAAGCTTACTTCACGGCCAGCAGTAAAGGCCTTCCTGGGCTACCATATTTTTTCATGCCCCTTTCATTTTTCTTCTGGGTCACTTGCAGCAGTTTCCAGAAGATGAATCTTTAGTTTGTGAAGACTCCAGAACAATCCAAGAGGGTTGGCAACCCTATTTCCAAGTGTTTCCTTCATATCCTCCTTTTCTTCCCTAAGGTCTCAATACTCTTTACTTCATCTAATTTGTTTTGAAAATGATTTATGTTACTCGCTTTGTGTTAAACAGGGAGAAGCTGTCCAGGAATGTGTTAAACAGAGGGAAGCATTAGAGGAATGTGTTAAACAAGGGATAACAGTACAGGAATGTGTTAAACAAGGGGTAACAGTACAGGAATGTGTTAAACAAGGGGGAACAGTACAGGAATGTGTTAAACAGGGGGGAACAGTACAGGAATGTGTTAAACAGAGAGAAATGTACATTATTGTTGTGACGTGGCAGTGGTCTGCACTCAGCACGGTGTAATGGGAAAACAATGCACATGTGCAAAATTGCAACTAGTCTCCGGCACCCTCCTCGTTGTCAGGGTGAAGTCTGTATTGGAGCCTCATGGTTATGGTACTGGACTAGCAACCCAGAAGCTAGTGCAATAGAATCAATCAATGTGATTATTTGTGGGCTGGCACCAGTTTAAATGGCAGTGAAAGCTGCCAGATCGTCCTAAAAACCCACCTGGTTGGCTAACGGCTTTCAGAGAAGGGAAGCAGTCACCCTCACCTGGTCTGGCCTACATGTGACTCCAGCTCCAAACTACATGGTTTATACTTAACATCGTCTAGGTGACTGGGACTGGGCACCAAAATGTGGCCTGACATTCCGAGAACATATTTTTAAATGTGCCCGTAAGGGTTAAACTGAACACTCAGCTAATCTGTGGCCAGAACAAAGCCCTGGAGCAAAATGCGGCAGGTAGCATCAGTTATATATTTGCTATCTCCAGCGTGAGGAACCACCCCCCCCAGCCCCCCCGAAACAAAAGGTTACATCACAGCAATGTTGTTACATAAGTGCATGGCAAGAGGCTGAGTAAGGTATTTCATTGTGCGTACAGTGACAGATCCAATAATGAGCAGTTTTCACATTAATTGCACCAAAACAAGCTAGCGTTTCTTTCAATCTTCGATAAGAGGATTAAACGGGATGCACCTTTGAATATTTGTTGAAACAGCTTAAAGGAGAGACTTGGAAAACAAGCTTAAAATGTGAACTATTCCCACCTGCAAAGGATTAGCTATCAATATCGTTCAGTTACCTTCACCAACGTATGCAGAAGATTGATCCTTTAATCGAGGGCCAATAAACCGAATGCAATTGAATACATTCTGATATTACTGGGATTACAATTTAAGTTACTTTATGTGTATATCCTAGTTTCTAATCTATTTATAGAGTGTCTTCTCAGACCTTGCATTATAGGATGGTGGGATGGAATAGCACACTCCCCGCAAAGAAAGGAAGAAGTGCTTTACAGCCAATGCAGTACTTTTGAAGTGCAGTCACTGTTGCAATGTAGGAAATATGGCATTCAATTTGTACACAGCAAGATCCCACAAACAGCAATTAGAGATCTTTTTTTTGGCGATGTTGGTTGAATCAGTCAGTCAGTCACGTTGGTGGGGCAGAGACGGAACAAACTGGGGAACAGACAGGGTCAAGATGAGAGCAAGATAGTGGGACAGGAGAAGGCTAATAATCAGTCTACCAGAACAGTTCTTTTTATGTGTCTGACGGAGTGTGTCCCAGCAAGCTCAGAGCATGCAAAGGTGATATTGTAACAAGATTGTAAAATACTAAAGTGATGCTGTTACTCCTTTACCTTCAGATCCAAACTCAGTGAAACAAGGCTACCGTTTGGAGAGAAAGTTAATTCTCTGTATAATAGATGTGTGGAACTGGGAAAGTAGTTCAAAGCCTTTTTATATATAAACTCCTTCAAAACAACTGGATAAATATCTGGGAGGGAGGGGATATTTCTGGTCAGCTACTGCTCAGTGAGTTCAGATAAAATTCCTTAGTGCAATATCTTTACAGAAAAAGAAAGCAAGACTTGCATTTATAAAACACTTTTCACAGCCTCAGGTCATCTCAAAGCGTTTTACAGCCAATGAAGTACCTTTGAAGTGCAGTCATTGTTGGAATGTAGGAAACACATCATTATGTTGTAGCTGTTCTGTTACATCATCATCATAGGCAGTCCGTCAAAATCGATGAAGACTTGCTTCCATTCTAAAAATGAGTTCTTGGGTGACTGAACAATCCAATGCGGGAATTACAGTCTCTGTCACAGATGGGACAGACAGTGGTTGAAGGAAAGGGTGGATGGGGAGGCTGGTTTGCCACACACGCCTTCCGCTGCCTGCGCTTGCTTTCTGCATGCTCTCGGCGACGAGACTCGAGGTGCGTAGCGCCCTCCCGGATGCTCTTTCTCTACTTAGGGCGGTTTTTGGCCAGGGTCTCCCAGGTGTAGGTAGGGATGTTGCATTTTATCAAGGAGGCTTTGAGGGTGTCCTTGAAATGGGGGATGGGAACCAATGCAGGGAGACAGAGGGAAACAAAAAGGAGGCAAAAGCAAAAGACAGAAAGGAGATGAGGAAAAGTGGAGGGCAGAGAAACCCAAGGCAAAGAACAAAAAGGGCCACTGTACAGCAAAATTCTAAAAGGACAAAGGGTGTTAAAAGAACAAGCCTGAAGGCTTTGTGTCTTAATGCAAGGAGTATCCGCAATAAAGTGGATGAATTAACTGTGCAAATAGATGTTAACAAATATGATGTGATTGGGATTACGGAGACGTGGCTCCAGGATGATCAGGGCTGGGAACTCAACATCCAGGGGTATTCAACATTCAGGAAAGATAGAATAAAAGGAAAAGGAGGTGGGGTAGCATTGCTGGTTAAGGAGCAAATTAAGGCAATAGTTCGGAAGGACATTAGCTTGGATGATGTGGAATCTATATGGGTAGAGCTGCAGAATACCAAAGGACAAAAAACGTTAGTGGGAGTTGTGTACAGACCTCCAAACAGTAGTAGTGATGTTGGGGAGGGCATCAAACATGAAATTAGGGGTGCGTGCAATAAAGGTGCAGCAGTTATAATGGGTGACTTTAATATGCACATAGATTGGGTTAACCAAACTGGAAGCAATACGGTAGAGGAGGATTTCCTGGAGTGCATAAGGGATGGTTTTTTAGACCAATATGTCGAGGAACCAACTAGGGGGGAGGCCATCTTAGACTGGGTGTTGTGTAATGAGAGAGGATTAATTAGCAATCTCGTTGTGCGAGGCCCCTTGGGGAAGAGTGACCATAATATGGTGGAATTCGGCATTAGGATGGAGAATGAAACAGTTAATTCAGAGACCATGGTCCAGAACTTAAAGAAGGCTAACTTTGAAGGTATGAGGCGTGAATTGGCTAGGATAGATTGGCGAATGATACTGAAGGGGTTGACTGTGGATGGGCAATGGCAGACATTTAGAGACCGCATGGATGAACTACAACAATTGTACATTCCTGTCTGTCATAAAAATAAAAAAGGGAAGGTGGCTCAACCGTGGCTATCAAGGGAAATCAGGGATAGCATTAAAGCCAAGGAAGTGGCATACAAATTGGCCAGAAATAGCAGAGAACCCGGGGACTGGGAGAAATTTAGAACTCAGCAGAGGAGGACAAAGGGTTTGATTAGGGCAGGGAAAATGGAGTACGAGAAGAAGCTTGCAGGGAACATTAAGACGGATTGCAAAAGTTTCTATAGATATGTAAAGAGAAAAAGGTTAGTAAAGACAAACGTAGGTCCCCTGCAGTCAGAATCAGGGGAAGTCATAACGGGGAACAAAGAAATGGCGGACCAATTGAACAAGTACTTTGGTTCGGTATTCACTGAGGAGGACACAAACAACCTTCCGGATATAAAAGGGGTCGGAGGGTCTAGTAAGGAGGAGGAACTGAGGGAAATCCTTATTAGTCGGGAAATTGTGTTGGGGAAATTGATGGGATTGAAGGCCGATAAATCCCCAGGGCCTGATGGACTGCATCCCAGAGTACTTAAGGAGGTGGCCTTGGAAATAGTGGATGCATTGACAGTCATTTTCCAACATTCCATTGACTCTGGATCAGTTCCTATGGAGTGGAGGGTAGCCAATGTAACCCCACTTTTTAAAAAAGGAGGGAGAGAGAAAACAGGGAATTACAGACCGGTCAGCCTGACATCGGTAGTGGGTAAAATGATGGAATCAATTATTAAGGATGTCATCGCAGTGCATTTGGAAAGAGGTAATATGATAGGTCCAAGTCAGCATGGATTTGTGAAAGGGAAATCATGCTTGACAAATCTTCTGGAATTTTTTGAGGATGTTTCCAGTAGAGTGGACAAGGGAGAACCAGTTGATGTGGTATATTTGGACTTTCAGAAGGCTTTCGACAAGGTCCCACACAAGAGATTAATGTGCAAAGTTAAAGCACATGGGATTGGGGGTAGTGTGCTGACATGGATTGAGAACTGGTTGTCAGACAGGAAGCAAAGAGTAGGAGTAAATGGGGACTTTTCAGAATGGCAGGCGGTGACTAGTGGGGTACCGCAAGGTTCTGTGCTGGGGCCCCAGCTGTTTACACTGTACATTAAAGATTTAGATGAGGGGATTAAATGTAGTGTCTCCAAATTTGCGGATGACACTAAGTTGGGTGGCAGTGTGAGCTGCAAGGAGGATTCTATGAGGCTGCAGAGCGACTTGGATAGGTTAGGTGAGTGGGCAAATGCATGGCAGATGAAGTATAATGTGGATAAATGTGAGGTTATCCACTTTGGTGGTAAAAACAGAGAGACAGACTATTATCTGAATGGTGACAGATTAGGAAAAGGGGAGGTGCAAAGATACCTGGGTGTCATGGTACATCAGTCATTGAAGGTTGGCATGCAGGTACAGCAGGCGGTTAAGAAAGCAAATGGCATGTTGGCCTTCATAGCGAGGGGATTTGAGTACAAGGGCAGGGAGGTGTTGCTACAATTGTACAGGGCCTTGGTGAGGCCACACCTGGAGTATTGTGTACAGTTTTGGTCTCCTAACCTGAGGAAGGACATCCTTGCTATTGAGGGAGTGCAGCGAAGGTTCACCAGACTGATTCCCGGGATGGCGGGACTGACCTATCAAGAAAGACTGGATCAACTGGGCTTGTATTCACTGGAGTTCAGAAGAATGAGAGGGGACCTCATAGAAACGTTTAAAATTCTGACGGGGTTAGACAGGTTAGATGCAGGAAGAATGTTCCCAATGTTGGGGAAGTCCAGAACCAGGGGTCACAGTCTAAGGATAAGGGGGAAGCCATTTAGGACCGAGATGAGGAGAAATTTCTTCACCCAGAGAGTGGTGAACCTGTGGAATTCTCTACCACAGAAAGTTGTTGAGGCCAATTCACTAAATATATTCAAAAAGGAGTTAGATGAAGTCCTTACTACTAGGGGAATCAAGGGGTATGGTGAGAAAGCAGGAATGGGATACTGAAGTTGCATGTTCAGCCATGAACTCATTGAATGGCGGTGCAGGCTAGAAGGGCCGAATGGCCTACTCCTGCACCTATTTTCTATGTTTCTATGTTTCCTCTGCACACCTGGGGCTCGCTTGCCGTGTAGGATTTCCGAGTAGAGCGCTTGCTTTGGGAGTCTTGTGTCAGGCATGCGGCCCGCCCAACGGAGCTGGTCAAGTGTGGTCAATGCTTCGATGCTGAGGATGTTGGCCTGATCGAGTACGCTAACATTGGTGCATTTGTCCTCCCAGGGGATATGCAGGATCTTGCAGAGACATCGTTGGTGGTATTTATCCAGCGATTTGAGGTGTCTATTGTATATGGTCCACATCTCTGAGCCATACCGGAGGGCAGGTATCACTACAGCCCTGTAGACCATAAGCTCGGTGCCAGATTGAGGGCCTGATCTTCGAACAATCTCTTTCTCAGGCGGCCGAAGGCTGCACTGACGCACTGGAGGCGGTGTTGAACCTCGTCGTATTGTCTGCACTTGCTGATAATAGGCTCCCAAGGTATGGAAAGTGGTCCATGTTGTCCAGGGCCACACCATGGATCTTGATGACCAGGGGGCAGTGCTGTTTGGCGGGGTCAGGTTGGTGGAGGACCTCTGTCTTACGGATGTTTAGTGTAAGGCCCATGCTTTCGTACGCCTCAGTGAAGATGTTGAATATGACTTGAAGTTCAGCCGCTGAATGTGCGCAGACGCAAGCGTCGGCCGATAAGAATCCTCCTCAACCGTCTTCTCCCTGTGGCTGAGGAGCTCCTCCCGGAGTCACAGTGCGGATTCCGTCCACTACGGGGTACAACGGACACGATCCTTATGGCGCAAGATTTGCAAGAGAGGTGCAGGGAACAGCGCCAACCCTTGTGCGTGGCCTTCTTTGGCCTTACAGGGGCCTTTGATGCTGTTCTATTACAGCTACAACACTGGCATCTACCCAACAATGTGGAAAACTGCCACGGTATGCCCTGTCCACAAAAAGCAGGACAAATCCAATCGGCCATTTACCACCCCATCAGTCTACTCCCAATTATCAGCAAAGTGATGGCTGGTGTCGTCAATAGTGTTATCAAACGGCACTTACCAATAACCTGCTCACTGATGCTCAGTTTGGGTTCTGCTAAGGCCACTTGGCTCCAGATTTCATTACAGCCTTGGTCCAAAAATGGTCAAAAGAGCTGAATTCCAGAGGTGAGGTGAGAGAGACTACCCTTGACATCGAGGCATCATTTGACTGAGTGTGGCATCAAGGAGTCCTAGTAAAATTGAAGTCAGTGAGAATCAGGGGGAAAACTCTACACCGGCTGGAGTCATACCTAGCACAAAGGAAGATGGTTGTGGTTGTTGGAGGTCAGACATCGCTGCAGGAATTCTTCAGGGCAGTGCCCTAGGCCCAACCATCTTCAACTGCTTCATCAATGACCTTCCCACCATCATAAGGTTCGCTGATGATTGCAAAGTATTCCATTCGCAAATCCTCATAAAATGGAGCAGTGCTTGCCCGCATGCAGCAAGCCCTGGACGACATTCAGGCTTGGGCTGATAAGTGGCAAGTAACATTCGCGGCACACAAGTGTCAGGCAATGACCATCTCCAACAAATGAGAGTCTAACTACCTCCCTTTGATATTCAACGGCATTACCATTGCCAAATCCTCCACCATCAATATCCTGAGGGTCACCATTGACCAGAAACTTAACTGCACCAGCCACATAAATACTGTGGCAACAAGAGCAGTCAGAGGCTGGGTATTCTGCGGCGAGTGTCTCACATCCTGACTCCACAAAGCCTTTCCACCATCTACATGGCACAAGTCGGGAGTGTGATGGAATACTCTACACTTGCCTGGATGAGTGCAGCTCCAACAATACTCAAGAAGCTCGACACCATCCAGGATAAAGCAGCCCGCTTGATTGACAACCCATCCATCACCTTCAACATTCACTGCCTTCATCACCGGCACACTGTGGCTGCAGTGTGTACCATATATAACTTGTACTGTAGCAACTTGTAATGGCTTCTTCGGCAGCACCTCCCAAACCTGCGACCTTTACCACCTAGAAGGATAAGGGCACCTGGCACATGGGAACACCGTGACCTGCAAGTTGCCCTCCAAGTTACACACCATCCTGACTTGGAAATAGGTCGCCGTTTCTTCATCGTCACTGGGTCAAAATCCAGGAACTCCCTCCCTAACAGCACTATGGGAGTACCTTCACCACATCGACTGCAGTGGTTCAAGATGGCAGCTCACCACCACCTTTTCAAGAGCAACTAGGGATCGGCAATAAATGATGGCCTTGCCAGCGACACCCACATCCCAGAACGAATAAAAAAAAAAATCCTGTTTATTTGAAATGTGCCTTTGATTGCTAATGGAGGATTGTCAGTTCTCTGGGTCTAGTTCTCAAAAACTAAAGGATCCATTGGCTGATGAACATCTCAGAAGGTCCAGCACCCTTTGAGAATTTGGTATGCATCTTCTCTAACTTCAGTTACATTGAACGGTTTTATCACCCCCTCTCTTGAGTTGGATAAGAGCACAGGCAGGGATGCCTATCACCCCTTCTGACTGTAGTGGTTTTAGAACATCTTGGCTGTTTGTGAAAGAACCAATCCCTCAAACTGAACCAGTTTCAAGGAGTGTGAGAGGGACTAAAAGGTGATAAATGCCCTGGATCTGATGGTCTACATCCTCGGGTTTTAAAAGAGATAGCTACAGAGACAGTGAATCTTCCAGAGTTCCCTAGATTCTAAAACGATCCCCATGGATTGGAAGATAACAAATGTAACCCTACTATTCAAGAAAGGAGGGAGAGAAAAAGCTGGTAATTATAGACTAGTTAGCCTGACATCATTAGTGGGAGGGGGGGTTCAGGTCAGCGTAAATTTAAAAAGTCAAAGAATAAGGAGAAGGCAATAGAGCAGGGTAACACTGGGGGACATGAAAATCAGAATGTGACAGGAAGGGACAGAATGTATAAACATAAAAGTGTATCAGAAAATGGGGTCAAAGCCGAAGAAAATGGGAGATAAAACAAATTTAAAAGCTCTTTATCTGAATGCACACAGCTTTCGTAACAAAATAGATGAGTTGACGGCACAAATAAATACAAATGGATATGATTTGATAGACATTACAGAGACATGATTGCAAGGTGACCAGGAACTAAATATTCAGGGGTATTTGACAATTCGGAAGGACAGACAGAAAGGAAAAGGAAGTGGGGTAGCTCTGCTAATAAAGGACGAGATCAGTGCATTCGTGAGAAATGATATTGGCTCAGAAGATCAAGATGTTGAATCAGTTTGGGTGGAGATAAGGAACAATGAGGGGAAAATGTCATTCGTGGGCATAGTCTATAGGCCCCCTAAGTAGCTACACTGTTGGACAGAGTGTAAATCAAAAAATAATGGAGGCTTGTAAAAAAGGAACGGCAATAATCATGGGCGATTTTAACCCTCATATTGATTGGACAAAGCAAATTGGCCAGCGTAGCCTTGAGGAAGAGTTCATAGAGTATATCCAGGATTGTTTCCTTGAACAGTATGTTGCGGAACCAACCAGGGAGCAGGCTATCTTAGATCTGGTACTGTGTAATGAGACAGGATTAATAAATGATCTCATCGTAAAGGATCCTCTAGGAATGAGTGAACATAGCAAGGTTGAATTTCAAATTCAATTGGAGGGTGAGAAAGTTGGATCTCAAACCAGTGTCCTAAGTTTAAATAAGGGAGACTACAAAGGTATGAGGGTAGAGTTGGCAAAAGTGGACTGGGAAAATAGATTAAAGTGTTGGACGGTTGATGAGCAGTGGCAGACATTTAAGGAGATATTTCATAACTCTCATCAAAAATATATTCTAATGAGAAGGAAAGACCGTAAGAGAAGGGATAACCATCCGTGGCTAACTAAGGAAATAAAGGATGGTATCAAATTGAAAACAACTGCATACCAAGTGGCCAAGACTAGTGGGAGGCCAGAGGATTGGGAAACTTTTAAAAGCCAGCAAAGAACAACTACAAAAATAATAGATTATGAAAGTAAACGAGCACAAAATATAAAAACAGATAGTAAGAGTTTCTACAGGTACATAAAAAGGAAAAGAGTGGCTAAAGTAAATGTTGGTCCCTTAGAGGATGAGACTGGGGAATTAATAATGAGGAACATGGTTACTGGTTAGTGCCGGTGCAAAAACATACCGTCCTGTCGTCCACTTTTAGTGTGATTATGACGTCAATCATCATGCAACGCTGCGCTAGCGCCCCGGATGGTACTTTCGGTCTTAACCGCCCGCCCCAGGAAAAGGCTGAAAAAATAGGCGGTCCCAAGGTGAAGCAGTTGCTATTGGCAGCTGGAGGATCAGACGTCGTAGTTGTCAGTGACTGCTACGGTTGCGCCCAGCACACTGCGTGAGGCTCCGAATTGCAAACGGCACTTTTATGTGCCATGATAGTTTCCTTGCAAGGTCAGTGAGAAATTTGAATGGGAGCAATACTAGTTCGCCAGTGTATCATGCTGGTTGCTATTGGCAGGCGGCTTCAAGGTGGAAGAAGTGTTCTTGGCCATATCGGGCCACGGATAAGAAGAGGTCGCAGATGTCTGGGGAGGAGGCCTTGCCCTACCACGGGTTACAGGGATCATCGCTCATACCTCAAGCTCTCTAGACGCAGTGTGTTAAAAGGCTGCACTTCCGAAAAGAAGTGCTGACAGAGATATGCCAGCTTCTACACGCAGACCTACAGCCTATCAGCGCCAACGGAACTGTGCTACCCGTCGAGGTGAACGTGACTGTGGGGATGGCCTTCTATGCCTCTGGCTCCTTCCAGGCAGTAGCAGAGGACATGTGCAGCATCTCTCAGCACGCTACACATTGCTGCATTCAGCAGGTTACAAGGGCACTGTACACGCATAGAATGGTCTTCATAAAATTCCTAATGAGCAGGGACAGCCAAAATTAGAGTGCTTTAGGGTTTGGAAGAATTGTAGGCTTCTCCAAGGTTCAAGGAGCCATTGACTACACACACATCGCCTTGCGAGCACCATTACACAATGCAGAGGTCTTCAGAAACTGAAAGAGACACCACTCCCTAAACATACAGCTGGTCTACGACCATTCACAGCGCACCCACACAGTGAATGCCCGCTATCCAGGGAGCGCACGTGATGCTTTCATCTTGTACGAGAGCAGTGTGTCATAAATGTTTCAGCAACAAAGACAAGGGCAGGGCTGGTTGATCGGGGTCAAAGGTTATGGCTTGGCCATCTGGCTCATGACCCCGCCACAGAAGCCGAGCAGTGCTACAATGACAGCCATGCAGCCACCCGCGATATCATCGAACAGACAATTGACGTGGTCGAGCAGCGTTTCCGATGTCTAGGCCGCTCTGGAGGTAGCCTTCAATACTCAGCAGGTCTCCGAATTCATTGTTGTGCGCTGCATGCTACACAACTTAGCCATCATGAGGGGCCAGGCATTGCCCATGGGTATTGCAGAACCACCTCAGAATGGAGAGGACAAGGAAGGCGAGCCTAGTGAGGAACCCATTGCAGATCCACCACAACCACAGGGGAGGCAGCGTGAAGATGCAGCCGCAGCAAGAGCCTTACGCGGCAGCTCAGCATTGACCGGTTTGCTTGAATGGGGAAGGTGGGGTTGCAGCATTGACGTGCAATTCTGTGCCACCATGATGGCTCATCAACACTGAATTCTGCAATGAGACACAAAACACCAATGGTAAAGGTGCATGAAACATTTTCATGAACATCAATAATGAACAATGTCCCTCACCCCCAACTACCCAAAACGATACAATGATAAAACCAAAACTAAATAAGCATAAAACTGTTTTCTGCAGCAAGTCAATGCAAAATACCCCATTTCTTAAGATACAGCTATTTACAATGTCAGCATTTCCACGTGCGGTGAAATTTGTACCAAGCCTTAATGGCTCTTCACCTCCCCCCCTTCCCATCAGCCCCCTCCCACGCCTGCTGCTCCTCAATGAGGGCTCAGTGCCCACAGCAAGGCTGCTACAAGGCTGCTGTGTTGTGGAGGAAGACAATGCAGATGGCATCTAGGTCCGGCTATGGCGCCTCATCATCAGCTGAAGCAGTCACTGGTAGCTGGGGTGTCACCCATGTATGGTGCATGGTTAGTGAGTTAGTGGTGGGAGCTGGAATGCTGTCATCCTGAGGAAGGACAGCACCTTCCATTTCCTGGGAGCCACTGACTCTCCGACGGGCTGGCCTCAGCATATGGAACATGACGTGTCTCCACAACTTTCTGGTCTGCTTTGGCACGGTCCCTTCCCCATTGGACAGTGGGTGGCAGCAGTCATCGACTGCATCACATCGCCAAGCTGAAGCGTAGCTTGCGCCTGCGATTCGTGCGATGCTGCAACGTGCTCGAGGGCACGCATCACACACTCTGGAACACCACTGTCGCTGCTCAAGGCTACTAGCCACTGCGTGTGGCTAATGATGGCTCCGCTGGAGTCCTGAGATGCATTGACAATCCGTGATGCTGTCTCCGCAACAGTCACAGTAAGCTTGTCGATGCTCTCTGGGATCCGTCCCAATGCATCCATAAACACACTGTGTATTCCTGTGTTTTCCCTGGACATTTCCACCAAGTCCAGTTCCATGTCTGCCTGTCGTTGAGCAGACCGACTTTGCCGACTCACTCTCCGGAGACCTGGCCTGCGAGATTGCCCTCTCGCACTGCGTTGCTGTAGGTGAGTGAGGCCAGGAGCCTCCGAGGACTCAAAGATCTCATTGCTGCTAGATGACGGCTGGGCTCTGTGACTCAGTCATCTGAGTTGTCTCAGCAGCCTCATCATCATCGCCATGGCCAGATGTCGATGTGCATGGGAAAGCTGGTGCGATTGTGGCTGTTCTTCTGCAAGCACAAAAACATATACATGTGGTTAGCAGCAGGGGAGGGGGCAGAGTGACATGAGGAAGGTAGCATTGTACATGTTCATTTGAAGGGCCACCGCCACTTCATTATACGTCTCAATGCAGTCTCTTCAGGTACCCTATCCATTTACAAACCCTCACTACCCGAAGCATCATCCCGGCAACTGCCCGAGCTGCTACTCCAATTAGGGCTGACACCCATTCCTCAACATCATTCAGCTCCAGTATTTGAAGCAGCCCCCCTGCCTGTGCGCAGCTGCTCCCTCCTGTTGCGGGAGTGCTTTGACTGCAAAGAGAAAAATCGGAAGGGTTCAGAAAGGGTTACTCTCCTATTTTGGCACAT
Source organism: Pristiophorus japonicus (assembly GCF_044704955.1). NCBI lineage: Eukaryota > Metazoa > Chordata > Chondrichthyes > Pristiophoridae > Pristiophorus > Pristiophorus japonicus. The sequence goes on along the minus strand of NC_091981.1, from coordinate 41,741,085 downwards.
ATGGCTATCATAGTACAATAAATGAGATGGTGTGAATGTTCTCGCTGTTTTCGTTCAACTTGTTTTGATGTTGCATGAGCTTCATGAGCAATTACTAGGAGGTTAGAGGGATGTAACATAGGTGCTGCAGGTGATCTTTCTGAGAGCCATAGCAGCAGTGGGAGTGTATTGCAAGGAAGGATGTCAATTAGTGGGTTCATGTGCATCGATCATTAGAAGGCAATGGGTGCAGAAGTAAGCCTTCATATTTCTTATGCATTGTGAAACCCATCCCACAGACAGCAAGACGTTTGAGAGGGACCATATACATGAAAGGCTTAACACAGTGTGTGAGATTCTTGTTCGAAGGAAAGGAGGTGTTCATAAATGTGAATGGTACTCACCCAGACCAGCCTGGTAAGGTCGTTAAACTTTTTCTGACATTGAGTGCCAGTTCTGGGCACAGTGGCTGTAGCAGAGGCCTCCTGCGCTATGTCCCTCCACAGCCTCTTAAACACAGGTGTGAGTGGTCTGGCTTCACCAGCAAGATGGAGTGAGAGCCACCTCCTCTCCACTGCATTGGCTAAGGCTTCACCCGCCTCATTGCTGAAGCGCCTGGCATGCTGCCTTCCCTTCTGCTCCTCCATCTCTGCAGAAGTGGCTGAAGTGAGGTGGTTTACATGTGCATGCGTGCAGGAAGTTGCCACACCCTGCATTAGTGTTTACAAGCAGGCGAAAAAAAAATGTTCTTTTAAAAACACTGCGCATGCGCAAAAGGACGCTTCCTTTAACGACACACGTTTCGGCTCGGGCACACAAAGTCAGTTGCGCAATACCTGACTTAACAGCAATGCTCCTCCAACTGACTTTTTCACCAAAATTTGCAGTCAAAGGCGCAAACTATTTTCAGGCGCTAACTTTAACCCCCTGCCGCGATTAACGCCCCGACATCCAAAATGCTCCAAATCCAGCCACTATATCTTTTCCTACTTTGAATTCAGTAACCTTCTCATAGTCGTTTTTGTTTTTAACCCTATTCTGGCTGGTGCATCAAGTTACATTTAAAAGGTTGGTTTCTCCATGGAGTATGTGTCCAAGCCATGAGCTATAGATTTAGATTAGTAGTGATACAGTATATGTTCTTACGTTCCGAGACCACATTAACTATTTCATGTAGTGGTGTTGCCAGCATGTCTAAACATGCGTGGAGTCCCGTTCTTCAGTGCATTTTCATCATGCAGATCGCATACTAGTTGCTTCACGCACAACAAGTCACTTCTGAATACACAGTGGTATCCCAAGATCATGCAGCTCAAGACATTCGGTATGAAGAATTCCTGCTTTTCAGAGCTATATATTAACAGTATGGGGGGCTCTGGAGCTACATAATTAGAGTCTCCCCCTGAGCGTTCCAATGTTTAGGATAGTGGTCAGGTTGCGAAATACTTCCTTCTCATTGTTAAGTATAGCCAAGGGCACAACCATCTCCAAGAGAAAGCTATCAATTAAGCATCCCAAAAAACACTTTCCTGACCTTTGCTATATTACACGTTGGTTCCAGACTGTTGCCCTGCTGACTTATATTTTGCACAGGTGTACTGAAGTAAAATTAACCGTGATCGCCTAGGGCCATGACAGTAGACCCCAGTTTATAGTTTGATTTTGCCATTAATACCCCATAGCAGCCTCTTCATGTCCAACTACAGCTCCCCAACGCACTCATACAATCATAGCATTTCATTTTGGTTTAACAGCCCTGGAGGAATCTTACCATCCAATAAGCTATATACAGCACTCTTTGCCATCATTCCTTTCACAAAATGATACCAGGGTTTAGAGAGAGAAATTATGAGGACAGGTTGCATAAAATTGGCTTTTATTTCTTTTCGTATAGGATGTTGTAGGGTAATCTGATCGAGATGATTAATATCTTAAAAGGATTTGATAGGGTAGATACAGAGAGACACTCTTTCCTCTAGTGGGGAAATCAAGAACAACGGAATATATTCTTAAAATGAGAGCTCAGCTGTTCAGGAGCGAAAACAGGAAGTACTTTTTCCACACAAAGGGTAGTGGAAATCTGGAACGCCTTCCCCAAAAGTCTGTGAATACTGGGACAATTGGAGTTTAAAGACTTAGGTAAGGATTTCAAGAGATCTAGGGCTGGATTTTCGTCTCATTTGCGCCTCAGTTAGCACCCCAACGCAGTGTTTAAATGCTGTTTTTGGGTGTAATGCCAGGCGTACAAGATTTACCGCTCGGCTGGTAGATTCGGCTACTGGTTAGCGCCGGCACAAAAACTTACCGCCCCGCCGTCCATTTTGACTGAGATCATGACGTCAATCGTCATGCAATACGCTAGCACCCTGGATGGAACATTCGGCCCTTACGCCTCATTTAAAGCCCGCCCCAGGAAACACCTGAAAAAAACAGGCTGTCCCAGGGTGCGGCAGGCGATATTTGCAGCATTTTTAAATGGAGGGATGAGGATCCTACATCGCAGGTCACATTGACTACAAGGATTGTACACATAGCATTCCATGAAGCTCTGACTTGCAAACTTCACTTTTATCTGCGATTACACTGCCCTTACAATTTCAGTGAGAACATTTAATGGGGACATTACTAGTTCGACAGCGTATCATGCGCCATGCTATTGCCGGCGGCATCAAGCTAGAAGAAGGGCTCTTGGCCATGTCGGCCCACAGATAAGGAAAGGCCGAAGACATCCGGGGAGGAGGCCTCACGTCCTGAGAAGCTGTCAGAGGTATCGCCCCACGCCGACTTCGTGGGTCAATTTCCCCCGTGGGGCGCAAAGCGGTCAGCGTGGGGCAATAAGGGGCCGGCACACATCATCATCATAGGCAGTGCCTCGAAACGAGGATGACTTGCTTCCATGCCAAAAAAGGATGAGTTCACAGGTGTTTCAATGAAGGACAAAATATTCCAGGTCCTGAACTACATATTGTAGGGTTGAAGATGCCTGTGCGTGGATTTTTTTAACGTGTGGTGGCCGTTGCACATCAGCCACCACACAGGCTTGACAGAGCCAGGTCTTGGTCCAGTGGCAATGATTAACCAAGATGACTGGAGACCTGCTCTGCTGCACGGGCCTAGTGCGTACATATATCGCAGTGTGGGCTGTCCCGTGCTGCCCCTGGGCCCACACCTCTTCTGGTCCCGAACTAGTGCCTCTCCTGGGCCCCAATCACATCCCTCGACAATCTCTTGCTGCTCCTTCGCCCCGTTCTTGCCACTCCTGCTGTACCTGCCCACGCCTCAATCACCGACCTGGACCTTGATGACGTCCCTCTTCGCTGCCGTCACCCTCCTGCACCAGCTCGCGCTGTATCTTGCAGTGGTATGCCGCCATGCTGTCCATGGCCCCGACCTGCCGCTGATGGTCAACACACATGGCGCTAATCACAGGACATGCCGCAAACCACTTTTCGCCAGCGGAGCCCCAGGGGCAATTCTGGGGGTGGGGGGGGCGCTCTGGCTGCCGTGCCCGGGTGAAAACCCTTTAGCGTCCCGTTAGTGCCTCCCAGAGCTGCTAATGGGCTTACTGCATTTGTAAGGTAGATTGAGCTTTATGTAGGTTGCAAGTGTTTGGAGTAAAGTCTCTATCCAGTGTCACCTCATTGAAACAACCTCTCTCACCATTCACAGATCGCTTCTGTCATTTCAAGTTACTTCACTTGACACTGTACACCCTGACTGCCACATGATGTGCCAGGTTGGCATCACCCCACACCAACACCATAAAGCATCCTTAAAATGCCCAAGCCATTGCTTTTACACGAATCACCATTGCGGGGGGTATCATTACATCTCACCATTCACTGCAACCCTCTAAGCCACTTCCAAAAGTGCACACAGATCTGTAAAGGAATGCAAAGTGTTGAAAATAAATGTTCCAATGTTTGACACCACATTAACAGAACCTTGACATGAACATTGCATAAAACACCCAAGTGCCTACCTTTGTGCGTTGTTAGTTGGTATGATTGGACTAGGATGAGGGTGTGAGTGGTGGCTAGTAAGATGGGAAGTGATAATATAGGGGGAAGGATGGAGGTGCAAAGTAAGTTGGTGTGAGTAAGGATGTGCAGATTAGGGTAAAGAAGGCAGAGTGCTGGGGATGTGATGAGGTTGAGTGTGGCTTTGCAGTAATGTTTCGTGATCTACTGACATCATTGAAAGGTTTGCGCCATTGCAGCCTGGTCCTCCTGACAACATCTCTGCTTGTGTCCTCCTGTACAATGTGCAACCAGACTGCGTGTGCGGGAAGTGTATCCGCCTCAGCTCCTGACGGTCCGCGTTGCGGAATTGGAGCTCAGGGTGGATTTACTCTGGAGCATCCACGATGCTGAGAATGACGTGAGTAGCACGTGTAGCGAGTTGGTCTTACCGCAGGTGAAGGGTGCACAGTCAGTTAGGGAATGGAAGACCAACAGGAAGAGCAGTGCAAGGAAGGTAGTGCAGGGGTCCCCTGCGGTCATCCCCCTGCAAAACAGATACACCGCTTTGAGTACTGTTGAGGGGGATGACTCATCAGGGGAGGGCAGCAGCAGCCAAGTTCATGGCACCGTGGCTGGCTCTGCTGCACAGGAGGACAGGAAAAAGAGTGGGAGAGCGATAGTGATAGGGGATTCAATTGTAAGGGGAATAGATAGGCGTTTCTGCGGCCGCAACCGAGACTCCAGGATGGTATGTTGCCTCCCTGGTGCAAGGGTCAAGGATGTCTCGGAGCGGGTGCAGGACATTCTGAAAAGGGAGGGTGAACAGCCAGTTGTCGTGGTGCACATTGGTACCAACGGTATAGGTAAAAAAAGGGATGAGGTCCTACGAGACGAATTTAGGGAGCTAGGAGCTAAATTAAAACGTAGGACCTCAAAAGTAGTAATCTCAGGATTGCTACCAGTGCCACGGGCTAGTCAGAGTAGGAATCGCAGGATAGCTCAGATGAATACGTGGCTTGAGCAGTGGTGCAGCAGGGAGGGATTCAAATTCCTGGGGCATTGGAACTGGTTCTGGGGGAGGTGGGACCAGTACAAACCAGACGGTCTGCACCTGGGCAGGACTGGAACCAATATCCTAGGGGGAGTGTTTGCTAGTGCTGTTGGGGAGGAGTTAAACTAATATGGCAGGGGGATGGGAACCAATGCAGGGAGACAGAGGGAAACAAAATGGAGACATAAGCAAAAGACAGAAAGGAGATGAGTAAAAGTGGAGGGCAGAGAAACCCAAGGCAAAAAACAAAAAGGGCCACTGTACAGCAAAATTCTAAAGGGTCAAAGTGTAATAAAAAGGCAAGCATGAAAGCTCGGTGCCTCAATGCAAGGACTATTCAGAACCCAAGAGAGGGCTCTGAGCTAGTTAGAGTGGGTGAGCGCTCAGATGAACAGGACCCCAAGAAAGAAGGCAAAAGGCAGGAGGCAACATAGCAGAGTAGCACTGGGGTAAGTGTAAACCACAAGGTGATAGGAAGGGACAATATGTATGAATATAAAGGGGCTGCAGGAGGGGTCAAAACTAAAAATCATGGTTTAAAAACTAGTATTAAAACACTCTACCTAAATGCATGCAGCATTCAAAATAAAGTAAATGAGTTGACGGCATACATCATTATAAATGGGTATGATTTGGTGGCCATTACAGAAACATGGTTGCGGGGTGGCCAAGACTGGGAATTAAACATACAGGGGTATCTGACAATTCGGAAAGATAGACAAGAAGGGAAAGGAGGTGGGGTAGCTCTGTTAATAAAGGATGATATCAGGGCAGTTGTGAGAGACGATATTGGCTCTAATGAACAAAATGTTGAATCATTGTGGGTGGAGATTAGGGATAGTAAGGGGAAAAAGTCACTGGTGGGTGTAGTTTACAGGCCCCCAAATAATAACTTCACGGTGGGGCAGGCAATAATCAAGGGAATAATGGAGGCATGTGAAAAAGGAACGGCAGTAATCATGGGGGATTTTAACCTACATATCGATTGGTCAAATCAAATCGCACGGGGTAGCCTGGAGGAGGAATTCATAGAATGCATACGGGATTGTTTCTTCGAACAGTATGTTACAGAACCTACAAGGGAGCAAGCTATCTTAGATCTGGTCCTGTGTAATGAGACAGGAATAATAAACAATCTCCGAGTAAAAGATCCTCTTGGAATGAGTGATCACAGTATGGTTGAATTTGTAATACAGATTGAGGGTGAGGAAGTAGTGTCTCAAACGAGCGTACTATGCTTAAACAAAGGGGACTACAGTGGGATGAGGGCAGAGTAGGCTAAAGTAGACTGGAAACACAGACTAAACGGTGGCACAATTGAGGAACAGTGGAGGACTTTTAAGGAGCTCTTTCATAGTGCTCAACAAAAATATATTCCAGTGAAAAAGAAGGGCGGTAAGAGAAGGGATAACCAGCCGTGGATAACCAAGGAAATAAAGGAGAGTATCAAATTAAAAACCAAAGCGTATAAGGTGGCCAAGGTTAGTGGGAAACTAGAAGATTGGGAAAATTTTAAACGACAGCAAAGAATGACTAAGAAAGCAATAAAGAAAGGAAAGAAAGATTACGAAAGTAAACTTGCGCAAAACATAAAAACAGATAGTAAAAGCTTTTACCGATATATAAAACGGAAAAGAGTGACTAAAGTAAATGTTGGTCCCTTAGAAGATGAGAAGGGGGATTTAATAATGGGAAATGTGGAAATGGCTGAGATCTTAAACAATTATTTTGCTTCTGTCTTCACAGTGGAAGACACAAAAACCATGCCAAAAATTGCTGGTCACGCGAATGTGGGAAGAGAGGACCTTGAGATAATCACTATCACTAGGGGGGTAGTGCTGGACAGGCTAATGGGACTCAAGGTAGACAAGTCCCCTGGTTCTGATGAAATGCATCCCAGGGTATTAAAAGAGATGGCGGAAGTTATAGCAGATGCATTCGTTATAATCTACCAAAATTCTCTGGACTCTGGGGAGGTACCAGCGGATTGGAAAGCAGCTAATGTAACGCCTCTGTTTAAAAAGTGGGGCAGACAAAAGGCAGGTAACTATAGGCCAGTTAGTTTAACATCTGTAGTGGGGAAAATGCTTGAAGCTATCATTAAGGAAGAAATAGCGGGACATCTAGATAGGAATAGTGCAATCAAGCAGACGCAACATGGATTCATGAAGGGGAAATCATGTTTAACTAAATTACTGAAATTCTTTGAGGATATAACGAGCATGGTGGATAGAGGTGTATCGATGGATGTGGTGTATTTAGATTTCCAAAAGGCATTCGATAAGGTGCCACACAATAGGTTACTGCAGAAGATAAAGGTACGCAGAGTCAGAGGAAATGTATTAGCATGGATAGAGAATTGGCTAGCTAACAGAAAGCAGAGAGTCGAGATAAATGGGTCCTTTTCGGGTTGGAAATCGGTGGTTAGTGGTGTGCCACAGGGATCGGTGCTGGGACCACAACTGTTTACAATATACATAGATGACCTGGAAGAGGGGACAGAGTGTAGTGTAACAAAATTTGCAGATGACACAAAGATTAGTGGGAAAGCGGGTTGTGTAGAGGACACAGAGAGGCTGCAAAGAGATTTCGATAGATTAAGCGAATTGGCTAAGGTTTGGCAGATGGAATACAATATCGGAAAATGTGAGGTCATCCACCTTGGAAAAAAAAACCAGTAAAAGGGAATATTATTTGAATGGGAAGGAATTACAACATGCTGCGGTGCAGAGGGACCTGGGGGTCCTTGTGCATGAATCCCAAAAAGTTAGTTTGCAGGTGCAGCAGGTAATCAGGAAGGCGAATGGAATGTTGGCCTTCATTGCGAGAGGTATGGAGTACAAAAGCAGGGAGGTCCTGCTGCAACTGTACAGGGTATTGGTGAGGCCGCACCTGGAGTACTGCGTGCAGTTTTGGTCACCTTACTTAAGGAAGGATATACTAGCCTTGGAGGGAGTACAGAGACGATTCACTAGGCTGATTCCGGAGATGAGGGGCTTACCTTATGATGATAGATTGAGTAGACTGGGTCTTTACTCGTTGGAGTTCAGAAGGATGAGGGGTGATCTTATAGAAACATTTAAAATAATGAAAGGGATAGACAAGATAGAGGCAGAGAGGTTGTTTCCACTGGTCGGGGAGACTAGGGGGCACAGCCTCAAAATACGGGGGAGCCAATTTAAAACTGAGTTGAGAAGGAATTTCTTCTCCCAGAGGGTTGTGAATCTGTGGAATTCTCTGCCCAAGGAAGCAGTTGAGGCTAGCTCATTGAATGTATTCAAATCACAGAGAGATTTTTAACCAATAAGGGAATTAAGGGTTACGGGGAGTGGGCAGGTAAGTGGAGCTGAGTCCACGGCCAGATCAGCCATGATCTTGTTGCATGGCGGAGCAGGCTCGAGCGGCTAGATGGCCTACTCCTGTTCCTAATTCTTATGTTCTTATGTTGGTCTCATGGGGAAGTCTCTTCCACCCATTGAAAGAGAAGAAAACCTTCCTGCATGCTGTGACTCCCTCCATAAGCATATGGAGGGAATCATGGGAGAGTCTGGGTGCAGCCGTAAACCTCTGTGCAGTGCTTGTCAGTGTTTGCAGCATCTCAATGCTGTAGAACACTGACAGCACAACTGTCAAAATAAATTTGCGCATGGTCCTTTTCAGGAAAAGAACTGATGATGCGTCATCAAATGACATCATCAGACCCGCTTCCTTCAGTTGGCCAGCAAACATGCTGGGCGGGTTTAACAAGCCCAATCAATGTAAAATCAAACTACACAGCAGACTGGAGCAACAATACCTGCCACCAACATCGCCCGCCATGGACCTGCCGAATTAGGGGAAATCGCGGTCGTAGAATTTACTGCACAGAAACAGGCCATTAAGCCCCGACCCCACCGAGCACCCAGTTTTGTAAGCTGAGAAAGGATATTGAATCGGTTAAAACTGGACTTTTGAGATACTGGGCTTTAATCCACCTTATGAACATGCAATGTAAGGACAAGACACTTGGTGACATTCCTTTGGCAACAAGAAAATCGTCAGCCTAAAACAGAACTTGAAGCAGTCAACTTGAGTCCTGAAACTGTAAAACAAAAACTCAAATAAAACATGATTTCTTTACACTTGGTAAAATCTTTGCCTATAGAAGTAGAAGTGTTAATTTCTTTTGTCGGGGCTATCTATGGAAAAAGAGATGGAGTCAGCCACAACAACAGCTGTTTCAGACTTGCTGTGCACAAGAAAATTTGAAGGCACAGTGCAGTGAATTGAAAAATTCCTGTTGGTTTAAAACTCAGCAACTTGGTCTGTAAACTCAGGCCATTACATCAATTACTCTAATTCAAAAAGAAAGAGAGAAAGACGTTTTTCACAACCTCAGGATGTCCCAAAGCGAATTGCAGCCAATGAAGTATTTTTTCAAGTGTAATCACTGCTGTAATGTAGGAAACGCGGCAGCCATCTTGCAAACAATCAGCTCCCACAAACAGCGATGTGTTAATATTCAGGTAATCTGTTTAAAGTGATGTTGGTTGAGGGATATATATTATCCAGGACATCAGGGAGAATGCCCCTGCTCTTGTTTTCATCCAAAAGACGGCACCTTCTGACTGCAGTACTCCCTCAGTACTGCACTGGAGTGTCAGCTTAGATTTAGTGGTTAAGTCTCTGGAGTGTGATTTCAACCCATAACCTTCTGACTCAGAGGCAAGACTGCTACCCACTGAGCCACGGCTGACATGATGTTCAGTTCAGACCCAAAAGTGAAGGGAGTCAATATCTGCAAATAAAGCATATGCATATGCAGATATAGTTAACAGAAGTAAAAATATTGTATGCTTACAAACACCTGGTCAGTTACAAGTTATCTTAATTCTTCGGCATGCTTATTAGCTCCGCCAAATATACAACTGAGTAAAATAAACTCCTGCTGGAAAATCATAAATTGAAATATTTGTGCAATCTTAATGTTAACTAAGATCAGGACCACAAAGGGTTAACACTGCTCACAGTTCACAGAGCGATTGTGAAAGGGACGGAGCCGGCTGCAACACAGCAGCTCCACAGACTGCAGTTCCACTGAGAAATTTAAAGGACAAAACATCCTGGGACAGCCTGTGCCAGTGGTAGAAAATGGAAATATTCCCTCTCCTCCTCTTACCAATTTTGATAATCTATCCTTTTTCTCTCATTCGAATCTCATCTCTCAACCTCTGATGTTTGCTATGTAACTCACTTGACACCTGTTTGACGTGGGCCTCAACGTTTTCCTCTACATCCTTAATTCTTTTACTGCACTGCATGTGAATAACCAAGGCTCCTTTGCATGAGACCATTACAGCCTTTGTTTACTGTCTAAAGGCTGCCTTGAACCCTTCATTCTCCTCTTGTTCTAACCTTTTCCTTCGACTCCTCATCACAGAGGACCTTAACCCATTCAACTGGGTCATTATGTGGACTGCATTCAGTGCAGTGTCTTTTGCTTAATGCTCAAGGACAAATGGTTCAATGAGCTTTTCTGGATTAGATTTGTCAACCACGGTGACTTATTTCAAGTGAAACCGTCGCCCCTAAATAGGATAATTAGTCAGTAGCAGGTATGGGGTCTTTACTCTCACTATCAGACTGCATGGGGAATCAGCCTTGCAGTCTGCGTTGATGATACGACAGGTGCACTGTCCCTTCTCTGGGGTGCCCATTATTAACTAGCTCGTTATATTAATGTTAGTTCAATCAATGATGGTAAGAGAATATGCTCAAAAGCGAAGTTTCATTTATTCAAAGTTTAATCCTCCAAATAAGGTAAAGCCTTACAATCTAGTGGAACAAAGTCTCTTGAGATTCTTGAGCTCAGTCTTCTCAGGTCAAATCCAAATTACTGTTCCAATTCATTGGTTTATATACCTTTCTTGACCACAAATTACTAATCTAAATGCCCTTATAAAACAAGCTTCTGTACATCTCTAAGCTACGGTATATATATTATATGTATAAAAAAAAACAATGGGTAAGATTATACTACTGATTGTTGAAGATAACTTCATTTTCCATTATTCTGTTTGTCAAAGCTTCTTTATCTCTCCTTTATAAGGTCGTATACCTGCTTTCAATTAAGTGTCAATGGGTGAGAGTTGATACAGAATCGGTGCAGAATCATATAAAATTCTCAGACACAGAAGGAGGCCATTCGGCCGATCGTGCCTGTGCCGGCTCTTTGCAACAGCTATCCATTTAGTCCCACTCTCCTGCTCTTTCCCCATAGACCTGCAAATTTTTCCTTTTCATGTATTTATCCGATTCCCTTTTGAAAGTTATCATTGAATCTGCTTCCACTATCCGTTCAGGCAGCGCATTCCAGATCATAACTTGCTGCGTAAAAAAAAATCTCTCTCTGTAAGGTACCATGTATGGTTTCTCTCAAAGTCTCAAGAGCGATAAGCAGTAGGCGTTATCTCTTTGGTGAGACCCACTCAAGTAGAGAAAGCAAATGCACAGGATTCTCTTGCTGCACAGCTTCTCAAGTTCTTTTCTACCCATGTCTCCTATAACAGCATCTGCAGTGTAAAACCGGCATCAATCCACACCTTAACAAGTGCAATAGAGTTTTCAGCATTATGCTGAGGGATCCACTCCCCTCCCCCTTTGACCAACGCATAAATATTTTGTCTTCTTTCTCTTTAAAGGTGTCCTGTGGAACCTGTCGTCATGCGATGCACTGAAGATGCCGATTATCCAGGATGCACTTGTGGTGCTCACCAACGCGATCATCATTCCACACTCCGGCTGGGATATCTCGCCTCACCAGGAAGACCGAAAAATTCAGCTCCACACATCAATGGTCTTGCGGAATGCTACTGGGTGCCTGAGGTCAGTTGGCAGAACCTTTGTGCTGTCACCATGCGGGGCGAAAGGTTACCTTTGTCTGTCATGCAATTTAAAATTTTGAATCTAACAAATGCGTTTGGGATTTTTGCTACCAATAGTGAGGTGTGTAAGTAACCCCTCCAATTACCCTGGGCTTGTGTCGACATTCTAAGGCTTGGTTCTATAACCAATCACGAACAGGGTGGATAAAGGGGAACCAGTGGATGTGGTGTATTTGGACTTCCAGAAGGCATTTGACAAGGTGTCACATAAAAGGTTACTGCACAAGAGTAAAGTTGACGGGGTTGGGGGTAATATATTAGCATGGATAGAGGATTGGCTAACTAACAGAAAACAGAGAGTCGGGATAAATGGTTCATTCTCGGGTTGGCAACCAGTAATTAGTGGGGTGCCGCAGGGATCAGTGCTGGGACTCCAACTATTTACAATCTATATTAACGACTTGGAAGAAGGGACTGAGTGTAATGTAACCAAGTTTGCTGATGATACAAAGGCAATGTGTGAGGAGGACACAAAAAATCTGCAAAAGGACATAGACAGGCTAAGTGAGTGGGCAAAAATTTAACAGATGGAGTATAATGTTGGAAAGTGTGAGGTCATGCACTTTGGCAGAAAAAAATCAAAGAGCAAGTTATTATTTAAATGAAGAAAAATTGCAAAGTGCTGCAGTACAGCGGGACCTGGGAGGTACTTGTGCATGAAACACAAAAGGTTAGTATGTAGGTACAGCAAGTGATCAGGATGGCCAATGGAATCTTGGCCTTTATTGCAAAGGGCATGGAGTATAGAAGCAGGGAAGTCTTGCTACAGTTATACAGGGTATTGGTGAGGCCACACCTGGAATACTGTGTCCAGTTTTGGTTTCCATATTTACGAAAGGATATACTTGCTTTGGAGGCAGTTCAAAAAAGATTCAGTAGGTTGATTCCGGAGATGAGGGGGTTGACTTATGAGGAAAGGTTGAGGAGGTTGGGCCTCTACTCATTGGAATTCAGAAGAATGAGAGGTGATCTTATCGAAATGTATAAGATTATGAGGGGACTTGACAAGGTGGATGCAGAGAGGATGTTTCCACTGATAGGGGAGACTAGACCTAGGGGGCATAATCTTAGAAGAAGGGGCCGCCCATTTAAAACTTAGATGAGGAGGAATTTATTCTCTCAGAGGGTTATAAATCTGTGGAATTCACTGCCTCAGAAAGCTGTGGAAGCTGGGTCATTGAATAAATTTAAGACGGAGATAGACAACTTCTTAACCGGTAAGGGATTAAGGGGTTATGGGGAGTGGGCAGGGAAGTGGACCTGCTTCCATAATCAGATCAGCCATGATTGTATTAAATGGCGGAGCAGGCTCGAGGGGCAGTATGGCCTATTCCTGCTCCTATTTCTTATGTTCTTATTTAATTGCTGGTTCTTACAGGTAAGATGCCATCTGGGCTGAATAGACTGTTTGACAGCATTCCCAGCAAGTAGAATAATATTTCTACCAGTTTAATCTCTCTGCTGGATTTGATGTATTTATATTTTCTAAAAGAGTTGCTGAACTTTTCTCTAATTTCATCAGTAGATATTAGATGCTTCATCATGTGGTATTATGTGGAGAGGGTGCTTTCTCGATCCTATCAGGAATTTCCATTATTTTAGGTGGGAATTAGTTAAAGTTGATTCATAAAGCAAAGATGACCTCAAATAAATGTTTGATAAGGAGGGAAACGAAAAGTAAAATAGCAAGATTTGTTTTGTTACTTCAGGAGCAAGTTATGTTTCAGGAAAGGAAGGGACTTGCATTTATATAGGGACTGTGACATAGTAATACGTCCCAAGGTGCTTCACAGGAGCATTATCAGACAAAATTTGCTACAAAATTTGATTAGAGATAAATACCGAAGGACACTGTTTGATTATGTCTCGAGATCCCATTTTTCATCTTGTCTGTATGAAGCGCAGGTGTAGCAATCCCTTGTGCATGACATTAGCTTGAATCTGAGAGTCACTTTGTCAGATACGTGAACATATAGCAGCTTTCTAGTTCAAGTGAAAGGTCTTGCTTACTCCCTTTGATATGTTATCATTTTATTATCAAAGTGTGAGGATCTCACTCCCAACACCCCCCCCCCCCCCCACCGCTCCCCCACCTCCCCCGGGAATAAGGCCCATTTTCGAGACCTTCTTGATAGAATCCAAAGACTTCTGCTGAGGAGCGATATGGGACAGAGATGGCACAAGAGAATAGACTATTTACACAGAAGTGGGGATTTCTGACTGTTTCTCACTCATCATAGGCAGTCCCTCGGAATCGAGGAAGACTTGCTTCCACTCTTAAAATAAGTCCTTAGGTGGCTACTGGCGACCTTGGTTTGCAGTGCCTTTTGATCAGGGTCAATTGCTTATGTCGTATTTTAGAAAGGGATATGGACCACCCATCCAATAAGTTCGGTGAATTAGTGAGAATGCAGCTGTAGAAGTTGGTCATTATTATTCATGTTCCATATACGGCCCAGTGCACAGGACACAGGCGGCCACTGTCATCGATGCGCCTGTGATTTCAGGTTGTATCTTCTCATTAGGCTGATTATCATGCTGTAAATTGACAATGGCATTGTGATTATTCATTTCCTATTTCTCTTTTTTATTTTTTACTCAATGCCTGGTTTTTCTGTTCCCCTCTGTTAGGATGTTTCTGGCCTCCACTTAGTGTTTCCCGATGACACAAGTCACGTTTAGGAACTTGCCATATGCAGAATTATGGTCGCATCCTTAGTTACACTCCACTTAGCCAACAAACCGCAGTTGACTGCAGCAGTTCAAGAAGAAGGCCCACCACCACCTTCTCAAGAGTAACTAGGGATGGGCAATAAATGCCGGCTTTGCTAGCAACACCCATATACCCAAAATTAATTCAAACAAACTTAGTTGGGGTCATTTTATAAGTCCAAGCTGCTGGTTCATAAAATTAATAGATCAGAAGTCTACACTTCCGATGGTTGATGTCCCCTGTTAGAAGTGCAGGCTTGTGGAATTTATCACCCCCACACACTGCCCCCGCTCCCACAAAGGAATTTCCTTCTTCCACAAGCATCCTTTGCAGATTTGCGCATCTCACCTCGTTCCGCCCCTCTCGTCTCATTTAAAATGTTTGTTCTCTACCACTCACCCAACTACCATAAAAATCTTCTCCCGAGATACTTTCACTGCTTTCCTTTCTCAGCCTCTACACTGATCGATGCTCTCTCTCCTCTAAGTTCACTGCTCTCCCCACCTCCTTTAATCTTTCCTTCCATATAAACTCCCCTACCCATATTCATGGCCACCCCTTGACCTTGCCATCTCACATGGCCTCGCTTTCCCAGTGTAAAGTGCCTTGGGATGTTTTAGTACTTGTTTTAAAGGTGCGATATAAATACAAGTTGTTGTTGTGTTAATCACAGATAAGGCCCTCTCTGATCACTTCCTTGTATCGCTCTCCACCCACATCCCCCTTCCCCCTCCCAACCCTACTACCTTCCGTGTCCATGCCAGGAAAAAAACTCTCCACTTACAACTGCACTTTCAAAGTTCTTACTCTCCAGCCTTTGGTCCGCCATTCACCACAGCATTTCTGCAGCTACCGATCTGCTCAACCACACCCTCAGCTCCATCTTTGTTTCCCTAGTCCCCATTACTCTCTCTCACCCAGCCCTCACCTGCGCTCCCTTAAGTTCAATAGATGCACACTTGAACAGATATAGCGGACAACTGGTTTAACCATTCACTGCCAGATCTGGCTGGACCACATAAAGCAATATCAGGTCTTGCTCTCGTCAGCCACAACTGCTCACTATTCCAGGATCATCCTGGAATGCAAAGATAACCCCCAGCTTCTTTTCCTTACTGCAAACTGTCTTCTTAAACTCTTCTTCCCTGTCTCCTCCACCTTCACCTCCAACAACAAGTGTGAGGAGCTCATAGACTTCTTTGTCATTAACATTGAAACCATCCGATCACCTGCCTCTACTGCTTCTCACTCTTCCCCTCGCTCACTGGGCCAAACTTCTTCTAAAGTTCCCCGCTGCCCTAGCCCTGAACTTGCATATTTCTTTAGTTTCTCTCCTATCTCCCCTCATGTCCTCGCCAAACTTTTCCTGTCCATGAGATCCATCTCTTGCTCCCTCAACCCTATTCCCATTAAACAGCGGATCACCCAACTTCCTTTCCTGGCCCCCATGTTAGTTGATATTGCTAACGGTTCAAACTCCTCGGATACTGTCCCCCTCTCATTCAAATCTGCCATCATCACCCCTCTCCTCAAAAAAACAACTCTTGACCCCTCCATCCTTGCAAACTACTGCCCCATCTCCAAACTCCCTTTCCTCTCCAAAGTCCTTGAACATGCTGTCGCTTCCCAAATTTGTGCCATCTTTCCTGGGACTCCATGTTTGGATCCCTCCAATCAGATTTCCACCCCTGCCACAGTGCCAAAATGGCTCTCAGCAAAATCACAAATTACATCCTATGCGACTGTGACAAAAGTAAATTATCCCTCTTCATCCTTCTCGGCCTATCTGCAGCCTTTGACATGGTTGACCACAACATCCTCCTCCTACGCCTCTCCATCATCATCCAGTTGGGTGATATTGCACTCGCCTTTCATTCACATCTATCCAGTCATAGTCAGAGAATCTCCTGCAATGGCTTCTCTTCCTGCTCCCACACCATTACCTCTGGTGTCACCCAGGATCTATCCTTGGCCCCCTCCTATTTCTCATCTCTATGCTGCCCCTTAGCGACATCATCCGAAAACACAGCATCAGTTTCAACATGTACGCAGACAACACCCAGTTCTACCTCACCATCACCACCTCTCTCGACCCCATCCACTATCTCTAACTGCTTGTCCAACATCCAGGGGTTGAAATTCGATTTTGTACGCCGCCCGTTACTGCGCGCGGGAGGCGGCTAACGGGCAGCAAATGCCTACCGTCGTCAGTAAGCGGCATCAGTGGCTCGCCCTAAATTAAGTCGGCTCTTTGGCAGAGGCGCCAAGAGGCAACACTGCGCCGGCTAACGCCACCCGTGTTGTGACCTCATCCAACATACAACGCCTCTTTGATGCCTCTGTCGCGACATTTGCTTTGTACGTCTGCTGTACAAACTGGCGGCTACACAGCCAGGAAAAACTGGTCGTAACAGGTCGGATCTCAGGCAGAATATCTAGAAAGGAAGGTAAGTTTTTCTCTTTATTTATTTCTGCATGTTTTCATTAGTTTTAAGAGTGAGAAAATGTGGATCGGAGAAGTTTTCGTTTTTTTTCTTCCCGTTTCTTTTCTAGCATAGCGGCAGCCTCCCGTTGGGAAATTCAATAGGCCTCCTGAGCTCCCATCCGAGGGTGAGTGTGTAACGCCACTTTTTAGCGCTGCTCTCTCATCTTTGGGTGGAAAAACTGAATTTAGGACCTTGAGGCTGCACCTAACGCCCGGCGCTAAAATCAGCACTTGGGCAGTGATGCCGCCTCAAAAATGGCGATACCGAATTTTGACCCCACAGTACTGGATGAACAGAAATTTCCTCCAACTGAATATTGGGAAGACCGAAGCCATTGTTTTCAATTCTTGCCACAAATTCCATTCCCTAGCCACCGACTCTATCCCTCTCCGTGCAACTGTCTGAAGCTGAACCACACTGTTCGCAACTTTGGTGTCATATTTGACCCTTAAATGAGCTTCTGATCACATATCGCTAAGCCCACCTATTTGCATCTCCGTAACATCGCCCAACTCTGCCACTGCCTCAGCTCATCTGCGGTTGAAACCCTCATCCATGGCTTCATTACCTCTAGACTTGACTATTCCAATGCACTCCTGTACAGCCTCCCACGTTCTGCCCTCCGTAGACTTGGGGTAATCCAAAACTCAGCTGCCCATGTCCTAACTTGTACCAAGTCCCGTTCACCCATCACCCCATGCTCGCTGACCTATATTGGCTCCTGGTTAAGAAACATTTCGATTTTTAAATTCTCATCCTTGCTTTCAAATCCTCTATGACCTCTCCTCTCCCTATCTCTGTAATCTCCTCAAGCCCTGCAACCCTCCGAGATATCTGCACTTAGAACATAAGAACATAAGAATTAGGAACAGGAGTAGGCCATCTAGCCCCTCGAGCCTGCTCCACCATTCAACAAGATCATACCCGCCCGCTCCCCGTAACCCTTAATTCCCTTATTGGTTAAAAATCTATCTATCTGCTACATTCAATACATTCAATGAGCTACATTCAATACATTCAATGAACTCCTCCAATTCTGGCCTCTTGAGCATTCCCGATTTTAATCGCTCCATCATTGGCGGCCGTGCCTTCAAGCTGCCTGGGCCCTAAGCTTTGAAATTTCCTCCCTAAACCACTCCACTTATCTACCTCTCTTTTCTCCTTTAATACAGTCCTTAAAACCTACCTCTTTGACTAAACATCTGCCCTAATATCTATATGTGGCTCGGTGTCAAATTAATGTTGATACCAGCCCTGTGAAGCGCCTTGGAATGTTTTACAACGTTACAGATGCTGTATAAACACGCGTTGTTGTTGTTGTTGTTGTTGCTGAAATACATTTTCATCACACGAAAGATAAACGGACAGATTTTCCTTTGACTGCACTTTGGCAAAACACTTAGAGGCCTATCAGATGGGAAAGATCTCAGGCCAATAACAGCGCCCACCCAACTTTCCATTTTTAATGAATGGACAGAAAATCGGGCAAAGTGTTAATAGTAGCATCCTCTCTACCGTATATGTGAAGTGCCCAAATGATCTTCTATAGGCAATACGAGGAACTCTGTCTCACATACATTCTCTCAAAATAATAGTGTTAAATATTACAGCAGCAATTTGCATTTATATAGAGCCTTTAATGAAGAAAAACACACACTGCTTCACTGAGGCAAAATCAAACAATTCTTGGATTGGATGTCTCCAGCTGTAGACTAATGTGTGGTAAGGCTGGTGGATTTTGTCGTCCTTGTCATCTGTAGTCAATGTGGTGCCTCCTGTATCTAGGTTGTACTTCTAACTATCGGTAGTTGACTGTCTGTTAATTACTGCAAATCAGCTGCAGAATCTCTCTTGATAAATGTGCAGTAATTAATTTTGGCCATTGACCTCTCGATACTGAGGTCATCATCCATCTTCTTCATGGAATGTGTTCACTACTGTATTCAGCAAACGCACAAAAACACCCTCAAACACACCAGTACAAATAGAAAGGTAGAGGTTTTAAAATGACGGAGACTTGGGACTGACGTCAAGGCTAAAATTTCAACTTTGAACTCAGCTAAACCACTGGAGTTTTACCTTTTTGGTCAGTGACATTTTCAGACCCCTGGTCGAGTTCTTTTGCAAAAAGTGGTCTGAGATTCACAAATACACCTTTCTGAAGTTGGTTGAAACCGAGGAAATCACCTGTGATGTTTATCTGTTGTGTTTTATTTTTGTTGAAGTTAAACTCCTCCGACTGATGGCTGCTTTTTCCCCCTGCAGTGATTGGCAGAGGTAGTGGTGATTCTGTGACATTAAGCAATACAATACATGTTAGAACAGAACACACATGGGTCATGTCATAATCTACCAAAGCTCTCCTGCGACTATCAGCACGGCTAAAAAACAATTGCCGATAAAAACATGGAGCACAATCAGTGTTGTTAAAACAACAATAATGTACGATAATAATTGGAGTGTTCTTGCTTCAAGCTGGCAGCAAGCAAATTCATTGCAGGATAGAGAGGGAAAGTGATTGAGCAACTTTTCTATGGTGAAAAGATGTCTGAGGAGGAATATAACCCAAATCAATAGCAGTCAGAATGGTACAGATGGTGTAGATGGATGAAGGTTACTTGACTTCATCAAGCACAGAACTAGATGAAAAGAAAAAGCTTGCATTTATATAGGGAATGTCCTGCCCTCGTGATACCCCAAAGTTTTTCTGAGCAAATACTGTTGTAATATAGGAAACATGGCAGCCAATCTGTACACAGCAACATTTTACAAACAGCAATGAGCTAATGGCCAGATAATCTGTTTTAATGATGTTGGTTGAGGGGTAAATATTGGCCAGGACACCGGGGAGAACACCTTTGTTCTTCGAAATAGTGCCACGGGATCTTTTACATCCACCTGAGAGGGCAGACAAGGCCTTGCTTTATTGTTTCATCTGAAAGATGGCACCTCCAAAAGTGCAACACTCCCTCAGTACTGCACTGGGGTGTCAGCCTATATTACATGCTCAAGTCTCTGAAGCTGGGTTTGAGCCCACAACCTTCTGGCTCAGAGGCCAGTGTGCTACCCATTGAGTACATTCCCTGAGTCATCACGCATGGTGAGTGCCCGGCCCACTGCCAAGATCTGTGACTGGCTGTTATGCCCCCTTCTACTTGAACAGTTCTTGTCTTGGCAGTTTTCACAAACACTTCAATCAACTTGACGTTTGGAGGATAGGGAACAAATGCAAGACAACATTGTAACATTTAGTGAAGATTCTGCCTGGGTAATCGCAAATTTCAAGAGTTATCAGTCTCAATTACTCACACATGCTTGGAGCACAGCCGCGAATCCTTTCACCTTCCATTGATATTAATCGTCTAATGCCCTTCTCTCACCTCCACATCGCCCCCTTCCCACCACCGCCCCCCCCCCCCCCCCACCCCTCTGTCTGTGAGAAAGGACTTGCATCATTTTCTCACATCTCCAGCACCTGTAAATCGTCCTGTTCACCCATCCAGGAGATGAGAAACCGACTGCACTGTGCTAACCATTTATTATCCATTGTTTGTCATTCTGGCAGCTTGTAAATTTATTTTCAATTGTGCCATTTACTTGTAACCACAGTTACTGTGTATTTTATTTCTGTCACAAGTCACTATGAATCCCTGTGTAATCCAATTATTCTGTTCATACCCATGTAGAGACTATAATGTGTATGTAGGTTTAAACCTCGGATTTTAAGGCACTGATCGGAAGCATTTTGACACCGTGTATGTGTAAAGCTCTGATTTCCATGACCTATCTGTTTGAGGCTGTGAATTTTTTTGATCCTCTTTATTCACAGTCCTCTTCACAGTACTGTCTCTAAACAACAGCTTCGACTTGTCGAAAGCATTGCATTCTGTGAGGGGAGGGGAGGGGAGTGGAAGAAGAAAATTCAATCATATTTTGTAAAGGTGAAAATGAGGTCGGCAACAAATATCTGTTTACCAATTAAGACCATTCTCTTAGGGGCAATTTGCTGAGATACCAAGCCTTTTAGCACAAGAGGCTGCAATAACTTGCACTTAACATAACAGACATCCCAAGGTGGTGCACAGGAGCAGGAGTTGAGGGAGGAGTTACAGAGCGTGACTGAAAATGCGGTGGGAGACAGATTTTGAGGATGTTTATAGAAATGGGGAGAATGGTGACAAGGAAAAGGGTGAGGAAGAGAGTTCCAGAGCACAGAAAGTGACAGCTGAAGGCTTTGCTGCTGCAGTATATTTTTATCCTTTTAAAACATTTTCTTACCCACCCACCTTCTTTCTCCCTCTCTCTTGCTCATTCACTATCATGTTCTATCTATCGCTCTCCCGGTCACTCTATCTCATTTCCGATCGCTCTCTATCTCATTTCCGATCGCACTCTATCTCACTCCTGGTCTTGCTCTCTAGCCCTCTCTCTCGCTCACACACATTCTTTCTAAGCTATATTTTGTTCCCCTCATTAAATTACAACCATCTCCCACAAGTAATGAGCACTTGCTCGACTGAGAGGTGGCTAGGGGACCCATTGGCATGATCCTCTGGCAGTGGTCTGTAACAGGCGCTAGACCATGTAAGAGAATGCTCCAATCTGGGTAACCATCGCATTCCTGCTTGGCTCCTTCTTTCCCTCGGAATGGCGATATATGCCCAAGTCGGGAAGATGCGTGACTGAGGTGAACTTGGAGGTGATGCTGTTCCCATACATCTGCTGCCCTTGTCCTTCTAGGAAGTGAGGGTCACGGGTTTGAGAGGTGCTACGAAGGTGCCTTGGCAAGGTACTGCAATATGTCCTGTATATATCAATACACATGTACCATCCAGCAGAGGTCAGGAGCAAGACCCTTAGCTAAATATTGTTTCCCCTCACTAGCCTAGGGACACTGAGTCCAATTGTAGCATCTCCAGTGCTGCCCTGCTAACTGAGATCAGCTAACTGAGCACAGACCAGGGATCGAAGCTGGAATCTTCCCGCTCTGTACAGCTCAGCTACTCCCTGCTTTTACACTGCCTGATTATAGTGACACCTTTTACAGCTATTCCACATGGAACCACATATACATGTTTCAGTACTTGCCAAGAATCTGATAAAGTCAATACAGTTTAGTGCCTAAAAGCTTGAACACAAGAGAATAAAAAGATCTTTTGCATCACCTGAGAGGGCATACAGGGCCTCAGTTTAACCTCTCAACTGAAAGACAGCATCTCTGACAGTGCAACAGTCCCTCTACTGCACTGGGACTGTCGGCTTGGATTTTGTGCTCAAGTCTCTGGAGTGAGACTTGAACCCACAACTTTCTGACTCAGAGGTGAGAGTGCTACCACTGAGGCAAGGCTGACATCAGGTACATGGAACGGGCAGCTGGAAAGGGATGAATGGGTTTTCCTGCTTTCTAACTGCTTCATTCAGGCCTTGTGATAAATATGTCTCACTTCTGTCCAAGAAGAGACAGTGGGTCGAACTGTAAAGACCATGTGTCAGAGCTTCGTCATGCAAGCGACTTATTGCACCCCTCAATTTCCAAATTAGCCACCCACTGGGTATATGGACCCTATCGGTGGTACAGCACCTTGGAGAGTTCCACCCATTTTCCTATTAAGTTAGCAACTGGAGCCATAACAAAGAACAATGTCATGTCATCCTTTTTCTTGTGTGTGGTAATGCAGGTAGCCTCATGGATTTGTCCTTTGCCTCTCACCTTCACAATCAACCTGAGCAGCAGATGTCTTTGTGATTAATGGCCTGTTGGAATCTTCAGCCTTAAATAGTGTTTTCATTAACAGCAGGTTCCGAGCACAAATTGGGATCTGTGCAGTGATTAGCAATCCATCCACTTGTACCTTAAGTATATTTAAACATTCATTTATGGCATGTTATTCTATATTAATATAATGCTGCTACATCTGACCTTCAGAATTATTTTTGGAAAGGTATATCTTTTTACGGTGTTTATCTGTATATTTTTATTCATATCTTTTGAAGGATTTTGTACTCGTGGGGTGACGTGTATCATAATTGGAGAATTTGGGCATGTTGTCCTATTTGGGCAGCCAGTGTCATTATCAAGCTCTCCTAGACAGAAAGATTAAATTATATAGTGTCTTTCACGACCTCAAGATGTCCCAAAGTGCTCTACAGAGAATGAAGTACTCGCAGGTCAGATAGAGCGCAGTCAGATGAAAAATAAAGCTCTCTATTCTGCCCGAGCAATACTTTACTGAGAGAGTGTTGAGTATTTGGACTAGTTTTCTAAGGGAAGTTTGTAAGGCCAAGTACCTTATATCTTTTTTAGATATAACAGGACAAGTAGCTTGATGAGAAACCCATTGGATGCAACTCCTAGGACAGTAGGTAGGCAGCCCAGGTGGACCTAGGCTCTCTTCTAGCTTTGAGATTTTCTATGGTTCTAGTGTGGCTGAACTCCTGGATGAGTACTGGGGAGATTGGTAGGTTAATGCCAATTAACATTGAGTTATAGGCAATCTTGGGCTGTAGGCTTTTGCCCACTAGGAATTAGGTTGAGCTGGATTAGAATTACCAAATACATTTCACTTAGCGCCCTTACAGCTGTCAGAGGAAAGGAGACCTTCCACTCATCAGTTTGTGATGGATCCTAGAGGCAAACTGCTGGAATTCTAACCCAATGTGCTACACATTTGTCCAGTATTGTTAAATGAGCATTCCTTCCTCATAATGCTTAAGTAGAAATTAAATCAATAGCCTGTATTTTAGCTGGGGAATTGCATAGTGAAGGGTGGGGTATTACCATAATCCTGTATGTATGCATGTGTTTGTTGGGAGATGGTTTCCTTTAATCTTGCTTTAATTCTGTACACAAATCAGCTCCAAATCACGTATTACCCTAAAGAATATAGAATTATTCTTACACAATGAGAATGAATTAAAAAAAAGTCTTTACATTTATAAAATAGTAATTTAGTAATTACATTTTATCGGAAGTCCACCAATTAAATAAAATTAAAATGCTGGATGTGCAAAGATCACACCCACCATTCCCTCTCGGGTGAGAACTGACCTACCGTGTACTTGCAGCATTCCTGTGGGTTTTTTAATGGACTTGAGGTTTAAAATGACAGGGATGGCTCGAGTTCCTTCCTTCTCTAATGGCATGTTGAAGAGCAGCAGCTTATAAAAGAAAAAAGTGCCTTTAGTGCATTTCATGACCTCAATGTTCCAAAGCACTTTACAGCCAAAGAAGTACTATTGAAGTGTAGTCACTGTTGTAATGTAAGAAACACAGCAGCAATGTCCCGCAAACAGCAATGTCATAATAGCTAGATAATCTGTTTAGGTGTTGATTGAGGGATAAATATTGGCTGGGACATTGGGGAGAACTCCCGGTCTCCTCTTCGAAATAATGCCATGGAATCTTTTACAACGAGTTGAGAGGGCAGACAGGGCCTTAGTTTAACGTCTCATCCGAAAGGCTCACTCAGCACTGCACTGCAGTGGGAGTATCAGCCTGGATTTTGTGCTCAAATATCTGGAGTGGGACTTCAATCCACGGCCTTCTGACTCAAAGGCAAGAGCTACCACTGAGCCAGGGCTGAGCAAATCAATCAGAGCCCAAAGGGAGGTGCAGGAAATTCATCTTTTGTTTAATTGCTGTACAGAAAAATGTGCTGCACTTTGGAATTCCCAGTGAGGACTTAGCAGAGTACTCCGTATACATAAGGCTGTCAGATTTGATCTGCAGGCAGCATTAGGCCTTAAACCACAGGCTCACATTGTTTACAATGAGCTTTTGCATCTTTATCTGAGCACATTTATTAAATGTTGGTAT
This sequence comes from Pristiophorus japonicus, assembly GCF_044704955.1. Taxonomy (NCBI): domain Eukaryota; kingdom Metazoa; phylum Chordata; class Chondrichthyes; family Pristiophoridae; genus Pristiophorus; species Pristiophorus japonicus. The sequence continues at coordinate 41,716,155 of NC_091981.1, read as the reverse complement.
ACTCTGGCTGTCACAGACATGATTATAAGGCGTCAGAGTTAATCATTTTGTACTTTTGCTTTATCCTTGTCGACAAGAACCATCCAATTATTTTAAACCGGTCTTGTAATTCAGTGATTTTTTTTGTGAAACAAGATAACAGAACATTAATTTGCCCGTAAAAAGCCCCATCCAGAACAGCACTCAAACCAAACCTCCTTTGCTTTCAAATGGAATGGGTTAGGCATCCTCTAGTCTGCATCATTGTCAGGACAGATTGCCTGCTGAGGCACACAGCAGAAAAAACTAAGAAGTCTGCTGGGAGAAGGAAAAGTGAAAGGGTTCATTGTAAAGGTTTCACTTGCCGAGCACATGGAGCCATACGAATGACTCTGCCACAATCACTTGTCAGGCAGCTGAAGTGGTATAATCTACCAGTGGGAATTTTGTTTTTAAAGCTCAGGTCAACAGGCAAGAGATGAGCTCATGTGCAGCATTTCGCATAGGGGATTGCAAATGGCTACTGGGGTCCTCACTGCTGATTCTTCTGTTGAGCCTAGAGTTTGACAGACAGTGACCACATTGCAATAAAGCTCTTAACGTTGGCTTTTCAGACTTCCTCTTGAACGCGAGAGGCGAGTGTCATTTGAAGAATATAATTGGGGTGTAGCTTTTACTGAAGCTGTCACCTCACACTGAAGTACTTGTCTGATAACATACTTTAATAGACGGACAACCGTGAGGGAGCCGGATGAGAAAAGCATGTGGGACAAGGTGCATTTGTGATTGTCACCACACGTCAGGAAGCCAAAGGTAATACCATAAACAGCTATGATGGCAGACTTAAAGGCAACAATTCTTACCACAAAGACTGAGGTAATGAGAATTTTAAGCTGCTGTGCCCTGATAGGCCTTCACTGGCAAGCTGCCTTGCGAAGCCGAGCTGGTGTCTGCAGCTCACTGGTCAGATATTAATGAGGACCGAGGCCCAATATTGAATGGGTCTTGGGCCAACCCATTCAAGCGAAGGAATTTCTAAACTAATTTAACATTAGACAGAGTTTAGATGTGGCAGGGTTTGGGACAATGTTTAGATGTGGTAAGATTTGGAAGAGGGTTTAGATGTGGTAATGACCAGATATATATTAGCCATGACACCGGGGAGAACTTGCCAGCTTTTCTTTAAAATAGTGCCCATTTGAGAGAGCAGACGGGGCCTTAGTTTAACGTCTCATCTGAAAAGCAGCAGCTTCTAAACGAGGGTTTCCATTCCTAGCAGGAAAATACACAAGTTTGTTTATAAGTCAATTATTATTACACTAATGGTGCAGATTATTCCTTTCAAGCAAACTACAAGCAAACACACACATTTCAAAGTGACCTTCTCTGGGCGAACAGTGTAATGGATAATTAGCCTAATAATTACCAATCAATGATGCCATGTCTATGTACCTATCTTATTATGGTATTGATTGTATCTGCCTCTGTATTCTGTGAATGAAAGCTGTAATTTGTGCAGCAATATCCATTACCAGACATCTCATATCACTTAAAATGGATTCAGAAAGGGGGCAGGTAAACAGTTGAAGCATTTACACATTTGGCTCTCATCTAGAAAGTTGCCCATCGCTCAGATTTACTTTCTTCAGAGATGCTGACTGCCATCATGTGATTCCAGCTCTTTGTTTTCGACTTGAATTTGCTTGTCTCAATCCTAACCATTTTCAGTCAAGTCACTAGATGGAATGTTATGTAGCAACTCCGAGCAACACATTGGTGTTGTAATCATAGCACAGACAAAGGTCATTCGACCCATCACACATTTATATAGCACCTTTCACAATCTTAAGATGTCCCAAAGCGCTTTACAGCGCTACACTTTTGAAGTGTAGTCACGATTGTAGTGTAGTAAGTGTGGTAGCCAATATGTGCACAGCAAGCTTCATCCATCAGAAATGGAATTAATCTCAGTTAATTGGTTTAACATGTTGGTTGAGAGATAAGTATGGGCCAGGACACTGGGAAGAACTTCCCTCCATGCCATGGGATCTTTTACATCCACCTGAGTGAGCAGATGGGGCCTCTGTTTAACGTCTCATCTGAAAAATGGCATCTCCATCAGTGCAGCACTCCCTCAATACTGCACTGGAGTGTCAGCCTAGATTTTCATGTTCAAATCTCTGAAGTGGGACTTGACTCCACACCCTTCTGACTCGAGTCGAGTGTGCTACCAACTGAGCCACAGCTGACACATTGATTTTGTGCTCAAGTCACTGGAGTGGGACTTGAACCCACACTCTAAGGCGAGAGTGCTACCTCTGAGCCACAGCTGACACAATGGTGAATTATTCTGAAACTTTCCAAAATGGGATAAAGTCCAGACGTATTGGCTCCAAAATCCCAGTTCAAGGGCAAATCGGCTACAGGGGCTGGAGTTTGGGGCGGAACTTGTTTCTACCGAGATTCTACCCTTTTTTTTGCTGCAGCTATTTTTCAGCGGGGTAGGGGACTGCGGTAGATATTAGGCCCACCCATGTCAAGGGGGCATATCTGGAAGAGTTGCCAGGTTACCCAGGAATTCAACTCTTTACACCCTTGAAAGGCCTCAATGGAACTCAAGCCAGGTGAGAGCTGGGATGTGGCATGAGTCTCTTGTACTAATCAAATGGTCCGTTTGATGCTTGAGATGTATTAAAGGGGCATTATTGTACGTTCTATGTTGACTGTTTTCTTCGGACTTGCTAGAACAAAATCGTATTCAATGGAATCACCTGTTATGAAACCGAGAGATAGATTTTTGCCTTTGCCACTTGGTTCAGAGCACAGAAAGGGAAACCTGGCAGGGAGGATTGCACATCGCAGAGGACCCACCAGATCTTCCTTATGTTAATTTCAGTAAAAGATAAAATCCAGTGGCTTCTGTTATTGGCGTGCGATCTTCTTCTTCCTATACTTGGCCCTTTTATAAATTCATTCTCAGAATCTGTGTGTTGCTGCAAAGGCCGACATTTATTCTCCATCCCTAGTTGCCCTTTAGAAGGTGGTGGTGAGCTGCCTTCTTGAACCGCTGTAGTCCGTGTGGTGAGCGTGCTCCCTCAGTGCTGCTAGGTAGGGAGTTACAGGATTTTGAGCCAGCAGCAATCGAGGCCCAGGCTATGCTTAATGCCAAGATAAAAATCTATCACCACCCGTTTCCACCGTTTTGTTACCAGGTTGAAAATAACAATGAAAAAAAAAGAGCTTGAATTTACTTGGTGCTTTTCATATCTTCAGGACATAGCAAAGTGCTTTGCAGCCAATGAATTATTTTTGAAGTGTAGTTACTGTTGATGTAAGGCAGCCAATTAGCATACAGCAAGTTCCCCTAAACCGCAATGAGATGTATGACTGGTAAATCTGTCTTAATGATGTTGGTTGAGGGATAAAATGTTGGTCAGGACACCAGGAGAACTCCGCTGCTCCTCTTCGAATAGTGCCTTGGGTGCATTTATATGAGCTTGGTTTAATGTCTCATGTGAATGCACTGGAGTGTTGGTCTAGACTATGTGCTGAAGGTCTGGAGTTGGGCTTGAAGGCCATTTATTCTATTTTTCTGCAAAAGAAGCAAATAGAGTTTTATTTGTTAGAATATGAGGGGAGCGAAATTGCCCTATGGCTCAATTGGCAGCGGTAACCTTCTGCGGCCGGGACTGTTAGAAGCCAGGGCAGAAGTCCCGCCTCTGATGCAGAATTGGCCTCACTACCCATAAAAGGAAGTGTAGCACAATCTCCCACGCTTCACTTCATGTGGGGGCGATAATTGGGGCGCTACTGGGGCAGGGAATCAAGCACTACGCGAATGCTCCGCGTAGCACTGATGTGCTTCAGCGCCCTTCCCCTTCGTTTAAAGGGGAGGCCCACTGCGCACTCCGTATGGCCTCTGATGGCCTCCACTGGGATACCAGGGCAGTGTGCGACCAGGCCAGCAGCCCGGCACCCAAGACGGAGTGCCGGGCTGCACGATTATGGCCCGGACCATGCTAAGGCCGCCATCGTCAAGCCATCCTAAGGGTTGGCTGACAAAAAAAGATGGCAGTTCGGGGAACTGGTACCCTCCCCTTTAAGCACCGCCCCGAGAGCAGATGTCGGCCAGCTTCGCGACCCATGGGGCAATTTCCCCCATGGGGTGGTAAGGGGTCGCTGCGCATGGCAATTTCCCAGGAGGCAATAGCGCCCTCTTCCCTGGGCAAAAACTGTCTGGCGTTAGCGCCCCCCCATAGGCGCTAACGGGGCTATAGAAAGGGCACTTTTGCCCCTGAGGAATCCAAAATTCTTCTGAAAAGTAGCCTCTGAATTCCATGTTTCTCTAAGATAATATTGTCCATTTCCTCAGTTGTTATAAGCAATGCTGTGTGAAAGTCTCCACTTCTGAAGCTGAGCATAACCTCACTTGTAACTTTGTTATGCTTGCATTATTCGATGATCTGATGGTTTGGTTCCTGGAAATAAAAATCATGGGACACAACCCTTCAAGAAATAGCCTCACAGTTTGACCCTCCCACCTGTCCCCACCATTCTGACTATGGGAAGGAAATAGAGGAACCTGATCTGGGCTAAAAGTGTTAAATGACCCTTTTGTAATCTGTGTTATTCTTACAGAATCAGCGGAAAGGCACGGCCCAATTGAGTGGGCAGCCGCACTTATGCCAGGAATACTCTGGCATCCAGTGCTGATAGAGTCTTATTAGTCATAACATGCGTGCAAAACACTACATGAAATATGGATGGACAGTGTGGAGAAAAATGATGTGATTGTTTTTTCTCCTGACACGCTCATCTATTCTGGGTTTTTCTGGGCTGGAAAATGAAAGTATGAATCCACTTTCTTGAAAACAAAATGAAGTGTGTGCGCATATTAAAATGATTGTCAGGCTCATAAATTTGTAATATTGTTGCCCCGTTTTTAATCACTGTAAATGCTCTGGAGAGCAGCTCAATATTGTACGTGTAGAGGCTGTAAAATGCATCACCTAACATGAAATAGAGAAGTACAGCAGTAGTTACCATTACATAATTCTTCCGTGGCATGGTTCCTTCAGGAGCTGGGATTAGTTTACATCTCAGAAGCAGCAACACTTGGACTGATTACAGCCGTTGATTTATCCCGTTATCATTTTGATAAAGTGTCACCTAGCCGCAGTACTCTGTAAGGAAAAAAAAAGCTCAAGCTTTCATCCATAATTCAACTTTAGTCGAATTACTTGAATAAACTTCAGAGGACAATTTTTTTCTGCAGTGAACGTTGGTGTACATTCCACACATAGGGGTAGGAATTGGTCCTCACTCCGCCTGCTTTCTGTACCCCATACGTATGTAAATGAGGGCATGTTTTAGGCCTCCATTGCAGAAATTGGTTTGGTTCAGCTGATTCTTCAGCAACCGTCAACGAAGTATCAATTTCAAAAGGCATTGTTGCAGAGTCAGGAGGAGTAAAAGCACAGTACTCGCAATCGGCTCCCCCTCTGTTGCCACTCCACCACCCCACTCACCGGAGGGATTTATCTTCAAGCTGCTCTAGAGACATAAACAAGCCCAGTGCAGTACTGAGGGGAGCGCTGTACTGTCGGAGGTGCCAGCTTTCAAATGAGACGCTAAACTGAGGCCCCATCAGCCTTCAGGTGGATGTAAAAGATCGCATGGCACTATTTCAAAGAAGAGCAAGGGAGTTCTCCTGGCCAATATTTATCACTCAACCAACATCACTAAAAAAAAACGCTTGATGATCTGATCATTATCACATTGACTTTTGTGGGAATTTGCTGTATGCAAATTGGCTGCTGTGTTTCCTGCATGAGAGCAATGATTACACTTCAGAATGGCTGTAAAGCTACTTCAGGACGTCTTGAGGCCATGAAAGACTCTATATAAATACAAGTCTTTCTTACCTTATGGCAAATGGTTAGCGCCATTTTCCGATATAGGCGGCTGCCTATATGTTGGACTTAAATGTTGCAAAGGATCCTAAAAGGTTGAATGAAGTATTCACCTTCGGGTGATTATTTGCAATTTATCTTTTTGAGCAGTCAGTTCATTTTTGTGATTTGTCCGATTTATAGGCCTGCTGCCTCCAGTTTAGCTGCTGACCTATTAAATAGCTGCAATGAGCCGATATATGTCACTATACATTGCTGTTTCTTGAATGGGACTATTTATAGAACGCAAAGAACCAGTCACAGCCCCGTAGGATTTCTTTGGATTATATTGACCCCTCCTTCACAATAGTTTAACAACTAACGTTGTTGAATGCAGGGTCCCACAAAGGATCTGTGTTAATGGGATTTTGTTTTTTCAAGATGAATTGTCTCTTTCCCCTGGAAAAACTAATTACTAAGAAGTCTCTTAGGACGAGTGCTTACCATTCAAGTACTTAACCTTATTTAATAGTGTTTTGAAAGTTATGTGTCTCTGTGAACTTTTTAAATGAGAACCCACACTGTTCAGGAGAGCATTAAGGAGCATAGGAACAGGAGTAGGCCATTCAGCCCCTCGAGCCTTTTCCACCATTCAATTAGATCATGTATGACTCCTTTTACCTGCCTTTGTTTCTTAACCCTTAATACCCTCACCCAACAAAAGTCTATAAATCTCAGTTTTGAAATTTATAATTGAGCTAGCCGCAATAGATTTTTTGTGGGAGAGAGTTCCAGATTTCCACCACCCTTTATATAAAGAAGTGCTTCCTGAGATCACCCTGAACAGCCTAGCTCTAATGTTAAGGTTATGCGCCCTTGTTCTAGACACTCCCGCCAGAGAAAATAGTTTCTCTCTTTCTACCTTATCAAATCCTTTGATCATCTTAAACACCTCAGTTACTTCACCCCTTAATGTATACAAAAAAAACATCCAGTTTATCAAGTTTGTTCAGTCAACAGAGCCTGTACAGTTTCCTCTATTATAGATTGTCCTTAATCCACAATTTCTCCCTGACATCTTTCCCACAAAGGAATTTACTGAAACTTCAAGATATCAATCTAACATCTTGCTCAATGGGAGTGAGAATCAGAGAATCCAATAATTAAATTAATATTAATCATATTACTTTTATTTTGCCATAATTTAATACATAGAATCATAAGTAAAATGAATAACAAATGTCAGTTGATAGGACTCTGGTTGAAGGTTCAAGTTCCATAATCTATGCTGAATACTTCAGTGCAGTTCCAAGGGAGTGCTGCACTGTCAGAGGTTTTTATTTTTAGTAATATTGATGGAGAGGGGAATGTTGGCCAGGACATTCCTTGCCCTTCTTCGAATAATACCATGGGATCTTTTACACCCACATAAACTGAGACCTAGTCTGCTTGTTTAACACCTCATCTGAAAGACAGCATCTCCGACAGTGCAGCACTCCCTCAGCACTGCATTGGAGTGTCAGCTTAGGTTTATGTATTCAAGTTCCTGGAGTTGGACTTGAACCTACAACCTTCTGACTCAATGGTGAGTATGCTACCAACTGAGCCACAGCTGGCACTGATAACATCAATCAGAATAACTGTTCATTTATCTCATTGCTGTTTGTGGGACCTTGCTATGAGTCAATTGGCTGCAGAGTTAGCCTACAATACAACAATGACAACACTTCAAATGTAATGAATTGTTTGTGAGACGTCTTGGGACATCCTGGGGGTCATGATGAGCAGCTAAATATTTTTGATTTCCTTCTCCATTCACAGCTCTTTGCTACTCCTATTAGTTCAGTTGAATTTATCCGACAACAACTTTATCATAATGGTCTGAGTGCTCATGTGAAAAATGTATTCACAATTCTGCTACAAATAGACTCAAATCTTAGTGAAGTCTGAACAATTTCTGATGTTGATTATATTTTATTTTATCATTTTGATTTCCTCATCTCAACACACTGTCACTAAGCTCCACCTTCCAGCTCATCACTGCCCATGTGATATCCCACACTCCACCTTCCAGCTCATCACCACTTGTGATATCCCACACTGCACCTTCCAGTTCATTACTGCCCATGTAATATCCCATAATCTACCTTCCAGTTGATCATCATTCATGTGATACCCCACACTCAATCTTCCAGTTCATCACTGCTCATGTGATATTTCACACTCCACCTTTTCCATTCTGCGACCTTCCCAATTTTAATACTCTGACAAAGTGATGCAAATCAGCATTTAATCTGATAGCTTGGAGCAGATGCTGCTTTAGCGACCCAGCGAAAAGATTGTGGGGCAGGGATCAAAAGATCCAAATCACATCCCTTGGCCCATAATGCATCCCTCCAGGCAGGTTGGCCATCCTCACCTCGCTCAGCAGTTTCACACACACTGTGCTCAGCTGGCACTGGGGCAGCAGAGTGATGAGCAAAGCTGCTCATGTAGCCCAGACACAGTTGAGCTGTTGCCTGGCACAGTGGATGATGTGATGATGCGAATAGAGTATCTTAATAATTGTTTACAAATTTCACTTAGGCACAATGTCACAGAATCATATTTGTGTAATGAATAGCTTTCCACTGAGAAAGCACTGTCACGGTGCTCAGACGTTTGTAAGAAGAGGGTTGGTAGAACTAAACATCTGTTGGAACAGACAGCCATTAACGCTTGTGTAGAATTAATTGATTTACTCACTGGATCTAGGGGATGTCACTTGAGAGAGTTTTCATATATGGGTAGGCCCTTCACGGCAGCCCTGCTGATTGCAGTATTATTACAGGAAAGCAAATCTAGCTTTAGTCAAGTAACTTGTCTTTTTAAAAAAAAAAAAATTTGGCACTTGGTATTCCCATCCTTTCCTTGCGAAAGGAAGGTCTAGACCGTACCATCGTTGAGGGTGCATGCCGGTACTCACTGCCATATGCTTCAGTCGACCCCGGCTACTTAAAAGCAGTTACACATGAATAACGACAGACAGGAAAAAATCCTCTGGTCTATCCAGCCTGTGCCACAAAACTCCGATGGCTGGACCATCACAATATTTGCACTCCTCACCTCAGCTGAAAGCTGTGTGATGTCCTTGGAAAGGCTAAAAACCAGATAAAAACCCAGGCCAATTAGTGGGGAAAAATCTGGGAAATTCCTCTCCGGCCCATTAGGCGATGGGAACTTGTCCAGGAGGTCACCCTGGCTGGCTCTGATTAATGTTGTATGGTACTTGCCTCCTTTACGAAGTGATCCTACCTTAGCAATTCTTGTCGCCAAAATTGATTCCCTTAAGAGAAAAAATGAAAGGCTGAGTCTTTAGTTCAACGGTTAGATTCATTTGGAAGTCAAGTCAGAATGTTTCTTTAAGGGAAGTTTTAACTGGAGAACAAACTTCCCTTTTATCTGCACATGCTGAGCCCATCTGAGAATGGCAGAAAGAATTAAACCCCAGGACGTTTTTGCTCTGAAGTGTTTGAGATTTCTTTGAAAATACAGCAGGACATTCTAAGCCATGATAGTTTTCGCTTTATAATAGCTTCCTGGGGCTTTGAGGCTGATTCACTTCAGAGGCAGTTCATAGATCAGAAACAACAAGCAACGCAACTCCGTGAAACAGAACCAAGGCACAAAACTTATAGTCAACAGAGGGCTGAGGGTATTTTAATAACCTCGATGTTGCAACTCTTTACTGTTTATTTATGAGCAAGGGTTGTTGACGATTCTCCCCAGGACCCTGCAATGGACAGTGCTATATTCTAATGACCCACTTTTCAAACTAAAGGTTTTAAAGGCCGAAATTGCCGCCGGCCCCAAATGGGCGGCACCTTCCCTTGTTTTTATAATATCTCCGCCCCAACCCATTGGGCGGAGATACCAGAGAAATTCAGCTGATAGAATTTTTTTTTTGGTCGGGGCGGAAGTTATGGCGGCTGCAGGGCGGAATTAGCCTTGCAGCGGGTTAGCCGCCACGACCAGTCATCAGCACCGCGCTGATGATGTCAGCGTGACGCGGATGTGTCGCACTGATACGTCACAACGTGTCTCCCCTTCAGTTAAAGGGGAGAGCTGCTGCGAGCTCTGCATACTTTTAAGTTAGGTCCACTAGGCTACCAAGGAGGTTTTCAGCCGGGCCTGGGGTGCCGGGCTGCCTGTTGATGGCCTGGCCGAACCCAGGGGCATAATTGTCGGACCAACCTGGCAGTCGGCCGCCAAAAAAAATGTACATGGCGGCCACGGCAGTGCGCCCTCACCTTTATGGGCAGCCGGGCCGCCATGCTACAGAGTGTGTACCAACAGCAAAAGCTGTCGGGGGCACCAACCTATGGCAGGGCTGCTCCTGCGGGGCAATTTTGGAAAGGGGCAATTTCCCGAGGGGCAATTTCGCGAGTGGGTCCTCGGCAGTCGGAAAGGGGTCGGCGCGTGCACGCTGCAGTGGTAAAACGGGCGGAGCTGCCCCGGACACCGGTCCAAACCTGAGGAAGGGCAATTTACAAAATGGCGGCCCTCCGCAAAGAGTCGACAGCCATTCCGCGCCGCCCCATGGCCGCTTTCATGGCCGGAGGCCTTATCAACCAGGGCAATTTCGGCGCCCTTAGCTTTAGAACAATATTTCCACTTGCTAAAGTTATTGTTTAGGCTCTGCCATTCAACACCAACTTAAGCCACAGTTTGAGGAGCACAAGAGATATACGAAGAGTTGTATCTCTTCCTGCCCCTAGTTCTTATGTTCTTGATACATAAAAGTAGCAATGTTGTATTGCAATATATCTATTTTCAAACTTTTTTTACCTATGTTTGCCAGCTATGAGTAGATATTTAACCCTGATATGGGAAATGTGTTTTTTGTTTGTCCTGTACTCCAGGTCAACCTTTTGGGAAGTTATCAAATGAGTAAGTCACTTTTCGATGAAACATTATTTCCCCGTCTGCATTGGCAATCCACCAGGATTGTCCTGGAGTCTCCGGGAAATAAAAGATTACTCTCCAGGACACTGCTGTGAGCAAAACCCCCGGAAGAAAAATCAGAGGGGTGTGCACACAAGTGATGAATAGCTGCTGACCCATATTCTGTGCCCCCTTTGCAGGAACGTGAGCTCGGCTGGCGAGGAGGCACGGCGAAGGATGAGAGAATGCGATGGCCTCACCGATGCGTTGCTGTACGTGATTCAGTCCGCGCTGGGGAGCAGTGAGATTGACAGCAAGGTTTGAACATTTCCAAGTTTTATTTTCCTTTATGCTTAAGACTACATAGGATATACGGCACAGAAACAGGCCATTTGGCCCAACCAGTCCTTGCCGGCATTTAAGCTCCACTCGAGCCTCCTCCCGTCTTTTCTCATCCAAATCTATCAGCATAACTCGCTATTCCCTTCTCCCACATATGCTTGTCTAGCCTTCCCTTAAATGCATCTATACTATTCACTTCCATCACTCCCTGTGGTAGCGAGTTCCACATTCTCACCGCTGTTTGGGTAAAGAAGTTGTTTCTGAATTCCCTATTGGATTTCTTGGTGACTATCTTATATTGATGGCCTCTAGTTATGCTCTTCCCCACAAGTGGAAAGATTCTCTCTGTATCCACTCTATCAAAACCTTTCATAATTTTAAAGACCCCTATTTGGTCACCACTCAGCCTTTTTCCAGCGATCCAGCTGTTCATTATTTCCTGATATACCTTCGCATTTCTGGTATCATCCTTGTAAATCTTCTCTGCATCCTCTCCAGTGTCTCTATATCCTTTTTATAATATGGTGACCAGAACTGTACCAAGTGTGGTCTAACCAAGGTTCAATACAGGTTTAGCATAACGTCCCTACTTTTCAATTACATGCCTATAGAAATAAACTCTAGTGCTTGGTTTGCATTTTTATGGCCTTGCTAACTGGTGTCGCAACTTTTAGCTATTTGTGTATTTTTACTCTGAGATCTCTTTGTTTCTCTAGCCCACCGAGACTCGCACCCTCCAAGTAATAAGTGACCTCCCTATTCTTTCTACAAAAATGTAATACCTCACATTTATCTGTGTTGAACTTCATTTGCCAATTATATGCCCATTCTGCAAGTTTATTAATGTCCTCATGTAATTTGTTACAGTCCTCCTCAGTATTGACTATCGCCCACAATATGATGTCATCTGCAAATTTAGAAATTGTTTTTTTGATTCCAAAGTCTAAATCATTAATATAAATTGTGAACAACAGTGGTCCCAGCACTGATCCTTGTGGAACATCACTATCCACTTTCTGCTACTGTGAATAGCTACCTTTTACCCCTACTCTCTGCTTTCTGTCTTGAAGCCAGCGAGCTATCCATTCTGCTACTTGTCAGCTGACTCCCCATTCTCTGACCTTGTACATCAGTCTATTATGGGGTACCTTATTGAAGGCCTTTTGAAAATCTAAATAAATTACATCTACTGCATTACCATTGTCTACTCTCTCTTAGCTCTTCAATAATGTTGGTCAAGAAAGACTTTCCCTTTTTGAAATCCATGTTGATTATTAATTATTATGTTTTTGGTTTCTGGATGTTCTATTTTCTCCTTTCAGTAGGGATTCCATTATTTTTCCTACCTCCGATGTTAAGCTGACTGGTCTTCAATTCCCTGGACATGTTCTATTGCCCTTTTTAAATATAGGTATTACGTTAGCTATCCGCCAGACTTCTGTCACCACACCTTTTTCTAATGAATTAATAAATATGTGCAGTAATACGTCTGCTATGTCTTCCCTAGATTATTTTAAAATGCATGGATGCAATCCATCTGGACCAGGGGTTTCGCCCTCTTTGAGTTTGATTAGTTTATTTAATATATCTCCTCTTTTTTTAATTTTAAATGTACTTATCTCATTACTAATCTCATCATCCGATGTCATGTCCCCCTGGTAAATACTGAAGCAAAATAATTACATAATATTTCTGCCATCTCTCTATCGTTACCTGTGGCATTATACTGGCTATCCCTTAATAAGACATAAGAACATAAGAAATAGGAGCAGGAGTAGGCCATATGGCCCCTCGAGCCTGCTCCACCATTTAATGCGATTATGGCTGAATCGATCATGGATTCAGGCCCACTTAAACATAAGAACATAAGACATAGGAACAGGAGTAGGCCATATGGCCCCTCGAGCCTGCTACACCATTTAATACGATCATGGCTGATCTGATCATAGACTCAGCTCCACTTCCCTGCCCACTCCCCATAACCCCATATCCCCTTATCATTTAAAAAACTGTCCATTTCTGTCTTAAATTTAGTCAATGTCCCAACTTCCACAGCTTTCTGAGGCAGCGAATTCCACAGATTTACTGAGAGAAGAAATTTCTTCTCATCTCAGTTTTAAATGGGCGGCTCCTTATTCTAAGATTATGCCCTCGAGTTCTAGTCTCCCCTATCAGTGGAAACTGTGGAGTCCTTACTCTACAGTATGAAACCACACGAGGCACCTTCTGGGGACAAGGTCACTCTGTGACCTTAACTCTTTATTCACAAGACTCTAAAGACCATGACCCTGCGTGGGACCTCCCTTTTTATACCTGTGTGATCAGGTAAGGAGTGTCTCCCACAAGTTCACCCCTTGTGGTCAAGGTGTGCATCTAGGTTGAGTGTATACAGTAATACAGTGGTGTTACATTGTGGTTACATACATGACTTCACCTCCCCCCACAAAGTCTTCTTGGAATCATAGGTTTAATCTTTCAGGTGGTCTACACTCCCTCGTGGAGCGCCGCAGTTGGGGCTCTGGTTGTTGGATACTGACGTGAGTGCCTGTCACCTGTGGTGATTCCGGCTTGTCCGGGCTGACCGCAGGTACTGTGCATTCTTCTGATTGCTCTTGTTGCTCGTTTACTGGTGGTGTGGTGAGCTCCATCTCATTGTCTTCTTCAGGTACCTCCGTGTCGATGCTGAACCTTTTTTTTACTTGGTCCAGATGCTTACAGCATATCTGACCATTGTTGAGTTTTACCACGATGACCCTATTCCCCTCTTTGTCAGTTACAGTGCCCTCAAGCCATTTGGACCCCATGGCGTGATTGAGGACGAATACAGGATAATTTATTTCTATACATCTCCCCCTCGCATTACAGTCATGGTACTCGTTTTGTGACTTGCGCTTGCCCTTAACTATGTCCGTCAGGACTGGGTGAATGAGGGACAACTGAGTTTTGAGTGTCCGTTTCATTCGTAGCTCTGTGGGCGGCACCCCCGTGAGCAAGTGCGATCGGGATCTATAGGCCAGCAGGAGGCGCGATAGGCGGCATTGTAGGGAGGGCCCTTGAATCCTGAGCATACCTTGCTTGATAATTTGGACCGCACGTTCCGCCTGGCCATTGGAGGCCGGCTTGAACGGCGCTGTCCTGATGTGGTTGATGCCATTGCCCGACATAAACTCTCGGAATTCGTAGCTTGTGAAACATGGGTCATTATCACAAACCAGGATGTCCGGCAAGCCGTGGGTTGCAAAGATCGCACGTAGGCTTTCCACGGTGGTGGATGACGTGCATGAATTCAGAATGATGCACTCAATCCATTTCGAGTACGCATCTACCACAATAAGGAACATCTTTCCCATGAACGGGCCCGTGTAATCAACATGAATGCGTGACCATGACCTGGTGGGCCAGGGCCACGGGCTGAGCGGGGCCTCCCTGGGGGCATTACCCAACTGGACACACGTTGTGCACCTGTGAACACAGTGTTCCAGGTCTGAATCAATTCCAGGCCACCAAACGTGTGACCGGGCAATGGCTTTCATCAGCACAATGCCTGGGTGCTCACTGTGGAGTTCCCTGATGAAGGCCTCCCTGCCCTTCTGGGGCATAACTACCCAGCTGCCCCATAGTAGGCAGTCGGCTTGGATGGAGAGCTCATCCATCCGCCTGTGGAACGGTCTGACCTCCTCAGGGCATGCTCCATGTGCGGGTGCCCAATCCCCAGTCAGGGCACGTTTCTTAATCAAGGATAGGAGGGGATCTCTGTTTGTCCAGATTTTGATCTGACGGGCTGTGATGGGGGAGCCTGCGCTGTCAAAGGCATCGACAGCCATGACCATCTCGGCGCTTTGCTCCGCTGCCCCGTCAGTGGTGGGCAGTGGAAGCCTGCTGAGCGCGTCAGCGCAATTTTCAGTGCCGGGCCGGTGCCGGATGGAGTAGTCATAAGCAGCCAGCGTGAGAGCCCATCGCTGTATGCGAGCTGATGCGTGGGCATTGATAGCCTTGCTCTCTGACAACAAGGATGTTAAAGGCTTGTGGTCCATCTCTAATTCAGACTTCCTACCAAAGAGGTACTGATGCATTTTTTTTACACCGTAGACACATGCAAGCGCTTCCTTCTCGACCATCCCATGTCCCCATTCTGGTTGAGAGCGACCTGGAGGCATAAGCCACAGGTTGTAGTTGACCCTCAGCATTGCCCTGCTGCAACACGCACCCAACCCCATAGGACGATGCATCACATGTCAGAACCAAGTTTTTACAGGGGTCGTACAGGGTCAACAACTTGTTTGAACAAAGTAGGTTTCGCGCCCGATCAAAAACCCGTTCCTGACAGTCCCCCCAAAACCAATTGCAACCCTTACACAGGAGCACGTGTAGCGGCTCCAACAATGTGCTCAAGTTTGGCAGAAAGTTCCCGAAATAGTTCAACAGTCCCAGGAATGAATGCAACTCTGATGTGTTGCAGGGCCTGGGTGCTCGTCGAATCGCCTCTGTTTTAGATTCGGTGGTCCGAATCCCATCTGCAGCAACCCTCCTGCCCAGAAACTTAACCTCAGGAGCTAAGAAAAAACATTTAGACTTTTTGAGTCGCAGGCCTACCCGGTCCAGTCGGCGTAGCACCTCCTCCAGGTTGTGGAGGTGTTCCTCGGTGTCTCGACCCATGATGAGGATGTCGTCCTGGAATACGATTGTTCCAGGAATGGATTTCAGCAGGCTTTCCATGTTTCGTTGAAAAATCGCGGCTGCTGATCGAATGACAAATGGGCACCTGTTATAAACGAACAGTCCCTTGTGCGTGGTGATGGTGGTCAGTAGTTTAGATTCGTCGGCCAGTTCATGGGTCATATAAGCTGAAGTGAGGTCCAACTTGGTGAACAACTTGCCGCCTGCTAGCGCGAAAAGGTTCTCTGCTCTCGGGAGCGGGTATTGATCTTGTAGGGACACCTGATTGATGGTGGCCTTGTAGTCGCCACAGATCCTGACAGAGCCATTCGCTTTTAGTACAGGAACGATGGGGCTCGCCCAGTCGCTGAATTCAACAAACGAGATGATCCCCTCTCTCAACAGCCGGTCCAATTCGCTCTCGATCTTTTCCCGCATCACATATGGCACCGCTCTGGCTTTGTGATGCACTGGCCTGGCGTACGTGGTGATGTGTATCACTACTTTAGTGCCTTTGTAAGTCCCGACGCCAGTTTGGAATAGTGAATCGAATTGTTGTAGGACTTGTGAGCACGAACTTCGCTCCACAGATGACATTGCGTGAACATCCCCCCATTTCCAGTTCATCTCGGCTAACCAGCTCCTCCCCAACAGTGCGGGACCATTACCCGGGACAATCCAGAGCGGCAGCCGATTCACTAACCCATTGTGTGTGACAGCCAACATTGCACTGCCTAGCACCGGACTGATTTCTTTAGTGTAAATCTGTAGTTGTGTCTCAATATGTGCTAATTTGGGTCTACTGGCTTTAAGTGGCCATAGCTTCTCAAATTGCTGAACGCCCATGAGTGACTGGCTGGCCCCAGTGTCCAGCTCCATGCATACAGGGATACCGTTTAATAAAACCCTCATCATCATTGGTGGCATTTTGGTGTATGAACTGTGAATATTCGCCACATGGACCCGTTGCACCTCGGCGTCCATCGATTTGCCCTAAAGGTCATCCTGCCTCAAAGAACCCTTTTCTGGTCCACCCGCCTCATATATTAGTCTGGTTGCAGGCTTCCTGCACATTCGAGCTAAGTGGCCACTGAGATTGCAGTTCCTGCAGGCAAACTGTTGAAATCTGCAAGATCTAGCTGAGTGTTTTCCCCCACACCTCTAGCATGAGTTAAAGTTTCCATTGTTGGGAACAACAGGGCTGTGGCCAGGCATTTTGTGCTGACTGTCCCTTTGACTGCTCTTAAGTACCCTATTAGTGGGTGTCAATGGCCCTAGCCCGGGCTGCATTGTCCACTGTGATGGTGTGAATGTCCGTTCAGCCTGCCATTATCTCTGTTGAAGTCCTGCTCTGGGGTCTATTGCTTCGGACTGCCCCTGCCTGCCTGTGGGGCTCTGAGTCACATTAATGATGTTGACTCCCTGATCCATCGCCGCGTTAGAGGCAGAATTGCACGCGTATATTATTTTCGTCTCTTCCTCCCCCACCATAAAAGTTTGAGCCATCAACGCCACCGCTTCCAAGGTCAAATCCTTGGTCTCAATTAATTTGCGGAAAATTCCCGCATGACCGATGTCTTCAATAAAGAAGTCCCTTAGCATCTCCCCCCTGCAGGCATCTGTGAACTTACAGAGGCTGACCAAACGCCGGAGGTCCACTACGAAGTCCGGTATGCTCTGTCCTTCATGATGTCGGTGGGTGTAGAATCTGTGTCAGGGCATATGTATGCGACTCGCCGGTTTGAGGTGCTCCCCGATCAATTTGAAAAGTTCTTCAAAGGTTTTGGCTTTTCAGGTGCTAGTAAGTCCTTCATGAGCGCGTAAGTCTTTGGTCCGCAGCTGGTCAAGAGCTGAGCCCTTCGCTTGTCGGCCGCTGCATCCCCCAGCCAATCTTTCATAACGAAGCTTTGCTGAAGCCTCTCGACAAAATCGTCCCAGTCTTCCCCAACACAGTACCATTCCTCCGTGCTACCGGTGGCCATTCTCGTGGGTCGTGAATTCCCGTTTCTCGTCGCCAATGTAAAGTCCTTACTCTATACTATGAAACCACACGAGGTACCTTCTGGGGACAAGGTCACTCTGTGACCTGAACTCTTTATTTACAGGACTCCAAAAGCAGTGACCCTGTGTGGGACCTCCCTTTTTATACCTGAGTGATCAGGTAAGGAGTGTCTCCCACAAGTTCACCCCTTGTGGTCAAGGTGTGCATCTAGGTTGAGTGTAAACAGTAATACAGTGGTGTTACATTGTGGTTACATACATGACAGAAACATCCTCTCTGCATCCACCTTGTCAAGCCCCCTCATAATCTTATACGTTTCGATAAGACCACCTCTCCTTTTTCTGAATTCCAATGAGTAGAGGCCCGACCTACTCAACCTTTCCTCATAAGTCAACCCCCTCATCTCCAGAATCAACCTACTGAACCTTTTCTGAACTGCCTCCAAAACAAGTATATCCTTTCGTAAATATGGAAACCAAAACTGCCCCAGTATTGCAGGTGTGGCCTCACCAATACCCTGTTTAAATGTAGCAAGACTTCCCTGCTTTTATACTTCACCCCCTTTGCCATAAAGGCCAAGATTCCATTGGCCTTCCTGATCACTTGCTGTACCTACATACTATCCTTTTGTGTTTCATGCACAAGTACCCCCAGATCCCCAGTACTGCAGCACTTTGCAATATTTCTCCATTTAAATAATAACTTGCTGTTTGATTTTTTTCTACCAAAGTGCATGACCTCACATTTTCCAACATTATACTCCATCTGCCAAATTTTTGCCCACTCACTTAGCCTTTTGCAGATTTTTTGTGTCCTCCTCACACATTGCTTTTCCTCCTGTCTTTGTATCATCAGCAAACTTGGCTACGTTACACTCGGTCCCTTATTCCAAGTCGTTTATATAGATTATAAATAGTTGGGGTCCCAGCACTGATCCCTGCTGCATCCCACTAGTTACTGGTTGCCAACCCGAGAATGAACCATTTATCCTGACTCTGTTTTCTGTTAGTTAGCCAATCCTCTATCTATGCTAATATATTACCCCCAACCCCGTCAACTTTTCTCTTGTGCAGTAACCTTTTATGTGGCACCTTGTCAAATGCCTTCTGGAAGTCCAAATACAGCACATCCACTGGTTCCCCTTTATCCACCCTGTCCGTTACACCCTCAAAGAATTCCAGCAAATTCACAAATCCATGCTGACTCTGCCTGACTGAATTATGCTTTTCCAAATGTCCAGCTACTGCTTCTTTAATAATGGACTCCAACATTTTCCCAACCACAGATGTTAGGCTAACTGGTCTATAGTTTCCTGCTTTTTGTCTGCCTCCTTTTTTAAATAGGGGCATCACATTTGCAGTTTTCCAATCTGCTGGGACCTCCCCAGAATCCAGGGAATTTTGGTAAATTACAACCAATGCATCCACAATCCCTGCCGCTACTTCTCTTAAGACCCTAGGATGCAAGCCACCAGGTCCAGGGTATTTATCTGTCTTTAGTCCCATTATCTTACTGAGTACCACCTCCTCAGTGATTGTGATTGTGTTAAATTCCTCCCCCCCCCCCCCCCCCATAGCCCCTTGACTATCTACTGTTGGAATATTGTTAGTGTCCTCTACCGTAAAGACTGAAACAAAATATTTGTTCAGTTTCTGCCATCTCCATGTTCCCCATTACTAATTCCTCGGTCTCGTCCTCTAAGGGAACACTCTTTTCCTTTTTATATACCTATAGAAACTCTTGCTTTCTGTTTTTATATTTCGTGCTAGTTTACTTTGATAGTCTATCTTCCCTTTCTTAATCATTTTTTTAGTCATTCTTTGCTGACTTTTAAAGCTTCCCAATCTTCTGTCCTCCCACTAATTTTGGCCACTTTGTATGCCCTTGTTTTTAATTAGATACCATCCTTTATTTCTTTAGTTAGCCACGGATGGCTATCTTTTCTCTCACACCCTTTACTCCTCACTGGAATATATTTTTCTTGAGAGTTGTGAAATATCTCCTTAAATGTACAGCACTGTTCGTCAACCGTCCTACACTTTAATTTATTTTCCCGGTCCACTTTAGCCAACTCTACCCTCATACCTTCATAGTCTCCTTTATTTAAACTTAGTACGCTGGTTCGAGATCCAACTTTCTCACCCTCCATCTGAATTTGAAATTCAATCATGCTGTTATCACTCATTCTAAGGGGATCCTTTACTAGGAAATTGTTTATTAATCCTGTCTCATTACACAGGACCAGATCTAAGATAGCCTGTCCCCTGGTTTGTTCCGTTACATACTACTCAAAGAACCTGTCCCTTATGCACTCTATGACCTCCTCCTCAAGGTCTTCCTGACCAGTTTGATTTGTCCAATCAATATGGAGGATAAAATCACCCATGATTATTGCTGTTCCCTTTTTACAAGCCCCCACTATTTCCTGGTTTATGCTCCGACGAACAGAGTTGCTACTGTTAGGGGGCCTATAGACTACGCCCACCAGTGACTTTTTCCCCTTATTAGTCCTTATCTCCACCCAAACTGTTTCAACATCCTGATCATTTAAGCCAATATTGTTTCTCACTATTGCATCCTTTATCAATAGAGCTAATGGTCCTATTCCCATCTCAACCTTCCTTTTTTTTGATTTGCCTGTAAAAAAATTTTTTTTTGGTTTTATGTTCTTAATTTAATTTCATAGTTCCTCTTTGCCTTTCTCATAGTTTTTTTTGACATCTTTCCTAATCTTTTTGTATTCTTCTTATCACGCACACCCCTGATGTATCATCATCATCATCATCATCATCGGCAGTCCCTCGGAATCGAGGAAGACTTGCTTCCACTCCTGAAGTGAGTTCTTTAGTGGCTGACCAGTCCAATACAGGAGCCACAGACTCTGTCTGTCACAGGTGGGACAGATAGTCGTTGAGGGAAAGGGTGGGTGGGACAAGTTTGCCGCACGCTCTTTCCGCTGCCTGCGCTTGATTTCTGCATGCTCTCGGCGTTGAGACTCGAGGTACTTGGCACCCTCTCGGATGCAATTCCTCCACTTAGGGCGGTCTTGGGCCCTGGACTCCCAGGTGTCAGTGGGGATGTCGCACTTTATCAGGGAGGCTTTGAGGGTGTCCTTGTAGCGTTTCCGCTGCCCACCTTTGGCTCATTTGCCATGAAGGAGTTTCGAGTAGAGTACTTGCTTTGGGAATCTCGTACCTAGCATGCGAACTATGTGGCCTGCCCAGCGGAGCTGATCGAGTGTGGTCAGTGCTTCAATGCTGGGGATGTTAGCCTGAATGAGGACGCTGATGTTGGTGCGCCTGTCCTCCCAGGGAATTTGTAGGATCTTGTGGAGACATCGTTGGTGATATTTCTCCAGCAACTTGAGGTGTCTACTGTACATGGTCCATGTCTCTGAGCTTAATGTATTCCTCTTTCCTTATCCTCAATTGTTCCCTCATGGCTTTATTCATTCATGGAGTCTCCTTAGTGTTTAGTTTGTTCTTTCCTTTTCACAGAATATATTGTTCCTGCACTCTGTTGAACACTGTTTTAAATGTTTTCCATTGCTGTTCTAGCGGGATAACTAATGAAAGTCTGGGGGAAAGGAAGTGGGGCAGTGGGGATGGATTTCGGAGAGCGGCTAAACTCTTTGACATCACAAAGCTATAATTTCTCCTCTGAAAGCTTTTGTTGCTATCCCAAAATGAGTGTCAATGAATGCAAGTTATCTTCAGGAGAAAGTGTCTCTGAAAATTTTATTTACAAACATGATGAGATAAATCACATTTAAAATGCCTCTGTACTTGTGTACAACACCACTATAATTAAACCAACACATGGTGTTACAATTTGAACTTTCTACTAGTAATTTTAACTTGCATTTAAATTATCCATTGCTGACAGTATCTTCTGAATTAAAATTTCCACCTTTTATATGTGTTGTGAATGGGACAGAATGATTTTGGACTGACTATTACCCTTCCATTACATTATAATACAGCAGAGACCACTTGAGATTCCCAACACACTGACCCGTCCACTTCGAGTCAATAAATGTCACACTGACAGATCATTGCACCAGTCTAAAACCAATAGTTGAATATATTTACCGTGAAATTACATGGAAGCAGAGAAGCATAGCAAAACTCTGACGGTACACACCCCTAATTTGAATAATGCCGATGAGTTCCAAGCATTAGGACTACTACTTATTGGGAGTTCATCTTTTGCGAGGACAAGATCTGTGTACTGCTGCAGCAATTAAAGGTCTGCAGCATCTTAAAGGGCCAGTACACCAAAAATCAAAAGGCCCCAGTTTCAAGGGTGAGGTTGTGCAAATACTTCTCAATTAATTTAGAGAGAGGAGATAAGCATTGCGTGATGCCCAGGAACACAAGCCCATAAGGGGAGCATGGCAGCAACAGGAGATGGCCAGGGCCAGCTCAAATAATCCCAGGCACGGCAACTCAAGTGTCAGAAAAAGTTTAATAACCTTACCGGGTCGATCGGGGCAAGAGGAACCAGCAAACCTGCCAAGGTCACACTGATATCGGAATATTGGACAGGGTGGATCATGATCTATTACACAGCCTGCCCAGATTTCCATCCATTTGTTTTAATGGACCTTAAATCCGGCATGGTTTTCCTCTGTATTCAATATTCCCACATGCACTTCTGGGATGCGAAGCTCTGTGCGGAGTCTGTAAACCTTGTAAAGTACCACTTTCATTTTCCCAGTGACTTTGTGATTAGAGCTGAACCTAAAAGACTGGTGATGTGTCAGAGCAAAGCCAAAAAACTCACTGTATCACATGTCAGCAAGAAAGCTCTTATAATATTTCACTTGTATCTCCCCATGTTTGATCCCTGGTCTATGCTGAATGTGCTAACCTCAGTTTGGCCTACAGCTGATATTGGCTTCCGCAACTCCTGAGCTAGGATTCTCGTCCCTGATTACGTGTGCTGGACAAGTGGGCATTGGGTGAAGACAGGATCTTGCTCAGTTATGCTTCCTTCCACTATTAAATATCCTGCGGATGCTCGCTGACGAGGCTGGCATGGAATAAATGAGGAGAGGGCTGCTGGCACTGTCCACACTAATTGCGGGTAGACTCCTATGTCAGGCAAACAGCGCTAACCATTACCATAGAGTGTCAATTACAAAGACGTCACTTATAACGTATTAAGCACACCGACTATTTCAGGCAGTTTAATCCTCTGCACTTACCAACGTAGTAACAAACTTTATATTTCAGCATAGAAGCCCTTTTACATGTTGTGAAATGACATTGATACAGGGATGTCATTCATTCACAAATTCCCATTCAGTAACGAGATGCAATTGATCTAAGTCTTGAAGCTTGGAGCCTGCTTTTGTTTAATAACGTGGAAGATAGTTAATAGGTACAGGCAGGAAACCTGAGCTGCATATTATGCCACAGGTAGCCCAGTGTTGCCTGTTGAAGGTGTGAGGTCTCCAAGTGCCAGGCTCCTGAATCTGACAGCTGGGCTCTGCTCAGCAGTTTTAGCAGTTTCATAATTTAAAAATTACCCCCCATCCCGCGTACAAAACCCACCCCAAATCCTCTGGAAGCCTTCTTGGGCTAACGTTTCACTCCTACAACTGATGCTGGTTTTGTCGGCCAATCACATTAGCACCAGTCGCTGTAAGCAGTGGGGACTAGACCTGTGGAACTATACCTCAGCACCAGCCAGTAGAGATGGGAGGAAATGGGCGATTGAAAGCAGCAAAAGAAAACGATTGAACACATAACATGCCGCCTTTGTTGGCCCAGAATGAATGAGTTGCATTTTAATGATTGTCAGTAGGTTGGGACATGATGGGCCAGAATTTGCCATCAAATTAACGGCAAGGTTAATGACACTTGCCATTATTTATGGATAAATGGCACAGCTACTTCAGCCGAAGAAGCAGATGCGCGGTTAACTGAATATCCAAGCATTGCCTTCGGAGTTGCTGTTAGCTTCACAAAAACAGCATCTCACCCTTAGCCTCCCCTTAGTAACTTGCTGTATTTTTCCATTAATTGCCCATTAAACTCAACACAGGAAGTTAAGCCTTTTCATTACAGGTGTAAGTACCCCTTTCATTACATGTTGAATGTTAATGACTGCCAACCTCTCTAGCACTGATGCTCTACTGCAGCAAATTATGGCCCATGTAAGTTTAAAACATTTAAAACAAAATTCAAAACAGTAAAATTCTATACCTGAAAGCAGATTCAATCGTAACTTTCCAAAGGGAATGGATATGTACATGAAAAGGAGAAATTTGCAGAGCTATGGAGAAAGAGCAGGGTGAGTGGGACTAATTGACTCAGTGGATAGCTCTTTCAAACAACTGGCATAGCCACGTTGGGTTGAATTGCTGCCTTCTGTGCTGTATGATCCTGTAATGCAATGTAATTCATTTTGGTCTTTGCTTCCTCCTCCCAGACGATTGAGAATTGTGTCTGCATCTTGAGGAACCTTTCTTACCGGCTGGCGGCGGAAACGGCCCAGGGACAGCAGATGGGGACGGACGAGTTTGATGGGCTGCTGTGCAGTGACAGCAATGGCAAGGACAGCGAGAGCTCGGGTTGTTGGGGCAAGAAGAAGAAGAAAAAGAAGGGCCAGAATCAGGTGACAACTGGGCACAGCTCAACTGGGGAGTGGGGGACAGGTCAACTGGGGCGTGGGAACAGCTCAACTGCCGATTAGTGTTAGTGCTGTTCATGAATAGCCGATCCGCTGGGCTCCATTCTTTTTGTTAAAGCAAGCCACTTATTACAAGGTGAGCTGGAGTCGGTGGTTTTAATGGAAGGATAGAGAATGTTCTGAATCACTTTGGAGCTGTTTCGACTTTATACTGATCTTTGTTACAGGCGCGATGTAGCGACAAAGCAACGAAAGTCCGTAGAAATCCATGCATTTTCTCAACACCAATGTAGTGTAATAGAGTGTGCAAAAGTTCTGCTGCTCTGAGACATTTTTGAATTGTATTTATCACCCATCCAATCGCAGAATTGACCTGTGAGTTTCCAAATGAGCGATGTAATCATTATAACTAGTAATAACTTCCAGTCCCCCTCAGGGGTGGACTAAATGGTTCTCATTATCTGAAGATCATTCTGTCGAGGTTGTTTCATCATGGAGTGTAGCAGGAACTGAGTGAACATCTGTATTCCCCTCCCCCCCCCCCCCCCCCCACTTAATTTTGTCACGTCATCCATTTATAAAATTTGGGAGCAAGAGTCCATATGACTTAGTACATGAGAGGA
Organism: Pristiophorus japonicus; assembly: GCF_044704955.1. NCBI lineage: Eukaryota > Metazoa > Chordata > Chondrichthyes > Pristiophoridae > Pristiophorus > Pristiophorus japonicus. The sequence continues at coordinate 41,691,100 of NC_091981.1, read as the reverse complement.
ATGTAACGCATGGAAACAACTGCATGGCCACCCTCAAAGACCCCGTTTGAAGTTATTTCTTGCTGGGTTTAGCAAGTGTCTGATTCCATGAAAAGATTTTAGATGTACAAAGCAAAAAGCATGTCACTTCAATTTGTTTGTTGTTGTTTAGGTAGGGTGAACGCAATGTTAATCTACCTCAAATTAAAGCTGGCACCGGCCATGATCCTGGTCAATATACTATTGAAGGTTCTGATGCAAATTCACTGATCAGGCCTTCATACTCCCTAAGATGAAAGATTTAGGATGCAAAGCATTTTGAATTCCACCTTCCTTCATGCTGGGAAAGCCGCGCTACAGCTGTGCGGAGGGGAGAAGCTGGTTGCGATTGACATCCGTGTTCCCTCCTCAGCCAGCCAATTCTCAATAAAGTCAAACAAATACATGTCCAGATAAACACAGAAATTTAGAAACATAGAAATTTATAGCGCAGAAGGAGGCCATTTCGGCCCATCGTGTCCACAACGGCCAATAAAGAGCCACACGGCCCTCGGTCAGCAGCCCTGAAGGTTACATATAAACCTATGAACAATGAACAATGGCGGACAGGTAAAGAGCACCAGGCCCAACCTGTCCTCCCCACTCAATCGCGAAACCCCATGTATGGCAACATTTTACACTCCACCCCATCCGGAGCCATGTGATCTCCTGGGAGAGGCAAAAAAACAGATAAAACACCAGGCCGACTGGGGGAAAAAGAGCTGAGAAAATTCCTCTCTGACCCATCCAGGCAATCAGAATTATTCTGGCCGTATTAGATTCCCTGAAGTACTTAACATCGTGTCTGTGCCAACCAACAAGCGGTTATCCAGTCTAATCCCACTTACTAGCTCTAGTTCCATAACCCTGCAGGTTACGACACTTCAAGTGCACGTCCAAGCACCTTTTAAATGTGGTGAGGGTTTCTGCCTCCACCACCCTTCCAGGCAGCGAGTTCCAGACCCCCACAACCCTCTGCATGAAGAAGCCTCCCCTCAAATCCCCTCTAAACCTTCCACCAATCACCCTAAACCTATGATTCCTCGTAATTCACACCTCCACCAAGGGAAATAGGCCCTTGCTATCCACTATATCCAGGCCCCTCAAAATTTTACACACCTCAATGAGGTCTCCCCTCAGTCTCCTCTGTTGCAAGAACAAACCCAGCCTATCCAATCTGTCCTCGTAGCTAAGAATTTCCATTCCAGGCAGCATCCTCATAAATCTCCTCTGCACCCTCTCTAGTGCAATCACATCCTTCCTATAATACGGCGACCAGAACTGCACACAGTATTCCAGCTGTGGTCTAACTACTGTATTGTACAATTTAAGCATAACCTCCCTGCTCTTGTATTCTATGCCTCGGCCATTAAAGGCAAGCATTCCGTATGCCTTCTTAACCACCTTATTCACCTGGCCCGCTACTTTCATGGATTTGTGGACAAGCACTCCAAGGTCTCTGTTCCTCTACACTTCTAAGTGGCCTACCATTTAATGTGTATACCCTTTCCTGATTGGCACTCCCCAAGTGCATTACTTCACACTTCTCCAACTTAAATTCCATTTGCCACTGTTCTGCCCACCGGACCAGTAGATTGATATCCTCCTGCAGGCCATGATTTTCCTCTTCATTATTAACCACACAACCAATGTTAGTGTCATCTGCAAACTTCTTAATCATGCCCCCTATATTCAAATCTAGATCATTGATATATACCACAAAAAGCAAGGGACCCAGTACTGAGCCCTGCGGAACCCCACTGGAAACATTCTTCCAGTCACAAAAACATCCATAAACCACTGCCCTTTGCTTCCTATCTCTGTCAATTTTGGATCCAACTTGCCACTGTGCCCTGGATCCCATGGGCTTTTACCTTCATGACCAGTCTGCCATGTGGGACCTTATCAAAAGCTTTGCTAAAGTCCATTTACACTACATCGTACGTACAAAGCTCATCGACCCTCCTGGTTACCTCCTCGAAAAATTCAATCAGGTTAGTCAAACACGATCTTCTCTTAACAAATCCGTGCTGACTGTCCCTGATTAATCCTTGACTTTCTAAATGATGATTTATCCTGTCCAGGATTTTTTCCAATAATTTTCCCACCACTGAGGTTAGGCTGACAGGCCTGTAATTACTCGGCCTATCCCTTTCTCCCTTCTTAAACAAGGGTACTACATTAGCAGTCCTCCGGCACCATGCCTGAATCCAAAGAGGACTGTAAAATAATGGTCAAAGCCTCTGCTTTTTCCTCTTTTGCTTCGCTCAACAGCCTGGGATGAATTTCATCTGGGCCTGAGGACTTATCCACTTTCAAAGCTGCTACACTCCTTAATACCTCCTCCATCTACTATATTTATTTCATCCGGAGTTTCACACTCCTCCTCGATAACATTATCTACATTGCCCCTTTCCTTTGTGAAAACAGAAACAAAGTATTCATTAAGAAGCACACCTCCACATACACATTACCCTCATGGTCTCTAATAGGCCCTATCCTTTCTTTAGTTATCCTCTTGCTCTTAATATATTTATAGAATATCTTTGTGCTTTCCTTGATTTTACTTGCCAAGAATTGTTCATGCTCTCTCTTAGCATTCCTAATATCCTTTTTAATTTCACCTCTGAACTTCCTATATTCCTCCAGAGATTCTACAGTATTTAGCCGTCTGTATATGACATAAGCTGCCCTTTTTTTCTTTATCTTCCCCTGTAAGTCCCTAGACATCAAGGGGGTTCTAGAATTGTTATTCCCACCCTTTTTCTTTAAGGGCACTTGTTTGGCCTGAGCCCTCCAGATCTCCTCCTTGAATGCCTCCCACTGTTCCGACACTGATTTACCTTCAAGTAGCTGTTTCCAGTCCACTATGGCCAAATCACTTCTCAACTTAGCAAAGTTAGCTTTTCGCCAATTTGGGACTTTTATTCCTGGTCTATCCTTGTCCTTATCCATAACTACCTTGAACCTGACTGAATTATGATCACTGACACCCAAGTGCGCTCCCACTGATAGCCCTTCCATCTGCCCAGCTTCAATCCCCAAAACTAAATCCAGAACCGCCCCCTCGCATGTTGGGCTTGTTACATACTGACTAAAAAAGTTCTATTGAATGCATTTTAAGAATTCCGCACCCTCTTTACCCTTCACGTTATATTTGTCCCAATCAATATTAGGATAGTTGAAACCCCCTACTATTACTGCCCTATGGTTTTTGACCACAGAAATTTGCCTACATATTTGTTCTTCTATCTCACTCCCACTGTTTGGGGTCTATAATACATACCCAGTAGTGTGATCGCCCCTTTTTTATTTTTCAGTCCGACCCATATGGCCTCATTTGATGATCCCTCTAACATATCATCCCTCCTCATAGCTGTAATAGTTTCTTGAATCAATACCGCGATCCCACCCTCCCCCCCCCCACCCCATTTTTACCCCCGTCTCTGTCTTGTCGAAAAGTCCTGTCACCGGGAATATTGAGCTGCCAAACCTGCCCCTCTTTCAGCCATGTTTCTGTAATGGCTATTATACTCCCAAGTGTCTACCTGTGCTCTCAGCCCATCTGCCTTATTCGCTATATTCCTTGCATTGAATTATACACCCTTTAGCTTGATTACTATATACTAACCCTTGTTTCCTCTGTCTTTCAAATTCACTTTCTACATTCTTGCTTTGAAATTTCAGCTTTACTTCCTTCCCTTTTGAATTTGTTCTCGGGTTCCCATCCCCCTTGCTAGTTTAAACTCTCCCCAACAGCAGTAACAAAACTCCCTGACAGGATATTGGTCCCGGCGCTGTTGAGACGCAACACGTCCGGTTTGTACATCTCCCCCAGAAGTGGTCCCAATGCCTCAGGAATTTAAAACCTTCCTGCACCAACTCTCCAGTCACGCGTTCATAAGACGGTGTTAGTTTTGAGATCGGTACCCTGGATGCAGTGTCGAATCAATGCAGTCTATTGTGTCCAGTGGCTTATTTCAAGAATTAGAATAAAGAGCATGTATTTATATGGCACATTTCATGACCTCAGGATGTCTCAAGATGCTTTACAACCACTAAAGTACTTTAGAAGTATAGTCACTGTTGTAATGTAGGAACCATGGCAGCCAATCTGTGCACAGCATGTTCCCACAAACAGCAATGTGATAAGGACCAGGTAATTAGATTTTTTTTATAAGTGATGTTGGTTGACGGATAAATACTGGCCAGGACACCAGGGAGAATTCCCCTGCTCTTCTTCGAAATTTTGACATCCACATGAAAGGGCGGTTAGGGCCTCGGTTTAACATCTCATCCAAAAAACGGCAACTTCAACACCTATGAGTGTTGGCCTAGATTCTGTGCTCAAGTCTTTGGGGTGGGAATTGAACCTTCTGACCCACAGGGGAGAGTGCTACCAACTGAGCCATGGCCGACACCTTATATTTGGTAGATTCTTCATTTTAATGGTCCCAACTGTTTCCCTGTTTTCCTACACAGTCTTAGAGGATCCCATCAGACAGATGTCACCCAGTTTTATCCTGTTATCATGCTAACATTTTACTCAGTCTCGCGCTGCGCGTTGATCTTGCTGCATTATGCTAGTTGCCAGCCAAAACGACGTTTTAAAAAAGCTTTCTGCAACAGTGATATTTTTAGAATCTGTTGTAGTAGCAAACTGAGTGCATTAAGGTATTTAGAACCTGACTGCAGAAGTCTGGTACAAGGGATACAAAGGTAGTCTGTCACCTCGAGAGGCAGATGCTCCCTATTTGAGCTACAGCTTGGATCGACATCACAAGCAGCCACCCATGCTGGCTGGGCCTCTCCAGTGGCGGGGCTGCTGGATCCAGCACTTTACATCAATGGCATCACGATGCTTGTGGCAAAGAGATGGGCCCTGTGACTTGTGTGTAATACATTGATGAACTATATGCTCCTAAATGTCTGTCTCAGTGGTGGAACACTTTTCAGCTTTGCTGTGCATCATGCACTACTTACCCAGATCAAGTGAAACAGGCCAGGCACAGCGCTGAGCTCCTTCTCTATCCCACGCTGTCTCAACCTCAACCCTGGTAACTTTCTCAAAAAATACAATTAGATTTGTGAGATATGACACCTTTTTTTATGAAGCCATGTTGGGTGTCCCTAATATGTATAAGGTAAGGTGTACTGTTTTGCCCTTGTACAAAACTTGAGTCAGGATGCACTTGGAATACTGGGCAGAAATTCAGCAGCGGCAGAAAGCTGGCGCACCGATGAGTTTTTAGCTGGTGCTTGCCGCTGGAACACTTGGTACGGTGAGTCGATCCATTTTCAGGACTTTGAATGTTTTTCAAAGTCCTGCAGGAAATGAATCATAATGGGGGCGGGCCATAGACTCAAAGCCAGGCTGACGGGCTGAAAATAGGTCAGAAGGCCCGCCCGCCACTGTCAATCAGTGTGGTGACATCACAATGCGTTAAAGGGGAGAGATTCTTGCTATTTTTTAAACTTTGGCCACTGGGCCACCAGGGAGGGTTTCGGCCAGGCCAGTGGCCCAGCCGAACCCTGGGGCCAATATATTGCCGGCCGATTGGCAAGTCGGCCAGCTAAAATTCTTGAACTGCGGCTGAGGCAGTGGGCCCTCCCCTTTAAGGGCTGCCGCACTGCCGGGCCCACAGCCACTCTGCAGAGGTGCACCAACAGGGAAACCTGTTGGGGGCACCGCGCGGCGGGGATCCACGGAGTGGGGTGAAAATCGCTAGGTAAATATTTTTATTGCTGTTTTATTGATTTTATTGGTGGTGATACCACTTGGGCGGTATGGGGTCCAGGCCAAAAAATCCCCAACCTGAATTTTGATTGGGGCAGCCTGTTGAGCCCAAAGTGACGGCCATTCAATTTTTAGGAATGGCCGCCGCAAACGGGCAGTAACGGATCTCTTTGAGACCCCTGAATTTCGGCCCCACTGTGTCCAGTTTTGGTCTCCTCACATAGTGGGTAATATTGAGGTTCTAAAAGAGTGCAGAAGAGAGCCACTAGACTTATTCCAAGTCCAAAGTATTTTAGTTATCAAGATACACTAAAAGAGTTGGGTCTCTATACCTTAGAACAGCGTAGACTTAAGGGGGATCTGATTGAGGTTTCCAAGATAATGAAGGGAATAGACGGTGTTCCAGCTGACTGTATTTTAATTAGGCAGGACCAGGGTCACAAATTTAAGTTGTATAAGGCTAGATCTAGGTTAGACGTCAGGAGGTGGTTCTTTTCCCGGAGAATCGTACACCTCTGGAACAAGCTGCCATTTTGTGTGGTGGATGCAGACTCACTGAATTCCTTCAAGCAAAAGCTGGATTTGTTTCTGGCTGAAGCGGAGATCACCTCTTACAGAAGGTAGACATTGCAGGGAATTCAAGGCTAGAGTGATCGCCTAGATGGGTCGGAGAGGAATTTCCCAGATTTTGTTTTCTCAAATTGGCTGATTTTTTTATCTGTATTTTTTTGTTTCGCCCAGGAGATCACATAGTTTCGGGTGGTGTATATGTTGTGATACACAAGGTATCGCAATTGTGTGGGACTGGCTCGATGGACCAGATGGTCTTTACCCTATCCGTCATTGAACATCCACTGTTCCATATGAACAATCACTGAGTATTTTCAAGATAAGAATGCGATAGACTTTTGGATACTCAAAGAATTGAGGGATATAGGGATAGTGTAGAAAGGTGGAGTTGAGATAAAAGATCAGCCATGATCTTATTGAATGGCGGAGCAGGCTCGAAGGGCCAAAAGGCCTACTCCTATTCCTATTTCTTATGTTCTTATGAAGACAAACCTAGTCTATGCAACCTGTCCTCATAATTTAACCCTTTTAGCCCACTTATCATTTTGGTGAATCTGTGCTGTACCCCTCCAAAGCCAGTATATCCTTCCTGAGCTGCAGTGCCCAGAACTGAATCCAATACTGCAGTACAGGTCTAACAAGAGCTTTATAAAGCTGAATCATACCTTCCACCCCTTCACATTCAAAAAGAAACTTGAAAAGGAAATATTTTCAGGCCCATGTGGAACGAGTGGGGAAATGGGAGTACTGTAATTTGATAGCTTTTTCAAAAAGCCGACATAGGCACGATCAGCTGTAGGGCTTCCTTCTGTACTATATGATGCTATGATTCTAATTTTTTTTAAATGGATGGGTTCATCTGTGCCTTTATAAATAATTGTTGAAAGTGGTGCTGTGCTCATCGGAGGACTCAGCAGTAGGTGAGATCCCTAACTATTCCAGCATTAAAAGCATTAAAATTAGCTTAGGTAGGGGCAATCGGCTAAAATTCCTGTTTCAGATTGCTGGAAGTGTGCATGTGTGAGGATTTGGTCTGATTGTGATGCCCCACAAGGATGGAATAGTCCACTGAAACTCTCTGTCAAGGCTCACCTGTAAATAATGGCCAGGAGGCGGGTGGGGCTGCTGGGGCTGGTATTTGAGGGTGACTGACACCTCTGCAACCAAACTCCAGCCAGACAGAGTGGGGGGAATCAACTCCTTCAGAAGAGGAGGACAGGAGACAAAAGCAGCAAACATAAAACAAAATGGTGTTGATGAGCAAACTGGCTCATGAATTTATCTCAGCCTCGAGTGAAAATAGTTCCATCGAAGAAACCAAGATATTCACGGAGACAAAACGTGAAACTCAAAGTAAGGCATTAACTTGATCTTCTAATAGATTTAAAGAAAGCGAGAGCAGGGTTCTGTTAACTGCATATTGTAAATCCCAAAAGACCAAAACTTGATGTTCGAGCTTGGCATTAGCAGAAATAGCATCTCCATAGCAACTGAGAAGAAGTGTGCAGCTGTCATGCAGTGCTATAACCCAATAATGGAAGCTGATGTGCGTGAATATTTAAGCAGATATGTTCGCCGTTTTCTTACAGAACCTCACTTTGTAGTATCAGTGTAATAGAAAAGTGGTTTCTAGAAGATGCATTTGTTGATGTAACTTTTTCTGACAAGTTCGCCTGCCAGTGGGTGTGTGTAGATCTTGTCAGCTGACTCATGTTTGTTTTGACTCTGACTAAGAAGGTTCTCCATCGTCATAAGACCCTCAGAATTTGAGCAACAGGATATGTTCATTAAATCCAACAACTGCCATCTCTCTATTCTTTCACCACATCACTCAATAAAGAAACTTGAAAAGGAAAAATTTGCAGGCCTATGAGGAAAGAGCGGGGGAGTGAGACTAATTGGATAGCTCTTTGAAAGAGCAGACACAGGCGCAATGGGCTGAAAGGCCTCCTGTGCTGTAATATTCTATGATTCTAATCAAAAATCGTCAAGTAGGCGGGTCTCTATCTGGTACGGCAGCAGGAGAATTTACATTTGGTTAGGGAGGGGCAATCAGCTAAGATTCCTGTTTCAGATTGTTGAAAGTGTGCATGTGCAAGAATTCGGTATGGTTGTGATGCGCCACATGGTAGAATACTCCACTGAAACTCTCTGTCAGATTCACTTGTAAATAATGACCATGGGAGGATGGTATCACAGGGTGACCAGCACCCGAACAGCCAAACCTCAAATAGTAAGGGTGGGGTCTACAGAATAGCATTTACTTGTCTCTTGTACCCATTAATATCTTCCACATAAATGATCTTCCTGATAATTTATGCTACTATCGCCTTATATGGGTGACAAAGTCCTGTCTGACTTCTGTCCTTACTACTGATTTTTAATCTATGACCCCTAGATTTTTGGTCCGTCACACTGGTAATCAACTTACCGGGTTTATCAATTTTGTCAATCCCCTCCGTAATCTTGAAAACCTGGATTAAATCATCTCCAAGTGGCCTCCTTTCCAAAGAGTCAACTTCCATAAGCATCCCTCATGTCAGGACATGAAACCTGAGCATGCTCCAGAATGCCAGCTGCCCTCTGTTAGTGCACTTAACCACAATACCTCATAAGTTATAGGGATAGCACAGGAAAGTGGAGTTGAGGTAGGAGATCAGCCATGATCTCATTGAATGGCAGAGCAGGCTCAAGGGGCAGAATGGCCTACTCCTGCTCCAAATTCTTATGTTCGTATGTAAGTCAGAACTATAAAGGATTTGCATTTATAATGGGGAACAAAGAAATGGCGGACCAGTTAAACAAATACTTTGGTTCTGTCTTCACGAAGGAAGACACAAATAACCTTCCGGAAATACTAGGGGACCAAGGGTCTAGTGAGAAGGAGGAACTGAAGGATATCCTTATAAAGCGGGAAATTGTATTCGGGAAATTGATGGGATTGAAGGCTGATAAATCCCCGGGGCCTGATATTCTGCATCCCAGAGTACTTAAGGAAGTGGCCATAGAAATAGTGGATGCATTGATGATTTTCCAACAGTCTATCGACTCTGGATCAGTTCCTATGAACTGGAGGGTAGCTAATGTAACACCACTTTTTAAAAAAGGAGGGAGAGAGAAAATGGGTAATTATAGACCGGTTAGCCTGACATCAGTAGTAGGGAAAGTGTTGGAATCAATTATTAAAGATGAAATAGCAGTGCATTTGGAAAGCAGTGACAGGATCGGTCCAAGTCAGCATGGATTTATGAAAGGGAAATCATGTTTGACAAATCTTCTGGAATTTTTTGAGGATGTAACTAGTAGAGTGGACAGGGGAGAACCAGTGGATGTGGTGTATTTGGACTTTTGACAAGGTCCCACACAAGAGATTGATGTGCAAAATCAAAGCACATGGTATTGGGGGTAATGTACTGACGTGGATAGAGAACTGGTTGGCAGACAGGAAGCAGAGAGTCGGGATAAACAGGTCCCTTTTCAGAATGGCAGGCAGTGACTAGTGGAGTACCGCAGGGCTCAGTGCTGGGACCCCAGCTCTTTACAATATACATCAATGATTTAGATGAAGGAATTGAGTGTAATATCTCCAAGTTTGTAGATGACACTAAACTGGGTGAGCTCTGAGGAGGACGCTAAAAGGATGCAGGGTGACTTGGACAGGTTAGGTGAGTGGGCAAATGCATGGCAGATGCAGTATAATGTGGATAAATGTGAGGTTATTCACTTTGGGGGCAAAAACACGAAGGCAGAATATTATCTGAATGGCGGCAGATTAGGAAAGGGGGAGGTGCAACGAGACCTGGGGGTCATAGTTCATCAGTCATTGAAAGTTGGCATGCAGGTACAGCAGGCGGTGAAGAAGGCAAATGGTATGTTGGCCTTCATAGCTAGGGAATGAGAGTATAGGAGCAGGGAGGTCTTACTGCAGTTGTACAGGGCCTTGGTGAGGCCTCACCTGGAATATTGTGTTCAGTTTTGGTTTCCTAATCTGAGGAAGGACATTCTTGCTATTGAGGGAGTGCAGCGAAGGTTCACCAGACTGATTTCCGGGATGGCAGGACTGACATATGAGGAGAGACTGGATCAACTGGGCCTTTATATACTGGAGTTTAGAAGGTTTGCAGGGGATCTCATAGAAACTTATAAGATTCTGATGGGACTGGACAGGTTAGATGTGGGAAGAATGTTCCTGATGATGGGGAAGTCCAGAACCAGGGGACACAGTCTTAGGATAAGGGGTAGGCCATTTAGGACTGAGATGAGGAGAAACTTCTTCACTCAGAGAGTTGTTAACCTGTGGAATTCCCTGTCATAGAGAGTCGTTGATGCCAGTTCATTGGATATAGTCAAGAGGGAGTTAGATGTGGCCCTTACGGCTAAAGTGATCAAGGGGTATGGAGAGAAAGCAGGAAAGGGGTACTGAAGGAATGATCAGCCATGATCTTATTGAATGGTGGTGCAGGCTCGAAGGGCTGAATGGCCTACTCCTGCACTTATTTTCTATGTTTCTATATAACGTCTGTCACAACCTCGAGATGTCCTGAAGTGCTTTGCAGCTAATTAAATACATTTTTGAAGTATAGTCCCTGCTGTAATATGGGAACCGCAGCAACCAATTTGTGCACAGCATGGCCCCACTAAAAGCAATGTGATAATGACCGGATAATCTGTTTTAGTGATTTTTTAGAGATAAATATTGGAAACTTATGGTGGAGAAGAAGAACATTTAACCTGTCGTGTCTGTGATGGCTCTTTGATGGAGCACTCCAGTACAAATCCCACTGTCCTGCTCTGTCCCATGGTCCTGTATCTTCCTGTGCTTCAGTTTATCTGCTCTTTCCTCAGCCTCAACGACACGCTGTGGCTCAAACAACTCTCCGCATGGAGAGATTTCTCCTAATCTTTCCTCTCACTCTCTTAATGACAATTTTACATTCATGACACCCCGTCACTGATTAGCCAGCCGGAAAAAATAGTCTATTAGTTCCCCTGTCACAAACTTTCCGAATTTTAAAACTCCTATTAAATCTGACTTTAGCCTTGTGTTGCCCCAGAAAGTACACAAGAAGAAGCAAATAAACCCGAGGAAAATAGAATGCTTTCAAAGATAAACTAGCACACATAAAAATAAAATAAAATAAAAATCAAACTTTATAGTGCGTATCCTAACTCACGCCAAGTTTCATTCATCAATCACCCCTGTGCTCGCGAGCTTACGTTTCCTCCCGGTTCAGCAATGCCTCGATTTAAAATGTTCATTCTTGTTTTCAAATCTCTGCATGGCCTCACCTCTCCCTATCTCTGTAACCTCCTCTAGTCCCACAACCCTCTGAGAACTTTGTGTTCCTCCAATTCTGGCCTCTTGTGCAGCCCCGATTTCCTTTGCCTCACCATTCGTAGCCGTGCCTTAAGCTTTTTAGGGCATAAGGTCTGGAATTCCCTCCTGAAATCTCGCCACCTCTCTCTCCTCCTTTAAGATGCTCCTTAAAATCTATCTCTTTGAAGCTTATTGATCCCCTGTCCTAATATCTCCTTATGTAGCTCATGTCAAATTAACGTTCCTTTGAAACACCTTGGAACGTTGTATAGGGATTATGTTAAAGGGCTATATAAACGCAAGTTGTTATTGTGTCATGTAGGGATTCAGGAAAGGAAATTGGAAGATGAATAAAAATAAACTGAGTCTTTGTAAAAGACTGTCGGGACAATAAGTAAAATGGAAAAACAGATTATAGTATTAATTAGGGAACATCCGGGTGTGTTCAAGACAGGGAAAACACTGAAGAATAAATGTGGCTTGTTAAAGGTGAGAGAGAAGTCTGGAGATGGAACAGCAGCTGTGCGTCAAGTCTTTGAAATAAGCACTCATCAGTATTCACAGCAGAGGAGTCTACTGGTGTTGCCAAGCCTGTAAACAAGTTGTCAGGGGATACCTTGAGGTAAGTAACAGAGAACAGCTTCTCAAAGAACGTGGAAATCGGAGCCATTGATGGTTCACACAGCATCGGACCCAAATGGAGCAAATCCAATAAAGTAAGAGTGCCAGAAGACTACCTCAAACCTTGGGATTCCTTTTAACTTGTGGTGAACCCTGAGCGAGGATATCTTATGGGAGTCATGAGGCCGTTACTGCCACAGACAAGGTCGCTCATCCAGCAATAGGTCCCTATTTAACGTGAGAAAATCACATCAAAGGTTGACCCCCCCTTGGTCATCTCTACAGTGCAACAGATGCTCCAGACATCTAGGGGCCAAAATTGCCCCCTCTTTAATGTCCACTACCAGGGCGGTAAGGTCTTTCTGACTGGGGGCAGGCAAATGGGCCGACTCTTCCGATATTGCCCCTGGCCTGAGGGCGACGGAAACGGGTTTCTGGCCCGCCCGGATGTGATGCCCCGTCGGGCACACGCCGACCCCTTACTGCCCGGCGTCAACTCCTTTCCGCCCTGCGAGCACATCCGCCCTTAAAGGGGAGGGTCCTCCACCGCGGCCGCCATTTTACTTTAATTGTCGGCCAACTCTGAAGGCGGCCACAGGTGGCCTGCCTGAAGACCTCCCTAGTGGCCCACTGGGTGCCACTCAAGTGGCTGCAGAGCTCACAGTGGCCCTCCCCTTTAACTGAAGGGGTGTGATGTTGCTACGCATCAGTGCAACGTGGCATGTCTGCATCGCGCTGACATGCTCAATGCGGCGCTGATGGCACTGCCTGCCTTCCGTCCCGTTCATGATACATTTCCGCCCCCTCAGCCGCCCCAAACACCACCGCTACAAATTTCAAACGTTTGCGGAAAAATCCCTTTATTCTCCGCCCCACAGATTCGGGCGGAGAATAATCAATTAATTCGAATTATCCGCCCCGTTTGAAGAGGAGGGCAATTTTGCCCCCCTAGCCTTGCGATGGATAAATAAACAAATAAGAGATAGTTCTCAACCAAACAGAACTTCAAAGTGGATCCCACCTCCAAAATAGACAGTGGGGCTTAGGAGGCAATGGGCAAGTACATAAGGGCCCCAAAATTCAGGGTTCCGGGAAGGGCCATTAGTGCCCGTTAGCAGCAGCTGTTCATCAAAATCGAATGGCCGTCACTTTGCGTTCAATTAGCCGCCCCGACGCAAATTCGGCCCGGGAGGTCTTGCAGCGGTGTGGGACACTGCCGACTCTCGAGGCGGTGTTGGGTTTGTGGCACTGGTGACGCGCTAAAAGTGCGCACTACTGCCGCTCCGCCCCAGGACCCATTTTCAGCGTGAAGAAGCCGGCCCTTTCTGATGGTGATGGTGCCCCTGCCAGCTTTTAGGGCCGGTGCAGAGTGGCAGAGATCTCGGAGCCGTGGGAGTGGAGAGAGACAAGAAGCTAAGACCCAAACCTGAGGATGGGTCGGAAGCTCCCCAGAGTCCTCGAAGTAATAACAGCTGAGTCGACCTCTCAGAGAAATCCAGGAACAGAACATCTGGGGGAGATCAGCGAGCTCCGGATGGGGCGAGATCCCGGAGCCATCTCCGTATTGCTCAGCAACAAGTCCAGGAGCCTCTTCAATGGAACGGAGGAGTTCAGCACAGAATCCCTCTCAAGGGAAGGGAAAGAGGGAGAAGGGGAAAGGAAGAGGGAGGGCAAGGGAGGGGGAGAGAGGGTGAGAGAGGGAGAGATCCAAGGTTGTCCCATCCTCTGTCAGCGAACTACAGTATGCAGACGAAGCTTGCGTCTGCACACACTCGGAGACCAAACTTCAAGCCATCGTCAACACCTTCACCGAGGCGTATGAAAGCATTCTTACAGTACTTACAGTAAACATAGAAACATAGATGATAGGTGCAGGAGTAGGCCATTCGGCCCTTCGAGCCTGCACCACCATCCAATATGATCATGGCTGATCATGCAACTTCAGTACCCCATTCCTGCTTTCTCTCCATACCCTTTTATCCCTTTAGCCGTAATGGCCACATCTAACTCCATTTTGAATATATCTAATGAACTGGCCTCAACAACTTTCTGTGGTAGAGAATTCCACAGATGCACAATTCTCTGAGTGAAGAAGTTTCTCCTCATCTTGGTCCTAAATGGCTTACCCCATATCCTTAGACTGTGAACCCTGGTTCTGGACTTCCCCAACATCGGGAACATTGTTCCTGCATCTATCCTGTCCAATCCCGTCAGAACATCCGTAAGACAAAGGTCATCTACCAACCTGACCCTGCCACACAGCACTGCCCCCCCCCGGTTATCAAAATCACAGTGAGGCCTTGGACAATGTGGACCATTTTCCATACCTCAGGAACCTACTGTCAATAAGGGCAGGCATCGATGACAAGGTCCAACACCACCTTCAGTGTGCCAGCGCAGCCTTCAGTCACCTGAGGAAGAGAGTGTTTGAAGACCAGGACCTCAAATCTGGCACAAAGCTTATAATCTACAAGGCAGTAGTGACACCCGCCTTCCTGTATTGCTCAGAGACATGGACTATATACAACAAACACCTCAAAGCACTGGAGAAATACCACCAATGTTGCCTCCGCAAGATCCTGCAAATCCATTGGGACGACAGACGCACCAACGTCGGTGTTCTCGCCCAGGCCAACATCCCCAGCATCGAAGCACTGACCACGCTCGATCAGCTCCGCTGGGCGGACCACATCATCCGCATGCCCAAAGCAAGCACTCTTCTCAACAGGGCAAGTGAGCCCCAGGTGGGCAGAGGAGACGTTTCAAGGACACCCTCAAAGCCTCCTTGATAAAGTGCAACATCCCCACCGGCACCTGGGAATCCCTGACCCACGACCGCCCAAAGTGGAGGAAGAGCATCCTAGAGGGCGCTGAGCAACTCGAGTCTCGTCGGCGAGAGCATTCAGACAGTGGAAGGAGCGTGCATCAACCCAGGCTCCCCAACTACTCTTTCCTTCAACTACTGTTTGCCCCACCTGTGACAGCGACTGTAGATCCCGCATTGGACTCTTCAGTCACCTGAGAACTCACTTTTTAGAGTGGAAGCAAGTCATCCCCAACTCTGAGGGACTGCCTATGATGATGATGATGCTCACCTCACATTATTCAGCAGTCCAGATATAGGTGCGAAAAATAAAGATTTAATACATCATCAATATAGCTACAAACAACTACCAGAACAATAAATAGTGCAGAAAAATAACATATAGACATCATTTACCACCCTTGTGCATTTCCTCATAACCCCTCTTTCATGGGCCTAACCTGCGACTGCCTCAGTGTTTCCCCTTTAGGCTGACTCATGGTTCTGGGAAGGCTGCTGTCTTCCCTGTGTGAAAGCTGCAGATACCCTTCTAGGATGTCCTCAAGCAGCTTTTGGCATGGAAGGGCCGGCTGGAGATTGGTCAACACCCTCCTGGGACGGTTCAGTCTGGCTTGGCTCGGGCGAGGCCATGTGTGGAGGCACTGGCAGAGTGACAGGTCTGGGGTCAGGAATGCTGCGAGCCGGAAGGAGCCATCATCTGTATCCTGGCCCGAGGAGCCTGAGTAACTCACCAAGGGTGGCACAATACCACCACCACCAATCTGAGGGAGCTCAGGTCGGTGCTGTGGCGACACACCAGAAGGTCCCCCGTGGCCGGTGGTGGACCCAGCCGCGAAAGCAACACTGAGGTGAGTTAAATTAGGTTTGATTTTATTTATTATTTTTTAACTTGTATAGTGTGTATTGTAAAAAGTCAAAAAAATTGTACAAAATCTTTAGTTCGAAGTTACTTAAATCAATGATGTTTTTGTGAATCAGTGGAATTTATTTGGTGTTTCTTATTTTGATCGATACTGTAGAAACATCACAGTAGTAACCTTTAATTTTTTTTTGCGTTCTTTCTTTGATTTATAAATTGTGTTATTCATCTCACTACAAAACAAAACGTCAAATATTTTATTTGGGGCTTGAGACACTCAACTAAAGTAAATGCAATAACATTTGCAAACAGTGGGGAAATGTCATGTGATCAAATGTCATGTGATTAAGCATGTAATCAATAGAGTGCCACAAGGATCAGTATTTGGGCCTCAGCTATATACAATCTATATCAATTATTTAGATGAGGGGACTAAGTGTAATCTCTCCAAGTTTGCTGATGATGGCAAGCTCGATGGGAAAGTAAGCAGTGAGGAGGATCTAAAGAGGCTGAAAAGGGATATAGACCGGTTAAGTTATTGAACCAGAAGTGGCAGATGGAGTATAATGTGGGGAAGTGTGAAATTATCCACTTTGGTGGAAAGAATGGAAAAGCAGAATATTTTTTAAAAGATGAGAGACTAGTAAATGTTGGCATTATAGGGATTTGGGTGTCCTTGTCACAAATAACAATATTAATGTGCAGGTACAGCAAGCAATTAGGAAGGGAAATAGAATGTTAGCCTTTATTGCAACGGGGTTGCAGCATAAGAGTAAGGAAGGCTTGCTGCAATCATATAGGGCTTTGATGAGACCACACCTGTGAACAGTTTTGGTCTCCTTACCCAAGAAAGGATATACTTGCCTTAGAGGGGGTTCAACAACAGTTCACTAGATTAATTCTTGTGATGGGAGGGGTGTCCTATGAGAATAGACTGGGCCTATATTCTCTGGAGATCAGAAGAATGAGACTTAATTTCATTGAAATGTATAAAACTCTAAAGGCCTTCACAGGGTAGATGCTGAGAGGTTGTTTCCCATGGCTGGAGAGTCTAAAGCTAGGGGTCAGAGTCTCAAGATTAGAGATCAGCCATTTAGGACGTTCTCACCCTCCAACTGAATTTGAAATTCAACCATGCTATGGTCACTCATTCCGAGAGGTTCCTTTGCTATGAGATTGTTTATTAATCCTGTCTCATTACACAGTACCTGATCTAAGATAGCCTGCTCCCTGGTTGCTTCCGCAACGTACTGTTCAAGGAAACTATCCCGGTACACTCTATGAACTCTTCCTCAAGGCTACTCTGGCCAATTTGCTTTGTCCAATCAATATGAAGGTTAAAATCGCCGATGCTTATTGTCATTCCTTTTTTACAAACCTCCATTATTTCTTGCTTTATACTCCGTCCAACAGTGTAGCTACTGTTGGGGGGCCTATAGACTACGCCCACCAGCGACTTTTTACCCCTATTATTCCTTATCTCCGCTCAAACTGATTCAACACCTTGATCTTCTGAGCCAATATGGTTTCTCACTAATGCACTGATCTCATCCATTATTAACAGAACTACCCCACCTCCTTTTCCTTTCTGTCTGTCCTTCCAAATTGTCAAATACCTTAAAATACTTAGTTCCCAGTCTTGGTCACCTTGCAACCACGTCTCTGTAATGGCTATCAGATCATACCCATTTGTATTTATTTATGCTGTCAACTCATCTATTTTGTTACGAATGCTGCAGATAAAGAGCTTTAAAAAAAATGTTAACCATTTTTTTCCTGCTTTGACCCCACTTTCTGATCCACCTTTATGTTTATACAATCTGTCCCTTTCTGGCATGCTCTGGTTTTCATTTCCCCCAGTGCTACCCTGCTCTATTGCCTTCTCATTCTTTGCCTTTTTAAATTTTCACTCACCTGAATCCTTCCACCCCCCGACTAATTAGTTTCAAACCCTCTCTACAGCCCTAGTTATTTGATTCGCCAGGACCCTAGTCCCAGCACGGTTTAAGTGGAGCCCATCCCAACGGAACAGCTCCCTCTTACCCCAGTACTGGTGCCAGTGTCCCACGAACTAAAACCCATTTCTCCCACACCAGTCTTTGAGCCACGTGTTTATCTCTGATCTTATTTACCTTATGCAAATTTGCTCATTGCTTACATAGTAATTCAGAGATGATTATTTTTGTAGTTCTGCTTTTTAATTTAGCCCCTAGCTGCTCATAATCCTTTTGCAGAACCTCTTTGTTTGTCCTATCTATGTCATTGGTACCCACGTGGACCATGACAACTGGATCTTTCCCCTCCCATTCCAAGTTCCTCTCCAGCCCAGAGGAGATGTCCTTAACCCTGGCACCGGGCAGGCAACACAGCCTTCGGGACTCATGCTCTCGGCTGCAGAGAACAGTATCTATCCCCCTATGATACTGTCCCCTATCACTACAACATTTCTTTTTACTCGCCCCCACTTGAATGGCCCCCTGTACCACGGTGCTGTGGTCAGTTTCAAGGAGGACACGAACAACCTTCCGGTTATAAAAGGGGTCGGGGGGTCTAGTAAGGAGGAGGAACTGAGGGAAATCCTTATTAGCCGGGAAATTGTGTTGGGGAAATTGATGGGATTGAAGGCCGATAAATCCCCAGGGCCTGATGGACTGCATCCCAGAGTACTTAAGGAGGTGGCCTTGGAAATAGTGGATGCGTTGACAGTCATTTTCCAACATTCCATTGACTCTGGATCAGTTCCTATGGAGTGGAGGGTAGCCAATGTAACCCCACTTTTTAAAAAAGGAGGGAGAGAGAAAACAGGGAATTATAGACCGGTCAGCCTGACATCGGTAGTGGGTAAAATGATGGAATCAATTATTAAGGATGTCATAGCAGTGCATTTGGAAAGAGGTGACATGATAGGTCCAAGTCAGCATGGATTTGTGAAAGGGAAATCATGCTTGACAAATCTTCTGGAATTTTTTGAGGATGTTTCCAGTAGAGTGGATAAGGGAGAACCAGTTGATGTGGTATATTTGGACTTTCAGAAGGCGTTCGACAAGGTCCCACACAAGAGATTGATGTGCAAAGTTAGAGCACATGGGATTGGGGGTAGTGTACTGACATGGATTGAGAACTGGTTGTCAGACAGGAAGCAAAGAGTAGGAGTAAATGGGTACTTTTCAGAATGGCAGGCAGTGACTAGTGGGGTACCGCAAGGTTCTGTGCTGGGGCCCCAGCTGTTTACACTGTACATTAATGATTTAGATGAGGGGATTAAATGTAGTATCTCCAAATTTGCGGATGACACTAAGTTGGGTGGCAGTGTGAGCTGCGAGGAGGATGCTGTGAGGCTGCAGAGCGACTTGGATAGGTTAGGTGAGTGGGCAAATGCATGGCAGATGAAGTATAATGTGGATAAATGTGAGGTTATCCACTTTGGTGGTAAAAACAGAGAGACAGACTATTATCTGAATGGTGACAGATTAGGAAAAGGGGAGGTGCAAAGAGACCTGGGTGTCATGGTACATCAGTCATTGAAGGTTGGCATGCAGGTGCAGCAGGCGGTTAAGAAAGCAAATGGCATGTTGGCCTTCATAGCAAGGGGATTTGAGTACAGGGGCAGGGAGGTGTTGCTACAGTTGTACAGGGCATTGGTGAGGCCACACCTGGAGTATTGTGTACAGTTTTGGTCTCCTAACCTGAGGAAGGACATTCTTGCTATTGAGGGAGTGCAGCGAAGGTTCACCAGACTGATTCCCGGGATGGCGGGACTGACCTATCAAGAAAGACTGGATCAACTGGGCTTGTATTCACTGGAGTTCAGAAGAATGAGAGGGGACCTCATAGAAACATATAAAATTCTGACGGGGTTAGACAGGTTAGATGCAGGAAGAATGTTCCCAATGTTGGGGAAGTCCAGAACCAGGGGTCACAGTCTAAGGATAAGGGGTAAGCCATTTAGGACCGAGATGCGGAGGAACTTCTTCACCCAGAGAGTGGTGAACCTGTGGAATTCTCTACCACAGAAAGTTGTTGAGGCCAATTCACTAAATATATTCAAAAAGGAGTTAGATGAGGTCCTTACTGCTAGGGGGATCAAGGGGTATGGCGAGAAAGCAGGAATGGGGTACTGAAGTTGAATGTTCAGCCATGAACTCATTGAATGGCGGTGCAGGCTAGAAGGGCCGAATGGTCTACTCCTGCACCTATTTTCTATGTTTCTATGTTTCTATCCTGCAGTCCCTGCTCTCGTCCACACAGGGAGTAAGAGTCTCGAACCTGTTGGACAAGAGCAAGGGCTGAGGCTCCTCCATTACTCTATCCTGAGTCCCCATACCTTCCTTATTCGCAGTCACACTCTCCTGGCCCTGACCACGGATTGAATTTGAATTAATTAATCTAATTGGTGTGACAAGCTCCTGGATCTCGGCGTCCATGTAACTCTCCCTCTCCCTGATGTGTCACAGTGTCTGCAGCTCGGATTCCAGCTCATCAACGCGGAGCCAAAGTTCCTCGAGCTGCAGACACTTGCTGCAGATGTGGTCGCTGTGGACCTCAATGGTGTCCGCCAGCTTCCACATGTTGCAGCAGTGACTCATTACCTGCCCTGCCATCTATAATGTAATTAATTAATTAGATTTTGTTTTAGTTATTAATCCCAGCCCTTAATTTAAAGCAAGAAAAGAGAGAGAAAAACTCACCAACCAATCACTTCACTGCCTTCCTGTGACGTCGAATGTAGTCGCCCTGTTCTCCTTTGTCACCCTCTCTTACCTGCTCGCACTGCTCCCTGCGGTGACTGGCTGCTCACTGCTTTATTTGCTCGCCGTTGTTGTTCCCTCACAGGTCGGGGCTGGGCTGCTGCTCTTTTAACTGCCCGCTGCTCCTCCAGTATTCCCACACAGGTCTTGTTGAGTAGCGGAGCAGGCTCAAGGGACCATATGGGCTACTCCGGCTCCTATTTCTTATGTTGTTGTGAGCGGTGTCATGTGATTGAATGCCACGTGACCAATTGTCACATGATCAAATCTCCAGGAATATGTCAAACTAGAGTTGTCAACCCTGCACAAGCAAGTGTGCTACTACTATGCTACAGCTGAAAAATGGAAACTGAGCAAGTAAAAGTCAGTGTTTCTATTTGAGTTTAATATATTTTTGTTCGTATTTAATTTACTAGTAGAGGTGAATATTCCAGTGAGAAACCTATTAGCAACAGCTTTGTTACTCTGAGTGAGTCTCTTGACGAGACAGTGTCTTGGCTTCATTGGGTCTACCAGCAGTCCAAAAGCTAATACAGTATCAGAATTACGGAAAAGAATGAATGTGATTCCGGCTTCAAGAACGGACAGGGGCAATAATCTGAGAGCTGTCAGCCTCTTAGTTTGAAATCAGTCATTGAAAAAGAAAAGATGACTATCGTACAAGAAACAATTATCTCAAAAGATTATCTAACAAGACTGAAAATAATAATGAATGTCAAAAGGGCCCATGAAAAGCAGGTTTTGTTTCATAAATCTATTGGGATTTTATGATGCTGTAACTGAGTTAGTGAAACAAGGTCATGAAATTCTTGGCCTAAAAGTTGGGAACCATCGCTGTGCCAGAACGCGTAGGCCCAAGGTCCACCCTTGAGACTCCTCCTCTGGGAGCTCTGCATTCAGGTAATTATTTTTTAACAGCTTACCTGAGGTCACTTGGCGGTATGGTTATGCAGTGGTTCTGTTACTGGACTAATAATCCAAAGAATATGAGTTTAAAACCCACTGTAGCAGTTTGGGAACTTGAATTCAGTTTTTTAAAATCTGGAACTGAAAAGCGAGTATCATTAAAAGTGACCATGAAAGTTGTTTTGTCATAGAAACCCAGCTGGTTCACTAATGTCCTTTAGGGAAGGAAACCTGCCGTCCTTACCCAGTTTGGTCTGTATGTGACTCCAGTCTCACTCCAACGTGGTTGACTCTTAACTACCCTCTGAAGTGGCCTAACAAACCATTCAGTTGTATCAAACCATTACCAACAGTTCAAGAAGATGGCCCACCACCACTTTCTCAGGGCAACTAAGGATGGACAGTAAATACTGGCCTTGCCAGCGATGCCCACATCCCGAGTATGAATTTTTTAAAGATATGAAAGTGCGATATAAATGCAAGTTCTGATCTTTTGTTTTATGCATAAATGGTTGAGCTCAGGGCTATTGTTTACATGTATAACTCCAGTACTACTATAATGTTCCACATGTAAGAATGACTGGCCATACAAAGTAATGAATACATGAAAGCTGTACTGGAAGGAATGAATTAGCAGATCAAAGTGCCAAATCTAAGGCAGTGAAACAGAAATCCGCCATTCCCAGGTTACCATGTCACTTGCTTTGGACTCAAAACCCATGGCCCAAGAATCGGAATTGCGCCAGCCATTAAGAAAGACAGTTTGGGAGTCATTATTCACATGAGCTTGCACGAAAGTTTCACTAATAGTTTAAGATTTTAAACAGATTGGCATAGCCAATCCCTCCTCGCACACTCCGATAGGAAATTTAATTTCATGCCCCATGAAAATGCATTTTTTTTCCCAGATGGTTAAGTTGTCTTTTGAAAAGAAATTTCAGAAAGGTGATTGGAAATTTTAGATAAAGGTCGAAGGCAATTTACTATCTGAGAAAAGGTCTGCCGTTTCTTCACGTGTGACATATGGCAGCAATGGCCCACAGTCACATCTGAGTCTCTGCGTGGCCTTGAGAGGTGAACTTTTACACATTCATACCTTGTGTTTTTATTAATCGCTCTTCTTTCTGTAGCAGCGCTGGCAGAATGTAGTGAGAGGAACTTTACAGCTACACGGGTGACTTCACACTCTGCTCACAGCAGAGAGGAGCCAGAGATTGTTTTTCTCTTTAACCATTTGTCACTGTCGCTAGTGATGTGCAACTGAGATACCAACAGTGTGGCTTATGCAGAAGGAAGTCTCAGCAGCCAAAACAAAACTGAACAAGCATCCCCGATTTTTCCTCGCTTTGCCTTATTTTCCCTTTGCATCTTTCTTGTGTAGGTCAGTGCACTATGGAAAGGGTAAATGACAGGCAGGGAAAGACTGGTCCATCAAGCCAACCCTGCACCCATGATGGCTGCAGCATCATAACCAGATACTTCCTACCACCCATCCCCGCCCCCACCCCCCACCGCCCCAACCACCATAACTTGCAGCCATGTAATCTCCTGGGAGAGGCAACAAAAAAAAAGAGAAAAACCCTGGGCCAAAAAGGGAAGCAATATTCTGCAATGGGGTACATTTTATCACACAAGTAACCATGGAGGTTTGTCATTAAAAACCCATCTGATTCACTAATGCTCTTCAAGGAAGGAAACCTGCCATCTTTACCCAGTCTGGCCTATATGTGAATCCAGTCCCACGTCTACGTGGTTGACTCTTAACTGCCCGCTGAAGTGGTCTAGCAAGCCCCTCAGTTGTAACAAACTGCAGTGGTTCAAGAAGTAGGCCCATCGCCATCTTCTCAGGGCAACTAGGCATGGGCAATAAATACTGGGCTGAGGAAAACCCAGGGCCAATAAGGGAAGAGATACACTGGAGAATTTCTCTCGGAACTCCTCAGGCCACGGAAACCAGTCCAGGAGATCACATGGACCTTGAACAACTAAGAACTAAATTGTGAGATGAGAACACTTTGTTCAAATTAGTGAAAGGCAAATTAGAGCCTGAGATCTTGGAAGTTCCTCTTCTCACATAAAGTGATCAGAATTCAGTGTCAGGTGGTGTATTTTTATTTTTAAAAATTATACTTTAAATGGGGGAAAGTTGTCTGATAAGGAAAAGCAATAGGATTTGGGGGTGGGGGGTCAGGTTCACAAGGCATTAAAAGCAGCACCTCAAGTGGGTAAGGCTAAAACAAAATGAATGGAATACTGAGTTTTATGGCAAGAGGTATAGGAGCTGAATTGTCATCCCTGCTTATGGTGCTCTTAATCCAGCAACATGTTACCAGAGCAGTTTGACGTTGCCTCTCTCTGCCTCACTTTCCCCATGAGGAAAACCTTATCCCCCAGCTCAATATTTCGATAAGCAATAGCAAAGTGAAGATGAGGAACTTCTCTCGTAAGGACTCATAAGAGCTAATATACATCTTCATATACTAGACTGCATTGTATTGGAGCACTATTCATATTCCTCGGAGTTCTGTGTCTGAATAGAGTCTCTTTTTAATACATCTTCTATTGTCTGTACAGACAGGAAGATAAAGACGCACAAGAATGTGGTGTGCTGATGAATTTATCAGTGAAAATGTTCCTGTAAAGTAAATCCCCATCGCATTAAAAAAATTAAATGTGAGTGGGCGATACTCAGTACTTCACTGAGATGTGCTGTTTGTTTCTACAAGGAAGGCTGATGAGAGAACTCACAGGCGAGGTAGTCATTAGTGAGTTAGTGTCCGTTTCATAAGCAAATGTACAAATCACATTGTCGAAGGGGATGCTGAGCATGCTGATTATCACACTCACTGGGCTTTGACTTTGTGTGACAGTGTAAAACGTGTGACAGCGAATCAGCAGCCCATTTTACATTTCTGTAGAGCTAGGCTGTTAGGGAGTGATGTCAGGAAGCACTTCTTCGTACATAGTTGAAATCTGGAATTCTCTCTCCCAAATAGCTGTTGAGGCTGGAGGTCAGTTGAAAGCTTCAGAACTGAGATTGATAAATTTTTATTAGGTAAGGGAATTAAAGGATATGGGGCTAGATTTTACACTTTTGTACAGATCGCCCAAAAATGGGCGTTATTTCTGGCGTAGGCGGTAAAAATGGGTTTTCAGATCGCCGGCTTCTCGCCCATTCTCAAAGCACCTAGTCTCCATTTTTTAAATTGGGTGTTACCGAGCCATATGAAATGGGCAGTAGCGTTAAATCTCGCTAACCTTCTGCCATAAAGTGTCGCTGTCCTTAGCAACGGCATGGCATGGCTCGAATCCCGTGATTCAGGAGGTCAAGGGTCGTCATGACATGCGCAGAAGAGGAGACAGAGAGAGAGGGAGCTGAGAAGGACTGAAGGCCTGTGTGGCTGTGGTGTGTGCTTGTTTGGCTGTTGTGGGAGGCACAAGGGAGATTCACCAACAGCAAAAAGCCTACTAAGCACCAAGAACATAGTTGGCACCGAGTTTTTGTCCAACAAATAATAAATAACATGGAAGGGATGGTGGAGGCTCTGGAACTGGTAGCCAGGAACACTGATGGCAGAGGGCTCCCAGTAGTCCTGGAGCACGGCACTGCACCCCAAGGTACCGCACCCCCATTGCCAATCATACATGAGAGCCAGGAGCAACATCTTGCTTCTGGCTCATAGCACGTTCCCACCTTGGGACAATCCTCTCCCGTATTCGTCTAAGCAGCGGCTCGGCCGTTATCCCCCACCTCCCCACAATGAAGCATCACCTGAGGAGCTCCTCGGCCAGGCGGCTTGGAGTCAGGAGGGGAAGGGGAAGGGGTAGAGGTGGGGAGGAGAAGCGGGGCTGGAAGGGTTAGTTTTTACAGAAATACTGATGATTTCAGACAACTGTTCGGTTTAATTGTTTTTTATTTAACAAAACTTTGTTACACGCTGGTGATTTCTTAACATCAAAGGGTATAATTACACTTAACTTCAATCAACTTAAACTTTAATGGTCACCAAGGTGATGTCTACCATTGATGTATGACCTGCTCACCCAGCAGTGTGTCAGTGTGTAAATAACACCAATGTTCTTTCAGGCAAAGCGCTCATTGATGAGCCCCTAACGTAAGGCTCTTGCAGCTATCATGACACCATGGGCCCTTTCATGCAGTCTACAGGGGGGCGGGGGCATGGCTTCAGCATCAGCCTGATTGTCTGGGCAGATGTCAGCTCCGCTTCCTCATCCTCCTCTTCCTCTCTCTGGTGAGGCAGACTGTCAGACTCATCAGGTAATTTTTGTCCCCTCCTGATAGCCAAGTTGTGCAGCATGGAGCACACCACCACGAATTGAGCTACTTGCTCAGAGTGGTATTGGAGCTCACCTCCTGAGTGGTCCAGGCATCGAAAGCGCTGCTTAAGCACTCCAGTAGTTTTCTCCACGATATTGCAAGTTATTCTGTGACTCTTGTTGTATTGCCTCTAGGCTTCGGTGTGGGTGTCACGCAGGGGGGTCATCAGCCAGGTGGCGAGGCCACATCCTTTGTCACCAAGCATCCAGCATTGACCTTGTGTATGGAGAAAGAGTCAGACTGAACACTGTGAGCTCAAAGTAAAGTGTGACCTTAGTTTTTTTTATTGCAGGTCTCCAGAGTGCCTCTGCAACCTGTGAAGCCTCCTTAAATACCTATGCTCCCAAGGGGTTATAGGATCCCTTGAGACTCCAGGGGATGAGCCCGCTGGTGGCTGTACAGAGTGAATACCAGTATACATATGTAACAACACTCCCCCGCCAAAGTCAATAGTGTAACTATTTACAATGTGAGTCGATCTGGGGCCCTTCTTGCCCTGGTTAATTGTCTCGGTGTGAAAGCTGGTGTTGTTGAATCATTTGCTGGGCCCTCGCTGGGCTGCTGTGCAGCTGGCCTTGCTGGGCTGCCTGGTGTGTTGGGCCCTGCTGGGCTGCTGTGGATGATGGGTTCTGCTTCGTGGTCAACCGTGGTGCCGGTTGCCACTGGTGTGTATGTTGGGGGATCAAAAAAGGTGGGGTCCAAGGTGGGTTGCTCAGGATAGTCTGTGAATCTGGGTTTCATTTGGTCCAAGTGTTTCCGGTGAATGAGTCCATTTGAAAGTTTGACCCGAAACACCCTGCTCCCCTCTTTGGCCACAACGGTGCTGGGAAGCCACTTGGGACCTTGTCCATAATTTATTACAAATACAGGATCATTGATTTTAATCTTGCGTGACACATTTGCACTATCATGGCATGCACTTTGTTGAAGCCGCCTGCTCTACCTGTTCATGTAGATCAGGGTGAACTAACGAGAGCCTTGACTTAAGTGCTCTTTTCATGAGCAGTTCAGTAGGTGGGATCCCAGTGAGCGAGTGGGGTCTTATGCAGTAGCTAAGCAGGACTCGGGATAGGCAAGTCAGTAGTGAGCCTTCAGTTACCCTCTTCAAGCCTTGCTTGATGGTTTGCACTGCTCTCTCTGCCTGACCATTGGATGCTGGTTTAAACGGGGCAGATGTGACATGTTTGATCTCGTTACGGGTCATGAATTCTTTGAACTCAGCACTGGTAAAACATGGCCCGTTGTCACTCACCGGGACATCGGGTAGGCCGTGTGTGGCAAACATGGCCCGCAGGCTTTCAGTAGTGGCAGCAGACTGCTAGCCGACATTATCTCACATTCAATCCACATGGAGTACGCGTCTACAACCACAAAGAACATTTTACCCAAGTATGGGCCTGCATAGTCGATGTGTACCCTAGACCACCATTTGGAAGGCCAAGACCATAAACTTAGCAGCGCCTCCCTGGTGTACATTACTTAACTGCTAGCATGTATTACATCTGTGAACGCAGCACTCTTAAGTCCGCATCGATACCGGGCTACCACACGTGGGATCTGGCTATCGCTTTCATCAATACGATGCCTGGGTGGGTATTGTGGAGGTCATTGATGAAGGTGTCTCTGCTCTACTTGGGAACTACTACTCAATTGCCCCACAGAAGGCAGTCTGCCTGTATAGATATTTCATCTTTGCGCCGCTGGAACGGCTTTCCACCCCCGTGGTGGGCAATGGCATCCTACTGAGAGCATTGGCACAGTTTCTTGTGCCTGGCCTGTGGCGGATGGCGTAGTTGTATGCAGATAACGTGAGCGCCCATCTCTGGATGCGGGCCGATGCGTTGGTATTTATCCCTTTACTCTCGGAGAACAGGGATGTAAGGGCTTATGGTCAGTTTCCAATTCGAATTTCAGCTCAAACTGGTATTGAAGCATTTTCTTTACCCCATAGACACACGCTAACGCTGCTTTCTCAATCATGCTGTAGGCTCTCTCAGCCTTAGACAGACTCCTGGATGCATAAGCAACCAGTTGCAGTTTCCCGAAATCATTAGCTTGTTGCAATACACACCCGACGCCACATGACGACGCATCACATGCTAGTACAAACGCTTACATAGATCATAAAACACAAACAATTTGTTTGAGCATAACAATTTTCTCGCTTTGACAAAGGCATTTTCTTGGCTTTTGCCCCAAGCCCATTCGTCCCCTTTTTGTTGTAAGACATGCAGTGGTTCTAACAGTGTACTGAGATCCGGTAAGACATTACCAAAGTAATTCAGGAGTCCCAGAAATGACCGCAGCTCCGTCACATTCTGTGGCCTTGGTGCATTCTCGATTGCCTCCGTCTTCGCATTGTGGGCCTGATGCTGTCCGCCGCAATCTTCCTTCAGGAACTCCACTTCAGGCGCCAGGAAAAAGCACTTCGAGCGTTTGAACCTGAGCCCCACGCAGTTGAGTCGACTAAGAACCTCCTCCAGGTTCTGCAGGCGCTTGACTGTATTCCGACCTGTGACCAAGATGTCGTCTTGGAAGACCACGGTGTGTGGGACCGACTTCAGTAAACTTTCCATGTTTCTCTGGCTCTGGAATATCGCCACCGCTGATCGGATTCCAAACAGGCATCTGTTATAAACAAAATGACCTTTGTGCGTCATGATGCAGGTGAGGGTCTTCGATGATTCCTCCAGTTCCTGCGTCATGTAGGCTGAAGTCAGATCCAGCTTCGTGAACGTCTTTCCTCCCGCCAGCATTGAAAAGAGGTCGTCGGCCTTTGGTAGTGGGTATTGGTCCTGCAGGGAGAAACGATTAATAGTTACTTTGTAAGCGCCACAGATTCTGACGGTGCCGTCTATCTTGAGGACTGGGACGATAGGACTGGCCCACTTGTTGAACTCGATCGGGGAAATAGTGCCCTCTCTTTGCATCCGGTCTAGCTCGATCTCTACCCTTTCTCTCATCATGTACGGTACTGCTCTCGCCTTGTGATGGATGGGTCGCGCCCCCAGAATTAAGTGGATCTGCACTTTTGCTTCTTGGAATTTCCAGATACCTGGTTCGAACAGTGAAGGCAATTTGTTTAAGACCTGGGCACACGAAGTGTCGTCAGCATGGGATAGCGCTCGGACATCGTCCCAGTTCCAGCGTATCTTTCCCAGCCAGCTCCTGCCGAGCAGCGTGCGACCATTGCCCGGTACCACCCAGAGTGGTAGCTTGTGCACCGCTCCATCGTAGAAGACCTTTACGGTAGCACTGCCGACAGGAATCAGTTCTTTTTGTAAGTTCTTAGTTTCGTGCGAACTGGAGTTAAGACTGCCTTGAGGCCTTGTTGCACCACAACCTTTCGAAAGTCTTTTTGCCCATGATGGACTGGCTCGCGCCCGTGTCCAGCTCCATTGACACCGGGAGTCCATTTTGTTCAACATTCAGCATTATCAGGAGACAATTCGTGGTGAATGTGTGCACCCCATGTATCTCTGCCTCCTTGATCTGAGGCTCTGGTTCGTCGTGATCCTCCATGGATCTGTCCTCCTCTGCAACATGGTGGTTTGCAGGTTTAACAAGCTTTGCAGCTCGCCTGCACACTCGTTAGAGGTGTCCCATTGTTCCACAGCCCTTGCAAACATACTCTTTGTATAAGCATGAATGGAAACGATGATCACCCCTGCAGCACCAACAAGGTGTTAATAGCCTTGCATTCATCACCCTTGATGGTGGACTCTGAGACGTCTGCGGATGTGTAGCTGCAGGTATGTGTGACCTGCCCTGTACGTTACGATTCAAAGAAAACATCACTTTGTTCACAGTACTTGTAGCAGCACTTGTGTGCTGAGAGATTTGCTTCGTTTTGTCACTGGTGGCAATGAATACCTGGGCTATCGCTATGGCCTTACTCAAGGTTGGGGTCTCTACAGTCAAAAATTTGCAAAGTATGGTTTTGTGGCCAATGCCAAATACGAAAAAGTCTCTGAGCATGTGCTCCAATTATCCTTCAAATTCGCAATGTCCTGCAGGAGGTCTTAGATCGGCGACATAACTCGCCATTTCCTGGCCTTCAGACCTTCTGTAGGTGTAGAACCGGTACCTCGCCATCAGAACGCTTTCCTTCGGGTTCAAATGCTCCCAGACCAGTGTGCCCAAATCATCGTACGATTTCTCCGTGGGTTTCGCTGGAGTGAGCAGATTCTTCATGAGGCCATACGTTGGTTCCCCACTGACAGTGAGGAGGATTGCCCTTCATTTGGCAGCGCTCTCTTCCCCATCTAGCTCATTGGCCACGAAGTATTGGTCGAGTCGCTCAACAAAAGTTTCCCAATCATCTCCCTCCGAGAATTTCTCCAGGATGCCCATTGTTCTCTGCATCTTTGGGTTTGCTATCTGTATCTCATCACCAGTTTTTGTGTATGGAGAAAGAGTCAGACTGAACACTGTGAGCTCAAAGTAAAGTGTGACCTTAGTCTTTTATTGCAGGTCTCCAGAGTGCCTCTCCAACCTGTGAAGCCTCCTTAAATACCTGTGCTCCCAAGGGATTATGGGATCCCTTCGGAGTCCTGGGGATGAGCCCTCTGGTGGCTTACAGAGTAAATACAAGTATACCTATATAACAGACCTTGTGGCTGATTGTTAAACAAGTCAGATACAGTGCTCTCACGCAGCATGTGAGCATCATGTATGCTGCCCGGAAATTTAGCATTCACTGCCATTGTAATTTGTTGGTGGTCAACAACGAGTTGGACACTCAGGAAGTGGAATCCCTTACAGTTCCTGAAAACCTCTGCGCCCTGAAAAGGTGCCTGCATTGCGCTGTACATACAGTCCCTGCTCCCTGCACCTTGAGGAAGTTTGCAATTCTGGAGAATCCTAGAGTGCGCTCACTCCGTGCCTCTCTGGTCATAGAGAAGCTGATCAAGTCTCTCCTGCGTGCGTACAGGGCTTCAGTGACCTGAATAATGCAGCAATGTGTGACATGCTGAGACAGACCGCAAATGTCGCCAGCTGAGGCCTGAAAAGAACCCGACACATAGAACGACAGTGCCGTGGTGACTTTGACCTCAACGGACAGTGCAGTACTGATGGTGCTGGCAGGCTGCAGATCTCCCCTTATGAGCTGGTATACCTCAGTGATAACCTCCTTGAGGAAGCACAGTCCCCGAAGGCAGGTGGTGTACGGCAAGTCGAGGTAAGACTGCTTTTCCCTGTACTTGTGGGGGGTGTAACGTCTGGTCCTCCTCATCAGTCTGGCACGTCTTACATTGGGCACATAATGCTGTGGAGCGTACCTTCAGCCATCTTGAGTCTGCAACATGTAATTGGTCATCAAGAGAGGGTGAGAAAGGACTGGCCCCATTGCAATAGCTCACTGTTTTCCACCGATTGGTCACAAACAATGAATGTCCCGACGAAGACACCTATTAAATTCCAATCGGTCACAGTATGGTCAAGATGTTTGTACAGATGTTCACATCAACTCCAACGACCTCCAGAGTACATCCGATCTCCCACAAGGTTGAAGTACAGCAGCCTTTTAAAGGATGAGACATGTGATGTAGAACATGGTG
This sequence comes from Pristiophorus japonicus, assembly GCF_044704955.1. Lineage (NCBI taxonomy): Eukaryota > Metazoa > Chordata > Chondrichthyes > Pristiophoridae > Pristiophorus > Pristiophorus japonicus. The sequence goes on along the minus strand of NC_091981.1, from coordinate 41,659,600 downwards.
TCCATACTGTTGTGATTCATTCAGAACAATTCCACTTTTTCTGGGCATTTTTTTTGGGTGAGCGATAATGTAGGCGATATGTGTGCAAGGTGGTGAAAGTGACGCTGGGCAAGCTCATGGCCGCTAGTTTCGGCAAATATGATCTTTATGACAAAAAAAAATGGGCGGACGGTATTATTGAATCTCGGCGTTAATTCCATGCGGAAAGTAACGCTGGGCAATATTATCGGCGTTGATTTCGCCCATTCTGATGATTACACCCAAAAAACGTGGGCAGGCAGTATTATTTTTTCCCAGCGTTACGCACATGGGGAAAGTAATGCTCGACAATAAGTTTCTGAAAAATGCCCATCAGTTTCCATTTTATGGCTAAATGGGTGATATATGGGCGTTATATGTCATTTCAGCGATAAAATGGACGTTAAGTGGGCGTTAAGCATGCAAAATAAGTGAAAAATCTAGCCCATGGAATCAAGGCGGTAACTTGAGTGAAGCTAAAGATCAAATTTGATTTAAATGAATGGCAGAAAAGGCTCAAGGGTCTGAATGGCCTACTCCTGTTCCTATGTTCCTGATTTTTATTTCCATTGAAGTCAGTGGAAATTGATAAGTGTTTTATCAGTCCCAGTGGTGCTGGAGATGGCAGAAGGGACATGAGTTTGGTAACACTGGTAGTGTGGTTTGAGAGAATGACTCAAATACATGCCAATAATGATATGAAGAAGGGAGGTCTGGCTATGTGCTCAACTCATGGGTTTCAAAGACTGATCAAGTTGGTCTTCTGAACCAGTGAAGAAACCAGAAATTAGAAAAACAAAATAAGAGCTTTAATAGTGCGCGTCTTTCTTGGTTCTGATTGGGTGCTGAGATCTAATGAATACATTCAGAAGGTCTTGACAGAGATGCTGCAAACCATGTGGAACCACAGTTCATATGAAATGGGAAACTGTTACAAAACAGATGTGGTAGTCTTTTTAAGAAATGTAAACAATTTTCACCACCTTCCTCTGGGTCTCCTTAGGTCATGGAGTATTCTCCAAAAAGGTAGGCAGACAGTCTGCATCCAGGATTTTACCTGCACTCCTCTTGAGCCAGTTCCTTGAAGCTGAAAAATCGCCCTCTAAATTTCTCCTCCTTCCCAATGGGGAATCAGCGGACATATGTTTGTTTTCCGCCCCTAGATTGTGGTAGGAACTGAAAGCTCAGCTCCTGGGAAACTGGGGTTACAAATCGGTATTTTGCCATTCATTGGCAGTGTGCGTTGGCATCACCAGCATTCTGTACTGGATAAAGAATGTGTTGCCATATTACTTGATTAGTGTGTTTACGTGGAGATTTAATTTCTTTCCTTCCTTGTTTCCCTTTCCTAGTGGGATGGTGTTGGACCTCTCCCAGAGGCGGCAAGCCCACCAAAGGGTATACAGCTCCTGTGGCATCCCTCAATAGTCAAACCCTACCTCACACTTTTGTCAGAATGCTCGAATCCAGATACCCTTGAGGGGGCGGCGGGAGCCTTACAGAACCTGGCTGCGGGGAGCTGGAAGGTAAGTCGATCAAAACTGTGCTTGCACACTGTGCTTTATGTGCTGTTTTCCCTGTCTTTAAAATTTTCATCCTTGTTTTCAAATCCCTCCATGGCCTCATCTCTCCCTATCTCTGTAACCTCCTCCAGCTCTCCATCCCCCCCGAGATCTTTACGCTTCTCCAATTCTAGCCTCTCGCACATCCCCGGATTTCTTCACCACACCATTGGCGGCTGTGCCTTCAGCTATCTAAGCTCTCATCTCTGTAAGTCCCTCCCTAAACCTTTCCGCCTTTTTACCTCTCTCTCTTTTCAGATGCCCCTTAAAACCTACCATACCTATCTTAATATCAAAGGGTTAAAAAAAATTTGTTATTGCTTCTGTGAAGCACCTTGGGACATTTTACTATGTTAACAGAGCTATACAAATGCAGGTTGTTGCACTAGCCATGATAAGATTGGCAGTATCTTTAGGCCCAGCAGAATTTGTGATCCCTCTAAATTAGGAGTCCTGCTGTGGGTGTACTCACTTTCAAGTCTTACTGGCATAGTTAATGAGATTAATCTGCATCCATCAAACTTTCTAAAGTCAGTTTTATTTCTGCTGTGTTCAGGTTCTGTTGTCCCTCTCTCGTCCAACTGGTTCACTCATTATATTTATCTGAAGAGAAGAAATTACCTCCATTAGTTTGCATAAACTGAACTTGAAAACCCACTTTCTAGACAATGTTCCGTTTTATCGCACCCCTACTTTTTACAAGGTTTAAATGGTAAGAAATGTCCCCTCGGTGAGTCTCCAACTTTGGCCAGAGAGAGGCAATGAGCAGAGGCTAAGCATGGGGAGGGAGGGAAAATCGGTAACTAAATAATCCAGGCAGTCACACGCCTCCCAATAGCTTGGAGCTGATCAAGGGACACCTCTACTTGGGAATATCTGTAGTACCAAACACAGAACGGCTAAAGAGGAAGGGAGGAGCAGCCAGAATGATACTGAGGTTGAAAGGGTTAAATTATGATGACAGGTTGCACAGACCAGGCTTGTAGTCCCTCGAGTATAGAAGATTAAGAGGTGATCTAATTGAGGTGTTTAAGATGATTGAAGGAGTTGATAGTGTAGATTTCTGCTGGTGGGAGTCTAGAACAAAGGGCCATAACTTTAAGATTAGGGCTAGGCTGTTCAAGGATGATGTCAGAAAGCAGTTCTTCACACAAAGGTTAGTGAAAATCTGGATCTCTCTCCTCAAAAAACTGTTGAGGCTGGGGTTCAATTGAAAATTTCAAAACTGAGATTGATAGATTTTTGTTAGGAAAGGGTATTAAGGGTTACTGAACCAAAGCGGGTGGTAGGAATTAAAATACAGATTAGCGATAATCTAATTCAATGTTGGAACAGGCTCGAGGTGCTGAATGGCTTACAAAAACAACTTATATTTATATTTTACACCTGTTCCTATGTTCCTAAAAATAAATGATGAATAAAGCAATCAAAATGTTCTGATTTTATAAACAAAAAGTTATTGACCTGTGCCTTAAGTCTTTTAAATTCTCTGCTATCCTTTTCTTCTCTATTACTTTATGCATTTTCTCCTCTATATCAAGAGGATTAGATACTCCAGCCTGCAAACATCACCACAGCAGCTAATTATGTGCCCAAAAAATCCACAAATGGCAATGTGATAATAACAAGATAATGTGTTTTAGTGATGTTGGTTGAAGAATAATTATTGGCCAGGACATCGGGGAGCAGAACTCCCCTGCTGTTCTTTGAAATAGTGTCATGGGATTTTTCACGTCCACCTGAGAGGGCAGACGGGATCTCGGTTTAATGTTCCATCCGAAAGACGCCACCTCCAACAGTGCAGCAGCAGTACTGCACTGAAGTATCAGCCTGGATTATGTGTTCAAGTCTCTGGGGTGGGACTTGAACCCACAACTTTCTGACTCAAAGGTGGGAGTGCTACTGACTAAGCCATGGTTGACACTGAAGGTGCAGACTCTTTACTGGGCTACAGTTTCATGGACACCCAAGTCCCTTTTGTTGCGGGTAGCCCTACGCAGTGAGTGTCATCCGCTGGCTTTTTAAAAAAAATCTGTGGGAGCCCCACGCAGCTGAGCCTGATCCTGCGCTCACCCAAAGTCGCATTTGCACATGTCCACACACTTCGGCAGGATTAACGGCCATTCACGAGGGCTCTAATTGATTTTTCTTCAATCATGGTCAATGAAGCCACCTACCAAGACCCTGGTTGAGATCAGCTAACTCAACGTTGCCTAGGTATAAAACCTGCGACCTCTGTATGCTTTAGTCCCATGCTAGCACTGTATTTACCAGAAGAACCATTGGGAGAATCTTTTTTATTATTATTATTAACTTCATTCCCCTCTGGTTTGCATCCCACCTCCAGTTAGGGCATTAGTGAATGGGGAGGTAAATATAATGCTTGGCTGTCAGGGAAAGCCAGTACAGTTTTGAGACACTGACTGGCTGTGTCTATGGTGTACACAGGACAGGCACTTGCAGTATATTCAGAGTATGACAAAGAACATGTCAAGATGGTGGTATTTTAAGCCCCATTTCATTTCTATGTAAAGGGAAGTTCTTGGTTCCCCTTGTTGGCCAAGGAGATAAGATGCTGCCATGTGGAAGCCCAAAATATTTAGATCAGATTAAGGGCCCAGATTTGATGGCTAGTTTGTGCTGTTAGCTGATCTCTGCTGGGACTGTTACAATTGTCCTCAATAGGCTTTGGTGGATGAAGAAAAAAATCAGATCCTCACTCCCAACTGTGGGCATCTGGCAATGGAAAATCCTTGCCTCTTTGTCAGTAGAACTTATTAAAGGGGATCCACCCAGACCTTTCTATACTCCTTTCATACAATATTACAGCACAGAAATCGAGCATTTGGCCCATTGGGCCTGTGCTGGCTTTTTGAAAGAGCTATCCAATTAGTCCCACCCCCCCCCTCCTGCTCTTTTTCCATAGCCCTGCAAATGTTTCCTTTTTTTCCTTTTCAAGTATATATCCAATTTCCTTTTGAAAGTTACGATTGAATCTGTTTCCTCCACCCTTTCAGGCAGTGCTTTCCAGATCACTGCATTAAAAAAAAATTGTCCTCATCACCCCTCTGTTATTTTTGCCAATCATTTGAAATCTGTGTCCTCTGGTTACTGACTCTCCTTCCAGTGGAAACAGTTTCTCCTTATCTATCAATATCCTTTATAATTTTGGACATGAGTTAGGAGTATTCCCTGAGCATCCCAGGAATACTACATTTGCCAGAAGTGTGCATTCAACGTGTAGTGAAGGGATAGATCCAAGTCCTGAAGTAGGCCTTAACTAAGAGAGATCAGGAAGACCCCCTACTTTGAGGATTGACAGCATTTGATTTACAAGCTTCAAGGTATCGACTAAATCAAATGGATAAGGATGCAGGGTATCGTCCACATGGTGTGATTGTGATGCGCACATCAATGGAAACAAAAGATTTTCACCTGGAGGGTTAATGCAACCTACTGGAGGAATTGAAGGCAGTTTTATCTTAAACTGCTGCATCAATTGCTTTGGATATGAATATCAATAAGAGAAGCCCCACACAGACCTGGGGTATGTTAAATCCCAACTGGGCCAACAAACACAGGCTAATAAGGCTATGGCACTGAATCTAACATGCACTTTATATATTTCGACCAAAGATTCCCTTGAAGTGCCGCTGTTTGTTGAGAGACAGTTTAGATGGTTGCTGGAGGACTCCAGCGGCTGCTTACACAGGGGCCGATTTAAAATAAGGCCAACCAATTACCTTGAACAACCTGAAGCCATTCCGTTGTACAGTTTTAGTGCATTGCTTAAAAGAAAACTTTTTCCGCCTCTTACTCGATTGACAAGGTACCTCGATGTTCAAAACTACAGAATAACTATGTATTCAAAAAAGAAAATAAATATTGAGAATTGTGCAGTAATTCTAGCTGCCATCCAAAGAAGGTAAAACTGCCTAACAGGCACTTCTCAATTTTTTGCATTATAAATTCCTCATAATGGAACATACCTAATTTAACATGTCACAATGTTTGGCAGTGGAGATGTTGCAGCATCACCGATGGTGGGAGAATTTAATTACAACATGACAACATGACATAGGCAATTTCCATTCACAATGTGGACATAGGAATGTACAATGGATATATAAAAATACAGATTAAGTTACATCTGTGCGTCCTGGTCCAGTTCACTACCACCAACTAACTGTCCTTCATCTGAAGACTGCACTTGGTCTTGACTGCTTGGGGGTCATTTTGACTATTTGGGCCATTGAAGTCAATGGAAATGAAAATCGAGAGAGACAGATAACGGGTGGCTGATCCGATATTGGCATTACTTATGCCACACCATAATTTCCTGAGACTTGTACACCCTAAAACTCGTAGGACATAGATGCGCCATTACAATGGTGCAAACCCCACCAGATGTCTCAAAACGCTTTACAGCCAACAAAGTAGATTTGGAGTGTAGTCACTGTTGTAATATGGGAAACGCAGCCAACGTGCGCACAGCCATCTCCCCCAAACAGCAATGTGATAAAGATCAGATAATCTGTTTTTGTGATGAAGGATAAATATTGGCCAAGACACCGGGGATAACTCCCCTGCCCTTTGAAATAGTCCCACAGGATCTTTTATGTCCAGCTGAGAGGGCAGACGGGGCCTCAGTTTAACATCTCATCCAAAAGACAGCATCTCTGACAGTGCAATACTGCCCCACACTGCATTGAAGTGGCAGCCTAGATTTATGTGCTTGAGTTCCTGGGGTAGGACTTGAACCCACAACCTTCTGACTCAGAAGTAAGTGTGCTACCCACTGAGCCATGGCTGCACCTTGTGCATAGTACACACTGCAGGCACAGTGCGCCAGTGGTGGAGGGAGTGAATGTTTAGTCTTGGTCCATCTAACGGAGTCCTTGTTAATGGCCAGACTAATGTTGTGGGCCAATTTCACCTCCATGATTCACCAGGAACTTGGAGTCTACTCTCCAACATCAAAGAGCTTTAAGAAATGGTCTTGAGAGAGATGACCCACCTAGCCATCAGGCAACACTTATCCTTCAGCATAAGACCATGGATTGTGATTTTTGTAGGTGTCCACGGTTGCATGAGAGTCCGTATTTTTTATTGTCACAGTGCAATCAATGGGCATTCAAGGATCCAATGGCTCCGCCTCTCCTGCTCATTGGAAGAATCTTCAAATTGCAGGCTACACTGCTTGCCTTCCCAGTGCTTTGGTGTTTTTTTTAAACCATTATGAGGATATGGACGTCAATAGCAAGGCCAGCATTTATTACCCATCCCTGAAAGCCCTGAGAAGGTGGTGGTGAGCCGCCTTCTTGAACTGCTGCAGTCCGTGTGTTGAAGGCACTCCTATTAGGTAGGGAATTCCAGGATCTTGACCCAGCAACGATGAAGGAATGGCGATATGTGTCTAAGTATGGATGGTGTGTGATCTGAAGGGAAACGTGGCGGTAATGGTGTGCCCATTTACCCGCTGCCCTTGTCCTTCTAGGTGGTGGAGGTCACGGGTTTGGGAAGTGCTGCCGATGCAGCCTTGGCGAGTTGCTGCAGTGCATCTTGTGGATAGTACACACTACAGACAAGGTGCGCCAGGTGACGGGAGTGAATGTTTAGTGTTGGTCCATTTAACAGAGTCCTTGTTGATGGCCAGATTAGTGTTGTAGGTACTTGGAGTAGTAACTCAAACTGACATTTGTTACAACGCCATGAAAATAGCATCTGCTAAATTAGTGTAGGTTGAGGGATACAATGAAAAATAATGTTGCAATAAAACATTGGGACATGCAACTGCCTTACCGCAGTCCTCAATGAACTACAATGATTTTTAAATTGAATATATTGGTGTGTGCTGCAATAGTTTAGTAAATTATAGCCTTTTTCAGCAAAAATAAATTACTACTATTTTTAATAATGCGCTTTAGTGTCAGCTGTGGCTCAGTGGGTGGTACTCTCGCCTCTGAGTCAGAAGGTTGTAGGTTCAAGACCCACTTCAGGGACTCGAGCACAAAAATCTAGGCTGACACTTCAGTGCAGTGCTGAGGGTGTGCTGCATTGTCGGAGGTGTCATCTTTTGGATGAGTCGTTAAACCGAGACCCTGTCTGCTCTCTCAAGTGGACGTAAAAAATCCCATGGCACTATTTCGATGCAGAGCAGGGGAGTTATTCCCGGTGTCATGGCCAATATTTATCCCTCAATCAATATTACAAAAACAGATTATCTGGTCATTATCACATTGCTGTTTGTGAGAGCTTGCTGTGCACAAATTGGCTGCGTTTCCCACATTACAACAGTGACTACACTCCAAAAGTACTTCATTGGTTGTACAGTACCTTGAGACGTCTGATGGTCATGAAAGGTGCTATATAAATCCAAGTCTTTCTTTCTTTTAGAGTGCACAGATGTAATTTAGTCTCCTTTCTGAAATCATACATTCTGTCATTTTTATATTTCCATTACAAATTCCTATGTCTACATTTACAATGAAAATGATTTATGTAAACTTATCACACTGTAGTTATATTCTCTCACCAGTGGTAGAGCTGCAGTGCGTCCACTGGAGGGAGGGTGCAATTACAGCATGAAAGGTTTACATAGACAACTCCATTATAACATGGACATAGAAGTGTATAATGGGAATATAAAAATAAAGTATGACTTTAAATTGGGAACTCAATTACAACTGTGCACCCTGGCAAAATTCTTCTTCTACCCCTAACCCTGCTCCACTTTAAGACTGCACATAGCTTTGGCTCATCTCAGATGTGCACTGTCACAGAAGGTCAACTAGCATTCATAAAATTCTGTATTTTATTGGCTTAGTACTGTACTCACAAGCACAACTCTTTGCCAAATGTTTGAAACCGTGTATGGTGTAATGTGTGGACACCCAGAGTTGGATTCATCATCATCATGAACGATTCCTCGTATCGAGGATGATTTGCTTCCACGCCAAAAAGGGATAAGTTCACAGGTGTTTCAATGAAGGATCTAATACTCCAGGTCCCGAACTACATGTTGAAGGGTGGAAGATGCCTGTGCATGGATTTTTTTAACATATGGTGGCCGTTGCACATTAGCCACCACACGGGCTTGACAGAGCTAGGTCTTGGTCCAGTGGCAAGGATTAACCAAGATGACTGGAGACCAGCTCTGCCGCACGGACCTAGTGTGTACACATATTGCAGTGTGGGCTGGCCCGTGCTGCCCCTGGGCCCTCGCCTCTTCTGGGCCCCGAACTCACGCCTCTCCTGGGCCCCAATCACATCGCTCCACGATCTCTCGCCGCTCCTTCGCCCCGACTTCGCCGCTCCTGATGTACCTGCCCGCACACCAATCAGCGACCTGGATTTTGGTGACATCCAATCCAGTCGCTCTCTTCACAGCCGTCGCTCTCCTGCACCAGCATGCGCTGTACCTTGACATGGTATGCTCCATGCTGCTCCTCCTTTAAGGCCCCGACCTGCTGCTGATGATCCTCGCAGGTCGGGGCCGCCGCGCTGAATTCCGGCTCCACACTTATCCAAGCAAAGGTTGCTCTCTCCAACTTCTCTTCCACGGAATTCTGGATAAGATGATGTCTGCGCAGGCTGCTGCCCTTTCGCTGTGCAACTCTCCACAGAATTTTAACTGGGAAGTCACACAACATACCGACTTGGACATATATTGCTATTCCTTCAAAACCCTGGAATCCTCAATCCCATTGTCAGCAAAGATTGCCGACAGGTTTCTGCTAACAGCTTTGTAAGAACACCCTCACCGCACAGACTGAGGCGGTTCAGGCAGAAGGCCGACCACCACCTTCTCAAGGGGAATTAGGGAAGGGAAATAAATGCCAGCCTTATCTGTGATGCCCAAATACCGAGAATATTTTACAAAATGAAAGCGGGGCACTGTGAACTGATGTTTTCCCATTGAACACGAGCGCTTCGTGGTGACATCATCTCACGCAGGGCGCGCTGTACTAAATAGTGGTGACAACATGCAGTGATGACAACAACTTCCATTTATATAGCCTCTAGTTTTTATTAAAAAGGGCTGCGGTGCTTCGTAGAATAAGCGTATGGGGAGCGGGCAAGATATGTGCTGCGTCGGGGTAGAAGACACTTTAGCACCAGATGTAGCACAGGCATTGATCATTTGATATCACACATGCCTTTAAGGTGGTGCAAGGAAGCTCAGAACATCCCAGCAAGGGCTGAGTGAAAATCACACAGCTATTCACCTCAAGCAGCTTATCGGCGCTTCACAGCAACTGATTGTTATAGATGATCTGTCTGCAGCGATAGCTGTGAGGAATCGTGTCTGCCATGGAAACGTCTACATTGGAGGGAAAATAAAATGAAAGTCACTAAAGGAAGAGAAAAAAATGCTTAGTAACAGATTCACGCCAAATTTCTTCCGAGCATAGCAGTACGTGGCTGAGAACTAAGTACATGAACATTAGGAACAAGAGTAGGCCATTCAGCCCCTTGAGCCTGTTCCGCCATTCAATTAGATCATGGCTGATCTGTATCTCAGCTCCATTCTTGATTTCATTTTTCACTTTTTCACTTTTACTTTTCACTTTTAAATGGCCTTGCTCTAATTTTCAGATTATGTGCCCTTGTTCTTGATTTCCGCACCAGAGGAATAAGTTTCTCTGTATCTGCCCTATCGAATCCGTTTAACATTTTAAGCACCTCCATCAGATCACCCCCTCAATCCTATATACTTGAGGGAATACAAGCCAAGTTTATGCAATTTAACGCACTAATCCCTGATATCTATCTACAAAATAGCAAAATACTGCGGATGCTGGAATCTGAAATAAAAACAGAAAATGCTGGAAATTTCAGCAGGTCAGGCAGCATCTGTGGAGAGAAACAGAGTTAACGTTTCAAGTCGATGACCCTTCTGTTGAATCTTCTCTGCATCCCCTCCAAGGCCAATATATCCTTTCCAGTGCCCAAAAGCAAATGCAAGACTCCAGATGGGGTCTGACCAAAGCTCTGTACAAAAGCAGCGTAATCCAGCCCCCTTGAAATATAGATAGTGCTTGCGCTTGTGACTAAATGATTGCATTTTTTTTCCTAAAACTAAAAAAGACCTTGGTCCATCTAGTTTCCCTTCTACCATCCTGATAGTGGTCGGATATAATGATAATGGAGCTGTTGACCATTCATGGCAATCAGTCTCGATTAGTTTAGAGACCCAGACATGAGGCGAGGAAAACCTCAATGGTGGAGAGCTTTAGGAAGCATAAGTCCAAAGTCATCTGTTCCTCTCAAGCATGCTACACTTACCACATGTCCTGTCTCAAATTACTTGTATACTATCTCTCAAATGTTATTTCCTGAAAGAAATCTATCTAATTTGTAATTGCATTTGAATTAATCAATATTAACTGTTTCCGCTGTCTCCCTGTTCCATGAATTGACCACTTGTTCACTGAAATTGGGGACGATTTTAACCCTACCCATTCAGCAGAAACTTGGCAGGTGGGCAATTAAAATTGCCCTGGATCTTACCTGTTCAAAAGCCGCCATGATCACAGAATCTGCAATTTTAACCTGCTCTCCTGAGCAGGCAGCATGGCCACGCGCTCTCGGAGCCAACAGGGTCCTTCTTTACATATGCATGTTGCGGCCTAATGGCTTCATTGCGACCCAACTTTAACTTTAACAGGCCTGAGCGGGGAATCCATCTGCAGTTAAAATTGTTTCCGCAGATTAGTTTGAATTTACCCACCTTCAAGAGCAGGCCATGTCCTCTGGTTCTACTGTTCTGGACAAGGTGACATTGCTTGTCATGGTCTACATTATCTAGTCTCTTTAGAATCCAAAAAACAGTAATGATATCATCTCTCAAGCTTCTCTTTTCCAGTGAAAACATGCCCAATTTACATAATCACTCCTCATAATCCAATCTCGCCATCATTCTGTTTGCTATCTTCTGTATCCTTTCAATAGCTTCAATATCCTTTTTGTACTGTGGCAGCCAGAACTGTACACAGTATTCTAAGTGTGGTTGCAAAATGATTTATGAAGTGGCAGGATTATCTCACTATTTCGGCTCAATATTGACCTTTTCCGACATTCCAACATCTGATTTGCTTTACTCACTGCCACTGAGCATTGTTGTGATAGCTTCAATTTATTGTCAATCAGAATTCCCAGATCTCTTTCAATTTCCATGCACATTATTTTCGTTTTATTTAATTAAGTGTCCCTCCCTAGACTTTTTTTGACCCCATGTGAAGCACCATTTCATATGCCACCTGTCTGCATTGGCGGTAATTTGTGGGAATGGATCACACTTTATAGAGCCCGTCCGTTTGCATTCCATTGTGTACAGAGACTTAGATAGAGAACTAAGCCAGTGGGATTCCTTACACACCTCACTTGAGAAGATATTGTAAAAGTATAATGCCATATCTGTTTATACATGCTTTCATAGAATGACACAGAATTTTCAGCCCAGAAACAAATTCCTCATGAGCCTCCTTGCACTCTATTTACTTCAACTCACCCTATCAACATATCCTTCTATTCCTTTCTCCCTCGTGTAATTAGCTAGCTTCTCCTTGAATGCATCTGTGCTATTCACCTCAAGCAAGTTCTCGAATGCAAAAGGCAGGAGGCAACAGAGCAGAGTAGCACTGGGTTAAGTGTAAACCACAAGGTGATAGGAAGGGACAATATGTATGAATATAAAGGGGCTGCAGGAGGGGTAAAAACTAAAAATCATGATTTCAAAACTAGTATTAAAACACTCTACCTAAACGCACGCAGCATTCGAAATAAAGTAAATGAGTTGACGGCACAAATCATTACAAATGGGTATGATTTGGTGGCCATTACAGAAACGTGGTTGCAGGGTGGCCAAGACTGGGAATTAAACATACAGGGGTATCTGACAATTCGGAAAGATAGACAAGAAGGGAAAGGAGGTGGGGTAGCTCTGTTAATAAAGGATGATATCAGGGCAGTTGTGAGAGATGATATTGGCTCTAATGAACAAAATGTTGAATCATTGTGGGTGGAGATTAGAGATAGTAAGGGGCCTATAAACTACACTGGTGGGTGTAGTTTATAGGCCCCCAAATAATAACTTCACGGTGGGGCGGACAATAATCAAGGGAATAATGGAAGCATGTGAAAAAGGAACGGCAGTAATCATGGGGGATTTTAACCTACATATCGATTGGTCAAATCAAATCGCATGGGGTAGCCTGGAGGAGAAATTCATAGAATGCATACGGGATTGTTTCTTAGAACAGTATGTTACAGAACCTACAAGGGAGCAAGCTATCTTAGATCTGGTCCTGTGTAATGAGACAGGAATAATAAATGAGCTCCTAGTAAAAGATCCTCTCGGAATGAATGATCACAGTATGGTTGAATTTGTAATACAGATTGAGGGTGAGGAAGTAGTGTCTCAAACGAGCGTACTATGCTTAAACAAAGGGAACTGCAGTGGGATGAGGGCAGAGTTAGCTAAAGTAGACTAGGAACACAGACTAAACGGTGGCACAATTGAGGAAGAGTGGAGGACTTTTAAGGAGCTCTTTCATAGTGCTCAACAAAAATATATTCCAGTGAAAAAGAAGGGCGGTAAGAGAAGGGATAACCAGCCGTGGATAACCAAGGAAATAAAGGAGAGTATCAAATTAAAAACCAAAGCGTATAAGGTGGCCAAGGTTAGTGGAAAACTAGAAGATTGGGAAAATTTTAAACGACAGCAAAGAATAACTAAGAAAGCAATAAAGAAAGGAAAGATAGATTACGAAAGTAAACTTGCGCAAAATATAAAAACAGATAGTAAAAGCTTTTACCGATATATAAAACGGAAGAGAGTGACTAAAGTAAATGTTGGTCCCTTAGAAGATGAGAAGGGGGATTTAATAATGGGAAATGTGGAAATGGCTGAGACCTTAAACAATTATTTTGCTTCTGTCTTCACAGTGGAAGACACAAAAACCATGCCAAAAATTGCTGGTCACGGGAATGTGGGCAGGGAGGACCTTGAGACAATCACTATCACTAGTGGGGTATTGCTGGACAGGCTAATGGGACTCAAGGTAGACAAGTCCCCTGGTCCTGATGAAATGCATCCCAGGGTATTAAAAGAGATGGCGGAAGTTATAGCAGATGCATTCGTTATAACCTACCAAAATTCTCTGGACTCTGGGGAGGTACCAGTGGATTGGAAAGCAGCTAATGTAATGCCTCTGTTTAAAAAAGGGGGCAGACAAAAGGCAGGTAACTATAGGCCGGTTAGTTTAACATCTGTAGTTAATGCTTGATGTAGGGAAAATGCTTGAAGCTATCATTAAGGAAGAAATAGCGGGACATCTAGATAGGAATAGTGCAATCAAGCAGATGCAACATGGATTCATGAAGGGGAAATCATGTGTAACTAATTTACTGGAATTCTTTGAGGATATAACGAGCATGGTGGATAGAGGTGTACCGATGGATGTGGTGTATTTAGATTTCCAAAAGGCATTCGATAAGATGCCACACAAAAGGTTACTGCAGTAGATAAAGGTACGCGGAGTCAGAGGAAATGTATTAGCATGGATCGAGAATTGGCTGGCTAACAGAAAGCAGAGAGTCGGGATAAATGGGTCCTTTTCGGGTTGGAAATCGGTGGTTAGTGGTGTGCTACAGAGATCGGTGCTGGGACCACAACTGTTTACAATATACATAGATGACCTGGAAGAGGGGACAGAGTGTAGTGTAACAAAATTTGCAGATGACACAAAGATTAGTGGGAAAGCGGGCTGTGTAGAGGGCACAGAGGCTGCAAAGAGATTTAGATAGGTTAAACGAATGGGCTAAGGTTTGGCAGATGGAATACAATGTCGGAAAATGTGAGGTCATCCACCTTGGGAAAAAAAACAGTAAAAGGGAATATTATTTGAATGGGGAGAAATTACAACATGCTGCGGTGCAGAGGGACCTGGGGGTCCTTGTGCATGAAACTCTTTTGAGTTTACCTGCGAAAACATAAAACATTAAACGGTGCCACCCGACCTGGGTGACACTCCAGACATTTACAAGGCCCTTTTTTTTTTTTCCCCCCTTTTTTTTTTTGTGTTTTTCTTTTTTTGGTTTTTTTTTTTTTGGGCACTAAAATCACAATTTTCCCCAGTGCCCCCTATAAAAGGGAAGGGGGACACTAAAAGCACCGGCAATTAAAACAAATTAAACTTAAAAACGTAAAATCAAATTAAAATTTGGTTGCCGGGCGTGATGATGCACTCCAGTCCCTCCGGTGCCCACCTCTCGCGGAAGGCCGCGAGCGTACCGGTGGACACCGCGTGCTCCATCTCCAAGGACACCCTGGACCGGATGTAAGAGCGGAAGAGAGGCAGGCAGTCAGGTTGAACGACCCCCTCGACCGCCCGCTGCCTGGACCGGCTGATGGCACCCTTGGCCGTGCCCAGGAGCAGTCCTACGAGGAGGCCTTCGGACCTACCCGCTCCCCTCCGCACAGGGTGCCCAAAGATCAGGAGAGTGGGACTGAAGTGCAGCCAGAATTTCAGGAGCAGCCCCTTCAAATAATGGAACAGGGGCTGCAACCTCGTGCACTCAATAAAAACATGGAACACGGACTCCTCCAGACCGCAGAAATTGCAGGCGGCCTGGGAGTCCGTGAACCGACTTAAAAATTTGTTGCACGGCACTGCTCCGTGCACCACCCTCCAGGCCAAGTCCCCGATGAATAGTGGGAGGACCCCTGTGTAGAGTGCCCTCCATCGGGGACCCCCGCCTCCTCCGGACGGCAAGATGGTACGCCATGGCGTGTCCGGACGGCCGGCGAGGATGGCAAAGTTGAGGGTGTGCAGGAGCAGCCCGTACAGGAAACCCCTCCGCGCGGAACTGAAAGGCACGGAGGGGATTTCCCCGAGGCGGCTCAAGTTGTGAGGCGCCGGCCCCCGAGGGAGGTTCCGGGGTTTGGCGCCGATGAGGAATTCCGTCCGGACGGGGGTCAGTTCGGACGGGATCTCCCCACGTGCCTGAGCCTCCTCGATGCACCTAACGGAGTCAGGGCCCAGAGCTGTTTTTAGCGACTCGATGGCATCGGCCGCGTGGCGGACGTTGGCAGAGTTTAGGCGCCGCGCCAGCGTGTCTGGCGCCATCCAGCCCGCTCCTCCGCCATCGAGCAGGTCCCTGACCCTGGTCACCTCACCAGCCACAGCCCTCTCTTCCGACCGCCACATGAAACCTCGGCCGTGGAGGTACGGATTCCCGAGCAGCGGCTCCTGCAGGACGGCCGCCACTCCAGCCGGCGGAGAGCTGCGCTTGGTGGAGACTTTGTTCCAGACCCTGATGAGTTCCCTGTAAAAGACAGGCAGCTCCCGGAGGGCGGTCCTGGCACCCCCCAAGTTCACAAACAGGAGCTGCGTGTCATAATTGAGGTCGAGCTGCTGGCGGAAGAAATACCTCGCCAGAGCGCACCACCTAGGAGGGGGCTCGACGTAAAGGTATCTCTGCAGGGTCTGAAGACGGAAAGTCGCGAGCTGGGCGCTGACGCACACCAACGACTGACCGCCCTCCTCAAGCGGGAGACTCAAGACCGCGGCAGAGACCCAGTGCTTCCTGTTGTTCCAGAAGAAGTCCACCAGCTTCTTCTGTATCTTGGCGACAAACGCAGGGGGAGGGGTCAAAGTGACCAGCCGGTACCACAGCATTGCGGCCACCAGCTGGTTTATGACTAGCGCTCGACCCCTGTAGGACAGCACTCGGAGCAGTCCTGTCCAGCGCCCTAGGCGAGCGGCGACCTTGGCCTCCAGCTCCTGCCAGTTCGCCGGCCAGGCTCCCTCGTCGGGGCTAAGGTAGACTCCCAGATAGAGGAGATGGGTCGTGCTCCAGGCAAAAGGCCTGAGCTCCTCCGGCAGGGAGTCCACCCGCCACTGACCCACCAGGAGTCCGGAACATTTCTCCCAGTTGATCCTGGCGGAGGATGCGGCCGAGTAAATCTCCTGGCACTCACGCATCCTCCGCAGGTCAGCGGGATCCTCTATCGCGAGGAGCACGTCATCGGCGTAAGCCGAGAGGACGACCTCCACGCCCGGCCCTTGCAGAGCCAGTCCCGTCAACCTTGTCCGCAAGAGGCGCAGGAAAGGCTCCACGCAAACGGCGTATAACTGGCCGGACATGGGGCATCCCTGGCGCACCCCTCTCCTAAAGCGAAGGGGCGCCGTCAAGGACCCGTTAACCTTAATCAGACACTCCGCGGCGGCGTACAAAAGTCGGATCCGGGCGACGAAATGCGTCCCGAACCCGAAAGCGCGCAGAGTTCCGAGCAGATAGTCGTGATCCACCCTGTCGAACGCCTTCTCTTGGTCGAGGGATAGGAAGGCGACCGACAGACCAGCCTCCTGGGAACAATGGATGAGGTCCCGGACCAGATGGATGTTATCGTGGATTGTCCGGCCCGGGACCGTGTATGACTGGTCGGGGTGGATCATGTGGTCCAGCACGGCACCAAGGCGAGCAGACATCGCCCTGGCGAAGATTTTGTAGTCCGTGCTGAGGAGGGAGACCGGGCGCCAGTTCTTAAGGAGGCGGAGATCGCCCTTCTTAGGCAGCAGGACGATGACTGCCCTGCGCCACGAGAGGGGCATCTCCCCGGTCGCCAGACTTTCCCCCAGGACCCGCGCGTAGTCGCTTCCCAGGACGTCCCAGAACGCCCTGTGGAACTCCACGGTCAGCCCGTCCAGCCCCGGGGATTTTCCCCTCGAGAGCCGGGCGAGGGCACCGGTCAGCTCCGCCAGGCTTAGCGGAGCTTCCAGATTTTCGGCGCCCTCCGGGCTGACCTTCGGCAGGTCCTCCCACAAAACTCTACGCGCTTCCTCGCTGGACGGATCCGGAGAGAACAGAGCCCCGTAATATTCACGGACCCTGTTGTTGACGCCCTCCGGATCCGAGACGAGAGAGCCATCGTCGGCCAGCAGCGTCAAGAGCTGCTTACGGACACTCTGCCTTTTTTCCAGCGAGTAGAAGAAGGGGGAGCCGCGGTCCAGATCCCGCAGGAACCGGATCCGCGACCTCACGAACGCGCCTCGGGACCCGACGAGCTGCAGGTCCTTCAGCGCAGCCTTCTTCGCTTCGTACACCGTCCGCAGAGCCGGGTCCTGGACGACTTGACCGAGACGGGCTTCCAGGTCGAGCACCTCTTTTTCTAGGCGCCCGACTCTGGCCGCCCGCCTCTTGGTCGACCCCCTCGCGTACTCTTGACAGAAGACGCGGACGTGAGCCTTGCCCACGTCCCACCATAGCCTCAAGGAGGGGAAGCCCCCCCCCTTCCTTCTCCAGTCGGACCAGAATCGACGGAACGAGTCCTGGAACCGCACGTCCTCCAGCAGCCGGTTGTTAAAGTGCCAGTACGCGGACCCCGTCCTCGCGCGGAGCGAAGCGAGCTCCGCCCACAGCAGGTGGTGGTCCGAACACGGCACCGGCCGCATGGAGGCCGCCGGGACGCAGGAAACGTACGCCCGAGACACGTAAAGGCGGTCGACTCTAGACCATCCAACTCCAGGCCTCACCCAAGTAAAGGCGCTGGAGTCGGGGTGGAGATTTCGCCAGACGTCCACCAAGTCGAAGGACCCGACCAGGTCCCTCAACTTCTCCATCGCCGTCATGCACTGCGGGGCACCGGAGCGGTCCCTCGCCTCGAGGGTGCAGTTAAAATCCCCCCCGAGGACAATGCAGTCGCCGACGTCGACGGAGCCAAGAAGAGCGGACACCTCTTCAAAGAAGCGCGTCTGCTGCGGGCCGGGCTGAGGGGCGCACACGTTCACGAGATGGAGCGGCACGTCCCCCAGGCGAACCGTTACGTGCAGCAAGCGGCCTGGCACGGGCTCCTCGACCCCCAAGATCTCCGGCTGAAAATGCGGGCCCAGCAAGATGGCCACCCCACTAGAAATGGCGGTGAGGTGGCTCATGCGGACCTCTCCTTGCCATTCCAGGAGCCACGTGGCTTCGTCTCCCGGAACGGTGTGGGTTTCTTGCAGGAAGCACACCGCATATTTCCCCTCCCGCAGGAGCGAAAAATTGTCAAATCTACGGCGTGCCCCTCTGCCGCCGTTGATGTTGAGGCTGGCTATGGTTATCTTCATGGCAAAAGCATAGTGCAACCTCTACCTTAACCTATTGTGGGGGAGGGAGCGGAGTCTTTTGTTGAACTCCGCTCCCTCCGCAGCCCAGCGAGGAGTCCCTCGAGCTCGCGCAGCTCAAGGTGTTGCGCCTTTGTCAAGGGCCCGCCCGCGGCCAAGGTTTTGATGGCGGCGCGGACGGACGCCTTGATCAGCTCTGGCTCGGACCATTTTTCCAGGGCCAGTCGGGCTTGGTTGCAGCGACCCCGGCTCTGGGCCAAAAAGTCCCGGAGTTCCTTTGCAGGAATGAGGATGATCTCGGCGGCGGCCGCGAGCAGATCCACCGCCTCGCTGGCGGTGGTCTCTAGTTCTTCTCCCGCGTCCCCCACCGAGTCCCCGTCCTCCTCCGGGAGGTGGCCGCCAGCAGCCGGCCCATCGACCGCACAAGGTACGGCAAATGAACCGGCCGCTCCAACCGGCCCTGGCTCTGCCCTGATCCCACCCCCAGGATCGTCGGCAGAGGAGTCCCCACTGGGCTCTTTAAAAAATGGTGCTGGGTCGGGAAGCGACAGCGGAAGGGGTTCCCCCTCCGCCCCAGGAACCGGGGAACAAGGAGAGACCCGGCCATAGGAAATCCCCAGGCTCCCCAAGTGCTCCAGCTCCAAAGTAAGGGGCGAGGGTGGGTGTTCCTCCCCCTCCCCGCTGCCACCCCCCGGCCCAGCATGTACAGTATCATTAAAATCAATTGTTTCATTCTCTGCCGGGTCGAGCAAATCCCGGGGTAAGTTGTGTATTGGCTGGGCGGGCTCAGGTTCGGCCTTTTCGGCCCCACCCGCCTCAGTCCCCGGGACGCCCGGCCCGGCGGCTACGCATTCCTCCGCGGTCCCCACGCCCCCCACGACAGGCAGATCTTCCACGCCATCCCCGGGAGGCTGAGGCTGGACAGCCTCAACTGTCTCACCCTCCCCGGGGACAGACTCTTCCCGCCTACGGCGCTGCTTGGGGGCGCTGGTGGGGGACGCGGGACACGCGGCGGGCACCGCCTCCTCCGCGGAGGGATGTTGTTCCCCCTCCGCCTCAACGGAGCGGCGCCTCCTTTTGTTGCTGGAGGTGCGCTGAGACAGGGAGACCTCCATGTCTGCCGAGGCCTCCCGCTCCGCCCCACCCCTTTTTCTTTTCTTGCCCGCGCCCAGGCCCCTCTGCGGTATTGGTCAAGGGCTCGGGCACGGGCTCAGGGCACCCCGCGCTCGCCGGTGGCTGGGTTGGGCCGAGCGCGGTGGTCAATCTTTCTGGCGCACTGAGGGGACCCGCTTCTAGATGTTTCTTCTTGTTCCGCGCCTTCTTTCCGCTCGGACGCTCTCCCTCCCCCCCGCCGGAGGCCCTGAAAACAAAGGCCTCCGACGATGCCCGCGCACCTACGGCTCCCGGCACGCGGACGCAACTAGGGGGAGGGGTGGCGGCGGCGCCAGCCTTGGCCGCCTTCGGTGGTTTGGCGGCCTTGGAGGCGGGGCAGTTCTTGCGAACGTGCCCCACCTCCTTGCAGGCATGGCACCGCACGCCATCCGACGTCCAGAAGACGCGGTAGGCAGTCCCCTCGTGCACCACATTAAAATTTCCTCCCGTCGTGTCCTCCCGCGCCAGCCGGACAAAGAGCTGGCGGCGGAAGGAGAACACGTGGCGCAGGCTGTTCTCCCTGAGGCCGAGCGGTATGGGGTTGATCCCTGACCTTACCTCCCCCAGTTGTTGTAGGTGAGGGAGGAGGAGCTCAGCGGGAACAAAGGGCGGGACGTTCGACACGATGACCCTCTGCGCGGTGGCCTCGAGAGGATCCACCGGCAGGAACGTCCCGCCCACCGTGAGCCCCCTTTCGAGGGCCAGGGACACCGCTCGCTCCGACCCCAGGAAGAACACAGCCTTCCCAGACATCTTGGAGGCTGCGACAATGGCCGAGGGGCCGACTACCCCAGCCATCGCCCGCACGCACTCCTCGATGCTCATTGTGGGGTGAGTGTAGCTCTTGACCCCGTGTTTCCTGGTTATAAGTCTGAAAGGTGGCAGGGCAGCGGGTGGCGCAGGAGGTGCCGTGGAAGCGGTTGCCACCTGCGCATACGTCTTCACTGGCCCTGCCACCGGCGTGGATGGGGTCGCCATCACGGGGTCCCTTTAAGGGCTACACCCACCCCAAAGTCACAGGCCTTAATGGTCTTTATTAGCCTCGTTGGTGTTTGAGCAGAGGGAGCTCTGAAAGAGGCACACCTCTCCCCTTGTTAATGATTGGGGAGGGGCCTTGTTCCCTCTGCTCAGTGTCTTAATTGTTTTTTTTTTAAATTAGGAGAAAGGGGCCTCAGAGAGAGAGGGGAGAAACAGAGTAACAGAGAAAGAGAGAGAGAGGGGGGTGGGAAGGGGGGGGGAACTGCGAGGGCAGGTCTCCCCTCGCAGCTGTGGGTGGGTGCACTCCCCAGATGGCAAAAACACACAAAAAAACACAGTCTTTGGATTGGTCTTCAGGTGGGGGGAGAAGACGTCTTCATCTGGGGTAGCTAGAGCCACCAGGCACACACTCCTAACGATGTTAATTGGGTAAATGAGAAAAATCTTCAGCCTGGTAGCTCCAGCTATCCCAGGCTAGGCAAATGTGGGGGGTGGGGGGGGTTCCAATTGTGGGGGGGGGGCTAGTTGTAAGCACGGCCCCCACGCACACTTCCACACACACACACACCCCCCGCGATGTTCCGGCCCTCAGTGGTCTTCTTTCCTCCCCCCACCGATACAACAAAGTCTTTTGGGAAATGCACCCACACCCACCTGTAGAATTGTAGAGTCTCCCTCCTTCCACACTGGATGTTGTTTTGGTCTTTTCCCCCTCTCTCCAACTCCTTGCAGAATGGTAAAAAAGATGTTAAAAAAGTTTTCTGCTTTTTCCTCCTCTCCCTCTGGGTTAAAGTTGAAGGTGAAGCCCCTTTCTTCTTCCCTTCCTGGGCTGGTCTCAGGGCTCTCCAGGCAGGAGCACAGGTTGCTAGCTGCTCTCCTCACTGCTCTACCATTGGTCCTTGTGCATGAATCCCAAAAGGTTAGTTTGCAGGTGCAGCAGGTAATCAGGAAGGCAAATGGAATGTTGGCCTGCATTGCGAGAGGGATGGAGTACAAAAGCAGGGAGGTCCTGCTGCAACTGTACAGGGTATTGGTGAGGCCGCACCTGGAGTACTGCGTGCAGTTTTGGTCACCTTACTTAAGGAAGGATATACTAGCTTTGGAGGGGGTACAGAGACGATTCACTCGGCTGATTCCGGAGATGAGGGGCTTACCTTATGATGATAGATTGAGTAGACTGGATCTTTACTCGTTGGAGTTCAGAAGGATGAGGGGTGATCTTATAGAAACATTTAAAATAATGAAAGGGATAGACAAGATAGAGGCAGAGAGGTTGTTTCCACTGGTCGGGGAGACTAGAACTAGGGGGCAGAGCCTCAAAATACTGGGGGGCCAATTTAAACCCGAGTTGAGAAGGAATTTCTTCTCCCAGAGGGTTGTGAATCTGTGGAATTCTCTGCCCAAGGAAGCAGTTGAGGCTAGCTCATTGAATGTATTCAAATCACAGATCGATAGATTTTTTACCAATAAGGAAATTAAGGATTATGGGGAGCGAGCGGGTAAGTGGAGCTGAGTCCACGGCCAGATCAGCCATGATCTTGTTGAATGGTGGAGCAGGCTCGAGGGGCTAGATGGCCTACTCCTGTTTCTAATTCTTATGTTCTTATGTTCTTATTCTCTCCACTCTTTGAGTAAAGAAGTTTCTTCTGAATTTCTTACTGGATTTATTAGTGCCTGTCATGTATTTATTGTCCCTAGTTTTGGACTCTTCCACAAGTGGAAACATTTTCATTGCATCTACCCTATCAAACCCCTTCATAATTATAAATACCTCTATCAGGTCACCTCTCACCCTTTGCTCTTTGTTTCTGAGGACACTACAGAGTGGCTGGTTTATGTCAGTAGGAATGCTTGCCTAGGAGGATTTCCAGTTGTTGAGTAGTGCCCGTTGTCCAGTGTATAACGTCTGTTTTGCCTGCGCTTTCCAACATGTTGTTCTTTGTGTTCACAGTGGTCCATTTACATCCGTGCTGCGGTCCGCAAGGAGAAGGGTTTGCCCATTCTCGTGGAGCTGCTGCGAATAGACAATGACCGTGTGGTGTGTGCTGTCGCCACTGCATTACGAAATATGGCCTTGGACGTCAGAAATAAGGAGCTCATCGGTAGGTGGAAAGAAAAGCCCTTTTGTTTCCGTGGCGGATGACTACAAAAACTTGTTGTGGTAATTTGAAAAGGCGTGGTTGATAGCCTGTGATGTATGTGCAATCTGGAAGAGAAACCCTTCATCCATGCCTTTGTTACTTCCAGACTCAACTGTTGTAATGCTGCCCTGGCCAGCCTCCCACCTTACGCCCTCCGTAAACCTGAGCTCATCCAAAACTCTGTAGCCCGTAATCTAACTCTCACCAAGTTCTGTTCACTCATCACCCCTGTGATCACTGACCTACATTAGCTGCCGATCCGGCAACGCCTCGATTTTAAAATTCTCACCCTTGTTTACAATTCTCTTCATGGCCTCGCCCCTCCCTATCTCTGTAACTAGCTCCAGCCCGACAATCCTCCGAGATCTCTGCACTCCCCCAATTCTATCCTCTTGTGCATCCGTGATTTTCATCACTCCATCATTGGTGGCCGTACCTTCAGCTGCTTAGGCCCTACGCTCTGGAATTCCCTCGCTAAACCTCTCTGCTTCTCTACCACTCTCTACTCCTTTAAGATGCTCCTTAAAACCTATCACTTTGAACAAGCACCTGTCCTAATACCTCCTTGCATGGCTCGGTGTCAAATTTTGTTTGAAAATGCTCCTGAGAAGCGCCTTGGGACATTTCACTACTTTAAAAGCACTATATAAATGCAAGTTATTGTAAGGACTCCAAATCTTCACTGCAGTCATTAATTAGAATCACTTTGGCTGAACCTTACTCTTCAAATTGTTCTGTGAAGACACATTACCAACGATTCAAAGAAAATGTTGCTGAAAGGGACTCTGAAAGAACTTGTAATTATATTGTGCCATTCACAACCTCAAGATGTCCCAAAGCACTTTTCAGCCAATGAAGTACTTTTTTAGTGTAGTTAACGTTATAATGTAGGAAACACGGCAGCCAATTTGTGCACAACATGATCCCATATACAGCAAAGTAACAACGACTAGATGATGATCGCGAAATTTAGCGGTGTAGTGCCAACTGTTAAGGCTGGTTTTGTTGAAAAAATGGCAACCGCCTCGCTTCTGGCCACTTCCAGCTTCGAATACAGCGGCTGCCATTTTGGAGAGTCATTACCTGCGCTCGCATTTCACATGTAAATATGCAGACAGTGGCGTCAATAGGTGTGCAATGCCTGAATTGATGCACGACTGTGATTTTGTATGCTGCCGCTCTACATACTGCCCTCCAAACCACATATGGAAGAACATGCATGCAACAGTTCTCTAGAGACGCTGCCCGTGCTTCTTAAAGAGACATGCACATCTTTCAGGTAAGTTTCGATTTCAGCTTTTGGACTGTTTTTTTTTACTGGAGTAGAGGCTTGGTGCAATACATTTTAAAAAGTTGTTGAAGTGTGCAGGGAATGCTGTTGGACCTTTGCAAGGCTTTGGCTGTTAAAGGGTGGCCTCTGAGAACACCATTTGCTCCCAATCCTGTTGTAGTCTACCTTGAGCTGCAGTATGGCCTACTTCTGCTCCTATTTCTTATGTTCTTATGTTATTACCACATGGAGATGGAGCAGAGGCAGCAAAGGGGACAAGCTGCTCGCAGAGGGAAAAAGAAACAAAGACTTGGATTTATATACCTGTAGCGCCTTTCACGACCACCAGACATCTCAAAGCGCTTGACAGCCAATGAGGTAATTTTGAAGTGTAGTCAGTTATAATGTGGGAAACGCGGTTGCCAACTTGTGCACAGCAAGATCCCACAGGCAGCAATGTGATAATGACCAGATAATCTGTTTTTGTTATGTCAATTGTGGGATAAATATTGGCCAGGACACCGGGGATAACTCCCCTGCTCTTTTTTGAAATACTGCCATGGGATCTTTTACATCCACTTAAGAGGGCAGACGGGGCCTCTGTTTACCGTCTCATCCAAAAGACGGTACATCCGACAGTGCAGCACTGCATTGGAGTGTCAGCCTAGATTTATGTGCTCAAGTCCCTGGAGTAGGACTTGAACCCACAACCTTCTGACTCAGAGGCGAGTGCGCTACCCACTGAGCCACAGGAAGAGGAAGAAGGGAGAAGAGGAAAAAGCAGAAGAGAAGAAAATGGAAGGAAGGAGGCATCTCAGACAGCCCCTTTCTGGCTGTCATCCGCCTGCAGTACCAATGACCGCAACCCCAATTCGTCTTTCAACATTTGTCCCACATCTTACCTTCCCTCTGTTACTGACCATCACAGCGTCCTCTTGGCCACAATGTTGAAATAAAAGCCATCACAAAGCAAACTTTCCAATCTAACTTTATCCATATATGCATCCAATATTACATCAAAAACATCAACTAATCACCCTTGTTCATTCCCTTAGTAACTGCCTTTGCCTATCCTAGTGATGTAATGCAGTGCTACCCAAGTGGCTGCAGCATGGCTGGTGGAAGGCTACTGACTTTCAACGGGGGACACTGCTGGCGATCTTGCAGAATGACCTCGAGGAGCTGATGGCTGGGAATGTGAAATCAAGTGATGGTGTTTCTTCTTCTTCATTCACCTTTCCCTCTTCTTGGTGAAGCGCAGGCTGGATTTCTTGGGAGTCTGAAATGAGGAAGGCACAAGGGTTGGGTTGTGGTCAGAGGAGGGCAGGAAAGCAAGAGGTGCATGCCTACACAATGTATAGCTTATATATGAGAAGACATTGTGGGCTGAGGGCGAATGTGGGATGTGAGAAACATAGAAAGTAGGTGCAGGAGTAGGCCATTCATCCCTTCGAGCCTGCACCGCCATTCAACAAAATCATGGCTGATCACCCACCCCAGCACCTCCCCCCCACGCCCCCTCCACACCCCCCGACCCCCCCAGCCGCAAGGACCACATCCAACTCCCTCCCGAACACATCCAATGAACTGGCATCAATAACTCTCCGCGGCAGGGAACCCCACAGGCCAACAACTCCCCGCGTGAAGAAGTCTCTCCCAATCCCAGCCCCAAACAGCCCACCCCCCATCCCAAGAGAGTGCCACCCCCCGGCTCCGGACCTACCCAACACCGGGAACACTCCCCCCGCACCCAACTCGCCCCGTCCCGTCAGAATCCTTCCCAAATGCCAAACACCCCCGGATGTCGAGCCCCCAGCCCCGGCCACCCCGGAGCCACGCCCCCGCGACGCCAACCACACCACATCCACCAACCGCCATCTGCGCAGTCAACCCGTCCACCCCACTCTGAACATTCCCCGCACCGAGGCACAGAGCCCCCAGGCCCGCCCCTCCAAGACACTTCGCCCCCCAGACCTCCGCTGCAATGTGGTCCCTCCTGTCCCCCGCCCTGGGGGTTTCTCCGCCCCCCACCTCCACCACTCTCCCCTCCATCCCGTGCCCCGTCTCCCCTCATCTTCCTTCTGCCTCCCCGCACAGGCTCCCATCTTGGGGGCGGTAACCTTCTGGGGCAGGGAATTTTAGCCCCCAGCATGGAAGTCCTGCTCCCGCCGCAGAATTGGCCTTACCACCCCTCAATGGAAGCGGAGTGCAATTTCCCACACTCCACTTCCTTTGGGGGCAGTTACCGGGCTACGACTGGATTCTCCTGCGACAGTTTGAACTGGTGCGCTCCACTCTCTGTCCTGTGACAGAGAAGGAGGATAATGTATGAGTATACCAGCATCTTGTATTCTTTCAGCCCCGCTGCTGGTCAAAGGTTCAATCATGTCCCTGCCAAGAATGACCAGCACCGTCTCCTCCAAGGGGGTGATGTGAAGGTAGAAATGTGAGGTGTACCTCGTGTTTGGTAGAGATTGTTGGTAAGTGAGTGATGGTGGGGGGAAGGTGGATTGTGCATTGAGCCGTGTGTGAGGCTAGTGGTGCAGTTGGTAGGAGACAGCTATTGAAGATGCATTCACTGATCTTGACCACTGGTCTGAGGCCATGAAACTTCTTCGGGAACTGGAGCCAGGTCCTGGGGGCAGTGGCACCCTCACCCATCTGATTCCACATCCTTCTTTCTGGAGGCCCTCCTGGCCCCCAGTGGGTCGAGGACCTCTTTTCTAGTGTTGACATCCTGTACCAAGCTCAAGCATTGCATCTGAGACCCTGGTGCCCTTTCCCTGGCCTGTAGTGCAATTTGTGTCTGTTCTGAAACGTTTTTACCATTTTTTATGTGCAGAAGGCAGTGCAGCTTTAAGAGCCATGGACTGCCGAGCTTGGAATTATTTTTAATTTTTTTTCAGAAGGCAGTTCACCTTTAAGGGTATGAGACTGCCTTTAAAACTAATAGCCTTGCTTTAAGAAAAATCAGTGTCACTCCAGCGACGTGACCTTGGGCCTCCTGCTGAGTTCACAACCTGTCAGTAGCAGGATAGTCACTGGGCTGTGCATTAAAATCATTTAAATTATCAGGCAGCACCAAATCGACATGCTGCCTGCGCTTTCCAAACAAGCGCAAGCAAGTCTCGCCTCGAGGTGCTTGCATCCGTTTTCAGGCCTTATTGAATTTCTCAGCCATTGTGTTTTTGTGATGTTTTTTGAGGGATAAATATTGCCCAAGTCACCGGAGACAAAGGAAGGGACTCCCCTGCTCTTCTTCGAAATAGGGCCATGTGATCTTTTTCGACCACCTGAGGAAGCAAACTTGGTTTAACTTTTCATCCGAAAGACGGCATCACGGACAGTGCAACACTCCCTCAGTGAACTGAAATTTCAGCCTAGATTATGTGCTCAAGTCTCTGGATTGGGACTTGAATCCACAGCCTTCTGTGTCAGGGGTAAGAGTGCTACCATTGAGCCACAGAGTTGAAGCACTACTTTCCATAATGTTTTCATCCACTCGACACTGCATATATTCAATCACTGACTGACTGTTTTACTGAGGGGCCAAAATTGTGACTCGCTCCGTTTGGGGGCGGTAACCTTTCCAAGGCCGGACACTCTGCGCCCGGCACAGATGTCCCGCCCCGGGAGCAAAATTGGTCTTACTGCCCCTCGCAGGAGCTGGAGTGCAATGTCGCGCGCCTCACATACTCTTGGGGCAGGCTCGGGGGCGCTAAACGCGCAACGCAAAGCTGCGTAGTGCTGACATGTTCCATGGACCCTCCTCTTCCGTTAAAGGGGAGGGACACTGCGAGCTCTGCACGGCTCTTCATGGGCCTCCACTAGGCCACCGTGGAAGCGGGATGCCATGACCGCAGCCCACACCGAAATGGAGTGCCAGGCTGCATGATTGCGGCACGGACCGTGCGAAATCGGCAGAGAAAGACTCGACCAGTAAGTCGGCAAAAGAAAAATGGTGGCGCGCACCTCCCCTTTCAGTTTTGCCCCGCGAGCGAAGTGCGGCCTGATTCGCGACCCACGAGGCTGGTGCTGACATTGCCTGTGGCAGCCGCACAAGACACAGCCCAATTTCTGCCGCGGGGCGAAAAGAGGTTGATGATGGCAATGCCAGAGGCGCAGTGGCCCGCTGCACAACCAGCGGGGGCGTGGCGCTACTGGTTTCGCGCCTCCACGAATTCCCGCACAATTTCGCGCGGAGCTGGTCGCGCGCTCACCGCCCCCGCCCCGGCGAAAACACTTTTGTGTTGTACTGGTGCCCCCCGGAGGCACTAATGGGAGGTGCACAGCAAGGGAATTTTGCCCCCTGATTGTTTTCCCACAAAGAGAAAATCCATTTGTCACTTTTTAAAATAGATATGTTAAACCCCTTCACTTGCTGCTGGATGACATTCCAGCCTCAATTTCACTTTCAGTTGACTAAAAGATTGACAGAAAAAAGGCACAGAGGAGTACCCATTTCTGATTAAAATCCTCACCCTCCCTTTGTGATTCAGTGACTTAATTTGCTTGTTTATACACCACATTTGAATTTCACAATCTCACTCAGAGAGGCCAACGGCTGACCGTTTGTGAGAAATGGGGTAAATGTCACGTTATTACATAGAATCGCACAGAATTCACAGCATGCAAACAGGCCATTTGGCCCAACCAGTCTATGCTGGCGTTTATCCACTACACAAGCCTCCACCCACTCTACTTCTTCAAACCCAATCAACATACCCTTCTATTCTTTTCTCGCTTATGTACTTATCTTACTTCCTCTTAAAGGCATTTATATTTTTCACCTCAATTACTCCTTGTGGTAGCGAGTTCCACATTCTCACCACTCTCTGGGTATAGAGGTTTCTCTTGAATTCCTTATTGGATCTACTAGTAACTATCTTATATTTTTGATCCCCCCCCCTGCCACAAATGGAAATATCTTCTTTACATCTACCCTTTCTAACCCCTTATAATTTAAGCAACCTTTATCAGGTCAACCATCAGTTTTCTCTTCTCTAGTGAAAAGACCCCAGCTTATCCAGTTTTTTCCTGAATGGTATAATCTCTCAGTTCTAGTATCATCCTTGTAAATATTTTTTGCACATTCTCCGGTGCCTCTATATCTTTTTTGTATTACGGAGACCTATGTTATAGGGAGGAGCTCAGTTGGGTGGAGTAGAGGCAGCTTTACTTGTGTTCTACTGTTGCTCTACCTACCCTGATGTTGAATCTGGTTGTTTCAATTGTGAAAGTTTTGCTTTCCGCAGCTCTTGGTGAATACAGAAATTTGCAGGGAGAGGTGGGAAAAAATCATTAAAACAAAACATACTTTTTGTCTCACTTCCTAAATAACAGGCTGAAATGTGCACTGGGAGATCTGGAATGAATAGTTTTACTGTTTTGGAATGCTTATTTGATTCGCCCTATAGCATCACTGTAAAGGAACATAATCTATTTTCACCAGATCTACAACCCTCCGAGATCTCTGTGCCCCTCCAATTCTGGTCCCTTGTGCATTCTTCAATTTCCTTCTCCCCAGCATTGGCAGCGGTGCCTTCAGCTGCCTAGGCCCTAAGCTCGGGAATTCCCTCCCCAAACCTCTCCGCCTCGCCATCTCTCTGTCCTCCTTTAAGACGCTGCTTAAAACCTCTCTTTTCGACCAAGCATTTGGCCACCTGACCTGATGTCTCCTAATGTCAGTTTTCTCTGATAACATTCCAGTGAAGCCTCGGGACATTTTATTATATTAAAAGTGCCTTATAAATGTGATTTGTTGCTGCTGGATACTCCAGCTTCCATTCTTGGACTAACGCATCACTGGACAGTGAGGGATGGGGCAATTGTAAGGTGGCATCCTGCATGTTGTTGTCAGCGGATGGTGTTTGACATATGTTAATATATTTCCAGGGTCCTGCGATGCTCATTCATGGAATAGGGTAACTGCAGCCGCCGATTATGCAAACCATTGGCAGGGTCAGTTTACTGTGACAAGCTTAGGGTTGCCAATCCCTCCCACCCCAGGATTGTCCTGCAGCCTCCAGGAATTAAAGTTTAATCCCCAGAATGCTGGTATAAGCAACCAGGGAGAAAAATCATAGACATTTTTTTTTTAATTGTCTATGATTTTTTTTAATTTTCTTTGAGCATTTATTAGTTCTTAAAATATTGGAGACTGGATAAAAAGGCTAAGATACTGTTTGATTTCTAATCGGCGTGGGAATGCGGTGCGTTGCGAGGATGGATGTGATGGCCGGCCAATGGCGAGAGCAGGGTGAGGGGCTGGGCCGCTGGAGGCAGGAGGTCATGTGATGAAACCTCCAGGAATAGGTCAAACCTCAATCTAACACCTATATTAACAGCTTAGTGAAAGGGGGGGGGGGGGGAGTAATATTTTTCAACCCCAGGCAAATATTGAACAACTTGTTTTCAAACGCTGAGTCGATGCCTTGTGGTGCCTTATAATTAAAGAGTTCAACTGCAATTAATGGGATTGTTGTTCACCAGTAACAGAGGGCCTCTTGCCCGTGGTACACTTGTGTTTATTGCGTTGAGAGCCCTTTAAAGAGTTATTGAATTTCACTCAGTAGAATATTGCCAAAGTATTTGAGTAATGAAGTATGGCTGACTGGCTGATCAAAGCAGTCTTGACTAAAGGTAAATGCCTCGGCCTACTGCAGGCATGTGCTCCTCTTGGAGAGTATGATTTGTGAAATTCTTGGGTGAGAATTTCAATTGCATCCCCTTCCCTTCCTCCCATCCCCCCCCCCCCCACCCACCTCAGGGACTCCTTCAGCTCCCCGCCGCCCCCCCCCTGCCGCCGGAGACATCTGAAAACCTCTAATTCTGCCCTCTTAAGCATCCCTGATTATAATTGCTCAACCATTAGTGGCCCTGCCTTCTGTTGCCTAGGCTCTAAGCTCCGGAATTCCCTCCCTAAACCTCTCCGCCTCACCATCTGAGAGGTATGACCTCTCAGTTCTAGTATCATCCTTGTAAACCCTTTTCCAGTTCCTCTGTATCCATTTTATAATATGGAGACCAGAACTCTTCACCGTACTCCAAGTGTGGTCTAATTATGCTCCTCTTCTTTCCTTTTCCACCAAGGCAAATACGCCATGCGAGATCTTGTCCACCGTCTTCCCGGAGGCAGCGGCAACACCGGCACCAGCACCGCCACCAACACAGTCAGCAAAACCATCTCCGACGAGACAATAACCGCTATTTGCTGTGCTTTGCATGAAGTCATTACTAAAAACATGGAAAACGCCAAGGCCTTGCGAGATTCTGGAGGGATCGAGAAGCTCATCGGCATAGCCAAGAGTAAAGGAGACAAGTACGTAACTGGTCGCACTGTACAATAGTCGTGATTGTCACTAGCTCCAGAGGGTAATGCGGTTATGTCTGAAATGTGCACGGGCCCAGCAACACAGGGATCGATGCATGTTCTCAGGGTAGGGTTGGCAACTCTGGTTGGGTGTATTCCTGGAGATTTCATCACATGACCTCCCACCTCAATCCGTCCCTCACCCACCTGTCATTGGTCCATCCTCCAGGCACACTGTCTTCCCAGGCCATTTGAAAAGGGAACAGGCTCTTTTTCACCCACTAGAATTAATCCTGACTGTTAGTGAAAAATCTTTTTTCCGCAACATTTCTATCACTAATAAATTAAAATGTTTGAAGAAAATGAAAAGAACACAATGTTGTTTATTGTTTATGATTTTTTTCTGGTGGGTTGCTCACAGCAGTGTCCCGGAGATGAATCTTCAATTCCTGGAGACTCCGGGACTAATCCTGGAGAGTCAGAAACCCTATCTCACGGGAGCATGCTTGATGGTTGGACGCTGTTCAGAATTCAAAGTGGATTAATATCCTTCAGACAGCACGAAGGATTAAAATGAAGAAAACATTTAGTGGAAATAACAATTGCAGGCTTTTCCCCCAAAATCCAAGGGGGTTTGCTTTAGGTGACAAGGGTTTGGAGAAACAGTGGGGGTAATATTGCCTTCGGGTAATATTGACATTGTAAAGTGGGCGATTTTCATTTCCATTTTGTTTTCCATTTGGAAATGAGAATTGGGAGAGATGTCCTCCAGTAACCAGCAGCTGGGAGGTGCACAGCAAAGCACTCAATGCAGCAGGCCCAAGTCCTTCACCTCTTCGTGCTATTAGCCTCCAACCTTACCGAGGCAAGTTCAGTGAATAAGGTTGCCAACCCTCCAGGATTGGCCTGGAGTCTCTAGGAATTAAAGATTAATCTCCAGGACACTGATGTGAGTAACCCAGGAGAGAAATCATAGGAGCATTAAAAAAGTGTTTTTCTTTCATTTATTAGTTATAAAAATATTGGAGATCGAAAAAAGACGGTAAGAATCATCCAGTTGGGTAATGGAGAATGTATTTGTCTTCCAATTGGTGGGGACTGGCAGTAAACTGCGAGGATGGATGTTTAGGCAATCGATGACGTAAGTGCAGGGGCGAGGCAGTTGGAGGCACATGATGAAACCTTCAGGAAAAGTCAACTCGAGTTGGCAACCTAGCAGTGAATGAAAGAGCTCTTTCAGAAATCACAGTGACTGACTATATCCCCAAATTCACCCCTGATTCCACAATAATGCCCCGGTGACTATTGCGACACAACATCCCGCGCATCCACTTGAGACATAGAAGTAGCCTATAAAATGGCAAGGTTGCAGGCACATCACGATCAACTTCTTAGAATCTCAAGGGTAGAAATCACTCTGCATGCTATCTGAATGAAATTGTTTCTAATTCTTCTGCGTGCGAGTTAAATGAAATTGTTTGAAATTTCTCTGCATGCTAGCTAAATGAAATCATTAGCCTATTTAAAATAACAGGTTAACAACTGTTAAAATAACAGAAAGAAATTCAACTGAATTCATTAATTAACTCATTAGATACTATTCAAAGAGGGGAACCAGATGGCTCAGTGGAACTGTGCGGTGTAATAGGTTAGTCATGGGCTTTTTTACCTCTGGCTTCTGGGGTTCAAATCCTCTCCCTTGGCTGCAAAAGTCCTTTATGAAATTAGCCTGAGCAGTCCAAGTTCTAGAGGACAATGGACCTGCAGCATAAAACTACCCCAAATGAGAAAGGGTTAATTACTAACCTTGTAGTAAAGGGACCCTTAGGGAAGAGTAATCATAATATGATAGAATTTTATGTTAGGTTTGAAAGTGATTTAGTTAAATCTGAAACCAGGGTCTTAAATCTAAGCAAAGCAAACTATGTAGGTATCAGGGGTGATTGTCTAATGTAGATTGGGAAACTACATTAAAAGGTATAACGGTAGACAAGTAATGGCTAGCATTTTAAAAAATTGATACATAATTTACAATAAGTATACATTTCTTTATGGCACAAAAACCCTGCAGGAAAAGTGGTCCAATGTGGCTAACAAGAGAAGTTAAAGATATTATTAGATCAAAGGAAGAGACTTATAATGTTGCCAAAACGAGCAGTAAACCTGAGGATTGGGAGGATTTTAGAATTCAGTAAAGGAGGATTAAGAAATTAATAAAGGGAAAATAGAATAAAGAGAGTAAGCTAGCGAGAGACATAAAAACAGTCTATAAAAGCCTCTATAGATATGTAAAAAGGAAAAAATTAGTGGAAGTAAATGGGTCCCTTACAGGCTGAGACAGAACAAATTAAAATAGGGAATAAGGAAATGGCAGAGAAATTAAACAAATACTTTGTGTCTATCTTCACGGAAGAAGGTGCAAAAAACCTCCTGGAAATAGTGGAGAACCAAGGGTCTGGCGAGAATGAGGAACTGAAAAAAATTAGTATTAGTAAAGAAATAGTACAGGAGAAATTAATGGGACTGAAAGCCAATAAATCCCCTGGACCTCAAGCCCTAGATCCTAGGGTTTTGAAAGAGGTGGCTATATAAATATTGGATGCATTGGTTGTCATCTTACTACATTCCATAGATTCTAGAACAGTTCCCGGGGATTGGAAAGTAGCAAATGACATCCCATTATTTAAGAAAGGAGGGAGAGAGAAAATGGGGAACTACAAGCCAGCTGGCCTGACATCAGTCACAGGGAAAATGATAGAATCTATTATTAGGGATGTGGTAACAGGGCACTAAGAAAATAATAATAGGACTGGGCAGAGTCAATACGGATTTATGAAAGGGAAATCATATTATAGAGTTTTTTGAGGTTATAACTAGCAGAATAGATAAGGGGGAACCAGTGGATGTGGTGTATTTGGATTTTCAGAAGGCATTTGATAAGGTGCCACACGAGAGGTTATTAAACAAAATTAGGACATGGGATGGGGGTAATATACTAGCATGGATTGAGGATTGGTTAATGGACAGAAAACAGAGCTTAGGAATAAACGGGTTATTTTTGGGGTGGCAGACTATAACTAATGGGGTTAAGCAAGGATCAGTGCTTGGCTCTCAGGAATTCACAATCTATATCATCGATTTGGATGAGGGGACCAAATGTAATATATCTGTTGTGCATGGAGAAAGAGTCAGACTGAACACTGAGCTCAAAGTAAAGTGTGACCGTAGTCTTTTATTGCAGGTCTCCAGAGTGCCTCTCCAACCTCTGAAGACTTCTTAAATACCTGTGCTCCCAAGGGATTATGGGATCCCTTGGGACTCCAGGGGATGAGCCCTCTGGTGGCTGTACAGAGAAAATACAAGTCCACATATAAAACAACACTACCCCCCCCCCCCCCCCACCGCAAAGTCAATAGTGTAACTATTTACAATGTGAGTCGATCTGGGGCCCTTCTTGCCCTGGTTGATCGTCTCGGTGTTGGCCCCAAGTTTCCACATGATTTGCTCCTGATTTTTAGGAGCAACTGGTGGAAAACGGAGTATCTTAGAAATCGCAATTCTCCACATTTAAGTTTTCTGCAGTTTTAGTCATGTAGAACAGTTTCACTTTGGAACAGAATTTTTTTTTCTAAAGGGGGCGTGTCCAGCCACTGATTTGAACGTTTCCACAGTGAAAACGTACTCCAAACTAACTTAGAATGGAGCAAATGATGATTTTTGTAGGCCTGAAAAAGCCTTGTCTACACATTAAAAAATCAGGCGCAGGTTACAAATTAGGCGTCCGAAACGAGGTGGGGCGGGGGGGGAAGGGAAGTCATTACATTCTACAATAAATCCTTAGTTATACTTATACAAATATTATACAAATAATTCCAACCTGAATAAAAATTTATAAGCAAAGAAAAGATTAAATAAACCATGTTCCTACTTGTGTGAAAGTGCTTCAGGCAAGGAGAAGGCTGCAGGAAGCCTCACAAGTTGAGGCAGCCATTCCCGACGGCAGGGGGGGGAGGCAGTGAGGGCCCGACCGACGGCAGCGGGGGGGAGGCAGGGAGGAGGCTGCAGGAAGCCTCAGAAGTTGAGGCAGCCATTCCCGACGGCAGGGGGGGGGGGGGGGGGAGGCAGTGAGGGCCCGACCGACGGCAGCGGGGGGGAGGCAGGGAGGAGGCTGCAGGAAGCCTCAGAAGTTGAGGCAGCCATTCCCGACGGCGGGGGGGGGGGGGGTGGAGGCCCCCCTGCCGTCGGTCGGGCCCGTCGGGAAACGGCTGCCTCAACTTCTGAGGCTTCCTGCAGCCTTCTCACTGCTGCAAGAAGCCTCAGTGCTGATCATGGAAGGGCAATGTGGTTTTATTAAACAATGTTAAAAATTGAACAGCTACAAAGAACTACAAAAATGGGCGAGTGCCAATGTTTCCTTCACACTGCATGTGCGCGAACGCTCCAACGCGCACGCGCAGGGTTGCCGGCACGAAAAAAAACTCATTTAAATGGTACCCGCCCCCTCCTACTTACAAATTCGGCGCGAGTGGTAGGTTCTGCCCCCTGGGCGCCGCGCCAAGCTGACATCGAGCTGCAAAGCGCTCGAGAATAGCGCGGTTTTTTTCAGGCGCCGTTTTCAGCGCGAAAAACGGGCGCCCAGCTCGGAGGGGCGCCTGTTTTGCCGCGTGTGGAAACTTGGGGCCGTTGAATCATTTGTTGGGCCCTCGCTGGGCAGCTGTGCAGCTGGCCTTGCTGGACTGCCTGGTGTGCTGGGCCCTGCAGCTCTGCTGTGGATGATGGGTTCTGCTTCGTGGTCAACCGTGGTGCCGGTTGCCACTGGTGTGTATGTTGGGGGATCAAAAAAGGTAGGGTCCAAAGTGGGTTGCTCAGGATAGTCCGTGAATCTGAATTTGATTTGGCCCAAGTGTTTCCGGTGTACGAATCCATTTGAAAGTTTGACCCACAATACCCTGCTTCCCTCTTTGGCCACGACAGTGCCGGGAAACCACTTGGAACCTTGTCCATAATTTAATACAAATACAGGATCATTGATTTCAATCTCGCGTGACACATTTGCGCTATTATAGTAAGCACTTTGATGAAGCCGCCTGCTCTCTACCTGTTCATGTAGATCAGGGTGAACTAACGAGAGCCTTGTCTTAAGTGCTCTTTTCATGAGCAGTTCAGCAGGTAGGATCCCAGTGAGTGAGTGGGGTCTCGTGTGGTAGTTAAGCGGGACTCGGGATAGGCGAGTCTGCAGTGAGCCTTCAGTTACCCTCTTCAAGCCTTGCTTGATGGTTTGCACTGCTCTCTCTGCCTGACCATTGGATGCTGGTTTAAACGGGGCAGATGTGATATGTTTGATCCCATTACGGGTCATGAATTCTTTGAATTCAGCACTGGTAAAGCATGGCCCGTTGTTGCTCACCAGGACATCGGGTAGAACATGTGTGGCAAACATGGCCCGCAGGCTTTCAGTAGTGGCAGCGGACGTGCTAGCCGACATTATCTCACATTTAATCCACTTGGAGTACACGTCTACAACCACAAGGAACATTTTACCCAAGAACGGTCCTGCATAGTCGATGTGTATCCTCGACCACGGTTTGGAGGGCCAAGGCCATAAACTTAGCGGCGCCTCCCTAGGTACATTGTTTAACTGCGAGCATGTCTTACATCTGTGAACGCAGGACTCTAAGTCCGCATCGATACCGGGCCACCATACATGGGATCTGGCTATCGCTTTCATCATTACGATGCCTGGGTGGGTACTGTGGAGGTCATTGATGAAGGTGTCTCTGCCCTTCTTGGGGACCACTACTCGATTGCCCCACAGAAGGCAGTCTGCCTGTATAGACATTTCATTTTTTCGCCGCTGGAACGGCTTTATCTCTTTCTGCATTTCCACTGGGACACTGGACCAGCTCCCGTGAAGCACACAGCTTTTGACTAGAGATAATAAGGGGTCCTGGCTTGTCCAGGTTTTGAACTGCCAGTCAGTGACGGGTGATTGCTCACTCTCAAATGTTTCCATAACCATGGCTAGATCTGCGGGCTGCACCATTTCCACCCCCGTGGTGGGCAATGGCAGCCTACTGAGAGCATTGGCGCAGTTTTCTGTGCCTGGCCTCTGGCGGATGGCGTAGTTGTATGCGGACAACGTGAGCGCCATCTCTGGATGCGGGCCGATGCGTTGGTATTTATCCCTTTACTCTCGGAAAACAGGGATATAAATGGCTTATGGTCAGTTTCCAATTCGAATTTTAGCCCAAACAGGTATTGATGCATTTTCTTTACCCCCATAGGTAACGCTAACACTTCTTTTTCAATCATGCTGTAGGCTCGCTCAGCCTTCGACAGACTCCTGGATGCATAAGCAACCGGTTGCAATTTCTCGAAATCATTAGCTTGTTGCAAAACACACCCGATGCCATATGACGACCCATCACATGCTAGTACCAAACGCTTACATAGATCATACAACGCAAGCAATTTGTTTGAGCATAACAATTTTCTCGCTTTTACAAAGGCATTTTCTTGGCTTTTGCCCCAAACCCATTCGCCCCCTTTTCGTAGTAAGACATGTAGTGGTTCTAACAGTGTGCTGAGACCCGGTAAGAAGTTACCAAAGTAGTTCAAGAGTCCCAGAAACGACCGCAGCTCCGTCACGTTCTGTGGCCTCGGTGCGTTCTCGATTGCTTCCGTCTTCGCGTTGGTGGGCCTGATGCCATCCGCCGCAATCCTCCTTCCCAAGAACTCCACTTAAGGCACCAGGAAAATGCACTTCGAGCGTTTTAACCTGAGCCCCACATGGTTGAGTCGACTAAGAACCGCCTCCAGGTTCTGCAGGTGCTCGACTGTGTTCCAACCTGTGACCAAGATGTCGTCCTGGAAGACCACGGTGTGCGGGACCGACTTCAGTAAGCTTTCCATGTTTCTCTGGAATATCGCTGCCACTGATCGGATTCCAAACGGGCATCTGTTATAAACAAAAAGACAGATGTGCGTGTTGATGCAGGTGAGGGCCTTCGATGATTCCTCCACTTCCTGCGTCATGTAGGCTGAAGTCAGATCCAGCTTCGTGAACGTCTTTCCTCCTGCCAGCGTTGCAAAGAGGTCGTCGGCCTTTGGTAGTGGGTATTGGTCCAGCAGGGAGAAACAATTGATAGTTACTTTGTAATCGCCACAGATTCTGACGGTGCCGTCTCCCTTGAGGACTGGGACGATTGGACTGGCCCACTCACTGACCTCAATCGGTGAAATGATGCCCTCTCTTTGCAGCCGGTCTAGCTCGATCTCTATCCTTTCTCTCATGATGTATGGTACTGCTCTCGTCTTGTGATGGATGGATTGCGCCCCCGGAATTAGGTGAATCTGCACTTTTGCTCCTTGGAATTTCCCGATGCTTGGTTCAAACAGCGAAGGAAATTTGTTTTCGACCTGGGCACACGAAGTGTCGTCAGCGGGCGATAGTGCTCGGACGTCGTCCCAGTTCCAGCGTATCTTTCCCAGCCAGCTCCTGCCGAGCAGCATGCGACCATCGTCCGGTACCACCCAGAGTGGTAGCTTGTGCACCGCTCCATCGTAGGAGACCTTTACGGTAGCACTGCCGATTACAGGAATCAGTTCTTTCGTGTAAATTCTTAGTTTCGTGCGAACTGGAGTTAAGACTGGCCTTAAGGATTTGTTGCACCACAACCTTTCGAAAGTCTTTTTGCCCATGATGGACTGGCTCATGTCCATCTCCATTGACACTGGGAGTCCATTTAGTTCAGCATTATTGGGGGACAATTTGTGGTGAATGTGTGCACCACATGTACCTCCACCTCCTCTATCTGAGGCTCTGGTTCGTTGTGATCCTCTGTGGATCTGTCCTCCTCTGCAACATGGTGGTTTGCAGGTTTAACAGGCGTAACAGCTCACCTGCACACTTGTTGGCGGTGTCCCATTGTTCCCCAGCCCTTGCAAACGTACTCTTTGAATCGGTATGAATGGAAACGATGATCACCCCCGCAGCGCCAACAAGGTGTTAATGGCCTTGCATTCATCACCCTTGATAGTGGACTCTGAGTCATCTGCGGACGTGCAGCTGCAGGTATGTGTGACCTGCCCTGTACGTTACGAATCGAAAACAACATCACTTTGTTCACAGTACTTGTAGCAGCACTTGTGTGCTGAGAGATTTGTTTCGTATTGTTACTGGTGGCAATGAACGCCTGGGCTGTCGCTATGGCCTTACTCAAGGTTGGGGCTCTACAGTCAAAAGTTTGCGAAGTATGTTTTCGTGGCCAATGCCAAGCACGAAAAAGTCTCTGAGCATCTGCTCCAAATGTCCTTCAAATTCACAATGTCCTGCAAGGCATCTTAGCTCGGCGACATAACTCACCACTTCCTGGCCTTCAGATCTTTTGTAGGTGTAGAACCGGTACCTCATCATCGGAACGCTTTCCTTCGGGTTCAAATGCTCTCGGACCAGTGTGCACAAATCGTCGTATGATTTCTCCGTGAGCTTCGCTGGAATGAACAGATTCTTCTTGAGGCCTTACGTTGGTGCCCCACAAACGGTGAGGAGGATCGCCCTTCGTTTGGCAGCGCTCTCTTCTCCATCTAGTTCGTTGGCCACAAAGTATTGGTCGAGTCACTCCACAAAAGTTTCCCAATCATCTCCCTCCGAAAATTTCTCCAGGATGCAGACTGTTCTTTGCATCTTTGGATTCACTATCTGTATCTCGTCGCCAGTTGTTGTATATGGAGAAAGAGTCAGACTGAACACTGTGAGCTCAAAGTAAAGTGTGACCTTAGTCTTTTATTGCAAGTCTCCAGAGTGTCTCTTCAACCTGTGAAGCCTCCTTAAATACCTGTGCTCCCAGAGGATTATGGGATCCCTTGGGATTCCAGGGGATGACCCTCTGGTGGCTGTACATAGTAAATACAAGTTCACATATATAACAATATCCAAGTTTGCTGATGATACAAAGCTAAGTGGGAATGTATGTTGTGAAGAGGATGTAAAGAGGTTCCAAGGGGATATAGATAGGCTAAGTGAGTGGGCAAGAACATGACAAATGGAATACAATGTGGAGAAATGTGAAGTTATCCACTTTGGTAGGAAAAATAGAAAAGCAGAGTATTTTTTAAATGGTGCAAGATTGTAAAATGTTGGTGTTCAGAGGGACCTTGTACACGAATCACTGAACCTTAACATGCAGGTACAGCAAGCAATTAAGAAAGCAAATGATATGTTGGCCTTTATTACAAGAGGATTTGAGTATGAGAGTTAAGATGTCTTACTGCAATTACATAGGGCCCTGGTGAGACCGCACCTGAAGTATTGTGTTCAGTTTTGTGTCCCCTTATCTAAGGAAGGATATGCTTGCCGTAGAGGGAGTGCAATGAAGGTTCACCAGACTGATTCCTGGGATGGAGGGATTGTCCTATGAGGAGAGATTGAGTAGACTAGGCCTATGTTCTCTAGAGTTAAGAAGAATGAGAAGTGATCTCATTGAAATATACAACATTCTTACCAGGCTTGATAAGGTAGATGCAGGGAGGATGTTTCCCCTGGCTGGGGAGTCTAGAACACAGGGTCACAGTCTTAGAATAAGAGGTCAGCCATTTCGGACTGAGCTGAGGAGAATTTTCTTCACTCAGAAGGGTGGTGAATCTTTGGCATTCTCTACTCCAGAATTCTCTATGGAGGCTCAGTCTTTGAGTACATTGAAGACCGAGATCGATAGATTTTTGGATATTAACAAAATCAAGGGATATGGGGATAGCGCAGGAAAGTGGAGTTGAGGTAGAAAATCAGTCATGATCTCATTGAATGGTGGAGTAGGCTCGAGGGGACAAATGGCCTACTCCTGCTCCTATTAAATCCAGCACTAATTGACAATAATTCTGACCAGCTTAAGGATGGCCTGTGTAAAGCAATGTCTCTCTATGTTAAAGACGCTGGGGCCGAAATTGCCCCTTTCTCAAAGAGGCGGCCACAGGTCGGTAAGCACTCATCTCGTGGATTTTCCCGGCAGAGAACCCCCCCGCTCCAACCGTGTTGCCGCCCCCTTGCTCCCTTACCAACTGGTGGTGATCCCCTTTCCACCCTGCATGGGAAATTTCCCCATGGGAGCGGATCACCCGCCGCTCGGTGCCCCCGATAGCTTTTCCAGGCGTTAAGCTGTGTGTGGTTGGGTGGCACGTTTGCCCTTAAAGGGGAGGGCGCACTGCTGCGGCCGCCATTTAATTTTAATTGTCGGCCGACTGCCAGGTCTGTGGCGGCCCAGTGTTTGCCACTAAAGTGGCTGCAGAGTTCGCAGCGGCCCTGAAGGGGAGGGATGTTGTGACGTATTAGCGTAACATGGCACGTCCGCGTCGCACTGACGACTCGGAGCGACAGCCGTTCAAACCTTCTCGCTCTTCCGCCCCACCGACGACGGCCACTCCGACCTGCCTGCACTGATGACATCACATCCGCCCCGCTCCTAAAAAAGACCTAATGGTGAATTTCCCCAGATTGTCCGCCCCAATAGCACTTAAAAATCCGTTTCAGGCGGAGGGCAATTTCGGCCCCTCTTTGTCAATGCAAACTATTCCTCTTCTGAGGATGGGGCTGAGGCATATTGTTTGGGAGAATTTAGAGGGAGCTTTACCCTGAATCTAGCTTGATGCTGACACTGGGTTCCTGAAACACAAAGTGTTCCATTCCTCAGGACTAATATCGCTCATCCTAATGAACTCTTTAATTACAGAAGTGTCTAGAACATTTTTGCGAATGTTGTGCTTATCTCACTGAGGTAATGGCAGCGCTGGCAAGTGAGCAATTTGACCATCCAGCACCAAGCACTCCCAGGTTAGCTATAGCAAGGTGAGATGTGCCTTGATCCCAACCTCAGAAGAGCCCTCCTTGTCACTGGAAATTAGTGTGAGCTTTGCCCATACAAGCCATTCTATGTTGTCTTTGGGTGATATTTCCAATTTAGGGCCGAGTTAAGGGGCCCTTTTGTAGGAGCTGGGTTGAGTCTGCCCAACAGTGGTGTATCTTCAAGACAATTACTCAAGGAGGAGGGTGTTTCACAGGAAATAAACCACACACACCCAGTGTAGAAATGATAGCTTCAGGTTGATTGGTGTGATGAGCATAGCTGGGAACGTGTCCCATTCATCATTACAGAAAGCTTTGGCTGTCAGATCTGAAAGTCATGAGCCCATATTTTGCACTGTTGTGATTAATTTTTGAGGAGATTAAGTTAAAAAGTTGAAGAACCACCGAAGGGCAGACTTTCCTTCCACTGTACAAATAGTTCAGGATAGGTGCAGCATCGCCAATCTCTCGAATTCAGTAAGAATGCACAGTGGTGTCATTTGAGCATTTACGTGGGTTAGGCGACCAGTTGTGAACATGGAAGTATGCTTTGCCTTTGTTATCAGTTAAACCCTTTTAGTTAAAAGGGTTTGAGGTGTCAAAAACCTGAACTCGTAGCAGACTGTGAACTAGTTGAAGATATAATGGGGCTATATTTTGGTCTAGGGCTATGTTAAGTGGTAATGGTGACTCAGCAGCCTGTTTTTGCAACTCTTCTCGATTTTCATTTCCATTGACTTCAATCGGGCATTGTGTAAAGCTGGCGGCCGATTCACTGTCGCTCATTATGTCCTACCGACCAAGACAAATTTATACACCCGGTATAAGTCTAGTTCAATAATCCCTGCTGTTAGATACATGTTTAATTTACACGATTAACCACATTAGAATTTGGTTAGTAATAAATTTCCTGGCTGGACCTGTTGGGCCAAATGGCCTGTTTCTATGCTGTAAATACTATGTAAATCCCTATTGATGTGTTTAGCAGGTTTGACGTTCCCAGGGCCGTCTCACTGTTATGAATAATACAGCGCTTTATTCCCAAGACAGGTGCAGGGTACAGAGAGCACCTGGTCTCACTCGAAATAATTTGCCCCCTCTTCTGTTGGGTCACTTTTTTGAGAGATTTTTAC
Source organism: Pristiophorus japonicus (assembly GCF_044704955.1). Classification (NCBI taxonomy): domain Eukaryota; kingdom Metazoa; phylum Chordata; class Chondrichthyes; family Pristiophoridae; genus Pristiophorus; species Pristiophorus japonicus. The sequence continues at coordinate 41,616,086 of NC_091981.1, read as the reverse complement.
GCCATCCCCTGTGGGTTTTTGCTAATTGCCAACAGCTACTTGCCTTGGCATTCTGCATGGCTTGTTGCCAAGCTGAGAAAATTCTTGAAGGAACATAGGAACAGGAGTAGACCCTCGAGCTCGTTCCGCCTGATCATAGAATGGTTACAGCCGGAAGGCAGCCATTCGGCCCGTTGAGCCCGTGCCGGCTCTCTGCAAGAGCACTTTAGCTAGTCCCCTTTCCCCGCAGCCCTGCAATTTTTTTTCCTTCAGGTACTTATCCAATTGCCTTTTGAAAGCCACGATTGAGTCCACCTCCACCACCCTTTCAGGCAGTACATTCCTGATCCTAACCACGCGCTGTGTAAAAAGGATTTTTCTCATGTCACCTTTGGATCTTCTGCCATGCCAATGGGAACAGTTTCTCTCTATCTACTCTGTCCAGACCCCTCATGATTTTGAGCACCTCTATCAAATCTCCTCTCAACCTTCTCTGCTCTAAGGAGAACAACTCCAGCTTCTCCAGTCTCTCCATGTCACTGAAGTCCCTCAACCCTGGAACCATTCTTGTAAATATTTTTTGCACCCTCTCTAAGGCCTTCACATCCTTCCTACAGTGTGGTGCCCAGAATTGGACACAATACTCCAGTTGAGGTCAAACCAGTGTTTTATAAAGGTTCATCATAACTTCTTTGTTTTTGTTCTCTATGCCTCTATTTATGAAGCCCAGGATCCCGTATGCTTTTTTAACCACTTTCTCAACCTGCCCTGCAATGATTTGTGCACATATACCCCCAGGTCTCGCTGTTCATGCACCCCTTTCGTTTATATTGCCTCTCCTCGTTCTTCCTACCAAAATGTATCACTTTGCATTTTTGTATGTTAAAATCATCTGCCACGTATCCGACCATTCTACCAGCCTGTCTATGTCCTCCTGAAGTCTATCACTATGCTCTTCATTCTTCATTATACTTCCAAGTTTTGTGTCATCTGCAAATTTTGAAATTGTGAACCAAGTTCAAGTCATTAATATATATCAAGAAAAGCAGTGGTCCTAATACTGACCCCTGGGGAACACCGCTGAATATCTTCCTCCAATCAAAAAAACCAACCATTCAGCACTACTCTCTGTTTACTGTCACTTGGCCAATTTTGTATACATGCTGCCACGGTCCCTTTTATTCCATGGGCTTCAACTTTGCTGGCAAGCCTATTATGTGGAACTTTATAAAACGCCATTTACACCACATTGCCCTCATCAACCCTCTCTGTTATCTCACCAAAAAACACAGTCAAGTTAGTTAAACACGATTTGCCTTTAACAAATCAGTTCTGGCTTTCCTTAATTAATCCACACTTGTCCAATTAACTGTTTATTTTGTCCCGGATTATCGTTTCTAAAAGCTTCCCCATTACCACGGTTAAACTGACTGGCCTGTAGTTGCTGAATTTATCCTTACACCCTTTTTTGAACAAGGTTGTAACATTTGCAATTCTTCAGGCCTCTGGCACCAGCCCATATCTAAGGAGAATTGGAAGATTATAGCCAGTACCTCTGCAATTTCCATTTTTATTTCCCTCAGCATCCTCGGATGCGACGATCAAATCATCCGGTCCTGGTGACCTTTCTAGTGGCTCCTCTTTATCAATTTTTATCCCATCCAGTATCTTAACTACCTCCTTTTTCGCTATGACTTTGGAAGCATCTTCTTCCTCGGTAAAGACAGATGCAAAGTATTCATTTATAATCTCTGCCATGCCCTCTGTCTCTCTTTCCCCCTGTGGGAATGTACCTCGACTGTACCCGAACCATCTCCTCTTTGAAGCCACTCATTGTTCAATTACAGTTTTGCCTGCCAATTTTTGATTCCAACTTACCCGGGCCAGATCGATTCTCAACCCACTGAAATTGGCCGCTTTCCAATTAAGTATTTTTACTCTTGATTGCTCCCTGTCCTTTTTCATAGCTAATCTAAACCTTATGCTAGTGTGATCACTGTTCCCTAAATGTTCTCCTACTGACACTTGCTCCACTTGACCCACCTCATTCCCCAGAACCAGATCCAGCAATGCCTCCTTCCTCGTTGGGTATGGAAACGTACTGATCAAGAAAGTTCTCCTGAACTTCTTCCCCCTCCCTGCTCTTTACACTATTACTATTGTAGTCTATATTAGGACAATTGATGTCCCCCATTATCACCACTCTGTAGTTCTTGCACCTCTCTGTAATTTTCCTGCAAATTTGCTCCTCTAGATCCTTCCCACTAGTTGGTGGCCTATAGAATACACCTAGTAATGTAATGGCACCTCTATTGTTTCTTAACTCTAACCAAATAGATTCTGTCCTTGACCCTTCCAGGAAATCCTCTCTCTCCAGCACTGTAATATTTTCCTCAATCAATGCTGCCACCCCATTTCAGTTTTTCCTTCCCTATCTTTCCTGAACAACTTGGGCTGAGTTTTCGGCGATCTTGCGACCGAGTTTTTGCCGCGATTTGAACCTCTGCAGTGAAAGCCGGTCAGCAGGATCCTCACGTACCTCTTCGCGGCGGCAATTTCAAGTATGGCCGGGGGAGGTGCGCCGATGAGAAACGACGTGCAACGTCGCGGATTGCGTTACCGTCGTACTTTCAGCTCTCTCCCAACCCGTACGCTGTGCCCAGAATACTGACAGGATCAAACCTGCGGTGCAGCCCTGCCAGCAACGTTAAGTATGAAGACCCGCAAAAGGTAAGTTAAAGTTTTTATATTTTAATTATTTTTCAGCGATTTAGCAGGTAAAGGTTTTTAGAATGTTTTTTGCAATTTTTTTTTTAGTTTTTTACCCCCCTCCCATGGCCTCACTCACAGCACTACCGACTCCAGACTAAAGTTGCCGAAACTCGTGGTTTGCGCCGTGAATCCTCGTTCGACACTGACTTTACCGAGACGTAAAGGCCGAAAGTTGGGCCTAAAAACGGTAGCACAGCAAAAACGGTAATTTTGGCGTAAAACTACCATTTTTGACGAAAGCCAAAAATCTAGCCCGATATATCCAGCAATATTTAGTACCCAATCCTGCCCTTTTTTGAGCCAGGTCTCCATTAGCGCCACAACATCATATTCCCATGTGGCTATAGAAACATAGAAAATAGATATAGGAGTAGGCCATTCGGCCCTTCGAGTCTGCACCACCATTCAATAAGATCATGGCTGATCATTCACCTCAGTACCCCTTTCCTGCTTTCTCTCCATACCCCTTGACCCCTTTAGCCGTAAGGGCCATATCTAACTCCCTCTTGAATATATCCAATGAACTGGCATCAACAACTCTCTGCGGCAGGGAATTCCACAGGTTAACAACTCTCTGAGTGAAGAAGTTTCTCCTCGTCTCAGTCCTAAATGGCCTACCCCTTATCCTAAGACTGTGTCCCCTGGTTCTGGACTTCCCCAACATCGGGAACATTCTTCCCGCATCTAACCTGTCCCGTCCCATCAGAATCTTATACGTTTCTGTTAGATCTCTTAATTTCCAATGAAATACGAACTCCGATTGTAGTTTTAATGTCACTTTATTTGTGGCAGACAGCAACAAGCTCTTGGCTTTAAGCCAGATCTTTGTCCTTCTGAGACCACATGGTCAAAATGGCTGTACTTATACCTGGATCAATTTACAGAAAAGAACTCGCCTTCTTTGACCTTATTGGCTCAATTAATAGTCTTTTAACCTTTTAATTGGCTCACTACCCAAAAGGTCCTAAAATGTCAAGTTGATTGATGACTTAATGCAACATGCTCCCACTCACGTAGCATCTCTGACTTGGTGTCTGTGAATTCTCACAGTCTGTCTAAATGCAGCCTGTTTGAATTCTCCATCAGTTTCTATGAGATCCCCTCTCATCCTTCTAAACTCCAGTGTATAAAGCCCAGTTGATCCAATCTTTCCTCATATGTCAGTCCAGCCATCCCTGGAATCAGTCTGGTGAAACTTCGCTGCACTCCCTCAATAGCAAGAAAGTCCTTCCCCAGATTAGGAGACCAAAACTGAACACAATATTCCAGGTGAGGCCTCACCAATTGCAGTAAGACCTCCCTGCTCCTATACTCAAATCCCCTAGCTATGAAGGCCAAGATGCCATTTGCCTTCTTCACCGCCTGCTGTACCTGCATGCCAACTTTCAATAACTAATGAACCATGACACCCAGGTCTCGTTGCACCTCCCCTTTTCCTAATCTGCCGCCATTCAGATAATATTCTGCATTCGTGTTTTTGTCCCCAAAGTGGATAACCTCACATTTATCCACATTATACTGCATCTGCCATGCATTTGCCCACTCACCTAACCTGTCCAAATAACCCTGCAGCCTCTTAGCATCCTCCTCACAGCTCACACCACCACCCAGCTTAGTGTCATCTGCAAACTTGGAGATATTACACTCAATTCCTTCATCCAAATCATTAATGTATATTGTAAATAGCTGGAGCCCCAGCACTGAGCCCTGCGGCACTCCACTAGTCACTGCCTCCCATTCCGAAAAGGACCCGTTTATCCCGACTCTCTGCTTCCTGTCTGCCAACCAATTCTCTATCCACGCCAGTACATTACCCCCAATACCATGTGCTTTGATTTTGCACACCAATCTCTTATGTGGGACCTTGTCAAAGGCCTTTTGAAAGTCCAAATACACCACATCCACTGGTTCTCCCTTGTCCACTCTACTAGTTACATCCTCAAAAAATTCCAGAAGATTTGTCAAGCATGATTTCCCTTTCATAAATCCATGCTGACTTGGACCGATCCTGTCACTGCTTTCCAAATGCGCTGCTATTTCATCCTTAATAATTGATTCCAACATTTTCCCCACTACTGATGTCAGGCTAACCGGTCTATAATTACCCATTTTCTCTCTCCATCCGTTTTTAAAAAGTTGTGTTACATTAGCTACCCTCCAGTCCATAGGGACTGATCGAGTCGATAGACTGTTGGAAAATGATCACCAATGCATCCACTATTTCTAGGGCCACTTCCTTAAGTACTCTGGGATGCAGACAATCAGGCCTGGGGATTTATCGGTCTTCAATCCCATCAATTTCCCCAACACAATTTCCCGCCTGATAAGGATATCCTTCAGTTACTCATTCTCACTAGACCCTCGGTCCCCTAGTACATCCGGAAGTTATTTTTGTCTATTTGCGCCTGCAGCTCACCAACCTTATTTACCACACTTCGTGCATTCACACACATGCACTGTAAACCTATCTTAGACCCTCTTGTATTCTCTCTTAGTTTGACCCCATCTAATATCGTACTATTTCTTACTCTAGTGCTATCTGTTTCGACCAATCCTTTGTGCACCTTGTTTCCCCTTTCTGATGCTATATCCTGGTACTCATCCCTCTGCCAAATTGGTTTAAACCCTCCCCAACAGCACTAGTAAACCCCCCTGCAAGGACATTGGTCTCAGCTCTGTTGAGGTGCAACCCGTCCGGCCTGTACAGGTCACAGCTCCCTCTGAACCGGTCTCAATGTCCCAGGAATCTAAAGCCCTCCCTCCTGCGCCATCTCGCCAGCCTTGGTTCCGTAACCCTTGATACCCTTGCCCAACAAAAATCTATCAGTCTCAGTTTTGAAATTTTCAATTGACTGCTTTTTGCAGGGGAGAGTTCCAGATTTCCACGAGCCTTTGTGTGAAGAAGTACTTTCTGAGATCGCCCATGAATGGTCTAGCACTAATTTTAAGATCATGCTCCCTTGTTCTGGACTCCCCCACCAGAGGAAATAGTTTTTCACTATCTACCCTATCAAATCCTTTAATCATCTTAAACACTTCAATTTTATTCCACATGACACTCGGCACCTCCATCAGTTGAGACAAGCCCGCCTTTAAAAGCATAATGAGCCACATCTGATTGGATCTTTTCGGGTCCAAAGTTTTTATTTTGATGCCTTCTTATTTCAGAACTGAAAGTACCAATTTGGTTTCTGAATAATTAATATTGATTCATATTAAAACATAAGAAAAATTCAACCCGACTTCCCAGTTGTGGGTTCAGTAAAAACTGCCATGTGTTGGGCCCAACACTTTTGACCTGGTACAGTCCAGTATCTGGGTTTATTTTAAATCACAGCTTGATAGCAAAGCCTCAGCCACCATTTTGCATGTTCTACAAGGTCTGACTCAGTTTGGTACCAAATCATCCACATCCAATGCTCAGATTTTAACTGCAAATCGGTTGGGTAATTGTGCTGTTAACATTTTAAATCTCTTTTCGCGGCTTGATTAAAGGGGAAAGTGTCATTCTGCTGAACTGCCTCACAATCCAAAGATAGGGAGATTTACGTGCCCCTTATTAATGTGTCTCCGGCACCTCTTGGGGTAATTTTGACTTTGTGTGGTCGTGTAAAGCGGGTGATAACAAATTGGCAGCTCGTTTTACATCACTCCCCATTAAAGTCAATGGAACTAAAAAACGGGAGATGTAAAACGGGCTGTCGACTATAAAGTCAAAATCTGTCCCCTTCTTTTTATGCTTCGGACCCTGGTTGGAGGCGGACATTTTAGAGGTAACTTTCCAAGTCCACATTGCGGAAGATGGTTGGCATGGTGCCTCCCTGCACCCCCCCCACCCCCCCCCCATTGTATGATATACTCTGACAGCGAGCGAGGCTTCCCCCTAACCCCTTCCCCCGCCACCAGTGCCTACTCGGAAAATTAGCCCTTCAGTGTAGGACTGTCCCTTTTCAGAAATTTCAGCTCCTGAACCAGGAATTCCACCCACCAGTGTTTGTTACCATGTTACCCAACCTAAAATGTCGTAAGAGCCACTCATTGATCTTCCAGAAGATAGAAGTAAAATGTTCTGCTTCTCAAGACACTTAAATGATTTCATTTGTAATGTCGTTGCGCTTGGTGCTCAGCAATAACAGTTTACACAAGTGTCTTGCCAGTATCTACATCAGCTATGAGCTGATATAAAAGGGAGGGAACAAGAAGGAAAACCAGAATGAAACATCAAGAACAGTGCCTTGAGGGTGACTGTTTTGCCACAATAACTGAGCCAACTGACTTCACACCTGAAAACCTCAGCATTGCCAGAATAATTTGTTTGGCATTGATCTGCAGCCACGAGCTGCTCTGTACTTCTGTAATCTGCACCAAAAGCATAAAACACACAGAGAGCCTGCCAGACAATCTTTGATTTGATCTGATAAACATCTCTGCGTGACTCACATTCCATATGAGAGATGAGTTTTCTTTTAATGAATTAAAATCAAGAGTACCCATTTGCCCCGGTACTCTCCCTGCCCCCCCCCCCCCCCCGCCACTGTCTTTGTAGCCAGTGTCTCCATTTCAGAATAGAATCATAGAAAAATTATGACACAGAAGAAAGCCATTCAGCCCATCGTAATCGAGCCGGTCGAATGAAGTGACAACATGATCTGTTCTACCGTGGCAGATGCTGGGATGGGAGCTATTGCTACTTTTCGACAGTTAGAGACAGGGCAAGAGATAGGAACTGCCTGGAGTTCTGATGTTTGCAACAAATGCCTTCATGTTATAAGCAGAGGAAGGAAGAAAGGAAGGAAATAAAATACTTTATTTAGATTGCACTTTTCATGACCTCAGCCAATGAGGTGCTTTTGAAGTGTAGTCACTGTTGTAATGTAGGAAGCACGAAAGCTTATCTGTGCACAGCAACTCCTGCAAACAGCAATGAATAACGAATAGAAAATTTGTTTTAGTGACAGTGGTTGATAGATCAATATTGGGCAGGACACCAGGGAAAATATCTCTGCTCTTCTTCGAAATAGTGCCATCGGATCTTTTACGTCCACCTAAGAGGGTAGGCAGGGCTTCGGTTTAGCGTTTCATCCAAAAGAAAACAGCACTTTCGACAGTGCAGAACTGAGGCGTCAGCCTTGGTTATGGGCTTAACTCTCTGGAATGGGACTTGAACCCACAATGTTCAGACTCGGAGATGAGAGTGCTACCACTGACCTACAGCTGACAATTGGGAGCCAATTGACTTGTACTTGCAAAAAAGAAAGACATTTGGTATCAGGTTCATGTTTGGAAATTTCCAACCCACTCTGGTCCAAAGCCCGGGGTGGGCCTCTGCTCTTTCCCCTTGGCCCTTGTATTCAATGACTGTAAGCACCTCAAATTCTCCCCACACAGGTATTCTTATCAATCAAATGTAGATGCATCCCAATCAGTCTGATGCATTAAAGGAGACTAGTGGTTCAACATCTTGGGCTGGATTTTCGATGCTGCTTATTTTGGGGCGGTAATGGCAGCGGGGTGGTAAAGTTTGTGCCCGAGAACAGTTTGCGCCTCAATCAGCAAAATTCATCAGCTGGGCCCCGAGTGTGGGACGGAGCGCTAAGGGAGGCATTACACGTCTCTTTTAGGGTGCAAGGCTGGCTGAGCAATTGAAAATCCCTTGCTAAAGAGTCGGCCTCAGAGTGCCCTAAGAGAGGCTTCAGTGGCAAAAAAGAATTGCACTTAAGAACACAACATACATTCCCAAAACCTTAAACACCTACATCGCAAAAATAAAACGAAACAGAACAGTCAAACTTACCTCATTCACCAATTCCATCACTCACTGCCACTGGGACAGCTCTGCCCGCCTGGATTTCCAGGCGGTCCCACTACGGGGTGCTATATGGTCAGCGCACAACAAATTTCAAAGCGCAGTCGAAACCAACGGCGTTGCACGCCAGCTCGGCACTCCGGGAAGTGCTGCTCAGAGTCCCCGCACAACCCGCAACAAATTTACCCCGCATAACCCGCAACTGGCCGGTAACCATTTCCGCCTCCATTACCGTCCCTCAGGCGCGAACAGAGGTGGCAACATAGCAAAAATCCAGCCCTTTGCTTCTTGTCACGAAGAGTAAATATGTAGATGTTCAAGTTCCAACTACTGAGCAAAATCAATCATATACTACATTAACCTTTAGAACCCATTTGTTCAGACTTATTTATTTCAGCCTTAATTTAAAGCAAAAGGCTTGCTAGATAACAAATGTCAATGACAGACTCATACCAACTTGGTGTGCCTGCTTCATTTCTTTTTTTCTCTCAAAGACCATTCTCAGGTTTTTTTTTTGATGTTTTCAATCATGCCAATCCTGCCAGCCAAAGGGTTCTGTGGTTTCTAACTTGTGCTGTGGCCTTTTACACACAGACACTCACCGAAGGTGGTGAAAGCAGCGTCTCAGGTCCTGAACAGCATGTGGCAATATCGAGATTTGAGGAGCCTCTACAAGAAGGTACGCCATTTTCTTCCCATTCTCCACCTCTTCTCCTGTCATGTTGTGACCGTTTTCAATATATATATAAATATGTCGACTTACGAGTCGTAGACACAAATTTGCAGATAACACAAAGCTAGAGGATGTGGTTGACATTGGAAGGACTTTAAGTGACTTAAGGAGGACATAGATGGGTTGTAGAATGGACAGAGAGATATTGGATAAAATGTAAATAAATTTATATAGCGCCTTTCACAACCTCAGGGCATCCCAAAGTGCTTTACAGCCAATGAAATGCTTTTTACTCCCCTTAATTGGCCTGAGTATTTATCTGTTTTTCACCTCTCCCACTAGATTACATGGCTCTGGGTGGGTGGGGAATGTCCGTATCATGATGCACAAGAAGTCACAACTGTATGCGACAGGCTGGGTGGACCAGTGGGGCTTTCCCTATCCGTCATTTCCGTATGTTTGTATGAAGTGCGGTCATTGTTGTAATGTAGGAAATGTTATCAAGAGAAATGTAAGCTGTTAAATTTTGTGAGGAATAAGGAGAGGGAATATACACTAAATGGTAAAACTTTAAAAGGAGTGGAAGAACAGAGAGACTTAGATATGCAAATTATTAAAAGTTGAATCCACCTAGTGGCACCAGAACCAAAAATCTGTTGGAATCAAAAAAGCCTATGTGATCCTAGGTTTTATAAATAAGGCTGTAGCATACAAATGAAACAAAGTAATACTAAGAGTACAATAATCATTAGTTAGGCTGCCGTTAGAATGTTGCGTTGTGGTGCCTTACTTTTGGCAGGATGTGAAGGTCATGGAGAGAGTACAGAAGAGGATCACTACAGCAGAGACATTGTGTTAAACTTGTATCGAACCTTTGTTAGACCACACTTAGAGTACTGTGCTCAGTTCTGGTCTCCATATTACAAAGAGGATATTGAAACGCTGGAGAAGTTGCAAAAATATTTACAAGGTGACACAGAACTGAGAGGTATCAGGAAAGACTGAACAAGCTGAGGATCTTTTCTCTAGAAGAGGGAAAAACTGAGAGATGGCCTGATAGCGGTCTTTAAAATTATAAAGGGGTTTGATAGGTAGATGTAGAGTATATGTTTCCACTTGTGGAGGAGTGCAAAACGAGGGGCCATAACTAAAGGTAGCCATCAATAAATCCAATAAGGAATTCAGGAGAAATGTCTTTACCCAGAGAGTAATTAAAATGTGGAACTTGGTACCTCATGGAGTAGTTGAGGCGAATAGCATAGATATATTTAATAGATAAGTACATGAGGAGAAAGGAATAAGATGAGATGTGGAGCATAAACACCGGCATAGACCTGTGTTTCTGTGCTGTAACTAGTATGTAATACTAAGATGATACCAGGGATGAGAGGCTTAGTTGTGAGAAGAGATTAGAGAAGCTGTGACTCTTCAATACAGCAAAAAAAGTTTAAAATATATAATAGAGATGTTTAAAATTGTAAGAGATTTTTTTGATAAAGTACATCAAGAAAAGCTATTTCCACAAAATATTTATATTGTGCCTTTAACGTAATAAAACATCCCAAGTCATTTTACAGGAGCATTATCAGACACTGGTTGGTAAGTCAGTAATGATAGTGCTTAAATTTAAGATCATCACTAAGAGAACGAAGGCAGAGTTTAGCAGCCAGTTTTTCTTTAAACAGAAAGTTGTTAGGACATGAAATAGTGGTGGAAGCAGAATTCAATAGAGCTTTTAAAAAGGGAAGTGGATAAATGTTTGAAAAATAAAAATGTAGAAGGGTATGGGTAAAGGGAGGAAGAATGGGATGAAGTGGATAGCTTATTCAGAGAGCTGGCACAGGTGTGATGGGCCTAATGCTGGAAAACTCTTAAGACTCTCAATGTGCTCCAGCACTGTCCAGTGCTTTATATTTTAGTATTAAAGTAAAAATTAATATTATAGTATCAATCACTTGTGTGTCTTTTCAAGTACACCACCAAAGACATCAGCTTTCAGTGATGCCAACCTTTGGAACAAGAGTAGGATTGAGGAAGAGGTCTACCAGTCAATCCAACAACCCATAGGCACTTTTCTTTGAACAGTATGCTTGACTGATTGACGAATTTTGTAGGTTATTCGATCTCCAGTGAATTACTGACATGCCCAGAAGGAAAGGGAGTTGAAACTTCTTTAGTGGTAATAGGAACAATTCATTTGGTGCCTCAAGGAAATGGCTGCAAAAGCTACCAGCTTACCTAGGAACGCCTTCTGTGGGAAAGGAAAGTACATGAATACTGATTGATCGCCAGCATTGCTGCTTGCAGACAAAAATAAAAATAATAAGTGTCTCTTTTTCAGTACTTGTCCTTCTACTTGTTTCTCACCCTCTAATAGAAACATCGAAACATAGAAAATAGGTGCAGGAGTAGGCCATTCGGCCCTTCGAGCCTGCACCACCATTCAATATGATCATGGCTGATCATGCAACTTCAGTACCCAATTCCTGCTTTCTCTCCATACCCCTTGATCCCTTTAGTGATAAGGGCCACATCTAACTCCCTTTTGAATATACGTAACGAACTGGCCCCAACAGATTTCTGTGGTAGAGAATTCCACAGGTTCACAATTCTCTGAGTGAAGAAGTTTCTCCTCATCTCGGTCCTAAATGGCTTACCCCTTATCCTTAGACTGTGACCCCTGGTTCTGGACTTCCCCAACATCGGGAACATTCTTCCTGCGTCTAACCTGTCCAATCCCATCAGAATTTTATATGTTTCTATGTGATCCTCTCTCATTCTTCTAAATTCCAGTGAATATAAGTCTAGTCGGTCCAGTCTTTCTTCATATGTCAGTCCTACCATCCCGGGAATCAGTCTGGTGAACCTTCACTGCACTCCCTCAATAGCAAGAATGTCCTTCCTCAGATTAGGAGACCAAAACTGAACACACTATTCAAGATGTGTCCTCACCAAGGCCCTGTACAACTGCAGTAAGACCTCCCTGCTCCTATACGCAAATCCTCTCGTTATGAAAGCCAACATGCCATTTGCCTTCTTCACCACCTGCTGTACCTGCATGCCAACTTTCAATGACTGATGTACCATGACACCCAGGTCTCGTTGCACCTCCCCTTTTCCTAATCTGTCACCATTCAGATAATATTCTGCTTTCCTCTTTTTGCCACCAAAGTGGATAACTTCACATTTATCCACATTATACTGCATCTGCCATGCATTTGCCCACTCACCTAACCTGTCCAAGTCATTCTGCAGCCTCTTAGCATCCTCCTCACAGCTCACACTGCCATCCAGCTTAATGTCATCTGCAAACTTGGAGATATTACGTTCAATTCCTTCGCCCAAATCATCAATGTAGATTGTAAATAGTTGGGGTCCCAGCACTGAACCTTGCGGTACCCCACTAGTCACTGCTTGTCATTCTGAAAAGGACCCGTTTATTTCTACTCTTTGCTTCCTGTCTGCCAACCAGTTCTCTATCCACGTCAATACATTACCCCCAATACCATGTGCTTTAATTTTTCACACTAATCTTTTGTGTGGAACCTTGTCAAAAGCCTTTTGAAAGTCCAAATACATCACATCCACTGGTTCTCCCTTGTCCACTGTACGAGTTACATCCTTAAAAAATTCTGGAAGATTAGTCAAGTATGATTTCCCTTTCATAAATCCATGCTGACTTGGACCGATCCTGTCACTGCTTTCCAAATGTGCTGCTATTACATCTTTAATAATTGATTCCAACATTTTCCCTACTACCAATGTCAGGCTAACCGGTCTATAATTCCCTGTTTTCTCTCTCCCTCCTTTTTTTGAAAAGTGTGGTTACATTAGCTACCCTCCAATCCATAGGAACTGATCCAGAGTCTATAGAATGTTGGAAAATGACCACCAATGCAGTCACTATTTCCAGGGCCACTTTCTTAAGTACTCTGGGATGCAGACTCTCAGGCCCAGGAGATTTATCGGCCTTCAATCCCACCAATTTCCCTAACACAATTTCCTGACTAATAAGGATTTCTTTCAGTTCCTCCTTCTCACTCGACCCTCGATCCCCTATTATTTCCAAAAGGGTATTGTGTCTTCCTTAGTGAAAATAGAACCAAAGTATTTGTTCAGTTGGTCTGCCATTTCTTTGTTCTCCATTCTAAATTCACCTGATTCTGACTGCAAATGACCTACATTTGTCTTCACTAATCTTTTTCTCTTCACATATCTATAGAAATTTTTGCAGTCAGTTTTTATTTTCCTTGCAAGCTTACTCTCATACTTTATTTTCCCCCTCCTAATTAAAGCCTTTGTTCTCCTCTGCTGAATTCTAAATTTCTCCCAAACCTCAGGTTTGCTGTTTTTTCTGGCCAATTTAAAAGCCTCTTCCTTGGATTTAACACTATCCCTAATTTCCCTTGTTAGCCACGGTTGAGCCACCTTCCCCATTTTATTTTTACGCCAGACAGGGATGTACAATTGTTGAAGTTCATCCATATGATCTTTAAATGTCTGCCATTGCCTATCCACCGGCAACCCTTTAAGTATCATTCGCCAGTCTATCCTAGCCAATTCACGTCTCATACCATCGAAGTTACCTTTCCTTAAGTTCAGGACCCTAGTCTCTGAATTAAATGTGTCACTCTCCGTCTTAATATGGTCACTCTTCCCCAAGAGGCCTCGCACAACAAGATTGCTAATTAATCCTCTTCTCATTACACAACACCCAGTCTAGGGTGGCCTGCTCTCTCGTTGGTTCCTCAACATATTGGTCTAGAAAACCATCCCTTATGCACTCCAGGAAATCTTTCTCCACCATATTGCTACCAGTTTGGTTAGCCCAATCTGTATGCAGATTACAGTCGCCCATGATACTTTCCATCTACTATTCCCCGCCTTTCAGTTTGTGTTCTGCTCTTCCTCTCTCCTAGGCTTCCGCCCACTTTCTCTCACTATTGTCTTTGTATCTGTTGCTGATGCACCCACTTTTCTCTCTGCATCTGTCAGTGATTCTTTTCTCCCTCTTTCTATAAGCTCCTTCTCCCCTCTGTCTTATCTCTGTGTTAAACCTTCCCTGTGCTATGCGTGTTCTTTTGCTGATGTACTTTCAGTGTACCCAATATACCTTCAGTGCACCTGTAAACTTACACTGTACCCTGTATTCCCTCAGTGTACCCTGAGTATACCCACCATGACCTGCAGTGTACCCAGTAATAAGTGTACCCTCAGTATACCTACCATGAGTTGCAGTGTACCCTGTCGAGCTATGTTGTACCGGGCCAGGCATGTCAGTCTCCACTTTACAACTGATTAAAAGAGGGTGATACTTGTATTCATTGTTTAAGATATTCAGTGGATCTTTTACGTCCACCTGAGAGGGCAGACAGGGCCGGAAGATGGCATCTCTGACAGTGCAGCACTTTCTCAGTACTGCACTGGAGTGTCAGCCTAGATTTTGTGCTCAAATCTGTGGCATGCCACAACTTCTGGCTCAGAGGCAAGAGTGCTATCAACTGAGCCATGGCTGACATATAAAGGATGATAGATGGGGGAACAAATCTGTAGTGAAACAAAGTGATTGTATGACTCCTCTGGCTCCTAATGGAACAAACCTTTATATTTGGCTCATTTTACCACGTGTACCGAATTGAATCCCTGAAGTATATTCGTACCGTTCAGTGCTGAAGAATCCCAGTGGGAGTAACTGTAATTCACAGCCTTGTGAAGACAAGCAATGCACAAAAAGACACAAGGATTTCACTGGAACGTGTGTTGAATCCAGTAATGTAAAAAAAATTCTGAGCAGTGCAATTTGTTTTGCATTGTGAGCTTCACACCTGTGCGTGCTGGGAAAGGGAGGTGTGGAGGCAGGTTTCGCTGATTGTCCTGGTTGCAGAGTCATATCTGAAGTGCTCTTTGTGCAGGTGCAGTGAGAAAGTCCAGAGTTAATTCAGTTTTTTTTTCAAGTCACATTGAGAATAATAGTGTCCCCTCCACATGCAAAAGAAAAATCTCTTCACTTTCCTGGGAAGTAGAAAATATGGAAGTGCAGGAGAGAATGGCATAGAATTCTGGCCTCTTGCGCAACTTCGATTTTCATCACCCCACCATTGGCGGCCGTGTCTTCAGCAGTTTGGGCCCTAAGCTCTGGAATTCCCTTCCTAAACCTCTTCATCTTTCTCTGCTCCTTTAAGATGCTTCTTTGAACCTGCCTCTTTGACAAAGCTTTTGGTCACCTGTCCTAATATCTCCTCCTTTGGCTTTGTGCCAGATTTTGTTCAATTACGCTCTTGTGAAGCATCCTGGGACATTTTCCTGTGGATTGGATTCAGTCAGGTAACGAGCCAGCTGTCTGATTGTTGCACCCTCTGACTGACACAGATACTAGCGAATTCCATTAGCTGTCACGCTCGGGTTGGCAACTCTGGTTGGATGTATTCCTGGAGGTTTTATCACATGACCTCCCGCCTCCAACCACCCCTTACAGCCAGTCAGACTTTTTTCCCATTTCCAATATTTTTTATAACTAATAAACAGAAATGTTCACTAAAACGAGAAAGACACTTTTTTTTTAATGTCCCTATGATTTTTCTCTTGGATTGCCTGCAGCAGTGCCCAAAAGATTAATCTTCAATTCCTGGAAACTCCAGGACAATCCTGGAGGGTTGGCAACCCTAGATCACGTAGATCTTGGTCAGAGTTCTCTGGCATTGGCCGTGGACCATACACTTCCTGTTAGCTTGTCGCTCAATTTTGTGCTGAGATGCCACCACCGTTGACTGGGTGTTTCACGAATTTGGAATAAGGAATGAAAGGGGCAGGGAAATGGGCAATGTGTACTTTTACATAGGGGCCGAAATTGCCCCCCCCCGACTAAAAGTAGGTGCAGCTACCGTTTTTGAAGTTGCTTCTCCGCTCCAACCCATGGGGCAGAGAAGAGAGCGATTTTCTGCACTTTATTTTTGTTTGTCCTTCCGAGTGGTTTTGCAGCAGGGCAGACGTCGGGATGTCAGCGCGACGCGTCACAACGTCCCTCCTCTTCAGTTAAAAGGGAGGGCCGCTGCGAGCTCTGCATTTAGTTTAGTTTGGGCCCCCAGGGAGAGATTCGGCCGGGCCAGTGGTCCAGCAGCCAAGATGGGATGCCGGTCTGCCTGTTGGCGGCCCGGCCGAACCCATGGCCGCCATTGCCATGGCCTCGCAGTCGGCTGACACTTTAAATAAAATGGTAACCACGGAAGAGCACCCTTTCCTGTAAGGACGGATGAGCCGTCCAGCGACACACAGGGTACTGAGCGGCGGCCAATCTGCTCCCGCGTGGCAACTTACCGCGCGGGGCGGAAATGGGTCGGCGCAGGTCATGGGGGGGTCGGCACGTGCCCTACGAGGCGCCAACACGAGCGGCGCGGTGACGAGCACCGCTGTGAAAAAATGGAGGGCAATTTCACAAATGTTGGTGACTCCACGCCGACTAGGCCCCATAGAGTTTCCCAATTAATGTCCAAATAGTCAATTTTGCTAAAAGACATTTTTTAAATGGTCACAATATTCACCACAATCTGGCTTCTTAAATCGTGCAGCGAGGTGTCCATTGTTCACAAATCATGTTCTACCACACATGCAATGCAAGGTTACATCCAGTCCGATGGGGCATTTACCAAAAGTCTAACTGCAAAGACCCTTTCTGCCACCTGGTGGTAATTCCAGGTAGTACAGATTGTAACTGAATGACGAGGACAATGATGATCAAGTAAGTTTTAACTTGCTAAAGGATCAGTTAATCTTTGTTTGCTTCGAAGAGCCAGTGCTTGTTTATCTTAACTCTGTAGTTGCCACAGTCGGACTTGTCCCCTTTTTTAAAGATGGTCACAATCACTGCATCTCTGAGATTTCCCGGCATGCTCTCCTCCCTCCAGATGAAATGAGGTCATGTATTCGCGCCAACAGTGCCTCTCCGCCATATTTCAGTGCCTCAGCAGGGATACCATCCGCTCCCGTAGTCTTGTTGTTCTTAAGCTGTCTTATGGCTTTTTCTAACTCGTGCAGTGTTGGGGTTTTACTGAGGTGGTGGCGGGTAGCATGCTGCGAGATGGAGTCGAGAACACTCGAATCAAAGGCAGAGTCTCGATTGAGGAGATCTTCGAAGTGCTCTTTCCAGTGGGCCCTGACTGCCTCAGTGTCCTTGATGAGTGTTTCCCCGTTCTTGGCCAGCAGTGGCGTGGAGCCTTCGTTGTTTGGACCGTGCGTGGCCTTGACTGCGATTAAGAATCCTCGCACATCATGGTCAGTGCAGCCTTCAGCCGCCTGAGGTAAAGAGTGTTTGAAGACCAGGCCCTCAAAACGGCCACCAGGCTCATGGTCTACAGGGCTGTAGTACTACCCACCCTCCTGTATGGCTCAGAGACATGGACCATGTACAGTAGACACCTTAAGTCGCTGGAGAAATACCACCAACAATGTCTCCGCAAGATCCTGCAAATCCCCTGGGAGGACAGACGCACCAACATTAGCGTCCTCGACCAGGCAACATCCCCAGCATTGAAGCACTGACCACACTTAATCAGCTCCGCTGGGCAGGCCACATTGTCTGCATGCCAGACACGAGACTCCCAAAGCAAGCGCTCTACTCGGAACTCCTTCACAACAAACGAGCCAAAGGTGGGCAGAGGAAACGTTACAAGGACACCCGCAAAGCCTCCCTGATAAAGTGCAATATCCCCACTGACACCTGGGAGTCCCTGGCCAAAGATCGCTCTAAGTGTAGGAAGTTCATCCTGGTGGGCGCTGAGTTTCTCGAGTCTCATTGCTGAGAGCGTGCAGAAATCAAGCGCAGGCAGCAGAAAGAGCATGCGGCAAACCAGTCCAACCCATCCTTTCCCTCAACGACTATCTGTTCACCTGTGGCAGAGACTGGCTCTCGTATTGGACTGTTCAGCCACCTAGGGACTCATATTAAGAGTGGAAGCAAGTCTTTCTCGATTCCGAGGGACTGCCTATGATAATGATGATATCTTAACTTAATGGAATGATTCCCTGAAGTGAATTCGAGATTTAACAGAATGCAGTGAACATAATCAAGAAAATTGTTATCATCAGTGTCATCTTTTTTAAGCATTCTCTTAGAAATATGTGTTGTGTTTGCAGGAACCTCTACTTGACATAGAAACATAGAAAATAGATGCAGGAGTAGGTCATTCGGCCCTTCGAGCCTGCACCGCCATTCAATGAGTTCATGGCTGAACATGCAACTTCAGTACCCCATTCCTGCTTTCTCACCATACCCCTTGATCCCCCTAGTAGTAAGGACTACATCTAACTCCTTTTTGAATATATTTAGTGAATTGGCCTCAACAACTTTCTGTGGTAGAGAATTCCACAGGTTCACCACTCTCTGAGTGAAGATGTTTCTCCTCATCTCGGTCCTAAATGGCTTACCCCCTATCCTTAGACTGTGACCCCTGGTTCTGGACTTCCCAACATTAATAAGAACATAAGAACATAAGAGCTAGGAACAGAAGTAGGCCATCTAGCCCCTCGAGCCCGCTCCGCCACCCAACAAGATCATGGCTGATCTGGCCGTGGACTCAGCTCCACTTACCCGCCCGCTCCCCATAACCCTTAATTCCCTTATTGGTTAAAAATCTATCTATCTGTGATTTGAATACATTCAATGAGCTAGCCTTAACTGCTTCCTTGGGCAGAGAATTCCACAGATTCACAACCCTCTGGGAGAAGAAATTCCTTCTCAACTCGGTTTTAAATTGGCTCCCCCGTATTTTGAGGCTGTGCCCCCTAGTTCTAGTCTCCCCGACCAGTGGAAACAACCTCTGACAGTGTCTAATAATTGAAATTGTGATAAATTTAGGCTCCACAGATATTTCTTTCGTGCTCAAAAGATCAGCCTCATAAGTGAGCACTCACTCCCTATGACTTTACACGTACAAAGGGGGTAATTGTGACTTTTTGCGATAGTGTAAAACTGACAATATCGATTCAACCGCCCATTGTACATCTCCCCCAATTTTCATTTCCATTGAAGTCAGCCAGCTGAATATATATCGCCCGTTTTACACTATCTTCCAGAGTCAAAATTACCCTGCTAATGAGACACTGTGTAAAAAAAGAAAAGAATGAAAGACTTGCATTTATATAGTTCCTTTCACTATCTCAGCACTTTACAGCAAATGAATTACTTTTGAAGTGCAGTAATGTTGGAAAATGCGCTTGCCAAATTGCGCACAGCAAGGTCCCACAAACAGCAATGTGATAATGACCAGATTATCTATTTTAGTGATGTTGGTTGAGGGATAAATATTGGCCAAGACACCAGGGAGAATTCCCTTGTTCTTCAAAATAGTGCCATGAGATCTTCTATGTCCACCCGAGAGGGCAGATGAGACTTCGGTTTAACGCCTCATCCAAAAGACACCACGTCCGACAGTGCAACACTCCCTCAGTACTGCACTGGTGTGTTGGCCTAGATTTTCTGCTGAAGTTTCTGGAGTGGGACTTGAACCCACAACCTTCTGACTCAGAGGCAAGTGTGCAACCCACTGAGCCACGGCTAATACAGGAGGTCATGTAGAAACCCTTTTACAGTAATCAATTCACTGAATTGACACAAGCTCTCTCGTACTAAAATAAATGCAACACTTTGCTAAGTAATAATAAACGTGTACCAATGTCTGTAACTTAACTTATACCTGGGGGTAGAAATTCACCTATGCCCAAAACGGGTGCACCTACTGTTTTTGCAATGGATATGGCGGCCTATCCGGAGAAATTCAGCTCTTTGGGAGTTTTTTTCCAGCGGGTCGGAAGTGGCCTCATCATGGGGGCGGGACGGAGTATCCGCCGCTGTTGGTCATTAGAGCCGAGCTGGTGACATAATCGTGCTGGCGCGTCACAACAGATAAAGGGGAGGGCTGCTACAAACTCTGCATTCATTCTATTTAGGTCCACTGGGCCACCAGGGAGGATTTCAGCCGGGCCAGCGGCCGGCAACCCAAGAGGGATTACCAGCCTGCCTGTTGGCGGACCGGCTGAACCCGCCGCCATAGCTGTCGGCCCGACCTGGCAGTCGGCTGACAAAAAAAAACATGTCGTCGACGGCAGCGCCACTTCCCCTTTAAGGGCAACCATTTCACAGAGAGTGCACTGACAGCAAAAGCTGTCGGGAGCACCGGCCTGCGGCGGCTCCACTCCGGCGGGGCAATTTCAGGTAAGGGGCAATTTCGCCTGGGGGCACATGCACGCCGCGGTGGGAAAACGGATGGAGCGGTCCCGGACACTGCTCCGCTCCTGAGGAAGGGCAATTTACAAAATGGCGGCCCCTCCACGGAGAGTCGGCGGCCATTCTGCGCCGGCCCATGGCCGCCGCTTTCTGGTGGCCAGAGGCCTTATCGGAAGGGGAAATTTCGGCCCATGAGGTTTAGTCTACCAACATCAACCTCTACCTCAATGAGCTCAGAAGGACTGAAAGATGGGAGAAAGCTGTCACATTTATTCTCGGAATGTGCAGCTCCTGGCTGCACAGCCGTCTGCTATGTGGTCCTCAGAATATCAGGGTCCTCTCCCCTCACAAGCCTGTCACAAGCCCGTGAACACTTTGGGCCCGAACTCGGTCGAAGCCAAGGCACGCCCGCCCAAGTGCCGCCCAAAGGACCGCCAGTGGCCACCGAGAAACCGGGCGGTACGTTGCCTGGAAGATTCCTCTAAAAGAGGTGGCAGTACCTCCCGGCGCCCAAACAACGGCTTACACCGTCAATCTGGGCGGCAGCGGGCGGAAGCTCTCAATCTCGGCAGCAAAGGCTCTTGCCGCCCAAGTGCCGCCAAGGATGGAGTCGGGGCCCAGAGAGGGCGGAAGACCTGCAAATAAAAATCATAGGAAACAAAAAAAAAACACCGGAACACCTTCAGGGGACCCCATCCAGGTAAGACGCTGTAAAAAATAATTTTTAAATACTTTCACTAACCTTTTTTTCCCTTCTTCATACGTACCGTCGGGGTTAAACCAGCCTCCATGCAGCGGGCCTTCCCCCTGCTGGCGCAGACTCCTGCCAACTCCCGCCCACACCAGTCTGGCAGCTCGGCGGGCGAGAGGTCACTTTCACGACTTGGCCACCAGAGGATGTCAGCAGGCAGTTCCCGGCGATACTCCCCTCCCGCCTGCTCCAGTCCAAATGGAAACTAGCGAGGAGAGGAAAACGGCAGCAAAACTCTGCGGCAGTGGGCGGTAAGGCCACCAATATCGGGGCCCTTGTTTTAAATTGAAAATTGGACTGAGGCAAAATAGATCAGTAAAGTGTTCCACAGTACCCGATAAGGAAACCACAGTAATTCCAACATCAACTCCAACCGTCTGCCAGATTCAATAGATTGACATCTATGCAGATGGTTATCTGGCACTGCTCGGGATATGGGCATCACTGGCATTTATTGCCATCCCTAGTTGCCCTGAGAAGGTGGTGGTGAGCCACCTTCTTGAACCGCTGCAGTCCGTGTGGTGAAGATGCTTCCATAGTGCTGTTCGGTGGGGAGTCCCAGGATTCTGACCTAGCGACGATGAAGGAATGGCGATATATGTCCAAATATTGGTGTGTGATGTTCCCAGGCGCCGGCTGCCCTTGTCCTTCTAGATGGTGGAGGTCAAGGGTTTGGCAGGTGCTGTAACTAGTGAGAGCAACTCTACTGGCTTTTCAATTAGAAAGTATATTGAAGCCTGCTCATCTTATTGCAGCAATCTATGGCAGCATCACCTGTACAATTTATTATCCCCACAATGCAGATTCTACCCCAGCAGAGATACTTTGGCCTAATTTTTAACTTACCCCGAGTGACGGCAGTTAAAATATCAAGGTTGCACAACCCGACCTTAACCCAACCCCACTCATGCCCCTTTAAATTTTAAAGTGCAGAATTCAGGCCATGGACAAGGCTCCTGCCAAAGGCAGGCAGGGACTAATTAGCATGCCAAAGTCGCGGCCTGGTGACATCAATTGGCTTCGCAATATAAATGTAACATAAAGTGAGGGGGAGGCCCGAGCTGTGGGAATCTCGACAGCTGATCCAAGGCGGGCGCTGCAGTGCTCCATGGTAAGTGGCTCATTTAGCACTCCTTGTGGGTCAGGAGGAGCAGGTGTGCCCCGCCCCCCCCCACCCCCATGCTGAACAAGGAAGTGTGACTGAACATTGAAGTGTAGTCACTGTTGTAATGTAGGGAAATGTAGCAGCAAGATTCCACAAACAGCAATAAGATAAATGACCAGATAATCTCTTAACCAATTAAATGAGATGAATATTGCCCAGACTACTGAGAGAAATCGCCTGCTCTTTTCAAATAGTGCCATGCTATCTTTTACATTCACCTGAGAGGGCTGACCTCTGTTTAAAGTTGTTATATATGTAAACTTGTATTTACTCTGTACAGCCACCAGAGGGCTCATCCCCTGGAGTTCCAAGGGATCCCATAATCCCTTGGGAGCACAGGTATTTAAGGAGGTTTCACAGATTGGAGAGGCACTCTGGAGAGCTGCAATAAAAGACTACGGTCACACTTTACTTTGAGCTCACAGTGTCCAGTCTGACTCTTTCTCCATACATAACAACTGGTGATAAGATACAGATAGCGAACCCAAAGATGCAGAGAGCAGTGGGCATCCTGGAGAAATTCTCGATGGGAGATGATTGGGAAACTTTTGTGGAGCGACTTGACCAATACTTGTGGCCAACGAGCTAGATGGGGAAGAGAATGCTGCCAAACGAAGGGCGATCCTCCTCACCGTCTGTGGGGCACCAATGTATGGCCTCATGAAGAATCTGCTCACTCCAGCGAAACCCATGGAGAAATCATACGATGATTTGTGCACACTGGTCCGAGAGCATTTGAACCCGAAGGAAAGCGTTCAGATGGCAAGGTACTGCTTCTACACCTACAAAAGGTCTGAAGGCCAGGAAATGGTGAGTTATGTCGCCGAGCTAAGACGCCTTGCAGAACATTGCGAATTTGAAAGACATTTGGAGCACATGCTCAGAGACTTTTTCGTGCTTGGCATTGGCCACGAAACCATACTTCGCAAACTTTTGACTGTAGAGACCCCAACCTTGAGTAAGGCCATAGCGATAGCCCAGGCGTTCATTACCACCAGTGACACTACGAAGTATATCTCTCAGCACACAAGTGCTGCTACAAGCACTGTGAACAAAGTGATGATGTTTTCGAATCGCAATGTACAGGTCATGTCACGCATGCCTGCAGCTGCACGTCCGCACATGTCTCAGAGTCCACCGTCAAGGGTGATGAATGCAAGGCGATTAAAACCTTGTTGGCGCTGTGGGGGTGATCATCGTTTCCATTCATGCCGATTCAAAGGGTATGTTTGCAAGGGCTGTGGAACAATGGAATACCACCAACGTATGTGCAGGCGAGCTGCTAATCCTGTTAAACCTAAAAACCACCATGTTGCAGAGGAAGACAGATCCATGGAGGATCACAACGAACCAGAGCCTCAGACCGAGGAGGCAGAGGTACATGGGGTGCACACATTCACCACGAATTGTCCTACGATAATGCTGAATGTTGAACTAAATGGACTCCCGATGTCAATGGAACTGGACACGGGCACGAGCCAGTCCATCATGGGCAAAAAGACTTTCGAAAGATTGTGGTGCAACAATTCGTATGAAACTAAGAACTTACACAAAAGAACTGATTCCTGTAATCGGCAGTGCTACCGTAAAGGTCTCCTACGATGGAGCGGTGCACAAGCTACCACTCTGGGTAGTACCGGGCGATGGTCCCACGCTGCTCGGCAGGAGCTGGCTGGGAAAGATATGCTGGAACTAGGACAACGTCCAAGCGCTATCACCCGCTGCCAACGCTTCATGTGCCCGGGTCTTAAACAAGTTCCCTTCGCTGTTTGAACCAGGCATTGGGAAATTCCAAGGAGCAAAAGTGAAGATCCACCTAATTCCAGGGGCCCGACCCATCCATCACAAGGCGCGAGCAGTACCATACATGATGAGAGAAAGTGTAGAGATCGAGCTAGACCAGCTCCAAAGAGAGGTCATCATTTCACCAATCGAGTTCAACGAGTGGGCCAGCCCGATCGTTCCTGTCCTCAAGGGAGATGGCACCGTCAGAATCTGTAGCGATTACAAAGTAACTATCAATCGTTTCTCCCTGCAGGACCAATACCCACTATCAAAGGCTGACGACCTCTTTGCAACGCTGGCGGGAGGAAAGACTTTCACGAAGCTGGACCTGACTTCAGCCGACATGATGCAGGAACTGGAGGAATCATCAAAGGGCCTCACCTGCATCAACACGCACAAAGGTCTTTTTATTTATAACAGATGCCCGTTTGGAATTCAATCAACAGCGGCGATATTCCAGAGAAACATGTAAAGCTTATTGAAGTCGGTCCCGCGCACTCATGGTCTTCCAGGACGACATCTTGGTCACAGGTCGGAACACAGTCGAGCATATGTAGAACCTGGAGGAGGTTCTTAGTCGACTCAACCATGTGGGGCTCAGGTTAAAATGTTTAAAGTGCATTTTCCTGGTGCCTGAAGTGGAGTTCTTGGGAAGGAGGATTGCGACGGACGGCATCAGGCCAACCAATGCGAAGACGGAGGCAATCGAGAACGCACCGAGGCCACAGAAAGTGACGGAGCTGCGGTTGTTTCTGGGACTCCTGAACTACTTTGGTAACTTCTTACCGGGTCTCTGCACACTGTTAGAACCACTGCATGTCTTACTACGAAAAGAGGATGAATGGGTTTGGGGCAAAAGCCAAGAAAATGCCTTTATAAAAGCGAGAAAATTGTTATGCTCAAACAAATTGCTTGTGTTGTATGATCTATGTAAGCGTTTGGTACGAGCATGTGATGCGTCATCATATGGCGTTGGGTGTGTATTACAACAAGCTAATGATTTCGGGAAACTGCAACCGGTTGCCTATGCATCCAGGGGTCTGTCTAAGGCTGAGTGAGGCTAACGAATGATTGAGAAAGAAGCGTTAGGGTGTGTCTATGGGGTAAAGAAAATGCATCAATACTTGTTTGGGCTAAAATTCAAATTGGAAACTGACCATAAGCCACTCATATCCCTGTTTTCCGAGAGTAAAGGGGTAAATATCAACGCATCGGCCCACATCCAGAGATGGGCGCTCACGTTGTCCACATACAACTACGCTATCCGCCACAGGCCAGGCACAGAAAACTGCGCCAATGTCCTCCGTAAGCTGCCATTGCCCACCACGGAGGTGGAAATGGCACAGCCCGCAGATCTAGCCATGGTTATGGAAGCATTTGAGAGTGAGCAATCACCCGTCACTGCCCGGCAAATCAAAACCTGGACGAGCCAGGAACCCTTATTATCTCTAGTCAAAAGCTGTGTGCTTCACGGGAGCTGGTCCAGTGTCACATTGGAAATACAGGAAGAGATAAAGCTGTTCCAGTGGCGCAAAGATGAAATGTCTATACAGGCAGACTGCCTTCTGTGGGGCAATTGTGTAGTGGTTCCCAAGAAGGGCAGAGACACCTTCATCAATGACCTCCACAGTACCCACCCAGGCATCGTAATGATGAAACATAGAAACATAGAAAATAGATGCAGGAGTAGGCCATTCAGCCCTTCTAGCCTGCACCGCCATTCAATGAGTTCATGGCTGAACATGCAACTTCAGTACCCCCTTCCTGCTTTCTCGCCATACCCCTTGATCCCCCGAGTAAGGACTTCATCTAACTCCCTTTTGAATATATTTAGTGAATTGACCTCAACTACTTTCTGTGGTAGAGAATTCCACAGGTTCACCACTCTCTGGGTGAAGAAGTTTCTCCTCATCTCAGTCCTAAATGGCTTACCCCTTATCCTTAGATTGTGACCCCTGGTTCTGGACTTCCCCAACATTGGGAACATTCTTCCTGCATCTAACCTGTCTAAACCCGTCAGAATTTTAAACGTTTCTATGAGGTCCCCTCTCATTCTTCTGAACTCCAGTGAATACAAGCCCAGTTGATCCAGTCTTTCTTGATAGGTCAGTCCCACCATCCCGGGAATCAATCTGGTGAATCTTCGCTGCACTCCCTCAATAGCAAGAATGTCCTTCCTCAAGTTAGGAGACCAAAACTGTACACAATACTCCAGGTGTGGCCTCACCAAAGCCCTGTACAACTATAGCAACACATCCCTGCCCCTGTACTCAAATCCCCTCGCTATGAAGGCCAGCATGCCATTTGCTTTCTTAACCGCCTGCTGTACCTGAATGCCAACCTTCAATGACTGATGTACCATGACACCCAGGTCTCATTGCACCTCCCCTTTTCCTAATCTGTCACCATTCAGAAAGCGATAGCCAGATCCCACGTTTGGTGGCCCGGTATCAATGCGGACTTAGAGTCCTGCGTTCACAGATGTAATACATGCTCGCAGTTAAGCAATGTACCCAGGGAGGCGCCGCTAAGTTTATGGTCTTGGCCCTCCAAACCGTGGTCGAGGGTAGACGTCGACTATGCAGGCCAGTTCTTGGGTAAAATATTCCTTGTGGTTGCAGGCGCGTACTCCAAGTGGATTGAATATGAGATAATGTCGGCTAGCAGTCTGCTGCCACTACTGAAAGCCTGCGGGCCATGTTTGCCACA
This sequence comes from Pristiophorus japonicus, assembly GCF_044704955.1. NCBI lineage: Eukaryota > Metazoa > Chordata > Chondrichthyes > Pristiophoridae > Pristiophorus > Pristiophorus japonicus. The sequence goes on along the minus strand of NC_091981.1, from coordinate 41,589,228 downwards.
CACGGCCTACCCGATGTCCCGGTGAGCGACAACGGGCCATGTTTTACCAGTGCTGAGTTCAAAGAATTCATGACCCATAACAGGATCAAACATGTCACATCTGTCCCGTTTAAACCAGCATTCAATGGTCAGGCAGAGAGAGCAGTGCAAACCATCAAGCAAGGCTTGAAGAGGGTAACTGAAGGCTCACTGCAGACTCGCCTATCCCGAGTCCTGCTTAGCTATCGCACGCGACCCCACTCACTCACTGGGATCCCACCTGCTCATGAAAAGAGCAATTAAGACAAGGCTCTTGTTAGTTCACCCTGATCTACATGAACAGGTAGAGAGCAGACGGCTTCAACAAAGTACATATCATGATGGCGCAAATGTGTCATGCAAGATTGAAATCAATGATCCTGTATTTGTATTGAATTAAGGACAAGGTCCCAAGTGGCTTCCCAGCACTGTCGTGGCCAAAGAGGGGAGCAGGGTGTTTCGGGTCAAACTTTCAAATGGACTCATTCACCGGAAACACTTGGACCAAATCAAACTCAGATTCACGGACTATCCTGAGCAACCCACCTTGGACCCCACCTTTTTTGATCCCCCAACATACACACCAGTGGCAACCGGCACCACGGTTGACCACGAAGCAGAACCCATCATCCACAGCAGCCCAACAGGACCCAACACACTCAGCAACCCAGTTAGGCCAGCAGCAGAGCAGCCCAATGAGGGTCCAACAAATGATCCGACAATACCAGCTTTCACACCGAGACGATCAACCAGGGCAAGAAGGGCTCCAGATCAACTCACATTGTAAATAGTTACACTATTGACTTTTTGGGTGGGGGGGGGGGGTTATATTTGTAAACTTGTATTTACTCTGTACAGTCACCAGGGGGCTCATCCGCTGGAGTCCCAAGCGATCCCATAATCCCTTGGGAACACAGGTATTTAAGGAGGCCTCATAGGTTGGAGAGGCACTCTGGAGACCTGCAATAAAAGACTATGGTCACACTTTACTTTGAGCTCACAGTGTTCAGTCTGACTCTTTCTCAATACATAACAAACGTCTCATTCAAAAGGACGCTCCTCTGATTGTGCAGCAATCCCTCAGTACTGCACTATAATGTCAACGTGGATTATGTGCTCAGGTCAGAGCCACCTTGATGACTGAGGTGAAAAATAAAATCAAGAATGTAGGAAATAAATAGGGGAAGATCTGAAATGGAAAATGGAAGCACTCAGCAGGTCAGTTGACATTTGATAAGGAAGGGTTAACATTTCATCAGAACCAGCCATCAGCAAAGGGTTAATGTGCAAAATTTTACCAGAACCAGCCGTCAGTAAGATCTTGGCAAAACATTAGCCCTCCTCCTTCAGATACTGACTGGCATGTCGCCCCCTTCCAGTTTCACTTAAGCCGATGGTTGACCCTCTTTGCGAGACATGCTTGCATCAAAGTGGAGCAATAAAGAAACTCCCACTTTAAAACATGTTCAGTAAACACTATTAGGAAATGTGTGTGGTTCTATTGTGATTGTCAATGTTGAACATCAGATTGTGACAGGAAGCTTCTTACAGCAATCAAAGAGAGTCAAAGGGAGAGAGAGGGGGTTGGGAAATCAGCCTTGGTGATCTTAATTTCGATTTTAAATTAATTCATAGGCTGATGTAAGTGATGAATTGCGAAGGGCGCTGAGGTTTAAGTCAGGATCAAGTTGATTTGATAATAAATGTGAATGCTGATGTTAACAGCACCAGACTCGAGTTTGATTGATAGCGCTATTTCTCTTGTACAGCTTTTAGGGGCTTTTTGATCCTGAAACATGTCAGAACAGTCCAGTGGCACTGAGTGACAGGCTGCTGGTGTTCAATTCCATAGTAGTCCCGGACCACTGACTTTGCAGCACTTTCTTTCGACCATGCTGATTTAAATTTAGATTTGTAAAACCTTATCTTAAGCGAGCTGTAATTAGAGCGTAAGTAGGACATGTCAATTTGGATTGAGTAATGATATTATCAACACCCCCACCCCTCCACCATCCAGGCTGATCACAGATTAGACTTAATATAGATTAAGAAGTGATTTAATTGAGGTGTTTAAGATGATTAAAAGATTTGATACGGCAGATGGAGAGAAAATATTTCCTCAGGTGGAGGAGTCCAAAACAAGGAGGCATAACTTTAAAATTAGAGCTAGGCCATTTGGAAGTGAAATCAAGAAGCACTTTTTTACACAAAGGGTAGTAGAAATCTGGAACTCTGGCTGTCAAGGGATATGAAGCAAAGGCAGGTAAGTGGAGTTAAGGTACAGATCAGCCTCTCCTCTCCTCAGATGCTGCCTGATGAGCAGAGATTGCCAGCATTTTCTGTTTTTATTCCAGATTCCAGCATCCACAGTATTTTGCTTTTGGAGAACGCCCTTGCTCTTCTTCTAATAGTGCCGTGGGCTCTTTTATATGCTCCTGAGAGGGCAGATGGTGTCTCAGTTTAATGCCTCATCCGAAAACTAATTTAGTTTGGTCCTCGGGCCTCTCTGTTCAGATGCTCCATGGGAATCAGGCCCGGATGGGGTACTAACTAATTTAAGCCCCAACGGCTCTTAATTATCCTTTATCAGCACACATCAGTGATACGGTGCATTGACACCCCGTGCGTGCACCAATAATCACTGTCATTGCAAAACTAAACCCAAACACCATTAAGGTGTAATTTTGTCTTAGGTTTCAAGTGATGGTTATAAATATTTTGAATTTTGCCCTAGTGATTTAGGAATTCACCTTTACCATTACATTAGTGCCTTGTACTCACTCCCTGGTAACCGGTATTGTGTGATTAGCATTCTTCCTGGTAATTACTCCCAGGTAGCGGTATTGTGTGGGGAAAGTGTCTGAACACCTTGATCAAATTTCTGCCTGGTAATACCAGCTATCCATTTTTTATTGTCACGCTCAAGCTATCAGTTATTCTTGGCTTGTTGAATACATTCTGCTTTTCACTCATTATCCTGTATGTGTGAATGCATCTGATTTGAGATCGATCAGGAGTTTTACATAAGAACATAAGAAATAGGAGCAGGAGTAGACCATTTGACCCCTCGAGCCTGCCCTGCCATTTAATAAGATCATGGCTTGTCTGATCATGGCCTCGGTTCCACTTCCCTGCCTGCTCCCCATAACCGTTTATTCCCATTTTGCTCAAAAATTTGTCTATCTCTGCCTTAAATATATTCAATGACGCAGCCTTCACAGCTCTCTGGGGCAGAGAATTCCATAGATTTACAACCCTCTGAGAGAAGAAATTCCTCCTCATCTCAGTTTTAAATGGGCGGCCCCTTATTCTAAGACTATGCCCCCTAGTTTTAGTTTCCCCTATGAGTGGAAACATCCCCTCTGCATCCAACTTGTTGAGCCCTCTCATTATCTTATATGTTTCGATAAGATCACCTCACATTCTTCTGAACTCCAATGAATATAATCCCAACCTACGCAATCTATCTTCATAAGTCAACTCCCTCATCTCCGGAATCAACCTTGTGAACCTTCCCTGAACAGCCTCCAATGCAAGTATATCCTTCCTTAAATACAGAGACCAAAACTGCATGCAGTACTCCAGGTGTGGCCTCACCAATACCCTGTACAGTTGTAGCAGGACTTCTCTGCTTTTATACTCCATTCCCTTTGCAATAAAGGCCAACATTCCATTTGCCTTCCTGATTACTTGCTGAACCTTCATAATAACCTTTTGTGTTTCATGCACAAGGACTGAAACACTTTGCAATTTTTTATCGTAATGATCTCTTCTGTCTTTCATATTACTTTACTCCTCGCTTCAATATCTGATAATGAGCTTGACTGATCACTTAACAAGTTCTAGACAAATAGAAATTGTTTATTTTTTAACGTTACGATTTTGCTTATTTTGACTATCCTGCCTGTTGCTATTGAGGTTACAGTTGAAGTTTTTCATGTGTTGTTTGGGCGAACAATAAATTTGAGGCCAGATTGGATCTATTCACAGGATATTTGAATGATTGACTGTGATTTTGAAATCTTTACATGTCTGATTTTATCTTTCTATCTTGTTAGATTGCCTCAGGGGATAATCCCTTACCTCTGATAATGTCCCCGGGGTATCCTTTGTCCCAGCCTGCATTTGTATTATAATAATAAGAATATATAACTTACCGATTTTGTCTTCTGCAGGACGGATGGTCTCAGTATCATTTTGTGGCCTCGTCTTCTACAATCGAGCGGGACAGACAAAGGCCCTACTCCTCCTCACGCACTCCCTCTATATCACCAGTCAGGATGTCCCCAAACAATCGCTCAGGTAAGCCTCACCACGGCACAGATCACTGCCCAATCTGGCTGGAAGGATGGGTGTCACGCCAATTGCAGGCACTCTAAGATCCCGTCCCTACCAATTAAAAAGTCTATGTTTAAAATGGGCAGTCGCTTATCATAAAATGATATGGTACAGAAGGAGGCCATTCAGCCCATCTTGCCTATGCCGGCTCTCTGAAAGAGCTATCCAATTCGTTCCACTGCCCTTGCTCTTTCCACTTAGCCCTGCAAATTTTTCCCCTTTAAGTATATGTCGAATTCCCTCTTGAAAGTTACTATTGAATCTGCTTCCATCACCCTGTCAGGCCGTGTATTCCAGATCGTAACAACTCGCTGCATAAAAAACATTCTCCTCATCTCCCCCACCTTGCTTTTTTGCTAATTATCTGTGTCCTCTGGTTAACAAACCCCATGCCAGTGGAAACCATTTTACCTTATTTACTCTATCAAAGCCATTCATGATTGTGAATACCTGTATTAAAATCACCCCTGAACCTTCTCTGCTCTAAGGAGAACAATCCCAGCTTCTTTAGTCGCTCCACATTAATGAAGTATTTCATCCCTGATACCTACTAAATCTCATCTGCACCCTCTCCAAGGCCTTGTATTCCTTTTAAAAATGTGGTGCCCCAAATTGGACACAACACTCTAGCTGAGATCTATCCAGTGATTTATAAAGGTTTACCATAACTTCCTTGTTTTTATACTCTATGCCTCTATTTAAAAAGCCATGGATTCTGTGTGCATTTTTAACAGTTTAATCAACTTGCTAAACTTATATCATCCAGAAAGCGATAACCAATAATCATTTGTATTAACATCCATTTCAAAGTTGACAGTTATAGCATCTTAAGTGCTCTATTTATTTTGTTATGGTGCACTGAATGCAAAAGCACATCAATAAGTAAATAACCTACCACTTAATGTTCAATTACCTTTTATGTACTTAAGCCCTACTAAACACCTCTAAATGGTATGGGGTTACAGTTTGTACCAAACACTGACTGCAGTTTAAATAACAGTTGCAGGTCAGAGTGAAGCTGTAAACAACAAACGTCGCTCACACGGAAGGGACATTCTTGTTATATAGTTGGTTACTGTAATAGCGCTAGCCCGTTCTACCGTCCATCGCGTATAGCGGGCAAGTTACATTCACACGAGTGCATCCGCTATAAGCGGTGGGGACTGTAACTTAATCCACGGTTTGGTAGGCAAAGACTTCCTGACAAAATTATTTGGTCAATCTTTTTTTTGGACAGCAGGGGAGGGTAGAAGAGCCTTTATCCCATTAATGTTGTAACTAAGTGACACAGTGATGGGTTTCAGATGACTACTGTGGGGTTCAGGAATTCTCTCACTAAACCTCTCTGCCTCTCTCTCCTCCTTTAAGACACTCCTTAAAACCTACCTCTTTGACCAAGCTTTAGGTCACCTACCCTAATGTCTCCATGTGGCTCAGTCAAATTTTGTCTGATAACCCTACCACTGAAGCTGTTGCCAGCTTACACTCTCAACTCTCCTGACTCTGGCCTTCCGTGTGCCCCACGCTCTCCCTCTGCTCAACCATCAGTGCCAAAATCTTCAGTCATCAGGGCCCAGCACTAGGAATGTTCTAAAGCCCCCTCCGCCTTGCCACTTCTCTCATCACTTTCAAAAGCCTCTCAAGCGCCTAACTGTGGGATAACTCTGTACCCCAGTACCCACTTGTGGATCACATCCTGTACCCCAGGGACCACCTGTGGATCATCCCCCGGTACCCCAGGACACACCTGTGGATCATACCCTGCACCCCAGTACCCACCTGTGGGATCACACCCTGTACCCCAGTACCTATCTGTAGATCATACCCTGTACCCCAGTACCCACCTGTGGATCATACCCTGTACCCCAGTACCCAACAGTGGATCATACCCTGTACCCCAGGGACCCACCTGTGGATCATACCCTGTACCCCAGTACCCAACAGTGGATCATACCTAGTACCCACCAATGGATCATATCCCTACACCGACCTGTGGGATCATATCCCAGCAGGAGTCAGCACCTTCAGGAGAGCAGGTTAATGTTGGCAAATGTTAATGAATTAAGATTATCTGACTGTTTTGTGAATGTGTTATTGATCAATTGAAATTATGCTTCCTTCTAAAATCTGTGAGGCTTTAATTTTAGTCGAACAGATTTCTTTATGTGAAATGGGGGTGGGGGTGTGGGGAGTCATTTTTACCCTGCTGCTGGGGGGACTTTCATCCACAGAAACTATATTGAGAGAAAACTCAATTTGTAGCTTTTACCATCCATCAGTGTCAGATCATCCCTATATCACTATTCTGGTATTAAGGAGGGAATGAAGAACAGCACCTTGTTTCGAAACAAAATTGATTTTTTGCAGGCGATTGAGTTGAATGCTTCATTGTGTCTTCCAAGACTGATAGGCATCATTATATAATTGCAGTTCAGTGCTCTAAGCCAATGTGACCATGTCTGAGAGTAATAGATGTCTATACACTTGTGTTATGATTTTGTGTTTTTAATAGAAGCATCTACAGCTCCCATAAACAGACATTGGCCCTGTGATCCGGATATTGTACCTTCTTTATATTCTGTCCTCAGAAAGATGCATAACTAAGGAAGTAGCAATTGGCCAACTTGGAGCAATCTGCCTGCCTGATTTACAAATATCTCGTGTTTCATTACCAAACTACTTTTGAAATTAAATTGAAGGAAGATGCAAAAATCTCAAATATTAAAAGAAAAAACTTGCATTTATATAGCGCCTTTCATGGCCTCAGGACATCCCAAAGCGCTTTGCAGCCAATTTACGGAATTATTTTTGAAGTGTAGTCATTGTTGTCATGTAGTACAGGTACAGCGTCCCGAATCCGGAACCCTCGGGACTGAGGCCGTTCCGGATTTAGCGTTTTTCCGGATTTTGGAATGTTTTTCTGACGTCACAAATCCGGAAACATCCTAGCCCAGGTTCAGATATTTCCGGATTTCGGAACATCAGAAAGAGAGTGGGGTGTGGGGACGGGGAGACGGCGGTGCTTGTCGATGAGGTGTTCGGGTCGCCGGGCGGAGCCCCGCCACCGTGGAAGTGTTCGGGCGGGCCCCGCCGGCAAGATGTTGTTAGTGCGGGGTCTCGCCACCGAGCTGTTAGTGCGGGGTCCCACCACCGAGATGTTGTTAGTGCGGGGTCCCACCACCGAGCTGTTGTTAGTGCGGGGTCCCACCACCGAGATGTTGTTAGTGCGGGGTCCCACCACCGAGCTGTTAGTACGGGGTCCCACCACCGAGCTGTTAGTGCGGGGTCCCACCACCGAGATGTTGTTAGTGCGGGGTCCCACCACCGAGCTGTTAGTACGGGGTCCCACCACCGAGCTGTTAGTGCGGGGTCCCACCACCGAGATGTTAGTGCGGGGTCCCACCACCGAGCTGTTAGTGCGGGGTCCCACCACCGAGATGTTGTTAGTACGGGGTCCCACCACCGAGATGTTAGTGCGGGGTCCCACCACCGAGATGTTGTTAGTGCGGGGTCCCACCACCGATCTGTTAGTGCGGGGTCCCACCACCGAGCTGTTGTTAGTGCGGGGTCCCACCACCGAGATGTTGTTAGTGCGGGGTCCCACCACCGAGCTGTTGTTAGTGCGGGGTCCCACCACCGAGCTGTTGTTAGTGCGGGGTCCCACCACCGAGATGTTAGTGCGGGGTCCCACCACCGAGATGTTGTTAGTGCGGGGTCCCACCACCGAGCTGTTAGTGCGGGGTCCCACCACCGAGCTGTTAGTGCGGGGTCCCACCACCGAGATGTTGTTAGTGCGGGGTCCCACCACCGAGCTATTGTTAGTGCAGGGTCCCACCACCGAGCTGTTGTTAGTGCGGGGTCCCACCACCGAGATGTTGTTAGTGCGGGGTCCCACCACCGAGCTGTTAGTGCGGGGTCCCACCACCGAGCTGTTAGTGCGGGGTCCCACCACCGAGATGTTGTTAGTGCGGGGTCCCACCACCGAGCTATTGTTAGTGCAGGGTCCCACCACCGAGATGTTGTTAGTGCGGGGTCCCACCACCGAGCTGTTAGTGCGGGGTCCCACCACCGAGATGTTGTTAGTGCGGGGTCCCACCACCGAGATGTTGTTAGTGCGGGGTCCCACCACCGAGCTGTTGTTAGTGCGGGGTCCCACCACCGAGCTGTTAGTGCGGGGTCCCACCACCGAGCTGTTAGTGCGGGGTCCCACCACCGAGATGTTGTTAGTGCGGGGTCCCACCACCGAGCTATTGTTAGTGCAGGGTCCCACCACCGAGCTGTTGTTAGTGCAGGGTCCCACCACCGAGCTGTTAGTGCGGGGTCCCACCACCGAGATGTTGTTAGTGCGGGGTCCCACCACCGAGCTATTGTTAGTGCAGGGTCCCACCACCGAGCTGTTGTTAGTGCGGGGTCCCACCACCGAGCTGTTGTTAGTGCGGGGTCCCACCATCGAGCTGTTAGTGCGGGGTCCCACCACCGAGCTGTTAGTGCGGGGTCCCACCACCGAGCTGTTAGTGCGGGGTCCCACCACCGAGCTGTTGTTAGTGCGGGGTCCCACCACCGAGCTGTTAGTGCGGGGTCCCACAACCGAGATGTTAGTGCGGGGTCCCACCACCGAGCTGTTAGTGTGGGGTCCCACCACCGAGATGTTGTTAGTGCGGGGTCCCACCACCGAGCTGTTGTTAGTGCGGGGTCTCACCACCGATCTGTTAGTGCGGGGTCTCACCACCGAGCTGTTAGTGCGGGGTCTCACCACCGAGATGTTGTTAGTGTGGGGTCCCACCACCGAGCTGTTAGTGCGGGGTCCCACCACCGAGATGTTAGTGCGGGGTCTCACCACCGATCTGTTAGTGCGGGGTCCCACCACCGAGCTGTTAGTGCGGGGTCCCACCACCGAGCTGTTAGTGCAGGGTCCCACCACCGAGATGTTAGTGCGGGGTCCCACCACCGAGATGTTGTTAGTGCGGGGTCCCACCACCGAGATGTTAGTGCGGGGTCCCACCACCGAGATGTTAGTGTGGGGTCCCATCACCGAGCTGTTGTTAGTGCGGGGTCCCACCACCGAGATGTTAGTGCGGGGTCCCACCACCGAGATGTTAGTGCGGGGTCCCACCACCGAGATGTTAGTGCGGGGTCCCACCACCGAGCTGTTAGTGCGGGGTCCCACCACCGAGATGTTGTTAGTGCGGGGTCTCGCCACCGAGCTGTTAGTGCGGGGTCCCACCACCGAGATGTTGTTAGTGCGGGGTCCCACCACCGAGCTGTTAGTGCGGGGTCCCACCACCGAGATGTTAGTGCGGGGTCCCATCACCGAGATGTTGTTAGTGCGGGGTCCCACCACCGAGATGTTAGTGCGGGGTCCCACCACCGAGATGTTAGTGCGGGGTCCCACCACCGATCTGTTAGTGCGGGGTCCCACCACCGAGATGTTGTTAGTGCGGGGTCCCACCACCGAGATGTTGTTAGTACGGGGTCCCACCACCGAGATGTTGTTAGTACGGGGTCCCACCACCGAGATGTTGTTAGTGCGGGGTCCCACCACCGATCTGTTAGTGCGGGGTCCCACCACCGAGATGTTGTTAGTGCGGGGTCCCACCACCGAGATGTTGTTAGTGCGGGGTCCCACCACCGAGATGTTGTTAGTACGGGGTCCCACCACCGAGATGTTTTTAGTACGGGGTCCCACCACCGATCTGTTAGTGCGGGGTCCCATCACCGAGCTGTTGTTAGTGCGGGGTCCCACCACCGAGCTGTTGTTAGTACGGGGTCCCACCACCGAGCTGTTGTTCGCACGGGGCCCTGCCAAGGAGATGTTCGGGCGGGGCCCCATCACCAAGGAGATGTTTGGGCGGGGCCCCATCGCCGAGGACCTAATCGGGCAGGGCCCCGCCGCCGTGGAAGAGTTCCTTGTCTGGCCCGAGGTAGATGGGTTCGGGCAGCCTAGGTAAAGGGGAGGGGGGGAGGGGGGACGTGGTGAGCTCGGGGCGGGCGAGTTGATTCACCGAGGCGGGGTGAGTCCGGATGTCGGAACATTTTCTGGTTTCCAGATGACCCCACCACAGATCGGCCCAGTGTCTGGATTCCGGAACATTCTGGATTCTGGAACTCCGGATTTTGGAGGTCGAACCTGTAATTGCATACAAAGTAAAAGTACCTGTACATGCAACAAGGTGAGTCTCTAATGGGTCAACCATAAGAACCTCTTTGGATGGAACATTCTGTAAACAAAGCTCACTGAATTCAGTCAGTTCTGTCTTTTATTAAATCTTGCTTTGTCAGCATTTCTTAACTATATCATGTCTCTCAAACAGGCAGCAAACAGAACCTCCCATCCAATCAGATATCACAGTTCGTTCATCGTTCACAGTTGTAATATTTGCATTTTTTGAAGTGATGAAAAATGTTACTTAAGGAAGATTTGTGGTTAATTTTGCAGTGACTTCCCCAAGTACCCTAGATTAAGCTAAAACAGAAGTACTCTCGGAGAATGTTATTTAAATTCTACTGCAGTCATTCATCTGCGCCAATCATGCTTCTAAATGATCCAGAACATTAAAACATTAAATCTGTGAATTTGACCTGAAATTGTACATGTCATTGAGAAGAAAGGAAACAAAAGCTTTGAATAGTGAGTCTTCCCATCAGCATTTTTTGAAAACAAAAACAGTCACGAAGAGTTGTTGCTAACTTCAAGGTCCTGTTGGGTTTTGATTATTTTTAATCTTTCTTATAAGTTTAGTTTTCTCACCAACATTCTCTTCTTCATCTCCTGAAAACATTGACACTGCTTGTTTCAATATGATCCCAAAGACCCTTTCATTATCTTACCCGAGGAGTTGAATGGAAGGAGATACCAAGGCCGACAGTGCCAAGGAGCGAAAGTTGGTAGTAGATAGAAGTGACCACCTGCAGAGGAGACCCACCATGAAAGAGGCCCAACAAGCAGTGTATGCATCTTCCATAGATACACAGGGGCCGAAATCCAGCCTCCTGATAAGTTCTGTTACCGCCAGAAAACAGCAGCCACGCAGCGGTGTCGAATGGCCGCCGATTTGTAGTCAAATAGTCGGTGCTCGCGAAATTCTCCCCAGTGGTTATTCCGGCAGTGACCATATCCGCCCTGCTCCCCCCACTTCCGCCCAGCTGCTGCCGAACCCTCCTAACCCACCGCCCCACAAGCAAAATTCAGCTTCAAAAACCTTCTGGCTGCCGCTCGATGACCCTGGCAGTTTTTTCTGTCGGTGCAGTGTGTTTGCAGTGTGTGTTAAATGGCGGTGCGGCTTCCATTAAAGGGGAGGGCGCATTGCCGCAGTCTTTATTTTTGTCGGCCGACTGCCAGGTCAACCCGACAAATATGCCCCCGGGTCCAGCCGGGCCGCCAACAGGCAGCCTGGCACCCCCTCTTGGGTGCCAAGCCGCTAGCCCAACTGAAACCCTCCCTGGTGGCTCAATGGACCCAACTTAAAAAGCTGCAGAGATCGCAGTGGCTCTCCCCTTTAACTGAAGGGGAGCCACATGTTGACGCGCCAGCGCGATGACGTCACCAGCCCGCGCTGATGACTGACAGCGGCGGAGAGTCGGTCCCACCTACACTTGTGCCCCCATTATGACCGACTTCCGCCTCACTCAAAAAGAAACGACAAAGAGCTGAATTTCGCAAGATGGGCCGCCGCATCCATCGCAGCAGCCAAAACACACCAAAAACGGTAGGTGCGACCCATTTCCGGCAGGGGTGAATTTCGCCCCTCAGACTGCTGCCACAGGAAATTAGTGTGCCAGTTTGGAATAGGGTGTCTCTCTGAGCCTCACTGATCTGATTCATAACATTAGGTCTGCTCTCCTGTAGATCAGTGGCTCTGTGGAGGCAGTGCTATTGTCATGGCAGGAATAGGCACAGATGATGTTGCTGACTCTAGGTGAGCCCTCCAGCCAGCCTCCTCCACTGTCTGCCCATGTGGCTATCCAGACACAGTATGAGGCTTCCCACACAACATCACTTATGGTGTGGACTGCAGCAAGTCCATCTCCTGTGAGAGGAGTGTTGCCAAGAGCAAGAGAGTAGCGAGTTCAACCACTGAGGTGGCACCTACAAGCAGCACAAGGCGAGGGTTCTTCACACACTGGCACCAAAGGGAAGCATGATGATGATAAAAACTCTGTTTGAGGCTCATTGAAGTTATGGTTGGACTGAAGATGTCCTCCATTCAGACTTTTTTCTTGTCAGGGTTTTGTTCATCAGGTGGCTCAAATCGTCTGGCAAAGTGAGTTAATCTCTGCCGACAAAAGTCAGGTGTAGGGGTGCCACTGGGTCATCACAGAGCACCTCCTGTGCAGCCTGACCTGAATGGGATCCCTTTGCTCCACCAAACACCTCGGTAGGAGAATTCCCATTGGGAAACCCATTGGTGACAATAACGGTGCTAGGGCCAAGAAATAAACAATTTACAGCAATTTGCAATAAAGACACAAGAGAACTTATGTCCCGATTTTAACTCTGGAGGGCGTGAATGTGGCCTGGGTGAGGCGGGGCAGGGCGAGCCTTATTTTAACTTCCGGGCCTCATTATTGTCTTTGTAGTGATGTTCCCGCCTGTAATCACTACCTGGCCGGCCAGTGGGGGAAAGATTTAGGGAGGCAGGAGTCTGTCACCAGTGATCCCAGGGAACAGTCCCCAGCAGTCAGGTCAAGTGGGTTCATCATCATAGACAGTCCCTCGGAATCGAGGAAGACATGCTTCCACTCTTAAAATGAGTCCTTAGGTGGCTGAACAGTCCAATATGAGAACCACAGTCCCTGTCGCAGGTGGGACAGGTAGTCGTTGAGGGAAAGAGTGGGTGGGGCAGGCTTGCCGCATGCTCTTTCTGCTGCCTGCGCTTGATTTCTGCATGCTCTCAGCGATGAGACTCGGTGGGGAAATGCGGGGTCCTGAGTCGATCATTGTTGTGCGTCGGGGTATGCTGAAGTCCAAGGGCAAGGGGAGGCCCAAGTTTCCACGTGGGGTCCCTCTTGGACAACAAAAAAACCATAAAATAAATGTTTAAAATAAATGGGCCGCTTCTGACCCTGATGCAGTCAGCTCTCCTTGGCGGGTCCGGCACACAGCGATCGTGCATTAAAATCACAAGGACCCCTTCAGAATGTAGTTCAGGACGTGGAATATTAAGTCCTTCATTGAAACACCTGTGAACGCATCCTTTTTTGGCATGGAAGCAAGTCATCCTCGTTTCGAGGGACTGCCTATGATGATGATGAAATCATCCTAAGGCGCTTCAGAGGAGAGTTATCGGACAAAATTTGACACCGAGTCAAAAAAAGAGATATTAGGACAGGAAGAGGTAGGTTTTCAGAAGCGATTTAAGGGAGGGGGAGAGGAGGAGAGATTTTGGGAGGGAATTCTAGTGCTTAGACAGTTGAAGGCATAGCTGCCAATGGTGGAGTAAAGGAAATTGGCGATACGCAAAAGACCAGAATTGGAGGAGTGCAGAGATCGCAGAGGGCTGGAGGAAGTTACTGAAATAGGATGGGGCGAGGCCATGGAGAGATTTATTATTGTATCATACGACTACCAGGATGGTAGAAGGCGACCTAGATGGACCTTGATCTTTTATCATCTAGCAATGCTTATGTTAACTTGATCTTTACGGGACTTTCCACATATTTGCCACTGTCGAGCGACCCTGATCTATATCTGATGTCCCATGCGCCAAACCAGCTTGAATCAATCTGCATGGTGTCCTACCCTCAAATTAAATTTAATTCCCTCCTGTTTGAGTCCAGCTGCCACCAGAGGCAGGGTTGGCGAACACAGACCGGAGATCCAATCATAATGGATTTGCTGTCTTATTACCCTCCTTCACCTGCCCGTTGATGTTGTGAAATCGGCGGAGGCCCAGTGGAACGTTCACCCTTATATGTGATGTGTGTGTGGGTGGGTGTAGGCCTCAGTGTAAGAAAAGGGAACGAGACATATTGGCCCCAAAAATCCACTGCCTTTCCAGCAGATTTCAATGGGAGTCGGGCAGAATGGGCCCAATCCTAGTCCAGACCCAATCCTGGTCCAGACCCAGATACACCGGGTCTGCATATATTCACGTGTGGCTGGTTTCATTGAAAGAAAGAATTGCAGTTATATAGGGCTGGATTTTAGGCTTTTCCGTTTTCGGGGTGAAAATGGAAGTGGGGCGGGAAAGTTACGGGGCGGGAAAGTTACTGGCCGAGCATAGGTTGTGCTATAGCAAGGAACTCGCACTTACCTTTACAGCACTTTACCTTCATCACTGCCACCGGCATGATTGGATCACTCTGGTTTCCCAGGCAATCATTGTGAGGCGCGATTCCAGTTGAGTCAAAACTACTACCTGTGTTGCAACAAGAGGCATTGCACACCCGGTGCAGCTCTTCCTGGCGGTGCTGCTAAGCACCGCCGCAATATCTGACCCAAAGCTCCTGACCGGAAACCTTGCCACCCCATTTCACGTTGCTCCAGGGCGAGACCCGGAGCGCAAAGGACCGGAAAATCCAGTCCCTTGGTGCCTTTCACGACATCAGAAAACGTTTTACAGCGAATGGAAGTGGTTTTATCCCTGGTGGTTTCGAATCACCCCTCTTACAGCAATTCTAGACATCAGAATTATAGTCGTGAACTGTAATATACAGTCATAGCCAGATCTTTTCGGTCTCAACCATCACAATGCTTTTGTTCAAGTTAAAGCACACACCTGCACCCAGTAAAAACACACCCTGGTAGTGTAATACAAACAAACACAGTACAACAGTCTGGCCTGTCTAAACAGGCCCCTAATGCGAAGTACCCACGTCTAAAACACCCCTGCTCAGATTCAAAATTGCACCACTGAAATCTGTCCAACAGCATGTGCGTACACTTAGGATCCTTGCAAAAACCTCCCCACTAAAACTCCTAAGGCTTGGTTGGGACACATGACACCCTTTCACACTATGCTGTGGTCTTAAAGATGTGTGGGCTGGGATAAATGCTCACCATTTACCCCTCTGGCTTACTCGCTGCTTCTCCCGATGAGGCATAGCTTCTGGGTCTTCAAGCCCAGTCTCAAGGTCAGCTTCCCAGTCGAAGTAGCAAGGCTCTCTGGTGTTTCTTCGCTTTGTCCCAGATGGAGTGCTCAGTCCTTATGCGTTGAACGAAGCAAGCAGGCGTAGAAAAGGGGAGAGAGAGAGAGATGGCAGCCAAAACTGCCTCTCTTATACTTGCAGAAATGTTTCTTCTCACGCCAACAGTCCAACTGTACTCCCCTGAGGCTGTGCAACTCAAAAGCAAAATCAAGTCTCTCGCCTGTTCCTTTATCAACTGGGCTGTCCCTCGATGTGTGGCTCCAGTGAGTCTGTGGTCAAGTAGCTTTCCTTTGTCTTTCGATGGCCTGAAACCCTGGCCACTTTACTTAGTGTCTTACTGATTGCAAGACAAAAGGCCTGTCCATCAACCATTCCTGCCATTGATTCCTTGTCCACCTGATATGTATTCCTGTGAACCATGTTTGGACCTGCCCCAAGTCAGTGCTGTCTGCTCTCTGCAGTAACAGAAAATGTGTCCAAAACGTTACATTTTTGCTGTCGATGTTTTCACCGAATCATACACCAATGATCTACTTTTGAAGTGTAGTCACTTGTTTTAATGTAGGAAACGTGGCAGCCAATTAATGCACAGCAAGATCCCACAATCAGCAATATGATAATGGCCTGATAATCTGATTTTTAGTGATGTTGGTTGAAGGATAAATATTGGCCAAGACACCGAGGAGAACTCCTCTGCTGTTCTTCAAATAGTGCAATGGGATCTTTTATGTCCACCTGAGAGAACTGGCGGGCCCTCGGTTTAACATCCCATCTGAAAGACGGCACCTCCGACAGTGCAGCACTCCCTGAGTACTGCACTGGAGTGTCTGCAGTGCACATTTTGAATACACAAAACAATACAGAGCAAGAATTTAATAATCACAAATGTGTTTGAGTCCAAGTCGGTATGTCATTCATAAATTATTGCATAGATTTGTCGTGGCACTAAATCCCTCCAAGCCACTGTACTCTTGACCATCTGTTACTCCACATAGCAAACTGTACTCAAGTTTAGTCAGTAAAGATAGTCAACAAAAAAATGCATTTGACAGCACTCAGGATTCAGTAATACAGAATATTATTTTTTATAGGGTGCTAGATGACGCACTAATCTACAGTGCTTTAAAGAGATAAAGCATTTCGATCATTTCACAGCTACAGACATCAACCTTCAGGCCACAAGAAACAAAATCATTGGATTTTCAAAACAAAACTAACTCGAATGAAACCTGTCTAGTGGAAAGTGTACCAACCCTGTCCTTTTGATTAAATGTGCAGCTGTGAAACTAATTCACCAATCTGTGTTTATTTTTTTTAAATCACCTTCCTCACATCCCACTTGAAAGACAAGTCCTGAGCAGTCAATAGGAGCAGAGTATGTTATTGGAACAGGTTACATCGCAGCTTCAGTTGTAGAGTGGAGGGACGCTGAATGCCATGGCAGTCTCTTCGGCACGGTTGGCAGCACTGTTCTCTTCTGATGATTAGGAAAAGTACACTTGGTAGGTAGATGGCTAAATAAAAGCCAAGGAGAAGATTTATTGACTTGGCATGTATTTGGCTTCCCATCAAAGTCCCAGAACTCAGGTCAGGTTTCTAGTCTCAGTGGTTTTGCAATGAAATTGTCTGTTGTCAACAAGAGATTTTCTGTCAAAGATTTGCCAAGGGAGCAAATCGTTGCTGGTTTTCAATGAAGGAAACTGGGGAATGGAAAGACAATATCTATTACTGTTAAGAGAGGAAATCTGTACTCCTGTTTTCACTGAGACTAACTGGGGTGCACAGTAGCAATACTCACACCGCTTGTATCCCAGGAACAACCAGTAAAAGTTTCTTGGTGCTACAAACGTTAAACTTATTCACCAAAACACTCCATGGAGTTTTTAATCTTTTCTTGTAAGCATGTTTTATTTTTTCAAGCTCTCAGCAAGCAGAGAAAAATTGAACAAGGTTCGGGTGCTTTTACACTTTAAAGGATAACATTTCCTTTTGCAGAAATTAGGGCTCAATTCTCAAGGCACCAAATTGAGTGGGAGCAAAAGTTTTTAGAAGGCCTTGCTACACTTCATTACTTCAGCCAATTATGTTAAAAATAGTCCGACCTATAAAAGGCAGTCTAGTTCACCTGTTAACCCTTTCAGCTCTACTCACCCATTTAAAACAAGTAATGCTGGAATTCCAGCTCTGCTTTTAAAAGTTCAAGTTCTCTAAAGATGTTTAGAATAGTGTGTTTGAAGTTTTTTGTGCTCCTCAGCTAACTGAATCGGTTTTCTCTGGTGTATTACTTGCTGCTGATGGTTTTGTGTCACAAAACTCCTAGCGGGGCTCAGTGGTAGCACTCTTGCCTCTGAGTCAGGTGGTTGTGGCTTCAAGTCCCACTCCAGAGACTTGAGTGCAAAACCTAGGTTGATGCTCCAGTGCAGTACTGAGGGGTTGCTGCATTGTTGAAGGTGAAAATATTCAGATGGGATGTTAAATCGAAGCTCCGTCTGCTCTCTCAGGTGGACGGAAAAGATCCCATGGCATTATTTAGAAAAAGAATCGGGAAGTCCTGGCCAATATTTATCCCTCAACCAACATCACTAAAACAGATTATCTGGTCATTATCATATTGTTGTCTGTGGGACAAATTGGCTGCTGCATTTCCTACATTACAACAGTGACTTCGATTCAGAAGTACTTCATTGGCTGTAAGGCGCATTGGGAAGTCCTGAGGTTGTGAAAAATGCAAGTTCTTTGTTTCTCCTGAAGATGCTTTTTTCCCACAGCAGCAGTTTCATTCATTTACAAGGAGGGATCAGATTCAAATTCTGATAATGAGTTGGCCTTACTACAAAGCTAGCTCCCCTCCTCATTGTGTGATAGATCATAGGGACACAGTATTCCTGGCTCCATTGTTCCCCATCATCATTGCATTTTCTTTTTTCTTTCAACTTTGCCCAAAGTGTTTGCATTTTCTTGAGCAGAATATATCATTGTCGTTCAGTGGTAACACTCTTTCCTCTGAGCCAGGAGGTTGTAGGTTCAATAAGAATGTAAGAAATAGGAGCAGGAGTAGGCCATGCGGTCACTCGAGCCTGCTCCGCCATTCAGTGAGATCATGGCTGATATGATCTTGACCTCAAGTCTACTTTCCTGCCTGTTCCCCATAACCCTTGACTCCCTATGTCTATCTCAGCCTTGAATGACTCAGCTTCCATAACTCTCAGGGCTAGAGAATTCCAAAGATTCACAACACGCTGAGAGAAGAAATTCCTCCTCATCTCCGTCTTAAATGGGCGATCCCTTATTCTGAATCTATGCCCCTTAGCTCTAGATTCCCCCACGAGGGGAAGCATCCTCTCAGCATCTACCCTGTCAAACCCCTGCAGAATCTTATATGTTTCGATAAGATCACCTCTCATTCTTCTAAATTCCAATGAGTACAGGCGCAACCTTCTCAACCTTTCTTCATAAGACAACCCCTTCATCTCAGAAATCAACCTCGTGCACCTTCTCTGAACTGCCTCCAATGCAAGTATATCCCTCCTTAACTAAGGGGACCAAAACTATACGCAGTACTCCAGGTGTGGTCTCACCAATGCCCTGTGCAGTTGCAGCAAGACTTCCCTACTTTTATACTCCATCCCCCTTGTAATAAAGGCCAACATTCCAATTGTCTTCCTAATTACTTGCTGTACCTGCATGCTAACTTTTTGTGTTTCATGTACGAGGACACCCAGATCCCTCTGCACCGCAGCATTCTGTAGTTTCTCTCCATTTAAATAATATTTTACTGTTCTATTCTTCCCACCAAAGTGGATATCCTCAAATTTTCCCATATTATACTCCATCTGCTAAATTTTTGCCCCATCACTTAACCTATCTATATCCCTTTGCAGACTCTTTGGGGCCAAAATTGCCCCTTTCCTTAAGGCCTGTTACCCTCAAAAAGCAGCGGCCATGCTGCAGAGTGGAGTGGCCACCAACTTTTCGTGGAATGACCGCTGCTAGCCTAATTGCCCTCCCGTGTTTACCCGGTGGTGCCCCGATCCCCCTCTACCACTCTGCTGCTGCCGATGGGTGGTAAGCACCTCATCACGGTGCGCACCGCCGATTGAACCCCCCGATGGCGACATTCCCCTTGAAAAATCTTTGGCCCGCCCAACGGTGCGAAAACAAGCTTTTCTCCGGTGGTCCAGTGAGGCTGTGGCCTTCTACAGCCGTGGTGCAATTTCCCTTAAAAGGGAGGGCACACTGCCGCTGCTGCAATATTTTTTTTTGTCGGCCGACTGCTATGTCGGCCCAACAATTATGTCCCCGGGTTCGGCCGGGCTGCCAACAGGCAACCTGTGACCCGCTCTTGGGTGCCAGGCCGCTGGCCCGGCTGAAACCTTCCCTGGTGGCCCAGTGGGCCAAAATTTAAAAAACACAAAGGCCCTCCCCTTTAAGTGAAGGGGAGAGCCATGGTGACGGAATGCCATGAGGATCTCATCACGGCGTCCACTCCGTACCGCCCCCAACTTCCACCCCTCAGTTGCCGTCACCGCCTTGGTTTTGGTCCTCGGGTGTTGTCAGCGCCCCTTATTATGACCGACTTCCAGTTCAACACAAAACAAAAAGCCGAATGTCGCAAAAGAGTCAACTTGACTCTCAGCTGCGGTTAAAAAAAAACACCGAAGCGGGGTGGGAGCACCCTGTTTCAGATGGGGGGCAATTTGTACCTCTTTGTATCTTCCTCACAACTTGCTTTCCCACCTATCTTTCTATTGTCAACAAATTTGGCTAAAGTACACTCGGTCCCTTCATCCAAGTCATTAATATAGATTGTAAATAGTTGAGTCCCACTCCAGGGACTTGAACACATTGGGCCCGAAATTGATGCACTCACTTCCCACTGCCGCCGACATTACTCCTCGGGTTCCGCCCAGTGTCACTTTCGATCTGGTCTAGAGTGGGCGGGAGGGGAGAGCTGCCGGGAACCGCCCGCTGATGTCAGCGGGCGGCTGAGTGGCGTAAGTGGATTCCCGCCCACTGAGATGCCAGATTAGTGCAGGCGAGAATCAGTCCAGAACGGGGGTGGACCGCTGCGAGGATGCTGGTCTGTCCCTGACGGTAGGTATGAAGAGCTGATAAAAAAGGTGAGTAAACATTTTTTAATTTTACTCTTTACAAGGACTTACCTGTATGGGGTCCCCGAAGGTGTTCCGATGTTTTTTTTAATGCTTTTTCTTTGCAGGTCTTCGACCCTCCGTGGGCTCGAATCCATCCTCGGTGGCACTTGGGCGACAAGTGCCTTTGCCGCCGAGATTGGGAGCTCCCGCCGGCTGCCGCCCAGATTGGCCGCAATTGCCGCCCGCCACCCTTTGAAGGACCTTTTCGATGAAAACCCCACCCAAAATGCCGTCAGGTACCTCAGCGGCCATGGGCAGTCCTTTGGGCGGCACTTGGGCAGGCGGGGGCCTTCACCAAATTCAGGCCCATAATTCCTTTTTCTTTCCCAATTATTTTCTTTTCCATTGACTTCAATGGATAAGGAAGTCGGGCGGGGTATAAAAACGGTTGCCGATTCGCTGTTGCCCATTCCGCGGTGCTGCCCCAAGATGCCCCAAATTATGCCTCAATCCTAAAAGGGTTTTAGCTGGTCAGACAGAGAGAATATTCTTCCAGTTTCAAGTGGGACCGACCTCTGTTTGTTTAAGCATGCAGGAAATATTTTAGAATAACGCGGTGTTCTCTCACTTTCAGCAAGTGCCCCAGCCTCTCCTCGAGAGATGATCAACTTAAAGGAGAGAAAGTCAGATTACGACACAACCGGGACCAACTCTGGCTACCATGGGAGTAAAGGAGAGCACATCTCCAGAAAAGATACTCTTCCAGGTGAGCAAATTGGAAAATTCTTCACTAAATAAAAAGAGTTTGAAAGGGAATATCCCTCAGTGTTTACTCCGCCTTCTTTGCTGAAATTGGTGACTCGTGCTTGGGAACGGTTCCACAGGCCGCCTTGCCTTCAGTACTTTGCCCAAGTGATAATTCATATGTGAGCCAGGGTGGTCTTGGAAGGCTGTGCAAGGACCTCACAGCTGAGCTGAATCCTGTCCTCAGCTGACATTCATCGATGTGCACTTTACAGTGGGCCCTGTTGTTTAGTCATCTGGAGTAGGAGCCCTAGCTTCTATTCTCCCCTCTCCTTAACCCAGGCTACTTATAGTGCCTCACTGTAAACCCACCTGAGATTAGCTAATTTTGCAGCGCACAGGGGTAGAACTGAGGACTTCCCTGGACTGTACAACTCAGTGGCCTACCGGGGGTGGGGTGCATTTACTCACCCAGGCATTTGGGTTCTTTTTGGAGGGTGGGGAGAGGTTTGAGTTGCTCCAAATGACATCTCAAAATCTGGTCGCACTGTAAACAGTTGATATGGTCTGATCTGGTTAGATCTATGAGCCATGCGGGTCAATGTCAGTGTTAGCCATGTCTGAGTATGTCAGATCTCTGCACATAATACAGATCTTTGGATTATAATCATTCCATGCAGAATGAATAACAAATCTGTGAATAAATGCGTGTGAAATTCCATTTTTAGCTCTTTTAACAAAGGCTTTAACAAAGCAACTTTCCTTTATATTGTGTCTTTAATGTAGTAAGACATCTCTCAAGGCGCTTCGCAGGACAAAATTTGACTTCAAGTCACATAAAGAGACATTAAGACAGGTTGATCAAAGATGTAGGTTTTTAAGGAGCGTCTTAAAGGAGGAGAGAGAGGTGGATAGTTTTAGGGAGGTAATTCCAGATTTTAGGGCCTAGGCGGCTGCCACTGATGGGGCGGAGGCAGTGGCGGATGCCCTATAGACCAGAATCGGAGGAATGCAAAGTTCTCAGAGAGATAAATCGTCGATCAATGGTTGTGCACAACCTCAGAGTCTGATCCTGCAGCATTTGCCTTACATTCCAAATAAGTCGAAATACATTCCATAAATTATGAGTAGAATCTCTGATCAGCAGACATTTATGTATAAACGTTCTATCACCCATCTCCATCCCTGCCTCAGCTCATCTGCTGTGAAACCCTCGTCCATGCCTTTATTACCTCCAGAATCGTCCATTCCAATGTCTCCTGGCATACCTCCCACCTTTCACCCTCCTCAAACGTCTGCTCATTCCATACTCTGCTGCCCATATCCTAACTTGCACCAAGTCCCATTCACCCATTAATCCTGTGCTCGCTAATCTACATTGGGTGCTGGTTCAGTTTTAAAATTCTCTTCCTTGTGTTCACATTTCTCCATGGCCCTGCCCCTCTCTATCTTTGTAAGCTCCTCCAGCCCTACAACCTTCCGAGATATCTGCGCTCCTCCAATTCTGGCCACTTAAGTATCGACGATTCTTATTGCTCCGCCATTGGCAGACGTGCCTTTAGCTGCCTATCCCTATGTCCTGGGCTTCGCTTGCTAAGCCTTTCCACGTCTTTACATCTCTCTCATCCTTTAAGTCGCTGCTTAAAACCTACCACTTGGACCAAGCTTTTGGTCATTTGTCCTAATATCTCCTTATGTGGTTTGATGACAAATTTTGTTTGCTAACACTCGTGAAGCACCTTGTGATGTTTTACTACGTTAAAGACACTATATAAATGTAAGTTGTTGTTGTTTCACATGCTTGTCTAATGTTCCTGACATAGGAAGCACTTGTACATGAAGCTCAAATCTATTCAACACCTGTTACCACACACTTACACCTTCAGATTAAAGTTGCGCAGCGAACATAGAAACATAGAAAATAGGTGCAGGAGAAGGCCATTCAGCCCTTCGAGCCTGCACCACCATTCAATATCATCATGGCTGATCATTCCCTCAGTACCCCTTTTCTGCTTTCTCTCCATACCCCTTGATCCCTTTAGCCGCAAGGGCCATATCTAACTCCCTCTTGAATATATCCAATGAACTGGCATCAACAACACTCTGCGGCAGGGAATTCCACAGGTTAACAACTCTCTGAATGAAGAAGTTTCTCCTCATCTCAGTCCTAAATGGCCTACCCCTTATCCTAAGACTGTGTCCCTTGGTTCTGGACTTCCCGAACATCGGGAACATTCTTCCCGCATCTAACTTGTCCAGCCCCGTCAGAATCTTATATGTTTCTATGAGATCTCCTCTCATCCTTCTAAACTCCAGTGTATAGTTGATCCAGTCTCTCCTCATACGTCAGTCCAGCCATCCCGGGAATCAGTCTGGTGAACCTTCGCTGCACTCCCTCAATAGCAAGAACGTCCTTCTTCAGATTAGGAGACCAAAACTGAACACAATATTCCAGGTGAGGTCTCACCAAGGCCCTGTACAACTGCAGTAAAACCTCCCTGCTCTTATACTCAAATCCCCTAGCTATGAAGGCCAACATACCATTTGCCTTCTTCACCGCCTGCTGTACCTGCATGCCAACTTTCAGTGACTGATGAACCATGACATCCAGGTCTCGTTCCACCTCCCCTTTTCCTAATCTGTCACCATTCAGATAATATTCTGCCTTCGTGTTATTGCCCCCAAAGTGGATAACCTCACATTTATCCACATTATACTGCATCTGCCATGCATTTGTCCACTCACCTAACCTGTCCAAGTTACCCTGCAGCCTCTTAGCATCCTCCTCACAGCTCACACTGCCACCCAGTTTAGTGTCATCTGCAAACTTGGAGATATTACACTCAATTCCTTCATCTAAATCATTAATGTATATTGTAAAGAGCTGGGGTCCCAGCACTGAGCCCTGCGGCACTCCACTAGTCACTGCCTGCCATTCTGAAAAGGACCAATTTATTACAACTCTCTGCTTCCTGTCTGCCAACCAGTTCTCTATCCACGTCAGTACATTACCCCCAATACCATGTGCTTTGATTTTACACACCAATCTCTTGTGTGGGACCTTGTCAAAAGCCTTTTGAAAGTCCAAATACACCACATCCACTGGTTCTCCCTTGTCCACTCTACTAGTTACATCCTCAAAAAATTCCAGAAGATTTGTCAAACATGATTTCCCTTTCATAAATCCATGCTGACTTGGACCGATCCTGTTACTGCTTTCCAAATGTGCTGCTATTTCATCCTTAATAATTGATTCCAACATTTTCCACACTACTGATGTCAGGCTAATTGGTCTATAATTACCCTTTTTCTCTCTCCCTCCCTTTTTAAAAAGTGGTGTTACATTAGCTACCCTCCAGTCCATAGGAACTGATCCAGAGTCGATAGACTGTTGGAAAATGATCACCAATGCATCCACTATTTCTAGGGCTACTTCAACATTACCATTGAGAGTAGCAATATCAGCAAACACGGTAATATTTGCACTGCATTCTTCTGCAGCACTGAGAGAGTTCAGCGGGAACAGTATGTCATGTTTTTGGAATTCTAGATTTGGCCTCTCTTGGTTTATATACATTGGACAGCCCACAGTTGGCCTGTTCATTGGATTTTGATCTTTTCGCATGGAGTAAGATCACCATAATGTAAAATGTAAAGTAAATTCTGAGAAGTCATGAGGCCTTTTGAGAAAATGTACAAATTTCCTGCTGTTCAGATCCATTTTGATCCCCTTCCATTTAATTATCAGACTTCAGCCTCTTGCTGTTTAACTATATTTCAAAGAAGAGCAGGGGAATTCTCCTCGGTGTCCTGGCTAACATTTATCCAAGATTGGTTATCTGGTCATTTAGTTAATTGCTGTTTGTAGGGCCTTCCAGTTTGCAAATTGGCTGCTGCGTTTCCTACAGTGACTACACTTCAAAAGTAATTGAGTGAACGTGCGACTGTCATTTTTCTGTGTAAATCTACCAGTAGCATCCATCTTGTTTTTAATTGTTTTTAATTGATCATCTTGCTGGTGGTGATAGGGTAATGTAGCAAGTCTTTGTCAGGTTGCACTGTTATAGAAAGAACCTCAGGACATCCCAAAGCCTTTTACAGCCAATGAAGTACAATTGAAGTGTAGTCACTATTGTAATGTAGGAAGCGCTGCCAATTTGCGCATAGCAAGCTCCCACAAACAGCAATGTGAGTAGATAATCTATTTTAGCAATGTTTGAGGGATAAATATTGGCCAGGAGAGGACTCCCCTGCTTTTCTTCAAAATAAAGTTATGGGATCATTTATGTCCACCGAGAGAGCAGACAGGATTTTGATGTCTCATCTGAAAGACAGCACCTCCAACGGTGCAGCATTCCCTTAGTACAAAGCGTAAGTATCAAAATAGATGATGTGTTCATGTCTCTGGAGTGCTACCCACTGAGCCACAGCTGACACCTTGGGAGTGGGAGCAATTTGAAATGATGATTTCAGATGATCAGCTTTAAAGTATGTGTTACCTTAAGAGTGTGTTTTTATCCCTATAGTGTATTGGTACCCATACATTAACTATGCCTAGCAATAATAAGGAATGGGATTTGAACTTGAGTCACTGTTAGACTAACTTACCAGCTGCTCTATGGTACAGTATTTCCCTTTCAGATTCATAGGAATACATCATTGTTTTAATCTTGTTTAAGTTTATCATTGTCTTTAAACACAAACTTTAGTGGCCTGTTAAAAATGTTGACATACTGCGCTTCACATGTTAAGGGATGATTTGCAGCAACACCTGGTAACTTGCTGATGTACTTGTACACCTTTTCTTTCTCACATTATTCTGGCTCAAGATCTTGTTTTGGAAACGCCAATTAACCTGTCCATTATGAGCCACTTTGAGATCTCAGCTTGCCGAGCCTGTCTTATTGTTAGGGCAATGGGGGTGAAATCAGGCTCGGGTAGTAATGCAAACTGGGCGATAATGAATCGGCCGCCTGTTTTACTCCCCCACCCGATTTTCCTTTCCGCTGAAGTTGATGAAAAAAAAATGTCTGCTGATTCGTTATCGCCCGGTTTGCATCACCGCCTAAGGTGGATTTCACCCTCTATATGCGAATATTCAGCCAATTCAAGGCCTTCAACAAGAGACTTTAAAAAAAATTAAGAAAGCAAAACACAATTTCCTCCTCTGTTATATCTCCACCTCTTCTGCCTTCCAGTTTCCTTGCTCTGCTCTTTTATTCAGGAAGGCAAATGGTCTAGGCTGCATTTGTCAGGTAAGTTAAGTCTCTTGGGCCAGTTACGCCACATGTTGCACCAATTTGACATGGAGGGTCGTGCAGAATCTGCAGTAAAACGTGGGCCGATATGACCCGGATGTAGTTCAACAGTGTGAGACCACCTTGAGGTCAATAGCTGCAGCCAGTCCAGATAGAACTTTTTCAACTGACTTTTTAACTGTTAATATCAATAAAGAGCCAACTATTTCATCAGATTTCCACTGGCATTAAATACTTTTGACATATACATAGATAATGTTTGGCCTACTCGTTCAGGATGTGGAAAAGCAGATCAGATAATGAAGGCATGCAAAACAGGCTCAGTGCATTTATCCAGTGAGTAGCGGACCCATAACTGGCCAGGAAGGCCAGTCAGCCAAACCACAAACAGTCACCACCTGCTGAAGTGGGTGGAAACCCTGGTTCTGCATGATATGGGAGCAAGGACCAGCAGAAGAGGACTGGTCTCCCGGGCAGAATCAGAACAGAGGAATCAGGAGCAGAAGAGGAATTCATGGGAGGTGAAAAAGGAGCTAAAGCGACATCAATAGGAGATGATCCATCAAGCTGGACAGTCGGCAGAGGAAATATTGGGAATTGGAAGGGGAGAGACAGTGGGGAGCGGCAATGTAGTGGGGAGCGGAGAGATGGTGGGGAGGGGAAAGGGGCGAGGTGGGGAGGGGAAAGGGGCGAGGCAGGGGGGAAAGGGAAGAGGCAGTGATGAGAGAGGAGAGGCAGTGGGGAGGGGTGATGCAGTGGGGAGCGGAGATATGGTGGGGAGGGGAGAGGCAGTGGGGAGGGGAGAGGCAGAGAGGAGTGGGGAGGGGCGCCTCGGTGGGGAGCGGAGAGATGGTGGGGAGGGGAGGAGAGAGGCAGTGGGGAAGAGAGGCAGCGGCAGAACCTGCAACTAGAAAGCCAGCTGGAGTGGGAGAGGCGTGAAAATCAGGAGTGGGGGAGGTGCGTGAGGTGCATTCAGTTTTTACTGCACAAGTTCTTGCTACCGCTCTCACAAAGCTTCCATATTAACTAAGAAGGTTACAGTAAAAGTTGAATGTACCTCACGTATCTCTCCCATTCCTGCCAGCCCCTCCAGCTGTTGATGCTTTCTGCTGCCTTTCCCACTCCAGATGTTAATTCTCTTGCTGCCATTCGCACTCCAAGAGACAGGAACAGAAGCACAGCTGCAGGCCTCAGGGGCCTTCAACTGTGGGACTGTGCTGTTGGCCTCACAGCCTTCTGGCTGCTGTTGTAAAATGAGCTAAAAGGCCTCCAGGGCCAAAGATCCATTAAGAAGCTTGAAGAGAATGGGAGTACTTATCTTTGTGGCCTCCCTTGCCTTGCTACCTGTTCCCTCTCAGACTCTCACCTCCAACTTTCTCTCTTGACTTGGACATAAATCACTGTTCTTCCATTGTCACTGGGACAATATCCTGGAATTCCCTACCTAACACTGTTGCGGGAGCATCTTCACCGCACGGACTGCAGCGGTTCAAGAATACTCACCGCCACCTTCTCAAGGCAACTAGGGATAGGCAATAAATCCAGCCTTGACCTGTCACCCACATCCTGAGATCAAATACAAAAGAAAGTATGGTTCGACCGGGGCCCCTGAAAATGGCCTTCGTTCAGGTGCAGTGAGATTAGCTTGCATCTGTTTTGGGCTCAGGCCCAGGAGCACCTATCTGTAATGTAAAGATAATGGTGCCCTGGAGACTCAACACAATGGGACTCCTCCCCTCTGTTGTGCTGGGAAAATGAATGTTCCCCAGGTGCGTTGGAGAGTAATGGCGGGGCCATCGTTTCAATGGGATTAGCTGCAATGGCATGCTGCTTAACATGAGACTTCAGTTGGTAGATTGTCAATGTATGGTCTCCTGGAAGTAATTCTTTTTTTTGTGAGAAATCAAGGCAAAGGGCCTCGGTCTCTAGTACATCACCAAGGTTGATCACGATGTGGTGTTTAAATGACATTGTGCTTGGGGCTTAAGGGGCCTGGAGATTACAGCAGTAAGCCAGGCTTCAGGGGGAGATAAGGGTTTGTTTATGCTGAATGGTCAATTACATTTGCTTATGTAAAAAAACTTACCAATGCCAATGTGACCTATTGTACGACAAGCCTTAGCCTTACTTTCAGCCATTTTAATTGTGTCTCTTTCTTTATTTGAACAGCTCAACTTTCTGTCGTAGCCGGATCAGGCTACAGGAATTCCTATGCTACTCCCGTTGAAGCTATCAAGCACAACCAGGTATGTTACACACTTTCGAGAACATCTGATTGATGTGTTTGACCTTCACCAGCTGTCGCTGTATGATATTTGAGTCCAGCAGTGAATCAGACTACCTTTCCTATATCTTAGTCTCACTTCAACACTTAACGGGCTGCAGTTGCCATTAGAATAATGTTTGGCACTTTTTACTTGCTTTATTTGGAGAGAAGATGAACCTTGGTAACCTTCTTGTTACAATGATGTCATGTTTAAAAATGAATTACATGGCATTTACAAACCAATGGAAAAAGAAAACGCTACCAGACATTTTTTTTTAACGAGAACTCGGCCCCATTTAGAAAAGGGCTAATTTTGCTCGTTCATTATCAAATGCTGGGGGTGGGGGGCAAAATTCTGGGGGACCCACTCCGTCAGCGGAGCGGAACGCTCATCCGACCATGGGATAGGGCATGGGCACCATCCCAAATCCCGGGGGTCGCGTATGATCAACATGGTCGAGTTACCAATTTTGTCTCAATAAAAGTTTTTAATTCACTAAAGCAGAGGCCTAGTACAATGAAACAGACACAGGGTCAAGCTTTCCTGGCTGCATTGGATAGCAGGGGCACAGCACAGAGAGGAAAATTGGATGAGGAAGATCGCACCTGAGCAAGTGTACTTGATTTCCATCTGTGTGCTGTGCCCAGGCAATTCCCATATGTCGGGGATCAGCTTATGGGAATGGTAGGAAGAATGAGGAGATGCAATATAAACTAAAGATTACAATTCTAAAGTGGATGCAGGAACAGAGAGACCTGGAGGTATGTGCTTTACCTCACCACCACCTCTCTCGACCCCACCACTGTCTCTGAATTGTCAGACTGCTTGTCTTGACATCCAGTACTGGATGAGCAGAAATTTCCTCCAACTAAATACTGGGAAGATCGAAGCCATTGTCGCAGTCCCCGCCACAAACTCCATTCCCTAGCCACTAGCTCCATCCCTCTCCCTGGCAACTGTCTGAGGCTGAAACAGACCATACCCAACCTTTGTGTCATATTTGACCCCGAGATGAGCTTCTGACCACATATCCGTGCTGTCATTAAGACCGCCTACTTCCACCTCCATAACTCCGCCTCTGCCTTTGCTCATCTGCTGCTGAAACCCTCGTCCACACCTTTGTTACCTGGAGACTTGATTATTGCAACGCACGTCTGGCCGGCCTCCCATCTTCCACCCTCCATAAACTTAAGCTCATCCAAAACTCCTAACTTGCACCAAGTTGCATTCACCCATCACCCCTATGCAGACCTATACTGGCTCCCAGTTGAGCAATGCCTCATTATTAAAATTCTCATTCTTGTTTTCAAATCTCTCCAAGGCCTTGCCCCTCCCTATTTCAGTAACTTCCTCCGGCCCTACAACCCTCCAGGACTCCTCCAATTCTGGTCTTTTGCAATCCCCAATTTTAATCGCTTCACCATTGACAGCCATGCCTTCAGCTGCCTAGGCCTTAAGCTCTGAAATTCCCGCAATAAACCTCTCCGTTTCTCTACCTCTCTTACCTTGTTTCAGATGCTCATTAAAACCTACCTCTTTGACTCAGCTTTTGGTCACCTGTCATAATATCTCCTTATGTGGCTCGGTGTCAAATTTCTTTGCTACTGTGAAGCTCCTTGGGACAATCGTTAAAGGCGCTATATACAAGTTGTTGTTGTTGTTGTTAAAAGAAACCGAGAATCATGGCCTATTTCCTCTTCGCTACAGGTTTCATCACAACCTGTTGCACAGGAACCCAGTAGGAAAGACTACGACACCTATCAGCCCTATCAAAACTCTACAGGAAATTACGATGACACTTTCTTTGAGGATCAAGTGCACAGTCGCCCAGCGGCCAGTGAATACAACATGCATCTCGGCCTGAAGTCAACAGGCAATTATGTCGATTTCTATTCTGCTGCTCGTCCCTATAGTGAGTTAAACTACGAGACGAGCCATTACCCAGCCTCACCCGACTCCTGGGTCTAAGCATTTGACCTCTTGGGTCTGAGCAGAAGCCGCAGATACACAAGAACAATATAATAATACAAGACCCTGGGAACTGTGCATGTGCATGAATACCACAAGACATTTTTCAGCAAGTCTTAGTCTGTCAGTGGTCTGTTCCGTAGGACAGTCATCGGGTAAATCATGGCAGATGGCGGTCAGATGGATAAGTACTGAGAGAAATGCAAGTGACATTCAGCTCATACGAAGGAAATGGAAGATTTGCTCGCCAAAGGGCGGCGGGGATGGGGGGAGGGGGGTGGGGGGAAGGACTAAAATTCCTGTTGTGCATCCAGAGAAGAGGGATGGTGGGGAAAGAAGAACATTAAAAGCGTGCAAAGAAAATGGCATTGTGGGTAGGAATTAAAGTTGCTGATGGAAAGTGGTTGAAAGCGATAGGAAGGAAGTTGGAGAGGCCAGGTCAAAGGTCAAGCACAAGAACCTGAATGTGTTTACACTTGTTACGGGGACAGTCTGTCAACTCTTGAAAACAAACATTCTCATTTGATTGTGTGTCACAGCTTGTAGTTTGCAGTCGGGTTTTCTTCTGTACAGCAAGACCATTTCTCTCGCCGCCGCCTTGGGTTCTTTTTTATGTTTTAATGCTTTGTTGTGAAGTATTGGATGTACATTACCGATCAATGAGAGCATTGTGTCCATTACAGCAATGCCAAAGTACTCCTTCCATCTCTTGTTCTTAATACTGTTTTAATTACGGACAAAAAAAAATGTGTTAAGCGAGTTTGACCAGATGTGTGAATTTCCGAGCTTTCTTTTTTTATGAAGTAACTAACTGAAGGAAGTATTTAGCAGTATTGTTTGTTCTGGTATGTGAATTTGTTTGTGTGGTCACTAACAGAAAACCCCATCAATCGCTGATATTACGAGCATCATTCCACAAGCTCATCTGATGAGACGCTCTCTCTCTCTTTCACTGCCTACAGTTTTAGATGTAGATATTTGAAGACAATTTTTCATTTATACCGGTTTTGTTTATGATGATACAGTGTTAACAGTAAATAAATGAAGTTGTCATCCATGTTTGTAAAAAAAAAATCGAGGAAAAAAAAAGAAAAAAAGTCTTTTTTTTCCATGTTTCTTTCTCTTGATACAAAGTCAACAATGGTTCCGATGTGCCATAAAGTCTGTTCATATTAATCCGCAGTATCCCTTTTCTGGCCTGAAGCACACTGAACTTTCAAAAGAGAAATGCTAGATCGGTAATTTTAGCCTCACTCGCCGGGCGGGAAACCAATGGGATTGGGTGGAACGCTGGTTTTACACCCCGCCCAATATTACTCATTGACTTTCACACCCCGCCCAATATTACTCATTGGACTAAAGATCAGTATAGGCGGTGACATCGACCAGTCGCTAACTTTAGCGATGGGCGATTACCACCTCCAAACGGGATATTCATTTTTAACACCCCCAAGAGGGGAGTGCAGCGCTAACTGAAGCGTCCCACACTTCTCTTAGGGTGCTAACTGGGTGGTAGCGCAGGAATGCTACTGAAGTTGTGGCGCTAGGATACGGCATCCTAGCACCTAAAGGGGAGGTGAGGTGGACCAGGCAAAAACTGCAAGGAAATGGAAGAAGTGTTCGCAACAGTCTAGAGGTCGAAAAGGTAAGTAACTGTAAATAAAGTGCAATCAGAACACTTACCTGGTCAGTCCTTCAGATATTGCCCCAGGATCCTCTTTGCAGCACCTGATTTCCTTGTCGGTAGCCAGGTGCTACGGCGGGCGAAATCAGTCAAATTGGTGAATGCGGCACTAAAAGGGCATTGCACACATGTGACGTCACCAAATGGGTGGTGCTAGAGTGTGCAGCGGCAGGTTGTCATCGTATTCGCTTGGGCGGTAGGTGCTTAGCGGCCCATTAGCGCCCCCTCTCGGGCGCTAATGTTGACACTAAGCCAAATAATTTCTAGCCCCCAATGACTTTCACACCCTGCCCAATATTACTCATTGACTTCAATGGAGGGTAAAATCGGGCAGGGGGAGGGGGTAAAACCAGCGTTGTACCCAATCTCATGGGTTTCTCGACGGGCGGGTTTGGTTAAAATGAGCCTCCTTTCTTTAATGAGCACATCTTGATGTGTATGCCCAAACCACAGAACTTCTGGGCTTATGAAAAGTTTCAGTCCCTTTTCAGTGCAGTTGGGATTGAAGTACCGACTCATGACCATGCAATTTATTATATTTAAAGTGCTGTGCTGCGCTCCACACAAACCGGAACCTTTCTTTCAAAGATCTGCGTTGTATGTCGAGGGGCACCGAATATTGGCCTTAAAAAAGCTATGCTGTGTTTTGCTGAGGTTTAAAATTACCTGTGTTGGCAAACATAAAAGGGATACTGCTCGCTTTAAAGCAACTTTGTTTTCGGGAATAATAGTGTAGCAGTACTCATTGGTGCCAAATGAGAGGAAAAAAACAATTAAAAAAAAGACACTTCGAATTTTAATTGTAGGAAAAATACTCTGAAATTGATGGCTAGCTAATTGTCCTGCTGACAGTTTGTAGATGTAGATAGACAAGATTTAAATTTGTTAAATGCTTTTTACAGTGTGTTTTGTCAACAACGAACAAAAAAATATAAGGGTAAACAGCATACTGGGTTACGTAGCCTTTAAACCGCAGTCGGAAAGAAGCTGGGTGATGTGATTAAAAAAAAAGATAATAAATGATGCTATTAAAAAATTTAAAAAACTGTCCAAAAAAGTTTCTTTAAGTAGTGCGTCACTGCCAAGTGTCTTAGTGTTCCCTGATACATAACGGCTTTTGAAAATTCAGAGGCGCACAGTAAATTGTATCCATGTAGTGTTGCGGTCAAAGGTATCACAGCGCCTTGGGTAATATGACTCGATGTTGCAGGATCATCATGTGATTTGCGATTATATAGGTTTCCGATAGCAATTCGCTTCTCAGTGGCCAAACCAAGCGTAAAAGATCACAGAATTTTCACCGCAAGTTATGTCAAGCATAAATCGCGTTTCCACGATCTTTACAACGGGCTTAAAAAAACATTGTGCTGGAAGCCGGCCCACAAAACTGGTCACACCCACAGATTGAAATAATTTAGCATGTCAAGTTTCCGCCGATTGCGGCCATTCAGCGGCTGTCGAAATTAAGCTTTTTGGGGGCGCAAAGGCACTCGTCAGCACGTTATAAAAAAAATTTAAATAATTAAAAAAAATGTAATTTACTAAGAATTGAGGATCCTGGGGCAATATCTGAAGGACACTAATGAAACTAGTAAATAGTTTAGTATAATTTTTTAAGTCATGTTCAGTGATTTAAAACCACGTGGTGGACTAAACACTTATTAAAAATGCTTAATTTTTTGTGATAAACCCATTTTCAGATGTATTAATACAACTGCACCAGTTTACCGCCTTTAAATACATCAGTGAATATTTTTTAATGCAAGGAAAATAAAATAAACAATTACATTCTATTGCGCTGCCCAATTGTGCTGGTTCATGGAAGGTTTGATGTTTGTGATTATGTAAATCGGTTTGGGCGGAAACGAGGAACCGTAAATTCACTTCGGGAAAACAGTGTAATTTCAAGCGCAATTTGCGGCCAGATTGACAAATGTGCCCAACGCGGAAACTCTACATACGGTTAGTAATTGCAGGATGTCACAGTAACATACCAGAAATAGTAGGTACTTATAACTTTCAACACTACGAACCATTTATCATGTACCGCATACACCTGTGCAATTCTGTGAGCTGTGGAGTTTTCGGGATACTGGCATGTTAGCACGTAACGGGGTAAATCTGATTTTGTGCCATAATGTAAAACGGGTGATCGCAAGTCCGCAGCCCGTTTTCCATTTCTCCAGATTTTTACTTCCATTGATGTCAGTCAAGTTTGACCTCCCAAGGAGAATATTTTCAAATCTCAAATAGTGATCGTCTTACATTCCTTGTAATATTCCCATTAAAAAGGCTGTTTAGAGCTCAGCACTTATCAACCGTGCCATATAATAAGGATTGACTAGCAGCAAATTCATCGAATTAATATGCTGGCAGTGAATAAAAAAGGGGGATTTGCTCTGTGTGTGATTTAAGACCTCCAACTGACCATTAGGTTTTGGAATAGTGGGTCGCTGTGAA
Source organism: Pristiophorus japonicus (assembly GCF_044704955.1). Taxonomy (NCBI): domain Eukaryota; kingdom Metazoa; phylum Chordata; class Chondrichthyes; family Pristiophoridae; genus Pristiophorus; species Pristiophorus japonicus. The sequence goes on along the minus strand of NC_091981.1, from coordinate 41,554,310 downwards.
ATAGTTGTGCGACAGCATTTAACTCCACATCAGACGGTTTCTTTCCACGATCTTTAGCTGTAAGATTTATAAGCATTTCCACTGTCAGCTTTGACTCAATGGTAGCATTCTCGCCTCTGAGTCAGAAGGTTGTGGGTTCAAGCCCCACTCCTAGTCTTGAATACATCACCTATGCTGACACTTCAGTGCAGTACTGAGGGAGTCTTGCACTGTTGGAGCTGCTGTCTTTCGGATGCACATAAAAGATCCCACAGAAATATTCTGAAGAAGAGCATGGGAGTTCTTTCTGGTGCCCTGGCCATCATTTATCCCTCAACCAACATCACTTAAAAAGATTATCTGGTCATTATCACATTACTGTTTGTGGCACCTTGCTGTACACAAATTGGCTGCTGTGTTTCCTACATCATAACAATGACTACACTCTCGGCCTTTTGGCTAAGATCATGCGTAACTGACCTGACAGGGGAGTAACCATGACCCCAACGTGGTTCTCCCTGGATCAGGAAGGTGGTTCTCCTATGCTTTTTGGAAATAGGAGGTGGGTGGGGTGGCTTGACTCATCCACCTCCACGGAGGTGTGTGGGGGGCCTGACCCATCCACCTCCATGGCACGAACCTGGTATTGCAGTACTTCCAGGAACGGTGCAGTGGCTCTAGGCCTTTTGGCTAAGAGCATTGGCGCAGAGTGATCCTTGATGTGTGCAAGGTGACCTCTGGCGTTTGTGATTTGACAAAGAATTGGAAAGATTGGCAACGAATTAAAAAAAAAATGACTACACTTTCATTGGCTGTAAAGCAAGTTGGGATTTCCTCAAGTCATGAAAAGTGCTATATAAATGCAAGTTCTTTCTTTTCATTCCTTTTTAAATGCTGTTTGTTGGTAATATCTTCCATTCTAATAAAGGATTTGCATCCGAAATGGCAACTTAGCTATTCTCTCCACAGTTGTTGCCGGACCTGCATTGTCTGATTTTATTTCAAAGTCTCCTGTTTAAACGATTATATTTACTGCTCCATTATATTGTCTCTCTTGTCACTTAACATTCTGTGCAATGTTCCATTGCGTGATAATCCTGCTTTAAAACGAGGCTGGCAAGGAGGAGACGGATAACTGGTCGATTTGAGATTTATGATTCTGGCCTCTGCTTGAAAGTAGATCATTGTAAGATTTATCAATGGTTCCTGACAACACTTTATCACCTTACAGAACGTCAAATGTCAATTCAAACGCACGTGTAAAGGATCAAATCTTGTTAGTCTTTAAAGCCATCCACAGCTGTTTATAGATCATTCCACTGTAGAAAGAGCTCAACTGATTTATTGTTGGAAATGAATACTACCTGATACTCTGATCATTTCAAATGCCACAAGCCAGTTTAATCACAGATGATCCCCCTATAATCTGGCGATTAGCATTGCAATATATGTGACTTCGTATAAATCATTTCATACATAACCATCAATCATTCTTTTTTTCCTCTCCTGGAATATTGCTTTTTATTAGTATTCTATTACCCTAGTGGAGTCTTTAGACGGCTGCAGTTACTTTTCAGTATCACAGCCATGTTCTGCTTTAGTCATCAGTTTCTTAATTACGACAGATGACTGATCTTATTTAAGCATACCATGCAAATTCTGGTGAATCTGTGTTGCACTTCCTCCAAGACCATTATACCCTTCTTGAGGTTCAGTGCCCAGAACTGAACACAGTTCTCCAGATGGGGCTTGACCAAGGCTCTATACAGTTGAAGTGTAACTACCTCTCCTTTATATCCCAGCCCCATTGACTTAAAGGTGAACGTTCCAGCATATTTTTTATTGCATTTTGTACCTACATCTAGTTTTTAGTGATGTGTACCTAGAAGTAGATTCAATAGTAACTTTCAAAAGGGAATTGGATATATACCTCAGCCCTGCAAACTTTCAATTTTATGAGGAAAGAGCAGGGGAGTGGGACTAATTGGATAATTCTTTTAAAGAGCCAGGCACACTGGACCGAATGGCCACCTTGTGTGCTGTACAATTCTATAATTCTAGGAACAGATTTGCAATTTCACTGCACACAGAGGAAATCACCTTGGGATATGTCTTTGGAAAACAATAATGAAAATCCATTGATACATAATCATACCATTTATATACCTATCTTGTTACATGGTAAGTAGTTAATCTTTGTAAGCACTATTCTGTTAGCAAGAACTCATTTGCAACACAAATAGAATAAATAGATAAACATGGACTAAACTGTCCCATCAATTGAGCCTAATGAACACAACATGAAAGGAGACTGACTGGTAGTTAAGATAATGCTATTAATATGCTCCTGTAATAGATGTGGGGTATTGAATAATCTGATAAAATGCAAAATAATCTCTGGAAAACTCTATCGGGGGCTGGATGGTACAGTGGTTTAGCACATTGTCTATGGTTACCAGATCCCAACGCAGCCAAAGACGGTAGAATGAATAAGGTTAAAGGGAAGGGGAAAGGAATTTGATGAACAATGCACCTGTTCGACACACATTAAAGTTAAGGTCTTACTTTCACAAGGTATACCTGATATTTTGTTGCATCAGGTAATAGAATTTTCCTCATTGGGAAAAAAAGAACAAACTTGCATTTTTACAGCACCTTTCACAACCTTGGGGCATCCCAAGCTCCCAATTAAGTATTTTTTTAAAAAGTGTCATCACTTTTGTAATGTAAAAAACACGGCATCCAATTTGCACACAGCAAGGTCCTACGAACAGCAAAGTGATGATCACCAGATAATCTGTTTTTAACAGAATCCAACTGGTCCATCCTGGTGTTCATGTTCTACATGAGCCTTCTCCCATCTAATTCCATCAACATATCTTTCTATTCCTTTCTCCATTATGTGGTTATCCAGCTTCCCCTAAAATGCATCTATGCCAATTGCCTCAACTACTCCTTGTGCTAACGAATTCCACATTCTAACCACTCTCTGGGTTAAGAAGTTTCTCCTTAATTCCCTATTGGATTTATTAGTGCCTACCTTATATTTACGGCCCTTAGTTCTGGTTGTGCCCGCAAGTGGAAACATCTTCTCTACGTCTACCCTACTAAACGCTTACATAATCTTAAAAAGATCTCTAGCAGGTTACCCTTCCGTCTGTGCTTTTCTAGAGAAAAGAACCTCAAGCTGTTCAATCTTTCCTGATAGGTATAATCTCTCAGTTTTGGCATCATTCTAGTGCATTTTCTTTACAGCTTTCCATTGCCTCTTTATCTTTTTTATAATATAGTGATCAGAACTTTTCACGGTTCTCCAAGTGTGGTCTAACCAAGGTTCTATACAAGTTTAACATAACTTCACTGTTTTTCAATTTTATCCCTTTTAAAAATTGGGATTAACACCAATTTGCCTTTTTTATGGTGTTATTACCTGCTTTGTCTTTTTTATGGTGCTTTTACCTGCATTTCTACTTTTAAGTTATGTGTATATATACCCCCAGATCGCTCTGTTCCTCTAACCTATTTGGACACTTAGAGGTCGAAATTTCTCTGTTTTGCGCTGCACGTTAGCACCTCCAGGGGGCACTAATGGGTCGCAAAACCATTTTCGTCTGGGGTGGGGGGAGGGGGCCGCTACTGGCTCTCGCAAAATTGTACGAGAGTTAGGGGAGACGTTGCCACGGTAGCGCCCCAAGCCGTCGCGCAACCTATTCCTTTAAAAGATGTGCCAGTGCTGCCCTGTGACAAAATAACAACTTACACCATCAATCTGGGCGGCAGTGGGCAGGAGCTCCCAATCTCAGCAGCAAATGTGATCCTCACCAAAGTGCCGCCGAGGATTGAGTTGGGCCAAGGGAGGGGGGGAAACACTTTTTGAAATAAAAATGTTCACAAAAATAACACGAACACCTTCAAGGGTCCCATCTCTGTACCAAACTCATAAATCACTGAAATAAAAAAAAAAGTTCACTAACTTTTTTTTGCAGGTCTTCTTACTTACCGTTGGGGTTAGACCTGCCTCCACACAGCGGTCCTTCTCCCTGCTGCCACTGACACCCACCCACACCAATCTGGCAATTTGGCAGGCGGGTGGTCACTTACACGACTTGCTCACCAACAGCCGTCAGCGGGCGGTTCCCAGCGGTACTCGACTCACCTCCCACTGGTGGGAGACCTCCACGAAAATGGCACCAAAAGGAGACCGCCCAACAAACTCGGCCGCAATGGGCGGTAAGGCCACTAAGTTCGGGCCCTATGTCCCGTAGTTTTAGTTTTCCCCGTGAGTGGAAATATCATCTCTGCATCCACCTTGTAGAGCCCCATCATTATCTTGTATGTTTCGGTAAGATCACCTTTCATTCTTCTGAACTCCAATGTATATAGGCCCAACCTACTCAACCTATCTTCATAAGTCAACCCCCTCACCTCCAGAATCAACCTAGTGAGCCTTCTCTAAACAGCCTCCAATGCAAGTATATCCTTCCTTAAATACGGAGACCAAAACTGTACGCAGTACTCTAGGTGTGGCCTCAGTTGTAGCAGGACTTCTCTGCTTTTATATTCTATCCCCCTTGTAATAAAGACCAATATTCCATTTGCCTTCCTGATTACTTGCTGCACCTGATTACTAACTTTTCTGTTTCATGCACAAGGACGCCCAGGTCCCTCTGTACTGCAAAACTTTGCAATTTTTCTCCATTTAAATTATAATTAGTTTTTTTACTTTTCCTACCGAAGTGAATAACCTCACATTTTCCCACATTATACTCCATCTGCCAAATTTTGATCACTCACTTAGCCTGTCTATATCCCTTTGCATATTTTTTGTGTCCTCCTCACAATTTGCTTTCCTGCCCATCTTTGTATCATAGAAACATAAAAAATAGGTGCAAGAGTAGGCCATTCGTCCCTTCGAGCCTGCACTGCCATTCAATGAGTTCATGGCTGAACATGCAACTTCAGTACCCCATTCCTGCTTTCTTGCCATACCTCTTGATCCCCCTAGTAGTAAGGACTACATCTAACTCCTTTTTGAATATATTTAGTAAATTGGCCTCAACAACTTTCTGTGGTAGAGAATTCCACAGGTTCACCACTCTCTGGGTGAAGAAGTTTCTCCTCATCTCAGTCCTAAATGGCTTATCCCTTATCCTTAGACTGTGACCCCTGGTTCTGGACTTCCCCAACATTGGGAACATTCTTCCTGCATCTAACCTGTCTAAACCCGTCAGAATTTTAAACATTTCTATGAGATCCCCTCTCATTCTTCTGAACTCCAGTGAATACAAGCCCAGTTGATCCAGTCTTTCTTGATATGTCAGTCCTGCCATCTCAGGAATCAGTCTGGTGAACCTTCGCTGCACTCCCTCAATAGCAAGAATGTCCTTCCTCAAGTTAGGAGACCAAAACTGTACGCAATACTCCAAGTGTGGCCTCACCAAGGCCCTGTACAACTGTAGCAACACCTCCCTGCCCCTGTACTCAAATCCCTTCGCTATGAAGATCAACATACCATCAGCAAACTTGGCTACATTAAACTCGGTCCCTTCATCCAAGTCATTAATATAGATTGTAAACAGTTGAGGCCCCAGCACCGATCCCTGCGGCACCCCACTCGTTAGTTTGCCAACCGGAAAGTGACCCATTTATCCTGACTCTCTGTTTTCTGTTAGTTAGCCAATCCTCTATCCATACTATAATATATTACCCCCAACCCCGTGAACTTTTATCTTGTGCAGCAACCTTTTATGTGGCACCTTATCGAATGTCTTCTGGAAATCCAAATATACGACATCCACTGGTTCCCCCTTATTCACCCTGCACGTTACATCCTCAAAGAACTTCAGCAAATTTGTCAGTCATGATTTCCTTTTCATAAAACCATGCTGACTCTGCTTGATTCAATTATGCTTCTCCAAATGTCCTATTTCTGCTTCCTTAATTATGGACTCCAGCATTTTTCCAACGATAGATGTTAGGCTAACTGGTCTTTAGTTTCTTGCTTTCTGTCTGCCTCCTTTTTTAAATAGGGGCATTACATTTGAGGATTTCCAATCCGCTGGGACCTCTCCAGAATCCAGGACATTTTGGTAGATTACAACCATTGCATCCACTATCTCTGCAGCCACTTCTTGGGTTGTAGGCAATGTTCCCCTGAATTTCTTTTGGCGTGCACTGGCCCTTTAAGGAGCTGCGCGGTCCATTCACAATTTTGCAAATGCGTGAAATTTAACATTGGAAAACCGGTCCCGGGCTGTGCGGGACCAGCAGACAGCTGCACGGCTTAGTGGGAACGTTGGTTGTAAGGCTGGAGGAGTTTACAGAGATAGGGCAAAGCACGGAGGGAAATGAAAACAAAGATGAGAATTTTAAAATTGAGGTGTTGCCAGACTGGGGGCCAATGTAAGTCATAAACTGAGCCACAGGTTTAAAACACAGACTTTATCTGTCCTGTTTAATTGTTTTTAAATAGACAAACCTATTAAAAAAATAACGGGGTTATAAATTCAGGTGAGGCATTCTTGAGTGCGTGTGGAGGGATGGGGGGTGCGCAGGTGAATTTTGAGGCTCGAGACGCCCCTGATGTTGGGCCTTGGGACTAATATCCATCAAACCAGCGTGGGATGAACAGCCAGCCAGCAAAGAGTCAATAAAGATTGGGCCACAGCAACGCGAGCAGCTATCCTCAGGTAAATGAAGGAAAAAGGCTGGGGGTTGGAGAGAAACGGGCCGGGGTGGGACAAGAAGAAACAAAGGCTGGGTGATTGGAGGTCAGGGAGTTTGGGAGGAATCATTTGCACCAGGGGAGTTGGGGAGAAATGATTGGGTGTGGCCGGCGGAAGCCCACTTTGTTTAGATGTGGGGTCAGGTGGGGCACTCCTGCTCTTCCCAGCTTCACATTCAGGTAAATATTTCAAAAATGTATCTTGTTGGTCGCAGGCTGTCCCAAGGCCTGGTTTTCCTGAGTGCAGCCTCAGGGTATACCAGTCTTGCAGTGGAGGCCTCAAGCTGGCGTTAGGTCCCCGTATATGCATATTCAAAGCATCCAATGCCTATTTCAGATGTGGGTACTGCACGAAAATTATTTTTCAATATGGCAGGCAGGTATTGGGGGCAACGTTCCCTCTAATTTTTTTTTCATGCACTGTCCCTTTAAATTTGCTGTGCAGCCCGCATGTGCGGTATCTTTTCCAGCTGCAAAAGCTGGTGAGCAGCCTGCTCAAGACCTACTGATCAATGCATGGCTGTGCACCCGCGCACCTTAGGGGGAACATTGATTTGGGGCTTAGTAGGCTGGTTAGTGCCTGAATAACGGGCACTGCGCAGTCAAGTTGATAGGCCAGGCGTCCAAACAAAATGGACGTCTATGCATTGTCATCTCCCCTTTTGGTTCAGACTTATACTCCAGTCCTGACTGACCGGCTGATGACTCCTTCCTAAAATTCTATACGAAATTATTTGCTGCATTCTCAATTGCATTTTTATATGAGTATGGGTACATAGTACAAAACTGTCCAGACTTCGTCGTTAATTGACACTGGATTGGCAAAAGGAGACCATTGGGATGGCAGATGTGAGGAGTAGCTCAAGTCCCAGTAGGCAAGACTTTTCTGAGGTAGCTTTACTCTGCACCTGACCTGTACAGTAAAGGATTTGAGAACATAAGTACCTATTTAAGAGGAACCAAGAAGCCATTGGTTCCCCTGTGGTAATTTTGAGGATGCAATCCACCTGCGTATTGTCATCACATTAGAACCCATCACCTAATGATTACCTCAGCTTCACTGCCAACCACCCAGTCTGATTCCCAGTTCAGGCTCTTAACATGTACAGCAACTTTTTGCAAAGTGCAACTTTTTATTGGCGTTTCATTTGCAGCCTCAGATACAATTGCTTGGAGGCAAAGCTGTACGAAACATTGGGATTTATTTTGACTTTCTCTCTCTTTCTCTACATTTCTGGAGGTAATTTTGACTTTGCGATAGTGTAAAGCGAGCGGTATTGATTCAGCCACTCGTTATGCATCCCTCCCAATTGTTGATCCGATATCGCCCGTTTTACACTATCGCCCAAAGTCAAAATTACGCTCGTCCAGTTTGCCGTATGAATCCAGAATTGGGGGTGTGGCTGCCCTTTCTATTTGCATGGCTGAGCATAGTCTGCCTCCACATCAGGATCTGATCTGTCACAGCTCAATAAATTTAACATACACAAGCCTGTCGATATGGCAATTGGTGGTGGTTTCTTGGCTGCCACACTGTTCAAACCAGCGGATCTCAGCCCTTCCGTGACCCCATTTTCCCTATAGCCATGTGCCCACAACTAAGAGTCACTCTGCTCCCCTCTACTGCCAAGCTATTTCCAGATGTGCCCTGCACTCCTGCTGTGGTGCTCTTTCTTGCCAAGCTGTTCCATTCTTGCCATATTGCGATGCACATTAGGGAGTGAAGTGGCGGTACTGTCTTGGCAGGCGGTTGTGACATTCAGGTTGGGAACCATTGGTTCAAACTGTAGCTATAACCATAGTAACAGCTTAAAATAAACATCTCCCATACACAGAGGCCAGGGCACAGTTATTGGTGCGAAGAAACTATTTTGGATGAATATGCAGATGGATTACTGACCTTTTTGTTATTAAACTAAAATGCGGACATTTATGAAGAAACACAGAAGCAAATATTTTGTATTTAACTGTAGAATCCAAACGCCTTTATTTTAAGCCTCGAGAGCCGCACTGTTTCATTGACCTACTCAATAATTGATGCTACCGCTGATCTGTGGGTTTACGTATCACACAGCAGAATGATTGAACTTCTGTATAGCTCAGCGGTAGTAACATTTTACTATGCAGCTTTTTATTTTGGCAGAATCAAAGGGAATGAAGAAGATGTGCACATAAATATTCTGAAAATAATAGGCCACTCAGCTTCCACATTTCACTTCACAAAACAGCTCCACCATTAGTGACCTCTTCCCCCGACCAGACACAGAAAGGCAGCCAGCTCACCTCTGAGTGGATCGTCAGCCTGTGAAGATGCACTAATTATCGACCGGGACAGCCAGTTGTCCTTTTATTCAAACTGATTCAGCTGGCCTGAGAAAGTCACTGGGCTAGATTTTCACTTTTGGGTGGTGGTTGGCCATTCCTGCAGAGCATGCTCATTTGCTATCCCTACCCTTTAATATTCCTAAACAAGAAGGAAACTAAGGAATTTTCAATTACAAATTTGAATTCTTACTTAAAAGTCAAAGTTATTCAGGTCATTGGTAGGCTAATCTGCTGACTAGCTGAATTATCTGAAACAGATTGGCTATTTTAATCTTCCCTTTCCTCAGAAGGTTGATTAAAAGCCTCAAAACCTAATCAGGTAGAAGACTTGGGGACTGAAAAATAACAGAAATAAAACTCCCCCATTTCTGGTTGTCAGGCATTATTTCTGCAGATTGCTCGTCTCAGACACCCATGACCTTAGGACCACCTAGATTAAAGGTGTAGAGCCCTGTGGAGAGTGAGCTGGATCTTTGTGAAATTACCACTGAATGGGTCAGTTCTGATTCAGAGTGCATTTCAAGTATAACTTTAGGATGGGTACAAAGCAGAAACTGCTTTGCCTGATATTAAAGTTGGGCAGTAAATGCATCCTCTATTACTCTCTCTCTCTCCTCCTTCACTTCAACCTCTCTTTCCCTTTGTCTCCTCCTTCAGTCCAGTTGTTCTCTCCTCCTTTACCTCTATGTTTCCATCTCTGTCTTCATTTCTTTTTCCTCTCTTTCTGCCTTTGCAAACTGACCCCTTTGTCTGCTCTTGCTTCTGAATCAGAAGGTTGTGGGATCACATTCCATCCCAGAGACTTTGAGCATATAATCTAGGCTGACACTTCAGTGCAGTACTGAGGGAATGCTGCACTATTGGAGGTGCTTTGTTTCAGATGAGAAGTTAAACCAAAGGCCCATCTGCGCTCTCAGGTGGACGTAAAAGATCCCACGGCACTATTTGAAAAAGAGCTGGGGAGTTCTCCCTGGTGTCCTGTCCAATATTTATCCCTCAACCACCATCACTAAAATAGATTATTTGGTCATTATCTGTATTTTTAAAAAAAAAATTATTTTCTTTTCTCTTGCCCCTCTCATTGTCTTTGTAACTGAGAGTGGCAAGAGGTAGCAGGATCAGATTCAGGAAAGTGGCCCAGTTAGAGGCAGCAGTATTGGGATTCAAGAGAGTGTGCAGGTTGGAGGTGAAAGCAATCAGGTATGAGGCATGGCTGGCAAGAAGGCCGGCAATGCCACTGTATACTGGTGGTAGGAGCTGAGGGTCTTTGGTCGACAGCCAACGAAAAGGGTCATAGGAACAAGAGTAGGTCATTCAGCCATGAGAGCCTGTTCTACCATTCTGTTAGATCAAGGCTGATCTGTATCTTAGCTTCAGTTATCCGCCTTGGTTCCATAACCCTCAAAACCCTTGCCTGACAAAAGTCTATCAATCTCAGTTTTGAAAATTACAATTGATCTTTCCTCATCAGCTTTGTGGAGCAGAGAGTTCCAGATTGCCATTACACTTTGTGTGGCGAGGTGCTTCCTGACATCATCCCGGAACGGCCTAGCTCTAATTTTAAGGTTATGCCCCTTGGACTCTGTCGAAATCTCGACTCCCAATAAACAACTCAGACACCTTCAGCTCCGGCAGAAGTTTCTTTAATTTACTTGCTAGAAAGGGAAAGGTCTCACTCAGTCAATGGCTAAGTGAACACCTTCGTAATGGTACAATTTCACGAGATATTTATACAGTAAAACCCAAGTTATGGCCTCTCCCTGTGTATTGGCTCTGTCTCGCAGTCAGTGAATACAGATAAAGAGTTAATTACTACATCCTTGTCCTGACATGGTTTCCAGATATTTCCTTTTGTCAGGTTATTAGTTGGCCAGCCGGCCATCACTCGATGAGAGTGAAGTAATGAGCTATTACCTGCAATGCATTGTGTCAGGATTGTCCAGTTTCCTAGTCAGTTATCTTTTTGCATCAAATGGATGAGGTCTCTACAAGAGATAATGGCTGGTGGTTTGAGTACTTCGAAAAGGGTGGGGTGGAGTGGAACTGGTTTTGTATAGACAATAGGAGACCACCATGGGGGGTACTTGTCTCAGCAGGACTTGCCTTCTAGCTGTCTGGTGGCTATCAGCCATTTCAAGCCAGGTTTAGCTGTTTATGCAAACCAACTGCTTGTTGCAGAAATTCCTGGAAGGACCAGGACTCCATTTTGTTTTATATTAAAAAGGGCACAAAACTACAGTGTGGTACAGCTTAGATAAAAATAGATTTCCACATTCCCCCATTTTGTCCTTCACAAGGGCAACTTAATCCATTCTGATCTTGTACAGTCTCTCTATTTCCATTTCCACACAAGAGCCTTCAGTAGTTGTTGCTTCCATAACTCTAGCCGTGGTCTCGGTAGGTAACATGGTTTTTCCCACCCTGGCACAGCAACACTTAACCAAGACAAGTAATAGTCTTCGCCCTATATCTATCAGCAGGAATATGATCAAACCCTGTACCACAGATCTCCCTAGGGATCCCAACCATCCCGATGCCCAACCCCACAAGGTGATACCATCCTGGCCAACTGTGTGTTTATACTCTATTACCTTTTTCCTAATGTATTCAGCTAGACTGCCGATTTCTTCTGATTTATCCGGGATATACGTACAGCATTCTCCACCTATTAATGCGCATGCCCCTCCTTCCTTGGCTAGGAGATAATCTAAGGCCATACGATTTGAGAGCCACTGTTCGAATGGCTACCATTTCATCATTCATCCCTTCGAAGGCTTGGGAAGTTGCGTTGGCTACTGATTCGACTAAGTTAGCCAGTTCCAGTAACTGCCATTCGGTTGATGCTATTCCATAAGGTGGCACCATTACCTTGAATATGCCACTTAGCCAAGTTAAATCTATGGCTTCCATAGGCATCCCTTAGAGTCTTTATTGATCTGATAAAGGGTACCACATATCCTAAGTAACAGGACCCTGTCCAGTTGGCTGGTAACCATGGGTAGGCTTTATGGCCACAAATAAAGTAGGTGCTGGTCCTGGCTTTCTTGAGCATACTTATGACTCAGTGCCATAAATACGTTTACTTGCAGTTCCCTTCGGTGGCGTGTCTGTACCCCAGTATAATCAATAATGCAAAGTAAAACCCTGTCAAGCCCAGCACCATCAGTCCCCATAGTCCATACAGTTCCTTATTCAGTCTTCCTTTTTCTGTTCTGGTCCTGATCCTTTCGCGCCATCCATACTCGAGTGGTCTCACCTTCCCACCCTTCACCTGCGGCTTTGTTATGGACCATTGTCCAGCCAACGGTTGCTATCTTTCTCCCATCAGTGGGATTAGTTGCGGCTTGTCATTTAGTCATTTGGGAACACTTGCTGCGTCCCATTCCTGGTCCTTTAGTCTCATTACTCACTTGGCATATTATACCTTCAGTATTTCCAAGTTTATACCCTGCTGACCTCCATTCTGTTTGCTCCTTTGTTTCTGACATCTTGGTTAGGTTTGTCCTATTTTGCACTATCAACCATTCTACCATTTCTGATTCGTTAAAGAGGACAGATCTCAGGGGAATACCCACTTGGGAGTGGACAGGTACATGGGAACATATCCAACAACTCGACAAGTTTCTTTCTTGAGCATACTTATGACTCAGTGCCATAAATACGTTTACTTGCAGTTCCCTTCAGTGGCGTGTCTGTACCCCTGGTATAATCAATAATGCAAAGTAAAACCCTGTCAAGCCCAGCACCATCAGTCCCCATAGTCCATACAGTTCCTTATTCAGTCTTCCTTTTTTTGTTCCTCTGGTTCCTTCTTCCCTTCCTCCTGGTCAGGTGCCCTTTTGCAATGGGACGCACGGATCCATGTTGGTCTTTCCTTTACCTTGATTGCAGTATTAGTCGCTAGCAAGACCTGGTATGGTCCTTCAAATCTTGGCTGTAGACTGCTTTTTCTTTTAAAGATTTTGATGTAAATGAATTCCCCTGACTCCAGGTTATGACACTTCCCTTCCGCTGGCTTGACTTGAGCTTCCTTTACCTGTGAATGAAAGCTGGAAATACATTTGGTTAGTGCAATACAATAATTCAACATATTTTCCTCCATTTTGTGAATGTCCATTTGTTTTGCAGTAAATGGTGCTGTAAAAAGTAATTGTTGGGGACATCCCATAACTATCTCATGCGGTGACAGGCCTGTTGTTCTGTTGCTGTCAGATCGCATTACCATCAAAGGGCAGCTGTTCTGTCCATTTCAGTCCAGTGTCATTGCATAATTTTGCCAGCTTATTTTTAAGCATTCCATTATATCTTTCAACAAGTCCAGCTGATTGTGGATGATAACTGCAATGAAAACATTGATTAATCTGCAAAGCTTTACACATTTCTCTTATAACAGTTCCCGTGAAATGTGACCCGTTATCACTAGAAAGCTTAGCAGGGATTCCGAAGCGCGGTACGATTTCTTTTAACAAACATTTAGCAACAGTAGTGGCATCGGTCTTTTTACATGGAAAGGCTTCAATCCATCTCGAGAACACATCTACAATAAGTAATACATACTTGAATCCCACACACATAGGAAATTCAATAAAATCCATTTGTAAATGTACAAAAGGCCCCACTGGATTTGGGTGGGAGGCAGATTCTACCTTTTCCATCTTACCCGGATTCATTGTCTGACAGGTAACACAATTTTCACAGATTTGTTTTGCAATTGCTGAAATACCTGGTGCATACCAAGTTGCCAAAATATAATCTGCCATCCCCCCTTTGCCTGCATGTGTGAATGTATGAACACATCGGGCAATCCATGGAGGTAAGGATCTGGGCACCACCACGCGGCCGTCGTGGTGAACCCATATTCATTCTGGATTTTTATAACATTGATCCTTTGTCCAGGTCACCACCTCCTCCGTACTGGCCTGTGTCTGAAAGGCCAGCACATCATTAATAGTGAGTGGCGGATCTGAGCAATTATTTTTCCTTAGTGGGAACAATGACACCTGCATCCTCCCTTTTGACAAGAGCTGCTGACTTAGCTGCATTATCAGCTCTGGCGTTCCCAAGTGCCACCTCTTTCGACTGGCCTGGATGTGCTTGGCATTTGATAATGGTAAGTTTCAAGGGCATTGAATGGCTCACAGGAGATTTTCCACTTGTTCTGTATTTTTGATAGTGGTTCCTGAAGAATTCAGGTACCCGCGAATCTTCCAAATTTGTCCATAGTCATGTGATACCCCAAAAGCATACCTGGAGTCAGTGTAGATATTAACTGTTTGTCCTTCAGCCAGAATACAGGCTCGAGTTAACACAAATAATTCGGCTTGTTGGGCTGAAAAGGGGTCTGGAAGAGAGGCTGTTTCGACAATATTAAACTGGGTTACAATTGCATAAGCCGCTCTAGGTTGGTCCCTATTATTTCGTAAGGCTGATCCGTCAACATAGTACACTAGATCAGGGTTACATAGAAACATAGAAACATAGAAAATAGGTGCGCCATACCCCTTGATCCCCCGAGTACTAAGGACTTCATCTAACTCCCTTTTGAATATATTTAGTGAATTGGCCTCAACTACTTCCTGTGGTAGAGAATTCCACAGGTTCACCACTCTCTGGGTGAAGAAGTTTCTCCTTATCTCGGTCCTAAATGGCTTACCCCTTATCCTTAGACTGTGACCCCTGCTTCTGGACTTCCCCAACATTGGGAACATTCTTCCTGCATCCAACCTGTCCAAACCCGTCAGAATTTTAAACGTTTCTATGAGGTCCCCTCTCACTCTTCTGAACTCCAGTGAATACAAGCCCAGTTGATTCAGTCTTTCTTGATAGGTCAGTCCCACCATCCCGGGAATCAGTCTGGTGAATCTTCGCTGCACTCCCTCAACAGCAAGTATGTCCTTCCTCAAGTTAGGAGACCAAAACTGTACACAATACTCCAGGTGTGGCCTCACCAAAGCCCTGTACAACTGTAGCAACACCTCCCTGCCCCTGTACTCAAATCCCCTCGCTATGAAGGCCAACATGCCATTTGCTTTCTTAACCGCCTGCTGTACCTGCATGCCAACCTTCAATGACTGATGTACCATGACACCCAGGTCTCGTTGCACCTTCCCTTTTCCTAATCTGTCACCATTCAGATAATAGTCTGTCTCTCTGTTTTTACCACCAAAGTGGATAACCTCACATTTATCCACATTATACTTCATCTGCCACGCATTTGCCCACTCACCTAACCTATCCAAGTCACTCTGTAGCCTCATAGCATCCTCCTCGCAGCTCACACTGCCACCCAACTTAGTGTCATCTGCAAATTTGGAGATACTACATTTAATCCCTTCGTCTAAATCATTAATGTATAATGTAAACAGCTGGGGCCCCAGCACAGAACCCTGCGGTACCCCACTAGTCACTGCCTGCCATTCCGAAAAGTACCCATTTACTCCTACTCTTTGCTTCCTGTCTGACAACCAGTTCTCAATCCACGTCAGCACACTACCCCCAATCCCATGTGCTTTAACTTTGCACATTAATCTCCTGTGTGGGACCTTGTCGAAAGCCTTCTGAAAGTCCAAATACACCATATCAACTGGTACTCCTTTGTCCACTTTATTGGAAACATCCTCAAAAAATTCCAGAAGATTTGTCAAGCATGATCTCCCTTTTACAAATCCATGCTGACTTGGACCTATCATGTCACCATTTTCCAAATGCGCTGCTATGACATCCTTAATAATTGATTCCATCATTTTACCCACTACTGAGGTCAGGCTGACCGGTCTATAATTCCCTGCTTTCTCTCTCCCTCCTTTTTTAAAAAGTGGGGTTACATTGGCTACCCTCCACTCGATAGGAACTGATCCAGAGTCAATGGAATGTTGGAAAATGACTGTCAATGCATCCGCTATTTCCAAGGCCACCTCCTTAAGTACTCTGGGATGCAGTCCATCAGGCCCTGGGGATTTATCGGCCTTCAATCCCATCAATTTCCCCAACACAATTTCCCGACTAATAAAGATTTCCCTCAGTTCCTCCTCTTTAATAGACCCTCTGACCATTTTTATATCCGGAAGGTTGTTTGTGTCCTCCTTAGTGAATACTGAACCAAAGTACTTGTTCAATTGGTCTGCCATTTCTTTGTTCCCCGTTATGACTTCCCCTGATTCTGTTAAATTGATACGTGGTTTAGTCACTAATTCGGTTACCATTTCACATGAATGGGGTTCGCCGTCTTCTTCCGTGGGGAGTAGAGTGGCTGGGTTTAAGGTAGTACATCTTTTGATGATAAGGTTCGGATTTGATAACAGTTCGACTTCATACTTAGTGGTTCTTACAGAAGTTAGGTGTGGGGTGGCACATTTAGTAAGTAAAATCTCGACAGAGTGTGAGATATATAAAACGGTTTGATGATTTAGAGTTATTGTCTGAGCCTGTTGCACAGCGTAATAAGCTGCTGCCAATGAAGGAAGACATCCTGGTAGTCCGCATGCCACTGGGTCTAGTTGGGTACTGAAATACGCTATCGG
Source organism: Pristiophorus japonicus (assembly GCF_044704955.1). NCBI lineage: Eukaryota > Metazoa > Chordata > Chondrichthyes > Pristiophoridae > Pristiophorus > Pristiophorus japonicus. The sequence continues at coordinate 41,537,762 of NC_091981.1, read as the reverse complement.
TCGCTGCCTGTCACCATGTAACTGAGTCAAAACAGGTTGTGCAAAACCCGACTTGTGATGAACAAATAAGTTGAATGTCTTAGTGTAATCTGGTAATCCCAAGGCTGGTGCTGAAGTGAGGGACTGCTTAAGACTCTGGATAATTCATTCCAAATCCTTCTTTAAGCATTGTGAGAATATAGTAGATTCATTCACAGCTCGTAGGTCTTGGACAAACCTCCATTACAACAAAGGCATTACAACTTCCCTTCCCGTTCTTTATCTTACACCTAGACTAAATTTATGTCTTTCATTCCAATATAATCAATGATTGCGTGTCTTCTTTCGACAAGTAAGTGAGCGTGTCAAATAAATTCTCTTTTTTTTTAAAACCACCGGTCTCAACAAACCTATCCTTTGTGCATTTCCTAGCTCCGTAACTTCTCATCCGAATAAATCCACACCTGCATTTCTGCTTCTGAACCGGAAGAATCGGTATGTTACACGGACTTCTCATTTATGCTTATAGTGATTCACAGATCACAGAATGTAAAGTATTTGTTTTATAATTTTATTAAAAGGCTTCCGAACCCAAGATTTTTCCAATACACCCAAAATGTTGATCAAGGCGATCACCTGAAATATCTCAAAATCCCAATTCAAATATTGTACTGCCAACCTTTATCTAAAAAAACAAATCCTCTTACTGAGCTAGAAGCTTTCACGTCAAGATTTTACACCAAGGACAATGGGAGCGTACTCCCCCAGTCTGCAGCCTTGAGAGACCCATGAAGGCTTTTTAAAAAAAAAGGCATTACAACTTCCCTTCCCGTTCTTTATCTTACACCTAGACTAAATTTATGTCTTTCATTCCAATATAATCAATGATTGCGTGTCTTCTTTCGACAAGTAAGTAAGCGTGTCAAATAAATTCTCTTTTTTTTTTAAAACCACCGGTCTCAACAAACCTATCCTTTGTGCATTTCCTAGCTCCGTAACTTCTCATCCGAATAAATCCACACCTGCGTTTCTAACTTAAAATATCTAAACTTCCCACATACAGGACAACACTACAAAGGGTTAAAAAAAAACTTCACTCTGTTTGAAAAAGTGGGTGGAGCTAAAACAAACAGGCAGTTGCACCACCTTTCCAAACAGGCTTCCAGACACATGAGGAAAAAAAACACAGAAGCACTCTCATTCAAAGACAGACATTCACAAAAGTCTCTCTTCATTCAATAAAGCTTTTTTTTGCTGGCCAGCTTTATTTTTTTTTAATCCATAAGTCACCATCAGGTTCTCTTTTTTTTTACTTCCTCTGTTAATTTTACATGGGCTTGAAGAATCGGAACCCAGGCCTTTTCTATTACTTTCCTTTTTTTTTCTTTACCTCTTCTACCTGGATCTCTGTTTATAAGACACTCCTCTAGACATGTTGTTCTCTCTAAATTAAATGAACCATCGGGTGGAAATGGCCTGTTTTCACCCTTAGTCTACTTTACCCATTTTTTTTTTGGTGGTCAAATGAAGACTGACCACAATTCTGGAGCATAAAATAGGCTGGTGTGCCCTTTTGTGGTGTTTTAACTTGCTCCGGCACCCATTCCGGATGATTAAGATTTTCCACAGTTTCTGATCTCACAATCCTTTTAGCTAACCGAGTTCTCTACGCCCACTTTTCCTGGCCGTTACGTGGCCTGAAAAGGCTCTTAATTCAGGTTCAGTCTGGGTGTGTGAGAGATGTTGGCACGAACCAACTGTAGTTGATTAATCAGTTACTGTTTCTTTTCTTAATCAATCCTTGTTTTTCCGAATCACAATTTTCCCTAGTGACTCTTCCCGTTTCTCTAATTGCAATGTCGCTCAAAGGTATTGAACACAACAGTATAACAAGAACAATTAGGACAAACAACATTCACGCAAGTATACAAATCATAACCTTAAACTTTATCTAAACAAATAATCAATTCTCAGTCTGCGTTGTACGCCACTACAGACCGAGTCCTTAACTTATCCTATTAAAACTTATAAAACTTATGGTCCCATTACCTTAACTCTTATCACATAAGAACCTTCGATCGATTAGCACTTTTTCCCCCTAATCTTATCACATAAGAACCTTCGATCGACTAGCGCTCTTTTTACCTTTTCCTACTGAAACCTTCCCCGGGCTGTTTCAAGATATTTCCAGAACCAGATCTCTTCTGCCTGCAAGCTGAGAAAGAAATGATCATAAAAAAATAACTTTAACTTTTAAATGTCGAGTCTCGTAGATTGCAGTACCTCCCCTGTGGACAACAGATTACATATGCGATTCAACAGTGAAGAAACCTCTTGTGAGCAAAAGGCTCACCTTGTTTTGGCCACTGAAGCCTTTCACTGGAGAGGCACTATGCCTGTATCCGTTTTACTCACAGGGCAGAGTGTATGCATCTCGGTGGAACCTCCAAGAAGTAACTGTCGAAATCTCGACCTCCGATAAACGACTCAGACACCTTCACCTCCGGCAGAAGTTTCTTTAATTTACTTGCCAGCAAGGGAAAGGTCACACTCAGTCAATGGCTAAGTGAACACCTTCGTAATGGTACAATTTCACGAGATATTTATGCAGTAAAACCCAAGTTAAGGCCTCTCCCTGTGTATTGGCTCTGTATCGCAGTCAGTGAATACAGATAAAAAGTGAATTACTACATCCTTGTCCTGACATGGTTTCCAGATATTTCTCAGGGCTGTGGGATTTACACTATCTATCCCTGGGGATTTTTGTTTTAAGTCCTTTAAAGAAAGAACTTGCATTTACATAGCGCCTTTCACAACCTCAAGATGTCCCAAAGCACTTTACAGCCAATGAAGTACCTTTTGAGGTGTAGTTACTGTTGTAATGTAGGAAACGCAGCAGCCAAATTGCACACAGCAAACTCCTACAAACAGCAATGTGATAATGACCAGATAATGGCTTCTATTTTCGCCATGATTGTGCGCCGTTCTTTTGTGTCCAAACGTTTTTTGGTGTGAAATACTCCCGTTCCAACTTTTACCAACGTTTGGACACCGGCGCCGACCATGTGCGCCAGTTTAAATTTTTTTTGCTGCAGACAGGAGTCAAAACGGGTCCAGGCGCCGTTTTTCTGGACTTAAATCGATTTTGGCCGTCCTCAATTTTTTTCAGCGCGGCGCACAATGCCCAAAAACCCCGCAAACAAAATTATACGTTAACTTAAGGAATCAGCGCGGGGCACAGGAGGACAGCAGCGAGGCACGAAGAATACACATTAAAATTCCCTTTTCCCCCCACAGGGAACTCTTTTTGGAGCAAGGGAAGGAGATTTCCGGGCCAAAAGGACTGCTCCCCACCGGCTGGACCTGCTGCACTCCCGGGCTAAATGACCCCCCGCTCAGTCCCGCTCTCCCTGCGAGTTGAAGTTTGGGACCGGGAGGGCTATTCGGCCCAGGATTGCACCGGGTCCAGTAAGATGGGGGGGTTCGGTGGCTGTGGGTCCAGCAAGGGTGGGTGTGGGTGCGGCCTTGGGTCCAGCCGGGGAGAGGGGGGTGGAGCGGTGGCCATGGGTCCAGCTGGGGGAAGAGGTCCTTTGTGGCCCTTTCGGCAGAGGTGGGATAGCAGTCCTTTTGGGGGCGCTGGCTTCAGCATCTCTGGTTGCCCTGGCAACTTCAGCTTTTCGCACATGCCCAGAGAGTTTTTAGCGCAGACTTGAAGCTCCGCCCCCCAGACTAACTTCAGAGAGCGCTGCGCCAAATTCCAATATTTGTTTTGGCGAAAGTCCCGATTTCTTTTCCTGCCGCAAACGTACACAAAAAAAAATCGTTTGTTAACATACGCGGGCGCCAAAAATCCAGCAAGTGGAAAATAGGGGCCAATATGTTTTAGCGATTTGGTTGAGGGATAAATATTTGCCAGGACACCGGGGAAAACTTCACTGCTCTTCTTCAAGATAGTGCAGTGAGATCCACTTGAGGGCAGATGGGGCCTCGGTTTAAAATCTCAGCCAAAAGACGGAACCTCTGACAACTGAGCCCTGACTGACACCTAATAACTGCAAGCAATGTTCAAATTATCGTGTTAAAAGCTTAATTCTTTGCACATCGATGCCTGAATGCGGGTGATGCTGAAAGCTATGGTGACAAGCAAGAGGTACGGTCAGAACAAAGGGAGATTTATGTTTGTTGGTCCTTGAACTGCGAGGCACCATGAAGCCTTTAGAAGACTTTATCTGTGTCATATTCCTCCCTGCTGATTACACAAAGTGATAAAAAGACGGAAGAAGATTATTTAAAACCGAGGTCTTGTAAAACTAATTACAATCTGACAGTTTTTAAGACTTGTCCAAATGATATCTTGGCAAATGCTCCTCGTAGCTGAATTTTATCACTATGATTGTTCAGGTCACTTGAAATGGAACTCCTGTAGTAGCGCAGATATTTAAAGTTCACCGAAACTGGAAGATTTTATAAGGGATTAGAATGCTCAGAAAAGGTCAGGAATAAAATTAACAATGTAACGGCCAGAAGGTTTTTGGATGTTTGAACATAGAAGAAAGGTTAATTTGTTGAAATCAAATTAGTAGCGGAGAATATAAAATGTACTAAAACAGTTAATTTATAGCATAGGTTTTGAAGCAGAGAGGAAGTAGGGTATAACAGAAATTGAAGTATCATCGATAACAGTGGATGTGAGATTAGCAAAAAGGTCAGGAAAAGGTGGCAGAAGGAAGAAAATGAACATGGTCAACTGCTCATTATAGATATGCTCCAGAGGTCAAACGGGACCATCACAGAGGGAGACAGATACTGCAATAAAATGGTAGGCTGAGGAAAGAGGTGAACTACTTTCATGCAAACATCACCCAAGGGACAGATTTATCACTAGAAGTGAACGAGTGATACCTTGAGCCATAATCTGTGAATTTAGCCTTGCTAAGCTCAAACTATATTCCTGCCCCATTTAATATTACTGTTATTCAGTGAAATCCAGTTTAGGCTGAGGTGCTGTAACACCTATAACAACACCAACTTGTATTTATATAGCTCCTTTAACGTAGTAAAATGTCCCAAGGCACTTCGCAGGAGTATTATGAGACAAAAAATACCAAGCCACATAAGGGGAAATTAGGGCAGGTGACCAAAAGCTTGGTCAAAAATATAGGTTTTAAGGAGTGTCTTAAGGGAGGAAAAAGATAGAAAGGCGGAGAAGTTTAGACAGGGGATTCCAGAACTTAGGGCCACTAATGGTTGAGTGATTATAATCAGGGATGCTCAAGAGAAAAGAATTAGAGGAACACCAATATCGAGGGGTTGTGGGGCTGAAGGAGATTACAGAGATAGGGACAGGCGAGGCCATGGAGGGATTTGAAAATAAGGATGAGAATTTTGAAATCGAGGTGTTGTTGAACCGGGAGCCAAATGTCGGTCAGCGAGCACAGGGGTGGTGATGAGTGAGCTGGACTTAGTGCGAGTTAGGACTCGGGCAGCCGAGTTTTGGATCACCTCAAGTTTACGTAGGGTATATTGAGGGAGGCCAGCCAGGAGTGCATTGGAATAGTCAAGTCTAGAGGTAACAAAGGCATGGATGAAGGTTTTAGCAGCGGATGAGCTGAGGCAAGGGTGGAGACTGGCGATGTTACGGAGGTGGAAATAGGCGGCTTAATTATACAGTGGATATGTGGTTGAAAGCTCATTTCAGGTTCAGATATGACACCAAGATTGCAAACAGTGTTGTTCAGCCTCAGACAGAAGTTGGGGAGAGGGTTGTCAGTTGCTAGGGAACGGAGCTTCTGGCAGGAACTGAAAACAAACGGCTTCAGTCTTCCGAATATTTAATTGGAGAAAATTTCTGCTCATCCAGAACTGGATGTCGGACAATCAGTCGGACAATTTAGAGACGGTGGAGGGATCGAGAGAAGTGGGAGTGATATCGAGCTGAGTGTCATCAGCATACATGTGGAAACTGATGCTGTGTTTTCGGATGATGTCGCCAAGGGGCAACATGTAGATGAGAAATAGGAGGGGACCAAGAACAGATCCTTGTGGTGGGGGGGGGGGCGGGGACACCAGAGGTAATGATGCGGGAGTGGGAAGAGAAGCCAGTGCAGATGATTCTCTGGCTACGATTAGAACCAGGTGAGTGCAGTCCCACCCAGCTGGACATTGGAGAAGGATGCTATCATTCTCATGGCAAACTAGGTTCTGATTTAAATAAGGTTCAATTACCTTTTCTGTAATCACTGATACTGAACGTTATGATGGCAATGTTCACAACACCTTCTCCACGTGCAACATACCACTTGATGCCTTTAGCACTTAAGCGTAAAGCTACACTTCACATCACTCTGTCTTGTACCGCGGTGCTGCAGGTAATAGTTCTGTTTCAAACAATAAGCAATAAATTTCAATCTGGTTTCACAGAAGCCTCAAACAGGCCCCCTCCACATTTTTGATGGTAATGAGATACAGATTCCAGAGAGGCCTGAAAGGAAGAACTTGCATTTATACAGCGCCTTTCATGATCTCCAAGATATCCAAAAGCACTTTACAGCCAACGAAGTACTTTTTTTTTGAAGTGCGACCATAGTTATAATGTAGGAAATGCAGCTACAAATTTGCACAAAGCAAGGTCCCACAAACAGCAATGTGAAAATGATCAGTTTTAGTGATGGTGGTTGAGAGATAACTATTGGCCATAACTCTCCTGCTCTCCTTCGAATAGTGTCATGGGCTCTTTTAAAACCATCTGAGAGGAAAGATGGGGCCTTGGTTCAACATCTCTTCTGAAAGACAGCATTACTGACGGTACTGCACTGGAGTGTCAGTCTAGATTTTATGCTCAAGTCTCTCTCGTGGAACTCACAATATTCTGATTCAGACGCATGAGTTCTTCCATCTGACACCTCAAAAAGACCAAAACAATTTCCTGATGATTGTTCTTTTAATACCTCACTGAGATGAGCTTTGGCATACCATCCACTCATTTTCTCCTCGTATCAGATTTTCAAAAAAACTTTTTGTTGACAATTTTAGCCATTAACAGCTCAATGTGACAGCAGTCAGCATTGCTGGTTCTTAAGTTCTACCTGTTGTTCTTTTCCCCTCCCCCATTTGTTTTGCTCATTGCTATTAAGGGACGGAGTGATTATATGTACAAACATGGAGACAGATCCTAACCGGAGCTGCAAGGCGCACCCGACATCGTTGCAGAGCATGCTCACTGGAGGGCCCTTGATCACCCATCGCTGGCGATCAATGGGGCAGGCTGGTGGGCGCAGGCCTGATAATAGAGCACAGCCTCGGGGTGGGAGTCTGGGTGTGCTCTCCAGACTCGGGCATTGCAGCCGTGGAGCCAGTGCTTCAACACTGCTCACTATCGATTGTTCACCCCCTACCCCAGGCAGAGATGTCAGGCCGAAGTTTCGGACTGTCTGTGCTGCATGTGTTTGGGAAGAAGGTCAAGAGATTGGAGTGGGGAGAGCAGAGGGGATCAGAGGGGAGAGAAGGTCAAGCGATCGGAGTGGGGAGAGGAGAGGAGATCAGAGGGGAGAGAAGGTCAGGAACTCGGAGTGGAGAAAGGAGAGGGGATCAGAGGGGGGAGATCAGGAACTCGGAGTGGGGAGAGGAGAGGGGATCAGAGGGGGGAGAGGAGAGGAGATCAGAGGGGGGAGACGGTCAGGAACTCGGAGTGGAGAGAGGAGGGGATCAGAGGGGGGAGATCAGGAACTCGGAGTGGGGAGAGGAGAGGGGATCAGAGGGGGGAGAGGAAAGGAGATCAGAGGGGGGAAGACGGTCAGGAGCTCGGAGGGAGAGAAAGTCAGGAACATCACAGGACTCATTTATCTTCCAGTTTCCAGTCTTGCTGACGTGTTTACAAAAACCTATCGTTACTCCTCCCAGACGCTGATGGACCTGCTGTGCACAAATTGTGTGGAAGTAATTGAAAGTGAGTTGAAAGAGATCGGGGAGATATTAATAGACTTGGCACTTAAGATATCAAGTCATTGTGGAATAGCAATGAACAAAGCAAATAGATTGCCAAAGTATATTGCTAAATCGGCAGTGGAAGACGGATGGCTTTGCTTTAGTCACTGAGTACTGCCTCCAGTTTTGGTCACTAAAACACAAAGGACTAAAATTTCGACTCTGTAGTGCCCGATTTTTCAGCGCTACAGATGCCATTTTGGTCTGACAATGGCACCTGCGCCAGGCACGCACACTTCTGGTACGTGCCACGCCATACGCCATCTTCCTCAGGACGATAGGGTGGGCATTAGGAGCGTGCGGCGGAAGTATGTTGAGTAAGCAGATCATGTGTCAATCAACATGCAATTCTGATTTGACGCCAGTGCTGCTTTTTCCGTTTTCAATGCTGGAGCTAGCACCCTGTCTTAACTCTGCACAACTGAACATGTGTTCAGCAGCAGCAAGTACCCCCTACCAGTGATATTTTAAGGGATTGGCAAATACTTTAAAGTTAGATGCTGATTAATTTCTACTGCCCCTGTGTAAGTTTGTAGAAGGGTTTGGAGCTTTCCAGAGTTGTTTAAAGTTGGTGAGGTGACAGGGAGTGGTGCTGCAAGTGGAGAAGGTCTTGTTCAACGGTTCTGGTCAAACCACTTGCTCCCAGTCATGGGTGCTCTAGTTGTCATTCCCCATGGTCTGCAGCATGACAGGGATAGGTAGAAACATAGAAACATAGAAAGTAGGTGCAGGAGTAGGCCATTCGGCCCTTCGAGCCTGCACCACCATTCAATATGATCATGGCTGATCATGCAACTTCAGTACCCCACTCCTGCCTTCTCTCCATACCCCCTGATCCCTTTACCCTTTGGCCACATCTAACTCCCTTTTGAATATATCCAACGAACTGGACTCAACAACTTTCTGTGGTAGAGAATTCCATAGGTTCACAATTCTTTGGGTGAAAAAGTTTCTCCTCATCTCGATGGCTTACCCCTTATTCTTAGACTGTGACCCCTGATTCTGGACTTCTCCAACATCGGGAACATTCTTCCTGCATCTAACCTGTCCAATCCCGTCAGAATGTTATATATTTCTATGAGATCCCCTCTCATTCTTCGAAATTCCAGTGAATATAAGCCTAGTCGATCCAGTCTTTCTTCATATGTCAGTCCTGCCATCCCAGCAATCAGTCTGGTGAACCTTCGCTGCACTCCCTCAATAGCAAGAATGTCCTTCCTCAGATTAGGAGACCAAAACTACACACAATACTCAAGGTGTGGTCTCACCAAAGCCCAGTACAACTGCAGCAAGACTTCCCTGCTCCTATACTCAAATCCTCTCGCTATGAAGGCCAACATGCCATTTGCTTTCTTTACTGCTTGCTGTACCTGCATGCCTACTTTCAATGACTGATGTACCATGACACCCAGGTCTCGTTGCACCTCCCCTTTTGCTAATTTGTCACCAATCAGATAATAATCTCCCTTCCTGTTTTTGCCACCAAAGTGGATACCCTCACACTTATCCACATTATACTGCATCTGCCATGCATATACCCACTCACCTAAACTGTCCACGTCACCCTGCAGCCTCTTAGCATCCTCCTCACAGCTCACACTGCCACCCAGCTTAGTGTCATCTGCAAACTTGAAGATATTACATTCAATTTCTTCATCTAAATCATTAATGTTATGTAGTTAACCCCTTGAAACCTGTATTACACTACCACCAGAGGGCCTACCTGTTGGAGTCCCAAGGGATCCCAGCATCCCTTGGGAGCACAGTATATAAGCAGGCCACCCACGAGGTACCGGCACTTTGGGTCTTATTAAAAGGAGCTAAGGTCACACTTGCTCATTGTACACAGTACTCAGTTTCATCCTTTATTATGAACGCATCAATTAATATATATTACAAATAGCTGGGGTCCCAGCACTGAACCTTGCGGTACCCCACTAGTCACTGCCTGCCATTCTGAAAAGGACCCGTTTATTCCCACTCTTTGCTTCCTGTCTGCCAACCAGTTCCCTATCCACATCAATACATTACCCCCAAACCCATGTGCCTTAATTTTACACACTAATCTCGTGTGGGACCTTGACAAAAGCCTTTTGAAAGTCCAAATACACCACATTCATTGGTTCTTCCTTATTCACTCTACTAGTTGCATCCTGAAAAAAATTCCAGAAGATTTGTCAAGCATGATTTTCTTTCATAAATCCATGCTGACTTGGACCGATCCTGTCACTGCTTTCCAAATGCGCTGCGATTACATCTTTGATAATTGATTCCAGCATTTTCCCCCCTACCGATTTCAGGCTAACCGGTCTATAATTCTCTGTTTTCTCTCTCCTTTTTTAAAAAATGGGGTTACATTAGCTACCCTCCAATCCGTAGGAACTGATCCAGAGTCCATGGAATGTTGGAAAATGACCACCAATGCATCTATTATTTCTAGGGCCACTTCCTTAAGTACTCTGGGATGCAGACTATCAGGTCCTGGGGATTTATTGGCCTTCAATCCCATGAATTTCCCTTTCACCATTTCCTGACTAATAAGGATTTCTCCCAGTTCCCTCAGTTCCTCTCCAAACCATGGTCCAGAATTCATGTTGATTATGCCAGTCCTTTCCTCGAGAAAATGTTTCTCGTAGTTGTGGATACCTACTCTAAATGGATTGAATGTGTGATAATGTCATCCAGCACATCCACAGCCACCATTGAAAATCTCAGAGCAATGTTTGCCGCGCATGGCCTGCCCGACGTCCTTGTCAGTGACAATGGACCCTGTTTCACTAGCTCCGAGTTCAGTGAGTTCATGACCCGCAACGGCATCAAGCATGTCAGGTCTGCTCCTTTCAAGCCTGCCTCCAATGGCCAAGCAGAGCAGGCAGTCCAAACGATTAAGCAGAGCCTGAAGCGAGTGACGGATGAATCCTTGCAGACGCTCGTCTCGCGTTCTGCTCACTTATCGGACACAATCCCACTCGCTCACAGGGGTCCCGCCTGCCGAACTTCTTATGGAAAGGGCCCTCAAGACAAGGCTCTCTCTAGTCCACCAAGACCTCAATGAGTATGTGGAAACCCGGCGATGAAAGCAGAGCATGTATCATGACCGTGCGGCTGTACCTCGTGATATTGATGTGAATAATCCGGTGTTTGTGCTCAACTATGGTCCAGGCCGAAGTGGGTTGCTGGCATTGCTTTGGCCAAGGAGGGGAGTAGTGTGTTTGTAGTCAAATTGACAAATGGCCAAACGTGCAGAAAGCATATTGATCAGACCAGGTTGCGTTTCACCGACAACCAGGAACAAACGGAAGAAGACATCAACATTGACGACCTATCACAACACACACAACCATCAATCGACCCTGCTGCCAACCATGAAGAAGAACCTGTCCCCTGGGACAGTCGGGCCAGACACACTGCACCACAGTGCAGCGATGCCCTGACCCGCTCACCCACGCCCAGCTTTGAACTGAGACAATCAACCCGGGAGCGAAGGGTCCCCGACCGTCTCAACCTGTAAATAGTTGTATCAAAGACTCTGAAGGGAATGATGTTATGTTATAGTTGCCACCGGAGGGCGTGACTGCGGGAGTCCTACGGGTCACCCACACCTCGTGCTGTGCTGTTATAAAAGGCTTGCTACCTTGTTGTTTATGCACTCTGGAGTTATAATAAAGAGACCAAGGTCATACTAGTTTCAGCTTACAGTACTCAGCCTCGGGAGATTATTTCATACACAATACCCTTATACATGGCCTTCTTCAACCTTACAAAGGCCATTGGCACTGTCAACCGCGAGGGTCTATGGAGTGTCCTCCTCCATTTCGGATGACCCCAAAAGTTCATCAACATCCTCGCTGCCATGCTCCACCTCACAGTCAACAAGCTCCCCGCTGGAGTGGAACTAAACTACAGAACCAGTGAGAAGCTGTTCAACCTTCGCTGTCTCTAGGCCAAGTCCAAGACCACCCCAAACTCTGTCATCGAGCTACAGTACGCGGACAACGCCTGCGTCTGCGCACATACAGAGGCTGAACTCCAAGTCATAGTCAACGTATTTACTGAGGCATACGAAAGCATAGGCCTTACGTAAGACAAAGGTCCTCCAGCAATCCGTCCTCGCTGCTCAGCACTACCCCCCAATCATCAAGATCCACGGCACGGCCCTGGAAAATGTGAACTATTTCCCATACCTCGGGAGCCTCTTATCAACAAATGCAGACATTGATGAGGAGATTCAACATTGACTCCAGTGCGCCAGCGCAGCCTTCGGCCACCTGAGGAAAAGAGTGTTCGAAGACCAGGCCCTCAAATCTACCACCAAGCTCATAGTTTACAGGGCTGTAGTAATACCCGCCCTCCTGTATGGCTGAGGCATGGACTATGTACAGTAGACACCTCAAGTCGCTGGAGAAATATCACCAACAATGCCTCCGCAAGATCCTACAAATACCCTGGGAGGACGGACGCACCAACATCAGTGTCCTCGACCAGGCCAACATCCCCAGCATTGAAGCACTGACCGCACTTGATCAGCTCCGCTGGGCAGGCCACATTGTCCGCATGCCAGACACGAAACTCCCAAAGCAAGCACTCTACTCGGAACTCCTTCATGGCAAACAAGCCAAAGGTGGACAGAGGAAACGTTATAAGGACACCCTCAAAGCCTCCCTGATAAAGTGCAACATCCCTACCGACATCTGGGAGTCCCTGGCCAAAGACCGCCCTAAGTGGAGGAAGTGCATCTGGGAGGGCGCTGAGCGCCTCGAGTCTCATCGCCGAGTGCATGCAGAAATCAAGTGCAGGCAGCGGAAAGAACGTGCGGCAAACCTGTTCCACCCTCACTTACCCTCAACAACTGTCTGTTCCACCTGTGGCAGGGACTGTGGCTCTCATATTGGACTGTTCAGCCACCTAACGACTCATTCTAAGAGTGGAAGCAAGTCTTCCTTGATTCTGAGGGACTGCCTATGGTGATGATGATGTGGTGCATTTAGCAGTGTGTGAGGCTCGTGGTGCAGATGGTAAGATATGGAATTTGAAGATGAATTCAGTAATCTTGACAACTCATGTGAAGTCAATAAACTTCTTCCTGCACTGTGTCCATGTCCTCAGGGCTATACTGCTGCCATTCACCACAGTGGCTATCTGCTCCTGATGGATTTTATGCATTTGCCTGGAGGGCCTCCTGGTCCTTTATGGAAACAGAACCTCTCTTCTCATATTGACTTCCTATACCAAGGCCTCCAGTGCTGCCTCAGAGAACCTTGAAGCACGCTTTGAACCACGTTGTGACATCATTGTTTTTATTTCTCCTCTCACTCTCTTCCCCAACCAGTTGAATGAGCTGCTGCAGGCAAAATGTACCTCCCCTTTAAGAAGTGAAGGCTGCATTTAAGAAGTACAGGCTAGCTTTAATTGGTGCGAGCTTCGCATGAACTTAAGCAGCCAGCTGAGCGTTCATCCACTCAGCAGTGTGTTCAGCACTGGGCTGAATGCCGCAATCATGCTAATTATCAGGCAGCACGAAGTTAGCGTGCTGCCTGCATTTGCACCTGTTTTTTGAGGGCTAACAAATTTTAGCCCAGAGGTACTATAAGGCAAAGTCTTGAGGCCGATCCTTACTGTGAGAAGACTGAGCTATGAGGGAAGGCAAAAGAAAGAAGGCTTTTTTATCCTTGAAAACAACGATTGAACAATAGCATCAGAGGCTGGGAACGCCTGTCACCACCCTGGCTGGAGGTCCAAACAGGGGAGAAGATCTGACATCTTCAACAAGAATGAGAAAGGACACAGATCCAAACTCGACAATCACTGAGCTCTTGACAAAGTGCGACGATCACCAATTGTTCCAGTTGACAAAATTCTACCGGGACAGACAGGAACAAGCGATTGAAGAGGGAGTGGAGGGACTCGGTCTCTGGTTAACGGGCGAGGACCATTTCAGTGGACAAGATAATCATCGAGAGGCGGCGGCAGTCCGAGAGGCGGGAGTTTCTGGCGTTGGTGAGGCCTATAAAGGCTCAGCTTGTGCGGCTGCAGCGGGGAGAGAAGGCAAAAAAGTAGTAGAAAGAAATCAAAAGGTGATGTCACAGCCAAGGGGGTAAGTGATTGGCTGGTGATTGGTGAGTAGTTTTTCTTTTTTCTCTTCTATAACAGTGAGTAAACTTTAGCATTGTTGTTGCCTATCTAAGGGTTAAGTCATGGCAGGAGAGCACGGTCACGTGATATGCTCCTCCTGTACCATGTGGGAACTCAGGGACGACACCAGTGTCCCTGACGACTACGTGTGCGGGAAGTGTATCCGCCTCCAGCTCCTGACGGACCGCGTTGCGGAGTTGGAGCTGAGGGTGGATTCACTCTGGAGCATCCACGATGCTGAGAATGACGTGAGTAGCACGTGTAGCGAGTTGGTCGTACCGCAGGGAAAGGGTACACAGCCAGATAGGGAATGGAAGACCAACAGGAAGAGCAGTGCAAGGAAGGTAGTGCAGGGGTCCCCTGTGGTCATCCCCCTGCAAAACAGATACACTGCTTTGGGTACTGTTGAGGGGGATGACTCATCAGGGGAGGGCAGCAGCAGCCAAGTTCATGGCACCGTGGCTGGCTCTGTTGCACAGGAGGGCAGGAAAAAGAGTGGGAGAGCGATAGTGATAGGGGATTCAATTGTAAGGGGAATAGATAGGCGTTTCTGCGGCCGCAACCGAGACTCCAGGATGGTATGTTGCCTCCCTGGTGCAAGGGTCAAGGATGTCTCGGAGCGGGTGCAGGACATTCTAAAAAGGGAGGGAGATCAGCCAGTTGTCGTGGTGCACATTGGTACCAACGACATAGGTAAAAAAAGGGATGAGGTCCTACGAAACGAATTTAAGGAGCTAGGAGCTAAATTAAAAAGTAGGACCTCAAAAGTAGTAATCTCGGGATTGCTACCAGTGCCACGTGCTAGTCAGAGTAGGAATCGCAGGATAGCGCAGTTGAATATGTGGCTTGAGCAGTGGTGCAGCAGGGAGGGATTCAAATTCCTGGGGCATTGGAACCGATTCTGGGGGAGGTGGGACCAGTACAAACCGGACAGTCTGCACCTAGGCAGGACCGGAACCAATGTCCGAGGGGGAGTGTTTGCTAGTGCTGTTGGGGAGGAGTTAAACTAATATGGCAGGGGGATGGGAACCAATGCAAGGAGACAGAGGGAAACAAAAAGGAGACAAAAGCAAAAGACAGAAAGGAGATGAGGAAAAGTGGAGGGCAGAGAAACCCAAGGCAAAGAACAAAAAGGGCCACTGTACAGCAAAATTCTAAAAGGACAAAGGGTGTTAAAAAAACAAGCCTGAAGGCGTTGTGTCTTAATGCAAGGAGTATCCGTAATAAGGTGGATGAATTAACTGTGCAAATAGATGTTAACAAATATGATGTGATTGGGATTACAGAGACGTGGCTCCAGGATGATCAGGGCTGGGAACTCAACATCCAGGGGTATTCAACATTCAGGAAGGATAGAATAAAAGGAAAAGGAGGTGGGGTAGCATTGCTGGTTAAGGAGGAGATTAATGCAATAGTTAGGAAGGACATTAGCTTGGATGATGTGGAATCTATATGGGTAGAGCTGCAGAACACCAAAGGGCAAAAAACGTTAGTGGGAGTTGTGTACAGACCTCCAAACAGTAGTAGTGATGTTGGGGAGGGCATCAAACAGGAAATTAGGGGTGTATGCAATAAAGATGCAGCAGTTATAATGGGTGACTTTAATATGCACATAGATTGGGCTAACCAAACTGGAAGCAATACGGTTGAGGAGGATTTCCTGGAGTGCATAAGGGATGGTTTTCTAGACCAATATGTCGAGGAACCAACTAGGGGGGAGGTCATCTTAGACTGGGTGTTGTGTAATGAGAGAGGATTAATTAGCAATCTCGTTGTGCGAGGCCCCTTGGGGAAGAGTGACCATAATATGGTGGAATTCTGCATTAGGATGGAGAATGAAACAGTTAATTCAGAGACCATGGTCCAGAACTTAAAGAAGGCTAACTTTGAAGGTATGAGGCGTGAATTGGCTAGGATAGATTGGCGAATGATACTTAAGGGGCTGACTGTGGATGGGCAATGGCAGACATTTAGAGACCGCATGGATGAACTACAACAATTGTACATTCCTGTCTGACGTAAAAATAAAAAAGGGAAGGTGGCTCAACCGTGGCTATCAAGGGAAATCAGGGATAGTATTAAAGCCAAGGAAGTGGCATACAAATTGGCCAGAAATAGCAGCGAACCCGGGGACTGGGAGAAATTTAGAACTCAGCAGAGGAGGACAAAGGGTTTGATTAGGGCAGGGAAAATGGAGTACGAGAAGAAGCTTGCAGGGAACATTAAGACGGATTGCAAAAGTTTCTATAGATATGTAAAGAGAAAAAGGTTAGTAAAGACAAACATAGGTCCTCTGCAGTCAGAATCAGGGGAAGTCATAACGGGGAACAAAGAAATGGCGGACCAATTGAACAAGTACTTTGGTTCGGTATTCACTAAGGAGGATACAAACAACCTTCCGGATATAAAAGGGGTCGGAGGGTCTAGTAAGGAGGAGAAACTGAGGGAAATCCTTATTAGTCAGGAAATTGTGTTGGGGAAATTGATGGGATTGAAGGCCGATAAATCCCCAGGGCCTGATGGACTGCATCCCAGAGTACTTAAGGAGGTGGCCTTGGAAATAGCGGATGCATTGACAGTCATTTTCCAACATTCCATTGACTCTGGATCAGTTCCTTTGGAGTGGAGAATAGCCAATGTAACCCCACTTTTTAAAAAAGGAGGAAGAGAGATAACAGGGAATTATAGACCAGTCAGCCTGACCTCAGTAGTGGGTAAAATGATGGAATCAATTATTAAGGATGTCATAGCAGTGCATTTGGAAAGAGGTGACATGATAGGTCCAAGTCAGCATGGATTTGTGAAAGGGAAACCATGCTTGACAAATCTTCTGGAATTTTTTGAGGATGTTTCCAGTAGAGTGGACAAGGGAGAACCAGTTGATGTGGTATATTTGGACTTTCAGAAGGCTTTCGACAAGGTCCCACACAAGAGATTAATGTGCAAAGTTAAAGCACATGGGATTGGGGGTAGTGTGCTGATATGGATTGAGAACTGGTTGTCAGACAGGAAACAAAGAGTAGGAGTAAATGGGGACTTTTCAGAATGGCAGGCAGTGATTAGTGGGGTACCGCAAGGTTCTGTGCTGGTGCCCCAGCTGTTTACACTGTACATTAATGATTTAGACGAGGGGATTAAATGTAGTATTTCCAAATTTGCGGATGACACTAAGTTGGGTGGCAGTGTGAGCTGTGAGGAGGATGCTATGAGGCTGCAGAGCGACTTGGATAGGTTAGGTGAGTGGGAAAATGCATGGCACATGAAGTATAATGTGGATAAATGTGAGGTTATCCACTTTGGTGGTAAAAACAGAGAGACAGACTATTATCTGAATGGTGACAGATTAGGAAAAGGGGAGGTGCAACGAGACCTGGGTGTCATGGTACATCAGTCATTGAAGGTTGGCATGCAGGTACAGCAGGCGGTTAAGAAAGCAAATGGCATGTTGGCCTTCATAGCGAGGGGATTTGAGTACAGGGGCAGGGAGGTGTTGCTACAGTTGTACAGGGCCTTGGTGAGGCCACACCTGGAGTATTGTGTACAGTTTTGGTCTCCTAACCTGAGGAAGGACATTCTTGCTATTGAGGGAGTGCAGCGAAGGTTCACCAGACTGATTCCCGGGATGACCTATCAAGAAAGACTGGATCAACTGGGCTTGTATTCACTGGAGTTCAGAAGAATGAGAGGGGACCTCATAGAAACGTTTAAAATTCTGACGGGGTTAGACAGGTTAGATGCAGGAAGAATGTTCCCAATGTTGGGGAAGTCCAGAACCAAGGGACACAGTCTAAGGATAAGGGGTAAGCCATTTAGGACCGAGATGAGGAGGAACTGCTTCACCCAGAGAGTGGTGAACCTGTGGAATTCTCTGCCACAGAAAGTAGTTGAGGCCAATTCACTAAATATATTCAAAAAGGAGTCAGATGAAGTCCTTACTACTAGGGGGATCAAGGGGTATGGCGAGTAAGCAGGAATGGGGTACTGAAGTTGCATGTTCAGCCATGAACTCATTGAATGGCGGTGCAGGCTAGAAGGGCCGAATGGCCTACTCCTGCATCTATTTTCTATGTTTCTATGTTTCTATGAAAGATTATGCAAATGGAGCCTTGTACAAATATATCTTAAAAATCTTACATCTGCATGCACTTCCTGACAACTTGTCACATTCTGAATTCTTATAAGGGAAATTGCTTGCATAAACTTGCCACACAGTAATTGCAATTTCCTCCCAGTGGATGTGCTGCAGCGCCACCACTGGTAGGAGAGGGTAATTACACCACAACAAGTTTAGAACATCACTTTCATTGGACGTGGAATTGCAGAGATAATAAAACTGCAACAGACCATTCGGCCCAACCGAAGATGTAGGTGTTTACCCACCACACGAACAGCAATCATAATCCTAAGTGTGTGCCCTGATCCAATATTTATTTTCTTCAATCACCTAACGAATTTTTTTTTTAATGTTGTCATCGTGTTTGCTTCAACAACAACTTACATTTATGCAGCACCTGCAATGTAGTAAAACGTCCCAAGGTGCTTCACAGGAGCATAATCAGACAAAAGTTGACACGTGCCAAAGATGAAGGCATTATAATCGGTGGAGTTGGGTTTTAAGGAGCATCTTAAAGGAGGAGAGAGAGGTTGAGAGACGGAGAGGTTTACGGAGGGAGTTCTAGAGGTTAGGGCTTAGACAGCTGACAACACAGAGAAGTTGAGAGAAATAACTTCACAGTTACAACTCTTTGTATAAAAAGTCACTCCTATTCTCTGTCCTAAGTCTCTGACAGTTCATTTTATATCCATGTTCTTTCATTCTAGACGCCTCAAACACTGG
The DNA here is from genome assembly GCF_044704955.1 of Pristiophorus japonicus. NCBI lineage: Eukaryota > Metazoa > Chordata > Chondrichthyes > Pristiophoridae > Pristiophorus > Pristiophorus japonicus. The sequence goes on along the minus strand of NC_091981.1, from coordinate 41,518,831 downwards.
GAACAGTCTGTTTCTATCTACCCTGTCCCATCCCTTCAAGATTTTAAACAGCTCAGTTGGATCACCCCGTAATTTCCTCTTGCTCGAATAATTTATCATGAAATATAAAAATAAGGAGAATATGTAAGACTTTAAAATGGGGCTGAATTATATGTGTGCCCTGGCCCAATGATGTCCTGGTCTCCAGTTCCACCTCACCTGAAAACTGTGCTTGGTCTTGACTCCTCATGTGCAATGCCAGGATGATCAACAAGCTAGGTATTAAACAGTATGGAAAGCTAAATGCAGAGCATTACTTAAATGTAAGCCATGACATAAGCCAAGAGGGCATAGATTCAGATTCGTTAGGATTGATGTTCTAGTGATGGATTCAAGCGTGACTATAAATGTTGCGGGATCAACGAGCTACTGAGCCCTGGGATGAGCTGGATGAATTGAGGCTGGACATGCGGAATGTTTGTACACAACACGGGAAGTTGACAACTATGGTGGGAAGCCATTAACTGGTGACTTGAAGGTTGGGGTTTGAATCAGAGAATCATACAGTATAGAAGGTGGCTATTTGGCCAAGTGTGCCTGTGCCGGCTCTTTGAAAGAGCTATTCAATTAGACCCATTTCCACCCCCATCTCTTTCTTCATAGTCCTGCAAATTTTCAAGTATGTATCCAACTCCCTTTTGAAAGTTGCTATTGAATCTGCTTCCACCACCCTTTGAGGCAGTGCATTCCAGATCATCAGCACTCTGTGTGTGCTTAAAAAAAATATATCTCATCTCCCCATTGGTTCCTTTGCTCATTGGGCTCTTTAATCCCAGCAGGTCCTACAAGTGGCTGGGCTGCGAATTGCGTCACAATGCTGCTTTATTAATTAATTGCTGCTGCGCCACGTGGGGGCGTGTTTTCCTTGCCCCCGCCTCACGTCACGCCGCATTCCGTCATGGCTTCGCGCTGGGCTGCGAACGCGCATGCTCCGCACTTTTGACGGCGACGCCGGCGTCCGGCGCGTGATGACATTATGGGATGGAGAGGAAGGGGAGGATTGGGAAGCGACTGGTGGAGGTGCGCATGCTCGGGAGGTGTTGCCCAGCAGCTGTGTGTGTTGTAAAGCCACGTTGTCACTTTGTAGCACAGAGTGAGTGCAAAGTAGCGAAGGGGCAAGGATGTCATCGCCTCCCAAGGAGAAAGTGGAAACCAAAGCGGGCCACCTTCCTGCCGGTACGTACAACCCCTGCTTCTCAAAGATGGGCGGCTTGAGGCATCATTTACTTGTTTTGTTTTTCCTTCCTCTGGAGCACAGGCTGCAAAATTCACTCACTATAAAAATAAATCTCAGAAAGTGTGGGGTAGAAAGTCAAAGTGATGCAACCGTGCTAATCAGTGGACAGGGTACAGTCCCAGAGTTCCTGTTCCAACCCTTGTCAAACTTATTAAAGTTTTTTTTTTGTATTTGGGGACTGAAGTTTTACTTTTGAAACAGAAGAAATAACGCGTTTGTATTATGGAAGTGAGAGCACGTTTTACTCCTATTCAATTCGAGTGAGGCAGGGTAAAGGGCAAATAGAGAGAGATAAACAAGTAATCATTACTGTGCCAATACTTGTCTCATTTACTTTTGAGGATATTTACTTAAAATTCGGATCTTGGGTATTTCAGCATGTGCTTTTAATAGTTCATTAGTTTTAAATGCATCTGTGTCAGTTAAATCCACTATGTCTTCTATAAAATAAAAGCAAACAAGTGGCAGAGATTGCAAATCTGAAGCAGAAATATAAAATACTAGAAACACTCAGGTCTGTCAGCATCTGTGGAGAGACAAACAAGTTAACATTTTGGGTTTGGCACTTCTGACTATATCAAGCATGTAATGTAATGTTCCATAAGCAATGGTTTGGGAATATGACTGGTTTTACAAAAGCAGATTTAACTACCTTTAAATCAAAAGTAAAATATTGTAGATGCTGGAACTAGGAAACAAAAACAACTTCTGGAAAACATTCAGCAGGAGTCTAAGCCGACGTTACCCTTCCTCAACCCAGATACACAGATGTCAACTGTAGCACTTGAATGTCACTCCCTAATTCACTCGAATGTCACTCAGCACAGATTAAGTGTGTAGAGAGAATGAGAGTTAACGATTCAGGTTGATTACCTTTCATCAGAACTGTTGAGTGTTTTCCAGCATTTTCTGTTTTTATTTTGAATGATCTATAAACTTGTTGCCTTGATTTAAAAATTCTAATTCTTCTTTTCAAATCCCTCCATGGCCTAACCTCTCCCTATCTCTGAAACTTCCTCCACCCTACAACCCTCTGAGATAGGGCTCTTGCGCATCCCTGATTTTAATCGCTCCACCATTAGTGGCCGTGCCTAAGCTCTGTAATTCCCGCTCTAAACCTCTGTCCTCTCTACCACTCTCTCCTAAAACAGATTATCTGGTCATTATCGCATTGCTGTTTGTTGGAGCTTGCTGTGTGCAAATTGGCTGCCACATTTCCTACATTACAACAGTGACTACACTCCAAAAGTACTTCATTGGCTGTAAAGTGCTTTGGAATGTCCTGAGGTCGTGAAAGGTGCTAGACAAGTGCCAGTCTTTCTTCTTTCTCCTTAAGACACTCCTTTAAAACCTACCTCACCTGTGCTAATATCTCCTTATGTGGCTTGGTGTCACTTTTTTTGATAACACTCCTGCAAAGTGCCTTGGGATGTTTTACTGCATTAAAGGTGCTATATAAATGCACATTATTGCTGGGTAAACTTGCTCAAATATCAGTTTTGGCTAGAAAAATTATGCTAATCAACTTTTAAAGATTAAGTGCATTTGATCTGTATTCATTTGATTGTTGACCTGTTTAAAATTTTCAAAGGGGAGTAGTAATTTCAATATACAGCTTCTCGAGTCACTTTGACTTAAAAGGGAATCTTTTACTTTTCTAACTGTTAAAGGTGGCTTGATAACCAAACACCAGTCAACTGCTCTGTGCTGAGTTAGTCAATTGGGGAGTGACATTCAAGGGCTACAGTTCACCTCTGTACCTGGATTGAGGAAAGGAAGCATCGGCTGGGGCTCCTGCTCTGGATCACTGTCAGTGGACTCCTGCTCTAAGTATGTGTATCTGGATGTCTGGGTTCAGCTCTGATATCCACCAGCAAACTGTGTGTTATCCAGTTCCATGCTTGAAGGATGGCTACATTGGTGAAGAGCTGGAAGGCCATTGTTGCCTGTGGAACCCCAGCCCAAAATGGCTGCACTTTCAGGAAATGCAGGGGCGAAGCAAGGGAAGAGCAAATTAGAAGTGAAAAGAATGGGGGTAGAATAGTCTGATTTTTTTTTTCAGTACAATACCATCCTTTAGTTTGAGAAACTTGATTTAAAAAAATAAGATCTTAATGAGTACACTATTTTAAGATGCATGATGTTTGAATTTGTATCAATTATAAATCCTCTGTTAGTGGGACACCAGATTTTCCACCTTTTGGCTGTGAGTGATTGGAGGTCTAGCTTGTATCTTTTGCCCAGTTTTTGGAATGTAGAAGAGATTGTGCCATAAGTAATGGTTTGGAAGTCACTTTTGGGTGCTCGTGAATATTTTCACCTGATCTTTGTTTGCATATTTCTGTGACATTAAAGGCGTGCAGATACAAATGACAAGTGACCCTATAGAACAACTATTCCCGAGGACAGTTGAAGACAGCAAGATCCCTTCTAGCGTCACTGACATTAGATTTGTGCTCAAGACCACATGGTCCAATTTTTCTTTCCTCCTATCACAATCCTAGGCCTGCATCCTTTCACATTTGCCCTCTTTCTCCCCCCACTTCCCCTCCATCCCCATATTCCGAACAACTGTGTTTAAATCTTTCACCTCTAACTTCACTATTTTAATGCAATCTAGAAATCCCAAGAAATTTGCGTCAGAATCTCTCTTCCAGTGAATAATTATTATTGTGAAGATCAGACATGAGACATTGGAGGAAGCCATTTTATTTTTTTTTTAAACGACAGAGGTTTTCCACAGCTGGAAGAGTTGACCTGTTGATACAGGCTTCCACAAGTTAACTCTTACCAGTGGCAGAGAAAATCATTGCATTTGTAGTTTTATTGATCTTTTACCACGCTATCAGTTCAGATGTTCCCACACAGCAAATGTTTATTTTTGAGGGAATGTGACTTGAATGCACAAAAAGCTGCAAAGCAGTCAGCATCATCTATGTGCTGGAATTTGTGACATAGAATCTTGCAGCACTTTCAGCCATTCAGCCCATGGTGGCCATTCAGCTCATTGGGCCTATGCCGAAATCCCTTTTTTGTCAAATGAAGCTTTGCACTGGAGCTGATAATTGGTAAAATTATTTTAATACCCATTTAATTGGATAAATATTTGAAGGGGAGAAAATTGCAGGAGAATAGGACCAAACTGAATAGCTCTTGAAGAGTCAGCACCGGCACAATGGTCCAAATGGCCTCCTTCTGTGTTGTATGATTCTATAAGAATGTTTCAACTTTTGGGTGATTTTAAGAATTTTTTTCACCATGGCCCTTTAATTCTTCCGGTTGTAAAGTGTGGTTTGATTTTGCCCAAACATTTGCCATACACAGCGGTAGCCTTTAACAGCCCTTAATCTCAGAAACAGTATAAGATTTGAGATTCAGAATCTGTTGAAATACTTGTGAGCAAAAGAAAGGTTACATTTTTATTTAAAATAATTATTATTTGATACTTTTTTTAAAAAAAAATGAAATGCGACAAACTGATTTTGTGGGGAGAGGAATCCGAAAGGAGCAGAAATTAGATCAGAGGGCAGAAATATAAACAGTAAAATTAGAAATATCCCAAAAATTGCAGGGACCAGGTTGAGCAGAATAACAAAAGTGACGAAGGAGATATTAAATTCTATGTACATCAATATCTGTTGTGTAACTAAGGTTTGTGAGCTGCAGATGCAAATTGCCACATGAGGTTGTATTAACAGAGACATGGCTCTAACAAGGCCAGGAAAAACGGGTTCTTAATATTCCTGGTTGCCAAGTGTTCAGGAATGATAGAGAAGGGGATGTGGCAGTATTGATTACAAATGATACAGTTCTAAATGGAAAGAATTTTCTAGGACTGAAGCTATTTGTCTTGAGTTTGAGGAACGGAGGGCGGGGGGAAGGGGGGCTGTTACAGTGCTAAGAGTTTGTTAATGGAGCTCCAAACAGCGAGAAGGAGATAGATGAGCAAATTTGTTGACACATTTCAAAGGCGTGTAACAAAAATAGAGTAGTAATATTAGGAGACTTTAATTAAAGACTGGGAAAAATCTAGTGCTAAGGGTAGGGAAGGAGAGGAATTTCTGATGTGTACTGGAGAACTTTCTCGATCAATATGTTTCCAGTGCAACAAGGAAGGAAGCAATGTAAGATCTGGTTCTGGGAAATGAAATGGGACAAGTGTTACAGTAGGGGATCATCAATCTAACTTTGACCACAACAGAGTTTGGTTTAGAGTAATTATGAAAAGAGACTAGAAAATATCAAAGGTAAACATGCTCAACTGGGGAAGAGCTAATTTCAGTGATTTTAAGGAGGGACCGAGCACAGGTAGATTGGACAAGGGTAAAGCAGTAACATAGCAATGGAAGGCATTCAGGTACAAACTAGACATATTCCTTTTTGAAGGGAAACGGTAGAGCATCTAAAGCTAATATGCCCTGGTAGACCAAGGAAATAAAACCGAAAAAGGAGGCTTCTGACAAATGTCACGAGCAAGATTCAGTTAATAATGAATATTATGGAAAGTACAGAAGGGAATTGAAAAAGTTAATACGGGAGGCAAAAAGAGGTTACAAGAAAAGATTAGCGGACAACATTAAATTGAACCCCAAAACATTTTATAAACATATAAAGTGTAAGCAGTTATCTAGGGGAAAAAAGTTGGGCCTACTAAGAAACTACAGGGAAATCTTCATGTAGAGGCAGAGGAAATGGTATGCATTAAATGAGGACTTTGCATCTGTCTTCAGAGAAAGCAGATGATGTGAAGGTTACACTAAAAGAGGAGAGGGAAGTTATGGACAGGATAGTAATAGAGAAGATGTACTAAAAAGGTTAGCATTACTGAAAGTTGGTATCACCTGGTGCAGATGGAATGCATCCTAGATCGTTGGAAGAAGCAAAAATAGAAATAGCAGGGTCATTGGTCACAATCTTTCAGTCTTCATTGGATACAGGAGTAGTACCAGAGGACTGGAGAGTTGCTAATGTTCTTCCAATACTCAAGAAAGGGGAGAGGGATAAACCAGGAAACTACAGGTCAGTCAGCCTAACATTGGGGGTGGGCAAGTTATTGGAAGCCATTATTAGAGACAAAATAAAGTTTCATTTGGGTTAATCAAGGAGAGCCAGCATGGATTTGTTGCAGGAAAATTTGTGTCTAACTAACTTAATTAAATTCTTTTGAGGTAACAGAGAAGGTTGATCATTGCAGTGGAGTGGATGTTGTATATATGGATTCTCAGACAGCGTTTGACAAAGTGCCACACAGAAGGCTTATTAAGAAGATAGAAACCCATGGAATTGAGGGGAATGGGACGGTATGGATACAAAATTGGTTCAGTGGCAGGAAGAGATCATCATAGGCGGTCCCTCCAAAGAGGATGACTTGCTTCCACACCAAAAGGGATGAGTTCACAGATGTTTTAATGAAGGACCTGATATTCCAGTCCTGAACTCCAGAGGTGGAAGATGCCTGTGCGTGGATTTTTTTTAACGTGGGGTGACCGTTGCATATTAGCCACCACATGGGCTTGTCAGAGCTAGGCCTTTATCCAATGGCAAGGCTTAACCAGGACGACTGGAGATCTGCTCTACTGCACGGACCTAGTGCGTGCACATATCGCAGTGTGGGCAGGCCCGTGCTGCCCCTGGGCCCTCGCCTCTCCTGGGACCCGTACCCTCATTTGCTGAGGACCAAAGACAATGGGTAAATATTTACTATGGGGGGAGGGGGAGTAGAGTTCAGGACGGCAAACACAGAAAAAAAAAAATCAAAGAGCAAGTTATTATTTAAATGGAGAAAGATTGCCAAGTGCTGGAGTACAGCGGGACCTAGGGGTACTTGTGCATGAAACACAAAAAGTTAGTATGCAGGTACAGCAAGTGATCAGGAAGGCCAATGGTATCTTGGTCCTTATTGCAAAGGGGATGGGGTATAAAAGCAGGGAAATCTTGCTACAGCTATACAAGATATTGGTGAGGCCACACCTGAAATACTGTGTGCAGTTTTGGTTTCCATAGTTACGAAAGGATATACTTGCTTTGGAGGCAGTTCAGAGAAGGTTCACTAGGTTGATTCCGGGGATGAGGGGGTTGACTTATGAGGGAAGGTTAGTAGGTTGGGCCTCTACTCATTGGAATTCAGAAGAATGAGAGGTGATCTTACAGAATCGTATAAGATTATGAGGGGGCTTAACAAGGTGGATGCAGAGAGGATGTTTCCAGAGATGATGGGGGAGACTAGAACTAGAATAAGAGGCTGCCCATTTAAAACTGGGATGAGGAGAATTTCTTCTCTCAGCGAGTTGTAAATCTGTGGAACTCGCTGCCTCAGAGCTGTAGAAGCTGGAACATTGAATAAATTCAAGACAGAAATAGACAGTTCCTCAAAGACTAAGGGGATAAGGGATTATGGGGAGTGATGCGGGGAAGTGGAGCCGAGTCCATGATCAGATCAGCCATGATCCCATTGAATGGCGGAGCAGGCTCGAGGGGCCGTATGGCCTACTCCTGTTCCTATTTCTTATGTTTATGTAAGCAAGGCAATTATGGGCGGGCAATAAATGCTGGCCTTGTCAGCGACTCTCACATCCCAGGAACGGATGAAAAAACAAATGATGATTCAGTGTGCCAGCTTAGGTGGATGAGGAAAATCCTGCTGATCCCGAGGACAACCTGGAGTTTTCCCAGGCTCCTGGTCAACAAATCCCCTTCCACAACCACCACCAATAACAGATTATCTGGCAACTTCATTCAGGTGCAGTTGATGGAACCTTGCTATGCCTGCCTACATTAAATAAAGTGACTGCACTTTTGTAAAATGCTCGGTATGT